>NC_132783.1:78873546-80248546 GCF_048418805.1 Vulpes vulpes
ATATTCATTTTTCTTGAAATCCTCTTTGCTTTGATCTTATGTTGCTGCTTCTAGTCACTTAGACAATAACCCATACTTCATCAGGCAGGACTTTTCTGATTATCCAATTGCAAAAAACAAACCACAGTCTTTATCTTAATTCTCTATAGAGTGCATGTCATTAGCTAATATTTTTTGCTTTACTGGATTACTGTCTATTTTGCCAACCAGATTATAAACTGCACAGTACACGGCCCTTCTCTGTCTGGTTAATCACTGTTATTTCCAATACCTAAATTGATGCCAGTCACTGGAGGTTCTCAATATACTCAGTATTTGTTCAATGAGCAAATTAGTAGACCTAAATCTGTAGAAAGGCTACAAACTTGACCCAGACTCCCAATGATTCTTGGGGAAAAAAATCAACAAGTCTCTCCCTATCAAGATGCATATACCTAGGAAAGCAAAAGATGTTCTAGAAGTGACCTGATTCCTACAGATGAGAGTACTCTAAAATTAGCATGCACTAATTACACTGCCATTCAAAAACTACTGTATGTTTCTGATGCATACTACACATATTCCAGACACTATTAAATCCAGAAGTGCTGGTGAATAAACTTACAGAGTGCTTATCCACAAGGAGCTTGCAGCTGGTGTCTAGCAAGCAGCGAAAGGCTACTTGCCTTTTACAATTGCTACACACATATTGCTTAAATTATCTACTTCACGGGGGAAAAAAAGTTGGCTTCAAGTATACTTCAATGGTTAGCAAATCTGTTTTTTTAGTATTTTATTTAAATTCAATTTGCCAACATGTAACACCCAGTGCTCATCCAATCAAGTGCCCTCCTTAGTGCTCACCACCCAGTTACCCCATCCCCCCACAATCCTCCCTTTCTGCAACCCTTTGTTTCCCAGAGTTAGGAGTCTGTCTCTCATGGTTTGTCTTCCTCTCTAATTTTTCCCCACTCAGTTTCCCTCCTTTCCCTTAAAAAATATGGAATGCTTCATGAATTTGTGTGTCATCCTTGCACAGGGGCCATGCTAATCTTTTCTGTATCATTCCAATTTTAGTATATGTGCTGCTGAAGTGAGCAGAGCAAATCTGTTTTAGATCTTAACCACTTACCCAGTTCTATATTAAAATTTTGTGTCTAAATGAAGCTTTATAAAGACTGCTATTATTTTAATGGGACATGAAGTGTCTAGTTACTAGAGACTTAACCACATGGGAAGAAGTATGTACACATGGTGATATATGTCAAAACTCTGAAATAAAATTAAACACAGGCGGGAAAATTAAATCAAAATGACTGTCTTTGGATAATTCTGAGATACTAATCTCACAGTAATACATTCTTAGAGTTCCACTATCAGGGACTCCAGTATTCTCAATATGAGAGAATTAAGAGGCAACCTCAAGGAAAATACGTGAAAAGTTAAAAATCCATGTCACGTTTGCATTTTTTTTTTTTAGTTTGCTTTGGCTTTGGTAATAAGAGTGGAATGTTTACTTATAAATACTGCATAATAAGTAGTTATTCCTTCCCAATGTGTTTTTATTTCAAAAATAAGTTTGAATAAAAGCTCTGAAAAAACACTGGCGTCTCAAAAACAAGCAACTCTTTCTTTTCTGTGAGAATAAATGATACATAAAAATGAAATTATAAAATGCAACAGGAAACATACCATTCCATAGGCCTGCTGTTGGACCCAGTTGATATAATCATTCCTTATGTCTATTAATTCTTGTACTTCATGTATATAAAATTTATCATACTGTATAATCTGTCCCGTTTTCTCATTTACCTATAAAAAAAAAGTATAATTAAGTTTAACTAGTACCTAATACAAAGAATAAAAAATATTTAAATAGAAAAAGTCTTGAGATTTCTTTTTTTTTTTTTAGTTTTGAGATTTCTTAGCCAATTTTCTCTTTCTATAAAAAAGTTTACTGAGTACCTACTATATAAAAAATGCTAGTTAAGTGCTATGTGAGACATAAAGATGTCTAGGATGGAACATCTGTATTCAGTACCTAAAAATCTATTAAAAAAAGAAAAATATTTCTGTAACCATCACATGAGATTTGTACCATTAAAGAATATATAGTATATATAGACTAGAATCTCTAAGAACTTTTGCTTGGGGAATAGGAATTAAATAATAATAATAGCTAATGCTTGTTAAGTGTTACTCTGTACTGATCTATGAATAAAACTGAGAGGTGACATTTGGGTAGGACACAAAAAATGGAGAGAAAGCAAATCACTATCCTTAGAAATAATTTACTAACTGCAAAGGGAAAAACAAATCTTTGCAGTGGAGAGCACTACCTTAACTGAGTGATCAAACCAATCACCACCAATGCTGAGACAACCAAATACAATGTTCTTGCTGATATAATCCAAGAGGAAGTACAGGCATCATCCATGAAGCAGAAAAATATTTAACCTGAATCTAATCAAGTCTCTTGATCTTAATTCTAGTTCATAGGTAATACTAGGGATAAAGGAACAAATTAAACATCACCAGAAGGAAACAATCAAATATTCTGATTGTAGGGTTTTCATAAGACTGGCCAGGAGTTTCCAAACAGTTACGGCAATGGGATAAAAAAAGTGGGGGTTGTTATAAATTAAAAGATAAATAGAAATATTCCAGTATTGGATATAGTAGCAAACTATATGTCACACTAACCTTATGTCACACTAACCTCCTGATAATGACAATTACAAACTCTAGACATTATATAAAAACTCAACAATTTGAAAACACTGGAGTTCAACCAAAAGTAAGCAAAAACAGGGAAGGACACAATCTTTCAAAGAAGCATGTGTGATACACATTTTTGCCCAAGGGACTGCTTCCAAGGGACTGCTTCCAAATCAGCATCAGGGGTGGGGGTAAGAGCTCAAGTACAAAGCAGCCGTTTTACCAGACAGAAGAGTGAAATGTCACAAAGTGAGGCAGCCAATGTGGCAGACAATGAGGAAGAAAAATCCCAGAAAGAAATCCAAAGGGTGAAGCCATAAAGCCAGGATGTAAATTCCCCACACCCCCATCTTTGGTTAATTCTTTTTTTAAAATGCATTTTTATTTATTTTTTATTTTTTAAAGGTTTTATTTATTTATTCACGAGAGACAGAGAGAGAGTGCGAGAGAGGCAGAGACATAGGAGGAGAAATAGGCAGAGGGAGAAGCAGGCTCCATGCAGGGAGCCCGACGTGGGACTTGATCCCGGGTCTCCAGGATCAGGCCCTGGGCTGAAGGCAGCACTAAACTGCTGAGCCACCCACCCAGGCTGCCCTAAAATGCATTTTTAAAAATTTATTTATCTGAGAAAGACAGAGAGAGAGAGACAGCAAGTGAACATCAGCCGGGGGAGGGGCAGAGCTGAAGAGGAAAGCTCCCAGCTGAGCAGGAAGCCCCAACATGGGGCTTGATCCCAGGGCCCCAGGATCCAGGATCATGACCTGAGCAGAAGGTAGCCACTTAACAGACTGAGACACCCAGGCACCCTGCTTTGGCTAACTCTTAAAATTATGAGTGCACAAGATGAGACTGGGGGGTGGGGAGGTGAAGGGATACACAACCCAGTGAAAGCAGAACCTGGGAGGCTACACTTAGACATAAAGACAAGCATTTCTAAAGGAAAAAAAAATGCACATTTGGGAGGCATAATGATAAAAGGATTAATTTATCAAGAAGTCATAACAATTCCAAGTAACAGTCCTTCAAAATACATGAAGGGAGAATTAACAAAATTTGTTGGTAAATTTTAACATCCTCTCTTGATAACTGATAGAATAAAACAGACAAAACTACCAAGCACCACAGATCTGAGTAACAATTTCAACCAACCTGAACTCACCATAATAGAATATCCCACCCAGTAACTGTACATAGAACATTAACTAAAATACTAAAGTAAAAGATCCTGGACCATAAAACAAGTCTTAATAAATACATTTAAAAGAATCCAAGGTATACGAAGTATGTTCTTGGACTACAAGGGAATTAAACTAAGTCAGTAACTAAAAGATATCTGGAAAATCCTAGCACACTGGAATCTAATAATCTAATCTAATCTAACACCTCTAAATTACCCAAAACTTCTCTTGAATCTATCAGAGAGCTAAAGCCATAAGATAATCAATCAAGTAGCTTGAATGACAAGGATTGGCAGATAGTTCCAAAGAGAAACAGAATGCCAGAAATGGGTCACCTGTGGCAAAGCAAGAAGATACCACTGTCAAGCAAGCAGGGAAGAAGAACTTAAAACTGTAAGAAACTGCTTAAAGCTGAGTATGGGATAGCTTGACAGCATAAAACCCCTTGGTGCCCCCAGATAGTTTCCACTCACTCACAGAGTTTTTTTGCACACACCTCCACTGGGTAGTCATGAGAATGACTAGGAACAGGGCAAAAGATCATGAGTCTCTTCCAGTGGTGCAAGGAATTGGCTGCCACTGTGAAAGGAAAGAAGGCCTGTCACCCTGTCCAAATTCTTCTTTCATATATTTATAGAGAATAAATTTTAAATCACTGAGGAAAGTGAAGGAAATTCCATGCCCTGTTTTTGGAGGAGGTAAAAAAACCTCCACCTCAATAGGAGGAATGGGGGCAAGAAGAGTCCCAAGCCCAGAATCTTGTAACAGTATGAGAACTAGAGGACCTGCTGAGGGAGGGATCAGAAAGTCCCACCCTGAGGTCCAGGCATACATAATCACCTATGATCAATGCTATATAGTAACAATAAAGAACATTTTCTGTGTTCACTCCTCTGTTAACCTAAAAAACACTGAGTAACCAGCAGGACCAGTTTACCACTGAGGCAGGGCAAGGGTGAGAAGAGAAATCCCTCTATCAGGCATACAGAGCAGAATACAAACACTGAGAAAAAAACTTTGATATTTCACCTCTGTTCTAAGCATCAGGCAGCATTAGAGGAATCTGAAGCCTCTCGTACAATGAAGGTAACTACAGCAAAATAAAAATTTAATCCCAGTTTAACTCTTGACTAGACTGATTTAAGTCCCTACACTGTCAGCTGCACAGAAGAGGTGAACCCATTTATAGGCTTTAAATCTATTTACCTCCGCCTTTACTGTTTTACAGACAACCAAATATTATGAGACATACGAAAAAAGCAAATAAGCAAAACAAAACAATCAAACAAAAACCACACACACAAGTCACAGAAATCAACAGAGCCAGACTCAAAGATAACTCAGATGATGGAGTAAGGCAACAGAGGTTTTACAAAAATATTCTGAACTTAATGAAAATAGAAATACAGCATATGAAAATGTGGGATGCTGGTCAAACAGCGCATAAAATAAAACTTAGCATTAAACAATCCTGTTAGAAGAAAAGGAATAAAACCTGTGATCTAAGCCTCTCTTTCAAGGATGTAAAAAAACGAGCAAATTAAAGAAAAATCAAGTAGAGAAAAAAAAGGATATAAAGAGCAGAAATTGATGAAAGAGAAAATAAAAACACTAGGGAAAAAAAATCAATGAAAGTAACTGCTTTATGGAACTATCAATAAAGTTGATAAGACTCTGAGAAAAGGGGAGAAGAGAGAAATCACCACTACCAGGAATGAGAAAGGGGGCATCACCACACAGGCATACATAAACATCACCATATTGGCTTACCAAAACTGACTCAAAAAGAAACAGAAAACATGAATTACACTGTTTATTTTTATTTAAATTCAATTAATTAAAATATAATTTATTATTGTTTTCAGAGGTAGAGGTCATGATTCATCGGTCTTATATAATACCCAATGCTCATTACATCACATACCCTCCTAATGTTCATCACCCAGTTACCCATTCCCCCACCCCTACCCAATTTATTTTAAAATTTAATATGACATTTTTAAATTTCCCAAAAGAAAACGCCAGTCTAAGATGGTTTCACTGGTGAATTCTAGAAAATATTTAAGGAAGAAATAATACCAATCTTAAACTCAGAAAAGAAAGAGGAATTATTTCTTAATTCATTTTATGAAGCTAGAGTAACCTTGATAATAAAAAAGTTGATGACAATATGAGAAAAATTATCAGATCAATATCCCTCATGAATATAGATATAAAACCTTCAGTAAAGTATTAGCAAATTAAACCCAACAGTATGTATAAAGTATAACATATAATGCCTAAGTGGAACTTCTCCCAGGAATGCAAGATTGGTATAATATTCAAATATCAATGGATTTTACTACATTTGAGGAAAAAAATGCAGAGAAGAAAAAAAAAAGCCTTGTTCATCTCAATAGATGCACAGAAATGCATATAACAAAAATCAGCAACTCTTCACAATAAACACTCCAAGCAGAACAGGAATAGAAAGGGACACTTCTTCAAATTGATAAAGCCCACCTAAAAAAACCCCACAAATACTCTACAGCTACCATCATACTTAGTAACAAAATACTGAATGCTTTCTAAGATTAGGAACTAGGCAAGATATCCACTGTAACCAACATTATACTAGAAGTCTTAGTCAATGAAGGAAGAAAATCACATGCTGTGTACATAAAAAATTCAAATGAATCTGTAAGAGAATTACTGAAACTAATTTAATTTACCAAGGTCACAGGGTATAAGGTCAATACACAAAACACAAATGAATTTCTCTCTACCAGCAATAAACTGGAAAATTAAAAAAAAATGTATTTCATTACAACGGCAACAAAAACAAAATATTTAGGAATAAATTTAACAAAAGATGTTTCAAATCTCAGAACTACAAAACATTGCTGATAGAAAATAGAGATCCATATATATAAAGAGAGCTACTTAGTTCACAGACAGTAAAAGACTCAACAGATGCAAAAGATACAAAATTTGACTGGACTCCAGTTTTTTAAAAAGCAGCAACAAAAAAATTTTTGGTACAAAAGAAGAAATCTGAATATGCCTGGATAGCCAGATAGATGATATTACAGAATTACAGTTAAATTTCCTTAAGAAAAATAACAGTATTGTTGTTATGCAGGAAAATACCCAAGAAGAGAAATGCTAAGGTGCTATCAGGATTTACTTTCAAACGACAAGAAAACATACACATATGTAAAAGCAAATGTGACAGCAAGTTAATTTCTGAATCTAGAATGGAGGGCATGTATGTGTATGTGTTTCGTTTGTCTTTCAATGTTTCTTTATATATAAAGTTAGTCAAAATAAAAATTGAATAGTAAAGTGAATGAAAAGGACTTCAAAGAAAGTTTGAGGAAGAAAATTCTAGGCAAAGAGAAAATAGCATGAGCTAAAAGAAAAATTCCATAGAGAAATTAGGTTTTAGAGTTAATAAATGATAGAATGATATTTTATTAAAATTTTCTATTGACAGTGTGAAGTATAGTCAAAAATAAGTACAAAGGCTAGTGGTAGGGAAATAAATAAAATATTAAAGACTCAAGATTTCTAGATAATAAAAAAGAATGCAGAGGCTGTGGTAGCTAATTAATAACAAAAGAGTCAAAGCCAAGTTCAAAATTCAAGCATGACTAATTGAAAAACAAATGCTGGCAACACAAATATATATAAGTCAGGAAAAGATGACAGTTTTGGTAGGAGAGAAGAGCTGGAAGTATGAGAAATTTGGTATTAAATCTTTTTTAATTTTAAAATGATGGCAAGACTGACAAGAAGCTCAAGAGGAAGGTTTGCCTAAAACACATAACTGAGAACATTTTCTTTAAAGAAGACAAAGCTGTGGCAGGAAATGAGACAGAGGTAGAAAGGGCCAATAAACAAAATAAACAAAGAGGGCCAAATGCAGACCACTAAGAAAGATGCCACATTTAGGAGAAGAAAATAAAATATCAAAAGAAACAACTTTTAAGCTAACAACAAACTAAATAAAACTAGCTAAATATCCTATAAAATATATCGAAGAAGTACTTGGTTTAGGAACAAAAGAAATCACTTAGTAGAGGTATAAATCTATGAGACAGTGCTTGTGTCCAAACAAGCACTCTAGAACCGTGAGATGAATGAATGGACAAATAAAATGAGAAACAAATTATCTATCAATCTATCTACATCTACACATAGTTTGTGCTTCTGATGGCACTTTACATTTTCACCAAAATGCAGATTTTTACCTTAAAATCCATTCAGATGTTATGTTGCACTAATAAAATAATAATAGGTATCATTATGGACCACTTACTAAGTAACATCATGTACATTACCTAGTTTAATCCTTAAAACAACTCTACAAAATAGCTACTATTACTACCACCATATAGATGAATATATACTAAGGCTTGGAGTTTCAAGAGTCTTAACCAAGGTCACAAAGCTAAAAGAGCCAGAAATCTAACATGGGCCTCTGCAATATGCATGCACTTTAAAAAAAATATACATTTTTAGGCATTCTCGGGGTGCCTAGGTGGCATTAATTGCCAATTCATGATTTAGGCTCAGGTCATGATCGCAGCAGGGTCATGAGCTGGAGCCTTGTGTGGCGCTCTGCTCCAGCAGGGAACCAGCTTGTGATTCTCTCCCTCTGCCCCTCCCTGAGCTCTCTCTCAGATAAATAAATAAATCTTTAAAAAGAAAATAATGCTTTTCAAAGTTGATACTTTTAATCCCTCTATTCGGTGACAAAAGCACCCTGAGCTCTTTTCTTTCACTGTTTTATTAAATTTATATCTGAGGTCAGAATACACATTTGGGAGACTGACTAGGTTTTGTAAAACTCCTATTCCTGGCTTTCAAACAAAAAGATACTTAGCTTATACATGGAGATCAAAACCTTCATCCAAGAGCAGTGGTCAGCAAACTATAGCCTGTGCGCCAAACTGTGCCCATAGACTGTTTTTATAAGTAAAGTTTTACTGGAAAGTAGCTATGACCATCCATTTACATATTGTCTACAGCCTAGTTTAGAACTTTTTTTTTTATTTTAAGAGTTAGGTAATTTCAAGAGAGACCATATGGCTTGCAAAGTGTAAAATATTACTACCTGGCCCTTTACAAGTAAAGTTTGTAGGCCCTTGCCCTAGCATCTTTAGCCAAGCTCTTTCTACTAAAAAATAAAACATACACAATAATTACATAGAAAACTCTTCGGCTTTTCCCTGTCCAATATTTATGTTTATAAATATACACACCAACTTTTAATCACATTGGACTCTAAAATTTAGGAAGTCTGGTACAAAATGAGGCACATCTCACTGACCTCTGATATGTATTTTTATCTTAAATATTTCAGATTTTAAAAGTAAACTGTAGTTTCCCTCACAAATACCAACCAATGTTTGCAGTTTGTAATATCCTACAGATAAATGTTTTTGAAAAGAAGTGCTATGTTAGAATAAAAATTAACAATTTAGGAACCAGTTTTGGTTCATAAACAAATTTCAGTCAAATTTACACTTGGGGGAAAATTATGGCTGATATTTAACTCAGTCACAATGATTTAACAACTAAAGAGAAAATCAGTTAACACTGCTTTTAAAAACAGGGAAATTAGACACTGAACAAGACCTAATCTAAAAGACCTGCATACATATATAATGATATACTTAGAAAATCAACAGTTTTAAAAATTAAAAAATATATATATATATAAATACATTTGTGTGGTAGATAACACTGACATTATTTTCTGGAGGAAGCCTTCTTCCTTTATTCTTCAGAGTTATGAGCCCTCTTACATGTTCTCACAGCACCCTTAATTTTCCTTAATCTAGCACTTACCAAGCTATGTATCAAATGTTTATTTACTTGTATGTATATAACTGCTTTATATTTATAACCTCAACAAGGGCAGAAATCACATCTTTTCCTCATCGTTGCATCCCTAATACACTGATAAGCATATAGCAGGCACTCAGTAAATATTTGTGAAATGAATAAAAAGAAGAAATCACAAGTTCAAAACAACCTATACACTATTATTGCCTAAAATATACCAAATAAAATCTATATGTTTGATCATAATACTTATTTCACATTTTCATTACTGTTTAGTAGTATTCTGGTTTACAAACCTCAGTTCAGAGGTGGTGTATGTTTAGTATATATGTGTGCCTGATCTGTTTGGTTTATTAAGGGTTCCCTATAAAAAACCAACCACAAAACAAAACTGAAAATTACTGATTTAGAAGGTAGCATGATATGTAGCAATTAGGCTATGGAGACCAAATCAGTCTTTTCTTTAGGTACATCAGAAACTCTACAATGTACTGTGTCAAAACTCAAAAACTACTAAATAACCAAATGACTTGCCAATAAACTCAAGTATCTAGTAATATATCCATTCCTGACAGCAAGTACCAAAACTATCTTTCTTATAATACCATTTGGAACACTGGGAATGATTTTACTTAAAAGCTTTTGAAAGGACATGACATAAGGGAGGAACAAGTCACCCATATATCCTAAAATGATTAGTAAACACACAGTCCAGTTCTCTAGCTCCAAATCTGGTTCCTAATCCTTGTCAAGAAGGCAACTGTTTGAGGAAACTTCTAATTTTCAACCATGGAGCAGAGAGAAGGAATATATACACAGCTGTCAGACAGAAGGTGTCTTTGAAAAAACAAATTTCTGATAAGCAACTTGGGTTTCACTAAAGATGAAAATGAATCATCCTGATAGTTAATGTCCACAAATACCTATTTATGGCAGATTAGGACCAAGGAAAGTTTTCTCCAAAGTAAGGAGCAGGAGAAAGATAAATGATTGCCCTAAAGACCCCCAGTAAGAGATGCTTCAGACATTAATATCATTATCATTCTGCTTCTGAGTATATAACAACTTCAAACAACAAACCCATTTCCTCATAACCCAATAAATCAAACTGAAAGTAGCTGTTTCCCATCCAAATAGTGGTAGTGTTGGTTAATAAAATGAGTGCCTTATGAATGTAGATTACATATATTGTATAATTAGAATAATACATTAATCCTGGGAAACTATCAAGGCTAGTAATCCTTATTGTATAGATAATTTTTCCATTTACATATATGATAAAAAAGACTTGTTTAAAATCACACTGGAAGCAGCAAAAAATGGTCTTTTAATAATAAAATGCTATCTACAATTATTTAAGTATGAGCCTACAGATATAGGGGCATAAAATAAAAGCAAATCCTCTTCTAAACATGTTCTATTACTATACCTGCGGATAGAGAAATACATTAGAAGCAGCAGGGACTTTGGAAGTAGATTGGATTTCAACTCTGCTACTTACTAGTTTATGACCTTTGACATTTAGATTAAAGGGCAAAATATAAACTATTCAGAATTTACAAAGTTAAATGAAGAATATATGTAAAGTGCTCACATGAATTAATGTTCAAAGGAGGTTCTAATTCTGGTCACTGTTAAAATGATTTCCCCATCCCTTTTAGCCAGCAAGAAGAAGGATCCTAGTATCTCAAGTACAGCTCCATCAAAAATGTCTCTGGAGATGGAGTCCCATAGGGTTCTATCTCAGTAGAAGTTGAGGCTTCTGAACTAGGCAAAGCACTTTAAGCTAATTGCTCAAGTTCTGTCTTTAATTATGAAGAAAAGTTCAACTTCCCCTCCTTCTCCCACCTTCCCTTTAACTTGTGGTAAAAGACACAGCTAATGAAAACAATTATTTTTTAAAGGGGTAATAAAGATAAGTAGATAAAGAAGTGAGAGAGTGAATAATTATTTGGCAATAGAGTCCAACTGACAAAGGATGGTTCACTGAAGTAACAGGAAAAGAGAATCCAGAGGTTAGAAAAAAAATCTAGTTAATCTCTTGAATCCTAGACAAAAGGCATAGAGAAAAGTAGAGACTCCTCCTATGAAGACATAGGATCTTAACAGCATTTTACTGCAGAATCCAATTAACCCTAAAATGCTGGAAGAAAGTCTTATTCCAGGAAAGGCAAGTTTAAGAATGATTTGTTTCCCATGGGAAGAAATGGCAATCATCTCATCAATTATAATAAGAGAAATGACTATTTTACTAGGAATCTTGAAAATACTCAATACCAAAGAAAAAAGTAAATAAGGAAAAAAGGAAATACCCAGGAACTACACTGAAAGAATAAGCAGTACTATCTCTTTTATTCCTTAACATTTCCCTTAGTACTAGGGAAAAAGGGTCTGAAAATGCTAAAGAAGCTATTAAGGAGAGGAAACTAAAGATTAGGTTTGTTTGGGTTTTTCAGTCATTCTAGAGATAAGAAACATGCTTCTCCCTTACGTCATGTCTCCCAAAATAGCTTCTCAAGAATACCAAATGGCATAACAGAGATATACCTACCAGCTGTCAGGGATGTCTCAAATCCATCTTTAATGAAACAGCTGAGACTCTACTTCTTCCCATAACTTTGAACTGCTACAAGTGTAAAGGTTACTATTTGTTACACTGGGAAGAAGGGCAGGAAAGAACAATAGGCAAATTAATGAATTATATATGGTTCCAATTTCAAGTTAGTCGTTTATTTCAAATGAAACATTCTACTTCGATTGAAACCATTAATACCCAATAGCAAAGAACTTGAGTTTAAATGTTCATCATCACAACCAGGATGCAATCTCTCTCATATGATAACCACATATAAATGACAAAACTATATTTAAACTAATAAATTATGTTCTTCAAAGGGAAATGTTAAGTAGAATTCTAATTCATTAGTATGCTATTGTTCTGCCCAACTACAGACAAGTTACATACAAATGCCTAACAGAGCTCCAACTTTTTTTTTTTTCCAGAAAAATTTAGGTAACTTTTCCAAATATCTGTATATCTCTTACACTAACCTAAACCTATAATATTAATGATAAAATAAACATCATCAATCTGTTAGCATTAATGAGGAAAGAGGAAAATAAAAGAACTATTGGACATACCCTATGCAATATTTCTAAAACCTTTAATGCAGTATGAAGAAAACTGTTGAAAATTCTTCTTTCAGAAGGGGGAATGCCGATCTTGTAGAGTTTCAAAAGATGTACCACAACTTCCTTAAAAAGTTCTACAATCTTGAGGAATAGTGGAGGTTCAAGTACTGACCACCAGTTTTCTGTTATTAAAGGGTGAATATACAAATAAAATGAATTTTTTTTAAAATCACAATTTTCAAAATCACACAAGACTTTTCTTCTAAAAGCAGTGGTCTTAACCCTTTCAAAATCTCACAAAGACATAAAAAACACAGTATTTTATGTAACATTTCTACCATTTACAGATACCATCTACTCTCAAGTTAAAGAATACTATTCTACAAGCTCTTAGAAGCAAAAATAAAGTGGGAAAGGTCTACTGAATGTATTTCTTGGCTTCTTATATTACATTAAAAACTCATTACTATACCCTAATATTAAAATCAGTTATTAAAAAGTACTTTGGGGGATGGGGGCACTCGGCTAGCTCAATAGGAATAGCACATGACTTTTGATTGTGGGGTCGAGAGTTCATGTCCCATGTTGGATGTACAGATTACTAAAAATAATAAACTTAAAAACTCATACCACACCTTAAAAAAAAAGGTCCTCTGAAAGTAAGAATTTTAATTTTTAAACACTCTAAAACCCCAATATTAGGGATCTTTCCAAGTTTTATTTTCCAATTTAACATAAAGTTGAAATATTGTGAAGCACCACTTTTAAAATGCAAGGTACTCTTGAAAAATGGATACAGAAAATAATGTATTCTTCCCCATATTCACTATGTTTGTAGTTATTAACTACAAACACCATAATCCTATGAAGCAGATAGAACTACTAGAATTTCTGACAACATGGAAACAATATTCTTATGAATACTGCTTCACTTTTATTCACTATCTCAGAATCAAGGATTTTTTTTTTAAGATTTTATTTATTTATTCATGACAGAGAGAGAGAGAGAGAGAGAGAGAGAGAGAGGCAGAGGGAGAAGCAGGCTCTGTGCAGGGAGCCTGACATTGGGACTTGATCCCGGGTCTCCAGGATCACACCCTGGGCTGAAGGAGGCCCTAAACTGCTGGGCCACCGGGGCTGCCCAGAATCAAGGATTCTACTCCTTGCTTGCTACTTCCTCTGTTCACTCTCAGCCTAAAACTTTTTGTACTGATTTTATGACTTCTATATATCTTAGTTTTACTAACCAATAATTACTATCAGGAAGGGAAGTATTGGGTTAAATGTAGCAAGCAAACTGTAATGGCCAGGAGAGAGAGATGAAATCTATAAAACTTGAAAACTAAGGCTGAGAAAAATTTAGGGCAAAAAATTGCTGTAGATAGAACAATAAGATCAGATTAGTGGTAGACTCTCATCTACATGTAGAGAAATAAAAGCAAACATTGGGAAATTAGCAAGTGAGAGATATACAAGGCAAAGAATTAACAGAGCTCAAAGAGGATTTAATATCCATGTCTGTTCAGTTTTAATTGTTCCTCCTCCTTTCTTTAATAGGAAGACCAAGGGGATGAGGGAAGGAAAACAGTTTTTATCTTTCCAGATACTGCCTCTACTGTTGTGTTTGATTAAATTTTAATATTTACATGCTTTGCCTCTAATAACTAGCATGACTAGAAAAAAGCAATGAAAGGAAAAACAAGTTCATTTTTCTATAAGACAATGTCAAATAAGCAGGGTAGCAAAATTTAAGTCAGCAAAAAATTAAAAACTTATTAGCATTTTCATTTAAAAAGTTACAAAAGAAAAAAAATACTAAAATCCTTACCAAGTACTTTCAGTGGTGCCTTTTCTAGATTTACAAGAGCTGTACCAAAGGGAATTGCTATTGTTGTGAAATTGTTGGAATCACTCATCAGGGGACATTCTGGTAGAGTAAGATAAAACCTCAATGCTTCAACATCAGGTAAGGAACTAGTCAGTTTAGGAATAAGATTCTTTTCCAAACTAGCTGCCACCTATATTTTGACAAAAAGTAAAACCTACTTTATTTAAAATGAATGTACTTTCAAAAAAGAAGAAGGAGAAAAATCATAAACACAGCAAACATGAAATGGTAAAAAATATATGTATTACAATGAATCACTGAATGTACTTTGAAGCACAGTGAAAATGTCTAAGAATTGCTAAGAGCATTTTAAAAATCTTGTCTCAATTAAACTCTATAGCTATACCTATATAAAGACTTAACCAACACTGTAATGTTAAGTAGTTAAAGGTTTACTCAAATATCAAGTCTGGAAAGACTTATAGTCTCAAATATTAAGTCTGGAAAGACTTATAGATATTTTAATAGCTAAATTATAAATGTTCTAAAATAAAACCTTATTTTAATTCTTATATTAGCTTATTTAATAAAATCATAGAAAATACATCATAATGAAGCATTTGAAACTGAAGTTAATTAGGCTATAAATATACAAAGTAACAGAGAATGTAAAGTCCAACAGGCTACACGACACAAATATAAAATACTTTAAGAACAAACCTGCTGAGATATCTGAGGATGATCAGGTTGTATAAGTTTGTGGAATAAAAGCCTAGCAGCATTCATATCAACCCCTGAAAACTTGGTGCCTGTTCTATAGTGATCATCATTGCTATAAAAGAAAAAAAAAACAAAAAAAGGAGACATAGAGAAGGAAAATAACAAAACCTTAAAGTTATTTCACTTATTTATTACTTAATACAATAAATTTGAAAAATTCTGCATACCAAAGAATTATCACTTACCTAACAGCTAGAAAACTTCCATTTAGACAGCCAGAGGAAGAAAATGTTCCATCTATTTCACTAAAAAGAAAGTCAAAAATCCCCGAATCACAAAATGAAAAATCTGTTTTTTTTTTCTTTTTAATAAAAATATTTAATACTTAGCACCACAGAGCATTCCTCTAACCAATACTCAACTAGTATAAATCAGAATTTTATAAATTATTAAAGATTAAGTAACACTTGATAAAAGTATTAACTGCTGTTTACCCTAGACTTTCTCATTACTCTCATCCTCTGATTCATTAAACAAATCTGATGTTCTTTCCTTTTTGTTTTAAGCCTACAGCACCCAGTATTCTCAGGTGGTCTCCCACCCAAGTATTAACCAGTCTTAACCCTACTTAATTAGCTTCTGAAATCAAATGAGATTAGGCGCATTCAGGATGGTATGACCCTAGACACAAAGCTAATGTTGCTAATTAAACATAAACATAAACATATACATTTAATTTTCTTAATTACACATAGTGGTAAATCTAATCTAGGATGTTATCTTTTTAAAGTCTATACTTTGGGCTTTTAAGAAAAATTTTAATTTGGAAAAACCATCTATACTTAAAAAAGCAGCTTATCAGATATAGTCCTTTATCTCCAAAACCAATGCCACCCGCAACAATAGAAAACTCTAAGTACTAAACAAGTTCATCTATAAGCAAAATAAGAAAGAAGTAATATTTAAATCTTTTAGGGAGTATAAAAGTTAAAAGACAGTGACCACTAGGAAGCCTGAAGTAACATTATTTCAAACCCAATCCTAAAGTGATTGTATTTAGCATTTTAAATTATCAATTAACATTATGTATATGAAAGAATTTCAACTTACATAAATTTAAGAGATCTCTTAAAATATCCATGATTATAGAAATTCTAGACATTTAAACTTATGTATGTAAACCATTTGGTGAATTATTATTTTTTTTTTTTGGTGAGTCATATTAATAAAGTATTTATTTAAATAAAAACCTCTGGGGCACCTGGGTGGCTCAGTGACTGAGCATCGATTTGCCTTTGGCTCAAGTCGTTATCCTGGGGTCCTGGGATTGAGTACTGCAGCAGGCTCCCTTATCTCCCTGCTTTTCCCTCTGCCTATGTCTCTGCCTCTTTCTCTCTCTCTCATGAATAAATAAAATCTTGAAAAAAAAAAAAACCTTCTAAGTACAAGATACCCTACCATGGAGATAAGAGGTTTTGTTTGTGTTGTGTAAGTAAAATGTTTTTCTTACTTGGCTATCTCCACAGGAAACCTCCCAGATGGGTAGCTCAGCCATTTTTGAATTAGAGTTTCATTCACAGTCCAGATCTGCTTTGAAGGATCAGGACATCTAAAGTCATCTGGTGGCCCACAGTTCTAAATTTAAAATAGGCAGATTAGTCAGAGAGAAGATATATATATGACTTAAACCAAGACACATTTCCACTATGTATTTGTTTTAAGAGAGTGTATCTCTATTAAAATACCTGAAACAATACTTATCAACTGGATCAGAAAAATTCTGTAGACTTGGGGGCAAAAAAATTTAAGGCCATTACTTTGTAACACACAAAGAACATTAACATGGGCTTTAAAAATTCTTCAAAACCATTTCAGCTTAGTAATTATTTGTATGACTACTGTTACCTGGGGATTAGAGTAATGTGAAAAGCTCTGATCTCCACCTGAGAAAATTCTTTTCACACAGAAATATTCTTCAGAATCTATAAAAAAAAATAAAATGTAAAGAAATTCAAGATTTACATGACATTTTTCAGAACATCAAATATGCTTTTGTGTTTTCTCTTAATCATCTAACTCAATCAGACCTTCCATTCAGCCATTCAATGATATAGACTTGGGATGTTTTGATTACTATGGAAATGAGGCTCACCGAGTGATACACATTGAATGATTCCAGAAGCCTAAGCAGCACTTAGTAAGTTTATAAGTCTTTCTTCTAGCCTGTCAAAAAAAGTGGTGTTTTCTAGTCTATGTGTTATCTCAATATATATTTTTTATTTTTTTTATTTTTATTTTTTTAAAATATATTTTAATTTAACTTGAAGACGATATAAAAATTGCATGAATGGTATATAAAAAAACAGCTCAGAATAAAATAAAAATTAAGAACATTCATTTTTTAAAAGAATGACAAAAAAAAGTAACTGTTAAAGCTTGAGTAAAATATTCATTAATGCAAAATTATTTTCTCTTAATATTGCTGTACAAAAGTAAGACGACACACACAGCTCTTCACTGGAAACCAGTTATCAATAAAACCCAAATCCAGGGACACCTGGCTGATGCAGTCAGTTAAGCTCTGACTCTTGGTTTCAGCTCAGGTCGTGATCTAAGGGTCATGAGATCAAGCTCTGCATCATTGGACTCCTTGTTCAGTGGGAGTCGGCTTAAGCCTCTCTCCTACACTGTATCTATCTACCCCCCTCAAAAAAATCCTTAAAAAAACCCCAAATCTAGTCCGAAAAAATTAATAAGCAAATTTAGTAGCAGTAAAGTTAAGGCAATAAAGTTCTTTTTCAAAAAGATATTCAAAGCCTCTCCTTTTCTTCTTTTTGGCTTCTCAAAATGGAAAAGAGTTTCTATTATCAAAAGTACTGCTGGGGGAAAAAATGTACTGCTGGGCTAGTACTTAGAGGTATCACATATCAAAACATCAAAGCTCAATACTGTAACCTAAGGCTCATTATTTCCAAATATAATACATTCTGTCATCCTACTCCTGACCTCCCCCCCCCAACCCTTTAGTTGACTAATTCTTTACCTTGTGTTATTGTGATCATGGCTGCTACAGAATTATAAATTCTTTTTCTTTTTAAAGATTTTTATTTATTTATTCATCAGAGACACAGAAAGAGAGAGGCAGAGGGGAGAAGCAGGCTCCACACAGGAAGCCCAATGCAGGACTCGATCCCAGAACTCCAGGACCATGCCCCGAGCTGAAGGCAGATTCACTCAACCGCTGAGCCACCCAGGCATCCCCAGAATTATAAATCCTTAAGGAATTTAAGTATTTATCTCTTTATGAAAACTTTCATTGCCACAATATTGAGAAAGGCTTTCCTATGTTTGTTTGTTTTTTTTAAGTAATCTCTATACTCAATGTGGGGCTTGAACTCACAACCCTGATATCAAGAGCTTCATGCTCTTTCAACTGAGACAGCTAGGAGCCTCAAGGGTTTTTCGATGTTTAAATCAGAAAATTATTTTCTTGTCTTAAGAACTTTTTAACATTTTATTCTTTATTCCCTTTATAATTTAGTGTACACTACTAGGTTAGGATCTAAACTGACCTTTTCTCCCCAATTTTCATGTGTTGAGTAATTCTCCCCTTCTCAGGTCAGTGATACCTTGTTTTATTTTTTTAAAAAATATTTTTTTTTAATTTTATTTATTTATGATAGTCACACAGAGAGAGAGAGAGGCAGAGACACAGGCAGAGGGAGAAGCAGGCTCCATGCACCGGGAGCCCGATGTGGGATTCGATCCCGGGTCTCCAGGATCGCGCCCTGGGCCAAAGACAGGCGCTAAACTGCTGCGCCACCCAGGGATCCCTAAAAAAGATTTTAAAAAATATTTTTATTTTTAAAAATATTTTATTTATTCATGAGACACGTTGAGAGAAAGAGAGAGAGAGAGAGAGAGAGAGAGAGAGAGAGAGAGAGAGAGAGGCGGAGACACAGGAGTCACAGGCAGAGGGAGAAGCAGGCTCCATGCAGGAAGCCTGATGTGGGACTCGATCCCGGGACTCCAGGATCACGCCCTGGGCTGAAGGCAGGCGCTCAACCGCTGAGCCACCCAGAGATCCCCGATACTTTGTTTTAAAGTTATAAAAACTTATTACCTCTTCTACCCATAACCATAGCGCTAAACAACACTGATACTCTTCTCTACCAAAAGTGTTCTCTACGACCTTCTCAATATAAATCTCCAAGAACCATGATCAAGCAACTAGAGTATGAACTTGAAATAAAGCTTACATACAATACCTACATGGAATTCCCACCCCCAGACTTTCCATTAAATTATAATGATCTCAATATCTATGTAGATACCAGTAATCTGAATTTTTAGTTTTATATAATGCATATTGCAATATCTAGGAAAGCTATTTCACAGTCTCCTTGATCTTTACAAAATACTTTTTTTTTTTTTTTACAAAATACTTTTTATATTGTCAGAAAAAATTGTGAAGACTTTGAAGTGGGGCCCCTGTGCCTTCCTTCCCCTCCGATTACTAAGCTCTGACTAGAGGACACTTCAGGAATATTTCCACCTGAAAGGTGTCACTGAGCTACTTAATATTCCACTAATTGTATTTCTATGTAGTAGCAATACTGACAGAGATACAACTATGTACAATTTTTTAAAAAAGATTTTATTTATTTGAGAGAGAGAGCCTGAAGAGCACAAGCAAAGGGAGGGGCAGAGGGAGAGAGAGAGGCAGGCTGAATAGGGAGACCAACCTAGGGTTGAATTTCAGATCATGATCTGAGCAGAAGGCAGGTACTTAACCAGCTGAGCCACCCACGTGCCCTTGTAAGTGCTTTTGATTTACAAGGAAAGATGTAGTTTCTTATGGTCTCTGAATTCCTTCATACTTTTAGGACATTCAGGACCCCAAATAGCTTCTTAAACAGAGTTTAAGGGGTAAAAAGCACTAATACTTACTGTATTCAAATTTAAAATTAAGAAAAAAATTTTTTAAAGGTTTATTTATCTTGAAGAGAGAGAAAGCATCGGAGAGGGGGTGAAGGGCAGAGGAGAGAATTCTCAAGTAGACTCCCACTGAGTGTGGAGCCCAATGCAGGGTTCGATTACAGGACCTTGAGATTATGACGAGCTGAAATCAAAAGTTGGATGCTTAACCAACTGAAACACCCAGTGCCCCTATAACTGAAAACTTTAAAATACTGATCCATTTAAAGATCAGCAATAATAAACACACTCCACGTTAACAAAGATAACATTTTAGTATTAATACAAAAGTCATTTTGAGTTCACAGACCCTCTAACATAACACCACGATCCTGAAGCAAGCCCATTTGTTTTCGAATATGAAAGAATATAAATGAAGACAACGTGGCAAGTGAATTTCATTTGCCGTTTTTTTTTTTTTAAGATCTTATTTACTTATTCATGAGAGAGAGAGGGAGAGGCAGAGACACAGACAGAGAGAGAAGCAGGCTTCCCACAGGGACAGCCTAATGTGGGACTTGATCCTAGGACCCAGGATGACGTCCTGAGCCGAAGGCAGAGGGTCAACCACTGAGCCACCCAGGTACTCCTTACCTTGGTTTATATTTGACTCTGAAAGAAGCTATAAAATGTGTTAGTATCTTAGGGTGTGCTCCCATGGTTTACTGATTGATGCCTTCACCTATGATATAAAATGTTATTCTTTACTTTTATGTGTGTAATCTGTTAGCAAAAATTATGTGTCTTATTAGAATAGTTTTCAATGCGTTATGTTGACTTTATTGTTTTTCATTATTTAAGGGGGGAAAAATCAAATGTCCCTTAGTTTTAAAAGAGCCAAAAAGTTCTTTTCAATCTCATTACCCTCTACATTTATTTTGAAATCTTTTACTGTTACTTTAATAAAAGATAACTAAATATTGTTTCTAGCATCAATAATCATATCTTAATAAAGTGTTCAAATCTCCTCTCACAATTTCTTTGATTTTTGCCTTCCTCTTATGGGTTTGTTTCCCAAAAATTCATATGTTGAAGTCCTAACTCCCAGTTATCTCAGGATATAACTGTATTTAGAGATAGAGCCTTTTAAAGAGGTGATGAAGGTAAGATGAGGCTGTTAGGGTAGGGCCCTAATTCAATATACCTGGTTGTCCTTATAATAAAGGGAAAAGATGCATACACAGAAAAAAAGCCATGTGAGGACATAGGAAAATGGAGTCATCACTAGCCAAGGAGAGAGGCCTCAGAAGAAACCAAAACTGCTGACATGATACCTTGATCATAGGCTTCTAGCTGCCAATCTGTGAAAAAATAAATTGCTGTTTTTTAAGCCACCCAGTCTGTGGTATTTTTTATGGCAGCTCTAGCACACTAATACGATCTGCAAAATTATATCCTAAACAAAAAAATAAAACTTCTAAGATACTTTTTATGTATTAGTGAAAATATCTTTGAAATTTCCCAAAGAGGCCTTGGAGAATCACAAAAGTTGTTCTTTTATTACATAAGAAGAGATGCCAGAAATAATCAAGTTTGTATGACGTGTTACTATTTTAAGAGTTGCATAAAAAGAGATGTCAAATCAGAAAAGATACTTTATCTTCCCTAAGTTGAATTTATATGGTAAAATGTAATTAATATAAATATTTTAGGGGAATCCCTGGGTGGCTCAGCAGTTTAGCGCCTGCCTTTGGCCCAGGGCGCGATCCTGGAGTCCTGGGATTGAGTCCCACGTCGGGCTCCCGACATGGAGCCTGCTTCTCCCTCCTCCTGTGTCTCTGCCTCTTTCTCTCTCTATGTCTATCATAAATAAAGATAAAAGATAAAATATTTAAAATAAATATTTAAAAATAAATAAATAAATAAATATTTTAAAAGTCCCTGGATATTTGTCAATATCCCTGCTTTCATTATGTTTCAATATGAAGTAAAACACAATTCAAAACTTTTATGAAATTGTTCTAATTTTCCTATATTTATCAAAGTTCTGGTCCTAATTTCAGTTATTATTTAACTGTTAGGCTCCCTGCATGGAGCCTGCTTCTCCCTCTGCCTGTGTCTCTGCCTCTCTCTCTGTATCTCTCATGAATAAACAAAATCTTTTTAAAAAAAATACCGATGCCTAACTTATTCAATCTCTTCACTTGATATTCCTGGTGTTATTCCTGATACATTAGGTCTCATGATTATGTTATATCTCAACATTTTTTCATCTATAAGAAGTTAAGAGTCCTCTACATTTATTTAAAGATTTTTTTTAAAAAATATTTATTCATAATTTTTTATTTATAATTTTTTAAAAATTGCTAAGTAGTTTATGAAACTGCTAATCCAAAATCCAGCAGACCTAAGAACACTTTACACTGGAATGAACAAACTGATGAAGAAAATTTATTGTGATTATCTGTTTAGAATAACGTTTAATTTTGTTTTATTTTTTTTAAAGATTTTATTTATTTATTCATGATAGACACAGTTAATTTTAATATTGTTTTTTGAATATATAAGGGAACTATTTGTCCTTCTAAAGGTATCTAATTCATAATTTTGTAAATTTTGCTTTGTTAAGCTGAAATGAAACACAGAGACAGTAACAGAGATAGTGAGAGAGAGCACAAGTGGGGAGAAAAGGGAGAAGCAGGCTCCCCACTGAGCCAGAAGTCTGATGCAGGGCTCAATCTCACAAGCCTGGGATCATGACCTGAGCTGAAGGCAGACACTTAATTGACTGAACCACCCAGGTGCCCCCAAATGAAACATTTAAAAATGGTATTTCCCTCTGCCTCACTTCAACTTGCCAGTATCTCCTGGAAAACAGCTTGTATCCTGGTCTGGCATCCCAATTTTTGTGGCTCTGCCCAGGGACCTCTAGGTCACCTGGCTTTGGAGGCCAATAGGGCTTATATTCCCAGATTTCACAGGACTGTAATCAACAGAAAAAAAGAGTTCTTAAACAGCTACCACCTCTAGGATACAGCAAGAGACAATGTATGGAAATGTTCAATCTTTCTGTGAGAGTCCTCTTAGCTTATCTTTGTAGCTGTGGCCTGAGAGGCAGGCTTCTAAGGTCTACTGTAATCCTCTCCAGAAACCTCAGAAGGAGGGCCTTATTCTCTGTGCTTTCCCTCTGCTACATTCCAGAGTAACATTACCTCCCAGAGGGGTGCTGTATACACATCTAGTGCCCTGGTTTTTGTGGCTGCCACCTAGTGGATGCCCTTTGATTGCCTGGCTGTGGTGGACTGCGATACTTGTATTCTGGGAACAGGGATCCAGATCAAAGAGAGAGTTCTTAGCTGGCTATCATCTTCCCAGCCACAGCACAAACAGCAGACTGAAATATATTCCCAGTCTTTCTGTGAAAAAGGCCTACTTGCATGTTCTGGAGCTTCTAACTTAGGGACTGGCTTCTGGTTTAACATACATCTAGTGACTTAACTAAGGTGATCTCTGGGGATTAAGGCTAGCAGATACCATCTTTGCCCTGTCCCTCTGCATTACTATGAGTCACTGCTATCTCTTGGAAAGGAGGATGGACCATGGTCTGGTGTACTGATTTTCACGGCTACTTCCCAAGCAACCCTTCTAGGCTCTCTGGTGGCTAGTGGGACTTTCACATATGGTCCCCACAGGACCGTACATATTTGCATACTTTAAAAGCTACTGCCTGAGAATCTGCCTTCCAATCAGCCTGAATCTAGTTGCTCCCTGAGATCCTCTCATTTGGGATACCCACAGGCCTTGGCACACTCTCAATTACTAGGAGCCACTAAAAATGAAAGACTGCTTAGACAATCACAAAGGTTTGAGAGACAACCAAGAGCTAGGGTAGGGTTGAACCCATATTACAAAACTATAAATAATCAAAACAATATGGTATTGGCGTAAAAACACTTAGATCAATGGAACAGAAAACAGAGTCCAGAAATAAACCCACACATATATGGTCAATTAATTTATGACAAAGGAGCCAAGAATACACAACGGGAAAAGGACAATCTCTTTAATAAATGGTGTTGGAAAAACTGGGCAGCCACATGCAGAAGAATGAAATAGTGGATCCGAATAAACATTTCTCCAAGGAAGACATACAGATGACCAACAGGGACATGAAAAGGTGCTCAACATCACTAATCATCAGAGAAAAACAAATCAAAACCACACTGAGATATCACCTGTAAGACTGGCTACTAACAAAAACACAAGAAATAACAAGTGCTAGTGAAAATATGAAGTAAAGGTAACCTTTGTGCCCTGTTGATGGGAACGTAAATTTAGTACAGCCACTATAGAAAATGGTATGAAGATTTCTTGAATCAAAAAAAGAATTATAACATCACCTAGCAATTCCACTTCTGTGTATTTGTCCAAAGAACATGAAAAAAAAAACAACTTGAGAATATATGCCCCCATGTTCACTGCAGCGTACTTAAAATAGCTAAGACACTGAAGCAACCTGAGTGTCCACTGATAGATGTATCATTAAAGAAAATGTGATACACACAGGAATATTATTCAGTCATATAAAAGAAGAAAATCCTGCCATTTGTTACAACATGTATGAACCCTGCGGGTAGTAGGTTAAGTGAAATAAGTCATAGAAAGGCAAATAGTGTATCATCTCACTTCTACATGGAATCTGAGGGAAAAAAAAACCCTTATAGGGAACAAACTGGTCGTTGCCAGAGGTAAGGGGGGGTGGGGTGGGACGGTGGACAAGTGAAGGGGGTCAAAAGGTACAAATTTCCAGGTATTAAATGAATCACAGAGATAATGTAGAATGTGGTGACTAAATAATAATACTGTATTATTACCTATCTGAAAGTTGCTGAGAGTAAATCTTAAAAATTCTTATCACAAGAAAAAATTTATAGTTATGGTGATAGATGTTAATAAGACTTATTGTGATCATTTCTGCAAAATATACAAATATTAAATCATTATGTTGTACACCTGAAACTAATGTTATATGTCAATTTAAAAAATTATATCTGATTCTTGCTGATCCCCAGAATTCAATGAGAATTCAAACTCTTATTGGTCTCCTTTAAATACTACTATCATTATTTGCACAGGTTTGGTAAGAATCTGTTCTCCTTGTTATAGTTTGTACCTTTCTCATATTGATTGCACAAATCAACTATGCAGCTAAGTACTTATCTGAAAAGCATATTTGAGAACTGGATATTGAATTAAGAATGACAAGTCATTTTAAGGCAGAAAGGTTGGCTGTATTTATGGAGCCGCTGCCAATGATGCCTCAGTAAAAGGTTCTGGGATATTATCATGGGTTGAATTTGTCTCCCCAAAGTTCATATGCATAAGTCCTAATTCTAAGTATCTTAGAATGTGACCTTGTTCAGAAATAGGGTCACTGCAGATGTAATTAGTTAAGCTAAGGTCATAATAGGTATGGTGACTTGATGGTGACTATGGGTATGGTGACTTGATGTCCTTATAAAAGGGGAAATCTGGACACAGATCCACATGGAGAAAGAACACCATGTGAAGATGAAGGCAGTGATCTAATAGCCGGGAAATGCCAAAGATCGAGAGCAAACCACCAAAAGCTAGGAGAAACACATGGAAAAGAGTCTTCCTTATAACCCTCAAAAGAAACAAACACTGGGGTGCCTGGGTGGCTCAGTTGGCTAAGTGCTTTTAGTCAGGTCATGATGTCAGGGTTCTGGGTCTGGCTCCCTGCTCAGTGGGAGTCTGCTACTCCCTCTTCCCACCCCTGTCCCACTTGTGCATGCTTATAAATAAATAAATAAATAAAATCTTTTTTAAAAAAAGAAGAAAGTGAGTTTTTTCTTGGATTTCTAGCCTCCAAAACTGAGTCAACAAATTTATGTTGTTCAAATTTCCCACAGTTTGTGGTATTTTGTTATAGCAACCCTACCACACAAATACATTTGTCCAAACTTTATACATTCTAAAGAAAGGTCTGCCCCATACCAAGCTCCAAGGGGATAATCCCAAAGTCTGCAATATTCTGTTAAGAATGTTTTTGTTTAAAAAAAAAAAAAAAAGAATGTTTTTGTTTACCTGTGACCTTGAGGCCACATCAGATAGTTTATGCTGAAAATGTGATTTATGGTGGGGACCTGGGGTTTCCACCTCTAAGTGACTGAGCAAATTAAATTCACATTTAACTGGGACTCTGGTTGGCTCAGTCGGTTGAGCATCCAACCCTTGGTTTCAGCTCAGGTCATGATCTCATGGGTCATGAGACTGAGCCCTTGTCAGGCTCTTGCTCAGTGGGTGTTTGCTTGAAGACTCTGTCCCTCTGCCCACCCCCTCTGAAATAAAAAAAATTTCAGTTGACATTTAACTAGTTTTTATCCTACAAAGCCCTGTACAGGAATATAAATAATAGTGAAAGGGAATATAAAGGAAGGGAAAAGAAATGTTGGGAAATATCAGGAAGGGAGACAGAACATAAAGACTCCTAACTCTGGGAAACGAACTAGGGGTGGTGGAAGGGGAGGAGGGCGGGGGGTGGAGGGGAATGGGTGACGGGCACTGAGGCGGACACTTGACGGGATGAGCACTGGGTGTTTCTCTGTATGTTGGTAAATTGAACACCAATAAAAATTAATTAAAAAAAAAAAAGCCCTGTACAATGCAAAATAATTATCAACTATTATATATATGATACACACATATATAATTTGTGGTAAACTATACATAAAACTTCCCATTTAACCACTTAAAGTATACAATTCAGTGGCATTAAGTATTCAAAATATGCATCTATCAGCATTATTCATATCCAGAAAGTTTTCATTGACCTAATGAAACTCTGGGGAGAGAGGTTAATATGGCAGAGGAGTAAGGTGATGTTATGCCTGCCATCCCCCTCCAACACACCTAGATATCACATCATTCTGAACACCCAAGAAATCTATGAGAAGCCCTAGAGAACAAAGCTGCACATCTACAAACAAAAAAAATGACCAATGGAAGATAGGAACTGTGGAGAGTTGATTCATAGAAGAAAAGAGCCACAAGCACTGCGCAGCAGAGGGAGCCCTGATGGTGCAGGGAGTAGTGAGAGAGAATGGGAGAGAGAAAGAGTTTGGAGGAAAAAAAAAAAAGAGTAAAAACACAGAGAACTGCACAAGAAAACTGTTCCCCAAAACCACTGACTGGAAAAAAGGAGAGGGTTTCAATATTGCCAGTTTTTTATAAACTGTGGAACACAGAGCCTGAAGTTTTGGAAGTCAGTGTCATAGCCAGGGTCACACCTGGCACTGCTCCAGTGGGGGAGCGGGGCACAGCCCAGGGAGCAGACAGCGTAGTGTGAAGATCCTCTTGGTTGCACCGGGAGAAGGAGTTCCCCTGCTTGAAGTGCATTTGGTAGAGGTGATATAGTTTTTGTTTTTGTGGATATAGAAAAAGCAATTCTCTTATTTTATTTTTAAATTTTCTACATATTTTTGTAATTTTTAATTTTCTTTTTTGTCTCTCAAGCTTCTCTTAACAAGCAGATCAAAACATACCTAACTTCCTTTATTTTTTTAATTTAAAATTTTTTATTTTATTTTGCTTTATTTATTTATCTATTTAACTTATTCACCCCAAAAGAAAGAATAGGAAGAAATGATGGCCAGGGATTTAATCAATATATATATAAGTAAGAACTTAAATTCTGAACTAGAATTTAAAACAATTATAAGAATACGAGCTGGGCTCGAAAAAAGCATAGAAGACACTAGAGAATCCCTTACTGCAGAGATAAAAGACCTAAAAGCTAGTCAAGTTGAAATTAAAAATGCTATAACTGAAACGAAAACCCAAATGGATGCCATAACAAGGACAGATGAAGCAGAGAAGAATGATCAGTGATATTGAAAATACAATTACATGGGATCCCTGGGTGGCGCAGCGGTTTGGCGCCTGCCTTTGGCCCAGGGCGTGATCCTGGAGACCCGGGATCGAATCCCACATCGGGCTCCCGGTGCATGGAGCCTGCTTCTCCCTCTGCCTGTGTCTCTGCCCCTCTCTCTCTCTCTCTGTGACTATCATAAATAAATAAATAAACAAACAAATAAATAAATAAATAAATAAATAAATTTTTTAAAAAAATGAAAATACAATTACAGGAACTAATGAAGCTGAAAAAAAGAGAGAAACAAAGACGATGGATCACAAAGACAGACTTAGGGAACTCAGTGACTTATTAAAACGTAATAACATTTGTATCATAGGAGTCCAAGAACGAGGAGAAGAGAGAAAAAGGGGCAGAAGGTTTATTTGAAATTACAGCAGAACACTTCCCTTAAGTAATCTGGGGCAGGACACAGACATCAAAATTCAAGAAGTAAAGAGAACTCCTATTAAATTCAACAAAAGCTGGCCATTGCCAAAGCATATCATAGTCAAATTCACAAAATACACAGACAAGGAAAGAATCTTGAAAGAAGCAAGGGAAAAAAGTCCTTAACCTACAAGGGAAGATAGATCAGGACTGCAGTAGATCTGTCCACAGAAATCTAACAGGCTTGAAGAGAATGGCTGAATATATTCAACGTGCTGAATGGGAAAGACATGTAGCCAAGAATAATTTATCCTGCAAGGCTATTATTCAAAATAGAAGGAAAGATTAAGAATTTCCCAAGCAAACAAAAACTAAAGGAGTTTCTGACTATTACACTAGCTCTGCAAGAAATATTAAGGAGGACTCTGAGTGGCGGAAAAAGCTACCAAAAGCAACAAAAACTAGAAAGGAACAGAGAACATCACCAGAAACACTAACTTTACAGGTAAAACAATGGAACTAAATCGTTTTCATTCAATAATCACTCTGAATTGTAAATGGACTACATGCTACAATCGAAAGACCTAGGATATTAGAATGAATAAAAAACCAGTAACAATTGATATGCTGCCTACAAAAGGTTCATTTTAGACCTAAAGACCCACTCGGAAACTCTGTACCCATTAAATAACTCCTTGTTCTCTCCTCCCCCAAGTCCTTGGTAACCACTGTTCTACTTTCTGTCTCTGTACATATGACTGTTCTAAGTACATCATATAAGAATGGTCATATGATATATTGTCCTTTTGTGTCCGGCTCTTTTGACTTAGCATATTTGCAAGGTTCATCCACGTTGTTGCATGTATCAAAAACTCCTTTTTATGGCTAATTTTCGATTACATGCATATACCACATTTTTTTCATCGATTCATCTGTTGATGGATCCTTGAGTTGTTTACACCTTTTGGGTACTCTGAATGATAATTTTTTCAATAAAATAAATTGCAGCGAAACAACTAATCTTAAAATTCCATTTCCTTTCCCATTTGAATACAAATAACTTCAAGGCACACTGTTTCAAGGGTAACAAAATATACCTCTAAGTGACTAAACTTTACAAATATACAAATATTGATTTCTTACAATATTCATGCTGCTTTAAATTATAAAATCTCTTTGTTATGTTATTAACAGTGCTTTTCATGAAAGAAACTAATATAGTAAAACATCAACATGCCATTAAGGGCATAAGAACAGTATTACTAAAATAAATGCATGTTCTAAACCTAATAGTGACCGGAAGAAAATGAAGACATATACAAAATACAAAATGAAACAGAAACAAGAAAAAAGTGTATCGTATTCTGACTTTTGCTAAATAAAAGCATAACTGAGATAGTCTTTTAGTTACATAAATAAATAAATAAGTAAATAACCTCAAGGTCATTAAAAAAAAGTTATGGACCTTTTCAAATATCAACCTTCGCTGTATGCTCATCACTAAGTAAAACCCCAGCAGATCCCTCAGTCTCACAATTCAAGGAAAAATCCCAAAGAAACTCAGACACAGAAATGAACCAAGAAGAAAACCCTGAAGAATAATTTAGGATGATAAAGGAAATATATGTATTTTTAAAAAGCATATTTTAGTTGCAGCATGTTAAGAAGTAAATAAGTAAACAGCACTCAAAATATTTCAAACTCTTTAGTAAATTAGTATCAATGAAAAAAATAACCAGATCTACTGAAAAAACAATAGAGAATAAAAATAAATTACACCATGTGGCTAAAGCAGCAGGCATATAAAAACAAATTAAAAAAATTAATACTCTGAATAGGTAATATATCCATATGATTCAAATTTCAAAAAAAATAGAAATTGTTTGGACGCCTGAGTGGCTCAGAGGTTGGGCGTTTGCCTTTGGCTTAGGGCATGATCCCAGAGTCCCAGGAGCGAGTCCCACATCAGGCTCCCTGCATGGAGCCGGCCTCTCTGCCTCTCTCTCTCTGTCTCTCATGAATAAATAAATAAAATCTTTGAAAGAAAACAGAAATTGTTATATATTTTCAAGTTCTGCATATACCCAAGTAAATTGAAAGCAGGGTCTTCAAGAGATATTTGGTACACCCATGTTTTTACATGATAGTCACAAAACGTAGAAACAATCTAAGTGTCTACCAACAGATGAGCTGATAAAAATGTGGCATACATGTATAAAATGTTATTTGGTTTTAAAAAGGAAGAAAATCCTGGCACGTGCTATAACATGGATAGACCTTAAACACATCATGCTAAATTTATGAAATAAGTCAGTCACAAAAAAGACAAATACTGTATGATTCCACTTACATGAGGTATATATAGTCATATCAAATACATAGACTGAACATAGAATAGTGTTTGCCAGCTAGTGAGAGTGAATGCAGAGTTGCTGTTTAATGAATACAGAATTTTACTTTTATAAGATGAAGAGTTCTAGAGACTAGTTGCACAACAATGTGAATGTACTGAACACTACCGAATTGTACACCTTAAATGGTTAAGTTCATAAGTTTTATGTTATGTGTATTTTACACATAACAAAACATTCCGGGCCTACTAACATCTAGCCACCACCCAAGTTCCCATATGTCCAGCCCTCTGAAACCACGTTTACTACTTTATTTATCATGAGCTTCCTTATGTATAAATAAGCAAGTATAAACAAATTCAGCAAATGTATATGCTATTCTGTATCTTGCTCTTTTCATTAAACAATATTATTTTGGAATTCTTTCACTTCAAACACAGCAAACTTCATCATTTAAGAGGTACATTTTAACAATAAATTTAATGTGTGTAGTAAATCTCTAATATAAGAAAACTTACCAATATCTGGTGGACACTGCCCATTATAAGGGAACCAATTTCCTTTCACAGTGAAAGGACTTTTCCTGTTGCTTGTTGAACCAGTTCCTAGCTGCCCATTACCACCAAGTCCAAAAGAATAAATTCGTCCTGATGAAGGAACAAAAGCAGAAGTGTGCTGCCTAGAGTAAAATGATAGAAAATCTCAGACTTAATGTCATCTTCCAAACAACTTACATTATGAAAACCACACAAATATTAACTGGTATAATTCTTCTCTTTCAAAATACATTAACAAAACGATTATAGTTCTAAAATTTTCTGTACATACTATTTATTAAAAGTCTTATTCTACACTGAATGAATTCTCTACCACATATGTAGGCTGCATAAGCATGACCCAGAAAATTTCCACAGATGTCCAAATTTAAAAAGGCCCACATCTATACTAGAATCCCTTATAAGGGATGGTTCAACATAAGAGGTAGCATCTAACTATACTGTCCAAGTTCTCCCCTTCCCTTCCCTCTAACATTCTAGCCTAAAGCTATGGTCTATGAGGGCCCACCATCTGGACATCAATCAGAAGTTTTACAATAAGAACTGGGCAAGTAATCCAGTACCAATCAGGTGTGTGTGTGTGTGTGTGTGTGTGTGTGTGTTTGTGTAACAAACAACACATAAATATATTCTTCTAAAGAAACTGATACTTGGGATGCCTGGGTGGTTCAATGGTTGAGCGCATCTGCCTTCAGCTCAGGGCGTGATCCTGGAGTACTGAGATTGAGTCCCATATCGGGCTCTCTACATGGAGCCTGCTTCTCCCTCTGCCTATGTTTCTGCCTCTCTCTTTGTGTCTCTCTCATGAATAAATAAATAAATAAAATCTTTAAGAAAAAAAAAGAAACTGATACTTATGCACTCAGGCTCCTTTGGAGGTAGCAGAGTAAAGCCAACCTAAGTAAGTGCAGACCTGAAGATGAAAAAACCCACCAATCAGTGAACCTATGGAACTCCCTCTGATGTTTCACCACTGTATATTTAGGAACACTATATGTTTGGATTAAAGATGATTATACAGCTCAGGCCTTCTGTTCCTCCATCTCAGGTCTGACGGTTTCAATCAAGTCTGACAAATTCCTAAGTGTTACTTTTATAAATACTGTCTCACATTTATTCAATTATTTTCTCCTTGATAGTATTACACAAATGTTGCAACTTTCCAATATATCCTACCAGTCTCTTAATCTCTCTTGTATACCCATGCCCCTTTGTGTTTAAATTTCTTTGGATGTTTTACAAATCATTACTTTTCTTTTTAGCAGTATATCCAACTTGTTTTAATTACCCACTTTATTTTTAAATTTCAATGATAATGTTTTATCCCATTTCTAGAAGTATTTTTTTAACCCCAAATTTGCCACCCTGTTATTTCATTTAAAACCCGTTATACACCGTGAAATTTAATATACACACAAAAATCCAGGATGATTTTGACAAGCCCCAAACTCACCTAAGGACAGTCCTGTGGTTACAAATTCATAGAGGAGATTCAAGACAGAAACTAAACCAAGAACAGGAAGTCTCCTTATGCCAACAAAGAATATTTCATGATGAACTCTTTCCATGATGTAATTTTAATTGGAGGAGATAGTTTCTCAGGCCTCACTAATGCTTCTATCAGTTCTTAGGTCTCATTTCCTGTCCCAAACTCCTTTGCCCTCTATGGTATATTATCAAAAGTGCCAAAATTATTCCTCTCGCTATACCCATTGTGCTTGCACTATAACTTTCACAGCTGTTTCTCATCAAGTTGGGGAATCTATTTCTCCATGTCTGAAATCTAGGCTCTAACCTCTGGCTTGCTTTGAATACAGAATGGGGCAGAAATGACAGCATATCTGATCTAATATTATGCCTTAAGTGGCTTTGCATTCTTTCCCTCTCTCTCTTTAGGACCTCTGTTCCACTATCATGAGACTAATCCAAAATTAGCATGTAAAGGATGACATACAACCTGGAGCAGAGACAAGCTGTCCCAGCTAAGACCTTTCCAAACCACCCAGCTCTTAGCCAGATAATCAGCTGATGAACTAAATCCAGCTAAGACAAGAACTAGCCAGCTGAAACTAGCTCAAATTACCAAATCAAAGAACTATTAGGAAATAACCATTTTAAGTCACTATGTTTTAGGGTGGTTTGTTTAGCAATATAAGCTAATTAATATTTTATCCACCCTGGCAAATTCTTTCAGGGCACCTCCAAAGTCAGTTCAAACAAACACTAGTGGTTCCCAGATTTGTTTTTGCCCTTTGGCATTCCCTTTAGTTCCTGGCAAACTAATCTGTTATTTAAAAGGTGTTTTGATTCAAAAAGGTTCTCAAGTTATCTAGTCTCCCATATTACTGAAAAAACTAAGTAGAAACTAACAACCATTTTACCTTTGAGCCAAGGGCAGTAAGAATTTTTTAACCAAGGATACTCTTTTAGCAAATAAGATGTTACATGGAATCCCAGCATATAAAAAAAAAAAAACCCAAACTGGTCTGCTTGAAGGATTTAACATTGCCCAGTCTGTCTCCTCAGGAAGCAACCACTGTGACATCGCGAAAGTACAGTTTAAAAATTATTGCAGTACTGGGATGTCTGGGTGGCTCAGTGGTTAGGCATCTGTCTACCTTTGGCTCAGGGCATGATCCTGAAGTCCTGGGATCAAGTCCCACATCGGGCTTCCTGCATGGAGCCTGCTTCCCCCTCTATGTCTCCGCCGGTCTCTCTCTCTCTCTCTCTCTCTCTTTCTCTCTCTGTGTCTCTCGTGAATAAATAAAATCTTAAAAAAAAAAAATTACTGCAATACTAGTTCATTAAACTCCTCTTCAAAATGGTATACCAAAGGAGTGGTTCTTAACCCTTGCTGCATACTGGAATCACCTAGGGGTTAATCTGATAATAACACACATTTCTAACAACTCTCCGGAAGAAAAAGAGCACTATCAACAAAATTTAGCAGAAAAAAAAATAGTGGGATGCCTGGGTGGCTCAGTGATGGAGCCTGCTTCTCCTCCCTCTACCTATGTCTCTGCCTCTCTCTCTCATGGAAAAATAAATAAAATCTTAAAAAAAAGAAAAAGATCCTAAAGATTTCAGGTATGAAATTAACACACACAAGAATGTAGAACTGTGCTTAATAGTTGCTTAGTGTCCAAGAAATAAAAGCCAAATTTGAAAACTGAAAGACAACTAGAAATACTAAAGAAAAAAATTTTTAGATTTTAAAAAGAACCCGTAAGAAATACTAGAACTAAAAAGTCAAAATAACTGAAATCAAGGTCATGAAGGACAGGTTTAAGATAGGTCATGAAGGAGATAGCATAAGAACAGGCTGAAACACAAATCATAAAAACAATCAAGAAAGCAGCAAAAAGGGTAAAAAATATAGAAAATGAAGAATAAGGCTACAAGGCAGATTGAGAAGACTCAATACACATCTGGAATCCCATGAAGAAAGGAGAAGGTATATCTAAAGAGATATTAGCTTAGAATTCCCTATACTGATCAAAGATATTATTCTACAGATTGAAGAAGCCTCATCAGAAAATGAGGAAATCATACCTTGACAAATGAAAGCAAAACGGGGGAAAGATAAAAAAGAAACACATTACCTTCAAAGGAGCAACATACTGATTAATAGCTATTTTCTCCACATCAACCAAAGCCAAAAGAAAATAGAGTGTTATCTTCAAAGCAGGAAGTAATTACCAAGCTAGACAATATCATTAAAGAATGAAGGTGAAATAAAACATTTTTAGATACATAAAAGGGCCTATAAATTTACTTAAAGAAAATTCCAGAGGGTATTCAGACAAAAGGAATTAGAAAATATGAAGAGAGGAGGGAAAAAAAGATAGTAAATATACAGGCATTTCTAAATGTACACTGACTATACGAAGCAACATTTTTATGAAGTTTAATACACAGATTAATTTTAAATACTCCCCTCAAATTTTTTGGAGAATATGGACAGGCTGATATTAAAAGTTTTATGAAAGTAAAAAGCCAAAACAATGCAAGCATTCTTTTTATTTTATTTTATTTTTTTCTTTTTTTTTTAATAAAGATTTTATTCATTTATTTGAGAGGAAGAGAGTGCATGGGACGCGGGGTGGGAGAAGCTGACTCCCCAGTGAGCAGGGAGTGCACTGTGGGGCTCAATCCTAGGACCCTGAGATCATGACCTGAGCCAAAGACAGATGCTTAACTTAATGAGCCACCCAGGCACCCCAGCCCAAGCATTCTTGACGGATATGATGAACAAAGATCTGCTTTATTCCAAACAGCAGAATTATAGTGTCGTAAAATTTATATAGTGTAAAAGTGGCACAGGGATATAGAAATTGAAGGAATAATGGGCAGCCCCAGTAGCTCAGGGGTTTAGCACTGTCTTCAGCCCAGGACGTGATCCTGGAGGCCCGGAATCAAGTCCCACATCAGGCTCCCTGCATGGAGCCTGCTTCTACTTCTGCCTGTGTCTCTGCCTCTCTCTCTCTCTCTCTGTGTCTCTCATGAATAAATAAGTAAAATCTTAAAAAAAAAAAAAAACAAAAACTGAAGGAATAAGATACAGACCACAGAAAACAGATCTGTGTTTATATGAAACTTAACTTACAGCAACAGTGGCACTAAAGAGGAGGGTGAAGGAATTTTCAAAAAGCAATGAAAGGATGATTCTAAGAAGATGGCAGAGTAGGAAGCACCAGGAATCTGACTCCCCATCTAGACAACATTTGCACTGGCAGAATCTGTCTGATGTAACTCTTTTAGAACTCTTGAGTCTATTAAAGGCTTTCAATTTCCAGGGGAAGGCTTAGGTAGTAAATTCTAATTAATTTTGGCCAATCTCAACTTGTAGCAGAGCCCTGTGACAGGGAGCCATCCTTACTCCAGGAGTTGCTTGTACACAGCTTAAGGGAGTCTGAGTTGGCAACAAGGACCTTGTCCTTATTTTTGAGATTGGGACTCTTGATTGTAGATCAAGGAGATGTAGACACAAAGGTAGGTGAGCCACTGTTGTTGCCCCACTGTTCCGAGTCCTCTCTTCTAGCTAAGAGACTTCCAGAGGATTTAAAAAGCTAGTGCCTTTTTCCATTTTATTTTTTATTTTTTTATTATTTTATTTATTTATTTATTCATGAGACACACACATAGGCAGAGGGAGAAGCAGGCTCCAACCAGGGAGCCTGATATGGGACTTGATCCCAGGACTCCAGGATCACACCCTGGGCTGAAGGCAGGCGCTAAACTGCTCAGCCACCCAGGCATCCCCCCTTTTCCATTTTAATTTCTTCTCCCCTCCCCCTTCATTTCTTTTTCCCCTTCTCAGAGTCTGACATTTGAGATTTAGAACATTTGCTTTGAATATACAGAGGAATTTAGAAACTCACTGTGCCTGTCCAGGAAGAGGAGCAGGCTCAGAAAAGACCTGAGAAGACCTTACATTTACACCTTAAGGCTTATGTGTCCCTGCCAGAGTCAACTTATGACAATCAGCACTGCTGGGGATTTACCTGAAAGATACAGATGCAGTGAAACAGCAGGACACCTGCACCCTGATGTTTATAGCAGCACTGTCCACAATTGCCAAACTGTGGAAGGAGCCTCGGTGTCCATCGAAAGATGAATGGATAAAGAAGATGTGGTCTATGTATATAATGGAGTATTACTCAGCCATTAGAAACGACAAATACCTACTATTTGCTTCAACGTGGATGGAACTGGAGGGTATTATGCTGAGTGAAGTCAATCGGAGAAGGACAAACATTACATGGTCTCATTCATTTGGGGAATATAAAAAATAGTGAAAGGTAATAAAGGGAAAAAGAGAGAAAATGAGTGGGAAATATCAGAGAGGGTGACAGAACATGAGAGACACCAGACTCTGGGAAATGAACAAGGGGTGGGGAAGGGAGGTGGGGGGCGTTGGGGTGACTGGGTGACGGGCACTGAGGGGGGCACTTGATGGGATGAGCACTGGGTGTTATGCTATATGTTGGCAAATCGAACTCCAAAAAAAAAAAAAAAATCACCAAACCCTGGAAAACGGAGAGAATCTGATGTCCACAGCCACAATTAGGCTCAAATGTTCAGTTTAAAAAAAAAAAAAAAAAACAAACCCACAGGGCTTACAAAGAAATTGTGAAATGCAGCCCATTAAAAGGAAAACAGTATTAACCAACACGGGTATGCAAAATGATACAGCCACTGTGGAAGGCAGTTTGGTGGTTTCTTACAAAACTAAACATACTATTACAATAAGATTCAGCAATTATGCTCCTCATTATTTATCCAAAGTTGTTAAAGAGCTGTATCCACACAAAAACCTGCACACAGACATTTTTAGCTATTTTATTCATAACTGCCAAACCTTGGAAACAAACAACATGTTCTTCAGTAGGTAAATGTTTAAACAAATTGATACATCCAGATAATATTATTCAGTACTAAAAAAAAAAAAAAAATCAGTGACCAACCCATGAAAACTGGAGGAACCATACATAAATGCATATTACTAAGTGGAAGAAGCCAATCTGAGAAAGTTATATACTGTATGATTCCAACTATACAGTATTCTGGAAAAGAAAAAACTAAGAGTAAAAAGATCAGTGGCTGCCATGGGTTAGGGGAGGTGGTAGGGATGAATAGGTAGATCATAGAGGAATTTTATGACCATGAAATTACTCTATGCAATACTGTAATAGTGTGGATACACGTCATTATACATTTATCTGAACTCACAGGGTGTATAACACCAAGAGTGAATCCCTAATATAAACTATGTTCATCTGATAATGATTTGGCAATGTAAATTCATTAAGTGGGACAAATATATATCACTTTGGTGGAGGATGTTGATAATGGAAGAGTCTATACGTGTGTGCAAGTTCAATGGAAATATCTGTATCTTCCACCTAATTTTGTTGTGAACCTAAAACTTCTGTAAAAAAGAAAGTCTATTAAAAAAAAACGCACAGAAACTGGGGTGCCTGGGTGACTCCAACTCTTGGTTTCAGCTCTGACTGTGATCTCATAGTCATGAGATCAAGCCCCATGTTGGGCTCTGCACTCAGTGGGGAGTGTGCTTCAGATTCTCTCTCTCCCTTTGTCCCTGCTCCCATTTACTCTCTCTGAAATAAATAAAATCCTAAGAAAAAAAAAAAAAACAAGAGAAACTATCTCCAAGAAAGACCAGATGAAAAATCTTAACAGACAAAAACTAAAACAATTATCTTAAAGATATTCAAATAACTAGGGGATCCCTGGGTGGCTCAGCGGTTTAGCGCCTGCCTTTGGCCCAGGGCGCAATCCTGGAGTCCTGGGATCGAGTCCTGCGTCGGGCTCCCAGCATGGAGCCTGCTTTCTCCCTCCTCCTGTGTCTCTGCCTCTCTCTCTCTCTCTGTGTCTATCATGAATAAATAAATCTTAAAAAAAAAAAAGATATTCAAATAACTAAAAGAAGGTAAAGAAAAAGTCAAGAAAACAATATATGAACAAAAATGTAAAAATCAATAAAAAAAACAGAAAACACAAAAACAAACCAAAAAAATTTTGGAGCTGAAAAGCACAATGACTAAAATGAAAAACTCACTAGAGGGATTCAAAAGCAGATTTGAGTGGGCAGAAAAACAAATGAGGGAACTTGAAATTAGAAAGAAAAAAGACTAAAGTTGAAGAGAAACTAAGGGACCTATGGGATATCATCAAGTGGACCAACATAGGTACTATGGGAGTTCTAAAAGGTAAAAAGCTAAAGAGAGAGAACCTTGAAGAAATAATGGCCAAAAACTTCCCAAATCTGATGAAAGACATAAGGATCCAAGAAACTCAATGAACTCCAAAAGGATGAACTGAAAGAGACCCACACTAAGATACATTACAATCAATCAATTTGTCCAAAGATAAAAGAAGAGGGATGCCTGGCTGGTTCAGCGGTTGAGCGTCTGCCTTCGGCTCAGGGCATGATCTCCAGATCCCAGGAAAGAGTCTCATACCTGGCTCCCTGTGAGGAGCCTGCTTCTCCCTCTATGTCTGCCTCTCTCTGTGCCTCTCATGAATAAATAAAATCTTTGAATTAAAAAAAAAGATAAAAGAAGAAATATGATAGCATCAAGAGAGAAGTGACTTGTCATAACTAAGGGATCTTTAATAAGATTATGAGATTCTTCACCAGAAACTCTGGATGTCAGAACAGACTGGGCTAACATAGTCAAAGTGCTTAAAAAAATAAACTAGAATTCAACCAAGAATCTAATGTCTGGCAAACTGTCCTTTGAAAGTGAGGGAGGAATTAAGACATTTATATATAAACAAGAGCTGAGGGAATTTGTTATCACTAGACCTACCCTGCCAGAAATGCTAAAAAGAATCCTAAAGGTTGAAATGAAAGAACATCATACAGTAACTCAAAGCCACATGATAAAATAAAGATCTTTGTAAAGGTAAACACATGGATGTTTATAAAGGCTAGCATTATAACTTCTGTTTACAAGTTATTTTGTTTTCTTAAGAGACTGATGCATAAACATATTTTTGAATACACAATGTATAAATAAGTTATTTTGTGAAATCAATAACTGAAAGGAGGTGGGGATAAAGCTACATAGGGGCAAAGTTTTTTATGTTATTAAGGTTAACCTGGTATTAATTTGAATTAGTATTATAACTTCGGGATATTAAATGTAATCACCATGGTAACCACAAAGAAAGTAGCTATAGAATATACAGAGAAGGAAATTAAAACATCTCTCTGCAAAAAAACAACATAAAAGGAGACAATAAATCCAGGAATTGAGAGACAAGAAGCAAAGAGCAAAATGATGAAAGTCCCTACATCTCAGTAATTAACTGTAAGTGTAAGTGGATTAAGCTGTCCACTCAAAAGACAGAGACTGGCAGAATGGATAATAAAACATGATCCAACTATATATTATTTACAAGAGATACAAATAGGCTAAGAGTGAAAAGATGGAAAAAGATATTTCATGCCAACAACCAAAAGAGAGCAGGGTGGCCATACTCTATCAGACAAAATAGTTTTTTTTTTTTTTTTAAAGATTATTTATTTATTTATTCGTAAGAGACACAGAGAGGCAGAGACATAGACAGAGGGAGAAGCAGGCTCCCCAGAGGAGCCTGATGCAGGACTTGATCCCAGGACCCTGGGTCATGCCCTGAGCCAAAGGCAGATGCACAACTCCTGAGCCACCCAGGTGCCCCAAACAACATATATTTTATTATTTTTTAAAGATTTTATTTATGCATGAGACACACACACACACACACACACACACACACACACACAGGCAGGCAGAGGGAGAAGGAGGCTCCACGCAGGGAGCCCAACGTGTGACTTGATCCCGGGACTCCAGAATCACACCCCGGGCCAAAGGCAGGAGCTTAACCACTAAGCCACCCAGGGATACCCAGCAAAATAGATTTTAAATAAAAAAAGGTTACAAGGGACAAAGGACATTATATTTTAACAAAAGGTTCCGTATAGCAAAAGGATAACAAAAACATTTACACATCTAATAAAAGACCATCAAAATATATGAAGCAAAAACTGAATTAAAGGGAGAAATTATTCTACAATATGGTAGGAGACTTTAATAACCCTGCTCTCAATAATAGAATAACCACACAGAAGTAAGGAAACAGAGGACCTGAACAACACAATTAAGTCAACTAGATGTAACAGGGCACACACTACCCAACGACAACATACACATTCTTCTCAAATGCACATGGGGCATTGTCCATGTTAGACACTATGTTAGGCCAGAAAGTAAGTCTAAATAGATTTTAAAAGACAGACATCATACAAAGTATCTTTTACAACCACAAAAGGAGGACATTAGCAATCAGTAACATAAAGAAATTAGAAAATTCACAAATTTGTGGAAATTCAACAACATACTTTTTTTTTTCAACAACATACTTTTAAATGACCTATGAATCAAAGAAATCACAAGACTTAAGAGAATGAAACACAGCATATCAAAACAAAAGATGCGGGGGGGGAGGGGGGGGAAGTGCTAAGGGGGAAATTTACATTAAAAAACATGAAAGATTTTGGGGTGTCTGGTGGTTAAGTTGGTTGAGCATCCAAATCTTGATCTCAGCTCAGGTCTTGATCTCAGGGCCCTGGGTTCAAGCCTCGCACTGGGCTCCATGCTGGCCATGGAGCCTACCTAAAACAAAAAACAAAAAAACAAAAAAAACCCAAACAAACCAAAACAAAAAATACAAGAAAGAGCTCATGTGCACAACCCAACTTGACAACCTAAGGTCCTAAACAAACAAACCACAACGCTGGCAGAAGAAAGAAAATAATAAAGATGAGAGTTGATATAAATGGAATAGAAAAAGGAAAAATAGCAAAAGTCAATGGAACTAAAAATTGGTTTTACAAAGATCAACAAAATTGACAAAACTTTTGCTAATTTGACTAAGAAAGAAGTAAAGAAATTAGAATCAGAATAAAAGTGGGGGCGGGGGGTCCCTGAGTGGCTCAGAGGTTTGGCGCCTGCCTTCAGCCCAGGGCGTGATCCTGGAGTCTGGGGATCGAGTCCCATGTCGGGCTCCCTGCATGGAGCCTGCTTCTCCCTCTGCCTCTCTCTCTCTCTGTGTCTGTCATGAATAAATAAATAAATAAAATCTTTAAAAAAAAAAAAAAAGTGGGGGCACTACTACTTATGCTGCCAAAGTAAAAAGGATGGTAAGAGAGTAAACAGTTCTTTGCCAACAAATTAGATGATTTAGATGAAATAGACAAAATCCTAGAAATACAAAACCTACTAATACTAAATCACAAAAAAATAAGAAACCACAACAGATCTGTAAATGGTAAAACAACTGAAACAATAATCAAAAATCTCCCAACAAAGAAAAGCTTTACACCAATGGCTTCATTTGTGACTTCTACCAAACATTTAAAGAATCAACACCAATCCTATTCACATCCTCCCCCCCCCAAAAAAAAAGTTGAAGAGGTACAACTTTCTAATTCATTCCATGAGGTCAGCATTGCCCTGATATCAAAGTCAGACAAGGACACTACAAGAAAGCTACAGACCATTATCCCTTATGGGTACTGATGCAAAAATTCTCAATACAACATTAGCAAACAGAATTCAGTAGTATATTGAAAAAACTATATACCCAGCTAAATGGGATGCAGAGATGGTTCAGGATATGCAAATTGATCAGTGTTAATTTACAAGGCTAAGACAATGAAGAAAAACCCACACCATCATTTCAATAAAAAATCAACAAATATGACACCATTTTATGATAAAAACACTAAAAAAGTACCAATAAAAGAAAATTATCTCTGGGCAGCCCGGGTGGCTCAGTGGTTTAGCATCGCCTTCAGCCCAGGGCCTGATCAAGTCCCACGTCAGGCTCCCTGAATGGAGCCTGCTTCTCCCTCTGCCTATGTCTCTGCCTCCCTGTGTGTGTGTGTCTCTCATGAATAAATAAATAAAATCTTAAAAAAAAAGAAAAGAAAATTACCTCAACATAATAAAAGCCATATATGAAAACCCACCACAAACATCGTACTTAATGGTAAAAGATTAAAAGCTTTTCCTCTAAGAATAGGAATGAGGCAAGGATCCTACTTTGAATACTTCTATTCAACGTAATACTAGAAGTTCCAGCAAGAAAAAGAAATAAAAGGCACCTAAATTGAAAAGGAAGTAAAATTATTTCTGTGTAGAGATGATATGACCTTATATGCAAAAAACATTAGAGATTCCACACAAAAGAACTATCAGAAATATAAAAGACACCGAAGCAGCAGGATACAAAATTAATATGCAAAAATGAGTTCCATTTCCATACACTAATAACAAAAATCCAAAAAAAACTTTAAAAGACATATGATGAAAACTACAAAAAGATTACTGGAATAAATTAGAGACATAAATGGGAAGATATCTCATGTTCGTGGACTGGAAGACTTACTACTGTTAAGATGTCAACATTTCCCAAAGTGATCTACAGATTCAATTCAATCTGTATCAAATCATGGAAATGCAAATTAAAATCATGATTAAGGAACACTATATACCCAAGAGATTAGCAAAAATTTCAAAGTGTGACAATACCAAATGGGCACAAGGACACAGAGTGTCAGGAATTCTCATACAATATTAATAGAAATGTAAATTGATATAATCATTCTGGTAAACAGAGTGACATTAACCTGCAAAATTCAAGGTAAGTATCCTCTATGACTCAACAATCCTGTTTTAGGTAAATACTTAGAGATATGAAGGTTTATGTATATCATATAACAAATGTTCAAAACATTATTTGTAATTGCCAAAAACTGGAAGCATCCAAACAGCTGCCAGTAACAGAATGAGCAAATAATTATATACACATATAACTGAATAAAATACAGCAATACTCTATGTTGGAAAACTGTATCTTCACACATACAGATAATCATATAAGTAGCATGTTAAAAAAGTCACCAAAGACTACCTACAGTGTGATTTCATGTATTTGAAGTTAACAGTTGGCAAAATTGAATCCTACTGTATATGGATATATACTACATATAAAAAATTAAGCTAAGTGGTTAAAACCCAAAGTACATTTTGTTTTTGGGAATCTACCTAATTTAACCCACCAAAGGTGAAGCTCAATTTCAAAGCTGTGACTTTTCTATTTACTCTCAAGAACTGGGAACCAGTATTCCAATTCAACTTTTATCAGTAACAACTGGTTACTAGTAAAATAACTAGCTGTTAAATAATTAATTAGCTGCTAATAATCAGCTGCTCAATTTCCTCATTCTTTAAATAAAAAAAGGTGGAAAAGAAAGAGGATTTGTACTTTCCCTTTAAGTGTGATGTTATGTACAACAAATATTACATATTCAATATTAATGTCTTTGCCCAGATAAATTTGTTTCAAATAGAGAAACATAAAATAATCAGTATAAAAGATGTTTCTCCTATTACTCCTTAGCAGCAAATTAAGCATTTAGGGAAGAATGTTTTTATCTTAGATTCCTAAATTGCTAAACAATTTGTTTTAAAAAAAAAAAAATCCCCTACTTTCAGCTAGGAACTGCCATCTTCTAGTAATCTGCAAAATGACCAACACAAAGGGAAAAAGGAGGGACACCCCTGTATGTTCTCTAGGCCTTTTAGAAGATACAGAATTATTTCTTTGGCCACATATATGCAAATCCACAAGAAAGGTTATACTGTAGACATCAAGGGGACAGGCACTATTCAAAAAGGAATGTCCTGGGACGCCTGGGTGGCTCAGTGGTTGAGCGTCTGCCTTTGGCTTAGGGCATAATCCTTGAGTCCCTCATTGGGCTCCCTGCATGGAGCCTGCTTCTCGGTCTGCCTATGTCTCTGCCTCTCTTTCTGTGTCTCTCATGAATAAATAAATAAAATCTTTAAAAAAAGGAATGTCTTACAAATATTTCAGTGGCAAATCAAAGTCTACAATGTTACCCAGCATGCTCTTGGCACTGTTATAAATAAACAAGGGCAAGATTCTTTTTGTCTAAAAAATTTTTGTGTGTACTGAAAATGAAAACATTAAGCACTCTGAGAGCCAAGATACCACTTCCTGAAACACAGAAAGAAAAATGATCAGAAAAAAAGAAAGCCAAAGAAAAAAATACTTGAGTTCAACTGAAGTGCCAGCCTGCTCCACCCAGAGAAGTACATTTTGTGCAAACCAATGGAAAGAAGCTTCAGTTGCTGGAACCCACTCCCTATATTTTTTTTTTTTTTTTTCACTCCCTATAAATTCATGACCAAAAAGGTGTAAAAAAATAAAAGGCCTGGACTGTCAAAAAAAAAAAATCCTAAATAACTGAGTTATGGAGAGTAAGATATTCTCTTATATAATAGCTTACCTTCCACAAGCAATCTGAGTAACAATGCTTCCCATAAGTTCAAAAACTTTCCGTGGGTTTATTTCATGACTGGTAGAGTTATGACCCAACTGACCATACCCTCCAGCTCCAAAAGTAAACACGCCACCTTCCTAAAATAAATAAATAAATAAATAAATAAATAAATAAATAAATAAATAAATAAATAAAATAAAGACAAAACCTTTTATCATTAGAAGGCTTGATAAAATAATCTTTAAGAAAACAGGTTACATCTTTAATACATGGAGTCAATTTTTCTCTTCTATTGTCTTCACAATGTAGATGATAGCTGAGTTTTCAAGGTAAAATGACTTAAAACTAAGAGAATTCCAGGCTATTTTCACATATTTTAAAAGTACTTAATTATGTCCTTGTCATTATATTTAGTTGAAGCTATCGTTAAAGAGATACTAATAATTTTTTTGCATTGCCTTTCATGATCATTATATTCTTGTTGAATCCCAAGTACACACCCATAAAATATCACAAAACCTAAAAATGGTATCTTCAGTTTTCAAACTAGTTATGCTTTTGACATAAAGGCTCAGCAGAAAGATTGTAATTAAACGAGAGTGCACAAATACAGCTATTTTTAACACATAGTTGCTACAATATACAGTTGACCCTCAAACAAAGCAGGGAGGGAGGGGTGTCAACCCCTTGGTGCAGTCAAAAATCCACATACAACTTTTGCTTCCCCCAAAAGTTAACTACTAATAGCCTACTTCTGACTGAAAGCTTTACTGATAACATAAACAATACCTAACTTAGCTTTTTTGGTATTTCTATGCTACACAGTTTACCTGTGTTTTCAAACTGTTGCAAATCTCCAAAAACTTTACTAAAAAAGATCTGTGAATATGTGGACCCATTCAGTTCAAACCTGTGTTGTTCAAGGGTCTACTATATATCGTCTTTAAAAAACTTATGGTAAAAATGTACAACTGGATAAGGTTATGTATAAAAAAGTAATTTGTGATGACAACTTAACACAAGTACAATTACTGTTTTTCAATTCAACTGCTTTTCTTCAGAGTTGTATCTGTATATACAATTTTATATCCTGCTTTCATCATTTAATAGTGTAAGTATATATACTACTATGTAAGGAAATTGGTTTTTCTTTTTTAAACTTTTCATCATGGAAAAATTCAAACAATTATACGAAAGTAAAGACATGTATATACAAATATAAATACAAATATATATGCACACATCATCATATAACCATCACTTGGCTTTAACCACCAGCAAAAGTTAAATAACCTTGTTTCATCAATGCCCCTCCCATTTTCCTTTTTCAGGGTACTTTAAAGCAAAAAAAAAAAAGTATTGGAGTACTTTAAAGTAAACTGGTCATCAAATCATTTGTTAAGTATCTCTAATGGCATATGCCTCTCACACATATAAATGTGTAACTAATATCGTTATCAACTTACAAAATTAATTTTCTTTTCTTGATAAAAATGGCAAAAATGTCCATTTTTATTTATGATTTTTGTAACTGGTATCATTTTTTTCCAGGTTTATTTAGGTATGATTGAACTGACAAATGAAACTGTACATATTTCAAGTATACCACGGGATTAGACATATGTATGCATTGTGAAACGACTACCACAAAGAAGTTAATTAACACGTCCACCATCTACTTTTGTTAAGACTGCTTCAGATCTACTCTCCTGGCAAATTTCAGGCATAGAATACAGTACTGTTAATTATAGTCACCATGCTGTACATCAAATCTTGCTTCAGAATTTACTCATAAGAGAAAGTCTGTACCCTTAACCAATTTCCCATTTCCTCTAGACACCACTTCCCTAGCCCCTGGGGCAAACAACATTTCTACAAATTTGACTTTTTAAAAAGATTCCCCATATAAATAATAGTATTTGTCTTTCTCTAGCTTAATTCACTTATAATAATGCCCTCCAGGTTCATCCATGTTGTAAATGGATGCAAATACAAGTATTCCCTTTTTTCTGGCTTAATATTATTCCTTTGTGTATATACAACATACATTTTCTTTATCCATTCATCTGGTAATGGACACTCAAGTTGTTTATTGGCTACTGTGAAAAATGTTACAATGTACATGGGAGTGGAATTATTTCTTCATGAATCTGTTTTTATTTCCTTCAGATAATATACCTAGAAGTGGGATTTCCTTGATCATATAGCTCCATGTATCATTTTTGGAAAAACCTCCATATTGTTTTCTATTTGCACCAGTTTACATCCCCACCAGCAGTGACAAGGGTTCCCCTTTTCTTCACATCCTCACCAATACTTGTCCTTTATTTTTTTTTAACAGCCACTCTAACAGATGTGGGGTGTTATGTTACCTCACTGAGGTTTTGAGTTTTGCTGATGGATCATGATGCTAACACGAGGCACCTTTTCATGTACCTGTTGCCCTTTTATTATTATATTCTTTAGGAAAGTACCTATTCAAGGTCTTTGCCCATTTTTAAACCAGATTATTTGGGTTTTTAGCCATTGAGTTATAGTTTCTCTTATATTTTGGGCATTAACCCCTTATCAGATAAATGGTCTGCTAATATTTTCTCTCGTTCCACAGGCTACTTTTTCATTTTGTTGATGTGCCTTCTGCTATGCAAAACCTTTTTTCATTTGGAGTTCCACTTATTTTTTTTTCCTTTTGTTACTTGTGCTTTTAGTGTCATACCCACAAAATTACCAAGACCAATGTCAATGGGCTTTTCACTCCATGTGTTCTTCCAGGAGTTTGTTTCAGGTCTTACATTTATGCCTTTAATCCATTTTGAGTTACATTTTGTTAATGGTAAAAATAGGGATCCAATTTCTTTTGCATATATTGTTTTCCCAACACCATTTATTGAAGAGATCAAACTTTCCCATTGTGTGTTGTCAGTGTCTTGTCACTGATTAGTTAAACATTAGTTTATATGTGGGTTTATTTCTGGGCTATCTACTGTTTGGTCTATGTGTGTTTTTATGCCAGTACTATGCTGTTTTGATTACTATAGCTTTGTAATATAGTTTGAAATCAGGAGCTTGATGCTCCAGCTTTGCTGTTCTTTCTCAAGATTGCTTTGGCTATTCTAGGTCTTTTGTGATTCCATATGAATTTCAGGATTATCTGTTCTATTTCTGTGAAAAATGCCACTGGAACTTTGACAGGGGTTACACTGAATCTGTGGATCACTTTCAGTAGTATGAACACTTTAACAAAATGAATTATTCCAATCCAAGAATATGCAGTATCTTTCCATTTCTTTGCGTCCTCTTCAATTTTTCATTGATGTGTTACATGGTTTTCAATGAAAGACCTCTTCCACTCCTCAGTTAAATTTATTCCTCAGTATTTTATTGTTTTTCAGGATAGTATAAATGGGACTGCTTTCGTAATTTCTCTTCCAGAGTTTGTTCTTATAGAAATGCAATCGATTTTTGTACGTTGACTCTGTATCCTGCAACTTTACTGAATTCATTTATTAGTTCAAACGGAGTTTTGGTAGTCTTAAGGGCTTTCTATATATAATATTATGTCATCTGCAAACAGACCATTTTAGTTTTTCCTAATTTGGATGCCTTTTATTTCTTTTTCTTTACTATAATCACTCTAGCTAGGATTTTCAGTACTATCCTGAATAGAGGTGATGAGGGTGTGCAACCCTGTCTTATTCTTGATCTTACAGGAAGAACTTTCAGCTTTCCACCACTGAATATGAGGTTAGCTGTAGGCTTGTCATTTATGGCCTTTATAATGTTGAGGCATATTCCTTCTGTACTTTATTGAGAAATTTTATCATGAAAGGATGCTGAATTTCACCAAATGCATTTCCTGGATCTATTAGGATGATCATATTACTTTTAACCTTGATTCTACTAATGTGGCATTGACTGATTTGCAGATAGTTAAACCATTCTTACATCCCAGGGATAAATCCCACTTGATCATGGCATGTGATCGTTTTAATGTACTGTTATATTTGGTTTGCTATTATTTGGTTAAGGAGTTTTGCACCTATGTCCACCAGGGATATTGGCCTATTATTTTATGTTCTTGTAGAGTCTTTTTGTGGCTTTGGTATGAACATAATAGTGGCCTCATAAAATGCATTTATAAGTGGTTCCTATTTTTTTGAAGAGTTTGAAATGGGTTGGCATTATTTATTGAATGGTTGAACTCACCAGTGAAGCCATCTGGTCCTGGGGTTTTTTGTTGTTGTTGACGGGAGATTTTTGATTAGTGATTCAATCTCCTTACAAGTTAAGGGTCTGTTTAGGTTCTCTACTTCATGATTCAGCCTTGGTAGTTCAGATATTTCTAGGAATTTATCCTTTTCATCTATGTTATACAATTTGTTGACATGTGATTGTTCACAGTAGTTTCTTATAATCCTTTCATTTGTGTAATATCAGTTGTAATGTCTCCCAGTTTTTATCCTGGGTCTTTCTTCTTGGTCTCCCTAAAGATACATTGATTTTTATTTTTATTTTTTTATCTTTTCAGGAAAACAGTTCTTAGTTTTACTGATCTTATGTATTTAAGTCTCTATTTCTGCTCTGATCTTTGTTATTTTCTTCCTTCTGCTAACTCTGGGCTTAGTTTGGTTTTCTTTTTCCCTAGTTCCTGGAAGTATAAAGGTTGTCTTTTGAGATCTTTTTTTTTCTTAATGTAGCTGTTTATTGCTATAAACACTTTACTGGATATGTGGTGTATAGCTGTTTTCGTTGGATCCTATAAGTTTTGGTATATTGTGCTTCCATTTTCACTTGTCTCAAGATGTTTTTTTATTTCCCTTTTATTTCTTTTTTGACCCATGATTGTTCAGGAGCATGCTTTTAAAAAATTTCCACACATCTGCAAATTTCTTTGCTCTCCTCCAATTATTGATTCATACCATTTCAATACCATTGTCACTGGAAAAGATACTTGATATGATTTCAAGCTTTTTAAATTTATTAGGACTTGTTTTATGACCTAACATCTCTCTCCTGCAGAATATTCTATTGCGTGCTTGAGAAGAACATATATGTGCTGCTGTTGGATGGAATGCACTGTATATCTGTTAGGTCTATTTGGTATAAAGTGTAGCTCAAGTCCTATGCTTCCTCCTTGACTTTCCATAAGGATGAGCTATTTGTTGTTGAAAGTGGGGTACTGGAGTCTCCTACTATTACTGCTATTTCTGTTTCAGCTCTGTTAATATTTGCTTAACATTATGTAGGTTCTCTTATGTTGGATGCATATATAAATATAGTTGTTATATCCTCTTCAGGAAATGACCCTTTTAATTTTAATGTCTTAATATCTGATACTGAGGCCATGTTAAATCTTCCTCATTATTTTATTACCTCACATACAAGTGTATGTCTGGTTGGTAATATTAAAAATAAGTGACTTAACAAGTTTCACAGCTTAATCCATTGACATTACAGTTAATGTTTCAATCTTCATCTTGCTTCATGTTAGGGAGTATAAAATGGAAATTTTCTAATCTTATTATTTCTTCCAGATTTATCAGTTGGAATTTTTCTATAGATAACTTAACTCCTCACTATAGTTACTCTGAAATACAATCTGCAAATAGGAGGTAGGAGAAATATCTCTTTCTCATTTACTAATTTTTTTAAAAATGAGTTGTTGTCCTAGCAACCTTCAAAGATAAGCAATGAAGTTTGCTTTGTACTGACTTGAGGAATAAGAGTATGATATGGAAGTCACGGATTTTTATATATTTGATATATTTCCATTTATTTCCACCATTATTTCTTTTTGTGAAAACTCCTGGATGTTGTCCCCCCTGACATGACCTTAGTCCCTTTCCTTGTAATACACAATACCCAAGGCTGTTCTTAGACTTCTTTTTTTCCCCTCGTATATGAAATCAGACTCTTCTCTAAGAAGCCCTGGTTATTTTTCATATTGAGTCTACAACAATCAAGGGATGCTCATTGCTTCCAGAATGTACATGGCTAATTACTTCTAGAACCATTAGTAGTCATGGATGACCAAAAAAAATTTTTTTAGAAGGAAAACAGTATGAGTTCATAATGATACTCATGATTAAAAGTAAAGATCAAAAGATTTTAATTTAGTTCCTATTGTTTTATAACCTTTTATCTTAAGCTGAAAATCATAGTTTTAGTCTAATGACAGTAAAGTACTTATTTGCTTTATCCTGTCCTGTATGTTATATATTGAGAATAAAACTATCAATTTTATTACTGACAATAAGACTACAGAAGGGGGGATCCCTGGGTGGCGCAGCGGTTTGGCGCCTGCCTTTGGCCCAGGGCGCGATCCTGGAGACCCGGGATCGAATCCCACATCGGGCTCCCGGTGCATGGAGCCTGCTTCTCCCTCTGCCTGTGTCTCTGCCTCTCTCTCTCTGTGACTATCATAAATAAATAAAAAAAAATAAAAATTAAAATTAAAAATTAAAAAAAAAAAAAAAGACTACAGAAGGGAGTTGAAAATTTTTGTGTGAATTCATTTTATCTTCAGGCTATTTTCCACTAGTGATATACAAAAAAATACTGTATTTTAAAAGGCCTTTAATTCTTTTGTAGTTATGCCACTAGTATTTTTTTTACTTTCAATTTTTAAGAATTGCTTAAAAACATATGTTTGCTTTTTAATTATGTGTAACACTTTATAGGTTCTAAAGTCAAAACTATAAAGCAAAGTACATTTGATCTAGTTATTAAATTTTTAAAAATATAAATGCCATGTAACATCTTTTATCCCTGCTTAAAGGACAACCATTCTGTACCTTCCTTTTACTTACCAATATATCCTAAAGATATTCCACAGCATAATACCAGATCTTCCTGTTTTACAAGTCCATATGGTTACCACAGTTTATCTAACTAACTGCTACTGAAGGACATCTGCATTCTTTCATTCTCTTGCTATTAAAATAACGCCACAATAAATGGCTTTGTATATACATAATTTCCTATCTTTGGGACAGATTCTTAAAAGTACAATTGCTAAGTCAAAAGATATAAATATATGTGACTTGCATAATGAATTTGTAAGTGAACTTGAAAAAATCTGACATCTTTATGATAGTGTGTTCAAACCCATTAACATACATATCTTTACAGTTCTTGTTTTTTAAAGTCTGTTTTTAAATTCCTAAGGTCGGTTTTGCACAAAGAAAATGCTTTGTAAAGCAATCCTAATTTATCTGCAAAAAGTTCTTCCAGAAAAACAAAAGATATATGGATATGGAACTATATTCTAACTTAATCAAGGGAAAATAAAGTATTTTCCTGTTAGTATATTTAAAACTATCTGATTTTGGTAAAAATAATATACACCAAAAATTCAAGGGAACAAGTATCACCAGCTACTATCTTGAGAGGAATATAGAATATTAGCATTTAAAAAAACCTCAATAGATATAAATAGTTATATATCCTGGGAAAATAAGATAAGTGGTTATTTGAAGGGCTGAATTTGATAAGCATTAACATTGTGAGTCTTTCTACCAAAGTTAGTGCTAAGGAATAATATACAAAATATTTTTTACTATTATTTCAACATAGCCTTATGTCTTCTGACTCTCCATGACAGAAAAGAATGACTAGATTTATAATTTGCCAACATGAGTTAATAAGATTTTAGTAATTACATTTGTAATTTGAATGACAAAAATCAATAAAATATGGTAAGATTAATAGCTAAAAGTTCCTTACTAAAAAGCAAGTAACGTAAATTATTCAGAATTAACTTTTATAATGAGTCATCATATTTTTAAAGTACTCTGAGTACACCATACTTGATAGTGACTAAGAATAACTCTTATCAAAAAAAAAAATTAAAAAAAAATTCCCAATGTGGGAGTGTGTAGAATTTTGTGTGTGTAGAAGTTTGATTAGAAGCTAATTTTTTCTTGCTAATTTTATCTGCTATGCAGAATGAAGATAAAGAAGCAAAAACATTAATTTCTAATTCAGCCAATAAATAACATGCCAGTTCCTTTATGTTAACACAACTATAATAAATAATATTCCCGGTAAAGGTTAGTTTAATGTTTTTATTTTCATTTTACTCTTCTAATCACTAGAGAACTACACAGTCCTGATAATGAAATGGCACATACCCAAGAAAGTTACAGGACATAGTTAAAACCATTAATATGATTGTGATGAAAGCTCCTTATAGCTGGTTGCATAATACTTAGCCTATGGTTAACAGATACATTACTCTCTATTACTTGTTATACAGTATTTATAAGCCAAATGGGAATTAAAATTAGGTAATTATGCAATATAAATGGGACTGAAACACATAGAATGTCAAGTCTGACAAACTAAAAAGGAATTTTTTTCCATTCAAAGTATTAAACAGTATTTCACATGAAGCTGAGAAATTCAACAAAACATCACATTTAATAGCAGATCATAATTCATATTTCATAACATAAAACAAAGTTGAAAATTAAGGTAAATTGTTTTTGACCAGTAATAATCTAGTTCTTGTCTTCAAGATAAATTACTTTTTAGACATCAATAACATTCCAGTTTTAATGTAATTATCATGAAAACATTCACTAATTATAAATAACTACCATGAGTAATAATAAAGAAGTTTTATAGGAGTACAATACCTTGGTTAGTGCTGCAGTATGATCTTCTCCACAACAAATATAAACTATTTTCTGAGTTCTTAGTGACTTTAGTAAATTAGGAACATACCTATCTGAAAATTCCAACAAGAGACGTTAACGGTATTTTTTAAGTTAAAACTCTTCTAAAATGTGTTTCTTCTATAGCTTCCCAAGCTCAGTAGACAGTGATAAATAATTTTAACTGTGATCCAGTGATTTGGTAGTACAAGCCTACTTAATTGGGTTCCCAGGTCTTTCTATTCATGTTGCTGTGATAAAGGAGGGTTTTAAAAAGTAATTTAAGTGTTAATTTGCCTTAACACCAATCCGCACAGGACTAAAAATCAAGTAATTTCAAAGCTATCTGACTGCTTCTAATATCATTCTTTATATTCACCTCATGATAATTAAGCTCACAGAATTCTATTTAAATACTTGAAAATTATACTTTCTGCTATTTTGTAGCAGAAAAGAAATATGTCCTAATCTGACATATTTTTCTTATGCAGAACAAAGTATTTTAAAATTCTGAGTATTATTTATCATTACCAGTTGTTACTAGACCAACAACTCACTTTTGTTCACTTAAGTCAGGACAATTATGTTGAATTTTATGATATTAGTTTTTGTATTTCAGATATTGCCATCTGCACTAATGTAGTTATGAAAATCAGTTCAAAACTAACTTGTTTCAAATAATAACTTTTAAAATTCAAATTGCTTATTTTCAAACTGTAAATCAATGTTAAAAGTGAAGCCCAAAATAAAGATTTAATGATTCAGATTATTTTAATATTTCCTTGAAAAACTCAAATAGATTAACGGTTCATATTACCTTCCAGAATAATTCTACAACTTCTTTCACCAATGGTGGCCAATGATGTGATCACCAATTGAAGTAATGTTTTTCACAACTTTCTTTTAATGAATATCTAACAAAGATTTCTACCCAGATACACTTTTTAGAGTTTATTTTGTAATAAAAAGATATTTTTTAGCATTCCCACCATCCCTTAAAAGTATTTTCAAATGGAATTTTTAGGTAAACCTCTCAACCCCTTCTCCACATCAGGGAAGATTTGGGTACATTTCTTTATGACATTAAGACTCACTGGTCCATCTCAAAAGATCATTTCTTTTTAAGTACATTTTTCTATAAATGATGACAACCTACCATTTTCATCATTAAGACCTAGTTGACCAAATTTGTTGCGTCCCCATCCAAAAATAGCTCCAGAAAGGGTGAGTACAAAACTATGGGCTCCTCCTGCTGCAACTTGCATGAAAGGAATTCCAAGCAAAGACTTAATCAGCTGTGGTGAAGCTTGCTTTTTACAGTCAATGCCTAAACCCAACTGGCCATATTTATTCTGTCCCCAACAGAAGACTTCACTCGCTGTAAAACAGAAATTACAAAATTAACTATTTTCCTCACACATACAAAAATTTCATTTGAAGATCATCAGTTATTTTGGGACATTCTCCCTCTTACCAAATGGAAATACATATTTCCCTTTATTAAGTTCAAATCTTATATGGAAACATAATACCACCTAAAAGAACATTCTGTATTAGTATACTTTAAGTTTGACTTACTAATGAATGGTAAGTCACATGACTGAGGGTAATCTCATTTCCTTACATTCCTTAAGTTAGGACTATTTTTTAATATTTACGTCTCACTTTTATTCTATGATTAATCCCAAGAGGCACTCAACCAGGCTCAAGGCTTCAGTTATTATACACTGATCACATTCAAAATTTTATCACTAGACCAGACATCTCTTCATGAGCAAACAACTCATGTATCCAATCGTTTATCTGATATCTACACTTAGATATTACAAACGCACCTCCGGTTCAGCGTGTTCCAAACAATTTATGACCCCCACACTACCTTCCATATCTGGACCTACTCTCGGTATTCTTCATCTCAGTAAATGATATTATAACTGATTCAATAGTACAAGCTCTAAACATACAGAGTCATCCTTAACTCTTCTCTCTTATACACAGATTGGTATCAATCTATCATGTATCACCACATAATATACAGTTTTCCTTCTAAAGAAAAATATGGCAAACAGATCTACTCCTCACCATCTCACCTGGTTCCTATAATAGTTCTCTCTGCTTGTCATTTTTGCTCCTCCAACTGCCACTCTTTTTTGCAACTTTAGATATCTTATTTTTTTTAAACAATGGTACTAATAACTTTTTAAAATTCATACTATAAAATAGTATACACTTAAAAGTAAATTTTACTCTAAAATTAGACCCCAGGTACTCTTCCAAGAGACAACTATTCTTATCAATTACTGGTATATACTTCCAGAAATATTTTATGGACATACTAGCAGACAACTGTATATTTACATGGAGATATTAAAATATAGATATGAGGGATCCCTGGGTGGCGCAGCAGTTTGGCGCCTGCCTTTGGCCCAGGGCGCGATCCTGGAGACCCGGGATCGAATCCCACGTCAGGCTCCCGGTGCATGGAGCCTGCTTCTCCCTCTGCCTGTATCTCTGCCTCTCTCTCTCTCTCTGTGTGACTATCATAAATAAATAAAAATTAAAAAAATAAAAAAATAAAAAAAATAAAATAAAATAAAATATAGATATGATAATGTGGCTCACCTGAAAAAAAGGTGTCAGAGCCTTCCCTTAATACCAAGATAAGCACTTTTAACAAGGCCTATGATGTTCTATATACTCTACCTATATTTCCAAGCTCACTTCATACCAATCTCTTCCCTCACTCACTATACTCTAGTGAGACTTGTCTTCCTTTACATTCTCCAATGCCCATTTCTCACATGCTTGCAGTGAGTGTGTATCCCTCTGTGTAGACCTCCCCCCATGCTTTGTCAAGTTCAGTTCCACTCTCTCCCAGTAAGAAGCTTTCCCTGGTGGGATGCCTGGGTGGCTCAGCAGTTGAGGGTCTGCCTTTGGCTCAGGGCGTGATCCCGGGCTCCAAGGATCAAGTCCCACATTGGGCTCCCTGCGTGGAGCCTGCTTTTCCCTCGGTCTCTGCCTCCTTTCTGTCTCTCATGAATAAATAAATAAAATCTTAAAAAAAGAAGCTTTCCCTGGTCACCCAGATTAAATTCAGTCTCCCTGTTTTATGTTCTAAATATCTTAAACTTTTTTTTTTTAAGATTTTATTTATTTATTCATGAGAGACACAGAGAGAGAGAGAGAGGCAGAGACACAGGCAGAGGAAGAAGCAGGCTCCATGCAAGGAGCTCAATGTGGGACTTGATCCTGGGACTCCAGGATCACACCCTGGGCCAAAGGCGGCGCTAAACTGCTGAGCCACCTGGGCTGCCCTTTTTTTTTTTTTTAAAGGATTTTATAAACTTTTTTCTTTGTAATCCTTTTTCACGGTATGTAAGTACATTGTTATTTATATGAATATGACTGTACTGTTCTTCATTCCTATTGCACTTTACTATGACCTTGACCAAAACTGTATTTTTTCTGTCTCAAACTAGTTATTTATCTGCACCCTCCACTAGATGGTACAGTCCTTAAAATAATTCTCTCTGCTTATCACTTAGGCTCCTCCCACTGCTTCCCTGTTTGCAACTGTATTATCTTACCTTTATTTCCCCACAGCTCTAGCCTGGTGCTAGACATTTAATGAGTTAAATAATAATAATGAAGCCCCTGGAACTTATTTTTTAAATGGTAAAAACCAATATGGTAACCTTGGTAACCTATGCTACAATCCTTAGCTGGCAAATGAAAAAGTTAAAAGCAGCAGCAAAAACAAACAAACCTAATAGAATGCTTAGCCATCTTTGTTTTTATTCACATAAAGTCTGAGATCAAATGAGATTGGGTAAGTTATAAACTTCCTCCATCTATTAAGGTATAGGATTTAGTGAACTATAGAACAATTAGACACAAAAATCAATTCCATGTTTAGATACTAGCGATAACTTGAAAATGATTCAAAAATAAAAAAAAATTAAAAAAATCATTTGATATCTAGGGAAAAAGTAGTAAAAGATGTATAAGACCACTCCACAGAAAACAACAAAATACTATAGAGAAAAGTTGAAAGAAGATTTTAAAAGACAGAACATGTTCAAGAATTGAAAGAATCAATATTGTAAAAATTTTCTTAAAACTGATTTATAGACAATGTAATTCCAATCAAAATCACAATAGTTTCTGTGACTATGAAGACTGACAAGCTAATTCTAAAATGTATGTGGATATAAAAAGGATCAAAAAGAACCAGGACAATCTTGAATTTCAAGAACAGGAGATCCCTGGTTGGCTCAGTGGTTTAGTGCCTGCCTTCGGCCCAGGGTATGATCCTGGAGTCCCAGGAACAAGTTCCACATCAGGGTTCCTGCATGAAGCCTGCTTCTGCTTCTCCCTCTGCCTGTGTCTCTGCCTCTTTCTCTCTGTCTCTCATGAATAAATAAATAAAATCTTAAAAAAACAAACAAACACAGTTGGAGAGCTTTCTGCTCAATTCAAGTATCCAGTAATAAAACTGAAAAGGGGTAAGAAAATTAAAATAATGCTTACCTTTAGAAAGTGCAAGTGAATGATAGTAACCACAAGCAACCTGTACTATCTGGATATCTGACAAACTTTTAATATTTCTAGAAAATAAGAAAAGACATCAAAATCAGTTAATTCCATATAACAAATGGTTACTGAATACTATTTATTAATGCCATTTATTGCCATTTATTGACCACCTACTATGTGCAAGTAGTTTCCTAGCAGTTTATTCTATTTTTTATATAAGTCCATTTTACCCAATTATTTATGCTAACATCGTGAACAAAATCGAATGTAAAAAATTAAGAGGTGTAATGAGAAAGTATTTCGAAAAAATTATTTAGGCAAACTATATTCACACCCTCAAGTATTCCTTACAATGCTTTTATAATTCAGATATTTTCTTTTATCAAAAGAAATCTTTAGCTCAAAGTGTAAAACCTAGCAATCTATTTGTAAGACAAATGAACATGATCTAATTTGTCTAAAATTGGTGTTTGGCCTAGTTTAATACATGCTCTCTAGCAGGTTTCTTAAGAACCAACAGGGATTCCTATCATACCATGCTAACAATTCGCAATTTATGAAACCCCTTCCTTCTGAGCTGAGCTATCCTTTTCCTTTACATCGTAATCAGTTTATATTAAACTTAATTCTTTACTGGAGAAATTTAATAAATTAGTATTTATTATGATCACTAATATGTTCAGTCATATTTCTGCCATCTTGCATTTTTTCCTTATATTTTTATAATTTCTTCCCCCCCTTTCTGATTTTTCCTTAATATAATTCTAAAGGCTCATTATTAAAGCACTATGAAAATCAAGTAACTTTGTGCATCAATCATGCCATGCCAAGTGTTTCTTATGTAGTTCCCCTTCTCCTGGTCATTCTGTTTTTCCTGAATGAATGTTTTCAAGATAAAAAGGGGGGAGGAAACATGTTTCTTATTTCCCTTTACCTGATACTGCCACCTGACCTGATTCTGCCATATGAGAGTCCGGAGCAAGTTCTGACCAGAGTGTCGATACCCATGATTTTCGGGAGGCAGCTTCAGCAAATCAAATTTTGAGTAGGAGAAAGGAGAGTTACTCTAATTCCATATTGTTGTATTAAAAATATTTTTATTTAGTGGATTTATGTTCTTAACTACAAAACCTGAGAGTTGCACTGCTATAATTTAGCAGAATCCAACAAGTTAGCAGGATCCAATGCATCTTCAGATTTTTTAAATGTAGCAAAATGCCACTTTTTTGCAATTAGCAAAATCAAATACTACCAATGCAAAAACAGGAATAAAAAAGTACATGGATATGTACAACTGTGCTAAAGTTACTGAACATTTACTGTTACTGTTTATGCATATTAGGCACATGATATACTGACCAATGAACTATATTATATATTTTTAAACTATATTGATCATTTTTAAAAACTTGTTTCAGGTATCAAGTCCAAGTAAAACATTTCAAATACTATACTCTCATAGCACCTTATGCTTTTTCCTTCACAGCGTTTATCACTGTTAATTACTAGTGTATTTATTCATTTAATTATTACTAGTGTACTCTTCTAAGTAATAAGCTCTATAGAAGCAGACTATGTGTCTTACACCCATAGACTCCCCAGGACTTACCACATTGCCTGGCAAAAAATATGTAATGAATACACTGTTAAAGGATGAGTTTATAAAGTCTTCGAAGCTTTAGTATTAAACTGTTCAGAAAGTCTGTCCCTAAAACTTCTAAATTTGCATAGCAATTTATACTCAGTGACTTTTACAGTTCTAAAATTATCCTAAGGCCTGGAATACAGCATAAATGCTAATTTCTGGGCAGCCCAGGTGGTTCAGTGGTTTAGCACCGCCTTCAGCCCAGGGCCTGATCCTGGAGACCCAGGATCAAGTCCCACATCAGGTTCCCTGCACGGAGCCTGCTTGTCCTTCCACCTGTGTCTCTGCCTCTCTCTCTGTCTCTCATGAATAAATAAAATCTTAAAAAATAAAAAAATAAAAGCTAATTTCTTTAGCCATGTCTGCTACAGTGACAAGGAAATATTCTTCTATGGTATTACCATTAAGAAAAAAATTAACTTTCATCTCCATGTAAATTAATATACTAAAGATTTGGGGAGCTGAAGGAGGATATGTTTTTCTTCCCTTCTTTTTAGCTTACAGGAATGAAAAAAAAGAAAAATACTGAATGGTAAAAAGCTACCATGTTAGTTCTCCATGTCCCATTTTTCCTAAAGAGATAAATTAGAAAATTCTTTTTTTTTTTTTAAGATTTTATTCATTCATTCATGAGATACACAGAGAGAGAGGCAGAGAGAGAGAGAAGCAGGCTCCATGCAGTGAGCCTGACGTCGGACTCGATCACGGGTCTCCAGGATCATGTCCTGGGCCGAGGGCAGGTGCCAAACTGCTGAGCCACTCAGGCATCCCCAAATTAGAAAATTCTTAATGAATTTTTAAAAACTCATCAAAAGTAATTCTCCGTAAGTATAAAAAGGCTTATGTAAATGTTTAATTGTTTTCAAATTTTTTTTAATGATTCAAATGTAGTTAAATAAGCCAGAATAAGTTTTGTAAATAAAAATACATACTTATACACACACACACACACACACACACACACACACACACACACACTACATGAAGATTCCTAATTCATCAGAACTATGAAGAAAAAAAATCATAATTCAGACATCTAGGTTCAACATTTTCTAACTGCTTATAAATAAGAAATAACTCCCTGAAGTTTAGAGTATATCAAACACTTTAAATGGCCATTACATCACTAAATGATTCACTGTAAAGAACTGAATCATTTCTTTACTGAATTTTGAAAGATGTCTAAAATTTGTAGAACAGTTAATAAACCTGGAAATAAGATTTTGTACTCCCCTCTCTTGGAAAGTCTGCCAAAATATACTAAACTGTTATACTTTCCAATTTAATGTACAGGGGCATTAGAGGCAGAAACCAGGTGCTTCCAGTTGTTTGTGAAGTTAAAATTCCAACAACTGTTAACAAAGACCAGTGAAAATTTTTGATTATATAATTTAAAATTTCAGAGCTAAAACATTAACTATGTTACCAATTTCAAATTCAACAAGGTGTTTACATTAAGTACAGCTTTTTTATGTCAATTATACCTCAATAAAGTGATTTTTAAAATATATTTTTACCAATAAAACATTAACAATTTTCTACTTCCTACTGAAGCCACAACTTCCTTACTGATTTGAGAAATCTTAGCACCAATTCCTCTTTGAATTTTGAAAAATTTACACTAACAATCTAGTCTCTACCATTAAGAAATACTTTTTCTTTTTAATCTAAAATTGTTATATGTTCAGAGTTGAGTGAAATCAAGAAAATAAATTTTCCTTTTGACCAAGCTGACAAGTCAAACATATTAGTTTCTACAATCCAGAAATAGCTGTTCTCACAAGGATCATGTTATACCACTCTGTGATGTTTTTTTATTGCATATGTCCAAGAAATAGGACTTCAAAAAAATGTTACAACTTTATTGCCAACAACTGGTTTTCCAAAGTTTGCATGGAAAAGTATGTATTTCCACTGACATCAAACTAAAACATAGTATAATTAGGCTTAATTTTTTTTTTATAAAGGCATAACATATATTCCACCTAAAAAGAAAATAACTAGGCAGAAATGCAGGTCTACAAAAGAAACTCTTAAAATATAGTGAACAAGTTGAGGATTTGGAGGAGAGCCAGGTGGGGGGAGGAATAATTGGGTGACAGGCATTAAGGAAGGCACTTGATATACTGAGCACTGGGTGTTACATCCAACTGATGAATCACTAAATTCTATCCCCAAAACTAACGCTACACTATATGTGAACGAACCTGAATTTAAATAAAGTTCTGAAAGAAAAAGAAAAAAGAAAGAAAGAAATGCAGATCTACAGAGACCAGCATTAGTATTGAATAATTTGTCTTTCCCCAAGTAGTTCTTTCAAAACCAGATAAAATTAGAAGTAAAGATTATCAAAGTAGCAACAGTTTCAAATATAATCTATTATTAATTTTACATTCTTCTTTCATTTTAAAGTGTTGCTGAATTTATTTATTTTTATTTATTTTTTGTTGTTGCTGAATTTAAATACTCTTCTCCATGGCATAAAAATGGACTTTGTTCTCAAGAAAGTACAGCCTAACATGAATCCTCACTTTTCTGACCACTTTTACTAAAATTATAAACACTAATTTAAAAAAAATTTACAGATAGTTGAGCTTCCTCCTGTCTTCTATACATGTTTTATTCAAAACAAATGCAATATTTACAAAGCTGGCTGACAACTCTAAGCATATAGATAAAGGCTTGAATCTAACAGTGATTTGGTACTACAATTTAAAAGAAAAAATAAAAGAAAAAAATCACCGGCAGTGTTTCATAAAAATATATTTCTATGTCGTATATTGATCTGATATGATTTTCAAAAAAAATTGTTCTTAAGTTTTTTTGATATAAAGATGAAGTAAGTTGTATCAGGATATCATAATATCATCTGTTCTGGATGAACTCAGTGGGGCTCCACTGAAGGCTTACCAACAAAAATACATGAAGAAAATCTCTAGCTATAGAGGACCTTTAGACTAAAATACTGAGAGTTTGTGAGGACTATCCCAGACTCTTAGGTCTTACCAAGGCCACTCTTTGCTGACCTAAATAGCTTTCTGAAGACACGGCAATTAGTGCCAGCCACAGTAAAGGAAACTTTTAAAACCTCAGTGGGTAAGACCAAACAGCAATCTGTGAAAAAGATCCTCTCACCCATCAACATTGCTAGGTGTAGCCTTCCCTGGCAACATGCTCTAGAACAGGAGACTTTTTCTTTTGTGCTGGCCTCTTTCTTTTGTGCTGGCAGGAGGATTATCAGCTCTCAGTTGGCTAAGCCATCCCTCCTTAGTATCAAGTCATACAAAGGTATGTACCTCACCTAAATTTATAATCTCCTCCTGCTTGAAACCAGAGTATGATTTATCTATCATCAGTTTGGAGTATGTTATTTATTCCATATGCTACTGGCTTGTGAAATTCCTGCAGAAAACGTGTTAAATAGATGGCTGGCAAAGACAAACTCAGTCTCTACGCATGATTTTCCCAAAACAAAATATACTGAAATACTAAACTGCCCTTTAACACATGAAAATATCAGTAAAAACTATATAATCATCACAAATCGTATCAGTCCATTGAAAAATGAGTACGCTGAACAGGAGAAAGGCCTTACCATAAAGCTTAAAAGTTAACACATGTATTTAGCAAATACAAAAACATAAACTTAAACCAAATGACTCAAATAAGATTTCTTTTGGGTCCCCATCCAGGTTCATGAAATAGTAAAGTCACAAACACATAATTTATTATAGGACACTGTTCAAGTAAACTGTCATATAATAAAATTTTCTCCTTATAATTACTTTCTTTCCATTTACTAAGCATCTATAGATTACTGACTGAAATTGAAATCCCCAATACTAGAAGAGCAACAAAAATGTAATTATGATTTTAAGGGACCAGTAAAGTAAATACAAAAGAAATTAGAAAGTTTTGACATAAATCATGGTTTTGAGAATGCTGATTTAGAAAATCTCATACATAAGCCCTTTTTTAATCACAGAAAATACAAAAATTTTAAGAATCTTAAATTAAAAATCCCACTCCACAACAATTATTTGTGGGAGGAAATACAAGCAGTAGAGGATACGATAAATGTAAGGTCACTATGTTTCTATGAATGCTTTGTATTATTATCTAGCCAAAAGCCATTTGGTTGCAAATTATCATTTTCTGAAACAAATCAAAATTGAAATGACTAAAAAAAATTCAATTTACTTAGCTTAAGGGAAAAAAAAGTTTTCTCCCAAGAGCACCATCATTATAAGACATTGAAAGCAAAATGGGAGTTGTGTTTGTTATTTAATTTTTGTAACAGAAGAAATAAAGGGAAAAAAATTTGTTTGTAGAGTTCTGTGGAATTTAGTTACAAGGTCAATCAAGGAAACATGTGAATATAATGTATCCACAAGTCTCAACAGACAGTTTTTACTAGAAGAAAGATAAAACATGAAACTAAAGACCAAAAAAAACTTTTAATAAATTAAAACAAACACTCTAAATGAATGCTTTTAAGTTCTCAATAAACATACATGAGGAAAGGTCATATGCTTACTAAAGGAACCAGCTAGCCTTCCTAGTTAAAAAAACTCATTTCTAATAATAGTTTCTGTTCTGAATTAGATTATTTGTCCTGGTGTTCCATTTTCTTATCCTAGTAAGTTACATCCTATTTCTTAAACCAGACAAACATTACCAATGATAAGTTAAAAACAAAATTTCTAAATGTGTGTAAAAATAACTCTACCTAGATTTACATCTAAAATTAGTTTAATACCTTGTTTCTCTGGAGAGTTCTCTTTTGTCCCTATAACTATTACTAGAAAGAAAGAACAAGAGTTTAAGGAAGCAAGAATTTGAATAATTTAAAAAACAAAGTGTGATTAATGTATTATTTCTGTATTTAAAATAAATTGGCTACTTTTCTTTAAATATATTTTTACCTAAATATGTTCATGCTCTTATAATTTTTAATATTAAAACAATGGCCATGCCCTATGTAAATCTCTAAGACTACAACACTAATGAGGTGTTTATTTTTTAATTCTGAAATAATTCTATGATGAATTAGTGCTTAACAAATTAAATCATGGCCACTACACTTTGTAAAAATGTGGAAACTGACTGAATTATTTTTATACTAAGTATGTGGGGTTTCTATATTCAATAAAAACAATAAAAAAAACAAGATAGAGAAAGATGTAAGCAACCAATATTTAATAAATCTTTCAATAGCTGGGGTAGTCACGATTCTAGAATTAGTTTAAATTAGCCTAAACCACTTTAAAATTTTAGTAGGAAAATATTTATAATAAAGTACATATTCCCCATCCCTTTTCTTTACAAATAATTTTTGGGGAAAATATGTAGTACATAAAAAAAAGCACTCAGCTCAAATTAAAGGTAAGAATCTACCTAGAAAACTTCCTTAAGAATTCAAAAGGGAGAAATAATTAGGTATCAACTCTTAAATACCATAGTAAGAATAATTAAGTAACAAATTTATTATAAAAGATTGTTAAAGACCTCTTTTGGTCACCTTTGTTACCTGGGTACTCTGATACATTCCTCTGATCCTAGCAGGCCAAGCTGTCCATCAGAATCGAGACCCCATGCATACACCTGGCCTTTGTCATTTAGAGCTAATGTATGAGCTTCTCCACATGAAACAGCTACGATATTTTGGGCATCCAGGGCAACAACCTGCTCTACAGAAATCAAGAAGAGAGACATTACATTTTAGTTTTGAACTACTAATGACAATAAAACAGTCTTCATCTTGTACAAAAAAGCTTAAGAAAATGATAAAATACAAACTACAGACTAAGTGTAACACTAGTTACTTTAAAAAACTTAACAAGTATGTGCCATATAAAATTCTCATTGTGGTAAATACAGATATATATTCTGGGGCATAAGCAACTCAAAATACTAAGTTTGGACATTAAGTTTTGGACAATAAGTTGGAACATTTTGGAGAAGAAGTGAAAAGTTTATAAAATTTCTCTCAAAGTACTCTTCATTTAAAGCCATTACCAATAACAGAAGAGTCCAGCTGAAAAAAGAATCATTTAAACATCCTGGGCCAAATTATTTAATAATGAAATCATAATTGACATATACTACTATGGAGTGATTCTGAAATTAATTAAATAATCTGAACTGGCAATTTCTGATAGAAAAGCAAATTCTTTACAAATCTCATAAATAGCGCATCTACTAGATATGCTGAAGAGAGAACTTTTCAAAGCAATGTACCATAACAAACAGGTTTCAGTTTATGGACTGCCATTTTAACATCAAAGATATAAAAATCCCATATGTGGCTAAAATGTGTTCAAGTTTTAAACCAGAAAATAATTTAGAATATCGTTCCTTCCTAAGACTGTCAGTAGCCACTGACAAACCAGTAAACAAAGTGCAACTGATTCTTTAGTCTCCTTAAGATGTGTAAGGTCTGTCAGTTTTTTTACTACTACTATTACATGGTTTAAGATAATCATTTATAATAAGCCCTTTAATTTCAGCTTACTAAAAAAGCTATAATTTCTGTCTTCAATAAACTGAAAGCTGAAGAGTTGTTCAACTGAATCAGAGTTTTCTTCTGAAACACACTTTAGCTCATGTACAAATGCAGATATTCAATAAAGAAACCAATTGCATCGAAAAAGTTTAAATCCCCATGTCTAGAGAATTTCAAATTCTATCTAGATTACTACCCTTGCATTTTGGGGTAGGATGTTAGCCCTATTAGCCTCTAAGAATCTGTACAACTCTAATGCTCTAATGGTACTACTTAAAGTACTTACCTTAAGGTACTATGAGTTAGTAACTTGTGAAGATGGTGAACAATATGTAGAAGTTCATTATACTTATCTTTTGCTATTTATATATATTTTGTGTATGTTTTTATGAAATTATATTGTAGGAACAAAGAAAACAAGCAAACAAGAAGAACAAAATGTAACACACTGAGCCCCCCCAAAAAAATCAAGAAAAAGTAGGACATTATTTGTTTACACCAAAACATCACCATAAATCTTAATTATAAAGAAGGCAGGCCTGTTCTCTTTCACAGAGGCCCCAGAAATAAGTCAACATCTCTCCAAGACAGTAAAGAGCAGAAAATGACAAGATGACAAGACAAATGAGTAAAGACTGGATGGTACCATAGCAAATGAAGAGTACTTTAGATAGCAACAGCTATAAAGTCAAAGACACAAAAATTCAAAAAAAGCAAAGAAACGATAATCTTTACGGAAACACAATGAGAATAAAACATTTCTAGCCCTGAATGAGTTTACAGTTTACAGAAAAACAAGTGAGATAAGGATTGTGATTAAATGCTAAGATAAAGATATACACAAAAAGCACCATGGGAATATGAGATACTTATTAAAACCTTAAAAGATACTAGGAAGAATTCTGGAAGCCAGTAACACTTAACACCAAATCCTGAGCTGAGGAACGAGGAAGAGATTCCATGCAGCCATTTGAGAAAATTCTTATAACAAAACTAATTAAAAACAAAGTTTAAAGACAAATAAGAAAAATGGAAAAAATGTTACTCATACCTCAAAGAAATAATCTCAATTTTTAAAGACTTAGTTGGAAAAAAAAAAAAAGACCAGTAATTTAATGAAAAGTGGACAAAAGATGTTAACTGATATACAGTTCACAGAAAAAGAAACAGAAACTGCCCTTAATCATATGAAAAGATGTTCAACTTCATTGAGGAGAGAAACGTAAATCCAAACTACATTTAGAAGCCAATAATATGTTCACTTAGAAAATGTATAAAACCATACACTTAGAATTTTGTACTTTTCCATATAGGTTATCCTTTAGGCAAAGTTTACATTTTTCAAGAGAATAAGAAGAAAAGCCACAGAATGGGAAAAAATATTTGCAAAAGATGGATCTAATAAAAAACTACCCAAAATATATAAAAAATTCTTACAACTCAACAGCAAGAAAATAAATAGCCCATTAAAAAACAGGCAAAAGAACTGGACAGACACACCTCACCAAGTAAGATACACAGATGGCAAGTAAGCCAATGAAAGGATGTTCTACATTATATGTCATCAGGGAATTGCAAATTAAAATGAGATACCACTATACATCTTATTAAATGGCCCAGATTGCTGGAAAGGATAGAGAGCAACAGAAACTCTCATTTGCTGCTAGAGGATATGCAAAATGATACAGCCACTTTCGAAGACAATTTGGTAGTTGCTTACAAAACTAAACATATTCTTATCATATGACCCAGCAATCACACTCCTTGATATTCCCCAAAGGAGCTGAAAACATGCCAACACAAAAACCTACGCAATAGATGTTTACAGCATCTTTATCCATAATTGCTAAAACATGGAAACAACCAAAATGTCTTAAATAGTAAATAAAGCGTTGTACATCCAGATGATAGAATATTATTGAAATAAAATGGAATAAGCTATCAAACCATAAGAAGACATGGAAGACACTTAAGTGCATATTCCTAAGTAAAAAGAAGCCAATCTGAAAAGGCTACAATTCTGTATGATTCCAAATACATAAATTCTGGAAAAGTCAAAAATTTGAAGACAGTAAAAAGTTTAGTGGTTGCTGGAGGTTGGGGGAAGAGAGGGATGAACAGGCCAAGCAGAGTTTTTTTTTTTTTTTTTTAAGACTTACTTATTTATTCATGAGAGACACAGACTGAGAGATAGAGGCAGAGCCATAGGCAGAGGGAGAAACAGGCTTCTTGCAGGGAGTGATCCGGATCCCAAGATCCCAAGACCTGAGCCAAAGGCAGGCGCCCAACAGCTGAGCCACCCAGGCATCCTAGAGCAGAGTGTTTTTAAGGTAGTAAATAAAACTATTCTGTATGATACCATTACTATTCTGTACAATAATATATATCATTATGCATTTGTCAAAACCCATAGATTGCACAACACACAGAGTGAACCCTAATGAAACTACGAACTTCAGATGATGTCACTGTAGGTTCGTTTATGGCGGTAAATGTGCCACTGTGGTATAAGATGTGGATAATGGGAAAGATTGTGCATGTGTGGGGATGAAGTATATAGGAATTGTGCTTTCTGCTCAGTTTTGCTGTGAACCTAAAACCACTCTAAAAAATAGTTTATTAATTTAAAAAGTTTATGACTATAACAAAACTCACACACCAAGGTACTACTTTTCACAAAAATCCCGAAGTTTGATCATCTGTTGGAGGAAAAAAAGCACTCACCTATTATCAGTATATGATAATAGAGGTGTAAAACAGAACAACCTTTATGGAGAGATATGTGGCAATACCTAACCTTTATGGAGAGAAATGTGGCAATACCTAACAAAACATGCATTTACCTTCTGGACCCACCAATTCCATTTCCACGGAATTATCTTACGGTAGAATATGCCATTTAGGCATAGGATTATTTTGAACTCAAAGACATTTTAAGAAGAAATAGATACAAGTAAAGCTCTCTGCCCTCTCCCTATTTGCCTAAAAGGATGACATAAATAATGTAAAGATGCCCACTCTTTCCCTCTCTATCAAGAAAGACAGAAGTCAATCACCAGAGACAACTCTAAACTCCGTCAGCTCAGAGATGGCACCAGAAAAACCTATGCAACTTTCCTAAATAGCTCTTATCTTCCATTAGTTTCCCCACATATTTAACCTTCCCATTTGCCACCTTAGAAACTCAGTCCTTTTTGTTACTTCTCTAAAAATTTACTGTTCTTTTAAGATGCTATATAAGCCCATGTTCTATCACCTGAGTTACTCATCACGGAATGCTCCCATGTGTAAGCTCAGCACATTAATAAATTTGTTTTTTCTCTTGTTAATCTTGTCTTTTGTCTAGACAGAGCCTAGCTAGAGAACCTAGAAAGGTAGAGCAGAAATACGTGCGTGTGTTTATGTCTGTTATGTGTGAACCTGTGTATTTATACATACTTGCACCACTGTATAAAAATTAAAAAAGACTGGAAGTATTCCAAATAGCCATCAATAAAGGATTCCATCTACAGATTGGAATATTATACAAAATAATAATGAGGAAACTCTACATATCAATATGTAGATATAGAAAGATCTCAGCGGTATATTAGCAAAAAGAAAAAAAATCAAGATGTGCAATACTGTATGATTTAAGAGGTAAGAATAAGTATATTCATACTTGCTTATATCTACATAAAGAAACTTTGAAAAGACACAAAAAACCCTATTAAGCATATTTTAGGTGATGCAGGAGGAGGGGGAAATACAGTATTCAAATCTAAGAGCAAAACTTCCCAATGTCTATTTATATTACCTTGATTTTTGAATCATGTGAATATATTGTCTATTTCAAACAAAAAAATAAAACTTAATACATCAGTAGAGAAAATAGTTAAAGTCATATATTAAAAACCAGTGTTTTCTTTTTAAAACTGATCTGAACTCTTTATTTAATTATTTTCTGGGCAGCCCCGATGGCCCAGCAATTTAGCGCCGCCTTCCGCCCAGGGCGTGATCCTGGAGACCCGGGATTGAGTCCCACGTCAGGCTCCCTGCATGGAGCCTGCTTCTCCCTCTGCCTGTTTTTCTCTCACTCTCTCATAAATAAATAAATAAATCTTTAAAAAAATTATTTTCTACATACTAAAAACTTAAGACAAATAATCTTGGTTTTTTCAGAATTTTAGTCCCATCAACTTACTGAGATACCTATTTTGAGAATAGATAGCTACTTCAGAAATACATTATTAAACATAACAACACAATTATTATATCTAATTTGATTAGACCTGAAGTGTCTCAGTATACCACTGATCTGACTTTCTAAGAGGGCGGGGGTTGGGTTGAGGCAATTCATTTTGATGAGTCATTGAGAAAAACTAAGTAATTTAAAAAATTTGTACAGGGAAGTTATAAGTTTGGTATGTTTGTTGTCTGAGAACAACATTCAAACGTACGAAACAGTGGTATACTGAGACATTTCACATCTAATCAAATTAAATGACTGAATGCTGAAAACAAGATGGCCTGAAAACAGAGTCAATGATAAGCAATGAAGGAGGAATAAAAGAACCCAGCAAAACAAAAAAATTCACTAGAAGCCCAACTCAATGATGCCATGTGTGAGAAAGAAAACAAAATTCATATCAAATCCAACAGCTAACATTTATTATTTACTATGTACCAAGTACTATGCTATTAAGTGTTAATCACCAAGCTACATTTGCCTTTCAAGGCCAAGTTAACACAGAAAAGGGAGGAGTAAGCAGGAATTAAATTCACTTCAACTAGGATAAGTATGAATACATAAGGTAAAGAACTGAAAGCAAAGGAAAAACTTGCCAAGCAAGCCCATTAAACAGTTGATTCCTTTGATAAAGAGAGGCTACAAGATGATGTTGGAACTATGAATGTATGATGCTAAACCTGATGCTAAAGTTTTAATAATGCCACATCATCGTTAGTCAATCCTAGTTCAGAAAATAAGTTATCCCTTTAAAAAAATATATAAACAGGGACGCCTGGGGGGCTCAGTGGTTGAGCGTCTGCTTTTGGCTCAGGGTGTGATTCTGGAATTCAGGGATCGAGTCCTGCATCGGGCTCCCTGCATGGAGCCTGCTTCTCCTCCCTCTGCCTATGTCTCTACCTCTCTCTGAGTCTCTTGTGAATAAATAAGTAAATAAAATCTTTATATATATACACACACACACACACACACACACACAGATTAAGTACGTGTAAATGTTAACTGTTAGTCACTCTGTTATTCATTCCATCTTTTTTATGCTTCACATGTGCAATAAAAAGTTTGAGAAAAGTAACACTGTTCGTATCAGTATTTATGGTTCACCAGAACAATTAGCTTGGGAAGGCACAAAAAAGGCAAACAAAATATAAGTTGTGGGGGATTACCTTGAGAAAGAAAAAAATACATTATTCAGAGACAGGAGCAAAAACAGAAAAGATAATGAACTAGAAACATGTCACATATCAATCTTGTAAATATTGAAAACAGATATATTCTAAATATATCTCTAATAGGTCTAAGGTCATTACTTCTGGTTGTTCTTATACTTACATCGTTAAAATGCTGTATTTTTGAAAACTAATGCTGCATTATTTTAGTAAAGAGGAAAAGGCCATAATCTTTACTCCATACATGCAAATAGTCACTTTTAGACTTCTAAAAACCAATTAAAATGTTCAACCTACTAACAGTTTTTCTACATCATCTATTTCCTCCTAATTACCTCTGAATGTATATCTGACTTCAGTTATTTGTTCATAAACTGCATCAAATAAATTTTGTTGCACACGTATTGTAAAAGAATACTGCTGCACATCCTTCTAACAATACAGGATAGATCCAGATTCTTGCTGGAAAATGTTACATGATAAAATCCTTCCCATTAAATAACAGGATAAAAACATCCTATTTCCTTTAGGACTAAGAAATACATTCGTCAATTCTTGATTTTGTGAAAATTTACGCAGAATATTATCTCCAGACTCACTGTTTGAGTTCATTTATATGACCAATTTCATTATAATCATACAGTGATGATATTTACCTTCACCCTGCAATTTGTCTAGTAATTGTGAAATTTCTTCCTCTATCAATTTTGTGTCATTATGGACAGAAATGAAAAATTTTGCATTCTCAATTTAGCATTTGTACTTAATGAAAGCTACAAAGAGAAATAAAAGCTACAAAGACAGTGACTCCAGACTTCTTTTATATTTTCTTAGACGCTAGAACAAAACTCTGCACAATATATGAAGAAAACGGATGTTAAATATTGATTATTTATTTCATAGCACCATCCTTCTAGGAAACTCCATCATTGTTCCACTTACAATTTTAGTCTGTTTGTTTTAGTCTACTTGAGAATACAATCAATTCTCATTACTGGCAATAGTTATGTTTATAAAGCCACCACAAATGCTTATTTAGCAAATACTGAAACACTGCTCCCAGGGAAAATACAGGGTTAGGCTTCTGCAAGCCTCTGATTGTATTTTCATGAACTGATCAACACATAACCTTGTTTAATGTGTGTTTCTGCTTAAAGACATCTTATGATTAATATATATATTGTTGATTCACTAACATTGAATTCACAGCCAACAACACTATAACTCATGCCTCAATGTATTATCTAGTAGGGAACATTACAGCGTTCTTGTGCTAGAACACCAGATAGCACTTCAGTACTACCCTCAGAGGGCATTTTAAACAGTGAAATCACCAAAAGTACAAAAATGCAAAATCTGTGATACTAAATATACTGTAAAAAGTGTACTTGTTTACAGAATGAGAGCTGAAACAATAAAGCAGAGCACTGTTTTGTAGAACCTTGGCTGGGAACGTGCACATCAGGAGACTCAACTATTTTGCAGCTTTGCATATGTGCATGTCCAGGAATGACCAGAAAATGCCCATTAGTATTAACTGACTACAACCTAGTCAGGTCGATTTAATAACAGTACACATATATACCTCTTCTTAGACAATCAATCACAAAATACACAAGATAGTCTATTAGTAGTCTTTTGCTAACCAGGGTTTAAACCTGATACTAAGATATAATCATCAGGGGGCACCTGGGTGGCTCAGTCAGTTAAGCATCTGACTCGAGTTTCAGCTTAGGTCATGATCTCATGGATTTGCAAGATTAAGCCCTGCAGGCGCACTCCACATTCAAACGGGGAGTCTGCTTGAGGATTCCCTCCCTCTGCCTCTCCCCCGACTCACATGTGCACGCTTGTTCTCAAATAAATGTTTTCTAAAAACATATAATTAATAATATGCTCTGAAAATCTTGTAAACAAAAAATACTAAGAGTAAAGAATGCATTGCCTTTTGGATCTAAAGGTAATACATACTACAGAAACATCATTAGTAACATATTCACAACTACCAGCTCTTAAAAGCAGCTTCTTATTCAAAATTCTAAAACAGCTAATTTGAAGGAAAATATGTACATTATGTTACTCTCCAGCCTCTTTCACCAAGAGATCTCAAAATCTTGTTGTTAAGAGTATGATTTGTGTTCTCCCAAAATGCTTATGTTTAAGTACTAATCCCCAGTACCTTGCTTAGAATGTGACCTTACTTGGAAACAGGGTCACTGAGGATATATTTAGTTAGGATGAAGTCATATGGGAGTAGGGTAGACCTCTAATCCTCAAAAGAGGAAATATGGTCATAGTCACACCATGTGAAGGAATGCTTAAGATTGACAGCAAACCACCAGAAGCTAGGAAAGAGCCTGGAGTAGATCCTTCCCTTATAAACTTTAGAAGAAATAAACTCTGCTATCACCTTGATTTTGGATTTCTAGCAAGTAGATCAGATAATGCATTTGTTATTTAAGCTACCTAGTTTGCAATACTTTGCTATGGCAACCCTAGCAAATGAAGACACTAGAATAAATATTTTCAAATCATTTTTGTCAAGTTGGCCATGTATTACCATCTCTGTTTTAAAGGCAAACCATAGGAACGCCTGGGTAGCTCAGCAGTTGGGCATCTGCCTTCGGTTCAGGGCATGATCTTGGAGTCCCAGGATCGGAGTCTCACATCGGGCTCCCAGTGGGGAGCCTGCTTCTCCCTCTGCCTATGTCTCTGCCTCTCTATCTCTCGGTGTCTCTCATGAATAAATAAATAAAATCTTAAAAAAAAAAATCAGTAAATAAAGGCAAACCATAGAAAGAAATAACTTACTTTGAATAATTCATCACAGATAAACTTGATCTTAAAATTTAGAAATTTCTAGTTCATAATTACATTATTACCATGCCAAAAGATTAAAATAAATGGAAGAAAAAGTTTTTTTAAATTTTATGTATTTATTCATGAAGAGACACAGAGAGAGAGGCAGAGACGTAGGCAGAGGGAGAAGCAGGCTTCCGGCAGACAGCCTGATGCAGGACTTGATCCCAAGACCCTGGAATCATGACCTGAGCCAAAGGTAGACGCTCAAACACTGTGCTCCTATTTAGTTCTTAACATGCATGTCTTATAACCAAGAAATGTTCCTTTTAGGAATTTATTGTAAACTAATGTTTATTGAATCACATTTACTAGGAAAAAACAACAGGAAATAATCTGATTTTCAGTAACAGGTAGGTAAATAAATTATGGAATACCCAGATAAAAGGAATTGATGCTTTCATTTAAAAAAAAAAAAATGTCTACTGTGGCGCCTGGGTGGCTCAGTTGATTGGGTGTCCAACTCTTGATTTCAGCTCAGGTCATGGTCTCAGGGTTGTAGGATAGAGCCCAACTGGCTCCATACTCAGCATGGAGTCTTCTAGAGATTCTCTCCCTCTCTCTCTGCCACACCCCCACACATGTGCTCATTCTTGAAGTCTTTAAAAAAAAAAAAAAAGGAAGTCTACTAACATGAAAAACTAGAAATATATTAAATGAAAAAGTGAAACCACAAAGCTTTTGTATATATGTACAGAATTACGTATTTTTATACAGATACAAAAGGTAGGAAAATATATAAACAATAGTAGTCACCTTTAGAATGTAGGGATAAAAGTGGCTTCCACTTTTTTAAATCACATATTTCTAGGACTTAAAAAACAAGCCATGGTAAGTGAAGAGTGAAGATAAATTTCTGATATCCAAATTTAAAATTCAATTGAGGAGTGTGTGGGTGGTTCAATCTAAGCATCTGCCTTTGGCTCAGGTCATGATCCCAGGATCCTGGGATGGAGCCCTACATCCTGGCTCCCTGCTCAGTGGGGAAGCCTACCTCTCCCACTCCCCCTGCTTGTGTGCACATGTGCATGCACTCTCTCTCAAATAAATGAAAAAAAAAATTTTTTTAAAGATTTGTATTTATTTATTTGACACAGAGAGAGCATAAGCAGGAGGAAAAGAAGAGGGAGAGGAAGAGGCATGCTCCACACTGTGCAGGGAGCCCAATTTGGGACTCTATCCCAGGACCTGACCTGACCTGAAGGCAGAAGCTTAACCAACTGAGCCACCTAGGCACCCCTAAATGAAATCTAAAAAAAAAAAAAAAACCCCAAAATACAAAACTTCAAATGAATTTTTCCACAGAAAATGTTACAAAGGTCTGTTAAAAAGAATTACTGATAGATTATAATACTTAGGTATAATCATTTTAAGATTATTTTGAAAATCTACTTGTGATATCTAGCAATATTTCCATAAGTAAAGAAAAATGTGAAGTTTTTAAAAACACCATTCATAAATCAGGGACTGTCTGGTTTAAGAGTACAATTACAAGCCATGATCCTAAGTCCACAATTAATCTTAATTCTTAATGTGGTCAATGAGTTTAATGAAGTTCTACACATATTTTTAATAGGAAAAAAAATGAACTCCAACAAAGGCTGAATAACTATCAATCTGTTGATTTTCAAGTTATCAAGGTCTAAAAAACAATAGTTATGAATAGCAATAAGCATAACAATTTGATAACAAAAAACTGAGTTCTAAAGGAATAAACTTTTAAATAGTGAATTTTAAAAAACATCATTGCAACTTCTTACTAAAAGTTTAATTCTGTTAGAGTTTAAGTTTCAAAATCCTCTGTCCTACCATGCCTCATTAGTTGCTAAAAATATGTTTCCTTTTCCCTTCTCTCTGAATAACTCAGAACTCTAACTAGAGCAATGGAAAGCACACTTAAAATCCATCTCTAAAAATTTAAAGTTTACAAAATACCATACCATGAAATTTAAAAAGTACTGTATAATTTCATTTTTATTTTAAAATATGGCACACACAGCCTAATATATATGCAGAGAAAATACTGAGAAAGTAAGAACCAAATTGTTAATACTGGTTATCTACAGTGGCTTTTTTTTCTTTTACCGTTCTTTAATAGTTTAAATAACTGTGTAGTTGATACACTTTACGATTCTGACTTTCTAAAGATGAAGACGTTACTTGGGATTAATGAAAAGCACCAATAAATAATTCAGAGCGCCTTCTTCCCTCTTTATATAACCACAGGACTAATTTTGTTACAGAGATAATAACCAAAGGCTACTTCACTCAAGGCATATACTTCTCTATTCCTAAAGTGAAATTACTGTTTACTGACACTTTTTAAAGGATCTGTAATGTAATGCACGTAATGATAAAAAAATTCAGAATTAAAGAAATAAAACATCGAAACTAAATAAAAACTAAAACTAAAAATTAAATGAAAATGTTTATTTTCTAAAATTACCACCAATAGGAATTTGGAATGGTAGGACCAGTAGTCACCAAAACATTTTAATGATTCCCTAATAAAATCTAGTTAACATAAAGTAATTTACATGCCTTAGTTGACAGCTGACAATAAAATAATGTTCTTATGGAGATACAACAAATTAGATTACAAAATTCTTCATAATAGATGTGTTTACAAGTTCGTACCCTTTTTATGCATTCTATTACATAAGATGTAAAGTCAACATACGCAGTTTATTATATGCCTAACATTGTGTTAAGTACTTTATTTAATTTCATTTAATCCTCATAACACCATGAAGCAGGTGTAGCATCATCCCTACTTCACAAAGGCACTAACATAAATGTTTCCCTAATTTATTGAACTGCTTCGTTTTGTTAATATTTAAATAACAAGGTTATGTTTTAATAATTTATTTTCAAAATACACTTAAAATGTTTTAAATATTTAGGGCTTTTTAATACTTTTTCTTTAGAAAACTCCTTTCTGGAGGCAGAAAGGTTGAGCGTCCAACTATGATTTTGGCCCAGGTCATGGTCTCAGGGTTGTGAGATTGAGCCCATGACAGCTCGGTGCTCAGCACAGAGTCTGCTTGAGATTCTCTCTCTCCTTCTTCCCTTCTGCCCCTCCCTTCCCTGACTGCACGAAAAAATAAATAAATAAATAAATAAATAAATAAATAAATAAATAAATAAATAAATAAATAAATACAATCTTAAAAAAAGAAAAGTCCTTTCTGGATGTCTAGGAACCATTGAAACTAATGCTTTGAAGAGAAAAGGAGAAGTTGATTTATAAAGACCCCAACATAAATATGATATAAATCAAATAGTTGCTTTACTTTCTTTTTAAAACAAGCAAGAATGAACCCTCAGAATATACTAACAGAGTTTTTATTGTGTTTTCTTAGATTCTTTGTATATTTGAATGACATCCATTCATCACAGGGCCAATTACATTAACTATATTTTCTTGTTTTCTATATTCTTGAGGTTGGTATTTGAGGAGCAGCAGGACAGATGCTTCCAGAAGAGGTGGCCCTTCCTAGGGCTAGCTAATTCGTAAAGATAACAACTTGTCCACCAGCATGCCTTTCATATGCAAACCAACCAGTCCAAAATTTATACCACCAACTACCTCCTTATCTAACTCACACACACCAAGCCAGTAATTCTCTTACCTTGAATTATCCCAGGGCCACGTACCAGGAAACTAAAAACCAATCCTACAGCCCAAAGCCTGGAGGAATTAACCAAATTAGCCAATCCAAACTTTATTCTGCCCAGTCTTGCCCTTCTCAAGGAAATCCCTACAAAGGCCATGATCTAAGATCTCACCTGTGCTCTTGTCTTCTGCCTCTTGACTACCCTACTGTTCTCCCCTATGGCTGTGTATTTGCTGTAATCTGAATATAATAAACTTATTCTAACCTCATTCTTGTTTCCTCTTATGGCCACACGGACTTTATCATACCAAAAATCCAACTTGTGTACATTCTTCCAATTTCAAATTTTACAATTTTGGTTATAACAGAGCTGATGGCCATCAAGTTCATTAAGAGTCTATAATTTTCTTCTCTTCCTATGGTACATCCAATAAAATACAATGATCATGTGTTTATTCAACAAACCCTGGGTTTCGTCTGTGTGTACCCGTGTTGTCACTATGTAGTGATAAAGATATATAAAGGTTTCTACCTTTTAGAAACTGACATAGTAGAGAAGATTTTTATCCAAATAATTCTATACAACAGGAAAACAGAAATGCAAGTTATTAAATTACTGAATGCCAGGTAACTACACTTGATACTGCACAAATATTTGACTTGAGTTCTTAAAAGAGTGATCTTGGAGATGTAGGATAATCCTTCAGCTAGGCAAGATTCAAGAGACAGAAATGGAAATATGCCAGAAAATAACCCGGAATTTCAAAAAGGATGAATTAGTGCAGGGAGATCAGTAGAAAAGCTATTGCCACAGTTTTTGCATAGATAGTAATAGTCTAATTAGAATAAAACAAAAAAATTAGTTTGAGATAGGAGAAACCTAAGGGTCTGAGAATTTTGGGTTGTTTTTTAAGATTTTATTTATTTTTTCATGAGAGACACAGAGAAGCAGAGACATAGAGGGAGAAGCAGGCTCCTCTCAGGGAGCCCAACACGGGACTCAATCCTCGGACCTGGGATCACACCGAGCCAAAGGCAGACACTCAACTACCGAGCCACCTAGGCGTCCTAGGTCTGAGAGTTTAAAATAACTGGCTCAACACCAAATATTTAACCATTTGCAAAAAAAGAAAGAAAGAAAAAAGAAAAAAAAAGAGTTACTAAACAAAAACAAAAACAACCCAAACAAACAACAAAAAAAAAACCCCACAAACGATGAGTAAGATTTGGCAAATGAGTCAATGTCGGTGCTATAGGCTAGAAAGCAGACCCTAAGGTGAATCTACGGTATGAACCTAAATAAGTTCAAGAAACTTTAATAGGGACGCCTGGGTGTCTCAGCAGTTGAGCATCTGTCTTTGACTCAGGGCAGGACCCTGGAGTCCCGGGATCGAGTCCCACATCGGGCTTCCCGCATGGAGCCTGCTTCTCTCCCTCTGCCTTTCTCTGCTTCTCTATGTCCCTCATGAATAAATAAATAAAATCTTAAAAAAAAAAAAGAAAAGAAACTTCAATAAACAAGGAAAAGTTGTTTTTGTAGTCTGTCTTGGAGAGATGGAGATAGCTAACTTAAGTACAACTGTTTCCATTTAAAATGTACCTTTTTGGGACGCCTGGGTGGCTCAGCAGTTTAGCACTTGCCTTCGGCCCAGGGTGTGATCCTGGAGTCCCAGGATCAAGTCCCATGTCCGGCTCCCTGCATGGAGCCTGTTTCTCCCTCTGCCTGTGTCTCTGTCTCTTTCTCTCTCTCTGTGTCTCTCATGAATAAATAAATAAAATCTTTAAAAAATAAAATTAAAATAAAATAAATGTTCCTTTTTTTCCATTTTATCAGTTTCATAACTTCAGAAATATGTATTTTTGGCTTTCTTTTTCCTATAGTCAAACACCATATAAACAGTGGATGCTCTATTAACATATTTATATATTATGCAGATAAATGTAGGCACATTGGTGTTAAAATAACTACAAATGCAAAGAGGAGCAAAGTGTAACCAAAAGCATTTAGTTTAAGCATCAGTCTGTCATTTTAGGAGGGGCAGAATTTAAAATTTAAATTTTATGTACTTATCACAGGAACAAAAAGAGATCTTTAATTCTTTTACTTTTCTGTATCATTTTATCTCTAAAGTCTGATGGTAAAGGAATCCAATTCATTTTATATCTTGCTCCAATGGAGCATTACCTCTAAGTATCACATACATTTTCTTGAAAATTTGGCATAATTTTGAAAATTTGGCATGTAAGCTCCAACAAAGTAATAGAAGACAGAAGTATTTTCATGTTTAATGCAATATGAGAGACATAGTAGGAAGACACATTTGTTGAATAAATACCTAAAGTTCAGTTATAAGTGAAAAAGATGTGCATTGTCTATCTAAAGACAAATATGGAAACAGCATATAGTCTACTTCAGTGTAAGGCAGACCTAAAATTAATTTCCCATTCTAATACTAATGGTAGTTCTCCTTTAAGAAACATTTAGAACTCTCACCACATACCAGGCAGTATTCTTTTCACTTTATATGTTATCTCACTTAATCATTACAACCACCCTAAGAATGTAGCATGATTATTCTAACAGAAATGAATACTCAGGCACAGAAAGGCTAAGCAATGTGCCCAAGATAACAGAGCTAAGAAGTAACAGAGTCAGAATTTGTACCCAAGCACTCTAATTCCAGAGCCTATTTGAAAATAATGATAGTATATTTACGTTATTAAAAAAAAAAGTATGCAGTGAAAATCTAGGTCCACTATCCATTACCCTATATCGACCTTGTTCACATCCCTGATCTTACACCTCTCTGCACCAAGGTAACCGCTATTATAAGACGTATATATCCCTCCAGGGTAAATGTATCTACAAGCAAGTACAAACACATACTTTTTCATATTTTACCCAAAATATAGCTTTCTATAACAACGTTCTATGCCATGCTCTTTTTACTTCATGATGTATCATAGAGACCTTCACATATTGTCAACTACACAGTATTGTATCACATTGACTGAATAAACAACAATTTTACAAGTTCTCAACAACCACAAGGTTGTTTACAAGGTTTTGCAACTATAAATAATGTTGTAGGGCAGCCCACGGTGGCTCAGCGGTTTGGCGACACCTTCAGCCTGGGGTGTGGTCCTGGGGACCCGAGATCGGGTCCCACGTCGGGGCTCCCTGCATGGAGCCGGCTTCTCCCTCTGCCTGTGTCTCTGCCTCTCTCTGTGTGTGTCTCTCATGAATAAATAAATAAAATCTTTAAAAAAATAATAAAAAATAATGTTGCAGTAATATGCCACTGTGTTATTTTGTACAGACACAAATGGAGCTATGAGAGAGAGCTATATTCTTGTGGTTTTTTTTTTTTTTTTAAGATTTTATTTATTTATTCATGAGAGAGAGAGACATAGGCAGAGGGAGAAGCAGGCTCCCCACTGGGAGCCCGATGCAGGACTTGAGCCCAGGACCCCGGGACCACAACCTGAGCCAAAGGCAAATGCTCAACCACTGAACCACCCAGGCCCCTATTCTTATGCGTCTTGAAAAAAGGGTATGTACACTTGCAATTCTAACATATGTTGGCAAAATACCCCCATAGTGTTTATCAATTTACACTAACAACCTATGAACACTTGTTTACAGACAGCCTCACCAGAGTGTACACAGCAGTCCCCTCCCCTTATTTGCAGGGGATACATCCTAAGGCCTAGTAGATTTCATTTTGAAACCATGGATAATAATGAACACTGTATATACTGTTTTCTCTATACATACATAACATTTAATTTGTAAATGAGGCACAGTAAGAGATTAATAGTAAAGTAGAACAATGATAACATACTGTCATAAAAGTTACGTGATTGGTCTCACCCTCTCTCAAAACATCTTATTGTAATGTACTCACCCTTCTGTGAAGATGTACTGATGAGATGAAGTGAGGTGAATGAGGTAGGCATTGTGACACAGCATTAGACAACTACTGGCCTCCTGACAACATCAAGACGACCATCTGCTTCTAGACCGGCAGATGACTGTGGGTAACTGAAACCTCAGAAAGTAAAACTCTGGCTGGGAGGTGAAGGGGCCATTGTATTATCTAAATTAAGGATTTTTGCTAACCTGTTATGTAAAAAATGGTACCTCAGTGTAGCTTCTGCCATTCTCTTTAATACAAGTGAGGCTAAAGAATATTCATTTAAGAGTCATTTGTATTTCCCCCTTTTAAAAAAAAAAAAGATTTTATTTATTTATTCATGAGACACACAGAGAGAGAGAGAGGTAGAGACACAGGCAGAGGGAGAAGCAGGCTCCGTGCAGGGAGACCGACTTGGAACTCGATCCCGGGTCTCCAGGATTAGGCCCTGGGCCGAAGGCAGGCACTCAACCGCTGAGCCACCGGGGATCCCTGTATTTCCCTTTTGTGAACTAACCATGTTGCTACCGGACTGTTTTCATCTTGTCAATTTCTGGGAGTGCTTTATATCCAGAAAATTAGTGTTTTGACTATAGTGAGTCAAATATTTTCCCATTTATCTTTTAACCTGTTTACAGTCATTTCTATCTGGCAAAATTTTTTTCATGTGGCTTACTTTTCTGTGCCTCCTTCACAATTCAGTCAGAAAGGCTTTCCTGACTCCAAAATAATAAACAAATTTGTCCATGTTTTCTTTGAGATTTATCATTAGTCTTTACATTTAAATATTTGATTCATTTGGAATTTATCCAAATATATATATGGCATGAGGTAGTAATCCAATTTTCTTTGTTCCCTGGATGATGCTTCTACTTATTCTAAGATTATCAACAGCTACACTTGGAATTTTTCCCCCATTGATTTGAGGTGATTTGGGTCTATGTCTGGGCTTCATATTCTGTTTAACACACCTATTTGTGAGGCAATTTTAACTATTTAAAGACATTAAAATAAGTTACATATTTCTGTTATTTTTCAGAGTTTCCCTAGTTGCTTCATTTTTCCATAACAACTAAATCCATTTCTCTAGTTCCCTCAAAAACCAAAACAAAACAAAACACCACTTGGTATTTTTGTTAGGATCACCTCAAAGTTGACAAATTAACTTTAGAGAAAAGTGACAGATTTGTTTAGGTTGACTAATCCTACCCAACACGGTTTCCATTTGTTTAAAATTTTTGTGTCCCTCAGAAATGCTTTCAAGTCTTCTTCATATAGGTCTTGTACACTTCATGGGTTATATTCCTGGGTCATTTCATCTTTCTCTTGCTATTATAAATAGTGTATTTTCTTCCACTGTTGACATCTAATTGGTTCTTGTTTCCATTACATTTTAACCTTGATTTGGGGCAACCTCTTGAATTTTTATTTCCCTCACCAGCAAGACTGAGCTAGTATGTCCTTTGCGGGTGGTTTTATGATTCTGGGATAAAGTATAAAGGACTCAGCTCAGCGCCCAGCACATAACGGTGGTTACCATTATTATTTTTAAATACCAGCATTCCCATACCTAAGTAATATATTCCAAGTAATATTTCTAGTTAAATTTCTCTCCAGTTAAGTATGAGGTTTGTATCTTTCTTCTCCCTTACACTGCCATACCAACTTCTAACATATTCCCTTTCCTCTGTATTTCCAGTTACAGAGGAAACTGGAACTCAACTCCCCAACTCAGTGTAGAAATAGACCTATGTTCAGACAGAGGTAACACCAACCTGTCAGGCTTTTACCTAATTACTCTCCAGAAGATAAGTATAGGTCTATTAAGTCCATTTCTGTTAGACTGCCTCGGTATGAAATCTATAGATAAGCAATAACTGGATCAAAAACCAAAGTATATATGTGCTAATTGATAAATACTTGGGAGCAACTGTGGGAAGCAATCTAAGCTCCACTTTACTCTCGTCATATCATACAAAAAAAAAAAAAATCACAAGCTTCTTCAAATAACTTGTAAGTAAGGCAGCATTCCTCCAATTGTTTTCAGATGCTCCTAATTCTGCTCCTCTTTTAGCCTTATGCTATTCCTTCCCCATTCTCATTTCCCTTTCACAAAAGCAACAGCATATCTGAGGACACATTTCCTAGGAGCTCTTGCCTACATGCCAACACATATGCAATATATAGTTAAAATTATTTCAGCTATTAGTGGAATCAAAAAGTAACTTTTATGTGATTGCATCTTGTACTTCAAAAACTTTGCTTCCAGTGAAATCTAGAAGGAAGTCATAAAATCAGGCACAATTAACAGGTTTGTGTTAAGCAAAAACAAGCAAACGAACCTATTAATAAAATTCAAATGAGTGGGCTGTATGATGGTACCTGGCAAATAAATGTTTCAATTTTACAGAAATATTACATCACCAGGTACTTTAAATAGTCCCTACAAAACACAAAATTAAGTACTGTTAACAGATTACTAGTTACTCAAGTAAATAGGTTGCAATCAGGGAGAAATTTACAGTTGAAATGTTAGCCTACTTTGAACTTAAGAGGAAAAAAAAAAACTGGAAATAAAACATCTTATAGGCTGTTAGCACTAATCTTTCTCCCCACTTACAACACTGAATTTCTTATTAATCACTGAATATTTGTTATCAAGTTCAATACAAAATTCACTTCACCCTATCTTTCCTCCCCTCCTAAAACAAAACAATTAACATTCCTTTTCCTGGATTCCACATTTCTATTAATTACTAATTCAACCTAGAACCACACCTGGCTCACCCCTATACCCTGCTTGTTCACTTCCATTTGGTTAACCAAAGCCTGTCCATTCAGCCTCCCCTAATCTCTCCTTGATTTAATAGCTCCTTTGTATTAAAGGGCCATAATTAGAGCCTAACTGATTTCTTTACCTCTAAATTCTCTCCCCTCTTCTCCAGCATGAAAAACCTGATTAATTTTCATTCCAAACTATCAGTGGACATCCACCTTAAAATTAAATTCAAGCTCCCTAATTTGATTAATTCTACAGTCTGAGCACAATTTATCTTCCTAACCTTCTTGCTCACTATTCTCAGACATTTTAGTTAATTAGACTACTATTCCCTCAAAAGGCCTCCAATTTGCCTAATTGCCATTTGAACTGCTTTACCTACAAAGTTCTTATTCTTTCCTCCTTGAAATACTATAATATTATATATCATATATTATCTTCCCTATAGAAACTCACCTACAATCCACTCCATTCCAAATGGTTACAATATTCCTCCATACACAACAGTAATCTGGTTATGCATCTTCTAACACTTAGCACATTTTGTATGCATTTCTGTTTGTATGCATTTCTGTTTTATCTTCCTTTCTGGATCTTTAAATGATATTCATCACAGTATAATCAAAAGCTTGTCAAATGAATACATTTTTAAAACTCATTTACAAATATCTTTTTAGCTTATCAACTTTGTAGAGTGAAGCACAACTATGCTTAATTTTAAAATAAATTCAGTTACCATATCTTCTAGAATTGCTAAAATTATTCTTTTTCCCACAGAAACTAACAAATGCAAATAAAGACTAAGTTGATATATACATACATGGTATCATAATTTATAACAAAAATCTGGAAATAAATTCCAAAAAAACAGAACAAAAATGTTGGTACATTTAAATGATGAAGTATTAAACTATCATTAACAATATCCCTAAGTAATATTTTAAAACATGGGGAAATACTTATTAATACTTATTAAAGTATTATTCAATTATTAGTAAAACAAAAAACTGAGATATAAGAACATACGCCTACTCTGATCACACACATATATGAGTATAGAAAAAGTCTTAAATGACAATAGTACTTATCTATGCATGATAGTATTATGGTTGATTTTTACTTGCCTATATTTTTCAAATTCTCTACCAAGAACACGAAATACTTTCATAATTAGAAAAGAATTATAAACTAAAAATGTGTTATTTCAGAATAGCAGAACACCTAGCAAAGGAATAAAATGAAACTAAACTCAGATATCAATAAAGAATTAGGATATTTTAAAATATGTGAAAAACACATTATTATTAAAGGACTCCAGAATATTTTAAGGTCAACAAAAGCTACACTAAACTTCTGCCATCCTAGAACTGGAGAAAAAAAGAATAATTCCATGCAAATAAAATATTATGGTTTGAAGACTGAGTCACTAATATTCAAGAAACTTCCCTTTTAAATAATAACTCCAATAACACATTCATACACAGCACAGGTTTTTCTCACATGTAAAGTAACTATCACAATCCATTAAGATAATTATATATCTTAATAAATAATTATTGCCTTTTTAATTCCATCAGCATGAAAGAAATCCATGGAAGCTGAAAGGAGATAAATCATGGGCTCTTTAATATGGTTTCTTCATTAGTGCTTCCCACTTTTCTACTAACAATCCTAGCACAAAAAAGCCCCTGTAACAATACATGAATGCATGTCCTTTATTAGGTTTTCTTTAATAGGTACCGGTACCTGATATATACCCAAATACCTGATATACTTTCTAGCCTAGGAAAACTAAATATCTATGAAGTGAGACTTATTTCTTCAAAGCAATTTTAAAAATACATGGGGTCTGTAAGAAATAAGCTTTAATAGTACTACATATTTGTATGACATATTGGGAACACAGAACCCTAAAAACACTTACCAAGATGATGGAAACTAATCACCTAAGCTTTCACCTGCAACACCTAGGAACTCCCCAAACCGCAAAACTGAAATCTACCACCATACTCCTGTTCTTTCAAGGAAAGCAAATCGTTCACTACCAATCAGATAAAAAATATCAACATACCAAACACACACACAAAAAATCACTGGTTCTAAGCCTCTATTTGTTAGACTGCTCAGATTAGGCATCTACTACTATAACTGTCTTCTTTGTGGGTTAAAGGTTTTATAAAGCATTCATCAAACCAATGCATCCTACAAAGAGATACATGGCAGACTTGATAAAATATAACTAATCCAAGTTCCAATGTTGACACCAAATCCACCACACCTGGAAATTACTATGGATCTTGGATAGTAGCATAGCATAGCATTAGACAACAAAGGGAAATAGAATGTGATATATAACAGAAGAAAGAGAAAAGACTAGGTGTTACCATAGTTGTTTGTTTAAATATTCTTCATACCACACAAGGTTATAATGAAGTACCAAAGTGGTAACACAATGCAAACATCTTGGTAAAATAATGATTTATTTTAAAAGGCCATCACATAAAATGGCAAAGAAACAAATTAGTATTTGATCTTCCTTAAATAGAAGATATTACTGTAAATAATTCTAAACATAAGAACAATTTAGTGAATAAGGTAGGTGACTGGTAGACTTAAATTTTCAGATTCAATTTATAGATGTTCACCAGTCACCTGCTGTTTTGACAAGTTACTTACCAACTTGTGCTGCCATTTCTCCGTAAATTTATCCCCTAAGGGTGAGGATAATTCTTGCAAATTGTGTCACAAGCATTTTGAAAGGAACCATGAGTTATTGTGTAATGCTCTTGAAATTCCTCAGATGTAGGGTCCTACACAAAGTAAAGTATTATTATACATCTCTCTAACAGTAGTCATCTGTTTGCATTATGATTTTTCTTTCCTACCCTTGACACTGTGATTCTTGGGCACTAACCTTCCTCAAAGTAAAGTGTCCAAAACAAGCCTCCATTCCTGTCCCAAGTAATTACTTTTTTCAAGTCTTCATATCATCCACATCCTTCTCATCCTTAGAAGGTATCATGAAAACTAAGAGTTATAAAACAAAATAAGCTTCTTTGATATTATATGCTTTGGTTTAATAAGAAATATGTGGGATAATTTGGTATTTTTAATCTTCTCTCAAAGTGAGTAATTTTATTTCACATATTTATACATTTATTTTCCTATTATTTTAAATTGACTATATTTTAAGGAGTTCATGTAAAGATTTATGTTTTATGAACAGAGAGAGCAAGTCAGAAAATGATGAAGCAAAAAGGCAAGCATGTAACTACTGTTAATATGACCAAAATGCTTTCATTGGACTGACCTTACAGTAGAAATCACCATTTTGGGATATAGGAAACAATCAATGCTCATCATCTTTACAACTTCTGTAGAAGAGTTGAACATAAGCTACAACATGTTTATCATACTATTTAAAACTTAATCTGCCACTGACTTTGCAAATCAAGTTAGTCTTCAGTTCAGGAATAAAATATATATATTTGAATTTTTAGTTTATGTTGGCACGATATTACATCCTGAAAACACAACTCTCAACCTTCTTATACAGTTCCTAAAATGGCTTCTTTCTGAATTTACACATCAGAAGGGAGGAGATAGTAAAACATGGTATCGTCATTGTGTAACGTTAATTATAATGAGTAAAAATTTAAGAGTTTTTTTTTTAAACCTCAGAATTACATTAAAATACTGATGGAAACTAGTTTCCTCCTAGGTGAATAAACATTGTTTAATCATCTAAATATGGCATGGGAAAACCTTCATGGGATAAAGATAAAACCACAGGATTTAGAGTGCTCCCTTAACACTGTCAGCCTACTGTCAGTCTTTTAATCTCATTTTACTTCAGTTTTCCTCATTTGGAAAATGGGGACTATAACACCTGTCCTAGCTACAAGACTGTTATGAGGATTAAATGAGATAATCTAACTGAAAGAACTCTGTAAACCATGAAAAGCTATCAAACAATCATCTCTAAGAGGACTACATCATATTATTTACAAATTTATGGTCAAAAAATATTTAGTACTGTTTCTAACATGAAACAAATGGAAGTAGATGTGCAAAACATTAGGACTATGGTTACCAAAAATAATACCTATTATTGAATATACAATGAACAAATGATCTTGTTAAAAGAAAAAAGGACACTTCCTATACTTAAAATATTCAGAAATGAATTTGGAAGGAAATATAAAACAATTTACTTAGATAAACCGGTCTAGCATATTAAAGATCAGATATATTTACCTGTTAGCTATGAATTAAGAAATGAAGAGCCACTAGCTATAAAAGAGTTTTAAAATTTTTTTATGAAGGAAAAATACATACACAAAAGTGAAACAGATGTTCACCCCTCTGGAAATTATCAAAAAGAGCTCATAGTGATAGCAAGGGGCATACATATACAAGAGAACGGAGATGAACATGGACACAATCTGTACTCTTGGTATATAATAAAGAGTATCAGTGAGCCTTTCCTATGCGGTTCCTAAAATTTTCAGGATGGAAACCTCTCCCAATAGGTAGGCTGAATCTATTTACTACAGTATAACTCTCAAGATTAGCTTATCCTTAATGAATGAAGCCACCTTTCTCTTTCATTCCTTATTACAAAATATTTAATATGTTTATAAAGCCAGTTATCTATAAGGAAACAATTCCTAGCTCCCTCCTTTCTATATTGTCAGTTCAAAGCTCTGATGAAATGAATTATGTTTATTACATGGTTCTACAAAATCAGACTCATTCAATTAACAGAAAACTTTAAAACCAATTAAATAAGAACTCTTTACCTTCCAATTCAGGTCTTAAACTCACAAATTAAAAAAAAAAAGTTGGGGAAGGAGTACATTTAAATCATTAAAGATTTATTCCCAAGGGAAATAATTTTATTTAAAAACATTAGAGGTTTCCACTCAAACACCTTAAATCAAAACTGAGGTTAAAAAAGTCCCTATCAGAGCAACTGCTACCTTTTGAACTTTTACTTTCTCCTAACTCTGTAATTCATATATACTTCAATGTGTTACTGAACCTGGATTTCCAGTAAAAAGCTTTTCTCAAGATCAGGCTCCTCTCCTATACAACTAAAAACTATTTCAGTTCCAGACTTACTTTCTGACTACATATGTGATCAGTGGTTGAATTAAAATTAAGACTTTATTTTCTTCCAGAAATCTTCAATCTATCCCACAATGACATTTCCTATTATTTAAATTTCCCAGTTTCAGGGACACTATCATATCATGTCAACTGTCAATCTTCTCCAGCTATTTCATTTATGTATGCCACATCTCCCAAATCAGGCTGCAAATTTTTCGAAGACAAAATTCATGACTTTTTCACTTTTCTAGTCCATAAATGTGCCCAGGACAATACCTCTTCAATCCTGAAGAGGTACTGTAAGTTAGGTAAACCCACCCTCCCAACTTTATATTACCAAATAACGTTTCCAAAATAAACCAATACGGTGATATAAATGTCACAATGCAATCATCACAATGTCAACATGACCACAAAAAACCCTCTTCTGGCTAGTTAAGTTTCTCAGAATCTTACCTATAGAGTTAAAAGCTGATAAAGACACATCCTACTAATGCACAGTGTCTACCCTGTCCTGGACACAAAACAGATGCTCAGTAACATTTAAAAAATTTAAACTTTAGTAAATTTCAGTAACCACATTACCAATTTCTTTGTACTGGCTTTGTACCTTTTACTTGTCCTGTGGCCTGTCAGAAATTACTAAAACAATACAGAGATATGTTCAATTATTTCTGTGGAGCATGTCAAGTATAAAAAAGGCAATAGCCCCAAAACCATGAAAATCTCAACTTGAGGCAGCATTCCAAGCTAAGCAAAAAAAGTAAAGGATACATCCACCTCTGAAGCAGTGATAGCAAATACATATCAATAAATTACCATTGTCTACATACCACAACCTCAATACCTAAGATTATGAAATTCTGGTAAGATTCCATAAAACATTCTTAGTGAGGTAGAATATAAGACAGCTGCCACTTTACCTTGAATTCTGCAATTATTAAACCTACTGTATTAAGGACTGCTACCATTCATCCAAAAGATTTAAATTACAAATTAAGGCAGAAGGAAAAAGATTAAGATCCTACCAAAAAGAAAGGATGGAAACTATACAGGATTTACAAGTTAGAAAGGTGAGGTTTGGCATGGTAGTGAGATGATATGGAAGATGAATAACATGCTTTAATTTAATATTTAATATTTTACTATTTTATACCTACATTTACCTCTCAAAAGTAGACTAACAATAGAAGCCACTTAAATAATGAAGTGGTAAAGAAAAATAATTCCACAGAAAATACTTAAGTGCCATTATTGTTAAAGTTAAAAGAAGAAACTATAAATCAGTACAGCGGAGGCCCTATCTGAATTTACCCACCTTAAAAATTAACTTTTAGTAATCATTAATTAAGAGCAAAATTCACTTAACAGTATTTCTAAGTGTGGTAATAATCTTGTTTTAAAATACGTCTGTATATCTAGAAAGAGAACATGATTTGTGAACAAATCCCTCAAAATTCTCGTTATACCCTAAAAATTATTCTACATTTGGCTTATAAGACAACTACAAAATCAGGGCATATTATAGTCACAAAACTTTTAATAGCTAGTGCTTCTACTTGAAAATAGGAAATTAGGGGAATAAAAGATATTTCTAACTAAACCAAATAAAATTTTGTTTTTAAAATACAACAATAGGGAGAACAATAGGAAAATGAGGATATATTTTAGGCAACCTTCCATCTTATTTACTTTTCTTTCTGATGTATTGAAAATAACATGATAGATCATGCATTTAAAATCTGCCAAGGTAGCTGAATAGCACTTATTAAACAGGACCTACATATATGCTCTATACCTATATAATCTGTCCAAAAGAAAAGGTATCCACATGGCATGCTGAGTTTTCTCTATTGTTTTACATAATAATTATATTCTAAAACCAAAGCTTCATACAATAAGGGTTTATAACAACAGTTTAAAAAAATAGAAACCACGAAGTAATTGAAGTACTTAGAAGCATGCAATTGTAAAGGATATATTTAACTCCAGCTCTGCTTTTAAAGCTTAATAAAAAACATAGGTCTAGTACTAAAGAAATTCCTTGACATTTCAAACTTAGATGATATAATTATTAGAAAGAGCAAACAAAATTTTCAACTTACCTGGTTTCTTTCTGGATTTTTCATGACCCAGCTGTCCTAGATCATTACATCCACATGTGTACACTGTTCCATCATCCAGTACAAATACAGTATGTCTGAGTCCACATCCCACATCTCGGACCTTTTTATTTATAAAAAAGTCACTTTTTCTGGGCTCTAGCACAATTTCTTCATCAATTCCACCCAAACCTAGCTGTCCAAAAGATGCATTTCCCCAGCACAACATGTTTGTAATTCTTTTGGTCTTCCAGTTTCAATAAAAACCTTCCTTCTGAAACACTGGAAAGTTGGAGGTATCCCTATGTCTGAAGAGATACAAAAAAAGTTAATATGACTTCAAGGAAAACACATATAATTATTCTCTCAAGTGCTATGCTACAGTAATTACTACATAGTAAACATGGAACCTATTTTATCAGATGCTACATTAAGTATCATCCGGTTTCAGAAACCAAACAACTGTATTTTTAGAAATATATAGAATCATTTACAAAAAAAATTCTCTCCACAATTCTTTGCAAAATTTAAAACCTATTACTAGAGTTGCTACCTTGTGAAATCATTTCATTCTAAGAAATAAAACATCTACCCACTACCCCCAAATCAATATATACACAGTGAAAAACTGTGCCAACTACACAAACAAAACCCTGCAATCCCCCTCAAAGCCTAACATAATTAAGCCTTTAAATACCCACCTCTGCATCAGCAAACTGAAGTTATTTGTAACAGAAATAAAACCAATAATGGAAACTTTAAACTTCCCACAATTTAAATAATCTTCCAATTATTCACACTAACAAGCCCTATAGAACAGCACGGTTCTCTCTTCAAACCTCAATCTTAAGACAATCGCCTCCCAAGACATTTTACAGATCAAAATAGTAATACTCCGACCTCACCACTTAATTTTAAAACTAAACCTACATAATACATACTCACAAAAGAAAATACGCGGTTTAAATATCAAGATGCTCTCCCCAATTCAACATTTTCTATTACGAATGGTAACTGTGACTGAAAAATATTTCCCGTGGGCAATCTGTATCTATCTACACCTCTGAGACAAGTATTTGGAAACGGGAAAAAAAAAAAAAAAAACTGCAAATAACCCCAGTACTGCCGATTTTTCAAGAACAGGAATGGGGGGATGGGACATTAATAGTCTGGTGGCGAAATCTGTAGAACTTTCCAGTACACTGAAGATTTCTTCCCTTGTAAAGATGCCTATCAAAGAGTCCATTTCATGCAAACCCACACAGATTTTTAAACACATCACGTTACTAAATAACAATTACAGGAAGTCAGCCTTATTCCCGCTGTAGTCACCCACATTCCTTACACAGAACCTGAGAAGTTTCAAAATCCAACTTTCCTACGTTCGGGCTAGCTATTACCAAAGCTGTCCATTCCGTGACCTATCCATTCAGAAAAGTTTGGTTTTATTCTTTTGGGACATCGGAACTCGATGGTTCCTAAGAGTTCTGCATTGTCTAACCTTTTTTTTTTTTTTTTTTTTTTAAGAACAGAGGATAGAAAAATACCTCAAATATTTTAGCGCATGAGGGTTAATCATCCTTTTCTTTTAAAAAGTCAGAAGATATGAAAAAGGCGTCCTCTCGCTAGCAACAGGTAGGGGAATGAGAAGCACTTTATTCCCATCATCCCCGGAACAGGCACTCGGATCAGCTCACGGGAACCAGGAGAGAGAAATCGTCCGTACACACCCAGCCCCGCGGGCCGACCGGCCAACCACGGCAGCCGCCCGCTCGCAGCAGCCGCAGAGGCCACCGACAGGGTCCGCAGTTCGGCGGCCCTCAATCCGAGGTAGGCCCTTCCCCAAGGAGGTGCGACATTCCAGCCCCCCGGCCCGAGATCCCCCGCCGTCCGCGCCCCCCGCCCCCCACCCTGAAGAAGCGCTGAGAAAGCACCCAGCGCCAAGCCGGCCTGTATCCGCCCGGCCCGGCCTGCCCCCTCCCTAACGCCGTCACACGCCCCCGAACCCACCGGGGCAACGACTCACCCAGCCCCTCACGGCAGGGGAAGCCCAGGGCGACGGGGGGCGGCGTCTCCCCAGAGAGTGAGGCAGCGCGGCAGCTGAGGCAAGTCTCCAGCTCCTGGACCTTCCTCCTTCAGCCGCCGGCGGCGAACACCAGAGCTCCTCCCGCGTCCGTGCTGCTGCTCCGCGGCTCCCCTCCTCGGCTCCTGTGAAACTTTACCGGGTACCTAGAGAAAAACAGCAGCCGCCGCTGTCCAGTCCAGAGACAGCCGTCAGCGACCCGGATGGAGCGGGCGGGGAGGGACAGGCGGCAAGCGGGGCGGAGAGCGCGAGGGGTGGGGAGAGTTGGGGAAGAGACTGGGGAGGAGAAGGGAAAGGGGGAAGGTAGGTACGCGGGGAGGGGGAGGGGCAGGCCGGAAGTGAGCTACGGAGCACGCGCACGAGCCCGCCCACTTCCCGGTCCACGCGCCTGCGCTGGAATCCTCCCAGGGCACCTCGACTCGCGCGCCTGCGCAGTGTTGCCGCTTTGCGTTGCTTGGAGGAAAATGCCAAATACAGAAGTTGGAGTTGGCCACGGCGGTTGGGAGTGTTTTGCGTGTCTTGTAACAAAGGTTCTGCGCGCTGAATGGCATTTTGGTGAAGAAAAATCTCTCCGTTTGCTGGTTTGGCTTTCTCCCTAGAGGCTCCAGTCTATTAGTTCATGCTTCCTTTTTACAAAGAGAATTTGGAGTGGCAGATACACATCACAAATCCGAATACAAAGACGGGTGAAACCTTTTCTTATACGCTTAGCCTCAACGGGAGCTAATCTGAGGATGCCAGGTATATTCATAGCGATGACTGAACCAGCTGGCAAATGTATCTGCACCACCAGTTCAGGCTCCTGGTGTGATGGCTGCCATCGCTTTCTGCGCTCTGCCTGAAAGATACACTACACAGTGCAGGGCCTCCTTCATTCAGAGAAAATTAAGCAGTGCATGCATGTGACTGGAGTCCTTGCTTCATAAAAACGGAATCTGGCTTTCCTCGGGCAGTGTTCATAACAATCTGTTAAAAATGAGGAAAACTTGAAACAAGGTACTCCTGAAATTTTGCTAGACTTTGCTAGAACCTGTGACATCAGAGTGAATGTTGAGAACTCAGGAAGCTTTCCTCAATAAACCATGTTTCTTTATTTCATTGAAAAATCAATTTCAGATTAGGAAATGTCTGTGCTAGAATGTGTATGTGTATTATCTTCTCACAGCTGCCATAACAAAGTATCATTAATTGGATGAATTAAAACAGATTTGCTGTCTCACAGTTATGGAGACTGGAAGTTGGCAATCAGTGTGGCAGCAGGATTGGTTCTCTCTTGAGGTCTCCCAGGAGAATACTCTCCATACATTTTTAACTTCTGGGGGTTGCTGACAATCTTTGGTATTTCTTCATTTGTCCATGCATCACTCTAATCTCTGCCTCCATCTCTGTATGATGTTCTTCCTGGTGTGTCCATGTCCAAATTTCCCTTTTATAAGGACACCATTCATTGGGTTAAGGTCCACCCTGATCCATTATGACCTCTTTTTAACTGAATTACATCTGCAAAGACCCTCTTTCCAAATAAGGTCACATTTTCAGGTACTAGAATTTAGAGTGAAGCATATCTTTGGGGGATTCAATTCAACCCACAACAATGTATTATAGAAACAAGCATAAAAATGTCAAGATACTTAAGTAAAGAAGGCATAATTTCCATATTGGGAGTGGTGGGATACTAACAAAAACATATGTTTTTATTTTGATAACTTCATTGCCCTGGACTTTTGTTGTCTTTTTACCTAAAGGATTTGATGTCTCAATATATCATTAAAGGGGGAAATTGTGGGATCTGATATCTTTAAGGTGTGTACTTGACATTGCAACAAATAAACACTAAAACTTGAGTGGCTTAATATAATGGAAGTATATTTTATTTTATATTTTAACAGCCCAATTGAGTGTTCCTAATGAGTGATGAAGCTGATTTCTAGGAACCTTGGGAGATGGAGGCACAGGGAGCTCCTTAAAACGCTTGTTGGGGGGATCCCTGGGTGGCTCAGCGGTTTGGCGCCTGCCTTTGGCCCAGGGCAAGATCCTGGAGTCCCGGGATCGGGTCCCGCGTCGGGCTCCCGGCATGGAGCCTGCTTCTCCCTCCTCCTGTATCTCTGCCTCTCTTTCTCTCTATGTCTATCATAAATAAATAAATAAATCTTAAAAAAAATTTTTAGAAAAAACCCTTGTTGGGGAGATGCCACATACCACTTCTGCACCAATAACATTTGCAAGAACCACATACCTAGATACAAAGGACCTGGGAAACACTACAGTCTGAGTTCCCAGGTACTTCTTCTTTTTTTTTTTAAGATCTTATTTATTTATTTATTTATTTATTTGAGAGAGAGAGAATGCAAGAGCACAAGCAGTGGAGAGAGAAAAGCAAGCTACCCATCGAGCAGGGAGCCCAGTGCGGTGCTCAGTCCCAGGACCCTGATCTTGACCTGAGCTGAAGGCAGATGCTTAACTGACTGAGCCACCCAGGCACCCTGCCAGGTGCTCCTTTAAACTATGGAAGAGAAAGCATGAATTAGTGGACAGCTATCCCTGCCATATGAATGCATCTTTGGAATATTTCTAAAGATGAGTCTTGCTTGTTAGAAAGTGGAAAGGACATTTCTAGATATTTGTTTTAACCTTATAAACCTATGAAACTATGGTGCAAGAACTTAGAAAACAACCTTTAAGTTAAGACAGGTGTCGGTTCAGAGGGTAGTTTGGATAATGTAAATTTGTTGTATAAAAGCAGCATTAGATAAATGAGTATGGCTTCTGGTGCTGGTTTCTATGGATTCAGAGCCTGAGGCTACAGACCATCTCAGACTTCTGTCCATCTTCTCAAAGATACCTAAAGACATTTATTAATGGTCTGTTTTACAGAAAATTACCTCTCAATCACAATTTCTATAGGTGGGGAATGTTGATGATCCATATTTCACTGGGTTGTGAGGATTTAATAAGGTAACATGTACAGTGCACTGTACCTGGCAAGTGTTTAGAAGATATTAGCTATTTAGCATTTCATCTCACCAATAATGATGTAATTTTAATTTAGAAGAAATGTAAAATACCTTTTACTTATTGTGTTATTTTCATTAATAATAATAATAATAATAATAATAATAATAATGCCCAGACTGTTGAAAGACCACTAAAATAGATATTCATTCTGTCACACTCTACCCTTTTTTCCTTTCCATCCAGACACACTGCTTGCACTGGATCTCACCTCACTTCCATTTATGTCTCTACTGGTCATTTCTCTAGTCTTCCTTGACCATCCTATCCATATACTACCCTGACCATCCTATCCATATACTACCCCCAACTCTCTAGAATCTTACCATGCTTTATTTTATTTCATATCCATGATCACTACCTTATATTCTATTGTATAATACATAAATGTAGGGATCCCTGGGTGGCGCAGCGGTTTGGCGCCTGCCTTTGGCCCAGGGCGCGATCCTGGAGACCCGGGATCGAATCCCACGTCGGGCTCCCGGTGCATGGAGCCTGTTTCTCCCTCTGCCTATGTCTCTGCCTCTCTCTCTCTCTCTCTGTGTGACTATCATAAATAAATAAAAATTATTAAAAAAAATACATAAATGTATAATATTTATTATATTGTATGTCATATATTGATATCTTTTAAAATAATCAATTATATACAATCTATATATACAGCTTGCCTTGAATAGCACAAGTTTGAACTGCATGAGTCCACTTACATGAATTCCTCATGATAATGTACTGTAAATATATTTTCCTTATGACTTTTTACTTTTTAAATTTTCTTTTCCATAGCTTACTTTATTGTAGGAATACAGAATATAGTACATATAACATACAAAATATGTGTTAATCAATTGTTGATGTTATTGGTAAGGCTTCTGGTCAACAGTAGGCTAGTAATTAAGTATTTGGGGAAGTCAGAAGTTATACATGGATTCTGCAGGTGATCCGTAACCCCTACATTGTTCAAGGGTCAGCTGTGTTATATAGATAGATATATAACTTTTGTCTCCTCCACTGCAATGAAAACTCAATAAAGGCAGGAATTTTGTCTGTTTTACTCAGTGCTCTATTCTAAGTATCTTGAACAGTTCCTAATCCACAGCAAATACTCAAAAAAATTATTGAATTAATTTATTAATAGTATTGGTAGCATAAATTATCACAACCTTTTTATCAATAAATTTGCCAGTAATATTTCAAGAGCTAGTAAATTTCACTCAGCAATAGTTAACAATATCTGTTATGAGACATTGTACTAAACTATTTATCTGTATTATATTGCACCTGGACTCTGTCCTAAGAAAATACAAGATGTAGTTAACAAATCTTTATTGTGAGCACCCACTGTGTGCCATGTCCCAATTCTAATAGGAGAAATAGATAAAAACAAAGAGGCAGCAAATAAAATTATGAACAAAGATTTTTATTGTGATATTGTGATTTCTAATAGCAAAAGTTAAAAACAACCTAAATTCCAAAAAATGGAGAAATGGAATGTGTGCAAATGTTAGTCTTTTTATTGTTAACTTTGATAGAATTTGTCACCAATTGCCGCCAGATCATAGGTTCTGCCGTGAGGGGACAACTGGACAAACCTCCTTCAGTCATTTTCCCCACTCCTGCCTTCCAAGTTCAGAGTGTTCAATCAAGCAGTTACCCCTCTACATTTACTTCAGCCCCTCAGTGAGTCCCTCCATCTTTTCATACGATTTCATGGGCCCAGTGTTTATCTCATCTTCTTGGTCTTTGACCTAGCATTATGGCCTCCACCTGAAATGTACAAAAGACAGGCAGATCTGTAAGATTCTTGAACAAATCATTACTGAACACCTACTCTTGTGCTGTCTTCCCTCTTCTAGTAAGATATATATAAAACAAGTAGGCACCAAATAAAAGTACTTCAAACTGTAAAAATATCAAGGAGATAAATAAAAGATAGAAATGGAGAATAGAGTAAGTCATTGAAATAGAATGGACAGTGAAGGCTTCAATAGAGGAGTTACTATTAAAATTGAAAACAGGAGCACCTGGGTGGCTCAGTCAGTTATGCGTCTGCCTTTGGCTCAAATCATGATCCCAGGGTCCTGGGATGGAGCCCTGCATCAGGCTCTCTGTTCCACAGGAGCCTTATTCTCCCTTTCCATCCTCCTGCCGCTCCCCCTGCTTGTGTTTGTTCTCTCTCTCACACACAAATAAATAAATAAATAAAATCTAAAAAACAAAAACAAAAAACAAAGAGAAGGGTCAAGCCTTATGGAAAGAGAGATGAGAAAACATTCTAAATGGAGGAAGCAAAGTGAAGCCTTTGAGGGAGGAAGGAACTTGGCATTTTCCAGGAATTGAAAGAAAATCAGAGTAGATAGAGTTCAGGGGCACGAGATATGTTTGATGATAGTCAGAGGCTAGGTCAAGTAGATCATATTAAAGGGTTTTATTGCAACTATTGTTCAAGAGGGTTAAGCCAGGAGAGAGGGGCAACAATTTTAAGTGTTAAAAAAGATTACTTTTGGGGACATCTGGGTGGCTCAGTTGGTTGAGCATCTGACTTTTGGTTTTGGCTCAGATCATGATCTTGGGGTCTTGAGATCAAGCCCTACATTGGGCTCTGCACTCAGCGGGGAGTCTACTGGAGATTCTCTCCCTCTGGCCTCCCACCCCCACTCTCTCTCAAATAAATAAATAAATCTTTAAAAAGAAAAAGGTGACTTTTGCTGCTGAAGTGGACAGGACTGCTGAAGTAGAGGAGGGTGAAGTGGATGAAGTTATTTAGGAGGCTTTGCAATAATTCAAGTGAATTAATGGTGGGGACTACAGTAGTGGTGATGGTGGTAAAGTGAAGAAAATAGGTTCAAAACATACTTTTGGGGATAGGACTAGCAGGGTTGCAATGGATGGTTTGTAGGGGATCAGAAAACAGGAGGAATGTTGGGTGATCACCACTAGTTTTCTGACTTGACATTTACAAAGATGAGGATGGCTGGTGAGGGAAGAGAGAAGACACGTTTTCACTAGGAGAAATTGTGTTGCATTTTGATTTTAAGTTTGAAAAATCAAGAATGTGTTTCTGTATTCATTTGGTAGGGCTTCCATAACAAAATATCACAGACTAGGTGGCATAACCAACAGAAAATTATTTTCTCTAAATTCTGGAGGCTAGAAGTCAGACACCAAGGTGTTGACAGTTTTGGTTTCTTCCGAGACCTCTCCTTGGTTTACAGATTGCCTCCTTCTCCCTGGCTGATCACAGGGCCATTCCTTGGTCCCTGTGTTCTTTGTGTCCTAGTCTCCTTGTAAAGACACTGGTCATATAGGGTTGGGGCTCACCCATTTAAACTCAGTCTACTTTAATTCTTTAAAGCTCTATTTCAGGGGTGACTGGGTGGCTCAGTGAGTTAAGTGTCTGCCTTCAACTTGGGTCATGATCCTGGGGTGCTGGGATCAAGCCCTAAGTTGTACTCCCTGCTCGGTGCAAATCCTGCTTCTTCCCCTACCTGCTTGTGCATATTCTCTCTCTCTCTCTCTCTCTCTCTCTGTCAAATAAATAAAATATTTTTAAAATAATAAAAAATTCAAAAATAAGGCCCTATCTCCAAATATGGCCATATTCTGAGGTACTGGGGGTTAGACTTCAGGATATGATTTTGGGAAGACATAATTGAGCCCTTAACAGTTTTTTTAAATTGCATTATAAAAAGTCTTTCTTCTGTTATCTTAGTTGTGTATGAGCCTAGCCCAAAGTGAGTGAGATAGAAGAAAAAACTCTTTTTTAAAAAAAGATTTTATTTATTTATTCATGAGAGACACAGAGAGAGGCAGAGACATAGACAGAGGAAGAAACAGGCTCCCCGCGGGGACCCCAGTGTGGGACTCGATCCCGAAACTCCAGGATCATGACCTGAGCTGAAGGCAGATGCTCAACCGCTGAGCCCCCCAGGTGTCCCAGAAAACACTCTCTTTTGCCACATAGATGAGAAAACACAGAAGAAAATTCTGGCCCTTTTTAATCCAAGCAAAAGCATTTTATTGATAATATTATGATATGATATATGCTATCTAATCTACAACATTAAAAGTAATAATTCTGAATATTTATTATAGAATATTTCTCAACTGTCAGTGTCACAACTATGCTAACCTCCTTTCTTGCTTCAAATATACATTCCGGCTTCAGTTACTTTCTCAGTATCCCAGCATGAATCAGTAGTAAATGTTCGTGTTATGAGTATCTGAAATATTTTTAAATGCTCTTTTATAACTCTATAAATTCTTTGTGTTTGCTTTTCACCCCCTAATTACCAGAATTCAGCTAGCATTCAAATAGACATAAGCCCGAAAATCACATGTAATGTGGTCCTTGACCAGTATGTGGGGATGTGTCCATGCCTTTGAAATTACAGTGCGATTACTCCAGTTACTACACTTTCTAAACAGAAAGTTATCAAAACATCGTGGAGTTTTTTATGTGTCAATGGTGGCAAAAACAAAAATTGTTAAAGTCTTAAAATTAATTTTATCCTGAAGCAATCAGAAGATGAGGATTCTGTGAGTCCAATTAATAATGAACATCACCAAAGCAATAGAATGTGAAGTATGGGATCTATACTTCTATGAATCTTTTAAATCTGTGTTTTCTTAAAAACAAAAACAAAAACAAAGTAGCAATAAAGAGGAAGAATCTCAACTATTAGAACTTAACAGTTAAACTTTTGGGCAGCAAATGGAGTTATTTTGTTGCTACTGATTTCAGAGTCTTACAAAGATATTTGAGGTTGGGAAGTTCCAATTTAGCTGTTAGAAATATGAAATCTGGGAAATTTGATTTATTCTGTCCCTAGTCCCAGGTCCTACACCAAGCTATCATTAATAAAACCATCAAGTCAAAGGGCAAGATTATATATGTATGTATATAGAAACACATATGCACACACATACATATATACATACATAGACATATTTTTTTATAAGTGTATATTTTTAAGTGACATGTCTCACTGCCCTCAAACAGGATCAGGACTAAAGCTAATTATAACTACAGGTTTGTGTCAAATTAACAGTACTACTTCTTTGAACACAAATTAGCTGCAGCATGATTATCTCCATCTATTGAATCCTTTAATAATAACTTCCAAAGTAATGGTATAAAAGAAACAGCATTGCTGTGCATACTAATCAACTATCACTTTTTATAAGGAGAACTGACAACATATTTTAAGAGTGTTAAAAATCTTATGAAGGCAGCACAGAGAACTGCAAAATTAAGGAAAAACTTTTTAAACTCCCCCTCAAAAAACCATAAATAAATAAATAAACAAACAAACTCCCCCTCAATGCTCATATGACCCATGTACTCTAGAACCAACTGTTGGTTGTCTTCAGCACACAGATAACTTTCATACTTATTGATTAGCAAATTTTTAAAAATGTGTGCTGCTACTCATAGTTTTTTGGGGAAAAATACAAAATATATAACTGGGATCCAGAAATAAAACAGACATTTTTGTGGGCAGATTTTCATTAGAATTTGAAAATGTGTTCTTATAGTCTCAATGTAAGATCTTATAGCCTGAAGGAACAGTTGAGAGTAGTGACTAGGCAGGACAGAGTGTTCCTAGAAGACAAATTATAGTTGCCACCTCCACATTGCCTAAATACAGTTTAAACACATTAAAATGACAGAAATGTTTGTCCAAGAAGAATGTCATGCAGTTCAAGCTTGTTTTACTTTTTTTTTTGAAATATTTTTTTTATTGGAGTTCAGTTTGCCAACATATAGCATATCACCCAGTGCTCATCCTGTCAAGTGCCCCCCTCAGTGCCCATCACCCAGTCACCCCAACCCCCTGCCCACCTCCCTTTCCACTACACCTTGTTCAAGCGTGCTTTACTTTTAAAAAGGAGAGAGAGAAAAAAAATAAATAAAATAAAAAATAAGAAGGAGAGAGAGAAATTACTCTTTGTAAACATAGGGATATGGAAAGTGGAAGTGGTGTGTGCCGTTTACACAAACAACTTCGTCTGTTCGATCAGTTTCAATCAAACTGTTCCCGTTCGCAAGTTCTGATATCCTTGACAATAAAATAGAAATCCTGTGGAATGGTGAACGTTAAACTTGTTCTTAGTGTGGAAAACATCTTTTTAAAATGCAAGGTACGGGATCCTGGGTGGCTGAGCGGTTTAGCGCCTGTCTTTGGCCCAGGGCGCGATCCTCGACCCCAGGATCGAGTCCCATGTCGGGCTCCTGGCATGGAGCCTGTCTCTCCCTCTGCCTGTGTATTTGCCTCTCTCTGTGTCTATCACAAATAAATAAAATATTTTTATTTTTTTTAATTTTTTAATTTTTTATTTTTAAATAAAATATTTTTTAAAAGAATATAAAATAAAATGTAAGGTACTGCATCATCAGAGAATGTAATTACACACTAAATCTATGGTCAGGGTAAAAAAACGTTATCATCTGTGTCTAACTTAGTTACAAGTAGACTGGGTAAAGATTTATTTAATGTAAAAACTTCTGCTTAAAATTAAATTTGTTTAGTATGGGTAATTGTCATTTAAAAATTAAAATAGGTTTTATTTTAAAATATTAATGCTTATTGTTGATAATTCAAACATACAAAGAAGAAAATAACCATCAGAAATACCTCCTTAGGAGATACACATGGCTAACATTTTATTGAACATCATTCTGATATTTTCCCTACTCCAAAGTATATTATACATACATTAAGGTCAATGTAAGTTTACCTAATGGATCTTGAGCTTTGTAGCCTATTTTTTGACTCAACAGGGTGCCAAAGACATCTTTCCAAGTATTGGGTTGCTAAGGACCTCTTTCCAAGTATCAGGGGCTTAAAGTTCATGTAGAAGACATGCCCAGACCATGAAACTACAGGACCAATTATCCACAATTCTGAATAAATAATATGTTCAGTTTTCTCTTGTTCAAGTCAAATAAAATCTTTTTTTCTAGTCTTATGAAGTAAAATTGGCATGTAACATTGTGTAAGTTTAAGGTGTACAATGTAATGATTTGATATATGTATGTATTGTGAAATGATTACCACAATAAGAGAAACACCTACATTCTCTAAAAAAAAATCCTATTAACTTGAATGTATGCGGATATATCTTGTTACACTGATATTCATCATCTGTGTTTTCACCCCTGGAATTGGCTTCTTCAGATTCTTCAACCCTTCTGGCTCCATAGAATGGCAAAATGTTGGGGTGCTGGGTGGCTCAGTGGTTGAGCATATGCCTTTGACTCAGGTAGTGATCCTGGGTCCTGGGATTGAGTTCTGCATCAGGCTCCCTGTGGGGATCCTCTGCCTATGCCTCTATCTCCATCTCTCTGTCTCTCTCTCTGTCTCTGTCTCCCATGATTTAAAAAAAAAAAAGAATAGCAAAATGTTTATGGGAATATAAAGGAGAGCCTTGAGATACTGCTTAGCATATCCATCTTGTCTACTACCTTTGTACATTTGTATCATTTAAGTTAATAAGCAATTTGTTTGGTTATAACAATAACACATGAAGACATAGTTGCTTTGCTTTGTGGCCATAATTATTCAAACTTTCATCCCTCCTACCATTACCTCAGTTCTAATTATCCAACCTGGACTTCTGCCATAGCCTGTCCTGGCTCTTTGGTTCATCCACACAACCACTGGGGTGATATTTCTAAAATGCAGATTTGATCATATCTCCTTATAATTTTTTATCATCTAGGCATTTAACATGCTATGTAATCAAGTCTTTACCCCCCTCTGCAACCTCATCCCTACCACATCCTCCAAATCAAACCTTTATTTTATGAGCTATGAAAAATTCTCATACCTTCCCACATTTTCGTGTTGTTTTTTTTTTTTTTTTAAGATTTTACTTATTTATTCATGAGAAGCACAAAGAGAGAGAGAGATTGAGAGAGAGAGAGAGGCAGAAACACAGGCAGAGGGAGAAGCAGGCTCCATACAGGGAGCCCGACGTGGGACTCGATCCCGGGTCTCCAGGATCACGCCCTGGGCCGAAGGCAGGCGCTAAACCACTGGGCCACCAGGGCTGCCTTCATGTTGTTTCTTTAACGTAGGGAAATTATCATTTTTCAAGATTCAGCTTAATCAGTACTTTCCTGTGAAGACTTGGGAGAACTCAGTCCTCTGTTGTAGAACTTGCCATTTTACAACATAATCAATTGCCTGTCTTCTCCCTCACTAGGTCAGGTCAAGGTCAGGAACTGGGATCTTTTCACCCTTGTATCCCCAATAATGAATAAATATAAATTATTTCATATTAGTCAGAAGCTCTAGTTGGCATAATTTTTATCTTTGAATAATAAAACATGAGAGAGAAATTGTTAGGAAATCTTTCAAAACAATGTCTCCAGGGAAAAAGTTTTTCTTTGTTTAGATTATAATCTTTCTAAAGGAGGGGCCTGTATTATACTCTTTTTAAATTTTTTTCCAATGCCTGGGAGAGTACTATGTTCATAGAATAATCTGAAGTCCATTTTTACTGATTAACCAAATGAGCGAATCCATTTATTACATCAGAACTAAATCTCAACAGGAATTTATAAGCTCTGCCTCTTTGAATCGCTATGTATATTGAAACATCTCGTAAGTTCTTTGACGACAGGAGCTCTGCCTTATTGATTTTTATATTCCTAGGTCGTAACTGAGAGCACAGAACACAGTAGAAGTTTGATAAATCTGTTATCAAGATTACATTAACGAAACACATCTGCTTTGCTTCTTATTGTACCTCTATGACCTAAGGCAACATCTCTTTTTAAATAATTTTATTTTTTAAAATTTTAATTCTAGTATAATATACAGGAATGTATTAGTTTCAGGTATACAACATAGTATATAATAATTCTATATATTATTATGTGCTCATCAAGGGAAGTGTCCTCTTGATCGTCTTCATCTATTTCACCCATCCCTAAGACAACATCTTACCCACAGTAAAAACCCAGTAAATATTTTTTAGATAAATATGATTTGGAATCTGGCTATTGGAAGGACAACTAAAATCTAATGCAAAAAAAGTTTTCCGTGTTCCCTGGGATTCAGGAATAAATTCAGATTAGAATAAGTGTAATTGTGAAAGATATTTTATTTATTACCATGAAAGAGCTCAACACCACGGAGGTGGGGAGGTGGAGGAGAAGAGAAAGAAGTTGGAAACAAACAAATGAGACTCAGAGGAGAAAATAGCTCCTCCGAGGGGAGCCACATGCTCTGATACCCATGGCAGCCGCATGAGGAAGCAACCTAAAATTAGCAGAATGGGCAAGCCCAGGGAGGGAAAGCCACAGCAGCTCTCCCTGCCCTCAACAAGTGAGGTGAAGGGCCCAGAGCCCTGGGGGAACCCTCCTTAGCCTGTGGAGCTCCACTGCATTTCATGCTAGGTAAGGCTCTTCCTTGGAACTCACCTTGGGATATAAAGCAAGAGACTTCTTAAGGGGATGTCCAGACAATTGAAAGATTTAATATTGCCTAGTAATGAGGTACCTCTAAGAATCTAATGATTAAGAGAGCAGTAAAAGTATTCCTTATATCCAACTTTACATAAAGTATTCAACTGAACCACCCCTTTTTACCTTGTTGAATTGAGGCTCTCTGAGGTATGTAGATGCTGAGCTTTGGGTTTTTTTAATAAAGTGCTGAAGGTAAAGAGAGGAGGCTGTCCTAAAAAAATTGTAAAACCATGTGCAAGAGGAATGAGGAAAAGATCCCTCACAGTGGCATAAGAAAAAGGATGAGATACTGTAGAGCCAAAAAGGAAAGATTAGCGAGAACACAAATAGGACTACAGTGTGCATTTTTCACAGATAAAGTACAGAGTTGTTGAGCTGACTGAGGGGAGACAACAGAATTCTGGAGGGGGCCAGGATTGTCTCAGTGTTATTATTTCATAACAGGAGATCAGTGATTTATTTTATGATGCACATATATTATTCCCAGTGGGGGTATTCATCTATCACTCTCCATGGTTCCTGTAAGTTCCTATTTTCTGTAGATTTCCTATTATCTGTAGATTTTATATTATCTATTGCTTTTGGAAGTTATAATTCATTAATGATAAAAACCTCTAGTGCTACTAAAAGGGTGTCTTACATGGTTGATTTGAGGGATTGTGCAATTGGATAGGAGAAATTCAGAACTACTTAAAATTACAGCGGTATTGAGATATAATTCACATACCATACAATTAACCTATTTAATGTGTACAATACAGTGTTTTTTAAAGTATATTTACAGAATTCTGCAACCATTGCTGCCATCAATTTTATAACATTTTGTCACCTCCGCAACTAAAAAAAAAGCTCCCCCAAAACAAAACAAACAAAAAAACCCCATCCTATACCGAAAAGCAGTCACTCCTCATTTCATCCAACATTTCCCTCCCCCACAGCCCTAGGATCTGCTTTCTGTTTCTATAGATTTGCCTTTTCTGAACATTTTATTTATTGCATATGATTTCATTATGCAATCATACAATATGTAGTCTTCTGTAATTTTTTTTTTGGTGGGGGTAGTTAATGTTTAAGTGTGTAGCTACAAAGAAAAGAACCCTCTTCTATTGGGAGTATTAAGTGTTGGTTCATCCTAAAAGAGACTTGTCATTGCCTCCAGTCTCCATTTATGAGCATTTATAATCCATTACTCTAAGATTATTCATTTATATGGCACTTCAGTGCTATATATAATCATGTAATTAATAAATGTTTGTCTATCACTTTTATTAAATGATAATCTTGGATATAACCTGATGGGATAAAGTGCATCCATTCAGGATATCATTAGATGGTATATCCTAAGGTTTGGTAAACAATAATAAATAAAGTAAGATGTAGTATGTCTAAAACATTGGCAGGTATTAGATTCTCAGAAAATAGCCATATATTCCTCTATGCCACTTTCAATGTCAAACATTTAATTATTAAACATACAGAGCAGATTTGAAGAAACTCTTAACCTAGCAGAGGGCTTTAAACATACTAGTTACTCAATAAATGCTTATTAAAATAGGGAAGGGAGTATTTTACAGCTATAATATTATTTCATAAAGGCTGTGGAAAACAGTTTTGTATGCTGGACTAGGAGGCACCAATTGTAATTTCAAGTTCAGGCTGATATCAACTGCAGTCTTGGACAACTGACTTACTTTCTCTGATCCTCAATTTATCTACAACTCCAGACTGAGAATGATATTCTGGATCATAGCTAAAATGCCATCCCCGTTGTTCATACTGTGGAAATATCTTAAGGCAAGGTCTTCAAGACACTTCTGCCCTATATTTATTTCATGCTAAAGGTCACACACTGAGTTATAGGATTGCTCCTTAGGGAAGTCCAGTTGGTTGTCCTAAGATCTTGCAACTTATAATTACCTTGGTAAAATCACCAGATTCTATCACCTGATCTTCAGCTGTCAAAGCTCAGGAACCTAATTTGTTTTTCAAAATTTCTTTTACTGATCCATCCTTTAGCAGTGTACTTACCTTATCCAAACGTTCACAAAAGTCATACAGCATCCACAATTCCAATTTGTTAATTTACAAGAAAGATGGCTTTTTGACAAATCAAAGGTGATGTTCTCCTATCAACTTACTTTTTCTCTGCAAGGAAATCTATTTTTTTTAAAAAACTAAATTGAAATCAGAATACTGCTATGTGGAACATTCGTGAAGCACATGAAGAATTAGAAAACTGCTTTCAGCCTTGCTGTAGTTCACTGTATTTACTTTTCAAGTATTATAAAGGATTGGAGCAAAACAGGTAATTGGCCACGGCATTTCGCAGTGTTGGCCTGGGACTCCCAGTACCACTGTCAGGATCAGGTAAAGGCTCTCTTGGATAAATGCTGCTGATTCTTCTTTGATTTCTCTTTCCTACTTGTCATTTTGATTACTTCCTCAGATATAGATGTAGGTGTAGATACAGATAAAATGTAGCCACATATTTATATTTATATACACATACATTTGGTAGATAGATAACACCAATTAGGTGATATCCAAATTTTGCTATTTTTTTTCCTTTGGGTGTTCTTGGAGCTTTTTTTTTTTCCTTTTTGTCTTGAGGGGAGACTATTGTTTTTTCTCTTTATAAATATAATACATGCGTATATATAAAATATATGCTTAGTAGAAGTATTTAAAAAGTACAACCAAGGGGATCCCTGGGTGGCTCAGCGGTTTAGCGTCTGCCTTCCACCCGGGGCATGATCCTGGAGTCCTGGAATCGAGTCTCCTATCGGGCTCCCTGCATGGAGCCTGCTTCTCCCTCTGCCTGTGTCTCTTGCCTCTCTCTTTCTCTGTGTGTGTGTGTGTGTCATGCATAAATAAATTAAATCTTAAAAAAAAAAGTACAACCAAGAAAAAATGTGAGAGAAAATCCCCCATAATTCCACTTCCTAGATATAACCATTTAACATTTAGGAATATTTTACTCCAGAACTTTAAAAAATAAAAATAAAACAGAGGCATATTATAAACACTGTTTTGGTGACTTTTCAGAAAAATTTTATATATCATTATTATCTTTTGATGTTAAAAATGTATGCTGTTTTTTAATTTTTGCTACTACAAACAGTTCTTTATGAACATCCTTATAAATGTATTGGAATGATAATTGTTCTTTTCTTAAATTTACATACATTAGTCAGTGTATGTTGATTTTCTATTTTAATTTTCTGAGTGTTAGAGGTGCTCTACTGATGCCTCCATGTGTTTCCTATAATATAAAATTCTTTTTTAGCCCTTCTTAAAAAAAAAAAGATTTTACTTATTTATTTGAGAATGAAAGAGAAGAGAGGAGCAGAGGGGGAGGGAGCAAGACAAGTGGACTCCACACTGAGCATGGAGGCCCTCAGTCTCATGACCGGAGATCATGACCCGAGCGGAAACCAACAGTTGGCTGCTTAACTAACTGAGCCACCCAGGCGCCCCAATATAAAATTCTATCATATTTATATATCACTTCTAAGGATTTTTTTGTTTCTATATCACATTTAGATTTTAAATACTTTATATATTGTACTTATATTCATAATCTCTTGAAACAAAATATTTTCCTCAGTTTTCAGTAACTGAAAAAATAAGTTAACTAAAGCATATAGCATGATTTGCTCAAGGTCACATAGCTAAAGAGAGAGCTGGAGCTAGAACTTGCTTTTTTCCTTAGGTCAATGATTTCCGATTTGTGAGTAAGACCCCTGGACAACCATGAAACAATTGTAAAGGGTCCGCAAATGCATGTGTACATCGAACATTGTGTGAAAACAGAATAAACATATTACTTACTAGTATTACCAGTAATAAAACATAAATTTGTTGGAAATAAATATTAATGATTGCTTTTTGTCAGTACGTATTTTTAAATCAATGGGTAAAAAATTATCATGACTTAAGAAATCCACAACATTTTTAAAAAAAGATTTTATTTATTTATTCATGAAAGACACACAGAGGCAGAGACATAGGCAGAGGGAGAAGCAGGTTCCCTGCAGGGACCCTGATGTGAGACTTGATCCCAGGATCCTGGGATCACAACCTGAGCTGAAGGCAGACACTCAACCACTGAACAACCCAAGTGCCCCTATAACATTTTTTTTTAAAAGATTATTTATTTATGTAAGAGAGAGAGCATAAGCAGGGGAACGAGGAGGGTCAGAGGAAGGGTCATAGGAACAGAGAGAAACAGACCCTCCACTGAGCAGGGAGCCTGATGTAGGGCTCCATCCCAGGACTCCAAGATCATGACCCAAGTGGAAAGCAGACACTTAGCCAACTGGACCACCCAGGTGCCCCAAGAGATCCACAACATTTTAAAAGTGTCCTTATACTTAAAAGAATTAGGAAACTGCTTTTGGCCTTGCTGTAGTTCACTGTATTTGCTTTTCACTGTATTTGCTATTATAAAATGGCTTAGAACTCTTGACAAAGCTATAAAAATATGGCCAGCAGTATTTTTTCACAAATAAAATTCCCCTTGTGAGATGTAAATTGTGCTGCCCTAAGATAATCTTACTGTGTCTTGTTCTTTAGAACTTTCAAAGAAAACAAAACAAAACAAAAAAATAGGTGGTTGTAACTGTGTAAAGATGTAAGACATGAAAGGAGGTGAGACATGAAAGGTATGCCAATAACTCTTTCTTGCCATCATTTGCAGACGTGTCCTGGACACTGGCAAGGTAGAAGATCCAATCATAAATCACATCGCAGACTGGAGGCCCCTGCCTCTCATCTCAAGTATGAGCCATTTCACAACTCTACAGACTCAGTACTTAGAACTAGCCCAACATAGACTCTTAAAGCAGAACCTTTATGTTTAAGAAATTGATCAGAAATGAACAGTTTAAGGAATTTCCCCCTAAGCTTTCTTTAGAAAGTTTTGAATATTCTTAATAGGTTACCTGGAACTATAAGTGGTCATATTTATGGGAACAGAAGGTAAAATGATTGTCAGGGGCTGGGTACAAAGGGGAATGGGGAGTTATTGTTAATGAGTTCAGAGTTTCAGTTTTGCAAGATGAAACAAGTTGTGAAGATGGAAGGTAGTGATGATCATGCAACATAAATGTACTTACCACTACAGAGCTATGCACTTAAAATGGTTAAAATGGTACGTTTTATGTTACATGTATTTCACCACATTTAAAAATAAACAAATTTTTTAAATAAATGAAAATTTTTAAAAAAGAATATGTTATGTAGAGATGGGATTTTGAAATAGATTTTTTGACTAGGACTTTTACTTAGAATGTCAAAATAGAACAGAATTATGCTAGGACATTTAATTTCTTTTTGTATGAATTTGATTCAGAGATGGGTAAAAGATACTTATACTTCTTTTTTTTTTAAGCTTTATTTATTTATTTGAGAGAGAGCATAAGTGGGAGGGGCAAAGGGAGAAGGAGAAAGAATTTCAGACTCTGTGCCAAGCACAGAGCCCAATATGGAGCTCGATCTCACCACGGGAGCTGAAACCAAGAGTTCAACACTTAATCAACTGCACCACCCAGGTGCCCCAAGATATTGATACTTCTAATAATTCCTAAATCCTATGTATGTGGACACAGTTCACCAAACCTTGAAGATAAATAAAATAATAGACATCTATGTAAATAATAACACTCAGATTGTTTTCTAGTAGTGAGTTGCTGTGTAACTAAGGTGATTATTCTTTCTGTATATCAGTTTCCTCATATGTAAAACATGAGTATTGAAACATTTGCCGACAGGACTCTGATGAGAAATCACTAACAAAAAATAATAAAATACGTTTCAGATACAGTGTTAATACATAAAAGCATTTAAATAATAAGATTTAAAACATAACTTTTCTTTATATTTGACATCTGCTCCAGTCCATCATCATTTCCATTCCAGCATTTACTTAATAGCTCTAAATCTGCTTTATCTTACTCTGCGTGGTCTTCCTATGCATTCAGCCTTAGTCTATTAGATAATTCAGAATCATGGAAATATTAAGATATTCCTCACTTCCCTAGCTTTCTCCTGTCTAAATCACTTAACCTTAACAATTCTTTTGTTAACCTAAGCTGAATATCAGTCTTATGCTAACATTCTTTTTTAGATCATATGAGAAATAAGATACTTACCAGTACCCTTAATTATTATTTTCTTGTCATAAAGCACATACCATAAGAGTGTATATACTGCTCTGATATTTGTCACCACTCTACTTATTTGGCTAAAGAAGTCTCGTTTGATACCTGGGTTGTCAGATCAAATTATAATTTAAATCCTTTAGCTATGTTTAGCCCCTTGGCAATGGGTGAGTTGAGAATTTAGAATTCAGAAGCAGATGGTTCAGGAGCATGGTAACTAGATATGAAGCATTTTACCTCTATGTCATTGGTTTGAATATGAACACGGTTGATCACTGTTGGTGTTCTATACAAGATGTAAGTGATCTGATTTGAATCTCTGATGAACAGCACCCCATGTTACAAAAACTCATCACTCTTGGCACTAATTGGCATTCTTGTTGTCAGCGTCAGGAAAGAAGCCAAGGACTGAATCAGTCTGGAAACCTGAACTGCTCCTGTGTCTGAGTCATCAGTCTAGGTGGCCCATTCAGCCTTTGGCCTTTCCTTAGGGTTTACAGTTTAGCTCAGCTGTGTCTCCTTCACTCCCTGGAACTTCACAAAGCTAGATTAAGAGATAAATAATTAAAATATATCTTTTTATAATAAAAATGGCTAACATTTATGGGCCACTTTCTAGAAGCCAGGCATTGTTCTAAGGGTATTAACTCCATTAATTCTCAGAGCAATCCTATGATGTAAATACTATTATTTTCCCCACTTTTTAGAGATTAGGAAACTGGGATTAAATAACTTGCCTAAGGCTTCTCACATAAGTGGTGATGTTGGAAGCTGACTCTCAATAGAATTATTCTCTTCCTAATTATAGCATTTATTTGATTTTTTTTTACCATATTACTTTACCACTTATATATTTTTTAAATTCTATGTTTAAACCAAACAAGATATATTAATGTCTCAACTTTTTTTTCTTATGTTTTTAAAGATTTTATTTATTGATTCATGAGAGACACAGAAAGTGAGGCAGAGACATAGGCAGAGGGAGAAGCAAGCCCCCGCAGGGAGCCCATTGCGGGACTCAGTCCCAGGATCCCAGGATCACACCTTAATAATGTCTCAACTTTAAAAATTTTCATCTTTCTGTACTAGTTATTTTTTTTCTGAAAGAGGTGATGAATCTTTCTTGAATTTGATTCATGTGCATCATTATTCTGATTTTAAGGTAAAGATCTTGATTTTACAATGGCTTTTTTGCTCATCTACATTTTCATTGTTTGAACTAAACATTACCTGTTGGAAACATTCTCTCACTTTACCTTTCTAAATTAATAGAGAAGAGATAAATAAAATAAACCTCTACCAACTACTCCATCGCAGTGCAAATGTACTAAATCTCCTACTTACTATTCATACAAAATAAGAAGGCAGGTAAGAATTTTTAAAACTCTGGGTCTCTATTTTAAGAAATTTCCCAATAGTGAGGGAGAAAGTTTTTAATACTTTGAAATGAATGACCATTAAAATAAAGTTCATGAACAATTAGATCATTTTAATGAATAAAACAGATTTATTGGTTCTCATAACTAGTTTTCTTAAGACTTAGTAAATATTACTTGCTATAATGACCAGGTAGAAATAAAAAAGACTCTATCACCACTTTTTTCTTTTCTTTGCCATCTATCATCAGTTACTCAAAGCAAGTTGTCTCATTTGGCATATACTTACTGCTCCAATTTTGCTAACAGATAAAGCTGGAAGTATCCCCCAAAATAGCTGTTATTGAACTAAGTTAATAATGTAAACTTGGTAATCAGGATTTTACTGCTAATATATATCTACATGTAGTATGGGCATTCTAGTGGTTAATTTTCCTCTGTAAAAAATAATCAGAACAAAGACTTTAAGCTGTCTTAAAAGTATGTCATTTTGGTTTTGGTTTTGTTGTTTTTATTAAGCCTAATAACAAACATGTAATTGTAAATGACTTAAAAAGATGAAATGCTGGGCACCTGGGTGGGTCAGTAGGTTAAGCGTCTGGTTATGATCCCAAGGTCCTGGGATTGAATCCCACATCCTGGCTCCCAGCTCAGCAGGTAGTCTGCTTCTCCTTCTCCCTCTGCCCCTCCTGCCTGCTCATGTGCACGTGCACTCTCTCTCAGTCTCGGAATAAATAAAATCTTTTTTAAAAAGATGAAATGCTAAGTAAACATCTACCTAAAATATCTGATCTTTCATGCCTAATTTCACTATGATTAGTAATTTGCAGATACAGATGCACAGAAGGAATTGTCCCCTATATATTGTTGTTTCCATTGCTTTAAGTTGTTTCTGTGACTGATTAGAGATTATGAATCATCAATTTCTGGCGACTTGGAAGGGCTTTGGAGCAAGTCACTAAATGAACATAATCCCAATAACACTGGAGGTCTCCTTGTTACTCTACATCTTCTTTTTTCCAAATTGATTCCTAAAGGCATTACTAACAGCGTGGATTCCTCTGAAAGGTAGTGTGATATAATAGAGAAGAGCTTGGGCTTTGGCGTCATGTAGATCTGGGTGTGAATCACAGCTTTGAGTGGCCCTGTGCAAATTCTTTCTCTGATCTTTAGTTTCCTCCTCCATAAAAACAGGATAATAATATAGTATATCTTGGACAATCTCAAGGTATACTTCCTGAGACTTTTTCAGATCCCTGAATTTGCAAAACCACAGTACCATATAATTTTTTCAGTTTCATCCTCCATAAAATGGGGATAATGACCCATACTTCCTGGTTGTTATATTAAATTAAATTATGTATTAAATATTAACAACAAAGCTTGGTTGATGTGGACACTGAGCTGGGTCAGCTAGGATCACACAGAGAGCTAACTAATTCATTCTGGTTTATCTGCCTTTCAGGAAGTCCAATTTGGAGTCAGTCCCAAATAGATGACATTTTAACCTAAATGAGAGAATATTTTAAGTGTACTGTTTATTTCTGTGAAAATAGGAAGCTCTGTATATGACTTGAACTCAAATCCCCAAAACCAAGGCATGAGAGTGGACAGAAGTGCCTCTCAGTGATGAGCAATTGGGTCTGAAAACCCAGACTCAAAGAAGCAGTCTATGGAAGCCAAAAGGAGTTTGATTTTATAGAGTGAACAGAAAGCAAGGACCTGATATAAAGCAAAGGTTATAAAACAGTTAAAAGGGGGGAGGGGCAACAAAAATTACTAAAACTAAGCCAGTTCAAGAGGATGCAAAAGTATGAAAGTGCCTCTATGGAGCACCTCGGGAAAACTCTTAGGCAAGTTTGGGCAAGCTCCAAGCCTTTTCCGAAAGCAAGAGTACCCCATATCAGTTAACTCAGGAATTGTGAGCATCCACTGAGCCAAAGCACGTAGTTCCTTACTTGATGACTGTATGCAATGAACATCCAATCATTTTTGGCTCCCTTCTTCAGTTGAATTGATTCTTAATAGTATTTCTGTGTTTAGTATCATAACCACCAATGACAAATCAGTTAATCTTGCTGAGAGTTTAGGTCATTTAATCTTTCCTGGAACACAATAAATGTTCGGTAGGTATTTGTAGAATTGAGTGAGTAATATAGGACAACTCAACAATTAATGCATCATCTTACGGCGTGCTATGGACAAGTATTTATTAAGTGCCTATTTTTTTCTATGTTATGAGATTGAAACAGTTCGGCCTATAGATAACTTTTTTATAGCTGCAATTCTCAAGGTGTTGATATACTTAAATAGATAAAGCATAAATACCTAAATGAAAAAAAAGTTTAATTCAGCAATATGAGAAATGTTGTGATCACTAGTTGTTTAATCATAATAATTTGGAGAACACAGTAAACAAATCAGGGAGGAAAAGAAAAGGTAAGGACATATTAGTGAAACTTTTTAGAGACAGGATTTGTGTAGAAGAAGGGCAAATATTTTATATGATTGAGGTGATCACATTTCTGTTTATACTCTTTTCTTATTCTTGGTTGAAATTTGTACAAAATTGTCAGGCAAGTGGTCCGTCTACAAATAGATTTATCCCCAGCTCAGTTTACACGCAAATTTTTGTGTTTAATTTCTCTATGACATTGTATGTTTACTCATCCCTTTTATTGACATTATCACCCACATTTTGAATTAAAGCTTATTGGCTAGGCCAGAAATAAAAGGAAAGTATATCTAAGATATTAACAGACTAGTTTTAACGATCCATTCTCAGTTTGGAATGAAGAACAATTGAGTGATGAGCAGAATGAATAAAAAGGTAAAACAAAAAAAGATTTTCCAAGTCTGCCTATACTAAAGTATGCTGCTTTTATTTGACAGGAAGTTTATGAAAGCAAGAAACACCAAATGAGTAGATCCATTTACAAATAAAGATGTAAATTGGTTAGGGTGTAAAATACAAATTCCTTCTGAGTTTTTCATGGTTTATATTCTCAGCTCTTTCTTTGTAACCTACTTGCCAGCCAGTTGCTTCCATTCCACATTTGCTAATATCATGATAGGTTTCATGTAATAAGATGATAAATCCTCAGAAATGTGTATCAGGGGACGCCTGGGTGGCTCAGCAGATGAGCATCTGCCTTGGGCCGAGGGCGTGATCCCAGAGTCCTGGGATCAGTCCCACATTGGGCTCCCTGTGAAAAGCCTGCTTCTCCTTCTGCCTATGTCTCTGCCTCTCTCTCTCTCTCTCTGTCTCTCGTGAATAAATAAGTAAAATCTTGAGAGAGAGAGAGAGAGAGAGAGAGAGAGAAGAAATGTGTATTGGGCCTTGCTGTTTCAGTCAAAGAATTTTACTAAATCTTTGTTGAGAAAGTAGCCCTAGATTAGTCACATACTATTTTTCTGTTCTCTTCTTGCTTCTGTTAAAGAAACATTAAATTCCCAAAATCAAATTTATAGCTTTAATAATCCTTGTTCATTGATACATATAAAAATAATGGTGAATTTTCTCCTTTGGGTGATTTCTGATAAAAAATTTTAAAAAATTAACCTGCATAATTACTCTTTATGGGAAGGCAGTAGGGGCCAATAAAAAGAAATTGATTTTAGTGATTCATCACTTTCACATAACACCCAGTGCTCATCACAAGTGCCCTCCTTACTACCACATTACCCATTTAGCCCATCCCACACCTGCCTCCCTCCATCAACCCCAGTTTGTTCTCTATAGTTAAGAGTCTCTTGAAGTGTTTAGATGGTTCAGTCACTTAAGTGTCCAACTCTTGATTTCAGCTCAGGTCATGTATGATCTCAGGGTCCTGAGATCAAGCCCTGTGTCAGGCTCTCTGCTCAGTGGGAAGTCTGCTTTGAGATTCCCCCTCTTCTTCGCCCCCTGCCCCTCACCACCTGCCCCAAACACACCACTCGTGTGCTCTCTTTCTCTCTCTCCAAAATAAATACATCTTAAAAAAAATAGTCTCTTATGGTTTGCTTCTCTCTCTTCCCCCCTTCCCCTGTGTTCATCAGTTTTGTTTCTTTAATTTCATACTTAAGTGAAATCATATGGTATTTATCTTTAAAAGAGAATTTGTTTTAAACTAAAATGCCTAGATGTGAATTCACCCAGCTGTGCAGCTCCCTGCTTGGGTAACTTTGAGAAAACTAAACTTCTTTTATTTATTTATTTATTTATTTATTTATTTATTTATTTATTTATTTATTTTTGAGAAAACTAAACTTTAAGGCTTAGTTTCCTCCTCATAAATTCCAAGTTAACAGTATTTGTAGAGTTGCTCTGAGTATAAAATAAGAGTTAATTTAGGCTACCCCTGGCTTAGAGTACACTTGGAAGAAATGCTAATTCCCATTTCCTTTCTTTCACATCATTAGTGTTAATGCGATTATCTGGGTCATACATAAGAACACTGAACTTTGTTTTTGGCTTTCTGAGATGTCGGTGCTACCCAAAAATAGAATCTGAGTGGAATCACCCAGAGCCTGCATACTGGCATTTAAGATATTCAGTGCTAACATTAAAAAGAGAGAATATTTCAACTGTTGTTTTCCTATCCCTAACTTGCAAAATGTTTATTGACCCATATTGAAGTGCTGAGAAGTAACACCAGAGCATTTAAATTTACATTCAAAAGAGCAAAACTCTTAAATTGTCTCAGCAAAATGACTACCATAAATAGAAACCAAAACATAGGTCTGTCAAAGCATTCAGACTCTCTTCTAATGCCCTACCTTTCAGCATTAATACTCAATGCTTCGTTGTACCTACCAATTCATGTTCTCAGCTAAAATATTGCCGATAGAGTGTATCTGAAAAAATTTGCCTTTTTCCTTCTGTATTTTCTCTTCTTTTGTTTGTTGAGTCATCCAAAAAAACTTCAGAGTTGGTTCCAGTCAGAAAAATTATAAACTTAAAATTCTATGTAACATTCCTCTAAAATACTTACTAAAAGAGAATATGTTTTTTGTTCATTTTTATCCTTATTTTTTTCACAAATACCTTAGAAATGTCACCATTTAAATATCTGCAGTGGTTATGAGCATAGACATAAGAGTTAACCTTATGTTTCATCCTGGCTCAGTCACTCACTTGTGTGACACTGGACAAATTTTTGACCTCTAAGCCTCAAGTTCTCATTTGTAGAATTCAAACAGTACCTACTTCATAGACTGTTGGAGGAATACAGGAAATAAAGCACAATATCCATAAAGAGGTTAGCATACCACCTAGCACACAGCTAGGAATATTAACTTATTTCTACTGAGATGATGTGTGTTATATGTGTGTTAATACATGTGTGTTATGTTTGTGTTAATATAATGTGGTGAGAGAAGGGAATAAATTGTACACCTCAGGATTACATACTTGATACCAATTGTTTTGAATTTCTTCAGTAACATAGTGTTAATCACAGAAGCTCTTTTTTAAAATTCTGGGAAGCAGATTTTCTTATTGGAAATAATACTTTCTAAAAAAATATAAACATTGATATGTTCTCCATATCAAAAGCACAAGTAAAGAAAGTCATATTGTATTTTCATGGAAACCACACTGCAAAGCTTTAATCTAATTACCCTAAAATTGGAGGAGTACACATTATTATTATAATAATTAATTGTGTTCCCATATTGACTTTAATAAATGTGTTAACCATATTCTTAGTTTTGTATCAAATAAAAGTATTTACACATGTCATATGCAACCTGTGTATATATATATATATTTTGCCCATATTTATGCTTTATTCTTTAAAATTCCATCTTTATTGTCCTTTTCATCTAAAGAAAGACCAAGAAAGTCTATTTCCTTAGTCATCTTAGTCATTATCCGCCCCCACCATCCCTCCAGGCTAAGAACATTGTGCAGACTGAGTTATTAAAGTTGATCTGAAAGAGCAATCTGTTCTAAATGACTGTCCCTGGATCCGCCACGGAACCCTGTAAATACCCTTCATTACTCTGGCGGGGTAGTATCACATTACCTTCATGATACTTCTGTGGCTGACACAAGTCAGGCAGTGAGATTTGGACTTTGGATGATCCTGGTTGATTGATATAGGAATGGTGCTTCTCCTCCAGGTAACCACAAATTTACTTCTCAGGATAATGTTTTAAAATAGGTATTCTGTTTATAGCTTTAAAAAATGTTTTTAGTTTTTAAAACTAAGGCTTTGGACTTAGAGCTTTTTAAATGTTTTTGGTTTTGGTTTTAGTTTTAGGTAAGCATTTTCAATACCGTTTAGATGAAAAAGAAGTTTCTTAAGAATTTAATTGTATTCCTCAGTAACATTGTATCATGGAGTTTGTATAAGACCCTCTATAATCCACCATATATATATCGTTTGGGATCGTTTTTCTTTGATTATTTTTCTCATAAACAAAGGTTAGGAAATACATGTCTCTGTTCTTTAAAAATAATATACAGAGGGGGTTTTGTTCTCATCTGATACTAGAGGGGAGTAAGTCAATACAAACCTATGAATTTTAAGCAAAACTTTTTGAAAGTTTGGTATATATGAGCAATTTCTTTTAAAGAATTAAAATCTACAGCAATATAAAAAATAGGAAATATAAAATTTTACATGAATCTACTAGCACAGAATTCTTGCATTCTTCTCCAAGTGAAGACTTCCTCTGTCATAGATATTTAGGTTCCTTGGTATTCCTGTGGATCATCCCAGTATGAGTAAATTGTTTCTGTAGCTGAGTGACTGAATTAAGAAAACAGCTGAAGGCAAGCTCAGAATCATGTTCAAACCACAATAAACACATGTGTTGGATGGGCCACTCAACTTTATGGGGAAGGCTTAAGACATGTAACCTTGTGTTTATTTGTCATTTATGAAATTTCTTTTTAATTATGTTGGAATATTTTTTAAAGTTTTAAAAATTAATTTTGTATCAATAAACTCGTAAAATTTGAACTAGTAAGTGTGTGGTACAATGTTTATATAAGTACTACAATGATATTCAAGATAGAGGCTGTAAAAAAAAAAGAGAGGCTGTGTTACTTGGAAGAAAAAACTAATTTTATTTTATTTTATTTTTTAAAAGATTTTTAGATTAATTAATTAATTAATTATTCATTCATTCATTCATGAGAGACACACAGAGAGAGGCAGAGACATAGGCAGAGGGAGAGGGAAAAGCAGGCTCCTTGCAGGGGGCCTGATGTGGGACTCGATTTCCGGACCCGGGATCACACCTAGAGCCAAAGGCAGATGCTCAACCACTGAACCACCCAGGCATCCCGAAAAAACTAATTTAAAAATACCAGAATATAGAACACAAATTTGATGTATTGTAAGCAAGGTATTCACAATTGCTGAATATTATTTATTTTGAATATTTACATGCAGCTTTTTTTCAGTGTTCAAAGAATTTTGTACACTGTCTTATCATGGCATGGTTTATATGGAAGTAGAAATGTGTTCATTTACAATATGTGCACACATTTCCCTTTGGAAGATCAAATTGTAATACATCTATTTTTACCTGAAATAGAAGTTGCACTTTTCCATATCCCTAAAGAAGACCTAGCAGCAGTTATATTAGTTAGGTCTCAAGTTAGGTCTTAGTTAGTTCTCTATCTGAGTGGGATGGGAGGGAGTTTATTTATTTTTATTTATTTATTTATTTATTTATTTATTTATTTAGAAAAGGGGAGAAAAGCTTTTTTTCCCCTCTTTTCTTTTAAGATTTTAAAATTTAGAGAAGAGTTTCGGGGGAGAGGGGAGAGAGAGAGAATCTCAAGCAGACTCCCCACTGAGCACTGATCCTAGTGCAAGGCTAGATTCCACAATCACAAGATTATGACCTGAGCTGAAATCAAGAGTCTGGTGCTTAACTGACTGAGCCACCCAGGCACCCCAAAATCTTATCTTTAAATAAGAAATTGTAGGAGCATCCACATAAATAGAAAATGCAGAAATACAATTAAGTAGTCTTGAGGTTGGTATCAGCACAGGATTAGGTAAGAGAACAAAGGAATCTGTCATTAAAGATCTGGACTATTGTGGTAATAAAAACAGCCTGCCTGCATAATTCAGTTCTTTTTATACCTTTTCTCCTCCTCAGTAATACTACTTTTAACCTGAATTATTGAAAAGTTTTCCTCAATTTTTTTCACTCTGCTTGTGTGAATACAACTCTATAAAAAAGCAGTGAAATCTCTGATGTGATCACAATAAACAAAATTTATATCTATTCAATATACAATAGGTGGTCTCAAAATGACTGATTTGGGTAAAAAGATCTCTTGGTGAGTTCCATAAGGTAAAGAATTTTGGTATATTTTAGATACTGCTTTATACCTAGTACCGGGCACATAGTAGGCATTAGGTAAATATTTGTTGAATGAATGAATGGGAAGAATTCCTACAAACTGTTGAGTGATTTAATTAAGAATCTAGATGTAAACTAAAAATTTCATGCTATCCAAATCTAAGAATGATCCTTTTAAATAATAACCTGTGACATTTACCTGAATTTTCAAAACCCAGGCTTCTGCCAAGATTTAATGATGTTACAGCACACTTAATCTGTACCAAGCAATGGAATTAACTTCTTTTTCCCCAAATTTCATTCTGAAAATGTATGAAATTAATATCAAAAAACCTATACTTTGACAAAGGAGGTTTTTGAGCAGATGTTGGTTTGGTTAAGCATTCTTTTTTATTGATTGGTAATGCTTGTGAGAGAAGACATCTTAGCATAGACCTTTTCAAGCAATATACAAAAATGTTATTCCAGATACTAATACTGGGTTTACTGGGCTGATGGTTTTTTCCTCTCCATTTTTTTTGTTTGTTTTTGTGATCTCTAATTAACACCTTTTAATGTTAAATATCTTCTCTACTTTTGCTTAGCTTTTGGATGAACAGTGAAAAAACTCTCCACTTTTAAATGTTAGGCCTCAGCTTTATATGGTTTATCACAGCTTAATTTCCTAAAATGTATCTATCAGTGATTAAATGACAGTAAATTTTCATTAAAATTAAAGTTCCTAAAAATTAAAAATTTTGATGTATTCAAAAATAATGCCATTTTCTTTGACAGATGGAACATGGTGTCATGAAATTAGTATTAACTCCAAACGTAAATCAATAAAGAACTTAGGCCTCTAGCTAGAAGTGAAATTCTATAGGTAGAAAAACTGATTGACCCCCACCACCCATAGGTGCTGTCCTGCTGTGGAATCCCTTTGCTCAGTTTTCTCCTGTCCAATCAGGTGGAATGTTTCACAGGCACATGGTTTATACAGCTCAAAATAACTTGGGACCTGTGAGCTGACAAATGCTCTGGCTCCGGTGGTGACAGGTTGTCCAGCTTCTTACAGCCATCTTCACTGAAACTAAGGTTAACTCCTCACTCTCTATGGACGGCTACTCTCAATTTCCAAGCGTGTGAAGAATTTTCTTTTTCTCCTGTGCTTTCATCTAAAAGTTCTCCTTGGATAATTATCATCACAGTGGATTGCCTGGGTTGGACATTCTCATCTGAGTCAACTAAAAAACGAAAGGTAATATTCAGATTTAAGATCTCAAGTGTGTTTTAATAATGGGGAACTGACAATGGGAAAAGGGGATATTTCAGAGACCTAGTTACTGTTGTTTAGAGTGAAACCTAGGACAGCTTCCTAATTATGTATGATGGGACACAAAATTTTGTGAAAAATAAAGGTTTCTACATGTAAAGATTTTGGAGGGGATTATTGATGAGACAGAGATCAAAGCCTTCTTGGGTCCTAAGGAAAAATACCTCAACAGAGGAAGTTGTGACATATTACATACAGCATTGGCATTTCCACAATTCACTTATTAAAATAATGGTTTTTGTATAGAGAATATGTGTGCAATGCCTATTTCCTTTTTAAAGGAAATCAAATCTAAAATAATATGACTCTATAGTTAAAGACTTTCATTTAGCTTTTTTTTTTTATCATGTAAAAGGATATGCTTGCTATATTTAGTGTTGGGAGATCTGCTCCCTGGATTAATGTACACAACAGCTGCAGAAAGTCTTGCTCAAAGGACATTGCTCTTTCTTTCTCCTTTCTCTCTCTCTCTCTCTCTCACACACACTCTCTCTCTCTCTCTCTCTCTCTCTCTTCAACTGCATGAGAAAGACACTTGACAGTCAGTGGCAAGTGTTTGGCTGGTACACTGCACTATTAGCAGTAATTAGATGCACATCTTGAATTATATTTTAAAACCATATAAGCAAAAAAAAAAAGAGAACATGGATTAATCTGTATTTCCATTCCCCCAAAGTGAACATTACAGCAATGGTGCTAAGAAATTTTACTATTTTATCAACAGACTCTTACTCACACTTGTTAAAGACACTAGAATCAATCAGTTTGAAAGAAACAAAACACCTATCCAGTTTCCTTTCTGAAAAAAATATGGTTCAATTATTTTCACATTGATAATGACTAAATGAATTCTACAAACTCTAAATAAAGAACTTGTCACAACTTTTCAGTCTCTCCTTAATAATGACTCTTAAGTTCATATAAAATCCATAATCCTTTTCTAAGAAATTGAGAATGTCTATACTTAAAGCTATAATAAACATATTTTTAAACAAAAATTAAGATAAGCTGTCTGACACATGATTTGAAAATAAACAAAATGTTTAAAATCAAGGCCATTCCAGGAAATATGAAATATATGCACATTATACTTATTTTGTCAGTAGACAAAATTATAGCCATTACAGAATCTTATAATAACGGACTATGAAACAAACAGTTGGATACTATCCAAATTCTGGGAGTTTGTCTCTATTCCCACTTATAGAATATGGCAAATGCTATTGGAACTCATACTAATGTGTTAAAGCCCCGGTTCTATATATCTGTAATTTAGAATACAGGCTCTATTACATGTTTCTATTACAATGTACTTGGTCCATGCAGTGGAATAGACTCAGAACCACAATTCACGGACACCAAAAATTGAATGGGTTTTTAACCCAGGTTGGATTTTAGAATTCATAGAGATGGCTTTTCAAATTAACTTTTGAAGAAATGGAACAGATGACAAATCACATTTTATGGTGAAAGGGCTTTATTTTTTTAAAGATTTTATTTACTTATTCATAAGAGACACACAGAGAGAAGCAGAAACATAGACAGAGGGAGAAGCAAGCTCCCTGGGGGTAGCCTGATGTGGGACTCCATTCCAGGACCCTGGGATCACAACCTGAGCCAAAGAGAGATGCTCATCCACTGAGCCACCCAGGCGCCCCCATGAAGAGCTTTAATAATCTAAGGTGACAGCTAAAGTTTTTAACCATTAATTCCTTATATATAATAGGAACAATGAACTCAGCTTGCTAACTTGAAAATACAAGACAAATGATCCTGCTAACCCCAGAATAATTACAGTAGTTTCCTTCATTGACATTGAGATTTGTCAAAGGCATTGCTTGTCATCTGGTGTCATTGCCTGTAACAAGACCAAAAAAAAAAAAAAAAGAACAAATTAACTTTTTTCCTCTCTTAGGAGATATAGAAGAATCAAGCACCATGGGGATATTTTCTTAAATTTCTATGGTGCTTCATACTTGACAAAGAGCTTTTAGAACTGCTAGGGCATTGCCCTTTTGCTTAAAGGGAACAACTCAAGTGCAGACAGAATAGTTTGTTTAAAAATTTAAGAGGATATATTTAGCAAATACATTTTTTTTTGGTGGACATAAAAGCTTGTATGACTATTTACTTGCAGTCACCAGAGTTTGTAGAACTCATCTATAACCAGAGTCACCTTGACAAGCTCTGCACAGGCCGTGTGTTACATAGATCTCTACTTGGAGTCACAGTGCACTATATACCCTGTGGGAGGGGTCCAGCACAGCCTTCTCACCAACAACCACATATTCAGATCCTGGCCTCTTGGGGTACTTGTTCTTCTCTCAATCTAGCAAGCAAGTTATGTCAATGTAATTTGGAAAGTTATCTTTTTCAAATCCTTCCTTCATCACCTAGAAAATTGACAGGCTGAAGAGGGATGAAAATGTTCTATTTTTTTTATATATTTCTCTTATTTAAAATGAATCTTTGAGTTAATGAGATTGATAATGTTCTCTCATTTTTGATCTCCTGTTTAAGAGCTAAGTTAGTGAGATCTTGAGAGTAATATAAAACCTCATTTTTGTGACTACCACCAAACCCTTTGTAAAAGATCCTAGGTGCCTGCAGTCCTCTTGCTCACTTTTCAGGAGCCTTTCCACATGTTGTAGAGTTTCCTTTTACGTAATTTCTTAGCTGTCAAGGTTAAGTACTAACTTTGGGCTCTGACTTCAGTATCCTTTTCTCTAGCACTTTGCTACATGTTTATCCTGTTCTGTATTCAAAAGCATATGAAAGTATGTTTCATAGAAGCCAATCTCTTTTCTCCCACTCAAACTAAATCTTTACTTTCTTTCCCACCTTCCCACCTTTACCAATTCATTTAAAACAATAATCAGAGAATGGTTTACTCACCTCTGGCCTCTTACTTAAAAATCTTTTCCTTCCTTAGCCCCTGTCCTTTAAGGAATGTCCCTAATGAAACAGATTTCTACTGTTTCTCTTGTGTATTAGCTCTGCTTTGCCACTTTAGTTTGACATTCTCTTCTAATGTGTACATTTGTCTGTATTTGTTTTTATCTGCTGTTTTTCCATATTGCCATTGACATACTTCCATATATTTCATGTTTTTATTCTGATAATGCGACAGATACTAACTTATTAAATCACGAATGTCACTCACACCAAAAATACACTAGAAATAAAAGTAAGGTAAGTGGGATCACTATAATAGTAAGGGGATGGAAACTGTAACAATGAAGGATTTATCTCGAAGTGCATCCTATCCGCAGCCAAACTTTTAAAAGATGGTTTGCACCCAACTCTCTAGGACTACTTCCTATGTAATGGGATTTGGTTCTTGGCCCAGCAAGTTTCTCCAAAAGAACTAAGTTAGATACTTCTATTGTGTAGGACACCATGGGACAGAGAAGGCAAGACAAATAGGTCAATACCAGCATTAAAGAGAGGAAATAAAACTTAATTTTGGTGATTCTTCCCCTAAAGAAAATTCTAGTTATAATAATTACACACCAGAAAATTATTACTTTAAATTGCATAATGTTCTACATTTTTTAAAGTGCTTTCACAAACAAACCTATGAAGTAAGTGGGGCAGTTGTGCTCCTCCTCGGTTTAGAGATGAATTGCTTAAAGATGTTTTATCTTGTCCTATTCCAGCTCTTTAGATGAATAAGTATTAAATATTAAGCTATTTTTACACTTACATTAAACCAGATTTGTTTTTTCATTTAAATATCTAATGATACTTCATAGCCATAAAACTTCAGTATTTATGGTTGAGTCCAAATTACTTCATATTAGATTTTGCCAATTCTCTGGTCAATACCCCAGTTTAAATATTCATATTATAACCCAAAGATGAATGTATTACCACGTGATATTTCCAGCAAGGTTTTCTTAGAGCCTACAAAAGAGTAGTGCTCAGTTAACATGAGTTGAAAAATATGCCCAAAGGTATCAGCATCAAGTTTTGTTATTATGAACCAGACCCTTAATTTTCAGCAAGTTCTCAGGGCAGATTCTCTCTTCGAGAAATCTTAGGGGAGAAAATAGAGCTGTTCAGCAAAGTAAAGTAAAGAACATTCAATAAACCTTCTATGTCGCCAAATTAGTTTATATGATTTACTAAAGTCTGTCTTGATTATTGATGCCACAATTAACTGTTTCATTTCCAACCTAGGACAATTTCACCTTCACCATGATTCGTTTTCAAGAACAATTATTCATTCTTATTTTTTGAAAGTGGCATTAAATCTGTTTCAGTTTTGTAAGAAGCTGAAAAAAGGAAACAAAGTCCAATGTCACTCTGAACACCTCAGATGAAACGTCCAAGAGAATTCTTAATTTCCTTTCCTGAAACCTGCTTGTCCAAGTAAATGATTCAGCCACTCACTTAGTTGCTTGGGCCCTAAATAATGGAGTCACCATTGGCTTTGCTCTTTTTCTCATATGTTTCAGTCCATTAATAATTTATACTGGCTCTACTTTTTTAAAAAAATACCTCCAATCTGATCATTTCTCACCATGTCACTGGTACCATTCATTGATCCAAGCCACCATCATCTCCTGCATAGCATATTGCAATAGTCTCCTAGCTGATCTGCTTGTCTCACACTTGCTCCCTTCAACTTGATTCCTTGCATAGCAGCCACAATTAAATGTTTTCAAATCTATGTCATCTGGTTCTCAGAACTATAAAATGCTTTCCCATTTACACATGTAATAAGATTCAAAGTCCTTCCCATGGTCTGCAAGGCCTCACATGATCTTTGTACTTTTGTGACTCCTTTTTCTTCTACTCTTTTTTTTCATTCACCTCTTGGCACACAGGGCTTGGCTTAAACACAGCAAACATTTACTTCTCTTCACCTTGACACTTCTCAGTTAGAAACATTCTTCTCTCCCCAACATGGTTACATAGCTAACTTCTCCACTACATTAGAAGCTATGCCTGATCTTCTTAGCTAAAATAGCATAACTTCCTCTCTCCCCCTTCATTCTCTATTCCCTTGCCTTACTTATTTTTCTTCTAAACATTTTTCTTCTCCACTAGAATGTCCAACTTCATGAGGGTAGGGACTTTGTCATTTGTTTACTGCTGAATCCATAGCACCTAGAATGGTGCCTGGTACATAGTAGATGCTCAGTAGATATTTATCGAATGAATAAATGAAAGCTACATTATCCATAACAGCATTTAGGCTTTTTAAAAGTATAAATTTTTTTTGTAAACAGATAGTTTTTACATTAATGCTTGAAAGGGAAAATGTTACATTTTCTTATTTCCTATTGTAAGTAATATTTATCAGCTTAACAATTTATATATAAAAAAACAATTTATATATACGTTTTCATCTGAGAACCATCTGAAACAAAATTGTTGTTATCCCATTTGAAGGATGAGAATAATTGAGATTCAAATGCCTTAAATGAATTGCTCAAGATAACACAATTAATTAGTGTTGGAGTTAGGATTCAGATCCAGGTTTCTGATTATGTTCTTTGATACATATGTTCCATATGTTCTTTGATACTTCTGGTATAAAAAGAAGGAATAATTCCAAAAATAAATTTTCTTTTGGAAGTCACCTTGAAGTTATTACTGCTTTTACCAGTTTATATTTTTATTTATGTCTGTAAATTTTCTTTGTAAATATGATTTCTGTTTATCTGTCTTACTTTATCCTGCAATTAAAATAAAAGATAAGCAACAATAGGTTTAGCAGGAAATTCTAATGAATAAAAGAATTCAATAGATATTTATTGATCACTTTCTATGTGCTATATGTGCACAGAGATGATGGTATACAAAAACAAAGCGAGGGATACAGAAAAGTAAATAGGCAAATTTAATATATTGTGATAAGTGCTTTGTTTGGGGAGCACACTGCAGAGGTACCCAACCCAGAACAAGGAAGAAATTCCACAGTGATGTCTCAGCTAAGAACTGAAGACCATGTAGAACATGGCCCAGTAAGGTAGGGAAGGGAGGTGGGGACAGGGAGCAGCCTAAGTAAAAAAAATACATAGAAAGACCTACAGGCAGCACAGTTCATTCATGAGACTACATGTATTTCAATAGAAGATAGATGGTGCTGAATGAACTACAAATCTAGAGTTCAGTTGCTCTTCAACCACTTTACTAGTTCTACTTCCATTTTTTATAGTATGTCACTATAATTGTTATATAATAATAATAACAGTAACTATTATTTATTGAGCATTTACTAAATGCCAAGAGCATTTAATCATCACTTCAACCTATGAGATGGCTAGTGTTATTATTCCTGTTTTGTAGACACGTAAGCTGAGCCTTATAGAGGTTAAGTGACTTTGTTGAATTTATTGAGTCAGAAAGTGTCAGAACTGGGTTCTGAACCACATCTATCTAACTCCCAAATTTTAGATAATAAATACACTACATTAAAGAACATTAAATGAATTAATTAAACATTAATTAAATTAAAACCTTAAAGCAATTCTTTATTTTGAATACTTGAAAGTATTATCATAATAATTTCTTATGATCAGGTACACATTTACACCTCAGTTGGCTTCAGAACAGGTATAGGTATACATTTACACCTCAATTGGCCTCTTTTCTTTAAAAAAGAAAAAGATTGGTAACAGAGAGCAGTGATTACTTTTTATAAGTATTTTCTTTCTTATTTCCACCGTAAATATAAAGTTCTTAAAAGTTTTTCAACATTAACATCACCTTTGCTTAAATACTGTTTTTCACTAACATCATTTGAGTGTCCATTGACAGGTGCTGACCCTGTTTTATGGGCTTTGCATTCATGATATTATTAATCCTCAGTCCCCTAGAAATTAGATATTATCCATGTTTTACAGATGAGGAATCCAAAGCTCAGAGAAGTAAATAATTTCCTCAAAGTCACTTGACTGCTAAGTGTTCATGAAACCAGAATTTGAAAACCAACCTGATTCAATTCTCATTCCATGTTGCTGTGAGATAAAAGCCATCTTAGAATACAAAATTAGAGATGAAGTTACATTAAAATACAATATACAGTAAAGTTCAACTAATAGAGAATGATACTGATTTATAAACTATTTAATTTTCCCCTTTACATTTAAATACATTTGGCCCTTGAACAACATAGGTTTGAACAGTGTGTGGGTCCACTTATACATGGATTGTTTTAGATTTTTTAAAAATACAGTACAGTGCTGTAATGCATTTTCTCTTCCTTATGATTTTTTAAAAGGTTTTATTTATTTATTCATGAGAGACACAGAGAGAGGGGCAGAGACACAGGCAGAGGGAGAAGCAGGCTCCATGTAGGGAGCCCGATGTGGAACTTGATCCTGGGTCTCCAGGACCACGCCAAGGACTGGTGGCGCTACACCGCTGAGCCATCGGGGCTGCCCTATTAATTGCATTTTATTTTTTTTATTTTTATTTTTTATTTTTTATTAATTGCATTTTAAAATAGCAGTTTGCACCTTATACATATCTTCCAACTCTTCTCCTATATAGTAAATGCACAATGAGACAAATTTTCAATTGATATATCAATTACACTTTCATATACTATTTTGTATATCATTTATAGTCCTACCAAGTTTAAAATAACTAGATAGCTTTATTTAGTATAATTTAATTAACTAATTTCTTATTGAATGTAGTTCTAATTTTTTAGTACTATCATCTTTGTGATGAATATCTTTGTAAATAAATCTTTGTACTCGTCCAACACCTTAGCATTTTTAATTTATCTTTAAGGCACAATAGATTTCACCCAAACAAATGACTCCTGTAGTGGCAATTTCAGGCTGTAACTAGCATATGGGATAATATTTGGCTGTAGGTGATCCTTTTAGCCATTTCTAATTGCTCTCTCAAGGTGACTGCTTATATTGCCAATTTAGAGGTTGGTTTTGGGTAGCTCTCTAAAAATTTGAGAAGTTCCTAGGAAGCTTTCTATATGATGTAAGTGAGGCTGTCATATAAGAGAAAGGAAAGGAACGAACTGAAACAAAGGTTTGTCATATAATCATAAAGCTTAAAAATATTTAGATTACTTTCTTCTCCATCTTTCCAGCACAAGGCCTAGCACATAGTAGCCAAGAATGGCAAATGGTCTTCATCTCTATTACCATCTCTGATTGATTGGTGGTTACTGAAGGAGTAATGTTAAGAAAGTCAAGATCCATGGGAAGAACACTGTATACTGTTAGCTATGTCTTTTAAGAAAAGACAGAAGTTAACAGCCTACAGGTCACAAGTTTGCCATCCCTCTAATAAATTTGTGATTAAATAAATGATAAAATGTTAATAATATAAAATTGCTTTGTATTACCAAACTCTCTAGTCCAGAGGCTTTGAACTAAAGTTACTGTAGTATTTCTTAATGTTTTAAAAATCATTTATTTTTTGAATCAGTAATATCTTGGTACAATTAACACTCTAAAGTCAGGAAAGGTACACAGTGAATTACAGTATAGGATGTCCTTTCTTGAGCCTCATTTCCCTATCTCCTTTTCCCCTCTTCACCAATGTTAACATAAGAGATTTTTTAAAATCTAGGCTCTAACTCATATATTTGTAGAAATTAAATTAATTATACCTAATTTGAAAAGGCTAAATCACTATACTTTTCAAGAACAGATTGAACTTATAAACAACATTGAATTTAAACAACTTGTCTTTAGTCAAAAAACAAAAGCATTACTTATTTTCATGGGCTGGATTAAACTGATGTTTTCAGTAACTAAGATTATATTGTCAGTATCTTTTTCTTCTGTTTCAAAGAATTTAGTCATTAGTTTAACAATTATTTGTTGGGATCAAAGTCCTTGCATTGGTGGAAGTTATATTCTAATGGGAGGGAAATCACAAGTTTCTCAAAATGCACACCCCAGATATTTCTCATGGACATAAGTGGTACTGAGAAAACTAAACTGAGTAAAAAGGATAGGCTGAAAGGAGATTGCCTTCTTATGTTGGGCCCTAAAGAAGGAACCACCACGGAGAGAATAGATGGCTAGATAATTGAAGGAAGATGAGAAGTAAGTCACACAGCATTGTCAGAAAAAGCACTCCAGACACAGGCAATGACAAGTGCAAATGTTCTGAGGCATTTCAGATGTGACTTTAGAATATATCAGAAAGGGCAGCCCCGGTGGCTCAGCGGTTTGGCGCCACCTTCAGCCCAGGGGTGATCCTGGAGACCCGGGATCAAGTCCCGCCCCGGATCGAGTCCACGTCGAGCTCCCTGCATGGAGCCTGCTTCTCCCTCTGCCTCTCTCTCGCATTATCTCTCTCTCTCTCTCTCTCTGTCTCTCATGAATAAATAAATAAAATTAAAGAAATATATTTCAGAAATAATAAGAAACCAGTGTGGGTAAAAAGGAATGAAAAAGTCTTGAAACAATAAGAGATAAAGTCAGTTTATGCAGGGCTTTTAGGAATGAAATGAAAAATTGCTGTTGTCATTATCTTTTAATTTCTATTATACTATTGCATTCAAGATGAAGAGGAGAGTACAGACAGTAAATCTCTGTGTATGAAAGGTTTTCATAACTAAAAGGCCTTTACAGATATTATCAAAATTATGCTTAGAAATTTCATTTAATATCACTATAGTTACATTATAGCTTTCACTGTTGAACTTGTATTAAGAACTTAATAGAATGGTTATCATCCATGTTTTTATTTTATAGTTTAGGGCAATCTCATTCAGTTCCTCTTTATTTTACAATTTGGCATTAATCTTTAAGTCTTTAATGTAAATTTTGTAAAAGTATCAAAATTAGGCAATTTTTTAATTTCAAAATTTAAGTTCCTAAGAATCCATCATGCTTATCGACTTGTTATTCTTTAGAAATGACCCAACTTTTGTTATTATTGTTATTTTGTGACAGTATGCAAGACGACAGCATAGAAGCTTCTACTTCCATATCTCAGCTTCTAAGAGAGAGCTATTTAGCAGAAACTAGGCATCGGGGAAACAATGAGAGGAGTCGAGCAGAACCTTCCTCCAACCCTTTCCACTTTGTCAATCCTTCTGGAGCTGCTGAGGGAGGAGGAGGCCAAGATGACCTTCCAGATCTTTCAGCTTTCCTGAGCCAAGAAGAATTAGATGAAAGTGTCAATCTGGCAAGATTGGCCATCAATCACGATCCTTTGGAGAAAGCAGATGAAGCTCAAGCTAGAAAACGTCTTTCATCTGATCAAATGAAACACTCAACTAAATCAAGTTTTGACCCCAACTTCTGTCAGGATAACTCTCGAGATCCTACCAGCTCTAAGGAGAGCCCCCAGGAGGCAAAAAGGCCACAGTATAGTTCAGAAACCCAGTCCAAAAAAGTATTCTTAAATAAGGCTGCTGATTTCATTGAAGAGCTGTCCTCCCTTTTCAAAGCCCATAGCTCCAAAAGGATTAGACCTCGTGCCTGCAAAAACCACAAGAGTAAACTGGAATCTCAAAACAAACTTATGCAGGAAAATAGCTCCAGTTTGTCAGATATCTCAGAAAGAAGAGAAAGATCTTCTGTTCCCATCCCTATCCCTGCAGATACTAGGGATAATGAAGTGAATCACGCCCTTGAAAGACAGGAAGCTAAGAGGCGCGAAGCTGAGCGGGCTGCCAGCGAGGCAGCTGGTGGAGACACCACCCCCGGGTCTTCCCCTTCATCTTTGTACTACGAAGAACCTCTGGGGCAACCTCCTCGGTTCACTCAAAAGTTACGGAGCAGAGAAGTTCCAGAAGGAACCAGAGTACAGTTGGATTGCATAGTGGTAGGAATCCCACCTCCTCAAGTAAGGTAAAAATGTCCCATTAGCAATGTTTGGTGATTGCTTTCCATCTACCCTGATCCTCCTAAGTTTATCTTTTAAGCATGTGGTTTCAAAAATTATATACTCCTTTTGGAGGAAAAGTCCAAGTCTAACATAGCACTCTCCCATAGGAATATAATAGTAGCCATATTATGCAATTAAAATTTTTTGAGTAGCCATATTTTTAAAAAGTAAAAAGAACTGGGTAAAATTGACTTTATAAATATGTATCATATTATCAATATATTATGATATTATCATTTCAACAAGTAATCAACATGGAAATTATTAGTAGATATCCGTTGTGACTTCTACAGTTATAACAACACATCTCAATTTGGCTGCTTAAATTTTCCTAGGAAATACTTAATCTGCATTTAGATTCCATAACATTTACACTTGAAAAAATAGCTTGACATACTCGAGTTGTTCCTTTCAAAATTTCCTAACAGTGGAATTATCAGTTTTAAAATTTAAGTTAATTAAAATTAAATATAATTCAAAATTCAGATCCTTGGTTGCACCAGTCACATTTCAGGTACCCAATACCAGATGTGGCCAGTGACTGTGATATTGGACAGTGCAGGTCTACAGCCTGAAGCTTAAAAAAAGAAAGTATTTAGGATTTAGACTCATTGAATACCTGTGATATTTTTTCAGTTTTAAAGAAAGCCAAATGATACAATAAAGACTAATAGAAAAAAGATAGAATAAGGTTGTAGTTAGGTAAGATCAGTTTAGAGATTCATTTTACATGCGTTGTATTTATTATGAGCTTAGTGATAACAGCTTAATGAATACTATTCTCCATAATGCTCAAGTCTTTGCCTAACAATGACTAATAAGTAGAGAGAATATTAATCTTTTAAGTGCTTACCAGTTAGCTTTTCTTTGAAGCAAATGAAGCTTAAGCTTCAGGGCTCCTCATTTACATAAACTATGCCAAATTTTGTGGTCTAATTTTATTTCATTTTTTAAAGGGGCCCTTCCACATTTATGAGCGCCAGGCCCAACAAACCTGGATCTGGCCTCAGCCCCAGTGTGACCTTTGCGAACTCTAATATTACAGTGTAAGAATATGTGAATAAAGTGCTTTAGTGTGTTGCTTTTGTAGAGAATTACTGGTATTTAGAGTCCTGTTACAGTCACTTTGCCTTCCCATTTTTACTCGTAGAATATGACTTCATTACTATCTAACATTTACTCAAGGTGTAAACAGAGCTTTGTCTTTTTCTTACACAGTATTTATATCATGGGACAGTAATAGTATTAATAATAATGGTTTTATTTATATTTGCATATTGATTCAAGAGATTCTAGTCCAAAGACATATTTATATGTTGAATTTTGCTTTTCAAAGGCAACATAATGCACTATTAAATAGTATTTCTACAATGGTATTTCTACTACTATCTAGTTACCCAAATGAGCTCCTTGAGGGCAAGGGTTTTCCTTTGCAACTTGAGCACCTTTGTATCTGCTTTGTATCTTTCTAGCCCATAGTAGTCACTAAGAAATGTTTAGTAAACTAATGCATAAAGAAACAGGAAAACAAGAAACTTAATTTAGATTTAAATCAGGAGTGAGTTATTTGGCCTAAGACATGACAAAGGGTTGAAATTGTATGACACAGGGCAGTGCCTACCCTTCTATTCTAAGCATACCTGATGACATTCTCTAGAAGTCTGGTTGGTAATGCTGCTGAGACTTCACAGCACCACAATAGGAACCACTCAGTGACATCTGGTCAGACTAAGTAAGTTGGTGAGCACTCAAGTTCTAGTACACACACAGCTTCCTTAGTTTAGTCCTGTCCAACCCACTAATCCTGAACATAGAATGGACCAAAAAATCCACAAAAACTAGACCAGATCATTCAAGACTGATTCTCCCCATTTCTGGACTGTGACAATCTCAGATACAAAAAAAGAATTCAGTGTTCCTATGAGAAAAATCAGCCAGGAAGAATTGTAAGATATCTATTCCCCCCAAAACAAAGTAATCTGGTGGTCACTCGAAAACTACTTAATCAACCAACTACAAATTTACAAATATAAAAGTGAAAAAAGATGTACACAACTCTATGTAGCAATACTAATTTTACCTGAAAGGATTTCCTTACTAGTAGAATTCATGCCTGTATCCCAACCACTGGTTTGGTGCCAGAAAATTCCTATGTTTTCACTAGTTTCTGAATGGATTAGTACTTAATTTCGTGATTGCAATCATATTGTGAAAAGTTTAGAATTTTCCAGGTAGACTATTAGCTGTGATTATTTTCCTAAGCCCAGAGTTTACATAACTCTAATTAACTGGACAGCAAATACATATTTAGCTTTTACTATGTGCTCTGCACTGTGACTATTGCAATGGCAGAGACAATATAAGATGTGTCCCCACCCTCAAGGAGCTTATAATTCAATGAAAGAAATCATCCAAATTTCTATAGTACAAAACTGTAAGAACTATTGGGCTTCAGAGAAGGGTTGCAGGACTAGAAAGATCAAAGAAGGCTTCAAACATGTAGGGGGTGAAGGAGTGAGAGGATTTAAAAAGAAATCTACTCATTTATTCATGCATTTATTCATTCAACAAATACCTATTAAATTACTAAAATGACTCACTGGGAGTACAAAACGACTGTGAGCTATTAGAGGTCAGGGACCTTGTTTTGAAACCAAGTCTAAAACTATTCTGAGAGGGTACCTCACAATCTAAAAGAGCAATCAGGCAGGCATGTAATCAAAACATTGCAATATTGTATGATAAGGGCTGTAATAGAAGTATATATAGAACACAACAGCAGCTCAAAGGAAGATGTGATTATCTTGCCCAGAGGGCAGGATAAAGAAAGCATTCCCACAGGAGGTGCCTTTAGTTTGAGGAGACTAAGGGTGGAGTAGGAAGCAAGTGCAAAGGTCTAAAGACAAGTGTTTTCAAGGAACTGTGAGTACTTGGCTATGTGAAGAACATGGGTAATAGGTGAGCAAAGATGAGAGTAAAGATTGAAGAAGTAGGCAGAGGGATGGGTCCCTAACTTTAGGCCAGGTCAACTTAACATGTTTATATAAAGGCGCAGATGCTGGAAGAGTAATGTTTTTATATGACAGGGAGGAGACTGACCTAACCTGAAAAGACAGTAGAGCTAGATGATTTTGTAGAGCCTTGAAAGCAAAGCAGAATGGTTCAGACTTGGTTGCAAAACCACCTGGAAACCATTTATAAGGTTGTGTCTAGGGAAGTACCAAGATGAAAGGGAGCATTTAAGTAGAATTAGTCTGAAAGGATGCATAGACTTGAAAAGAATGGAGCCAGTAGGCTATTTAGGAAGCTGCAGAAGATAATCCCAGGTGTCAGATGCTCCAATTGATTTGAACGGGAAGCAGTGGGAAAGCAGAGAAAAGATGGGAGTGAGCAAGATTTAGAGAAAAGAAATCAAGCCAAACTTGATCACAGACTATCAGATAGGAGGGATGAGTAAAAAAGGTGACTCCACATGTTCAAAGTCAGGTACCTGAGAGAATATTGGGGTCACTGGTAAGGACTAAGAAAATGGGAGAAGTGACTAATTTATGGTGGAGGATGATGCTTTGAGTCTGAGAAGACCAAAAGATGATATTCAATAGGCAGTTGGACATACAGGACTGAAGGTCAAAGGAGAGGGTAGTGGAACTGGAGACATTCCAAGGAATGACCTGGACACTGGGAAATCTGGACACAATATCTCTCTAATTACAAAGGGACTATATATAAACAGGTAACACTTGGAACTAATTTCTACTAGTGCCAAACTGGAGTAGTGTTTTCCAATCTTCTTTTAGCAGTAACTCCTCCTCCCATCTTCCAGCAACCAATCTGTTACTTGTTATCCCCACCCCTACCCCAAACACACACATATTTTTTAAGGATAAAATTAAGCGTTTGAGACTGAAGAACATTGGGGTGGAAGAAACCTGTAACACTTAGACATCACCATAGAAGCTAGGAACACAGATTCTGATCCAGAGACTACCTTAAAAATGCATTAAAATAATAATGAGACATTTTGGTTTTCCATGTAGGAATGCGACAGTCAATAAGAGAAATATCCTTTTGACTGTTTTTTTTTTTTTTCCTTTTGACTATTTTTGCAAGAAAATGTAATAAGCAGGGCAGCCCGGGTGGCTCAGCGGTTTAGCGCCGCCTTGAGCCCAGGACGTGATCCTGGAGTTCAGGATTGAGTCCCGCATCGGGCTCCCTGCATGGCGCCTGCTTCTCCCTCTGCCTGTGTCTCTGCCCCCGCCCCCCAGTCTCTCACAAATAAATAAAATCTTTAAAAAAAGAAAAAAAAGAAAGAAAATCTAATAAGCATACCCAGCAACTAAAGACTGGCCTTGTATCTGTGTGCCTGTCTGTGTAATCAATATTTTGTCCATGTTTTGTGACTCAGTTTTAGCAAACTGAGAAATCATTTTTGGTATATTTGTTGATTTCCAAATTAATTGGGCAGAAATTGTTTTGTTTTGTAGAGGCGAGATCCTGTATCACCGAAGGTAGCATTTTTAAAAAGCTTGTTAATTTTGGACATAGCTTCATTGAAAGAGTTGCCTTAGAAAATGAATTACATTCATGCATCACCCACACATGAAAGAGTATGCAGGAATTCACAGCAAATGGCCATGATCCCTTTTTGTATCCTGACTTCAAATTCTTTTCCTAGGAATGTACAGCTGGGTCACACTAAGTATGTTTGCTTATACACAACCTTCTGAAGCAGCATAAATTTACCCTTTATAGACATCAATGCCAGCTTTGGCTATTTCGTTTTGCTATTGTTACTTCTAGACATTGGCCTGCAAGTGATGTGCTCAGGAAATAAATTAGTTACAAAGACAAAGGGTATTTTATTTTTTGTTTGTTTGTTTGTTTATTTAATTTTATAGATTTTATTTATTTATTCATGAGAGACATAGAAAGAGACAGGCACAGAGGCATAGGCAGAGGGAGAAACCGGCTCCATCCAGGGAGCCTGACATGGGACTTGATCCCAGGTCTCCAGGATCCCACCCTGGGCTGAAGGCGGCGCTAAACCACTGAGCCACTGGGGCTGCCCCGACAAAGAGTATTTTAAATGATACAGAGGAATTATAAAAATATTATTATAAATAGTTATAGATGATATATGGTGTCAAATATTATACAAATATTTTGAAATATTACATTATTTAGGGCATTTTTCATCCACCTTTTGGGAAAATCTAGATGCCTTCATTCATTCATTTATCCAATCAATAGGAGGGCCTACTATGTGCCATGTATTGTTATAGGCAGTAAGATTAAAGCAGAAAACCAGAAAAATTCTCTGCCATCATGGAGCTTAGGGTCTGGTAAGGAATGCAGACAATAAACAAAAATTCCCCAAATTATTACATAATTACAATTGTGATAAATGTGATAAAGGAGGGTGCAGATAATGAAGGCACCAAACCCTATAGATAGGCTGAGGAAGGTTTCCTTAAAAGACTGTATTTAAGCTGAGAAATGAAAGATCTCTAGGAGTTAGCCCAGCAAAGTTGGGCTTGGGGAAAGTGTTGTATGGTGAGGGAGCAGCAAATTGGAAGCTCTTAAGGCTGCAAGACCATTGTTGACTTTAAGGAATTGAAGGAACTGATGTTATCAGAACATAGAGTGAGGAGGAAACGGTTTGAGTAAGTCCAGAGAGGGGGTAGAGGCTACATTTTGAGAGCCTCCTAGAATACACTACTCAAAGTGGGTTCCTGGTCAGCATCATCTGGGATCTTAGTGGATAGCAAATTTGCAGGTTCCACGTTATAGCTAGTGAATCAGGATCTCTAAAAGAGAGGCCCAGACATCTGTGTTTTAACAAACTGCTGTCTGCCTCTGTGCTGAGAATTTTTGCAATTTCTTCAGAAACATCCTCTATGGAAGGGACCTTCCCCACACTCAGTTCCCTGACCTAGATGTTGAAATCTCCAGGTAACATTTTAGCACCTGCTTCTCAGTTCTCACTCCAACAGTACACTCCTCACACTCTTTCTGTTGGAGTCACCTCACCCTAGTAAGTGATTATTTGAGCTGAGATGTATTTTGAGGTGGAACACCAGGCTCACTTCTGCGAGGTCCACTTGGCCCATGGGAAAACCTATATCTTTAACCCATAAACATTGGAAATTTAGACTGCTACCATTGAAGCCCTCTCTCCTTGTCCTTCCCCCTTGGGCAATACTAAACATCCTTTCACCTTAAAAGGTTTTGAGGCAAGAATTGGGTATAAGCCTCTGTACCCCCACAAACTCCAGAGGCTAGAAGTCAGGCTCTCTAAGGGCTTCTTTTTTTTTTTTTTTTTTCTCTAAGGGCTTCTATAGAAGTCCCTGCCACTTACCTACCAACTTCTTTTCATCAGTATCTGGACTTCATATACACTCCCAAAGTGGACAAGGAGCACCAAACTGAATTGTCTTGAATTATCTAAAGTATATTTTGAACAGATACTGAAGAATATATATAGATGTATGTGTGTGTGTGTTCATGAGATAAGAATAATAGCACAAACATCCGTGTGCCCACATTACCATTATTTTTAAGACTGCTGTCTTTCTAATCTTATCCCTTCCTCCCCTCTTAGAAGTAACCACTAACTCAAATCCTGTGTTTCCTCTTTAAGTTTTTCTTAACAGTTTTTCTTCATAGTTTTATAACATATTTTTATGTTCCTAAACAATGTTAGGTATGGAAGTATTTACAGGTGAAATGACACAAAATCTTGGACTTCTATTAAAATAAGTCAATGTGGGAAAAAGTAGAGAATATAAAAGATATACATTTGCCATTTGTTGATGATTTGTTGAAACTAAGTGATATGTGCATGGTGTTTCATTATATGGTGTCTTTGAATATGTTTGACAATTTCTATTTAAAAAGTTCTTAAAAATAATATTAGTGAAATTTACATATTTTTAAATGTTTATATAACATTTTGGAATCATGGAATTCCAAAATCATGGAATCATGGAATCATGATATATATATTCTTCTGCTGCTTGAATTTTTCCTCCGAAAACTATATCCATGGTGTTGCATGTAACTCTAATTTACTCATTTTCATCACCATAGAGCATTTCACTGTAAGGCTAGAAGATTGTAGGATCGATATACATTTGGATTGTTTCCAGTTTTTTTCCTAATATGAACAATGTTATTATAAATGTTCTAATACATTCTCTTGGTACTTAAGTGTGTCAAACATGGAATTGCTGATGGAGTCTGTACAACTTCAACATTATAATAATACCAATTTTTTCCAAAGGAATTATTTCAATTTGCATTCCCACCTATATTATATAAGAGTTCTGGTTGTTCTTTATCATTCAATAAGGATATTATTATTATCAGACTTCTAAATGTTTGCCAATTGGATAGATATGAAGTGTTATCTTGTTGTGATTTTAATTTTCATTTCTATAGTTATTGATGAAGTAGACAATTTAAAAAAATATGTTTATTGACCATTCAGGGTTCACTTCTGTAAAGGGCTTCTTTACATCTTTCACTCACTTTTCTATCAATTTGTTTTTTTTCTTATTAATTTGTAAGACTAAAAAAAAAGAAATTTGTAAGACTTTTAAAAATGTGATTAAGATATCAACCATATGACATATTGACATATATATTATGAAAATATCCTTTCCTGGTTTGATTTGCCTTCTTATCTCCTCTATGGTATCTTTAATAATTAGATATTTTTAACTTTAGCATAAAATTAATTTTTTTATGGTTTGGTTTTTATAGTACGTGTCCAGCTTAAGAAATTTTTCCTAACCTCAAAGTAAGATATTCTTATATATTGTCTTCTAAAAGTTTTATAATTTTGTCTTTCACATTTAGGTTTTTAATCCATTTAAAGTTGATTTTTGTGTATGGTGTAAAGCAGAGAATCCAATTCAATTATTTTTTGAATGGATAACCAATTGTTTCAGCTCCAGTTTATTGTAAAGGGTATTTCCTCCCACTGACCTATAATGCCAGCTCCATCTAAGGCAAAATTCCATAAACATGTGGATCTAGCTCTGGGCTTTCTATTCCTTTCCTGTCGTTTATTTATTTCATTGCAATAGAGTTTTCATAATTCATATTTCTAGCTTTTTCCTTTTAAGGATTTTTAGTTCTTCTTGGTGTTTTCCTCTACAATATGCATTTTAGAACCATCTTGTCAAATGCCATAAGAATTTTTTTAATTTATTAAGATTTGGGGGACTGCACTAAATCTGTAGGTCAATTTAGGGAGAATTTGACATCTTTAAAATATTGAGGCTTTGGGTCCCCTGGGTGGCTCTGTCGGTTATGCTTCTGACTCTTGATTTCAGTTCAGGTCATGATCTCAGGGTTGTGAGATCCAGCCCCACATTGGGCTCTGCACTCGCTAGGGAGTTGCCCTGAGATTCTCTCTTTACCTCTCCCTTTGCCTCTTTGCCCTCTCATTCTCTCTCTCTCTCTCTCAAAATAAATAAATAGATCTTTTTAAAAACTAAAATAGGGCAGACCGGGTAGCTCAGGGTTTAGCGTGCCTTCAGCCCAGGGTGTGATCCTGGAGACCCTGGATCGAGTCCCGCCCCGATGGAGTCCTACGTCAGGCTCCCTGCATGGAGCCTGCCTGTGTGTCTGCCTCTCTCTCTCCCTCTCTCTCTGTCTCTCATGAACTAATAAATAAAATCTTTTTAAAAAAAACTAAAATAATATATTGATGTTTCATATTCAGGATCATACTATATTTCCCCATCTATTTAGATTACCTAAGTAATAAGCCTCAATAATTTTTTCTGAGTCTTACAAATCTTTAGCTAGATTTATCCATAAGTACCTCATTTTCATACTATATACATGATAGCTTTTTTAAAAAATTGCTTCTATGTTTGTTATATAGAGAAATGCAATCAACTGTTGTATATTGGCTTTTCTAACCAACAACCTTGCTACATTCTAGAGATTTTCTATAATTTGGGAGCAGCATTCTTCCTTTCTGGCCCTGTATCTTATATTTCATTTTCTTGGCTTATTGAACTGGCTAAGCCCTCCAGTACAATGTTGAAAAGAAATAATGACACTAGGTATTCTAGTCTTGTTTATCTTAAAGGCAATACTTTCCATTTTTCATCCTGACATAAGATTTTGTTGTAGGTTTCTTTTAGGAAGAGTAAGATATTTTTAAAATCCTGAGTGGATGTGGAATTTTATAAAACATTTTTCTGCATCTATTGAAATCATTATACGATTTTCCCTTTATTCCTTGATATGGTAAAGAATATTTATTTTATAATGTTAAGGCAAATTTGAATTCTTGGGATAAACAAAATCAACACCATCAAAGTGGTTCCAAATTGAATGAATAGAAAAATTTATTCTGAAAGAAAGATTAACATAGTAAACAGAAGAAAAGAAAAAAATATATACTTTAAAATATACAATATTGCAAAGATTCGAGTACGTTTCATCAACAAAACTAAGAAATTTAGTATGTTCATTTGTTTATTCATTCAATAAAAATTCGTTCAGCACTCACTGTGCAACAGGAACTATTCCAGGCACTTGAAATTCATTAGTAAATAAAGCAAAGTTTCCTGTAATATTCTATTTTAGTTGTGATGAAGGAAATAGATGATAAACAGTAAATTTAATAAAAAAGTAAAATTATGTAGTAATTTAGTAACAAGTACTATCAGAAAAAGCAAAGGTAAGAATTCCAGAAGGAGACAATAAAAAGTTTCCAGTCAGCCCTACCCAAAGTAATCTACTCCTTTAAAAATTATCTTAGGGATCATTTTCATTTTCACTTTATTAATCCTCACTTTTATTATTAAAATTGGCTAGGTCTTGATATCTTGATATTTACCAAGTGCTTACTTATGTTTTTCTTAAGTTACCAATAAGTTTCCATCTGGAAGAACTCAGTAAATTTTAATAAAATTTCAAACATAGGCATATCCTCCCCCTTGTACTCCCACAGCCCCGTGATCGAAATACATCCTGGTCATGAACACTTGAGTTTGTTAACTCAGTAGCAAACAGGATGTACAAAACACCAAATTGTGTTGCAAAAGCCAACATAAGTTTGAGTTATTAAAAAATGTCTACTATTATCTTATTGTTCCATATAATCCAGAGTCCAGTGCACTCTGCCTGGGGAAGAGTCACTTTACTACATGGAGAAAGCTGAGGATGTCATGAAGTAAAAATACTACCTTTGTCTCTTTTAGGCCCTACACCCTTCACATAGGAGACCAGCATTCTTAGACAAAGCTGGCTAAACGCAATTCAAGGAAAGTTCTTTTTTACCCCCAAACTTCTTGAAAAGTGAAAACAAAACAGGCTTGATGCTATAATAATTCTAATGTGAATTCACTCATTTAACATCTATACAGCAAACATTTTTTGGAGCAGCTCTGATGTGCCATCTACTGTGCCAGGAATCAAATAAACAAGTGATAAACAAAACAAACATGATTACCTCCGCCCTGTGGTGTTTACTGTTCAGTAAGGAAGAGAAATATTAAACAATTAAACCTACAAACCACTGTATAATTGTAAGGGGTATCTAGGTTAGCAAAGGAAACAAACATGGAGAGGGAATAATGAAAAATAAGAGGTAGGATAGGGACATTGGAAAGGCTGGGGCAGGGCTAAAGAAATGCTCTGAGTAATCATCCTTTTAATGAGCATTATTGCTGGTGAGTCAGAATAACACATCCAAATTACATTTAGAAGTTGTTAATGTGCTAAAGCAATGAGTCATAACATTTATCCAAGTCATATTTTTGATAAAATAGTAACCTAACAGCAGTAACCAAAAATCCAGTAATATCTGAAAAATGTGTTTCTTCAGCGTCTTCAGTCCCAGGCTTGGTAGCTAACCAAATGAGCAGATCTGGCAAACTGTCCTGAGTGCATGAAAGCTGGGTCCTTCTTTTTCATTTGGACCTGCCTTATTTTCCCAGATCACTGACTCATTTCTGCTGAGCCATGAATCACGTCTGGCACCACTGTCATTCTGTGTCATGAGGCTTTGGCGTCCTAAAACACGTACCTTGGGCAGGGCATTTCTGTGAAAGCATTCCCTAACATGGATAGATGTTTGAAGAGAGTGTGTTTCCCTTCTTATCCTTGAGGATAGTCTTCTGGGTAGCTGGATAAATTTTAATACTTTTTTAGAAGACAGCCTGACCAGTGCATTATTTCTGGGTCATGGTGTTAAAGTCAGAGTGACGGTTACTGATTATTCTTTGGGACTGGCTGAAGATCTCCTGCCATCTGAGTAGGACAAAAACGCTTCTGACAGAGAGTTTGGGCATTTGAATCATTCCACTTATCGCCTTCTGGCTGTCCAATTGCTCTAGATGTTTCCACTCTCGTTTTGGTAAGGAAGAAAAACATTAACTAAAGAAATAACATAACCGTATAATGTTTATATAAGAGAAGGTATTTGTTTATTTGTTTTGAAATAGTTATTCCTATTTACTTTATCAAATTAATACAAGTACAGTGCTTACAAAGTCAAATAACATTAAAGAACAGACCAATTTCAACTTTTTGCAGTTTCCTGTCTATTTACCTCTAGATTTCTAAATAATACTCCAGTAGTTCTCATACTTTTTTGTTCTCAGGACTGTTTTACAGTCTTAAAAGTTACCAAAGCCCAAAAGAGGTTTTGTCTATGTGAGTTATATCTATAATTATCATATTAAAAATTAAAACTGGGGAGTGCCTGGCTGGCTCAGTCAACTAAGAATCTACCTTTGGCTCAGGTTATGATCCCAGGGTCCTGGGATTGAGCCCCACATCTGGCTCCCTGCTCAGTGAAATGTCTGCTTTTTCTCCCTCTGCCTGCAGCTCTCCCTGTTTGTGCTCTGTCACTCTCTCTTTCTCAAATAAATAAATAAAATCTTAAAAAAAAAAAAAGGAAATTAAAACTGAGAAATATTTTAAGTAGTTATTTCTTACTCATTTTTAAGTAACCATAATGAACATGCTAATATAAATAATTTTATGAAAAATAACTATTTTCCAAAAAGAATTTAATGAGAAGAGTAGCATTCTTTTCTATTCTTGCAAATCTCCTTATGTCTAACTAAATAGAAGAGTGCTAAGATACTCATATTTGTTTCTACATTCAGTTTGTTGTACTATGCTGTTTGGGTTGAAGTAAACTTTAAAATCTGGCCTTGTCCAGGTATGTAATTGGAAACAGAACAAATATTTCAGTGGCTTTTTCGAATAATGTGGCTATTCCTGCTTAGTACTACATCAAAATTCAGCTAGCAGTGGTTTCTAGAAGATTAGTCACAATGTGAAATCTGAAACCATACCAATGAACTTTTGTACTCTGCTATACTAAAACCCTTTGTACATCTTGAACTTTGAATGGATAGTATCATGCACTGGTAATCTGGAAAATGAGTAATGCAGATTTTCCAAATATTGACACATTTTATTATTTAATATTTAAAAAACACATTTGTTAATATCATTTGATTTTATCAAAAAGTAAGTATGGTACTTCCCCTTTAAGTATGGGGAAACCCTAAATTCCAGTGGGGGATACAAGTTTTCCAAAACTTTAATTTTTCCTTGAAAGCTCCAATTTTTTCATTGGCAACAAAAGTATCAGTTATTTTTACTTGAAACAACAGGCTTATCTCATTCATTTCTGAGAAAACATCTGCCAGATACCCAAGTCTGAATAACCATAATTTGTCATTATTCTTTCAAGTTCAAATATGGTTTCATGCATTTAATGCTTAGTTCCACTAAAAAAAAAATCACACAAGAAATGTGTAGAAATGCTTTATGCTACTTTCCACTTCACCACCCAGGATGTTAGAAAGATATGGCTGAGATTGAATGAAAGTCATAATTTGCACTGCTTCACTGAGGACATTTTTAAGTGAATTTGAAATTTAAAAAATTTTTTTTAAATATTTTATTTATTTATTCATGAGAGACACAGAGAGAGAGAGAGAAGCAGAGACTCAGGCAGAGGGAGAAGCAGGGACCCCGATGTGGGAATCAATCCCAGGACCCCACAAATCACGACTTGAGTCAAAGGCAGACGCCCAACCGCTGAGCCACCCAGGTGTCCCCTGAAATTTTTTCTTTTAACTGAGTGTGTGGAAGTGAGGAACACAGTGACCATAAGTCAATTTTGGGCAGTGCCTTGATTTTTACTCCTAAGCACCACAGCTTTACTCACTGTGTTTTTTGCACCATCAGTGTAAATGTAAACACAGTGAAAAGGCAAATATTTTATTTTATTTAAGTTTTTTATTTATTCATGAGAGACACAGAGAGAAAGAGAGAGAGAGAGAGAGGCAGAGACATAGGCAGAGGGAGAAGCAGGCTCCACACAGGGAGCCTGATGTAGGACTCCATCTCAGGACTCTAGGATCACGCCCTGGGCAGAAGGCAGGCACTAAACTTCTGAGCCACCCAGGCATCACAGCAAATATTTTAATACTCTGTAAAAATAGCTTTGTCTTCACGGAAAGTGATTTGAGAATCACTGTGTTCCGATTGTACTACTGTTGCTTGGCATATTGCTATTAACTATTTTCTGTTGACTTCTGATTCCAGAAGATGGCGGTTCAGCACCCCTTTACTAAACCAGCACCTTTGTTGCTATGTTCCTTCACTACCTCAATATAATCAAATTACAGTGTTGTTTAAAAAATATTTTATGTGTGGCGCCTGAGTGGCTGTTGGTCAACTTTTGATTTCAGCTCAGGTCATGATCTTAGGGTTGTGAGATCTACCTGGTGTCTGGCCCACTCTCTCCATCTCTCTTTTAAATAAATAAGTAAATAAGTAAGTAAATAAATAAATAAAATTTAATGTTTACTTTCTTCTTTACTATGTATTATTCACTGACAATCAGGTAGAGTAGAGTAAAATGAATGTTTCATTGCTTGTACAACTTTCTTTTTTTGACCTGGAATTGATTACTGTCTTGTGTTTTATTTTGTTGTTGTTGTTTTTTATGTGCTTAGTTTTGTGGTCCTATCACAAATTTGTCTCAATTCTCCGATACATTTGTAAAATATCTCTTAAATATTCTATTTCATGCAGTTGAACCATGAGGCCCATTTGTTTCTCTCCAGAGAAATCTCTCCAGAACCCTTCTTCCTCTTGTTCTACTATGAAGCAGCTGCTCCTGCAGCCAGCCACTCAGCCTTTTCCTAGGGCATCCTCAGACTTTCAGAAGACAGGATGCAATCTGCCGAGGGGATCTCCATGCTTGTTTCCCAAACTTGAAATCAGTTACTCTATTTTAAGTTCTCTTCCCCGTTATTAGTGTGTTTTCACACCTCAAACTTAGGTCTCCAAATTCTGACTTAATAGGTTTGTGCAGCACAGATTGGCTTGCTTCATTGACATCCTGAAACAGACACTTGATTTTCAGATTTTTCAACTCTCCTGGCTCCTCAATATCCTTTCCACTTTCCAAAAGGTTTTGAGGTCTCAGTCTGCTCTTGTCTCCCTTCTCATTGTTTTCGTTCTTCTGCTTTTATACCTTTTAAAAATTCCTTTATTCTCTTAGGGACATTTCAGGAGGGGAGTAAAGATAAACACGTGTAGGATACCTGGGTGGCTCAGCAATTGAGTGTCTGCCTTTGGCTCAGGGCATGGTCCTAGAGTGCTGGGATCGAGTCCCACATCAGGGTTCCTGCATGGAGCTTGCTTCTCCCTCTGCCTATGTCTCTGCCTCTCTCTGTGTGTCTCTCATGAATAAATAAATAAAATATTTTTTAAAAAGATAAACACATACTTAATATGTTATGTTTGGATGTTCACTGTCCTTAGAACTACACACGTTCTCAGGGTTTGCTATATAAACTCCTCAAGGTTTTTGTTTTTTTTTAGATTTTATTTATTTATTTGAGGGAGAGAGAGACAAATAAGGGGAGGGGCAGAAGGAGAGGGAGAAGCAGACTCCTCGCTGAGCAGAGAGCCCTATGTGGGGCTTGATCCTAGGACCCTGAGATCATGACCTGAGCCAAAGGCAGACACTTAATTGACTGAGCCACCCAAGTACCCTCTAAACTACTCTAGGTCTTACTGAGATTTATGCCTTGGGAGATTTTATTAGCCCATTTCAGCAGCTACACATATTAGCACTGTCACAACAGATCAAAAATTGGCATAGAATTTGATAAGTTTAACAATAAAATTCTTACAAAATATTAATTATCAGTCCTGTCTGTCATTTGGTCTTTCAACAAATCCAACATATGTTTTCTGAGTACCTGCCATGTATCAGGGCACGGTTGTAGGTGTTGGGATTACATTACTAATAAGGTCCTGTCACGGACTTTACAATCTAGTGGCTGGGGTAGAGAGTACAAACAATAGCAAAGTGAACTGACTTCAGATAATTTCAGATAACAAGTACTGTGAAGACAACAAAAGAGGGTAACATGATAGTGTCTGAAGCTAAAGGGGCTACGTTAGGAAGAGGGCTGGGGAAGGCATCCAGGATGTGACATTTGAGCTGAGGCCTGCTTGACTGATGAGAAGGACCTATCTTTGCAAAAATCTGGGGAAAAGAGAATTTCAGGAAGAATAAAAACCCCTAACATGGAAAATAGTTCAATGTGTTCACAAAGTAGATAAAAGACCAGTGTGGTTGGAACATAATGAAGAGAGAGTGGCAGGAGAAGGTATCCAGAAGTCAGGGCTTGGAAAGACAGATTTGATTGTAATACCAAATAGAGGTGATATTTGAAATTATGAGATAAGATGGCCAGAGGAGAGTGTCTATAGAGAATTATGAGGCACTGTGCATGTTGCAAGAGCATATGAAGCACTATCCCTACCTTCAAAGAATTGACAATCTGGTCAGATTGGTGGGAGAAGATACATTCCCCAAATAGAAAATAATAAAGACAATGTATCACCAAGCCTTGCATGACATAGCACAGGTTTTTAAAAAAAGAAGTGAAGTTAGAAGAAAGTAAGTGAAGTCAGAAAAAAAATGAAGGTAGAAAAAAGTAATAATTTTTTGTATAGGAGATGATATCTGAACCAAACTGATAGATGAGTTATATTTGCAGCAGCTGAAAGGCAGAGGAAGAGAATCTTAGATAGAAAAACATGAACAGAGACTTGAATGTTGGGGTAACTATGACATATTTTTGGAAGAGTAGAGAAAAGCTTGACTTTTCAAATCAAGAAGTAATCGAACGGGTGAATTGCTTTGGAATCTTGCTTTATTAATGGTGAGAGGGAGAGAGTAAAACACTGAATGGTTAGAACTGAAATTATAGTAAAGATTAACAATTGCCAGGATTCCTTGATTTTTGACATTAAATAGTCCTAACACCTTCTCACTTAATTACTTTTTATTATGATGTTGATGAATAATCATTATTTCAAAAAATGAAAACAATATAAAAAGTGTACCCACTGAGATATCTCCCTCCTATCCGTGTTCATCCACCTTATTTTCCCTCCTTCCCAATAGGGAGCCAGCTTTGATTTTCATTTCAATCTTAGCAGTTTTCTTTATACAAATGCAAACAACATGATTATATCTTATTTTTTGCACCCCTGTGTTAGTTTCCTTGGGCTATTGTAACAAAGTGCCACAAACTGGGTGAAATAAACTCCGTTTTGGAGGTTAGAAGTCCAAAACCGAAGTGTCACCAGGACCATACTCTCTTTGAGACTCTTGGCAGACTTCTTTCTCATCTCTTCTGGCTCATGGTGGTGGCTGTCAGTCCTTGGCATTCCTTCTTGGCTTGTAGCTGCCTCACTCCAATCCCTGCCTCTGCCATCACATGCCATTCTCTCTGTGTCTCTGTCTTCACATAGGGTTTTCCTCTTCTTAAAGAACCCCATTCATACTGGATTAGGACCTATCCTAGTAGTTTCATTGTAACTAGATTGTGTCTGAAAAGACCCTATTTCCAAATAAGGTCATATTCCCAAGTACTGGGGCTTAGGACTTCAACATATCCTTTGAGAAAGGATAATTCAACCTGAAACAACACACATTTTTTTACATAAATACTCCATATTCACTATTCTGTACCTCCCTGTTAAATTTTTAATTATATATCTTGTGGTTCTTTCCATATCAATGCACAGTGATCTTTCTCAATCTCTTTATACAGTTGCATAGTGTTCCATTATGTGGCTGTATCAGTTTGTTTCATAAGACCCTTAGCGATGGACACTGAAGTTGTTTCCAGTCTTTCACTACTTAAATGAGTAATGTGTGCATTTGCCATTTTGTATGCAAGCAAGTGTATCTGTGTGAAAGATTCCCATAAGTGGAATTGTTGGGTCAAAAGATGAACACATCTGTAATTTTGGCAGATATTGCCATATTCCTTTAATAGGGGTTGTACTATTTGCATTCATACTAACAGTGGATGACACTCATCAAACTTTCAGAGTTTTGCTAACATGTTACATGAGAAATTGTATTTCTTTATTGTTTTTATGTCTTTTTCTCTTTTTATGCACCTCTACATTTTTAAATATTTATTTATTTATTTATTTATTTATTTATTTATTTATTTATTTAAGAGAGAGAAAGAGAGAGAGAGTGCACATGCACATGCAAGCAGCATGAAGGCAAAGAGAGGGAAGGGCAGAGAAAGAGAAACTCCAGCAGACTCCCCACTGATCAGGGATCCCAATGTGGGGCTAGATTCCACAACCCCAAGATCATGACCTGAGCCAAAATGAATAGTCAGATGCTTAACTGACTGAGCCATCCTTAACTGACTGAGCCATCCAGGCACCACTAAACATTGTTGTATGTATTATTTTATGTAAATTCTTAGCCAAAAAAAAACTATAACAAAAATTTCTAACCTCAGGTATATAGATCAAAATAAAATACCAACCTATAGAAACAATCTTAGGTTATTAGCCACTGTGGTGCCAATACTGAAGAATATGACCCATCCTTATTACTCTGACAACTCAAGTAATGGAACAAAATAATTTTCATTTAGCTAGGTTAGATGCAATCTGATAGTTGGAAATGAGTGCATTCAACCTCATGAAATTTTAATATCCCTTAGATTCTCTCCAAATAAGAAAAGGAGCATTTACTTAACACATAGTATAGACAGCTATACATCTTTTTAGGAGAAGCCAAATTCCACCTCAAAGACCCTTCTCCTTGTGATCATTTGTATTTGCTTTCTCATCCATCTTCTTTCAGTTGTATCATTCTTTTTTTTTTTTTTTTTAAGATTTTACTTATTTATTTTAGAGAGAAAAAGAGAGGGCAAGAGCAGGGGGAGGAGCAGAGAAAGAGGGACAAACAGATTCTGTGCTGAGCGTGGAACCTGACTCAGGGAACCTGACTCAGGGCTCCATCGCACGACCCTGAGTTCATGACCTGAGCCAAAGCCAAGAGTCAGGCACTTGACCAACTGAGCCACCCAGGTGCCCCACTCAGTTGTATCATTGTTAATATGAGCCACTTTCTAATTTCCTGAATAAAGAGTCAGTATAGTCTGAATACTGATAACTTTTCTCATTGTTATAATCAAATTATATCATTTAATGTTCTGATTCCAAGTTTTCACAGTTTTCTTCTTAGGGAACATCTGGAGCATCTATGTAATTAATTTTCACACTTCAGTCATGTGCAATATTTCCTTCTTTGCAGGTGGTACTGTGAAGGCAAGGAGCTTGAAAATTCCCCAGACATTCATATTGTCCAGGCAGGAAATCTGCATTCACTGACCATTGCTGAAGCATTCGAAGAAGACACAGGACGCTATTCCTGCTTTGCTTCTAACATCTATGGGACAGATTCAACCTCTGCCGAGATTTATATAGAAGGTAAAACAAGATACTCTTAGAGCATAGCACTTACTGGTAAGACATATACTTATAATAAATATTTATCAAAGGCCTATGGTACCACCACACTCTTCTAGGCAGTGGGGACAATAGTAGTGAAACAAGTAGACAGAGGTTCATGGACATATGGGATTTATGCTTCAATGAGAGAGATAAAAAATAAATGAGATAAATAAATAAAATATGTAATATGGGAGGTATATGAAATGGTTCTGATCACCAATTCCAATACGTGTGTAGTGTGTGAGGTTGGGTATCCTGCAACTTAACTCATTATTTACCTGGATACAGTGTCAGATCTAAGAGGTTAAGGGCTTAGTTCTACAAGACTGCTCCTACCTCACTTCAGATGCCAATCACAAGTATTAGGTCCCCCAAGTTATCCACAACTTCTATCTCACTTAGCTACAAATCAGAGGTTTCAACAACCCCCTGTTTGAGTTCAATTAATTTGCTAGACTGCTTACAGAACTCAGTGAGACACTTATTTATATTCACCAGCTTATTAAAGGATATGATAGAGGATCCAGATGAACAGCCAAATGAAAAGATAGATAGGGTGAGGTCTGAGAAGGTCTGGGGTGCATTGAGCTTCTATACCTGCTGAGTTGAGGTGTGCCTACACTGGATGTATTTGCCAACCTGGAAGCTCTTCATACTGCTGGGATTTTATGGAAGCTTCCTCATGTAGCATGATCAATTATTATCTCCATTTCCTACCCCCTCTTCCTTCTCAGGAGGATGGCAGATAGGGCTGAAAATTCCGAGCTTCTAATCATGGCTTGGTTTTTCTGGTGACCAGCCCTCATTTAGGAACTATCTAGAGTCACCTCATTAGAACAAAAGATGCTCGTGTGCTCTTATGATTTAGGAGTTTATGAGAGTTTTAGGAGCCCTGAGGGGTTCAAAGACAAATATTAGAATAAATAAGATATGTTCATGACTTAGGAAATTATAAGAGTATTAGCAGCGCATGCATGTGTATGGGTGTGGAGTGGGGCTGCAATTCTACAGATAGGGTGGTCAGGGAATACCTCACTAATCAGGTGACATATGAGTGAATCCCTGGAAAAAAAGGGAGGGAGCCACAAGTATATTCAAGGGAAAACCACTCCAGGTGGAGAAATCACTAAGTACACACCGTGAGGTAGAAGTGAGCCTGTGTATAAGTATAGAGATGAACCAATGTGGCCAGGATGGAGCAAAACAAGGTAAAAAATAACAGATGAAGTCAGAAGTCCAAGATGGGGTAGAGGTGGGAGGATGCAGGTGAGCAGATCGTATTGGTCTTTGCAGGTCATTGTAAGGACTTTGGCTTTTACTCTGAGGGAGATGGGAAGCTGTAGAGGATTCTGAGCAGAAGTGTGACCCAAGCTGGCTTAGCTTTTAATGGGGTTACCCTGGTTCCTGGTAGAGAATATACCTCAGAGAGTCAAGGATACAGGCAGGGAGACTATTTGGGAGCATTGGAAGGCATTTACATCAGCGTCAAATTTACATGACTAATTTTAGGGACAAAATCAATTTGTGTTTCTTATGTATCTGCCTAAGTTTTTGTTCCATTTTATCTCATCTCTGAGTTTTTTCTGAGGACTATTCTTTAGCACTTTTATCATCTATAATACCTTTTGTATGCCTTGGTTTTAGCATTTAAATATTGTATTATTTTGGTATAAGGGCTCATTCACCAACTAGATTGTAAAGCTGGGAGTGTTTCATTCTTTTTTATATCTTTAATACCTTAGGTAGTACCAAATACATAGTGAATTTTTGATAAACATTTATTGAATATATGCATGAATAATGACAATAATGAATAATGCATGATAGAAGTGTGTTGCATGTTTTTATCCTCAAATTTTTAGAGTACAATAAATACCTCCAGATTTAGCCCAGTTATATCTTCCTGGAATTCACTATCTTGAGAAGTAAATCCAAGATCAAAGCTTTTCTATCAGTGCTGAGATTGGATTGCTGATTTTTAAAATTTCTGGCAACAGAGCTTCAAACACCCCCACTCCCAAGATGAAGTATGACTTGTTAATATTAGGGCTAGGCGGAAGAGCATCCACCTACACCTGCAATGTTTAGAATCCAATGTAATCCCTCCTTTTATTTAATCTGTGTAGGCCAAGAGCAAGAGGATTTATGGACAGCATAAAATGTCTGCAAAAACTGCTCTGTTAGAGGCATCGGCAGGTGTTTTATATACCAGAACATGTGGCATTTGGGCCAGTTAATTTGAACTTTGTCGTTAACTAGCCATATGACCTTGAGTGAGTCCTTCAACTACTTAGGGTCTATTTTCTTATTTGTAAAATTGGGTGTTATTGTAGGAAATCACTGAGTTCATATCTAGGTCTAAAGTCCCATAGGTCTTCAAATGCCTAGGAACTAGTTTTAAAAATTATCATCTTAAAGATTTCATGTCTTGTTTTTACTTTTCCAGGGGTTTCTTCTTCTGACTCAGAAGGGGACCCTAACAAGGAAGAGATGAATCGGTAATTCTAATTTCTATCTTATAGCTTTAACATTCTCAGATCCTGAGAAAGCTGCTAATTGGTTTGGTAGAACTTGAAAAGGGTAGACCTCAAGAAATACGTATTGAGTGGATTTAGAGAACCCTACTTCTTTTGCTTTAAGTCTTGTCTAACAGATGAATTTTAATATTCCTAATATTTTTAAAATGTGATATCACTTATCATCATACTTATATCATCATGCTGTATCATATTTATATCTATAAAGTAAAACGCAAATAGCCCAGTGCTTCAAAAAAAAATCATGTTTTGTGACTAAATAATAATATTCATAAGGACACAAAACCTGGTTAACCTAAATTATATCTGCGAGTGATCTGAGTAAGTCATAAGCATTTTGTTAAACAATTATACCAATACTGAACAAAGATGTCCTCCATTCTTTAATTTCCCCAACCATCAACTAAGCACCTACTCTATACCAGATGCTTCATTAGACACAATGGATAATAAGAAAAATCAGATGCTTCCTACCTGTGAGAGGTTCACAGTCTACTAGAGGGAAATATATAATAAATATAGCAAGAGATATATGCCAAGCATATAGACAGTAAAAGTAATAAAGTGTAATAGACTATGATGTAACCATGAGCAGGATATATAGGCCTTGGTACAAAGGTCTCTTAATTGGTTGGAGAAGGAATGAGAGATCAGGAAAGGCTTCACAGAGTTGGTGACCTTGAGCTGAGTCTTAAAAGAACAGTAGGTGGACACCCCCAAACAAGGAAGGAAAAAGCATTTTCAGGTAAAGGAAGCTGTGACAGAGGGATGGGACCTGAAAACAGATAGAACATCCATTTCCTGAGATTACCTGAAACAAACAGCAACATTTGGAAGACTGGTTAGAGCTGTTGACTGTGTTTGCAAATTCTGTCCTCCCCTACAGAGGGAAAGCGCCTTAAGGGCAGAGATCATGTCTTATTCTTTAAAATCCTTTGCGTGTGCTTACCTTGAAATAATAATTTGCTTTTAGCTTTTGTGCAGATATGAAAACTCATAACCAGACTAAACAATTTCTCCCTTTTAATTCTCTTCCTTATTCTCGTGGCTTTGGTGCAATTCCTCCTTCTTTCCTGACTCTTTGTGCCAGTCACCTCCTTACAGTTGCTCCAGCCCTTTTCTCTCTTTTACAGTCTCCAAACTACAACCAGTTATTCTCTAAAAGATAATTCTGATCCTATTATTTCCCTGACTTAAAAAAAAATATTATCTATGGGAAAATAAAAACCAAGCACAAAATGAACAACATTAAAAAAATTTAACATGACATATAAAGCCTGATTGAGTAGAGTATTAATGCGGCTTTTCTGACATCTCAGGCTCTCTACACTGCTCCCATCTCACTCAAGCAATGTACAGGTTATTTTCACCCCTTTGTTCAAGTTGTTCACCTTGCCAGGAGTACCCTATCTTCTCTGCCTGGAAAACTCCTATGTATTCTTCAAGGCCCAGTCAAGTTCTCTAATAAACTCCTCCTCCATTGCACATTTCTTACTTCTTCCTCAAGGCTCTCATAACATGGTTTACAAGCCTACTGGGTAGGAATTTTGATTACAAATTTAAGCAAGAAATATTTCAGTTGATTATTTTCTTTAAATATGCTTTTGTAGATAGGATTTTTAAAAATATATTTTTATTTATTTATTCAAGAGAGACAGAGAGAGAGAGAGCGAGGCAAGAGACACAGGCAGAGGGAGGAGCAGGCTCCTCGCAGGGAGCCTGATGTGGGACTCGATCCCAGATCTCCAGGATCACGCCCTGGGCTGTAGGCGGCGCTAAATCGCTGAGCCACCTGGGCTGCCGGGTAGATAGGATTTAGCTTCAGTTCTGTGTAAAGGACACCAAAATAATAGTAACTTAACACAGATATTTATTTCCCATTTACATAAACATATGGATTTGGCTGATAGAGTAGCTCTACATTTCACTGGGTTCCAGTTGGCTTCTAGCTTCGTCTCACATCTTAGTCTTAGGAAGGAATAAAGGGCATTCCCACTCCCTTCTTAAGATCATTTTCCTTAGATAACATACATCACTATCCTTCAAGTCCCATGACCAGAGAGAAGTCATGGGGCCACACCTTGCTTAATGATGGTCAGGAAATCCAATCTTTACTTGGAATGGCCATGTAAAGAAATCAGAAATTCTATTATTACAGAAGAAAAAAATGGATTATTTGGGGACACTGATAGTTTGTATATCACTATATAATTCTGCTTCTGAGACCCCACCCTTCTTGGCTGGGAAAAAATCCAATCATTCATTGTGGGGCATCCCTTTCCCCCTCCATAGCTGTGCAGATGATAGATAAAGACATAGTCATAATGTTTATATTAAACTGCTCCAAACATCTGACACGAGTTACCTTATTTAATCCTTACAAAGTAAGAATTATTATTTACCCATTTTAGAGATGAAGAAGCTGAGGCAGAAGGAGGTAACAGCTGGACAAAAGGGAAGCCCATCCTGTCATCAATCCCTACAGAATATGGGTGGGAAACCTAGGTCCCAGACCTCAAGGTCCCATCAAGTCCAGCGCTTTGTTGCTTCCCGACCTGCTTGGTACTGATATCTTTAATAAGACAGGGAACCCCTCTGAACTCTGGTTCTCCCTCTTGTCAGGTTCTTGGACAAGATTCTCAGACCTCTCTCTTCTCCACAGCAAAACCAAAATAATCTCCCTTCCACAGTCTTCTTATGAATACTTCCTGGCTCTTTTGCTCTTCAAATAATAATTTAATTTGCGTAAACTTGAAGAACTTGTTGACTCAGGCTATTTCTGCTTTCTGCCATGCCAAAATCCCACAAGCAACGGTTTATAGTTGGCCTTTTACTTGGAAGGGAAGGGGGAGGAAAAATACAGAGGACAACAACAACAAAAATCTCAAAAAAATTATCTTCTGCACTTGTCTTGAATCTCAGTTAGTTATGAATGTGCCTGTGTCCCCAGCTGAGAGTAACTAACTCAAGGACACTAGTGGCATCTTATCATCTTCCTATTGACACTATCAAAGTGTGTAGCAAAGAAGTGTAAGCATTTGCAGAATATTGTTGAACAAAGATTTTTTATTACACCTAACTCTGAGAAGTGATGAGATTACTATCTTTTCTGAAAGAATTTTCGTAAGCAATGATAAGTCTGTTTTAAAATCTATATTTTAATTATTTCTCAGAATCCAGAAGCCAAAAGAAGTGTCATCTGCTCCCACTACTTCTGCAGCCATTCCTTCAGCAGCACCCAAAGCCCATAATGTGGTGGCCCAGCCCAGTGTATCAACCATCCAAAAGGTACAAGAAACACAAGTGCCATGGACTGTGACAGGCAGGCACTGTGACCATGCCCACCTTGTATGGCATGATTGTATTCTCCTCTATCACAGCTTCATGACTTTGGGCAATACGCTTCCATGGTCATGATAATTGCGATGTACTTCTGATGTAGGCTATCAGCGTTTCCTATTGTTTTGGGTACATATTCTCTAGCTTCATAGGCAAATTTCACAGGAAAAGAAACTCTTTATAAATTATTTTGTAATATGATATTCCAGCTTAATGAAGGGCATTGATTATGTATACAAAGAGTTGCCAGCTCTCCTACTGGCCCAGGCAGGACACTCTGTATCATATAACTCAGCTTCTTTGAGCTGCAAATAATTCTACTTTCTAAGATACAACTACCATGAAATGAGTTTTTAGAAAGGATTAAATGCTCTCATCCTTAATGATGATGATGATAATGATGATGATGATGATATTATAAAAACATTCAAAAGATACAGAAGTATACTCAATAAAAATCTTGGTCAAGGTACTACTCCCATGCCCTGACTCCTCCGAGGTACCTCTTGTTAATAGTTTCTAGCAGACAGTTTCAGGCATTTTCTATGCATGTGTAGGAATATATATATAATATTTTAAAAATATGAAATCACACTAATCTAAACACATTTGTAATATGTTATTGATATATTTATGTATAAGTAAACATTGATCTATGACTTTAAAAAAAAGTTCAAACAGTTTATTATTTAATCCATTTGATAATGCAGAGGGGTCACATTTTAGTTCTAATCCAGTAGTTTTCAAGCTGTGATCTGTGGAGACCTGGATTTTATGGAACTTCCTCAGAGGTTTAAGGTTATTTACAGGCAATAGAGCTTTCTTTGTGTGTTGGGGGTAGACAGCACTTATTTACAACCACTGTGACCCCCCTGGAAACCAAATCATAGCTGTTATATTAGAATTGAACATCAAGTTATAAGAGCAGATTTAATAAATCAAAACAAAAACAAAAAACAAAAAACAAAAAACAACCACCATTACCTAGAAAGAAATACAAGCAATTCAGCATAAAGTCTGAAGTCTGTGATTCATAGACTTAGAAAATATCGGTCTTTTGGTTTTAGATTAATTGGAGGCACCAAATTCTGTAGATTTGTTCTATCTATCATCTAGGTAGTAATCATAGTGACAATGAATGAATCTATTGTTGGTTCCCTTCTAATAGTGTCAGAGCCCTACCAACTATCTGCAAGGATTGGATGGAAAACCTATCATTGCAGCTCCTGTGTTTACAAAGGTAATCAAAATATTACTTCTTTCTGTCATGGGTTTAAACATACCATACTACTCATACAAAATTGTTGGATCCCAGGTTTACTGATTTAGCTCAGGGTTTTGGTCTTTTATAAGTACAGTGTAGGTTTGGGGGTTTTGGGTAGTTGTTACTATGTCACTTCAAGTTCCAGATTTCTAATAACTTGTTTGCATAATGAGAGGAATGTCTTCCCCACTCACCACATTGAATTCTTGCTGTTAAATACAATAGCCATACCTGGGGGTCAGGTGGTAAGTTTCTAGCCACTCATTACTCCAGAGGTTTCTCTGGACTTTCAGAGGAATCAGGTTGCAGGCACATGTCTTTGGTGTTCAAGGAGATGGGAGTTAAATGCTCTTAGGAGGCTTAACAGAAAGGAACACACTAGGACAAAGAATTCTCTTTTTCTATTCCACGGTATCAACTGTTGCGGTGGCATCAAATTCTGAGTCTCGTAGTCTTTGTATTTAGAACTGGAAAATTTACTCACCACTTTCGCTTACAAATGAAAACACAAGGGAGGGCCAAGGACATGAAGCAGTTTATCCAATGTCACAAAGCTAGTTAGTAGCAGAATCCAGACTAGAAACAAGTTCTCCCAATTCCCAGTCGATTATTCCTTCCTTTATATAACATAGATTTTGTTTATGTGTTGCCCAAGACAACAAATTTAAAAGTGAAAATTGAGTCACATTTGATTTTTTTTTTTTTTTTTTGGTATTATGAAGACCACATGAATGGACTCTGTACCTGGAATATAGATTATTGTTTGTATGAACGCCAAACTTAGGCCCAAAGAGATCTTGTCCTGTCAGAGGTATGCTTTAGTTTAGAGCAGTGGTTCTCAATCTGAGTTAACTTTGTCTCCTTGAGGGGCATTTTTAATGTTTGTAAATATTGATGGTTGTCACAACAGGGAGATTATGCTGTTGGTATCCAGACATGCTGCTAAATATCTTCTAATGCATAGAATGACAGCCTCCTATGTGGTGTTCTGACTGAGTGGGGGCAAGTGGGTGTGAGTGATGAAAGAAATCACCCAAAGCAAAAGAAAGGAGATAGAAGTTTATTGACTACACTGCAAGGGAGCAGCAGGCAGGACAGCAAAGAAGAAACTATCTAGGACAAGGCAATAGTGAGGGGGTGTAGTTATAGAGTGGAGTGAGGGCATATGGGGTTTTCTCTTTTTTGGTAATCTTAAGAACTCTCCCAGGTAGTAAGTTACCCATTGGTTGGTTAGGAACTATGGCTTACTGAGCCTGTTTGCGCTGAGCTCGGTGGTCGCTGTGGGCCCTTCTGCTTTGGTCAAGTTTCCATTGCTCAAGCTTATTGCTCAAAAGCAGCTTCTACACCTCCCACAATAAAGAATTCTCTGGCCCAAATTATCAATAGTCCTGAGGCTGAAAAATCATGGTTCAAACCAAAATGGCAAAAATGGTATATTTCCCAATGACTATTAACCCTAAAGGAAGAGCTAAATGCAAAACTTCCGCGGAAACATCAGTTTTAGGAAAGTTCCATCATATCAGTTCATCCAAAATGGTTTTCCAAAATCAAGCAGAGTCCAGATTGAGACACATTTATCCATATCAGTTGGGCAGACATTCTTATGGGAAGCAAGATGCCTTTTGATTTTTCGGGTTTGTTTCTTATAATCTGCTTTTGGAATTTCAACCTTGCTATTTTCAAAGACTTGACGTAGGAAAGCAACATGTTTGTGACTTGGAGAATATAAGACTTTGATGAAGAGTTATAAGTGGACCTTTGAATAGGGGTGTGTGTGTGTGTGTGTGTGTGTGTGTCTGCGTGTGCATAATACAGCCAATAGTGCTACCTCTAATTGTCGCTTATTTCAGTAAGTCATCTAGCCTTAGAGCTTAAGTGCTGCAGAATTGGGACTTTTTAAAAAGATTTAATTTATTTATTTGAGAGAGAGCAAGAAAGAGAGTACAAGTAGGGGTGAGGGGCAGCGGGAGAAGGAGAAGCAGACTCCCCACTGAGCAGGGAGCCCGAAGTGGGGCCAGTCCCAGGAGTCTGGGATCATGACCCAAGCCAAAGGCAGATGCTTACCCTACTGAGCTACCCAGGTGCCTTGAATCAGAACATTTTAATTTTTCATGCCCTTTTGTCACACCCTAAAGACAGTGCTGACTCTTCAAGGCAACTAAACTACAAAATAATTTATACCCAGTCCCAGCTGAAATCTCCTCTCTCCTCTTCCTCACCACCACCTGCCCAGCCAGACACCAGACAAGTGTCCTTGTCTCCTTCTACTCACTTTCAAAGCTTCCCAGGTGTTCTGTCTTCCCTGCATCTGCATCACCCAGTGCATAACTTTTGTACATATAGCCACTAATAAAGCCATTTGCTTTTGTGTCCCTTCCAAGCACCTCAAAGGCTATCTCTAATAGCTAGATAGAAGTCCCTGAAGGAAATAATAGGTCCAAAGCTGTTTTTATTATTCCAATAAATCCAATAAGACTTTAGTGCTTACTTTTTACATTTAATTTTCATGGGCTAGTCAAAAGAACAGGTTTAGCTGCTTTTGTGTGGTGACTCCAATACCTCCTTGCAATTAGATACTTTAATTGACAGATTCATATTTGTTTTGACAAAGAAAAATGGGAAAATGAATTAATCATTAGTTACATCCTGGTAAACCTATTATAACTTGAAAATATCATAGGTCCAAATGCATTTAATATACCTAGCTTTGCCTACTCTACCTTAAACATGCTCGGAACACTTACATTAGCCTGCAAATTGGGCAAAATCACCTTATCCAAAGCCTATGTTATAATAAAGTGTTGCATATCTCATATCATTTGTTGAATACTGTACTGAAAGTGAAAAACAGAAAAGTTGTATGGGTATAAAATGATTGGCATGGTATATCGGTTGTATGCCTTTGTGACTGCGTGGCTGACTGGAAGCTGTGACTCACTGCTCCTGTCTATCATCACAGGAGGGGATCATACCACACATTGCTAGGCCAGTAAAAGATAAAAAACTCAAAATTTGAAATACAGTTTCTACTGAATGGGTATCACTTTGGCACCATTGATAAAGTTGAAAAATCATAAGTTGAGCTATCCTAAGTCGGGAACCATCTGTGTATACTGTTTGTTAGATAAATCTCCAAAAACATTAGATCCATAGTAGGAAAATAGTCCTTAGTACAAAGACCCAAACTCTGAATAGGTTTTCTCAGCCCTCAGGATATGTGCTTTTGCCTCCGTAAATGGGATCAGAATCGTTCAGACACCCGGCACAAGGATAGGCTGTGGCTCAGATTCCAGAGAGACTTATCAGCAATGGTGTGCTTCTGTTTGTTTCCACCAGTGAGGGCAGAACTGAGGTCATAGTTATTGCCAGTGTCAGAAAATTTCTGAGTCAGGGCTACTGATGATGGTAATCACATGGCCTGAGCCATGATAACTGATCAAATGCAAATGTTTGTTTGGATTGTTCCTGCTTTATTTATTTCTTTAGGGACTTCTGGCATTCCAACCCCTATGACTCATTTTCTATACTGCCCAACAAAGCATTTCTTTGCCAGTAATGGCAAGGAGCCATTTTTCTAAAGCAAAAATTAGAGAGCAGAGTCTTATTTAACTCCTTGTGTCTCCTTTGGTGATAGGGAAGTACTAGTATTATCTTCTTTTTAAAGAAAGTTAAAATGAAAAGGAGGGTTGACCAGCAAAACAATGATAGTTTAAGAACTACCGTATGCTAGTTCATTGCTCTACTCATAGATGATATCTATATTTTAAAATATTTTATGGAAATAGACTATCCTCCATCTTCTATACAGTATCAAAAGCACTTTCACTCTATTTATGGGGGAGAAAACAGCTCTCACACTTCTTGAGTGCGAAGGGAGGTAGATGATCAAATTAGGTTCAAATCTTCCTGCTATCGCTGCTCCCACTCCAACAGCAGCTGCCCTGGCTGGCTTTCAAGGCTGCAGCAGCTCTGGCTCCAGCTGCTTCAGCAGTAATTTGAAGAGTGCAAGGGGGCAGGGGAAGTGAGAATTTGAAGAGCACTTCATTATATAATAGCAGAAACAGGAAAACCCTGAAATAACTGGGCCAGTGGCCGGATCCAGATTTCTAAAGATTACGTGGGCCCCCTTTCCCAACCCAACAATTCCCAACCCAACAATTCCAGAAACTTTTCTGGGTTAACTGTTGCTCTGGGCACCTGAGGGTCCTCAGTCAAACAGTTCTTTATTCATAAAAACTTCTTTGATCCAACTGCAGCCTAAAGCACTATACACATTTACTTTCAGCCTGTCTCTCTTAAGGTGCACAAATATTAACTGGATTTAAAAAGAAATGAATGGGGTGAACCTGGGTGGCTGAGTCAGTTAAGCCTCTGACTCTTGATTTTGGCTGTGAGATCAAGCTGGCTTTGGGCTCCTTGGGCTCATGCTGGGTGCAGAGCTACTTAAGATTCCTCTCTCCCTCCTGCTTTGCCCTTACCCCCTCACCCCCGCTAAGAAAGAAAGAAAGAAAGAAAGAAAGAAAGAAAGAAAGAAAGAAAGAAAGAAGAAAGAAAGAGAGAGAGAGAGAGAGAGAGAGAAAGAAAGAAAGAAAGAAAGAAAGAAAGAAAGAAAGAAGAAAGAAAGAAAGAAAGAAAGAAAGAAAGAAAGAAAGAAAGAAAGAAAGAAAGGTAAAATGACAGTATGAACCTTGTAGCTGACATCTTTTAACCAGTAAGGGAGTTTTCTCAGGGTAATCCCTATTTTATATTTGTGGGTATGAATCTACTAAATACAAACTCTGTCCTTTCAACTCATATTTAAAGTACCTGACATAGTGCTTGGCACAAAGCAGGCACATAGTAATATTTATTCTGTGGTGAATAACTTCCATTTCTGCTAACTAAAGAATTTTTGCTTTCATTGCCTCGTGGCTTCAGAGTATCTTTAGGAGGCATGGAGGGGAAAAAAAGTCCCATATCAAATGGCTGTGGAAGAAATGCTTCTCGAGGCTCTGTGCTGTCAAGTCACCTACAAAGAATGTCTTCCCAGATGATCCGTATGGTGATGACACACAAGACAGATTTGCACTTTGGATACTGTTTACCTCAGGAGGTTGTAGACCTTTCATTATAGTTACTTTAGTCCAAATCTGTAATTCCTAGTTAAGACTAACTAAATCTTTGCTAGTTGGGGAATGTGTTTCATTTATCTTACTCATCTTCGGAGAAGTCCAGATGATTATGATCAGATCTGCAGATATTGTGCCGTTCATAACAGCCTAAGACCTACTCCTGTGTTGAACGTGGCACCATCTGCACCGTGTTCAAATGGTCTGATTGATTTGGACCCTGGTGTGAGTCAGCTCCTTCTCGTGAGACTTTTATAGAAAAGCACAGTTTTCAGCAGTAACAACTATCATCATCCTTCAAAGTATGACTTTCAATAACGTTTTCTAAGTGGCTTGTAAAATGACCCTTGGCACCTCTCTTACTAAATATTGATAACGTATCAACTAGAATGAGTTTCCATCTCATATCACAGACACTTAGCAGGCATATTATATACACTGAAGTATCTGAGGTATTTGGGCTGGACTCTCAAATAGAACACAGGTCTTGACCTTCAATGTCAAATGAATAATTGCAAAATGAATAATGTTGGTCTCAACTGCAAGCAACATAGTCTCTCATGGATATCCTCTTGCAAGCAAGGCTTTACTGTAACCTTTACGGATTGAGAACTAGCTGATGTATCTGAACTGAACTGCAAGCCATGTCAGAACATGTAGACTGACCTCATTCTTCTTACATTCACTTAAAAAATATGTCATATTTAATTTATTTAATCCCTTCTGCCCCCATCAACATTTTTTTTTCTTGGTCTATTTTTCTAATTTGTTTGCCTCAGGAATGAAACTCTATTTTGTATGAATCCCAGGGAAATGTCTGACTGCCATTAAAATTTTCACTAGCCCTTAAAGCTGCCACTTTAGCACAGAATTCACTTGGATGCCAGGAGCACCCAAGACTCCTTGATGTTCCCTGCTTACTAAGAACATTCTTTTCTTGTCACTAGAAGTTGTTGTTTGGGGTGGACAAAGAATAACAAGGTGGGATTTTTTGTGTGTGGGTTTTTTGTTATTGTTGTTATCAATAGCTCCTTATAGTTCAGAGACCCCTCTGTGCAAATCTCATCTTGAATTACTTCAGCAAATTTGGGAGTGCAAAAAATAACAAAAACAAAAACAAAAACAAAACACTAATGTTGAACTACAGCGCCCCCTGGCTTTCACAATATCAACTTACATACCTCTGAGGTAAAAGTCATCCACTATATATAGCTAAAGCTGTGTAGTCATCCCCACCCTTATATATTCCTTAGACAAATGTCATAAATATGATGAGGCCATGCCATGCACAAACTATCATAAATTGTTCTTAAAATAACTATAAATAATCACAGAATATTTATAACAGTGAATGACAAAAGCAAAAAAATAACTAAATGCCAACTTTCCCCTTCTCTGATGAAGGAGCAAATATTTTCTTTATGCAGACTCCCAAATACTAATAGTAGAAAGCCTTGCAGCTAACAGAGCTTGTGGAGGAAGTTAATCATAATCATTCCATGTTTATAATGTTTGCACCAACACTAGAAATAATAAGATGGAAACAAAAAACTAATAATATGCCCAAAGACATGCCAAAGAAGAATTTAATAATCAAATGAAGTACCAGGGGTACCTAGGCAGCTCAGTCAGTTAAGCATCAGACTCTTGGTTTCAGCTCAGGTCATGATCTCAGGGTCATGGGATTGAGCCCTGCCTCAGGCTCAGCTATTAGCTTGAAATCTGCTTGAGAGAGTCTCTCTCTCTCTCCCCTTTCCCTCCAACTGTGCACTTGTGCTCACTCTCTCTCTCTCTCTCTCTCTCTCAGTGCAAATAAAGTACCAACTACACAAAAGAATGTGTGACTTTAAGCTCACAAATCATGAGTGAAAGACTGGTTATGAATGGAAACTGTGAGTGCCATTCTTCAGGAGAGTCTATTATAGAATATATTCATATGCTACAGTTCAAAGTGGTTTTGTTGGGGGTATCTGGGTGGTTCAGTTGGTTAAGCATCTGACTCTTGATCTCATCTTAGATCCTGATCTCAGAGATGTGAGTTCAAGCCCCACATTGGGCTCTGTTCTGGGTGTAGAGCCTACTTCTGACAAACAAACATGTTGACCAAAGTGCTTTTGTAAACCTTTTTTCCATGGATGTGTGGAAAAGCATTTAACAATGCTTTCATATTTTGCCATGACATAAGATTCCACTTATGACTATGATTTTATAGAGATTGTCATTGTTTATATACCTCAACAGATCATTGAAGCTATACTGTAAAGAACACATAAGGAAAACAAGATAACAAAAATCAATTTCCAGGACTACAGTATATAAATAAGACAAACCCAGGAAAACAGAATCAGTTACTTGAGCCACAGAGATGTTATACCTCATGAACGATGACATTCTTGTGTGGAAAGATACATTACCACCATGTTGACTACACCTAGTAGATACTCCTGCAGATTTCTTAAATTGTTATTATTTCTGGAAACCAAACTCCACTTGGGCATTTAAGAACAGAAGTACTTAGGGACGCCTGGGTGGCTCAGCAATTGAGCATCTGCCTTCGGCTCAGGGCGTGATCCTAGGTTCAGGGATTGAGTCCCACATCAGGCTTCCTGTGAGGAGCCTGCTTCTCCCTCTGTCTATGTCTTTGCCTCTCTCACCGTGTCTCTCATGAATAGATACAATCTTAAAAAAAAAAAAGAGCAGAAGTACTTTATCAAAAGTTAGCATTTTTCCAAACCCTCAAAATGTGTCACCAAGTATTTAATAAAGTTGTCTGGCACTGCAACAGCGAGGAAAAGGAAGAGGATAAAGGATAGTGAGGGAAAAGCTTCATATGGGCTCAGATGATTCTATCTTCAAAAATAGACTTGATGAATATCCACAGAATTGAAACTGCTGGAGATGTAGATTTGGAGAAAATCCAGATATGAAGGTGATAGTATCTTTTTCTAAAATTTAGCACTGGGACTAGATTCCAAAAATGTATAGTTTTTAGCTCTAACAATATTCTTCTCATTACAGATGTTACAAAATTTATCAGCCTCTGAAGGTCAGCTGGTTGTCTTTGAATGCAGAGTAAAAGGAGCTCCATCTCCTAAAGTTGAGTGGTATAGAGAAGGGACCTTGATAGAAGATTCTCCAGATTTTAGAATTTTACAGAAAAGTAAGTTGATACCTTAAAATTATTTTCCTGATAGTTAATTTTTATAAATGTATTGTAGTCGTTCATTTCTATAACTTTTTAACAACTAATTTAAAATATAATTAAGAGAATAAAAGAACTACTTGTAATCATAATCCTCCAAACTAGACCCTATTAATATTATGTCGTCTATTCTCCAAAAGTTTCTCCATGCATGTGTTTTACAAAAATAAAAATAAATCATACACCTTTTTGTAAATTGATTTCTTTCACTCAACATTTCATGAACACCTTTTCATGTTAATAAATATACTTTAAAAACAAATCAACACAATTTTATATTTATTTAATCTGTTGTTGAATACTTAGACTGTTTGCAAATTCTTTTATTTTGTAAACTGCTTCAATGCATTTAAAAGAAAAATTATTTGTATCTATAGACTAGAGTACTAGGGGTGCCTGATTGGCTTAGTCAGTAGAGTTTATGATTCTTGATCTCAAGGTTGTGGATTCAAGCCCCATGTTGAGTGTAGAGATTACTTAAAAATAAAATCTTAAAAAAAATAGAATAAAGAGTACTAGAATTGCTACTATAAATCCACCCAGTTTTAGGCTTTCAATAGGTATTGCCAAATGCCAGCCCAAAGGATTGAGCTAAATTGAGGATAATCACATAATTGATCATCCAATCTGGGACACTTTCAGAGTGAAAGAGACTGCTACTAATAATTACAAAGAGATCCCAGGAATAAATCAGGTCTATCCCAAATGAATGTTCTAGCTTGATTCTACTACAACCAGCAATATATGGAAATGCCATTTGTCTCATACCTTCACTAACAATGGGTATTAAAGTTTTTTAATCTTCACTAATTTTATAGACCGCAAATGGGAACACTTGTTTCAATCTATACTTCACTAATTAGATGTGGGGTGGAGCTTTTTCTCATGTTTATTGGATCTTTGTATTTCTTTATTTTTAAATTACCTGATCATATCCTTTGCTCATTTTCATATTGAAGTTTTGTTCTTTTTTACTGTAAGAATTATTTATATATTCAAGTGGTCTCTTCTCTCTCTTATCATGTACTTCTTTCACCTTGACCCATTTTGGTTATAAAATACATTGTAATTTGTTTACTTTTTTGTTAATTTGTCTCTGCCTGTCACTGATATATGAGTCAAACTGCTCTCATATTTAACAACAGTAGCAACAATAATATAATCTGAATGCCATTTAAATTGAGAAAAAAAAACTATCAGTTTGAAAGATTGTAACAAAGTCCAACTCTTATGAATGCCTGTAATTGAACACCTATATTCAGTACCATGCTGGCACTTTCAGGATGCCAAAGAATTTTAAGATAAAGAATCTGCTCTCTTGTTCTCTGTCCTGAGGCTCTTAATATTGGAAACCTCAGAGCAGGAGATAATAGTGTACATTTTATTAGGATGTGAGAATCCAAAGCTGAAAATGAGCTCTTAATCTTCACAAACTTTGTTTCAGGTGAAGCTGAATGGGTACCAGTAAAAAAAAAAAAAAAAAAAAAAAAGGTTCCTGAATTCCTAACTTAGTAACTTTTCCTTACCTAAGTAAGGCTTTAAATGTCCCAAGTGGAAGTCAGGTATGTCCCAAGATGTGGCAACATTTGGTTAACAGCTCTCTTGCTACCCTTCTGTGACAACTGTCCTGTTCCTGTCGAGGGCATTGGTGCTTTACTTCCACACTTACAGAACTAATCTTATTAAATCACGCATGAGTATACAAGACATTGAAATTCTATAGGAAGCTTCTGATGAAAATATAACCTCTTGGTAAGATAAATGCTTGAAGCTTTCTTTTTTTTTTCTTTTAGAACCTCGATCCATGGCAGAACCAGGTAAAGATTATTTTAACTTTGTTGGCATGTGATCAGTGGTTGTATATAATATATATAAATCAGTGATTATATAGATAGCATATAAATAATAAAACATATTGAAGTTACACTGGTGTCAAGAAAAAGTGAAAAATAAGGTTTTAGAAACAAGATTCCAACCAACTCTAGCTATTATTGTAGGAGAAGGAAAGGAAGGGAGCACATGCAAATGTGAAATTTATATTTCATACTGAATGTGAATGCAGTTAGTTCTCGGTTTGTAAGTGATGTTTCTTTGGAATATTTTCTCTCTCTCTTTGGCCCCTACACCTGACCTCCCAAAACTTGGCAGAACAATTTCCATGACGCTAGATCAATTCTAATTCCACAGCTTATGTATCTTAAGACATCAGATTTTGAACTTTGCAGAATCAATAAAACGTCCATGTTGTTATTAGATTTGGTTGGGAAGACACCAGATGACATGGGAGTGACAGTAGGTGAAGCTCTTACCTCTAGAAAACACAAGTTACTCAAAAGCCACAGCGTAAACATCTGAAAGCGTTCTCTGTGATCAACCTGGGAAATTAGATTGTATTTGTACCCCTGAGTAAGAATTATGGTTTGGGGTTTTATTATTATAATTCTTTCTTCTGAGAACTGAATGGAAAGGCATTCCAGAAATAGACATGGAACATCCATATCGCACAGCCCTACACTAGGGCCTTGAGGATACGTAGAAAAGAACAGAGCAGTCTTATTCTTGCATTGCTTATAGTGGAGTGGTGTTTTTCCCCTTTAAAATATTTCACATTTTGACACTTTTGTCCAGACCAGGCTTTTCAATAGGCAATTTCATACACAAAATCCTTCCAGAGTCTCCCAAAAGGGGTCCCTTCCCACAACAAGTGCTGCCTTTCCCAGCTCCATGATCTAAAATTTCTTAGCCAGGGAGTTCTTCCTCCATCTTGTATATGCAAATACTCTTTGGAGACAGAATACTTTATCTGGCAGGTACAATGTAGTGTGAATAAATTAATCAGATCATTTTCTAAAAGTGGCTGTTGAAAGCTGAGAGTAGAAATGTTTGGGAAGGGGAACAGAGAGAACAGAAAGAAGGAAGACCAATGGCTCAGAAAAAGTACAGAGAGGCACCAAAACCAAACTTTGCTTCTCCATCATTTAGGATACTTGGCAGCAAGTGAAGAAGACCTAACTAAAAGTGGCTTAAGCATTAGGGAAGTGTATTTTCTCACATAGCAAGATGTCCTGAGAACTGTCTTGAGATTAGGTGATTTAGTATGTCTACGATCATTGGGAGGCAAGCCTTTTTTTCATTTCCCATTCCACTGTCTTCAGGCTTAGGCTTGTATTACCCATCTACCCAAGACAGTTGCCACAGTTCTGAGTCTTGCATGCAGACAGAACAGTGCAGAGGCAAAATTAGGGAACGAAACCCTTTTATTCTCTTCAAAGTGCAAGGAAAACTTTCTCATGATCTCCCCAAGAGACTTTCCCTCCTATTTCATTGACTGAAATTGTGTGGTGCATGCCATCACTTCACAAAAATAGAGCTTAGCATGACCAATCATGATTCACCACCTGAGACTGGGAGATGCCAAGTTGCTTTGAAGAATGTGATCCCCCCCAAGGAGGGTGGACAAAATGAGAATTCTATTAGGAAGGAGGAAGGAGGATGAAGAGCTATGGAGCAGGTACTCAACACCATCTGCCGTGGCTGCCTGTCCAGTCTTCCCAGAAGCTGGGCAACTAATTCAATTCAGTTATAATGAAAGCAGTGAGATACCAAGTCCCTCCTAATCCAACTATGCTTTTGTTAACTTTGTTTTTAGTGTCAGGTCCACTGAGTGATAATTGATAGTTTATTCTACTGTCCTATACTTCTCTTCCTTAGCTGTTAAGGAGTATCTAACTATAATAATTTTAGGGAATAATCATGTGGTTCAATCTGAGAATTAATATTTCTTGCCCAGTTTTAAATTGTGGCCTTCATTCAAAATTACCTCAGTGCAAAAGTTCCCCATGGACATAATGAGAGACCTAGACTTAAAAATATTTTATTAATCCTTTTATTTTGCACAAATCTCCTTTTGCTTAAACTCCTAACTTGTTTTTGTGAATTGTAAGTTTACTGCTTCTCAGTTCTATTTTTGTCATCTGGATTGCTGACATAAAAACAGAAAATAATCTGGGAATTCACAATATATTAAGATATAATATTATCATAAAATCCTCTTGCCAATAGTCTATGTGGAGTTTTCTGTTCTACATTCTTTGATTCATTTAGCCTATTCAGTCAATCCAATCAGATAATTGTTTGGACTAAGTATTTTCAATCAACTAATAGAATCAACTTCTTATATTGACTTTTGTAGAATCATCGTCTGATATCAGTAAATTTTGTAATTTCATTTCCCAAATTAAGTCAGTAACCATTCTGTTATACTGATATTTAGAGGAGATTTGTACTTTGGTCATTGCTGAGGTGTTTGCAGAAGATTCTGGGTGCTTCACATGTACTGCAAGCAACAAATACGGCACAGTATCAAGCATTGCCCAGCTTGATGTAAGAGGTAAGGGCTCGGGGCAGCCCGGGTGGCTCAGCGGTTTGGTACCACCTTCAGCCCAGGATGTGATCCTGGAGACTCGGGATCGAGTCCCGCATCAGGCTCCTTGCGTGAAGCCTGCTTCTCCCTCTGCCTGTGTCTCTGACTCTCTCTCTGTGTCTCTCATGAATGAATAAATAAATTCTTAAAAAAAAAAAAAAAAGAGGTAAGGGCGCCTGAAAGCCCAGAACAGTTTAGACTAGGGAACAATATCCAATTTTCAATTTCTTATTATGTTTATGACCACCACCATCACCCATTATCCTGCTGTTATCTATTATATTCCCTAAGAAAACATATCCTTGGTCTTTTATAAATTTCTCATACTCTTTCCAAAATGGTACTTAGATTTTTAGTTTAGTGGGGGGGTTTTTGTTTTGTTTTTTGTTTTTTGGTTGTTTTTTTTTTTTAATCCTCATCATTTTTTAATGCTCCAGATTATGGTTACAGTTTTTGACAAATATTCTCCCATTAGCATACTCATCTGATTTGGATACATGCCCCAGCTCACAGTTACAATCCTCTCTGGATCTTCTTGAATAAGGCTAACAGCTCAGGTCCTATTGTTGTCCTTTCAGGAAATGAAGACCTCAGAAATAATGGGTCTCTTCACTCAGCCAGTTCCACCACCAACCTGGCTGTTATTGAGCAACAGCCATCGCCACCCAACCCAGAGCCTCCTTCTGTGGAACAACCACCTAAACCCAAACTCGAAGGAGTTCTGGTGAACCACAATGAGCCCCGGTCCAGTTCAAGGATTGGGCTCCGTGTGCACTTCAACCTGCCTGAAGATGACAAAGGAAGTGAAGCTTCTTCTGAGGGTGGCATGGTGACCACCAGACAGACCAGGCCTGATTCTTTCCCGGAGAGATTCAATGGACAGGCAGCAAAAATCCCTGAGCCTTCATCACCTGTCAAAGAACCCCCTCCAGTTCTGGCCAAACCCAAACTGTAAGTAAAAATTAGAATGGATGACCAAGGGTACCCGTGAGCTTCACTGAATCTGCCCTTAAAAGTAATGTGCCTGAATGGGACACCTGGGTGGTTCAGTTGGTTAAGCATCCAGGTCTTGATCTCAGGGTTATGGGTTCAAGCCCTGCATCAGCCTCCATGTAGGACACGAAGCCTATTTTTAAAAGGGGGGGGGGAGGGCTAAAAAAGTGAATTACAGAATGAGAAAATACAATTTAAATGCTTTGCAAACCATAAATCCTTACATCGATGCTAATATACTATCACTACCATCCTTACTGTTAAATATTCTACCTCTGAATATTTATATCAGCTACCCTAAACTAGCTGATAAAGATGTTTGTCTAACATTAGAGGCTCCAGCTGAAGCACTTCTACACTCTTCTTATAAAGCTCTTTCTTGCATCTAATAATCCATATAGTCTGTAATTTTATCTTTATGTTTCCAATTTGTGCTTTAAGTGAAGCTTTTGAGTCATGGTGGAAGAGATATTTAGTACTTTTTCGACTATTCTTTGCTATGGCTAGATAGGCTATAGTAGCCACAGTAGGTTTTGTATAATATAATGGGGATGAAAGAATGGGGAGTCAAAATTTTCAGACTCACTTTGGGGCCTGATGTGGTGTCACCCTAATCCTCTAGAGAGCCTCCATTAGATGCAATGTTTAATGTTCATCCCTAATAATGCAAACACAGAACATGATACTACTACTGTTCTGTTTGATCCGCATGTCAAAATTATGAAAAATTATATTTATAATCACATAAACCTTTAAATGTCAACATTAAAATCTATAGTAACAGTACTCCCATCATGTGTTTCTCAGTGCAGAACACAAGATGTTCATTGGAAGCAAGTCATGTCATTTAGTTTTATATTCTTCTCACTACCACATAAGGCAAAATCCTGGGCATATAATTAAAAACATGCCTCTTGGAAAACCACGTCCAAAAGTGTCTCTGTCCCCTGAAAGTTCTGCTGGTCTTACTTTAGTAGGAATCTACTAAAGTAAAAAGAGGGAAGAAATTATTGTAGGGAAATAGGCAGGAATGGGGACCAAAGGCAGCCATGCCCTGCCTAGAGAAGGATAACCCAAGCCTGTCCACCACTCAATTCTCTGCCTTGAGCACCTCCTTCTTCTTTGCATATCCTCTCCGCTTCTCCCCCTTAGAAGACTCATCAGTTCACACCTGGTCCATCATGGCCTGTCCCATTCTATGATTTGTGTCAAGTTCTACTGCTAATTAAATCATTCATAGGAGCTCAATTCCAAATACCAGCTGGTCCAGCCTGGGCAGGTACAGAGGATTTATGTGTGGAGGAAAGAAGAGTCAAATGGACTAAATCAGAACTGTGAAGGGCAGTGGGGTGAGTAGTGGGGGCATTTATCAGAAAAGGGAGTTTTGAGAACAGGAAATCCAAAACCATTTCTTCAGGAACTGCCTTCTTTCTTTGTAGGGCCTCCTATTACCCAGGGACTGACTGTTCAGAGGCTATTAGGTATGTCAGTTAGGATTAGGTTTAGCTTCATGTTGCAGAAAACCCAGACAAATGGTGGGTTAAACACATGAGGGTTTTTCTCTTAAATAAAGGAATTAGGGGGATCCCTGGGTGGCTCAGCGGTTTAGCGCCTGCCTTCAACCCAGGGCCTGATCCTGGAGACCCGGGATCGAGTCCCATATCAGGCTCCCTGCATGGAGTCTGCTTCTCTCTGCCTGTGTCTCTGCCTCTCAATCTCTCTCTCTCTCTCTCTCTCTCTCTCTCTCTCTGTGTGTGTGTGTGTCTCATGAATAAATAAATAAAATCTTTAAAAATAAATAAATAAAAATAGAGGAATTAGATGGGCAGTCTGGGGCTGTTATAGTGGCTCCACAGGACTAACAACCTTGTCTCCTGTCTTTCTGCTCTGCCACCTTCAGTATTGGCTTCTTCTCCAGGTCCCCTCGTGGTCAGTATGGCTGATAGTGGTCAGGATGGCTGACAGTGGTCTGATGTCAGACTCCTTTTAAGGAGTCTTCTTAGGTCTTACCCAAAAATCTTGTGCTTGTGACTCAACTTAGTCACATGGTATACTAGCTGCAAAGGAGACGAGGAAGTGTAATCTTTGGCTGCATATGTTGCCTCCATGAATAAAATCAAGTCCTTTTACAAATGGAAGAATTAAGCAGTCAGCCAACAGTAACTGCTACATTAGACTTTCAATGAATATAATAATTCTTGCTACTAAATTATGTAGTGACACCCTCTACAAATCCCAGTCCTCTGCACTATATAATTCTTTAATCTTTTTTGCCTTCCTAAAGTTTTCTCTTAATTGTGTTTGTATTAGTAGAGGAATAAATATATATGTACATGTGCACACATACACTCACGAGTCCTTTGGGGACCCATCTACAGCTTTTTCTTACTAGTTTTGACCTCACTGGTTTGAATCTTTTAGGTTTTGCATTAAAATGTATCGACTCTAGGAATAATCTTGCGGATACGATTTTCTGCTTGTTTCTTCAATTTGCCATTTATACAGAAAATAGACATAGTTCTTACAGATCCTAAAACTGCAAGAGAAAGAGAAACTGTCATTTTTAAACATTGTATCATCCAAGCCTAGATAATTCAGACTTTGAGATTTTCAACTTGAATTCAAGCTGTCTAGAGCAGTGATTCTTCATCCTAGCTACATTCTCTAATAAAATGTAGATCTTTTAAAAAAATATTTATGCCTTCCACCCCAACTAAATCAGAATCCTTCCACAGATTATTTTAATATTCAGCCAGTTTGGAAACTACTGGTCTAAAGTTGGAAAGTCTGGGATACAACCCTTTATCATTCCACCCCACCCCAGACAAACACCCCTCCACACCCAGCAGAAAACAATAACTAACTTTTAAAGTGAGGAAAATGTCAGACAAAAATCAGAATGTACTGGGAAAGCCTATGTTTTGGGGACAAGTGTTTCTTTAGAGTAGTGGTTCTCAGTCCCAGATGCCTGAGAAAACCACCTAGAGCCTTGCTATTCATAGCGTGGGCATCCCCTGGGAGCTTGATAGAAATGCAGACTCATGTCCCACTCCAGACTTGAATCAGAAATAGGGGTGGGGCTGGGTGAACAAAATCTGCATTTCAACAAGCCCTCCAGAGGCTTCTGAGGCTCACTAAAGTTTAAGAACCACTGACCTACTTTTTAAAAGATAGTAATAACTAAGCCTGGATGTTTTCCCGGGCCAACTGACTCTCTGAGCAAACAAACCTCAATTATTGAGGTTTGTCTTTTACGCTCTGTGGGGGATTCTAGTGTGTAGCCAGCATGGTAGCCACTGTTAAAACCACAGCTAAAAGCCAATTGCAGAGACATGTTTACTCAGAATTAGTTATCCTAATCAGTGATGTGCTGGCAGATGTTTTAACAACGGGTGGAGACGGGGAAGCCCATAGCATTTGCCAATTTTCTCCCACCGTGTTCTATTTCAAGCTGTTAGAGAAAGGTCATTAACTGGGAATTGGAATGAGATGTGCACAGTCGGCTCTCTAGAGCAGTCCAGAACGGGCTCCAGCACACACTGCCCCAAATTTTTGTTGCCAAAATTGCTTTCAAAAATACTTGATACTTGATCCCAAGTTTGTTTTGTTGTTTGATCATTAAGCCTGTTTTATTTCAACAGTTCAAAATCCCTAAGAAATTACTTTGTATTTCAGAAACCACAAGAGGCATCCTTATAATTTGGAAACTCTAATTTTCATTCTTATAAATCTTGGAATTAATATTTGTAGTTTAGAAACTAAAAAGTAAAAGAGCCACCGTTTATTACTTATATGTTGTAGGCAATTTATCCATTTTCACAACAGTGTTGAGACGTTAGTTATTCTTATTTTATTTATGAGGGAATTGGATCAGAAAAAGTGTAGAAGCTACCCAAAGCCACACAGATAATGAGTGGCAGAGCCAGGATTAGGACCTAAGTCTGTCTGTCTGCAGAAACCATATTCTTGAGCATTATGCTTAAATTATGTGTGTGGCAATGGAGAAGATATATTCAGGTAACCCAAGAGAGATGATAAATCTGCCTGGGTAATGATGTCAACTTGAAAACTGATAAAAGAAACCTTGGGTATAAATCTGATTTTAGATATCCTCATGGCAACAAGAAAAGAGCAGCTGAGCTTATAACAATTTATGATAGGCAGTTACTTTGAATTAGAGATGTTACTCAGGATTTTAGAACTGGTAGCCGTTGTAATTAATTTTCTCTTCCTTTCTTCTTTCATTGCACTTTGTACCTTTATTATTAAAGCAGTAGATAAGTTCCACATGTTATCTGTAAATAACCAGTGGTTATTTATGTCATATGTATGTATAATAAGATTTTTGAGTCCTGAATAGCTTGTACTATCTCATGCATATTTATATCTCCTACACAGACTATCAAAGTAAACACAGAAGATTCAATAAAAGTTTGTCGAGTAATGGAATTGACACCCAATGTAATGAATAAGCGAATCCAAACAACTGTTTTAAATCCCTTCTGAAACAAGACTAATAAAATGAGAGGGGGAAAAAACAACCTTGTTCAAACAAAAAGAGACATTATTTCCAAGTGAATTCTTCCAGAAACTCAGATAATCAAAACAATTTGACACTGTATCTCATATATCATTATGTTTAAGACTTGTGACCCTCTATAATCCAATGTATTGCATTGGATGATAAGGGCTAATGTGCCTTGGGAAGCCTTACTTACAGTAAAAAGCTAGTTCTTAGTTTTTATTCAATGAGAACTAAAGGAAACAAGAATCAATCAATACCAAATGACTTCCTGCCCCCTTTTATCATCCTTATCTTTCTAAGCTTACTTACTTGTCATATACTACTTTTTCTGTTTCCCTAAGCACAATAAAACATTTCTGCAAAATCATTCATGTAAACTACTCTATGCAGAGATGTCCTGAAAACCATATAGCATTATTTTCTGGCTATAGCAATCACAGAATGTGACCTGACAAATATGAAATCCATTAAAATCTAAAGATTTCTGTATTTTCATTCTATTGGCTAAGTTAACACAGAAACAATACTAATTGTATATATTTTTATTTTTCTAAGGATAATCTAACAAAGTTATTTCTGTTTCTCTTGGTCACTGAATCTTTCCTCTATGATGAAACTAAAAGGTTTAATTAATTTTTAATTATATTACTTTATTCTCTCAGCTTAAAACTTCTAAAAAGGAGAGAGAGATAAGAAAGTTACTATACCAAGTGGCTAACGCTTCTGAATTCTTAGTTTAACTCAAAACAAGAATTTTCATAGATTAGTAGAATGATTGCAGCCATTTGACAGCAAATAGGGTCTGTTTGTGAAGTTACTTTTCCATATATTGTGTATCAGAAATGTTACTGAAAGAAAGGAAAAAGATCTTAAACTCCAAGAATTCAGAAAAATCAAGGTTTGGAGAACCTCCTGATTCAACTTTATTATCACTGGTGTTGTTGACCTTCCTGATGCTATGAAAATACTGAACTTTTCATTTTTAATAGATCTCATGTTCAGCAGATCACCTATGTTACAGTAGCAACCTATGTTTCCAAAGAACGTAAAGCTGTGGTAGATTTGAAACACCACAATCTTCCTCGTGGAATTTCCTGTAGTTATTCATTTGAGAGTAAATACTTCTAAACAGCAAAGTTTAGCAGCCCTGATGACTTTATGCATATAAGATTTTTAGAGATTTTAATTTTCCATTTTCTTTCTTAAGAAATAATTAACCAGGGGCACTTAGGTTGAGTGTCCAACACTTGATTTTGGCTCAACCTCCACTTGGGCTTGCTCCCTCTTTAATGGAGTCTCCTCTCCCTCTCCTTCTCCCTTCGGCCCCTCCCCACCGTGGTTGCTCTTTCTCTCTCAAATAAATAAATAAATCTTAAAAAAAATAATTAACCATTTTATTAAGATAAATAGATTGTAGGCAAATCATATAATGTTTGTGCAACTCAGCTTCCTACGAAAGAAAAAAGTACTTCCAGCTTTTCTTCTTTCCCCTTAGGAACAAGAAAAGTCTAAGGCAATGTTTCTTTTCTTTTCTTTTCTTCTCTTCTCTTTTCTTTTCTCTTCTTTTCTTTTTTAATTTTTAAAAATTTTTTGAAATTTAAATTCAATTTGCCAACATATAACACCCAGTGCTCATCACATCACATGTAAGGCAATGTTTCTAACTAGGGTGGCCATATAATCTACCATTCAAACCCTGACATTTTTTAAAGTAAAAGAGCATTATTAAAAATTATGCCAGGAAAACAGGCATAAACCAAGACTCCAGGATGTATTGGGACATATGATCACCTTATCTATAATGCTTTGTTGTTGAGAGAGGATTAGAAACACCAAGACACATCCAGCAGCTTTATTAAGGTTTGCTTTAAAATGAGGCAGAATGGGGGCACCTGGTGGCTTAGTTGGTTAAGCATCTGCCTTCAGCTCAGACTGTGATCTCAGATCTCAGTCTCAGGGTCCTGGGATTGAGCCTGGTGTTGGGCTCCCCAACTCAGTGGTGAGTTTGCTTCTCCCTCTTCCTCTGCTCCTCCCCATTGCTTGTGCGCTCTCTCACTCTCTCTTTCTGTCTCAAATGAATAAACTCTTTTTTAAAATAAATAAATAAATTGAAGCAGAATAAAGAATACAACACACTCAGTTACTTATGTCGCTGCCTTCTGTCCCAAAGCTGAGATACAGTTTGCTCCTACCAGAACTTTAGGCACTCCCAACAGAGGAGCATTGTTTCAATTTCTTTTCCTAACTTATAAACACTCTAGAATTGGGCTGCCATGTTGCAGGGTCACAACACAAAGAATATAATGTAAACTATGCCTTTTGGAGCTGTGCGTTATGAGGGCTTTTCCCCTTTTCCTCACAAACAGATTTAGAAAGGAGAAACAGCTCACAAAGAATTGATGAGCTCCTTCCTGGCAACTCTGGTTGTGTGTTCTGAGTCAGCATAAAGTTATAAACAGCCTGTATACACATTTTATTTTTAAGATTTTATTTATTTATTCATGAGAGACAGAGGCAGAGCAGATGGAGAAGCAGGCTCCCTATGGGGAGCCCCATGCAGGACTCGATCCCAGGACTCCGGGATCATGCTCTGAGTGGAAGGTAGACGCTCAACCACTGAGCCAGGTGGCACCCAGGTGCCCTTACACATTTTCTGATGGGTGAGGTCAAGGGTGACAGATTTCCCTTCTCTCTCTCCCCACTCTCGTGTGCAGTGATTCCAGTCAGCTGCAACAGCTTCATAACCAAGTCTTACTGGAACAACAGCAGTTGCAAAACCCGTCTCCTTCATCTCCTAAGGAGTTTCCTTTCCACATGAGCGTTTTGAACTCCACTGCTTCCCCGGCGGTGACAGCGTCCGGCAAGCAGGTGAAGGCCCCGCCGGCACAGACATTCAGCCTGGCCCGGCCCAAGCATTTCTTCCCCGCTCCAAGTGCCACCGCAGCAGCAGCAAGCGCGTCCCCTTCCAGCTCTCCAGTGTTCACCCTGAGCGGCACACCTCAAACCATTCAGAGGACAGTGAGCAAAGAGAGCCTCTTACTTTCTCACCCCTCCATGCAAACCAAACCTTTGGGAGGAGCATCCATCCAAAGCGAGCCACCCCCTCCGGCTCCCATAGAGCCAGCACAACCACCACTCACATTTGCTGTCTCCAGTGGAAACCAGTTTCAGCCTCGCTGTGTTTCCCCAGCTCCAGTCTCTCCTACCAGCCGGATTCAGAACCCGGTGGCTTTCCTCAGCTCGGTTCTGCCTTCTCTCCCTGCCATCCCGCCCACCAATGCCATGGGGCTGCCCAGAAGTGCACCATCTGTGTAAGTGTCATTAAGATCTCTGAAGTAAAAGATGTCACTTAAGAAAGGACCTATGCCTAGAATAGCTTCATCTGGGACAGGACTCTCATTGAGTGGATTCCTAGATAACCCTCGTAGACACTAAACGGATTTTGAACACTTTAGAGCAAAGGGCATGATTACTTTAAATCATTTTCAATAATTTAAATACTGAAAACCCCTCTACAAACACAGATTCTCTGTGCAGTGCTCAACGTTGGGGCATAAGTGCCTGATGACTCCTAGTATCTGACTGCCATTTCAGCCACCCTGATTCCTAGGCTTTCGGGCACTGGCAAGGGCTTTTCATGGGTGTGTCAGGTGTGACTTTATTTTACAGGCCATCCCAGGGACTAATGAAGAAAAACACAAAGTCTCCCCAACCAGTGAATGATGATTACATTCGTGAAACTAAGAATGCAGTGATTCTAGACTTGGGGAAAAAAATGAATTTCAGTGATGTCAGATCAAACCAGCAGGTAAGATTGTTGGGCTCAAATGGTTTATTGGAATTTCAATACAAGAAGTACAATTTCACTTAATTCAGTCCTTGGATGGTTGGGCCACCAGACCTCAGAGAGGCTGACCCTGCAGTGTTAGAAGATAGAGCATAGATTAACCAAAGGCCGTACAGGAAACTCACCTACATGGATCTACGGTTCTTGATTACTCCAGTAGTTAATTCAATGTAACTGTTTATATGTTTTTATGTAGGATGGAATATGTTAAGGAAAGAGAGATTAGATAGTCTGTTGGCCATTCCAGCAATCCTCAGGTCAGTATTGACAAACACCATCACATCTTTGATATATTTCAATGTATGAGAAGATCTAGATTGAAATGAACTCTAGGGTTCCACGCTGTCCTTTATTTGACTTCTACAATCTAAGGTGCTAGAGGTCTATTCACCAGTTCCTTTCAATCTTTACATTCAACATCAGTTGAATCATGTAAAATAGCCATTAGTCAATATCCTGTGGTTCAACCCATACAACTCTTTGCTCACTAGTGAGTGTTCACACTGAAGGAGAGAAAGAAAAGCCATAAGTGAGCATCAAATTAAAAAAAAAAAGACTATTTTGTTATTTGAGCTATTTACTTTTACATTTCATAACATGATTATTTTTAAAATGTATTACTTTTTAATAACCAAACTCTTGATTTGTTTCCCAAGGTGGGAACTGATAAAATCTAATTTGAAACATAACACAAGAAAAAAAAAGAAAAGAAAAAGAAGAAGAAAAAAAAAGAAACATAACAATATTTCAGTCAAAAGTACATGCCAAATATTGTAGAATTTGTAGCATAAGTAATCCCTGGAAACAAGGCTCCAGATTTTCCTGACCATATGCTGTTTTCCTTAGTGCTTCTGTCCTTTACATCCAGTGGAGCCATGGATATACAGTATTTTACAACTGTGCTGTATGTTGGGCAATTTTTACTAAGTAGATTCTTTTGAAAATGTGCTGCTTAAAATCTTTTTCAGTTTGACTTTAAATTATTGAATCAAAGAAGAACAGTTAAACTCGCTATAATTGAGTACCTTTTCCTGTATTGTTTCACCAAATTACATATGTTTCTGGGAGGCAAACGCCAAGGCAACTATTCTTCTCTCTTCCATCTTCTAAATGGAGAAATGGAGGCACAGTTGTCAAACTGTCAGTGTTAGAACTAAAGCTGGAGCCCTGGTCTCCAGGACACCACATTTTCCCTGCAACTGTGCAGCCTTTTACAGTTTTATGGCAATTACCTGTAAGCCCCATAAATGTTGCTCTGTCTGATGCAGATTTGCTTTCCTGTAACACTGTCATCACATATGTGGTTGTTAATCCTTCTAAGTGTCACTGAAATCGGAGCTGTGTTCAGCCTATGTCTTTTATAACTCAGAGAGGGAGCAATTAAAACTCTGTAAAAATGATACCAGGTCAGCACACAAGCTGTTTTATTTTACTTTTATAGTTACTCTGTAGGTAGATCCATGCTAATCTGCTGTCCAACTGCAGCAAAGTAGGGTTTTTCTCCTAATTACCTGAAACGTGAGCATATGTAAACATGAACTTCTATGAATTGAGTGTCATAATCCTGATAGAGCTCATTATTAAGCTCCCATCATGAATTAACTCCAAGGCTAATAGAAGGGACTAGGAGCAGTTTCAAAAAGCATCTCAATACTCTCCATTTGAATATCTGTGACATGCATCAGTGTTCTTCTGAGAATCATTAGTCTGAGAATTGCTATGGTAGTTTAGTTACAGAATTGGTCCTAGACTGAGTTCTATGCCATGAATAAGAAAACCAAGCTGCATAAATGCAATTCTGGAAACTAAGGATCTGTCTAAGATGGAAAGTTTGCATTAGGTTGGTAGATGTTGATTCTGAGTAAGTTTGGGGAATAAAAGGATGACCACATTATAATACTGTTCTGTCATTGTTGCCTTGGGAAATGATAGTGAAGATGTTGCGGAGAACTATCTAAAATGTATTGTGGCCTATTGATGAAGTTAGAAGAAGAAAATTTGCTTAGGAAAGTGGAAAAACAATCATAAAGAAACACTTGCCTATTGATAGCCATCTATATCTGTAGTCTGGGGACAGAGGAATCAAAATGATCAGTTTTATCATTCCCATATTAGCCTGTACATATGAAGGGGAAGAAAAATATTTCTTCTGAAGAGTATGCATCTGTTTTTGTTTTATTTTGCTTTGAAAACTTTTAGATCTGAAAGTTGGACTCTCTTACCCAATTTTATTCCTAGCAAATGAAGAACAGCAACCTTTTAGAACATGTGTGTGGTCTAACCTCATTCCACTATGCTGAGCATGGAAATAAATCAGAGGTCCTTGAACAATGAATATTGACTATAGACAATTTCCTCCCCAGAACTCAAACTTATAAATTAACGTTTTAGAAAATGGGTTTTCTTTGACATATCTACCACTTTGTATTATCATAACTGTAATATTTCAGCATTTACCTTCTAACTCATTTTATATAACATTTCTAAATAGCAATTAACATTTGCTTGTTGATTCTTAGAACACAAAGGTTCATATTTATCTGGCTAGCTTTCTAAACTGACAGTGAAGTTTCTTTGAGTTGATGATAAGTTGAATTGACGCGAGAGGTACCCAGCCTCTAGATTTTAGGCTACATTATTCCTTATTTTGAAGTGTATCATTCACCACCAGTGTATCTTCAGTGGACAACAATAAAACATAAATGGTTTAGGATAGCAAGGTGAATCTGAGAAGTCAAAGGAACATAGGATCACAAAATATAATAATGAATGTTTCCTAACCAATTATTTTAATTCACACATGACTTAACATGATTTTCTGTACCCAGTATATATTTGGTAACTGTTAATTTCTGAACACACACACACACACACACACACACACACACACACACAGTCTTATTTCAGCTTTCCTCCTTGACCTCATTTCTCTGGAAACCTTCCCATCACTTTATTCTGCTCATTCCCCCCAACACACTTTTTAAATTAATGCTTCTTTAAAACTGTCTGTGGTTCCCAGATACTGCCAAAAGAAAAAAATATGCACCTAATTCTTGCTATACTTTTTGTTCCTCTAATCTTCTTCTCTAAGCTGCTTAGTCCTTTCTTCTACCTAAAGCATACCTCTTTCATCTCTTACTATGAACTCTTTATGAAAATCCTATTTTGTGAGTCTTGCCATCATTCCTTTTCTAATAAGAATTCCACACAGCCATTGACCTTAGGTTGCTTATTTGGGGGCACAGTAGAACCTTGGGATAGTAAAGTATCCCCATGTCCTCTGCCATAGGCCCACCCAGGATACACCAGTTATAATCTCCCTAGGAGCTGGAATTGGTGGATGTCTTAATCATTGCTGCACGCCTGTTGTGTCTGGCACAGAGTAGGTACAGAATATGTGCTGAATTAGTACATGGTTATGGGATTTACATTAGTTTCATATAAAATAATGAAACTTTCAACCAAATAGAAAATTTTGGATATTTGTGGCCTATCTATGGAAAATATCTCACTTGACTATATAGATTCTGATTATGCCTAATTATGGATACTACCCTATGATAATCCATTTCACTCAATAGATTAAAAGGATGAAAACATTGAAAGTAAACAAAACTCTGGTGTTAACTGAATGTCAGTTTCAGACAGAAAAACATTCTCTCCTTTGGGGCATAGACATCACTTACAAGCATCTGATGCAAAAATTGCTGCTTTTACTGACAAAGGGATAAGGCAAGGGGAAAGGGAGATTGCAGCATAAATTCAGTCCTGGGAATTCAAAGCCTGTGTGGATCAGTAGGACAACCTTTCTGCAAACAGTGTAGAAAGCACTTAAATTTAACTCCTACATATTGCTTTTGTTTGCAAATTTCTTTACAAAATCTGAGTCCCATCAGTTGTGACTTGGAATGACAATCTTGATTTATGTGTAATCAGGGTAGTTATCCTTGGGATAACCAACTCTTAGTTGCAAAGCACTACAAAAAGAGGTCAATTTCTGCTTTGAGGATGGTATACATCTTTGGTAACCGCTCAGGAATAAAGATTCAGTGCTTTAGCCATAGGCCGCGTACCCCTGTCACACAACTGCATGGTTTCCAACTGCATGTTCCTGTTTCCCATTTCCCAAATATTTGTGAAACCTTTATGGGAATTCCTTGATTTACAGCATTCTTATTTTGTTGCTAATTTGCAATTTATACATTATATACTTGGTAAATTAAACAAGTATGTCTAAAAAAGAATTTTTTTCTCCCAGTATCCCTTTGAATTTATTCAGTAGGACTATTTCTCCTGCTCTAGCAATATCAAACCTAAGGCAGTCAGTCTCAAAACAGTTTTGGCCCATTTAGTTCTTTAAGGTTCTATGGTAACTTTGTTGTGAAATACAGTCTTGACTCAGTAGTACAAAATTTCCAGTCCTTGTAGTAACCAACACTGTAATCCTTATTCAGAAATATAACACCACACACAAATACTCCCATCCATACCCCCACGCTGCAGAGACTGTTATAAATGGTGAACCTAAAAGCCAGGAAGGGAAGTATGGCCAGCTTCTCTCTTTTTTGCTTCCTCCTCCCCCACTTTACTACACTGTTCCACACTCCCTTTTCCAGCCACGGAGAGACAAAATCTGACCCCATAGTGGCTTTGTCTTGTATGTGGCCCATGTGTGCAGGATGGAACCCATCACAAGTCCTCTGCCCTGACACAATGCAGCTGGCCCAGTGACAAAAAGCTGCCTCACTCCTCGCTTTAGCTCTTTTAGGCAGGAGTCAGATATTAACCCATTGTAGAAAACAAAACAAGCTCTCCAGATGGATCCATTTAATCTCCCTTGCTGAGCTTAAAGTGAAGGCAGGTACCCTTGGAGTAGAGGAGGAGGTAGGAGCTGCAGAGACACAATAACTTTTTCCAAAGTCCTCTCACTGGATCTTCCTCCTTGCTTCTTTGTAGAGGAGGAGGTGAGGGGTTCAGATGGTCTAGCCTGTCTGTAAGCACCTGCTTTTGAAATTTCTGGGGAATAGTTTGTCTGCCAATTCACTTGTTTTTTTGATATCTAGCCCATCTTTGTGCCTCAATAAAAACTTCCAGTTAAGATCTGGTTGCTACTGTGTCCTCAGTACCTAGTTATGAGTAGTATTTTTTTAAATAACTCAGTGAGTGTTCTGTTTCCATCACCTCCCAATTTGCTATACTGATAAAATAATAAATATATAACCAATATGCATACCTTTATAGTAAAACAAAATGTGCATATTTTCATCATAGTGCTTCTGTAGTTCCTTGGATCAAATCAATTCAAATATTTATAAACTCCATAAAGTCAGGCCTCAACTTGGTCAAGTCAAGTTTGGAATACATGGAGACAATGTGGTATTTATATTCTCAGGCAGGCACTTGAGGCCTCATATATATCATCCATTGTATTCCTGAAGGTTAAGTATAATCATAACTTACCACTATGTATAATAACCCTTCTTTGGGAAAATTACTTCATACTTTCAAAATAGAATTTCAGGAATTCACCTCTCCCTATAATAACTCTGACAATCTATTTAGCCAGGAAGTTACCAGCCCTTACATGTCTGGCAGAAGCTTCAGGAAAGATGCTTTAATTTAGAGCAAGAGCTCCATTAGACAATGACTAGAGGTGTTATGGAAAGAACTGGGGGGAAAAAAAGGAAAGGACTAGGAATTTGGGGACTTAAATAAAATAAGATGAGAAGCCGTAGAAGGCTAAGACATCCCTCGTGCCACCCTCACAAAAACTCTGAGTTTCCTGAACTTTAGGATCAGTGAGTGAGGTTTGAGAACTATGTGAATTATTCTGTTTGGATGTCATTTTCAAAATAATAAATCCTCTATTTAACACCTACTTCATATGTAAGGGAATAAAATGACTCATTGGTTTTACTCCTCAGTATCCCAGAAAATAAACAAATGTGTTAAAAAGAAAAATAATATATAATCAGAAGCATAAATGCAATTCAAGAAAGAAGAAATATATATTCTTCATGTGATTTTAAACTGGCAAGTCTTCTCGGCCTTTTGGCTAAGATCAAGTGTAAACTGGCAAGACTAAAATATTTCACATTTGGGAGATCATTAAATGTATTTATGGAAAATATAGTCATTGTGTGAAGTATTAGATTGAATCATATGAAATTCTATATTTTTGACCTACAAAAAGGTCAGCCTCGTATAGTTTGGTCTACTAGGTAGCTGGAAGCTTTGTCAACTTTTTAAAAATTCCTATAATATATAAAATAGTCTTAATGCTTTTAAACTAGGTTTCAAATTAATGGAAGTGGACAATTTTTTACTTTAACTGGTTTGAATTATCTGATTAAAAATTAATAAGCTAACTGAAGATTAATCATTTTCTCTACCCTGAAGAGCTGTGGGTTTATTTTGCTTACCCACTGTGAGATGTGGCCAAGAAAGGAGGATTTAAAATTGGTTTCAAGAAATTGAAACCAAGAAACACCTGATTTCTGTTTCCTAAGTTCCAATTCTACACAAATTCAGGTGATAATATGTATAAGATAATAACTAAAGGGCATGAGTAATGTGATTTAATAGCTTGAGAATACATTTTATGAGTCCTGAATGCAATCACTCTGCGTAAGACTGGAGGCAGATGTGTATCATCCATGTACTTCCGAATTCTATTTCAGGAACATCCTAGTGCTATCTCCATGGTGTTCACCTAAATTATGAAATTGTGGTTAACTAGAGTCACAAGCTTAACAGAAGGTCTTACCTTCAGCCCAAAGCCATGGCTCAGGAGTCCTCAAAGATGCAGTTGGAACAAGTGATTGCCCCCATGTCATCCATGTATTCACTCATTCTTCAGATACTCACTGAGCATCTGCCACAAGGCAGACACCATTCCATGTTCTGTTGATATAGTGAGAAGCAAGATAAACAAGATCTTTGCACTTGTGGAGCTAACATTCTAACCCTTAGAGATATTCAGTCACTCAATCAATAAACAAACAAGAAATATACTAGATAGTAACCAGTACTGTGCAGAGAATTTGAATGGAGAGTTCATTTACATGAAGTGGACTGGGAAGGCTGCTTTGAGGAGGTGACATTTAAGCTTGATAGTATTCAGCAGGGAGAAGGAATGACAGGAAAATTCAGGATAAGTCCTAGATTCAGAGTTTAACTTGGTACACTCAAAGTGTGGTCTGAGGTCCTGTGGCAATCTGTAAGCTATCACCTCTCCACCTTGACATAAGTACAGAAACTGAGAGTAACCATTAAGAAATCTTCATAGCAGTTTGACAGAAAAATTTTAAATACCTATTAAATATAATAATTTTGCATGCCTCCTAAATTACATTTTTGCTCTGAATTCATTTTTATTTTACTTTATAAAACTATGCATTGGAAATTTTTTAAAACCTGGTTTTCACCAAAAATAGTGTGAGAAACACTGGCTTAACTACTTAACAGTTGGGTGAATAGTGGCATGATTTCCTGATTTGGGGAAGAGCAGGGTAAGAACATTTCTGGGAGACAGAAACAAAATGTGTATTGTTTGGATGATGCTAAGTTTGAGATGCCCATTGGGTGCCCAAGCCATGATATAGAATCAATCACTGGGCATATGATTCTCATGATGTACAGTAGATCATCGAGTATATGAGTTTTGGGGAAAGCTCAGGCTTGAAGATATGGATTTGGGTCATCAGCATACAGAAGGTAATGAAGTTGTGAAATGGGATGAGACCACCTACCTAGGACTAGGAGCTCGGAAAGGAGACTGATAAGGAGCAGCTTAAGAAAGAAAAGGAAAACCAATATGGTGTTGTGAAAACAAACAGAAGAAAATATTTCAAAAAGGAGGAAGTAGCCATCTTTGCCTAATGCTGCTGAGGGGTCAGGTAAGAAAAGATTAGTAGCAATTGGATTTGGCAAATTTGGAGACCCTGACAATCTCAGTGGAACAGTGAGAACACAAGCCTCATTGGAGTATATTAGCAAAAGAGTGGGTAACAAGGAAATTATCCTGTAACAATACAAAATTACTTCAGGTAGGTTTGTTGTGGTAGGCATAGAGAGATGCAATGAAGATGGATGTGAAGTAAAAGATTTATTCAAGACAGGTTTCATCAAGTATACAGATGGGAACGTGCAGAATAGATAGGAAGTTGGTAATGGAGGCATGCATCAGAATGCAATTCAGAATAGTTTTTCCATATTACAAGATAAGAAGTTCTACATATTGAAATGGACATTAATACTAGAAATGGAAATTACATTCCATCTTCATTTCTCTACAGGATGCTACTGGGGCTCCATACTCAAGGTGAGGAATCAGGATTCACTAAGGCAGTTTGGGATTATAGTAGAGACATTGACATCTCCTTTAGTGCTCCATGGTGAGGAACTGGAAATGGAATATGTTTGGTTTATTGGGTTTCCATGATATATATTTAATATCTGAATCTAAAAAGTTCCATCCTCAAATTATACTCATAGTCATCCTCTTTATCACCCATAGAACTGAAATTGAAACATATTTGCCATTTTGACAGGAGTACAAAATTTCAAGCTTTGAGCAGAGGCTGATGAATGAAATAGAGTTTCGCTTGGAACGTACCCCTGTTGATGAATCAGATGATGAAATCCAACATGATGAGATCCCCACGGGCAAGTGTATTGCTCCCATCTTTGACAAAAGACTTAAGCATTTCCGGGTTACAGAAGGCTCTCCAGTGACATTTACTTGCAAAATTGTTGGAATACCAGTTCCAAAGGTAGGAGAAGATGACCAGTTGGTTGCCCAACCAACAACACAGAGCTGTAGACGGGTGCCTTAACGAAAGTTTTGTCAGATTCTAGGGAAGTATCTACAGAGGGAATAAAAACTACTGCCAGAAAACTAACAAAGCCCAGATAATTTTACTAAAAAGAGAGAGTCAGAGATAGGATCATTAAATAATTAGGCCAAAAATAAATCAGATTTATGGGTAAGTTAGAATTTTAATACAAGTTTAAAATAAACTTCTTCAGTCATAATCTTCCATTTTGGGCTATTGATTCTCTCAACCACCAAACTCACCAAATTGATATTTTTCTTTTTACTTAACATTTATTGAATACCCACAAAGTGCCTGTTGTTGCACAAAGTGAGCTATATTTGTATTATGACTATTAAGTTGGTAAATGCTGAAAATGTCATATCGTTATTACTGGCTGCTGAAAAATCTTATGAGTCACCAGATTTTTTTGGCAGTCAGCTGAAAGAAGGATTTACACCTGGTATGGCTGTGGTAGGGGATCTCTCTGCTCTACTTTCAAAAACATTAGCATGGTGTTATCATGTATGGTTAGGTAACCAGGAAATGTGAAGAAGAACAGCTGCAGCCAGTATTTTAACCCCCTGTCTTTGAGATATCTCCTTGATACATGCAGAATTCAACATGAAAAATATACTTACTTAAATTTTAGCCAGATGAGAAATTTAACAAGTGACTCCTGGCTTCCTTCCACTTGGTATAATAAACCATACTATCCTTTCAAGTAAGGTGAGCTATTGTAGACTCTCAGATCTGTGACTGCAGAAGACTTGAGCTTGTAAACAAGATAATGGGGGGGGAGGATTCACACTCCTGGCTTTCATTATTTTGCCTCTGAAGACATGTCTGGTCCTTGGGGTGGCTTTTTAAGTAATTATGAAGTACAATAGAAACAGTCAAAAGCTTGATCTTGATCCTAAATTATACAGAATTTTTGACTTATGTATTGTGTATGTACAAGTGCAGGAGCATATTATATAGTCATTTTTAATATATATTTTTCTAAGTGCTTTATAAGGGATGGGGCACTTGTAGAGATGACTATCAGTCCTTGCCTCACCCTATTTCCTACTTCATCATCCTCAAAAGATGTACAGAACAGTGTATGTTCTCCTCGATTAACTCTCATTGCAGGTTTACTGGTTCAAAGATGGGAAGCAGATATCAAAGAGAAATGAGCACTGCAAAATGAGGCGAGAAGGAGATGGGACATGCTCTCTGCACATCGACTCCACCACCAGTGATGACGATGGCAACTACACTATCATGGCTGCCAACCCCCAGGTGGAGAAGCAGGGTTCTGCGCTGTGCTGCACTCTGAGGAAGGAGAACTTGATGTCATTGTGAATGAGACCTTGAGAAGTGCCAATTACTAAGGATTGCTGAGGAAAATGAATGAGAAGCATTGTGATTGTGTGTAACTAGAGCACAGTATCACAGCTTAAAAGACCAGTTAGCCATTGATGGGTCACTCAACCCTTCAGCCTTTGTCAAAGGAGATTTGTAGTATCTGTTCACTATATCCCGTATGTATTGGGCTAAATCATATGGTTATCAACTCATTCACTCTCTTGAAGAGTCTATTTGTTTTGTTCTTTAGAAAATAAGCAAATTACTCCAAAAAAAACTTGTCAATATTCCTCAAAATCATAATGTCTTTTTTTTTTTGGTAAATGCGAAAGCCATAATCTTTCACTTTCCTTTTCTGAATGAGATCAAGACTTAAAATTCCCCTAAAAGTCATGGTGGCAGAATAAATATCTTTAACCACGATTAGAATACAAACTATAGAACTATAATTTCTATTCTCACCCATTCTTCTTTTTTTTTTTTTTTCACCCATTCTTCTTATTAAAAATGTTAGTTTTGAGGATAATCTCTATTAAGAAAAGTATAAAAGACTTGGCCACAGTCTCTGCATGTGGCTGCAGATAATGTTAAGTGCACAAGAATTCAGATTTGTTTACATCTGTGCTCTATTCATTTCTCAGCTCAAAATGAAAGTCTCCATAATATTCTTTAAATTCCTCCCTGGAATATTAACAGTGATCTAAGGAGTCATATTTTATTGTTTTCATTCCCACCCCCAAGTTTTTGTCCTCAGAATAGTTAGCAAAAGGTTCATAATGTTCCAGTCCAGAAAAAAATTATATAAATTGAAAAAAAATGTGGAAATCTCTTATTTTTGTTTCTCAGGGGAGAATCAGCTGTTCAGGCCACTTGATGGTCCAAAGTTTGCCCATTCGCAGTCGACTAACATCTGCTGGTCAGTCTCACAGGTAAAGACAGTAAGAATCTCCCTTCTCTAGCTCCTCCCAAACATCTGCCCACCACAATAAACATCAAAGTATTGGTCTACAAATTGTTACATAAAGTGCAGTTCTGCACCTGTAGCATCAACATTCCTTGGGAGCCTGTTGTAAATGTGGAATCCCAAGCCCCACCCCAGCCTACTGAATCAGAAAGTGCATTATAGGGCAGCTCGGGTGGCTCAGCGGTTTAGCGCCGCCTTCAGCCCAGGGCGTGATCCTGGAGACACGGGAATCGAGTCCCACGTCGGGCTCGCTGCATGGAGCCTGCTTCTCCCTCTGCCTGTGTCTCTGCCTCTCTCACTCCTTTCTGTGTATTCTCATGAATAAATAAATAAAATCTTGAAAAGAAGTAAAGTACATTATAATAAAATCCCTAGGTGATTTGTAAGCACATTACATTTGAGATGCAGTGGTCTGTCATATACTCTTAATGGCTCAAAATTTGTAACCATCAGTAGCACCTGTGCAGATAATATATAAACCAGAGTCTTTGAATTAAATTACCATATTTTCTTTAATAAAACAGAAACTGGGGACGCCTGAGTGGCTCAGCAGTTGAGCACCTCTGCCTTTGGCTCAGGGTGTGATCCTGGAGTCTCAGGATCAAGTCCTACATCGGGCTCCCTGTGGGAGCCTGCTTCTCCCTCTGCCTATGTCTCTGCCTCTCTCGGTGTGTTTCTCATGAATAAATAAAATCTTTTAAGAAATAATACAACAGAAACTGTTAATGGGTATATGTATATAGGTCAAATATTTTTGTTGTTGTCCCCAGTATAACAATTGTCTCTAATATAGCAATTGGCTTTATTCCTCTCTGATTTTACTAACCGTTAAGAATTAAGAGCCTGGCTTCCCCTTGAGTCTTATGGTGCCATGAAGTCTTAGCAAAGCATTCCATAGTTGCTGACATGGATAAATTATATTTGACTTACCAAAGGAGCAAAAATAGTGACCCATGGTTCAGATACAGTATTTCATCACTGCTGCAACTATACCTTCTTCTTCATTTTTTTTCCTCAGGAACAGCTGTTACTGTTGGTCAGTCTTAACCAGTTTAAGTTCATGACCATCTTTAATGGTTTGCCATAATTTATAACCAGGTTAAATTTTATTACTCAGAGACACAGGGATTGCAGCTGCCTTGTTCTGGGTAATAAACAGGACTTGTCTTTTGGCTCTCATTTGAGATTCAGCTTGAATACTGATTTATTTGTTTATTTTGAAACTTTTGAACAACTGGTCAAAGCCAAGGCAAGGGGAGCTGAGCTACTTAACCCAGAATGACTTCAGAGAGAAAGAAGCTAAAGCCTGTTTATTTTATTACAGATCTCATAAGATAATCCTACAGTGTATGAGATGCTTACCACTTTGCTTTTTTACATAAGCTTCACACCATTATTTATTATTTTATTATTTGTTTACAACCTCCTTCCCCACCCCACCCCAAAAATATCTGTTCTCTGGACTCTATAACCAGGCCTAAATGCTTGCTGTTTTAAGTTTATAGATTGGAGGTTTTTTGTTTTGTTTTGTTTAGATTGGAGGTTTTTTAAAGATTTCATTTACTTATTCATGAAAGACACAGAGACCTAGGCAGAGGGAGAAGCAGGCTCCCTGTGGGGAGCCCGATGTGGGACTTAATCACAGGACCCTGGGATCACACCCTGAACCAAAGGCAGACACTCAACCACTGAGACACCCAAGGGCCACTATAGATTGGTTTCTATGTTTAATGCCTGAACATGCTTGTTTTTATAGAGGAAGGTCCAGAGTACAAGAAAGAGACAAAGAGCCCCTACAGGAACGCTTTTTCCGACCGCATTTCCTGCAGGCTCCTGGGGATATGGTAGCTCACGAGGGGCGCCTCTGTCGGTTGGACTGTAAGGTAGACTCTAATACCTATCTTTGATTCCAGCTCTGTTCACATTTTGCATTTGTTTTTTTGACTTATTTTTGTCTGTATTCGTTTTGTGTCTTGTTTTGTTTAGTGAAAGGGGGACTGGAGAAGGGAGAAAGATCACTTCTTTTCTCACAAGGCTTTTTCAGAGCATTTAATACCAGTCAAAAGAATTTCATGGAATTTTTAAGTTTCTATATCTTAATAAAATTACATTGGTATTGTATCAAATTAACTCTTCATCTGTAAAAGACAACCAAAAAGTGATATAATTCCCTGGAAAGTCTTTATTACTATAAAGCCAACAGTGTGATTTTTGCATCCTTGACGTGAATTTCTATGATATATATATATATATAGATTGAAAAAATTAGTCATGAAAAAATGGCTCCAAGGTAGTTTATGAAAATGGGAGTTGGTTTCTCAGACTAATCAACATCCACCACCTTTAGCTATTCTACATGCTAATTCTTTAATCAGAAACTATGTTCAGTTGAGGAGCATGAATATCTCTCAGTATGAAGAGAGATTTAAGTCCTCTTCTATCCCAGACAAAGATGCAGAATGCTATGGGAATTTTAGATGCTAATTAGTAAAGGCTTGAGATTAAGCATCCGTGGAGTCCACTTCTCTAGGTGGTTCTTACTCTGCCAATGGCTGCCTAAATAATATTTGAGATTGATTGTTACTTCTTCCATCCTACACCCAAAATGATACCCATTCCAGGTCCCATCCCCAGAGATTCTGATTTAATATAGCAAGTGAACATTGAGATTTTCAAATGCAACCCACATGATTATAACACACAGCAAAGTTTGAGAATTCTAATTTAATGTCTTCCCTTTCCTTGGCTGCCTCTTGCTTATCATGTAAGCAATATATGTAAACAATATATATCCAAATATCCTGGCAACAGAGCTGCAGAATGTCTGCAGACACCAAGGGGGATGACATCCACACCGACAATGTAAGCAATATACCATCTGTGAAACTAACTCCGCAGGCCTTTTTTATCTATTCATTTAGTTTTTTATTTCTTATTTATGCTAATCTAGAATATATTCATCACTCAAATTGGGGTCAAAATCCTATACAGTTTAAATTAATTTGGCAATTCATCCAGCCCCTCTTGTCCTAATGCCCCTGAGGAGAGGTTCTTATCCACCCCATGATTTTTCTCACTATCTCTGGTGCCAGACGAGGATGAAGAATTCAACCACCAAATAAATCTGCCTGTCATCGGTCTGTCATTTGCCTCAGCTGTCCTGTTGTTTATTAGGTGAGTGGCTTACCGCCCCCAGAACTGACGTGGCTGCTCAATGGCCAACCTGTGCTACCAGACGCCTCCCACAAGATGTTGGTCAGGGAGACTGGAGTCCACTCTCTGCTCATTGACCCGCTCACTCAACGTGATGCAGGGACCTATACATGCGTTGCTACCAACAAAACCGGCCAGAATTCCTTTAGTCTGGAGCTCACTGTAGTAGGTAAGGTTTGCAGCTGGGACCCCTAACTCCCTTCAAAGTTATTGCCCAAATATGCACAGCCTCTGACACAATGCCTTAGTCCTTTGCCCAAGTTTAATCAAGTTAAACTTTAACCAAGCTTAATCTCAGTTTCTCCTTCGCTGTAGTAAGGACCATATTTTCTACATTGCTTTCAAAGACATTTCAGTAAACACATAATGTGGTTTGTTGTGCATACAACATGTAAAAAATTGGAGTCATTGTAATAGTTAATCAATTAATTAGTATATTGACTACCAATAAATTCAAGTCCCTTGCCCCACAGTTCATCACTCCTGGAACATACCAGCATCTTGCCCCTACCCCAAGCATCTATGCCATTGCTTCACTGATCCTTCTACCTGGAATACCCTTCTTTGCCTAGGAACCTCCTAGTTACTCTCTAAGGTTTAATTCAAATGTCACCCCAGAGGCATATCCTCCTCTGTTTCCATAGCACTTAGAAAAGGAGGGACTCTTTAGAGTACTTGCAACCTTCCTGTAACTCCCTTCCATGTAAACTTTGCCTTCCTGAAGAGACTGTAAGCTTCTAAAGTCAGACATTTTGACTCTTTCTGTATATTTCCAGTTGTCTGACTCAGTGTCTGGAACATGCACGGTGCTCAACAAGTGTTAGTTGATAACTACACAAACGAACCTTTACCTTAGAAGATTATATAAACAAAACACTGTCATGCCTACAAATAAGGACAACAAGTCATCATCACTTGGTTGATACCAGCCCTCAAGGCAGGGGTCCAGACAGAATTAGATTTCAGAATACACGAATTCTAGTGCTGAACTTTCTCCCATGTTTGGCCCTTACCAGAAACCAGGTGCGGTTCAGCATGCTATCCTCTCTCTAGACTAGTGGCTGCTTACCCCATATATCCTTTTCTTTTTCTCACTAATTTTTTTCTTACCCAACAGAGTAGGAAAAGCTCATTCTACAAGGATATATTGATTGCAAGCTTTTACTTTTCCCCCACTATTTTGCCAATATTGACTCTGGAATCCTGATATATGAGGTATCTTTGCCTTATCTAGTTCTGGCCCCCTCTCATTAAAAAGTCTCCTTAGGAAGCATAATTTGCACTGTAATGTACTTCTGGGATGCCTGACTGACTTACTCAGAGGAGCATGCAACTCTTGGTCTCTGGGTTGTGAGTTCGAGCCCCACTTTGAGTGTAGCGATTATTTGAATAAATAAAACTTAAGAAAAAGTAGTATATTTCTTTTCTGTAGCTATAAACTTCTTCAAAATAAAAGTTGAGGGAAAATTAATATACCTTCTACAAAATAAACTCCTCTAGAAAATAAAAAGCATATATTCAGTACATAAAATCTATTGTTTTTCAAAATTAAAAAAAATTACTGCTGAGAATAAAAGAAACTTCTTAAATTTCACACCCACCATTCGCATCCCCTGTGAGCAACTCAGATCCCTTACCCTCTCATACAATATGCAAAGAGGTTCTCTCATGCCTTTTTTAATCACTTCCAGAGCTTTTGTCAAGGCAATGATCTTCACTTAGAGCTGTGAGAAGTGTTCTGAAGAGGAGGTAAAATGGGTAGGCACCCACTCTGCTAAATTCCAGGGCTGTAATGAGTTTGAAGCATGAACCCCAGGGTACTTAATATTCAAACAAGGATGGCCCTTCTCTCATTCAGCCAAAGAGGTGAAGAAAGCACCTGTGATCCTAGAGAAACTGCAGAACAGTGGAGTTCCTGAAGGCCACCCGGTGAGGCTGGAGTGCCGAGTGATAGGCATGCCGCCACCTGTGTTCTACTGGAAGAAGGACAACGAGACCATCCCTTTCACTCGAGAGAGAATCAGGTATAGTCTGCTCTCATGTTCAAAGGGACTTCCAAGCTCAGTAGGGCTTGCTGGGCACCCAAATAAGTCTGCTGTCTTTTAAATCTGGCATCTTTCACTCAGCATGATGCATTTGAGTTTCATCTGTGTTATTGTGCATATCAAGAATTTATTCCTTTTTGTTCCTGAAGGGTAGTCCATGTCTCAAAGTTTGGGGTTCTTTTAAAATATTTTATTTATTTACTTCTCAGAAAGAGAGAGCGCGCACAAGCAGGGGGAGCAGCAGGCAGTGGGAGAAGCAGGCTCTCTGCTGAGCAAGGAGCCTGATGCGGGGCTCAATCACAGGACCCCAGGATCATGACCTGAACCAGAGGCAGATGCTTAACCGACTGAGCCACCTAGGCACCCCGAATGTCCTAAAGTTTTAAAACTTTAAATTTTGGGAGGATTAATTAGCAGGGGTTTTTATTTTAAATTCAGTATAGTTAACGTTCAGTGTTACATGAGTTTCAGGTGTACAATATAGTGATTTAACAATTCTATACATTATTAAGTGCTCAAGATAAATTTATCCTATCACCTATTTCACTCATCCCTCTACTCATCTCCCCTCTGGTGACCATGTGTTTGTTTTCTACAATTAAGAGTCTGGTGTGTGTTTTGGTTTGTCTCTTTTTTCCCTTTGTTCCTTTGTTTTTTCTTAAATTGCACATATGAATGAAATATTATGATATGTCTTTCTCTGGCTGACTTATTTCATTTGGCATTATATCCTCTAGATCCATTCATGTTGTTGCAAATGGTAAGATTTTATTCTTTTATGGCTGAGTAATATTACACACACACACACACACACACACGCACACATCTTCTATATTCGTTCATCAACCTATGGACACATGGATTACTTCCATATCTTGGCTATTGTAAATAGTGCTGCAATAAACATGAGGGTATATATATCCTGTCAGATTAGTATTTTTGCTTTCTTTGCACAAAAACCCAGTCAGTAGTGGAATAACTGGATCATACAGTGATTCTGTTTTTTAATTTTTTGAGGAGCCTCCATACTGTTTTCCACAGTGGCCATACCAGTTTGTAGTCCCACCAAAAGTGCATTAGGGCTCTTTTTTCTCCATACCCTTGCCAATGCTTATTGTTTCTTGTGTTGGTTTTACCCATTCTGACAAGTGTGAGGTGAAATATCTTGTGGTTTTGATTTGCATTTCCCTGATGATGTGATGTTGAGCCTCTTTTCATGTGTCTGTTAGCCATCTGTATGTCTTCCTTGGAGAAACGTCTGCTCATGTCCTCTGCTCATTATTAAATTGGACTATTTGGCTTTTTGTGTGTTGAGTTGTATTAAGTTCTTTATATATTTTGGATACTAACCTTTTATCAGATATGTCATATGCAAATATCTTCTCCCACTCAGTAGGCTGTCTTTTAGTTTTGTTGATTGTTTCCTTTGCTGTTCAGAAGCTTTTTATTTTGATGTAGTCCCAATAGCTTATTTTTGCTTTTGTTTTCTTTGCCTCAGGAGATGTATCTAGAAAAATGTTGCTATGGCTGATGTCAGAGAAGTTACTGTCTGTGCTCTCTTCTAGGATTTTTATGGTTTCAGGTCTCATATTATGTCCTTAATCCATTTTGAGTTTATTTTTGCATATGGTGTTAGAAAGTGGTCCAGTTTCATTCTTTTGCATGTAGCTATCCAGTCTTCCTAACACCATTTGTTGAAGAGACTGTCTTTTCCCCATTGCATATTCTTGCCTCCTGTGTCAAGATTAATTTACCATACAATTGTGGGTTTACTTCTGGGCACTCTATTCTGTTCCATTAACCTATTGGTCTATATTTGTGTCAGCATCATACTGTTTTGATTACTACAGCTTTGTAGTATAACTTTAAATCTGTGATTGTGATACCTCCATTTCTGTTTTTCTTTTCAAGATTACCTCAGCTATTTGGGGTTTTCTGTGGTTCCATTCAAATTTTAGGATCATTTGTTCTAGTTCAGTGACAAATGCCATTGGTACTTTGATAGGGATTGCACTAAATCTGTAGATTGCTTTGGATAGTATGGACCTTTTAAGAAAAAGGAAGAAAGAAAGAAAGAAAGAAAGAAAGAAAGAAAGAAAGAAAAGAAGGAAAGAAAGAAAGGAAAAGAGAAGAAAAGAAAAAACTGCAGGCCAATATCTCTAATGAACATAGATGCAAAAACCCTCAACAAAATATTAACAAGCTAAATCCAACAATACATTAAAAAAATCATTCACCGTGATCAAGTGGGATTTATTCCTGAGTTGCAAGGGTGGTTCAATATTCATAAATCATTCAATGTGATATATCACATAAACAAGAGAAAGAACAAAACCATATGATCATTTCAATAGATGCAGAAAAAGCATTTTACAAAGTACAACTTGTATTCGTGATAAAAATTCTCGACATAATAAGGGCCCATATATGAAAAACCCACAGCAGACACCATAATCAATGGTGAAAAACTGAAAGCTTTTCCCTAAGGTTAAGAATAAGAATAAGAATAATGTCCACTCTCACTGCGGGCAGACACTCAACCACTGAACCACCCAGGTGCCCTGATAATTGCTTTAATCTGATTGCCCTATCCCTCCCAGTAAGGTCAGGGAGAAGGGAAACACTGCACTGGTGGATTTGCCCCAAGAATTTCCCTGAGCCCTGAACTGCTCCAGGCCTTTTCTGCCCCCAGATACAATGGATATGTACTCTTTTTCCTCCAGTATGCACCAGGATACAACAGGCTATGTCTGCCTCCTCATTCAGCCAGCCAAGAAATCCGACGCTGGATGGTACATGTTGTCAGCCAAGAATGAAGCTGGTATCGTGTCGTGCACTGCGAGGTTGGATATATACGGTAGGTGTAATGTCTTCAGTGAAACATCTGTGTGTGATAGGCAGCTTTAAAAACATTTTTTTTTAAGGATAGGCATGTTTCCATAATTGAATTGATTAGATTATATTTAGTGCTTAAACAATGGATTTTTAAAATCATTTCATCCTAATCACCTCAGGGCTTTTGTACGCTTTTGCATTTTACTATGAGCTTAAGCTTCTTAAAAAATGTCTTTTAATACTAGAAATTACAGCTATATCAGAGTTTAACTGTGTTTGTGCTTCTGATCATCCAACATCTCTTGCTGTCTTCTTAATACCATGGGCCACCCACCCATTGGAACTCCCTCTCCACTGCCTGTCATTCCTCCCAGCCAAACCTGCCCCCAGCAGAATTTTCCTGTCCTCATTCATTTGTTAATTCACTCTACAAATATTTATTGTGCCAGTCTCACAACCAGACTTATAATAGAGAGCTGTCCTAATAAAAATATCAAATGATGTTTGTATACTGACTTGTAATTTACAAAATGGTACCCTTTAGCCCTCCCAAACAAGTATTGCAATTGTTGTCATTTAAATGTTGAGGAAATTGAGACTCGAAGTTTAAGTGTCTAAAGCCAGGATGCAAATCCAGGTTTTTGAATCTTTCCTTTGAGCCATGTTTCTAATTTTCAAAAGAATTTAACAACTTAATCTTTATTAATGTATTTATGTACCCTACTCCTCTCCTCTATACTTTTGACATTAACTGGTATTTTTGGAGACATATTCCTTAATTCAAAAGGGTGATTCTTTTTTTTTTCCTCTCCTTTAAATTTTTTTATTTTTAAAAAATAATGCAATAATTAATAAATTTCTTATTCATTACTGGTTCAACATGATTAACTAGAATAGCAAATAAGAGTCACTGTGCCTAGAATCTGAGGTCCCTGCTATTCATGAGTGCATACTAGGTATACCCCTTTTTTAGGACCATTACGGGAGGGACCTTGGCCTGCTATTTTCCTCCAATATTTGGAGGAAATATATTAACTTCCTGATTTTTCCCTTATCCTTGGACTTGAAAAGAAATTCAAATGTGAGGGAAGCTGACTCTAATGTTCTTTCCCCTGGTGAAGGAGGGCGAGAGAGAGGCCATTGATATATTTAACCTAACCTAAGTCCCTTATTCATTTCATCCACTTCACCATGACAGAGGGAAATAGGTCTCCAACTAAGAAACTCAGTACCATTAAGCCCTGAAACTGATAAGTCTTGTCCCAATCCTGCCCTCCACTTCCCAGTTCGGTTTTTCTGGGCTCACCTCTCTCGGGCTCCTGTCTCCATTGAGCAGCACCAACAATAGGGTGCTATTTCCTCAGTTGGGACCTGGGAGTGGAAAAGGGGGTTGGAAGAATTAGGCTAAAATCAATCCCCTACTCCCTCACCACCACCACCACCACCACCACTTCCTGCCTGTCTAAGGGATAGCAGGTAGGGTCCCCTCTCTCATCCAAAGTAGGGCTTCTAACAGATGAGGTTAAAAGGTATGGAGCAGAGACTGGACTATTCACTGTGGCCTTACTGAGTGCCTACTCTTCAGTGAAATTGCTAGAAGTTTTGTCCTCACTTTCGTAGCTTTCAAATTTGATCTTATCAATTCAGTCAGAGGTATTTAGACTCTAAAAAACTGAATAAGGAAATCAACAAAGGTCCAGTTTAAAAATCAGAATGCTAAATAGGTCCATAGCTTTCTAGGATCTGGAGCATCCATGTTCCCCACCTGGTGCTCCCCGCTTCTCCACATCAGGGCCCCTGGAAACCTAAACAATCAGAAGCTTGTTTGACAATTTTTGAATCAGACACAACAGCAAAGACAAAGCAGTTTGGATGGATATTTCATTCAGACCGTGTTCAAGCCTAGGGACCACCTCTGCTAAAAACAGGGTCTCCTTTAGACGATGCTTGCTAAACATGGAAATTGTAACACATGCTCTTATGTCCCTGAACCACGGTTGATTGCACATAAGTTACTTTTCAGTCTCCTTGCTATAATTCATTAAAATCTGATTAGGGTGGTGGGTAGGTAGTGGTTGATGAGTGATTAGGGTATGGGATAGGTACTTCTCAGAGGTCTGGACCCATCTTTTGACTGCCATTACCTCAGGTTTCTTGTCGCTACTTTCTGAGGTACCTTCCCTTGAGAGCTTTCTACGCTGTCCCTGGGAGACCCCATGCTAGGTCAGTGTGAGGGGACCTAAGAGGAGATATTTTGACAATTCACCCTAGTCAGCCACTTTTATAGTCCCAGATTGTGGGTTTCGGAATTAGGAGTATAAGACATCACCAAGTGCAATTTGCCCATTCCTGGCAGAGAAGGAAAGATTTTATTCTTCTTTTGCAAATCACACATTTCAGACCCAGATATATTTCACAGCAAGTATTGGAATGAGAACAGAAAACATCCCCGCACTGTACCCACTAGATTGCATTCCTTTGATCGTAACATATTATTTGGTCCATTTCCCAGCTCAATGGCACCAGCAGATCCCACCACCCATGTCCGTCCGGCCCAGTGGCAGTCGCTACGGATCCCTCACCAGTAAAGGACTTGACATTTTCTCTGCCTTCTCCTCCATGGAAAGCTCAATGGTGTATTCATGCTCTTCGCGGAGTGTAGTGGAGAGTGATGAACTTTAGGAATGTCTGGGTGCCAGCTGTGTACGGGGGCAGACTGTGGAGGGGGAAGGAGGACAAGCCAGACACAGTGGTTTCCAAGCAACTGGATTTGAGTAAGTTCTCATGCTGCTGGACCCTTGGCAAGAAGTGCTTTGAATAAGTCGGCTGTGGACTCTTGCAGTCTCAGCTGGGGGAAGGATTTGGGCTGTGCCTTTTAAAGATTCCAACAAAAATGTGAGAAGATGATACAGATGAACCAAAGATGTCATGAAGTCATCCACTGCTTTGGGAAAAAGCTAGCATGCTCCCCTGCCCCTTGCTATGTTAGGGATACTTAGGCCCTACTAGGAGCAATGAGGGGCCATATGCTTGGGCTGAAAGGGGTTAGACAGTAGTGACCTTAGGTATCACTAACTCACCAAACAATGCAAAGGAAAAAGGTGGGGAGGTCTCCATTGCCTGTCATCAATTACATCCATAGCAGTCATTTTGATGGATTCATTTAATCCGCTTCTACTTAGCCTTAAGAGATCATGCCATACAACTCACAGATGTGGAGAAGCACTTTTGATTTACTTATCCTGAGTGTACTGAGCCATATTATAAGGTGCCAAAATGTGCTTGAGCTACAAAAAAAAAAAAAAAATCACTGAAACACTCAATATTGCACAGTGCACTTGTTCTATAGCCAAAACAAGGCCCCATTAGTCTGTCTACACCATTTTCTTTTGGATATAATGGTGAGTGGTTTTTCTTTCTGACTTTATACATCCTAAATTCTAGAATGAAAAGGTTGTTAGTAAACAACCAAAAAGAAATCTGTGGGGTCACTTTTAAAACGACTAGCTTCAGTTGCCCTTGCAAAATACATAAGAGTTGTCATCATCTGTCACTCCTCTCTCCCCAAAAGTCTGGAAGTGTATGAGGCAGTGAGGGAGGAAGAGATGCAAACAAAGAGAGGAAGTGATTGGAGAATGTTGTTTTTCACTTGCCCTAGAAGAGCAGTGGGTGTGGAAGGAGAGGTCTTTAATAGGTATGAACTGTTTTTGAGGTCATTCGTTTGCATTTTCTATATAGAAAATATCATGCTAACCAGGAAAGTGGAAGGAAAAGGGAATATGCATCTTTATTCTAAGCCACCTATTCAAAACCTGCCTCTTAAGGATTTTTAGACAAGTTCACTGCAATTATCCCCAGTGCCTAAATGAGTGCTTAGCACCACATAGACATTCAATAGATATTTGTTGGATGAATGAATCTTATATTAGAGAAATCTGCAATTTCTACAGCAGCCAAAAATTGCCCTGGGAACGGTCATCACAGCACAGTGTGCTCCAGACCCACTTGTGAAATGAATTGGAGATGTCTGTTACCATCCTTATGCCCAAGTGTCTGGTGTTCTCAGGCACCCTCAGGTGGCATCTTACTCAAATGAACAAATAGAGTAATTGTTTAGAAAGGCTTGAAATTTTCTTCACTTCGAGGCAAGGATTTCCAGTACAAAAAAAAAATAAATTCATTCACTCAAAAGAATCATTTGTGTGTCTACTCTGTATAAGATGCTATGCTAGAGACTTATGAATAAGACACAGTCCCTGACCTCAGGGAGCTTACAATCTAGTACGGGAGGTAAGATGTAAGGCATAAAGAGTGCTGCTTTGGGGGGGCGGGAATCTATTCTTTATCAAATAGAAGTTTCTAGTACTTTCCAACTGATATATTTTATGACTCTAAAATCATCTTAGTATTTTCAATCCTTATTTCTTAATGAGATAAAATGCCATAGGTTACATCCTTAAGAAGTAAAGTTTTCAGTCAATTATGCAGTGAAACTATTAGATTTGGTTTCCTTTTTTCATGTATTCAGGAACAATACTAAAAATACAGGTAACTGTAATGAAATAATATATGTTTCAGACAGAATGCATCCTATAAAATGTTCTGTTTCCATATTGGCTTCTACTATGAAATATCTTCTAGCCAAAGAGACCTTTCTAACTGCAGACTTGTCCCTTCACAGTCTACACTTGAACTCCCCATCACATCTGTTTCTGTAAACCCTAAAGAGTCCTCCCAAGAAAGGATATTTTTCTCCTCTATATGTCTTCAATTTCCGAATACTTTTTATCTGCTGCCTTTCAGTGTCCAGCAGAGAATTAGGATAAATATTAAATTTGGCCACTAGATGGCGCTGTCTAACCTAAAATATAAGAAACCTAAAAATTCCTGAAAGTGCAGGTACTGGATTATGTCAATGCAGGATTTCTGAACCTTAGCATTACTGACATTTTGGGGTGGATGATTCTTCATTGCAGGGGACGTCCTGTGCAGTGTAGGATGTTTGGTAGCATCATTGGCCTCTAACTAGATGCCAGTAGCATTGTGGCCCATCCCCAGGTTGTGGCCACCCAAAGTCTCCAGATAGTGCCATATGATTCCTAGGAAGCAGAATCCTCCACTGTGTTGCACATGAATCAGTGCCTTGCTCTTAGAATTCCATTAGAAGTCAATTATGATGAGGGATACTTATATAAGAAATTTGGGTTCTGCTGAATATATTTGGACTCAACATATCCAAAATCAGATTCATCATCTTCCCTTTCATAAACCATTCTTCAGCCTCGCTTCATGATTTCTATTAATGACACTATCACATTCCTAGCAATCCAAATAAAAAGCAACCAAGTCATTTTTTGCTTCCTCTAGCCAATCGATTAACAGATCCCTTTAATTCTAACTCAATTATTTCTTTTACATTCATCCTGTTCTTTCCATCCTGCTGTAGTTCTCCAGTACAGACTTGCATTACTTTGTTAATTTCCCTCAATATTTCTGACTTCAACCATAATAAAGGACTTCTAAGTGGCCTTTCAGCCTCAGTTCCTGCCATTTCTCCCACTCAAATCTAGCCCAGATCCATGTCAGCTTTTTCTTCCTGAAGTACTGCCCCACTCATATTATTCTCCAATTTCAAACCCCTATTCACTTCCTGGAGCCAAATCAGGTACCAGCTCTTCTGCCCTGTGATATTCAAAGCCTGTTCCAATATGATCCCAAAGCTTTTCAACCCATTCCTCAGAAAATATACCCAGTATGGCAGCAAACACGGGCCCTTCCTTTCCAGCTACATGACTCTCTTTGGCTCTACCTGGAAGGTCCTCTCCCCAACCTCCACCTATGGCAATCTTGTCTGTTCCAATCCATCGGAAATGCCACTGCCTCTGCAAAATATTTTCTGATCCCCCAGGCCCCACCCAAATACAATTCTACTTTCTTTGAAAACTTATAGCAAGTTTCTTGAATCTGGAAGAAGATGACCTTGTGTAGTATTTTATACAAAACATAGCCTCTATATACTTGCCTGCCCCCTCCCCTTGCACTAGCCAGTCTTGCCCACACTAGGTTTTAGCTACTGCTGGTATGGACTGTGTCAAAAGTTTGTTATGTACCTTATACAGAGTAGGTGCTCAATAAATATTCATTGACCTAAACTGAACTTTAAAATTCAGTTATGTAAGTCAGTATGTTTCTATATAGTGAATTGAGTCTAGAGCAGTGGTTCTTAACCTGGGCTGCATATCGGAATCTCCTGGGGAGCTTTAAAAAAAATCTCAATACCCAGGCCCAAACCCCAAATCAAACCCTGAATTGTGGTATAAGCATCAGTATTTTTTAAAGCTTCCCAGGTGATTCCAAAGAGCAGCAAAGATTGAGAAGAATAATTTCAGCACTCACCCGGAAAAGTCCGGAGGGATGCAGATGACATAAAACTGTAGTTTTGGCCCTGGTGAAGAATATAACTTCACCCTTGTGGCACATGCAGAGCATGCCCAGAAAGTAGAAATAAACACATGCTTTGGCCTTCTTAGACTCTACTATTTTGTGCAACATGTAGCATCCGTGAAGCCCCCAGAGGAAGCTCAAATATCTGCAAAAATGGACCAGGGAAAGAGGGAAAGTTGGTATAATTTGTCTGGCCCTTTGTTCCTAAAAGCCATACAGGTTCCATAAGCACTCTTCTCTCCAAACAACTTGAAGGGCTTTTCATAACTTGATTAGTCATGGAAATGGGGATCAAAGGGGAAATAGAGAAAGAAAATGCACCATTTAAATGAAATTGCCTTTTTGAAACATAGCACCCTTCACTAAAGGAAGGTCTTTCATCAGAATTACCAAATAGTGGAACTGGTATCACTGCATCTTTCTCTTTATTCCTCCTGTAATTTTTGTAAGCATCCAATGAGAAATTAAATGGCTGAGAGACCAGCAGTAGATAGAGCCAGAGCTCTGAATTAAACTTACCATGGAGAATAACTCCCAGAGGAGTCAAAAACTGACTTTTGTAGAGACAGGTTAATTTGGATAATCTTCAAATGATAAATGGGTTGCTTGCCAGATGTTCGCTTACAAATTGGTTGTTTAAAACTCAGAATATATTTCCTTACACACATAACACCCAATGTTAGATTCCCAAGTGGACTCAGTAAAGTCCATTCAGTTCATGACTGAGTTATACTATTTATTACCCCTGATTAGGTTATGGTCCCAAGAACAGGATCCAGGCAAATTAGCCAATAAGAGAAGAGGGATGACTTCCTCCTTTTTTTGTATCTATGATGTGTCAAAGCTAACATGTGTCGAAGGTCCTTTCTGCATCTATCCCCCATTCTGTGTTTTTCTCCCTAGATGCCCTGTGCTCCCCCTCTATGGTAACACATCCCATCTCAGCCTATCAGCATGCTTCATGCTCCAAAATGACCTAACTCCAGTTCCAGGCATCTTGGCCCAATGGTCAGAAGAAAGCAGTCCAACTGAACAAATTCTGAATGCCTGAGAGAGTCTTTTAACTTCACAGAGGGGCTGCATTTTTTAAAGCAGCTGCCTTTTAATTCCTATCAACTTCTAATTGACAGAATTGCTGACAAAGTAAAAAAAAAAAAATCAGGTTGGGAGAGGTCTAGAAAACTAACTGGATCAGACATCCAAATTGTTGTTGTTGATCACAGCTTCCTTCTGTCCTCTTCCTCCCCCACACACTCCCAAAGTACCTTCCAAGCTGAGATCTTGGCCTAAGTCTGTCTGTATAAGGGCCATTTTTAAGTTGGTTGTAAACTCAAAGGCAAATTTCTAATGACCTTTATTCAAGGTCCCTTCAAGGGTCCTTGGGTAACCTGGTCTCAAAGTATCTCTGCTGATGGTTTAGTAGAAAAATCAATGTGCCTTACCAGTAAGACGAACAGTTACTTAGATTACAATAAGCTTGTTGAAGTCCTTTTTACCACTAATTGCCTTTTCTTGTTTTATGTGGATCAATATTTCAGAAAGTTAATTGCTGAAACATTGCTTGAAGAATGCCAAGCATCTTCTAAACTTTGACAATGCAGTGGTCATCACTATGCTAAAAAAGTTGCTAATACTATGTTTTTAAAAATCTGTGCCGTGCAAAAAAAATGCATATTTGTTGAAAATATGTTTGCCTCTTATTTCTATTAGTTAGCATACTTGGTAATATAGAATGATAAACAGGCTGCCTTTTGTTAACATGTAAATAATGGCCACCTTAAACTCCAAAACGCAATAGCCTTAGAATTGCAAGAAATAGAGAAAGAACACACTTTTCAATCCTCTGAGAATTGTGCTGTAAACGCTGAGAGTAAGCATAAAGAGAATGGCTGTAATGTAGAGGCCTATAAACACTAATTTGCTAGAATATTTTAACATGAGTGGACAGAAAATGTTTCCCTAATAAGAAAAATTAAAAGATTTCAATATGATTTAACAATAAATATTTTAAGGCTGAAATAAATGTATTTTTTCTTTAATATAAAGAAAACAGTTCTAGTTTCCAGGTTTAAAGATGATTTTTTGATGATGATTTAACCAATTTTTTAATGTATGAATATATTTGACACTTAAATGATTTTTAAAAATTGTTCTTATCCAAATTGTATAAATTACAACATGAATTATAAGTTGGTTAAATACCAACAGAAGATAACTAGGTTTTAATCTTCCTAAAATATCAGCAAATCCACTAGACTTCTTACAGAATGTTCTTTAACACTCTAAGATAAAAATTCATTCTGCCTCCTAGCTGAAAACAGAGATATATTAAAAAATGAGACTTAAAGATGGGAAAGATGAGGGTGGAGAGGCTTGACGAGTTTAGACTGGAAATTAATGGAGATACAACAAGAGATGTTTTGGGATGCCTGGCTGGTTCAGTTGGTAGAGCATGCAACTCTTGATCATGGAGTTGTGAGTTCGGGCCCCATGTTGGGTGTAGAGATTACTTAAAAATAAAATTTTTTTAAAAAGAGCATTGGGGGAGGGATGCAGACTCCCCATTGAGCAGGAAGCCCAATGCTGGACTCTATCCCAGGACCCTGGAATCATGACCTGAACCACTGACTGAGCCACCCAGGTGCCCCTCAAAAAAGAGATGTTTTAATACCCATAAGAAACATGTTACTTTCATATAGTATGGTAAGATTGAATTACTCGATGTTCCAAAATTCCAAAGAACCTGATGTTTCTCACAGATTCAGTGTTATCTGCAAACTAGCAGATTCTTGTAATTTTCCCACAATTAGCAATGCAAGAATTCAGTAAACTATATGCTAGTATTTATTGACTATAGCAGTCACTACCAAAGGATTATTAAATGTGTATGTGTACAGAGTATAATGGTTTTACTGTGTTTAAGGAGAGTTAAAACCCTCAAATAATTCAAATTAAACCATTTGCATATTTGCCTGCAATTGCATTTTTTAACACACGTAGATAAATTAAATTTTACTTTTTCAGTATTTTCATTTCAGAGACACCTTATCTTCTGTTCCGATTTTCACTTACTTTTTCCAATCTTTAGCATCAAGTTTCTGAATCTAACCTCCTCTCTTTGTTACCTTTCTGTTAAGATAGAAAATCTATAAAATACTTCATAGCATTAGGAGAGCTCTTTATTTCTAGGAATTCTTGGTAGATTTCTAGGAATTCACGGGGGATTTTAATAACTCAGATGAATTTCAGACACATTCTGATTTTTCCATAACTCTGAGGTCTGTTTCTTTACCTGTAAAATAAACAAAATACTTGATTGAAACTTTCCCAGTATGGAGGCTAGGATAAACAAATATTTATGAAGAATTTACTTTAGAGACCGAAAAAAATGGTAATAGCAGTTTTTTATTCCCTAGGAAGCATTTAAAATATTTTTCTCCAAAGTAAGTAAATTTGCTTTAAAGATTCACATTTCTCTCCTGCCTCACTATTTTGTAGTACATAATGGTGAAATCTTCTTCCAAGATAGTATGCAGTTAAAAAAAGAATCTAACAAAAAAATCAAATGAATTCAAGAAATATTCCATCCACTTTCTGCAGGCAGATTCCAGAAAAATTTATTTTGGCATAGGTATAATAGCCTACAGGAACTCTGACTCCTGTGTCCACAATGAAGCTAGTGGAAATAATGACTCCGCAGCTCACAAAGAAAGAGCAAAGGAGTTCTTGTATTCTTTTCTGGCTTAAGCAGTTTAGGTCAACTTCATTGTACTATTCAAGACCCCAGTGATAAAAATGTCCCATGCTAGCACATCAATGGCTTTATGTTGAAATGAATCAACTTTAGGATAACAGATATGGATCCACAAAAATGAGCATAGCTCTTGGCCTCTATTTTTGATTCTCAGCTTCATCAAGTCTGAATTTAACCCCAATGATTCATTTCAACCATGAGGACTGACAAAGGATGTACGTATGCCCAGAGGCATGTACACACAGGCTTCAACTGAGGTATAGAGCACCCACAGCTAATGTGATTCAATCAGAATCAAGAGACACCTCTTACAAACATGGTGTGCTTCCATCTTAGGAAGCTTGAGTCAACTTATTTTCTAAAGTATATTTTTGGTTATTGAAATCCTAATGGAGAAACCATTATAGCAGCCATTTTGAAATGTGTGAAATACATAAACTGTATGTTTTGTTTCCATTACTAAAAGCAATTAACGGATCTTGGCTTTTTTTCCTGTTCTTCTGCATCGTGCATGTTAGATATTCTGTGGAACTGAAAACAAGTGATCGCTTAAGCCCAAATGTTTGTGAGCAAAAACTGTCTTTCTTCAGAAGGTATATGGTACTGTATTCTGGTAGACCAGTCATCTCCATGACATTGTTACTGTTTGTTGAGGGTTGTTTTTGCTTGGAAATTTTGCAATTAGAAGAAGAAAAAATAAGAATTAAGAACCAGTATTTAATTAAACCTGGATATTTTAAAAAGCAATTTAGAGGATGTGATGGACTGTTTCTTTATTCATTAAATAAAATTTTATTTATTCTCAATTAATTGTTGGGTTTGTTTTGCTTTGTATTTTGGATCCAGATGATGTAGCGAGATAGGTAAATTCTTGTTCTCAGTGGTTTTCTTTCAGCTCAGGTATTTTTTGGATACATTGCCAGTTTAAAATAGCAATCTCAAAGACCTGTGTTACTTCAATAAAACAATTGTTAAAGCTTGTACCCACTTGTATTCATGACTTATACCCATGTAAGAAGACAGACCATATATTAATGATTTTATACCCACTTTGAAATTGTTTTCACCCATAGGTAGCAAAAAGAGGTATCTTTAGTGATGCCTGAGCAGAGAGCAGAGGATAGCCAAATTCAGTCCAAAAACAACACTTTGCTTCTACTGTAAGATAACAAAATTTAAGTAACTGAGCCTTAATTGTTGAATTCTACAATTCACAACTAACCACAACCCAAATACATTCTATCTGGCTCATATCTAACAGAAATTTTAGATCTTCATCAGTACAAAGGCCACTTCAATAACTAAGAAGCTGGTTGTATTGGATGTTATGAAAGATAGCCTGATCCTTCTTAATATCTGCAAATACCAAAAGTTGGAAGTCAATATAGTTAGTTTTTGGTAATGAGGTAAGTGGTGTCATCTTAGTGATGTCACAGTACATATTGTCCAGTTAAGTGTTTTTTGTTTTGTTTTGTTTTGTTTTTTAGTTAAGTGGTTCTTAATAATGACAGCAATCATCTGGGGAGAATTTTAAACTATCTACGCTCAAGTCTCACCTTGGAGCAGTTAAATCAATTCTTGAACTGGAGGCCCCAGACTTGGTATTTTTTTCAAGACTTCTAGGTGTGATTCTGGTGAGTGGACAGGGTTGAGAACCACTGGCTTGGTTGGCCTTTCCCAACTTGATAGCTCTCTTCATTTATATATGGTTCTTCAAGACTTCTGACCCTGGGGTTTGGGGATTCAGCCTCCAGCTAGCACCTAGGAAGAGCCCAAATGTAATAACTGATCAAACTGAAAACCTGCCCAGGGTAGTCTTCTTTTATTATTTAATGCCCCCTCTTAAGAGTTCTAATAGCATATGTTAGTGGTACTACACTGTTAAAGCATTCAGCTATACTCCGTTTAAAGTCTTAAAGTTTAAAGTCTCTGCTTATTGATTAGTATATTTGTGTTCTTCTTGGCTGCACACCCAAGGACAAGAGTGGTGCTGAGTAAGCCTGGATGTGGGTAGGTGCTTGATAATATTTGTTGATTTTTTTATAAAAGGGAGCCCAAGTAAAAGAATATTTTTCAATTTCAATATGTCCTGTTGTCAAATTAGAAAGAACACAGATTTTTCAAAGGTGGACAATATAGAATACTGTAGCAACTCTTAGGTGTTTTGGTAATCTACAATCTGTTATGTATAACATACAAATCTAGGGATCCCTGGGTGGTGCAGTGGTTTGGTGCCTGCCTTTGGCCCGGGGCGCGATCCTGGAGACCCGGGATCGAATCCCACGTCGGGCTCCCGATGCATGGAGCCTGCTTCTCCCTCTGCCTATGTCTCTGCCTCTCTCTCTCTATCTGTGTGTGACTATCATAAATAAATAAAAATTTAAAAAAAATACATAACATACAAATCTTAAACAAATAACATACAAATCTTAACTTCAAAAATATTTTACGCTTGTGCTATCCAAGTTTCTACTACATAAATCATAATGGATTTCCCAATGTATAGTTTTTGGAGTTTTATCAAAGACTGGATTTGTTCACTGAGATCCATTTACTTTTCCCTCAAGTGTCTTCCAGGAAAAAATAGTACATCAAGTGGGGTGGATAGCTTAGGGATTTGGTAAGAACTAAATTGCTTCCAGAGGGGATCCTGGAAGCTCAACAGTTTAGCGCCTGCCTTCGGCCCAGGGTGTGATCCTGGAGTTCTGGGATCGAGTCCCACATCGGGCTCCCTGCATGGAGCCTGCTTCTCCCTCTGCCTGTGTTTCTGCCTTTCTCTCTGTGTCTCTCATGAATAAATAAATAAAATCTTAATACGTAAATAAATTGCTTCCAGAGATTTCAGAAACCCAGAACAGGCAGTCATAGACAAAATATTTAACAGATAGATTCCCATTCTTTTTGGAGAATGGGGATGAGGAAGAAAAAGCATGGGATTAGAACGCCACCATTTTAATTAAATTGTTCCATTTCATTAAGAAATTACTGTTAATAACAAAAAAGAAATATTTATTGAGAGTTTATTCTATCCCTCTACAGAAATAAAAATGAAAAGCACAGTTCTCTTTTACAAGGCATTTATAGTCTAGAGAGTGGGATATGAACTCTACTGGAAAAAGGACTCCATCTTACTATATTTTTGAGAACTTTCCTGATTAATACATTTTTTTGGTACTGAATTTACTCAAAGTCTACAAATTTACTGGGTTATTAACAAAGCCTTCTGAGCCTAAATAATAAACTATTATGCCCAACGAGTACAGAAGGCAGATGCCCAGAGACTTTCCATTACTTCAAGTGCACACTGCAGTGTGGAGTGTGGCCAGAAAGAAGCCCTGGCATCATCTCTTCTAGAGCTGCGTAGTGTGAGCTATAGTGTCTTCTAAGAGCCTAAATGTTTTAGTCTCTAATTTGTAGTGAGGAAGCAAAGTCCTGAGCCTCCTCAGTTTCAAATATCAGAAGGAAAGGGAAATGCAGCATTGGCTTCTCAAAGCTTTCTAGATAGAACACTTGTGATTTTATAAGTTTACATTTATGCTCTAGGGAAGACAATTTCACTCATTACAAACCAAACGGATTTTGATAATTAGGGACAACTAAGAAAGTAAAAATACAATGGAGACTTTCTATAAGATAAATTGCGACTAGGTGGCTGCATCTGATGTTAGGCATTGGAATCCATGATAAGTTTGGGGGATGTCACTGTTGTTCCTGTTGACTTGTGAAAATTGCCAAATGCACACAAAACTTAAGAGTCCTGCCTTTTCTAGTTATTATTTCTAATTATTATTCCTTCTAATAATGCATGCAGTGCTGATGACCACCAAGTCACTCTTTATTTTAAGGGTTTGGTTTATTCATCCAATGGTTAAGCAAATTTATAAAAGTAATTCAAATACCAATACCATGCATATTATTTTGCTCTAATCTTGATTAGCTTTGATGGTAGTGATGCCCTTTTTGCTCCTTTTAATCAGAAATCACTTACATAAGCAACATTTTAAGATTTCTCTGTGCTGGTCATATTTATATATATAATATTAATATATATATATTCCTATATAGGGCAGCCCTGGTGGCTCAGCGGTTTAGTGCCACCTTCGGCCTGGGGTGTGATCCTGGAGACCCTGGATCTAGTCTCACGACCGGCTCCCTGCATGGAGCCTGCTTCTCCCTCTGCCTATGTCTCTGCCTCTCTCTCTCTCTCTCTCTCTCTGTGTGACTATCATAAAAAAAATAAAATAAAAATAAAAATAAAAAATAAAAAAAGTATATATTCCTATATAGGAACAAATATGTATTTTGGGTACTTGTAAGGAATTAGTAGTAATTGGCTTAAATAAAATATTGAGGAATTGTGTATCTACTTACTTAAAAGCTAAATATTATTTTCACTAATTTAATCTTTAAAAAAACATGAAAAATATATCTATGTTTCCAGGTTCACAGAGAAAGTTCTCAAATTAATTACTTGTACACTCTCATCAGCTTGTCTTTTTTTTTTTTTTTTTTTTTTTTTTTTACAAAAGGGCACATTTGCCAATTGATGCAATTAAATTTAAACATTCAACATCTTTATTACTCAGGGAAGCACTCAATCGCTCCTAGCAGGGCACTTGGCATGAAAAACAAACCCACATTTTTATTTATATATTACAAAATCTATTTTTAATAATGTATACATTAAAAAATACAGAGACTCTAGCCCATGTACTCTAGCAAAAGGAAAGTATGAACTACTTCATGCATACACACACAATGCACTACGCATAAATGCATTTACACGACGGGAAGGTAATTGTTTTAAGCACACACAAGTGATGGATATTCCAACTTCATCCGAACAGGTCAGACTCACAAAGTTTAAGAAGCTGATGGTTTCTCGGAGGACTGAAACTGCAATATAGCCTAATCCTATTTTTTTAAAGTCGTGTTCCGTCAAAGTAGTCCCCCCCCCCCCAAAAAAACAAAAGGGAGGAGGGGGCATTATTTTCACAGCAATCAAAACCATTCACAAGATCCATTAATGAAATCTACAAGATACTAATAAGGAGGAAAGAGAAAGGCAGTAAAATCGTGTCCGCAAGACCGGTGATGCAAATAAAAGCAACCCGAAAGTCTGCTATTTTATTCTAAGGGTGCATCCGAGGCCACCTGCTGGGGCGGGGGCCGCGGCTCCGGGGCTCCGGAGCTCCGTCCCGGGGCACCCACCCTGGCAGGCCCGGCGCCCTAGCTGGCCATCTGGAAGGGCTCCGGCTGGAAGCCGAAGAGCCTCTGGCCGTAGGGCTCGCTCTCACTCGGCAGCTTGGCGCCCGCAAACGGAAGGTAGTGGTCGCGGCCAAAGTGCTCGCAGTGGAGACTGACCCAGTCCCGCTCCGAGCCGAATCGCTCGGCCTCGGCCAGGATACGGGTCAGAGCCATGATGTAGCTCAGCGCCATCTGCAGGGTCTCGTACTTGGACAGCTTTTTATCCTGGCCCCACTGCGGCACCACCCTGCGCAGGCGGTCGAAGGCCGTGTTGAGCCCCTGCATGCGGCGGCGCTCGCGCGCGTTGGCCGCCAGGCGCCTGCGCGCCGCGCTCTCCAGCCGCCCGGCCCCCGCGCACGCGCCGGCGCACTGGGCGCCGCCTGCGCACGGGGCTGCGGCGCGCGCTCCCGCCGCGGGGGACCCGGGCTTGCAGGACTTCATCCCCCGGCCGCGGGGAGCGGGGCGCTGAGCTCGCTCGCCCGCTCGGGGCCTGCGCGCGAGCCGGTGTACGGAGCCGCTTCCCCAACGTGGCTCTCCTGAGCGAGTAAGTCATGCACGGAGCCGACTAGCGTGGAGTCAGCGTTTACAGTGGGGAGCGCGCCACCCCGCCTCACGTTACTGGGTAAACCAGATTGATGTCTCCTCGCTTGCTCGAGTTTAGGGGGAAACTAAGGTGCTGAAGACAAAGTCATTTTTTCCCCCAACGTGAAGTTGGAAAAAGAGAAGGGAACCTTCTTGCTGCGGAGTTTGGTGTGGCCGGTTTGGGCAGGGTCTTTCGGGTCCTCTGGGAAAGCACGAGACTTCTTTTTTTCAGGAAGACGAAATCTTTCCAGATGCTCAGAGAGGGAGAAGGAGCGCTTTTTCCCCCCGCAGTCGCTGATGGAGAGTTGCTGGATGCAGCTTTGAAGGAGGAGGATTTATAGCCGAGGGCGGAGGGAGGGAACAGGTGGTGGCAGGTGGGCGGGCGTCCCTCGGCTTCCATCTCAGCACCTTCCTACCCTGGGAACTGCAGGGGGGAAGGGGGACGACGCACAGCAAAATCCTGACACTACAGCCTTCGTCTGTTGAAGTTCCTCCAAAGCTATGTCCAACAGTAACACACCATCTGGAGTGGCCTGGCTGTCCCCGAAAGAATAGCGGGGTGGGGGTGGGGAAAGAGCTGGGTCCATCTTTTCCCATATCGACGGGCAGCTTACATACCAAAAAAACGTGACCGATGTTTTAAAATTATTGGAAATTATTTGTGTGAACATGTTGGTCTCGGAATTAATGAGCTATGTTAGGAGCTCAAAAAGATTTAGCTTTGTCAAGATGTATGACAATTTTGGTTAATGCTGGCCTAATGTATTGACATTTTTATTCTAGCTCTTAAGTAAGTCGGGACAAGTGAGCAGGTCCTGATATTGCAGACCTGGAATTTTACTGTGCAAATGATTTGGCTATGTTCTGCGGAATAATTTATTGTAGCATATCAAAAGATGTTAATGGTATATCGAAAAATATTATTCTGATTATATAGTTGGATTGCATGAGTTTGGATACTTAGGCAAATTAACTCAGGATTTATACTCCGTTTCCCTTGAAAGAGGTTCATAGATGTTTTGGGTACATATATTGAGATGATTATTATTTAATTTGACATTTAAATCTAATAAAACCAATCAGAATGCACATATATGTGCAAAATGGAAACGTCTAAGTAATTTGTGAGATTTAAAAGAATAAGTCCAAAAAAATATAAGAAAATAAAATAAAAGAATAAGTCCTAGTGAAGGAGTTTTTTCCCCACCTCATAAAACTGTAAATATTTCATACTCTGTGAATGTTTCAGTTATATAAGCTGTCCTCAGGAACAGTAACAAAGAATGATTTCCACTATTGATAATGATCTGATTTATACAGAGAACCCATTAACTTGATTCTCTCATCACAGCTTTTTTCTAGCTCGTAAGGAAGAGTAAAGTGGCAAAGAAACCAGCTCCAAATAGATTCAAGCCAGGATCATTTCTGGAATCTTCAGGAATACCAAGTATGTCTCTCTCCTTTTGAAATACGGATTATATCAGCATATTTCTCAGATATTTTTTGTTTAATTCAGTTTTCAACAAACTCACAAATCAGTCCTCTTACTATAACTCTCTTCCCTCACCATTGCCTCAGACTAAAATCCTATTGTGAATGCTCTGACTCCCAAGTCCAGTCTTCCCATAAATAGTTGATTAACCCCAGCTGAAGCAATGACAGTGAAATGAAGTTGAGTAACACGAAGACAATAGGATGCGATTGAACATTAATGATATCCAGTGTGACAGATGTTGAACTTTTGTGTGGAGCCACTCAGCTCTGTTACTCTGAGTCCTGATAGTCTTAGTCAGGAATGGTAGTCCTGTGATAGGAAAGACTGTTATTTCATCATCAAAATGTCAAATATATTTTTTGAATTTTTATGGAAATCTACCCTATTAATCCTGTTATTTTTCATGTTCATTTATCTCATCCATTTCCCCTAAGGAGCCTCTTCTGTGATACTCTTTGGAATGTTCCCCCACAAAACATACTATGCACTTATTCTGGAGTACTACTGATCAAACTGCTAATAAGATGCATGATTTTAAATAAATAAATAAATAAATAAATAAATAAATAAATAAATGTTTTTTTTTAAAGATGCATGATTTTTCAGGCCACGTATTAATGTTTGGAGAGATTATAGCCTGTGCACTAAGAGAATCAAAAGCACAATTTGAAGAGAAAAAGGAAAAATACCAGTATACACACAGCACATAAGAACATAAATGAACAGATATCTATGACATGAAATCGATCCAGGATAGAAAATATTACTGTAATAAAAGGGCCTTAGGTGGCATATAGTGTGTACAGTAAGACATTTCCCAAATGTATTCTGAAGGACAATTTATTAGTACTACAAAGAGGGTATTGGGGAAAGGATTTCATTGTCAAGTAAGTTTGGGAAACATATCCACTATCTCTTCCTTGGAGAGGCATGAAGCAAAATTGGTAAAGTTTTTGCAATTCCTGAGGTACAGAAACCTAGACCTTTTGAACACAGAACACTTTTTTCCTAGAAAAGCCTTTCACAAAGTTCCTTGGAATACACTTTTTCAAACCTGCTCTAGTACCTCCCATATATTTTATAAAGGAGACAGTGAGATATAGAAACTAAACACTATGCTCAGGGGTATTAAGCAACTTAATGACTGTATTAAAATCTCCTGTATCCTTTGATTTTAGAGGCTTTCAAATTACAAGATCACTTAATACAAGCCACTCAGTTTACAGTGGGGCAACTGAGATCCACCAGGGACTTCCTAAAATCAGACAAGTCAATAGTAAAGGTTTCAGTAATAAAATTAGAAATTTTGTGCTTAACAGAGAGTGTTATTTATTTTATAACCCTAATTTCGGGCAGCCTGGGTGGCTTAGCAGTTCAGTGCCGCCTTCAGCCCAGGGCATGATCTTGGAGACCCAGGATCGAGTCCCATGTCAGACTCCCTGCATGGAGCCTGCTTCTCCCTCTGTGTCTCTGCCTCTCTCTCTCTCTCTCTCTCTCTCTCTCTCTCACATGAATAAATAAATAAAATCTTAAAATATATATATATATAATCCTAATTTCTAGCACAGTACCTAGTCAATAAAAGGTAATGAATGACACAAATGGAATGGCTAGAAAAATAAATTAGGTAAATGATAGATGTTAATCACAAAGAGTGCATTCCTACTGAATAACCCATATAAAGGATTTGCTTTCCCTCATATTGTAAAGAATACACTCATTAGCTCCACATTTTGAATGCAAAATTGCAAAGAAGCAATTTACTTACTAAAAAATATAGCCATTTGAGCCAGAAGAACATGCATGTCAGAAACTTCCACAATGTTTCTATACTGAGGGTATGATCCTACCAGGTGAACTGGCAGTTACTGTATGTCTCAGGGTTGGCCTGATTTCAAAACTGGAGATGGGGCAGGGTGAGGTGGGGGGGGGGGGTGGGCAAAGAATAGAAAGAGCTTACACCTGTAGGAGTAGAAAAATAGGAGAAACACTATTTTAGAGGAAAGATGACAAGGATACAGGGGTTCCTGTCCCAGGCTCCAGACATGATTACCTATCTCCAGAAAGTATGGGCTCACCTTAGTGCCCCAGGTGATTCTCCAACCCTCATCACTTCACATACTGCTTTTTCAAGTACTGCTTTTTTTTCTGGCTGGACAGTCTAATTTGGTTTCTCATCGCCATGAACCAGACTGACTTGCATGTTTTGGGCTCCGCATTTACTCTTCTCCATCGTGGATCTTAGCCTCCTCTTAGCGTCTGGCGTAAGCACCATCTTTGGAGTCAGTTTTGAGTCCTGTGTCTCCTGTCAACTAGCTTTGTGCTCTTGCACAAATCACTTCTATTTTTCCATCTGCAAAGTGGAATCATGATACCTACCTCACAGGGCAGTAGAGAGCATTAAATGAGACTCTAGCTATAACGGACCCTGCCTGGTCCCTAAGAAAGTCACTCTTTAAATGACAGCTAGGGCAGCCCCGGTGGCGCAGCAGTTTAGCGCCGCCAGCAGCCTGGGGTGTGATCCTGGAGACTGGGGATCAAGTCCCACGTCAGGCTTTCCTGCATGGAGTCTGCTTCTCCCTCTGCCTGTGTCTCTGCCTCCCTCTCTCTCTCTTTCTGTGTCTCTCATGAATAAATAAATAAAACCTTTTTAAAAAATAAATGACAGCTAATACTCCATGCTGTGAGTAGTTTTTACAAATGATAATGAAAATGAACGTAAGGAATAATTTTTTAATCTTTTACACATAAAGCTACAGTTAGCCATGTGCGAATCCCAGCTGTACAAACTTGGACAACTTTCTTAACTTCTCTATGCCTCTTAACTTTATGTGTTAAAAAGAGGGTTAATAATAGAGCCAATCTTACAGACTGGTATGAGGATTGGATAGTTACTCTTTGTAAACACTTAGATCTGTGCTTGGCATACAATTAAAGCAGTATAGGTGCTTGTTTGGGTAAATAGAATGACTGATGGCAGTTGTTCAGTATGTGGACTAGCCACCCCTCCTTTCTGCTCATTTTTGCTTTATTTTCCTGCTTTTCCATAGAGAGAACAGGAGCAGGGAGAGAAGAGTAAATTCAAAGGAGTTCCTCTTCCCTTTTGTTGCTCAAAGCCTTATTGGGCAGTAAGTTTGGTGATTTCATTATAGTTTGATGTTCAATTTTATGGTTACAGACACATATTTTAAAGTGTTAATGTTCAGGGGATGCTCTATTTTTCCAGTGACTGGAATATTTGCATTCACCATCCAGGGCCTTCCCTTCCTAGAACGGAGGTATTTGAGAAGACAAGTCAATAATCATGATTTCTTTTCATGGGTCTAGAAGCAGAACAAAGGGAATCAATCTGAGGGATGTGCTACACTGTTCTATGGTAAATTTGGGCCAGAAGCTGTGTTTCTCAGAATGCCCTTCCCTGTATAGTTCTGGATTTGAGGTAGGCAAAAGGAAGTTACGTGAGCTTTGGGAAGCAGAAGAGAAGCCACCATGCTCTGAACATCATTATAGGTTAGAGGCCATGAAAGATAGTCACAGAGGTGCAGGTGGATTCCAGTTTGTTCTTGAACTTTTTCATCGTGTATCTACTCTTCCCTCCTGACTGCCAGCTCTACTGAGCAATACCTCCCCACCCAGTGTTATTTCAGTGGCTGGATATACATGCCTTCCAGACCTCCGTGCAAGCTCTCACTCTTTCACCAAAGCCAAGGGCTGCTTAGTGACTATTCCTTGATGCTTCAACAACCCTTGCTGGACCCTTGCATTCTTAGCTCCTTCCTGGTGTAAGTCGTCACCTTTGTAATGAATTCCTTCTTCCATAATCTGCACCGTGGCTCTGTTTCCCTGGTTGAACCCTGACGGGTATAAGGAATCTTTTATCTAGGCAACAGCAAAGTCACAGAACCTATGCATCCCAGCGAAGACCCTCTACACTGATGCCTCCTTGTCTGTGTGTTCACCAGTAATTACTACTTCCATCTGTTCAGTCCTGTGCCAGACAACATCAGGGTTAAGACAGCCATTAGCCTAATGGAATTCACAATCCAGTTGTGGAGATAAGACCCAACACATCAAAAAACTAACCCTGAGTAGTAAACCAGGGTTATGGTCTCCAAACAGCACACAAGATAGTCCATTAGAATATGTGAAAAGATTAGAAATTCTGCTGATACTTATTTTACCTCATTTTTAAAAAATTCTATCCTGGGATCTATTTATAGTATACAAAATATAAAAACATATTTATATATGAGTATGTACTTTGCTTTTTTTTCTGATAGCAGTATATGATCAGAAAAGCTGGGACCACTGTCCTAGGCATGAGGCAGTACGTGATTAGTACCATTAGGAGCTCAGAGCAGAGAGATTTTACCATGCTCTGGAGGAAGAAGGATTTCAGCTGGTAACCCCACCTCTCTGACATCATCTCTTACTGCTGCCCCCTCAAAAGGCTGCTCCTCCTCCACTTCCCATGCTTACCCCCACCTTGGGGCTTCTTCCCTGGTTACTCCCTTGGCCTCAAATGCAGTTTCTCCAGATCTTCCCTGGCTGGCTTGGTTGTATCATTCAACTCCTATTTTATCCAGAGTTTTATGTCCTTAGCTGCTTGTTTGGCAAGTCCAGGAATTCAGCAGTTTCCTCTGTACTGTATCTCCAGTATAGTAGAATTGTGTCTAGCACAAAACAGATGCTCAAGAAATATTGATTGAAGAAAAAAAAGAAGGGAGGAGGAAATGATAGACCAAGGGACCCCACACACAAAGGGAGAATAGACACTATTCCCCTAGGAAGATAGCTCTTTCTCTTCCTGCTAATACAGACTCTTTGTGGGGGGGGGGGGGGGGGGAACTGCCCTCCAAAAGCAGTGGCAACAGACCTGCTGCTTTTGTGTCTACTCTGAAATTGTGGTATTCGCTGTTTCACAGTAAGCAGGTGGCTTACTTCCCCAAAGGGTGGCTCTCATTACAATCCAGGTTTCAGGCAGTACCTGAGTCAGCTCAGAGTAAAAGCCCAGAGGTCTTGCTGGCCCAGGCCAGCCGCTGATACCTGCTCCCTGCCCCCAGGGGGAAGTGGTTTTCTCTCAATTTTAGTTGGTGTTGCTTTTTTGTTTCCTTGTGCAGTTTCAGCAACTTGGCTGAACAAGTTTTTCTAAATGTCCAAAGACTTAGGTCTTTTAATTCTGTATTCCTGTTCCTCCTCACCATCATGTTTGATTCTTACTTCCCTGTCTGTGCCCCAGCCTCCTGCTGACCTCCACTGAGCAGGGAGCAAAAGGATAGCATGCCAGCTGACCAGGTATCTGTATAAGATTCCTGGCGGTGACTAAGTGGAATCCAGCGCTGGTAGCCATAGGAGTATATACACTTTCTATTCATTTGACAACCATATCTCAATTTGTTTCATGGTTTCAAACTTTCATTCCTTTATTCAACAAATATTTATTGAAGTCACTGTGTGCCAGGCACTAGAAATAGCGTTGACCATACTGCAAAAATCTCTACCATCGTGAATATTTAAAACTGGTATTGTTGGTCTCTGTTTATGAATTTGTTTCCTCTTTCTCCAGATAGCTTAAAAGTTCTTTGAGGGAAGGGGCAAATTTCAGATACCTGGGTCTTGCAAGAGTGTTGGATAAATATGTATTTGCTCCTTGGTTGACTGAAGTTTTTATTCAGGCTGACCTTAAACCAAAGAAACCAATATCATCACCATAATAAAGTAATGCCTTGAGAAAATGCCAAGTGTTTACCAGGTGTTGATTCCTATCTTCACAATACCCTTTGAGTAGAGACTGTTATAATCTTCATTTTGTGGCCAAGAAAACTGAGGGCCCTGATAAAACCAAATTCATAGCCAGTGAGTAGACTTGAAACCCAGTTCTTTCTCCCTAGAGCCCATGCTCTGTGCTGTACTGGGTCCTGTCTGGAAGACCTGTGATGTTAGGGACAGGGCCTTAGTTGCCCCAAGTGCCTAGAATTATGACCAGCACATAGCAGTTGCTCATTAAAGTTCAGAGGACTAAGGGTCTGCTTCAACCTACATATACCTCCCTAGCCCCAGGACTTGATCACTTCCACATTTCACCATACCTATAGCTTCTTGCTTCTGCATCTCTTCACGTATCAGATTCTTAGAAGTCAGTACCAGATGACAGAGTCTAACTTTTCAATACCCCTGTGACCCTGGACTTCTGACCATCCCCCTCATAGGCCAAGTTCACCAGAGTCAGCTCTTCCAACCCTGGTGCTCCATTGCTTGTTTGCATGTTTATCTCCTCTTCAGTGACCTAGGCAACTGAGCACCCTGTGCTTTGCCAGTCATGCAACCGTGCTGCTGACTGCATTGCTCAGATGACAAGTGATGCCCTCAGCCCCTCCCTCCAACACATCTGTCCTAATCCTCAGTGGCTAATGTGCACTTTTCATGTAATTTGTCACTGTAAGTCACTTGAATCACTTAGCAAATTTGCTTTGCTACTAACTGACAAATAATGAATTGCACTCCAGGAAACATAGTCTCCATGCCCCCGATGGTATGCAGGATGCAAGTAAGTCATCTCGGATGAAAGCCAAAAATTTATTTAAATACTTGATAACTTTAGGCCAAGAAATATCCCTAGAACACAAGTTTTCTGCAGAAACCCATTATGAGAACCTCTTACCAATTCAATCTCCCCAGTGTCCTCAGACTCGAGTGGGTCAGAGGAATTCCAGAGTGTGACTCTAGCCCCCAGTGCTTCCTTTCTCTCATGCCTTACTTTACCCAGAAGATCAGCTTTATTGGTATCTCAAAAAGTATTCTGAAACTGTTACCCTTCAACTAAGAAAAGGAAACTCTGGCTTCAACAAAGCTATATAGGCATTTTACTGGAGTACTCTTCAGAGCTTTCACTATGATCATGGTCTTTCTCAGCATGAGATATACAGAGTTCCCAAATTATGTGGCCATGGAAACTCTTCAACTCAGAGGTTATCCAGAGAGCAGTGTCCACACACAAAAATTTTGGAAAATACAAGCTGAATCCATAATCTTACATTTAAGGAAAAAGCCTCCTTAAAACATTTTAGTGTTTGATTTTTTAAAAAAAAATCTGTATAATCTTGGAGTGCCTGGGTGGCTCCGTTGGTTAAGCATCTGCCTTCAGCTCAGGTTATGATCTCAGGGTCCTGGGATTGAGCCCCACCCTGATCAATAGGGAGTCTGCTTCTCCCTCTCTCTGGTCCCTCGCCCTGCATGTGCTCTCACCTCCTCTCTCTCAAATAAATAAAAATTAAATTTTAAAAAAATCTATATATCTTTACAACTCAAAAGTTTAACTTGCAATTTTGAAATTAATGAACTAATTCCTTCTCTTCTATATTCTAGTCATTCTTTTGAGTCCTGAAGAATCCCTAATAAAGTTACTTGAGAGCATGTAAATTCTCTGGCAATGCCAATGGTGAGATGAATGGTGAGAAGTATGTTAAGGCTGGAAAATTTTTCAGGGCAAAAAACTGTCGGGAAGATAATCAGAGGTCACTGCTCAGCCAGGTGGGAATTTGACTGTAATTAAAGGGACACAGAAAAGGAGAGGAGTGCCAGTAGAGAGAAGGGCATTGGCGGCAGGGTCAGATTCAATCTGTCCTAACCCAAAGTTATTGCCCAAAGCTTAGTGGTAGACCCATGCCTGCAAATAACCTACCTCTGTTATTTGAGTGCTTCTAATTATTGTCCAGTTGACCAACTAAAAAGAGTTGGAGACAGAATCAGACACTGTATGCCTCCTAATAGAAAAACACAGCACCTGGTATATCTGCTAAAAAATTGAACCTGAATGTTATTAGGCCTCTATATCTAACAATAAATTTGTATGACATTTAGGAGACAGAGAAACATGTTAAGAGATACCATGGGAAGGCAGTGAGCAAAATCCAGAATTGAAAGTCTAAATAGGACAATAACTGGTTTATCAACAAATATACTGCATGAGAAAAAAGGAAAATCAAAGTGGGAACCTATGGAATTATAAGAGACTAGAACCATATCAGCCATATGTAAGGTGTGGATTTTGTTTGGATCCTGATTCAAATAAACCAATTTTACAAACATTTATGAGGCAATGGGGGAAATTTGGATACTTGTTGCATATTTAATAATAAAGAATTAATAATAATTTATTATTAGCAAGTTATTTTAGATTCAATAGGTATCATGGTTACATTATTTAAGTCCTCATATTTTATTTTTTTTTTAATTTTTTAATTTTTATTTATTTATGATAGTCACAGAGAGAGAGAGAGAGAGAGGCAGAGACATAGGCAGATGGAGAGGGAGAGGGAGAAGCAAGCTCCATGCACCGGGAGCCTAATGTGGGATTCGATCCCGGGTCTCCAGGATCACGCCCTGGGCCAAAGGCAAGCGCCAAACCACTGCGCCACCCAGGGATCCCAAGTCCTCATATTTTAGAGATACATTCTGAAATATTTATAAATGAAATTGTATGATATGTGGAATTTGCTTCAAAATAATCTAGGACAGAGAGAAACAGGTAGAAGTATAGGTAAAACAAGATTGCCAATGATTTAATAATTGTTGAAGCTGGGTGATGGGCATATTGTGGTTCATTATACTATTCTTCCTGTCTGAAATTCTGCAGAATACAAAGTAATAAAAAGTGGGGTGTCATGAGTTGATCATACCATATGAGCTCCTGAAATTAGAAAGAAATTAGTCAATAGAAAATTTCCATTTCAGGGTTATATTGGGTGATCCTTCAGAAATGAGGACACAATTCAGAACAAGAGCAGTGTGTCTTTAGATACTAGTGGTCAGCATCAGTGCTTTGGGGACAAGGAGGTGACCCTCTTTGCACTTCAGTCAAACCACAAAATCTGCTTCTAGATTCCCAGAAGTTAATCCAACCCTTTTCTGGTTTTATCCAAGACCTGCCAGGATACACCTAGCTGCTTCTCCCTGGTCTGATCCTAATCCCTTTATCTACCAAGTGGGGAGGAAAGGAGGGCTGAAGACAGAGAGACAAATGGAGGGCCCAAGAGTCCTCAAGGGGGGAACTCCATAAGAAGATTCTAACGCTAATTTATGACATGGAAACATGAAAACTCCAGGAAGCATGGAGGAAGTTTTGGTGAATCATATGGTCTATGGTAAGCTAAAACAGTACCACTGATATTCTGAATGGCTCCTACAGAAGTGAGAATGGATTGTGCTAAGGGTAGCCATCTAGGAGGGGCTTGATCATAGCCATGGGGAGAGGATGAACTCCATGGCCAGAAAAGAGAATAAATTGCACAGGCCCTAACAAGAACTTGTGTCTTTAGCTCTGCTATGGAGTTAACCACCTTGGTGATATCATGTGGAAAGTCTCCCTATTTGAAGGACCTGGGAGAGAGACTTTGATCTTTTGCTCTGGGATTTTGCCTACCTTCAGAGTTGTCATTGATAAAAGGACCCAACCTCAAATTTGGGTCCTCAGGGGAAGCTCTTCGGAGAAGATGGAGGAGCTAAAGCCTTCCCAGTCTGAATCAGCACCCAAACATGGATTAGAAGGTTGGATCCTATGGAAGAAGCCATTTCTAGTAATAACAATAGGAAACCCATGGCCTGCTTCGCCAGATGATTGGCATAGCTGAGGCTGTTCCAGTTCATCACTGAAGTTAATATTGTAATTCCTAAAGAATAAAATGGAGGCACCTGGATGGCTCAGTCAGAAGAGCATATGACTCTTGGTCTCAGGGTTGCTAGTTTGAGCCCCATGTTGTATGTAGAGAGTACTTAAGTAAAACTTTCTTAAAAACTAAAAAAAAAAAAAAAAAGTGCTTGGATTTATATATTTGTGCAGATTAGATGAGCCTAGGATCCTTGTCCAGAGATCTTTGACATTTGAAGAATTAACACTCCAGTGTCACTTATTCTTGAGAAAGCCCACTTGGTCATTTTGTGTAGGCATGAATTTAAATCCCAGGCTTCCAGACATAGATGTAAACCATTAGCCAAGGAACAAATCCAGCTGGTTAACCACATGGTACATGCATCTCCATGTAGCCTTCTAGGTCTCATGATTGAATTCACCTTTTATGAGGGAAATTCTATGTTATGATGATATTCTCAAGGTTGGAAAACCCAAAAGTTTTGGGTTAAACCACTTGCAAACATCACAAGCCTACAGTACATTTGGGTTAAACCACTTGCAAACATCACAAGCCTACTGTACAAAACTCACCTCTCTCTGCCTCTTTTTAAAAAGTTTTCAGGGATCCCTGGGTGGCGCAGCGGTTTGGCGCCTGCCTTTGGCCCAGGGCGCGATCCTGGAGACCCGGGATCGAATCCCACATCGGGCTCCCGGTGCATGGATCCTGCTTCTTCCTCTGCCTGTGTCTCTGCGCCTCTCTCTCTCTGTGACTATCATAAATAAAAAAAAAAAAAAAAAAAGAGAGAGAGTGTCAGTCAGCCTTTGGCTCATGATGTGATCCCCCGGGGGTCCTGGGATTGAGTCCTGAATCAGGCTCCCTACAAGGAGCCTACTTCTCCATCTGCCTATGTCTCTATGTCTCTCATGAATAAATAAATAAAAAATCTTTAAAAAAAATAAAAAATAAAAAAAAAAATAAAAATAAAAAAATAAAAAGTTTTCAGTAAGGGGTACCTGGGTGGCTCAGTCAGTTAAGTGTCTGCCTTTGGTTCAGGTCCTAGGGTCCTGGGATCCAGGCCTTCGAGGGCTCCCTGATAAGTGGAGAGCCTGCTTCTCTCTCTCCCCACCCCTCTGCTTCTGCTCTCTCTCTCTCTCTCACACACACAAATAAGAAAATGCTATTAGATAGATAGATGATAGATATATAGATAGATGATAGATAGATAAAAGATAGATAGATAGATAGATAGATAGATAGATAGATAGTTAGATTTCAGTAGGAAACAGTATTGCTGAAGGTAATTGTAGAAGAAAAAGGAAAACAGAACCAGTCTTTTTTTTTTTAAGATTTTATTTATTTATTCATGAGAGACACAGAGAGAGGCAGAGACATAGGCAGAGGGAGATGCAGGCTCCCCACAGGGAGCCCGATGAGGGATTGGTCTGAGGACAACAGGATTAAGCCCTGAGATAAAGGCAGACAGTCAACCACTGAGCCACCCAGGCATCTCCAGAGCCAGTCTTTAAGGGAAAAGGAGACAAATGAAATGGGGGAATAGCTGACTAAATCAAAGGAAGCTTAACCAGTTCTCTGGCAGATGAATGAATGAAGGTGACCTGGGACCTTAGGAGCCTTTGCTCTTGGTCCTAGAGCAGTACCATGAGATGGCTCTGCTCCAAGCCCTCTTGTCTATTCCAGTCAAGTTTTTAAATACCCCCGGGGACACCTGGGTGGCTCAGTGGTTGAGCATCTTCCTTTGGTTTAGGGCATGATCCCAGGGTCCCAGGATCAAGTACTGAATTGGGCTCCCTGCAGGGAGCCTGCTTCTTCCTCTGCCTATGTCCCTGCCTCTCTCTCTCTCTCTCTCTCTTTCTCTCTCTCTCTCTCTCTCTCTCTGTCTCTCATGAATAAATAAATAAAATATTGAAGAAAACAAAGTTTTCAAATACCCAGGAGAGAGAATTGGCCTGACAAGCCTGTCAGGTGTCTTTAGCAACGAGGTCATTGGGGGTTGGTAGTGAGCCAGAAGAAGCCACTGCAGTTTCTGTCTGTGAAAGGGGAACCCTTTCATCTTGCCCCAATAATGGGGATTCAGCTGAAGCTATAGATAAAGGGAAGAAGTAACCAGGCATCTCAGGAAAGCTTTAGTTTGGGCTGTAGCACAGTTCTCTGACCATCACTGCTCTCTGGTCATCTAAGAGAGTTGGCCCTTCTTCCCTTGCCCTCTTCCCCCAGCTGCATTCAGAAGCAGGGTTCCTGGTCCCTGTTCCCTTGGTGTCCATTGCAATGAAACTGCCTCTGATGGGGGAAAGGAAAGCTTGGGGTACATATCGCCAGGCAGGCCCATCTCCATCAGAGTTTTGGCCATGAAGAAAGCAGCCCCATCCCCAGCAACACAAAAGTTTTTCTTCCTGAGCCATCACTTAATCCTGATTACCCAGCTCCCTTAGGGGAATGATTTACCTGAGAAACATGACAGAAGCTGTTGCCATGACTACTGCTGGGTTCCCTGGAGTTTGGGTTTTGATAGGACCAGAGACTGGCATGAAGTGCTCCTAATGCAAGAACTCATTCATTACAGAGTAAACTAAAATATGTGCCTGGATCTTCATCTGTGTTGAAAAACAAGAAAGACTAATAAGTCTGAACAACAGAGAAAGGAACAACTTAAAGACTTCCCGTACAACCTTAAGACTATAGACTTCAATAGTAAAAATGTTATCATTCAAGATTTTAAAACCAGCACTACTCATTCAGTTCCTGCCTATTTATTTAACATCTATCTTATTCATATTTGGCTGGAATTTTCATTATTACCTATATTGTCATTTTTAGTACCTGAGATTTATTAAAAGTTCACCAATGTACCAGGTACCATACTAAACCCTTGCAACATGTTATTTCATCCTCTAACTAGCCCAGTGAGATGGGTATTATTATTGTCTTCATCTTACAGATGAAAATGAGGCCCAGAACTGTTAGAAACTTGTCCCAATGTCCTTCTGCTGGTGAGTGGTGGAACCTGAATTTGTCTGACTGCAGAACATAACCTAACCACTGTAAAATCTGTGTCAGTCCAAAGAATACTAGCCTGCTTAACATTGAGTCAGAACATTGAACATAATGATTCGATATTGCCACATGCAGGGGAACCCACATGTCTCCCTCAGGCTGGAGACAATGTGGTAGGCTTTGGGGCCTTACATGTATTGCATTTGTGGTCAGACCTCCAGACTTGGATAAATAGCAGCTAACTGGCTTAGCCTGAAACCAGGTTCCAACCCTAGCCTCTAGTAAACAAACTCTTCAATTCAATTTATTGATGGGCATCAAAGACATCAGACTCCATTGGAACAATCCTGGGAGGCTGCTCTGAGCCTGCCCTTCCCATTAGGGGCTGTAAGTTTGTGCAAACAACCATAAAATTAAACCCACCCAGGGAGGGACATTGATTTCCAATTGGCATAGTTCGCCAGATGCTGTTTGGTCTAAGAACTGCTTGACCTCTACTAGTGACGCCACCTGCCCTTGGCTTTACAGGGTGTGTTCCCAGCAGGGAAGGCCTCTCCACTAATGCTTGCTACTGGAACTTGGGCTGAAGGCGTGGTGGGTTCCCCATATGTTGCAGGGGAGAGGCCAGCCACACCCGAGTTTGGATTCACCCTCTTATCCAACCCTAGAACTAAAGCTGCCCCCAGGAGATTACAGACGCTGCCACCCTCAACTAATTAAATAGGTGGCCTCCTGCTGCTAAAAGGGAATGAGGGCGGAAAGACAGAGGATGCCTGATTTAACTAGGACCTGGGTAAGTAGCTCAGCGGCCGGACCCAGAAATCACTGATGCGTGCCTAAATGGTCTCTAATGGTTATGGGTGGTTCTAGGCCTGAGACCTGGAGTTCTGCTTATTTTCAGCTTGCTTTGTATTTTTCAGATCTTATAGTCCAAAACTTTTATTACAGAAGCTTTACACGTTATTAAAAACAATATTGCCTATCAATGAGTATATCTTACAATTGTTATCACACACCTATCCTTGTGTTGAAGCATTGGAGTAAAAGTAACTATTCAGAGACACTATTTTTTTCTCATGGAACAACCTGAGGATGATTCCAGCACTTCTTACACATGTGCACATGCCACACACAGACACACATGTACAATGTGCACAAAGAGCAGACTTCGGATACAAAGCTAAGTGTTTGTGTGAATTACCAGTGCTACATCTAAATGTCCATGCAATTATGTTTACTTAAAAACTAAAATGGTTTAGATTAAGGAAAGAAACCTTTCAGTTTTTCAGGAGTTCAGCCCACAAGTGAGTTATTAGTTGCTCTTGTTTTCCATTCTGTTTTTGCTACAAGTCACTTAAAAGGAAAGAGGACCTGAGAGGCAAAGAGGAAGACAGTTGTAATAATAGGAAATTGGACTAAATTAAAATGATACTAAGTCACAGCACAACTTGGCCTCTTTGCCACCAACTTTTGACATTCTAATTAGGGTAAATGGTTATGCAAATCTAGTCTGTCACTCAAGTCCCCCCTAGCCAGAGTGTCTGTAATTGTTTAAGTGAGGACTGTTGATGGCATAATTAAAGCTCTCCTAAAAATTAATTGGGAATTGGAGGACAACCTCCAAAGATGCCCTAATTTGTGGTCAGCCCGGCACAGCTGTCCTTTTGTCCTGCCCGCCACCAGGACGCCTTGAGTTTCCCCATCAAGTATAATAGACTGTGACACGTGAGGTGTTCTCAAGCCTTGGTCCACAAGATGGAGTGGCAGACAGACCAACAGGAGTCTGTAGCACCCAGGGTCACCTCCTGGGCAGGTTCAGCTGAGGAAACAGGGTTTCAGGTGAATCCAAACGTGGAGCACCAAACACCTGGGTTTCGGGGTGTATATGAAACAAAACTGGTCACGAGTTTGCTAAATGTTAAAGCTGCATGATGAATATGGGTTAGAGGGGACAGGCAGGAGTAACTGTAGTATTTGCTTTGCTTTTGTGCATTTAAAATTTTTTTCATAATACAAAAAATTTAATGCATACACTGCTATTAAATTAATTAAACAAGGAAGCCACAAGACTGAAGTGGTTCTAATGCCTTAGCTGCCTATATAAGCAAACTAAGACCTAAGCCTGTAAGAGCCTCAAGGTTAAGAAGTCAAAACCTAAGGACAACCAATCATAAACAGCCAACTAGGCTTTCCCAAATAATGCAACTGCTTAATCTGTAGCCAATCAAATAATTTACTTGCTCAGCTTCCAAGTCTTTTCTATAAAAGTTTGGTCCATAGCTCCTCTTGGAGCATTTGCAACCACTTCTGATTTGGCACTGCCAGACTGGAACTAATTTTTGTTCAAATTTAAAATGTTTAATATGCCTCAGTTTATCTTTTAAAACTACCAGAAAAACTTACCACCATGAGGAGGAAGTTCTTAGTAGTGAAAATCAACTTATGGTTATACTCTTAAAGGAGAAGAGTCAGAGTAACTGATTCTAAAAATGAGTATGCTGTTCTAGTACTTCTTTTTTTAAGATTTTATTTATTTATTGAGAGAGAGAAAATCTTAGACTCTTGTTAAGTTCAGTGTCCAGCTCTGGGCTCAATCTCACACCCTGAGATCATGATCCCAGTTGACAAAAGTCAGATGCTTAATGGACTGAGCCACCCAGGTGCCCCTATTCTAGTACTTCTTCTCACATCCAACACATCCCCATATCCAGCCTGACTCTTCTTAGTTTTGCTCTACCTGGGAATAAAGAGCAAGAAATGAGGGAAACCTAGGAGAGAAATGGGGCCAGGTGAGAGATGGACAAGGGGAAACTGGCTGAGTGGGTGTCATGAATGAGTTCCCCAGGTGAGCCTGGGTGGCTCAGTAAGCTAAACATCCAACTCTTGATTTTGACTCAGGTCATGATCTCAAGGTTGTGAGATTGAACCCCACACAGGTGCCATGTTGGGCATGGAGCCTGCTTAAGACTCTCTCTCTACCTGCTCTCCTCCCCACTTAAAAAAAAAGTGAGACCCCCAGATAATCTATCCAGAGGAGAATTGAGAGTTGATTATAAATTAACTCCATGTCATAAAAAAACCAATACAATCCCATTTAACTTAGAAAAATAACTTGGGGCCCCTGGGTGGCTCAGTCAGTTGAGCATCTGACTCTTGCTTTCCACTCAGATCATGATCTCAGGGTTGTGAGATCAAGCCTAACAAAGGGCTCCATGTGCTTGGGATTCTCTCTCTCTCAAAATAAAAAAATAAATCTTTTTTTTTTAAAGAAAAATAACAAAATTAAAAAATAAAAAAACGTGTGATAGTTAAGGGCAAATTCTCTCATGATTAACAAGCCTGCCTTGGCTTTCATGAGTTAAAATGCAGTGGGGGAAGCAGTTGGTAGCTTCAGTCCTATAGGCAGAGATTTCTGAAAGACAAGGAGCCTCTTGGCTACAGAAATTATAGTGAGGATAACTGCAGGCCTTGGAGATCACCTATCTTCCCCCAACAAAATGATGTTTTTTCCTTACCTTTTAGATGTATCCATGTCTGGGTGACAGTAATTAATGAGCTAGTAAAAAGCTGCCCCAGCCAATGTTTCCTAAGTTTGTTAGGGAAACTGTAGAGAACCAGTGTGGGCTAATTAATTGGTCCTCGGGTAGTACCTAAATCAAATGTGTCTTGGGTAACCTGGGAAGCCGGAGTCTCCTCTTTCTTGAGAATCAATCAGTGCAAGATTGATGAAGGGCTGCTAAGGTCAGGCTTAGAAACACAAAACCATCTGCCAACTCTCTAGGGCTGGTACCTGCAGTAGAGCAATTTTAGAAGAACAGGTGTTCACTTTTAACTTACCTCTTCTTTTCTTTTATGCTGAAATCATGATTTTAGCTAGAAAGAGCCTCCAGTTGGTTGATGAAATTCACAAACTGTCTATTGTAACTTAAAATAACCTGGCCCAGAGGTATTGTGATAACCTCAACTGGCTCTTGCACAAAGTCATAAACCACTCAACTCTGACAATAGCTGCTCTGGCCTCTCCAGAAGCTTTTGAGAGCATAGTGACTTCAAGGTATTGCCTTAAAAGGGCTGCTATAGACTTAATATTTATGTCTCCCCAAAATTTACATATTGAAACTTAAACTCCGAGGTGATAGTATTTGGAGGTAAGGACTTTGGGAGGTAATTAAACCATGAGTATACAGCCGTCACGAATGGGATTAATGCCCTTATAATAGAGACCCTAGGGGCACCAGAGTGGCTTAGTGGTTGAGCATCTGCCTTTGGCTCAGGGCCTGACCCTGGGGTCCTAGGATTGAGTTCTGCATCAGGCTCCCTACAGGGAGTCTGCTTCTCCCTCTGCCTATGTCTCTGCCTCACTCCGTGTCTCTCATGAATAAATAAATAAAATATTTTTTAAAAAGAGAGAAAGACCATAAAGATCTCCCTTGCCCCCTCTAACATGTGTAGACTACCATCTATGAACCAGGAAGCAGGGTGTTACCAGACATCAAATCTACCAGCACCTTCATCTTGCACTCCAGAACTCTGAGAAAGAAATGTTTGCTATTTATAAGCCACCTAGTCTATGGCATTTTTGGTTACCTCAGCCCAAACAAATGAAGACAAAGAGCTAAGCCAGGGAACACTGCTTCTCTTTTTAAGTGTGGTACAAATCCAATCTGGCTTGTCCACTTTGCAGAGTATGTTTGACAGCCCACATGTCCTTAAAAGCTGACACTTAAATGTTTGTTTCTGGTTCCTGGAAAGTATCTTCTGATTCATCAGGCTAGGAACATTTTCAAAAGTCTTTGATGATGATCTATAAGCATATCCATGTGTTAGTTGATGATGGTCCAATGACTGGAGCTGTCCTTTCTATATAAGAAAAATCTTTTTTTAATTCAGGATTTACAAGTTTCCTTCTTTTATTTTTTTTTAAAGATTTTATTTATTTATTCATGAAAGACACAGAGGAGAGAGAGGCAGAGACACAGGCAGAGGAAGAAGCAGGCTCCATGCAGGGAGGCTGATGTGGGACTCGATCCCAGGATTCCAGGATCACACCCGGGTCCAAAGGCAGGCACTAAACCGCTGAGCTACCCAGGGATTCCCAAGTTTCCTTCTTTTAAATGAAGGTAGTTCTTGTTCCTGCTAACCATTTATGTTCCAATTTCCCAAGAATATGGGAAGTTTTCTACTACACCCATGTGGTAGATTGTATTGTTCCAAAGATGACTATAGCCAAGTACATTCCATTTCATAGGCTCTTATTATAATGTGACATCAACAGCCCTCCATCAAGAGGTGGGATTTGTGTTCCCACCTCATGAGCCTGAACTGACCTTTGTAAATGCCTTGACCAGTAGAATGTAACAGAAGTAAAACCATGTGACTAATACGGTCATAAAAGGTAATGCAGCTTCCACTTGGCTCTCTCAGGGCCTTGGAGACCAAGCTAGAATGGAGGAAGTCCAGCTACCGTAAACCTGCCATGTTGGAAACGTCATATGGAAAGACTATAAAGATGAAGGGGTTCAGTCGGTTAGGCAACTGACTCTTGATTTCCCCTCAGGTCATGATTTTGGGGTCATGGCATCGAGCTCCATGTTGGGCTCCATGCTCAGCATGGAGTCGTCTTGTCCCTCTTCCTCTTCTCCTCCCCCCCACTTGTACTTTCTCTCTTGCTGTCTCTCAAATAAATAAATAAATCTTTTTTTAAAAAAAGGATAAGGATATCCAAGGAGCCCTACCTATTCCAGCTCCCAACTGTTTGAGTGTTCCCAACACAGGTTCCAACAAGTCTTCATGGTCATAGTCCTGCATTTGGCACCAAATGGAATATAAACAAGTCTTCCCCAGCTATGTTCTGTGCAAATTTCTGGCCCACAGAATCTGTGAGCACAAGAGGTTTTTATATCTCTAAGTTTGAGGGTCATTTGTAATAAAGTATAGTAACCAGAACAACTCTGGTTGTTCTAGGGATCTTCCTTGAAGAGAGGGCATTAGATTTGTCATCACATAGCCTGATTTTGAATCCAAATCTAACCATCTTACTAGCTGAGTAAACTTAAGCAAGTTAGAATCCTTTCTGAGCATTGCTTTCTCATCCATAAAATGAGCATAATAATGACCTCCTTGATAATACATCAAATTTTTAAAAAGCAAGACACAGAATAGTGTGGTAAGCTACCATTAGTGTGAGACTACATATATAAACAAAGACATACGCACATACACAAACCCATATTACTACATTTGTGCTACATAACATGACCGGAAGAATGTGAATTGGTGGCAATGATTGTCCCTGAGGAGGGAAAAGGTAGACTAGTGAGGATCAGAGGTGGAAGAAAAATTTAGTATATAGACTTAATAAATAGACTTTGCAGTACTTGAATCTTTTACAAGTGTTTGTATTAACTATTTCAGCGATAATTTGGAAGAATATCTTCAGGAACTCAAGAGTAAGAAAAAAATTCTTAAGATACAAAATGTATATATGATAGAGGGGAGGAAAGTGGTAAATTCAGCTGCATTATTTGTTTATCAAAAGACAGGAGAGAGTGAAAAGATAAGCCCTAGTATAAGCAAAGAAAGATATTTGTAACACCTATGACTAGCAAATGACTTGTATTCAGAATTCCTACAAATCAGTAAGTAAAATGCCCAATAGAAAAATGGGCAATGAATTTGAAAAGATGTTTCATAATAACAAGAAGTAGAAATTGCCAATAAACTAAAATATGTTCAACTTCACTAATAAACTAGACATGCAAATTAAAACCTCAATGAAACATTTGTAACCCACCCACTAGATTGGCAAAAAAATGTTAAAAACCTGACCATAAAAAAAAAAAAAAAAAAACCTGACCATACCAAGGGTTGGTGAGGATGTGACATTATGGAAACTATTGTGTGGGAGGGAGGGGGTCTGTAAATTGGTACAACTGTTTTGGAAACCAGTTAGGTGGTACCTATAAAAGCTGAAGATATGCATAGCCCATGATCCAGCAAGCCTGCCACTGGGTACCTACCATAGAGAAAATTTTGCATGTGTACACTGAACTCATAAAGAAGAATATTCATGGCAGCACTTTTGGCAAAAACTAAAATAAGAAACAACTAAATACATACACTGTGATATGTTCTTTCAGTGGAATGCTATACAGCAAGACAAATGGACAAATTATGGCTGCACATAAAAATGTAGATGATTCTCATAAACATGGAGCAAAGAACATGAAAGAACACATGTAAAATTATTTCATTTGTGTAAAGTTTGAAAATACACTATTTTGGAAGAATACATACACAGGTACTAAAATTATAAAGAAAAGCAAGGGAGTGGTTATATAGAAATCAAATAGTGGTTACCTCTGGAAGAAAGGAGAGTTTTAAAATGAGTAAAAAAGGAGTCTGATAATAGGGAAAGGGAACATGAGGACCTTCTGAGGTGCTGGCAGTGTTCTATTTCTTGATCTGGGGTGATTATGTGGATATTTGCAATAAATTATTTGTTAAACTATACATATGTTCTCCAAATTTATGTTATATTTGCAATAAAAATGTGAAATATTTTTAGAGCCAGGTCTTGTGTTTTTATTTTTTTAATTCCAGTATAATTAACATAGAGTATTATACTAGTTTCAAGTGTACAATATAATGATTCACCAATTCTATACATTATTAAGTGCTCATCGTGATGACTGTACTCTTAATCTTTGACCTATTTCACCCTTTCTCCACCTATCTTCCCTCTGGTAGCCATCAGTCTGTTCTCTGTAGTTAAGAGTATGTTTTGGGTTGTCTTTTTTTTTTCTTTGTTCAGTTTTTTTGTTTCTTAAGTTCTACACATGAGTGAAATCATTTAATATTTGTTTCTCCTTGATGACTTACTTCACTTAGCATTATACCATCTACGTGGATCTATGTTGTTGCAAATGGCAGAATTTCATTCTTTTGTGGCTAATATTCCAGTGTGTGTTTGTGTGTGTACATCTCCTTTACCCATTTATTTATCAGTGGACACATGGGTTGCTAAAAATGTGAGAAAACTTTAAAGCTCAAAAAGAGAACATAGAATCTACAGAAAATTTTAATATGTGACAGAACAGGAATTTCATTTCCGTGGGATAAACTGTTCAGTTCATTTCAGGATGGATGGATGGATGATTTAGTATTACTGGCCCAAGTGGCAATCAACCAAAATAAAATATGTCTATGTACAAAAATAAATTTCAGATGGATTTTTAAAAACTGAATGTAAAAATTAAAGTATTAAAAATCTTGGAAGAAAATTTAGGAGACCGTATATACCACCTATGCTGTAGGGAAGATTTTTCTCACGAAAAGTGGAAGCTCAGAAGCTATTAAAGAAGTAATTCAGGGGTACCTGGGTGGTTCAGTCAGTTAAGTGACTGCCTTCAGCTCAGGTTGTAATCCCAGGGTCCTGGCATAGAGCCCCAGGTCAGAAAAACCTGCTAAGAGGGGTGTCTGCTTCTCCCTCTCCCTTTCCCACCCCCTTCCCCACCCTCCCACTCATGCTCGCTCTCTCACACTGTCTCAAATAAATAAAATCTTTTCTTTAAAAAAAAAAAGTAATACATGTTTGACTACATAAATACTTTAAAATTGTTTGATGAAAGTCACTCAGACAAAATATTGGGGAGAATATCTCCATACCTATAGCAGGTAAAGGTCACAATAGTGTTTCTGCAAACTGATAATAAAATGCAATTGAAAATAGGCAAAATAGGGGCACCTGGGTGGCTCAGTGGTTGAGGATCTGCCTTTGGGTCAGGTCGTGATCCTGGGGCCCTGGGGTCCAGTCCCTCATCAGGCTCCCCACAGGGAGCCTGCTTCTCTCTCTGCCTATATCTCTGTCTCTCTCTCTGTGTCTCTCATGAATAAATAAAATCTTTTTTTTTTAAAGGCAAAAGGGCAGCCTGGGTGGCTCAGCGGTTTAGTGCCGCCTTCAGCCCAGGGCCTGATCCTGGAGACCTGGGATCGAGTCTCACATCAGGCTCCCTGCATGGAGACTGTGTCTCTGCCTCTCTCTCGCTCTCGTGTGTGTGCTCTCTCTCTCTCTCTCTCTCTCTCTGTATGTCTCTCATGAATAAATAAATAAAATATTTTATAAATAAATAAATAAATAAAGGCAAAATACATAAAGAGTTTAGAGAAGAGAAAGTATAAATGGCAAGTAAATATTTCAAAAGATGCTTAACTTCCCTAATCGGGTAAATGCAAGTTAAGTAACAATGAGCTATCATTAGCAAAATTCTGCCAATGGGCTTGTGGTAAAAAGGATGCAGTATTAGTGACCACTTGAATAGCTATAGCCTTTTTTTGGAGAGCTATCTGACAATATCTACTAAAATGAAAAATATATTCTTCAAACTGGAAATTCCTCTCTCAGCCTACTCTCAAGAAATAAAAGTACCAAGACATTAAAAAATACAATAAATTTGCTCTCTTGTAGTACAGCTTGTAATGGTAAAAATCTGGAAATAAAGTAAAAGATCTAACATAGATTGAGAGGACTGATCAAATAAATTGTGGAACAGCTATTATGTGGGAAAATGTTCAACCATTTGAAAGAATAAGCTGGAGAATGAGCTAAAAGATCTAAAGCGGTTGACTGTGGCATGAAAAAGAGAAAGATGCCGAGGGGTATATCATGCCATTATTTTACAACAAACATATAAAATCAAAATTATATGTGTGTGTGTATATAAGCTGATGGATTATATATGATCATGGGGACAAGTATGGAAGAATATACCAGATTATCAATAACCATTTCCTGCGGTAGGGAATGGGGAAGGAAGGAGTGACAGTTGGAGAGAAAAGGAAAAAGACTCCCGTAGGAGCGCTGACAGCACCACCTCCATCTTCGGCCCTCCAGCTTGGTCTCCCTCTGGTGCTCACATGGCGTCACTTTAGATAACAACCTGGGACCTTACCACCAAGCCTCTCACTCCATCAAAGCTGAGGATTAAGGTCCAGGTAGCAGCAGAGAAGAGGGTCAGAGAATAGTTTCGGAGCGCCCTGCCCCCTCTACTGCCCCGTCACGAAGTTACCCTGAATAAAACTCTGTATCAGTGGTGTGGAGTGGCTTGCTTCATTTTTCCATTTTCTGTATTAAAATGACTTCTCAGTCTGGAAGATACATTATTGACCCTCCTCTACTTTGTAGAGGCACACAGATGCCGATGGGACCCAGGGTTCAGAATCCAAGGAAGGGAAGAAGGGGATTCATGTAATGATGGTGGTAACCTGAGACGGGAGACAGAGTCCAAGCAGGGAGAACAGGGCTTCCCTGCAGGATATGGGGTGGAGAAATGGGAGATGGTTATAAACGGGGCACGGATCAAATAAGTAAATGTATTAATGATGATGGAAGGAACTTTTCACTGTTGGTGAAGGAAGTTACAAATAGAGAAAAGGGCTGGCAATGTTGGATTAGAATTGGAGATATTCATTTGAATGCATGCTTTTCAGGATAGATAGATGATAGGTAGATAGATGGGTATAGAAATAAATATATAAGGGGACCTGGGTGGCTCAGTTGATTAAGTGTCTGCCTTCAGCTCAGGTCATGATCTCAGGGTCCTGAGATGGAGCCCCTCATCAGGCTCTCTGCTCAGAGGAGTGTGCTTCTCCTTCTCCCTCTGCCTCTCCCCCCTGCTTGTGCTCACTGGCTCTATTTCTCTGTCAAATAAATAAAACTTTTTTAAAAAAGAAATAAATATGTGTGCAAAAAGATATATATGTAAATCAAACCACCAAGCTATATACTTAAAATTTATATAGTGATATATGTCAATTATTTCTCAATAAAACTGGATAAAAACCATTTATTCCCTAACTCTATCCACTGAGAGGCTGGAACAGCAATACCCAAGAGATATAACAACTAGATCCTGGCTTCTAAATGTAATTTTGCACTAGAAGGAATCAGGGCTCCTTGGAGAAATGGCTGATTCCAAATCTGGGGCATAGAAAGTACAAGATGAACTGGAATATCTTATGTGCCAGAAGGCAAGGAAATATTCAAAAAATGATGTGGACAAAAGCCAGCTTGAATGGGCTCTTTCTGGCCAAATTTGGGATAATTTGAGTATCAAAGCAAATACAATAATAAATTATAGTTCATTATATAATATAGAAAGCCATGAATCCATAGAAATATTTAAAAATGAATGAACAAAGTTGAAAGTTTGTTGAGAAACGGTATTTAAGTGGTTTTAAAGTACTCCTCCACACAAAATGCTTATTAACTACAAAGGGGAAAAGAGTAACTATACAGTGAAGAAATCTAGCAGACAACACCTTAATCAGATAATCAGAGTGAAGGTCATCAGTCCTAGGGCTGATCAAAATCAGGTACCATCCAAATAGGATTGCAAAGAGGACACATTGTCACCTCTGTGATATTGCTGAAATAGATGCCCATCTTGAAACTAACTACTAAAAGGCTTTACACGAACCCAAATTGAGGGACATTTCACACAAAGACTCGTCTATAATCCTCAAAAATGCTACTGTTATGAATGTCAATGAAAGACTGACCGACTTACTCAGACTGAAGACCAAAGAGACTTAAAAAACTAAAGGAACGTGATTTAAGACTGGATCCTTGCTATCAAGAGCATATGGTTGTTGTGGACTGTTGTGAAACATGAATCAGGTCTGAAGATAAATGAAAAGTAGTGTTATCCGAGTTAGCTTCCAGATTTTGATGATTTTATTGTATGCATTTAAGAAAATGTCCTTGTTGGGGCACCTGGGTGACTCAGTCGGTTAAGTGTCTGACTTTAGCTCAGGTCATGATCTTGGAGTCCTGGGATCAAGCCTGACATTGGTCTCCGTGCTCAGCGGGGAGTCTGCTTCTCCCTTTCCCTTTGCCCACCCCCCTCTGCCCCCCGCCGCCAATTCAAGGTCTCTGCCTCAAATAAATAAATAAAATCTTTTAAAAAGAAAATATAGGGATCCCTGGGTGGCGCAGCGGTTTAGCACCTGCCTTTGGCCCAGGGCGCGATCCTGGAGACTCGGGATCGAATCCCACGTCGGGCTCCCGGTGCATGGAGCCTGCTTCTCCCTCTGCCTGTGTCTCTGCCTCTGTGTGTGTGTGTGTGTGTGTGTGTGTGTGTGTGTGACTATCATAAATAAATTTAAAAAAAAAAGAAAATATATATAGTGATATATGTCACTATATATATTCAGGAAATACTCAGGAAATACTAAAGTATTTGGGATAATGGAGTATCAGATCAACAACTTAATTCTTGAATATTTCAGGGGGGAATCACTTTTGTATTGAAATTTTTCTGTAAGTTTATTTCAACAGAAAAAGAGGATAATGCCAAAGAGAGAAAAATAATAAACACAGGCATCTAATTTAGTTCAATTCCAAACACCACTGAATTAAAATAAAAGTATTTTTAAAAATATTTTGTTGTGGTTACATAAATATAACTTAAAACTGGTCATGTAACCCATTTTTTTCTGTTTTAAAGAATGTTTATTTTGCACACTTTATTGGCACTTTCCCATTTAACCCATTTTAACTGCACAACTCAGTGGCATTGAATTCATTCACAGTGTCGGGTAAGTGTTATGGACTGAATGTTTGTTCCCTCCAAATTCATAGGTTGAAGCCCTAATCTGCAACATGATGGTATTTGGGGTGGGAAGTAATTAGATTAGGTCAGGAGGCTGGGGCCCTCGTAATGATATTCATACCCTTAATAAGAAGACAGATCTCTGTCTCCGTGTGCCTGCATGAAAGAAAGCCCACATGAGCGCACAGCAAAAAAAGCAGCTTTCTACAAGTCAGGAAGAGAATTCTCATCAGGAACCAAATCTGCCAACATTTTGATCTTGGAATTCCCAGCCTCCAGAACTGGAAGAAATAAATTTCTGTTCTTGAAGCTGCCCACTCTATGGTATTTCATTATAGCAGCCCCAGATGCAACCCTTTACTACTACCTATTTCCCAAACTGTTTCATCATCCTTAAACAGAAACTCTGTCACCATTAAATAATAACTCATCATTCTCCCCTTCCCCCAGCTCCTGGTAACCTAATTTACTTCCTGTCACTATGAATTTTCCTATTCTAGATAGTTAATATCTGTAAAACGACACAATATTTGTCCTTTTGTGTCTGGCTGATTTCACATAAGGTAATGATTTCAAGGTCCATCCATGGTGTAGCACATATCAGAAATTCCTTCCTTTACTAGGGCTGAATGACTTTGAATTTTCTGTATATGCCAGTTTGGTTTGTCCATTCATCTGCTGATGCACAATTGGGTTGTTTCCACCTTTTGGCTAGGGTGAACAATGCTGCTATGAGCATTGCTATACATGTATGTGCTGAGTCACTGTTTTCAGTTCTTTTGGGTACTTACCTAGGAATTGAATTACTGGGTCATATGGGAAAGATACTTTTTTTTTTAAAGGCATAGTTTACAAGGATCAAGAGAATAGTGAGGAGTAATAACAATACCATTTTGGAAGCTAAAAAGAAACAAGTGGTAATCAACTGAACTGACCTGAGAATCAGATTCTACACTGGCAGTAGGGAAAGAAAAGAACCATGACTGGGTCCTCAAAAAGCTCAGGAACCATTAGCACTAAGTACCCCTGAAATTTGGAGGTGAGAGTGATGTAAATAAGATAAGGCGAGGGTACTGAAAGAACAGGACTGGTTAAAAAAAAAAAGAACAGGACTGGTTAAAAGGCGAATAAGAAGTGGTTATAGAAGGGTACCTGGGTGGCTCAATTGGTCAAGTGTCTGACTCTTGATTTCGGCTGAGGTCATGGTCTCAGGGTCATGAGACTGAGTCCGAAACAGGCTCCTTACTGGGGATGCAGCCTGCTGAAGAGTCTCTCTTTCTCTCTTCCTCTGCCTCCCCCCACCTATGGGTGTGCTCTCTCTTTAAAAAAAAAAAAAAAGTGGTTATAAAATATCCAAATATCCAATTGGGACCACCATAAAGTGACTGGTATCAAATTAAAGGCCTGCTGTAAAAAAAATTTTTTTTAATTTAATTAAAAACCTGGACAAAATGGGCAGCCCCGGTGGCCTAGCGATTTAGCGCCGCCTTCAGCCCGGGGTGTGATCCTGGGATCCTGGAATCAAGTCCCATATCGGGCTCCCTGCATGGAGCCTGCTTCTCCCTCTGCCTGTGTCTCTGCCTCTCTCTCTCTCTCTCTCTCTCTCTCTCTCTCTCTGTCTGTCATGAATAACTAACTAAATAAATAAATCTTTAAAAAAAAAACCTGGACAAAATATACAAACAAGTATTGTATATTGAGCAGTGACCAATACAGGGCTGTGATCGTTAGGGGTAAGGAGTGTGCACATGAGGTGAACTCCACATTCACCCAAACTTTCTCCCAGAGGATATATTCTAGACCAGAATGTGGAGGCATGAAGAAGAGGACCAGAAAATTGTATCTCACTGGTTAGAGGAAGTAGACCAGAATTAAAGGCTGAGAGATCATTGGGATTAAAGGTACAGGGTGCTGGGGTTGTGGGGATACTATTAAAAAGGAACCTAGGAAGTCTGTATGAAAATTCCTCTCAGGTCTTGGATAATTCCTGGCAGGTGTGAGAGCAGTGGCTAGGAGATTGAGTTCTGGGCACAGAAAGAGTGTGCTTGAGAGATGTACCTGTAAGGAACCAAGGAAGGCAGGATTGGGCAGAAGGAAATATTGACTCATTATGCAGTTGCAACTGAGGCCTTGGCTGTGCTTTAATGCTAATAGGACCATTGAAAATTGAACCAGCTTGAGGAAAGGGGCAAGCCTTTGTGTTTCCAACTTACCCCCCCTAGGTGGGGGCTCATCTTGGGTTGGGCAGTTCCCTGCAGCTGAAGACACTTCCCAGATAGGAACACAGCTATCAGCTGTCAGGGTCAGATATTTAAGCAGCTGGAGAATGGGCACATTAACCCTAAGAGGAGATTTAGGTAAACATCAAAGTATCTACTAAACTTGCACTGGTGATTTCTTCCAAACATTAAGTAACGAATAATACCAACCTTACACAAATTCTTCCAGAAAATAAGAAAAGAGGGATTACTTCTCAACCCATTTTTATGAGATCACCATAACTTTGACACCAAAACTAATAAGGACATTATAAGCAAGGAAAATTATAGACTAATATTTTTATGAACAGACTCAAAATACTAAATAGAATATAACCAAAAAGAATCCATCAATATATAAAAATAAAACATCATTACCAATTAGGATGTATTCCAGAAATACAAGTTTGGTTTAACATTCTAAAGTACCCAACTAATAAAGGAGAAAACCCATAGATTTATTTCAATAAATGAAGAAAAAGTATTTGACAAAATGCAACATTCATTCATGCTTTTAAAAATTTTCACGAAACTAAGAATAGGAGGAAGATCCTAGGGTAATTGGGTGACTCAGTCAGTTGAGCATCCAAATCTTTTTTTTAAAGATTGATTGATTTGACAGAGAAAGAGAGAGAGAGCACCATCAGGGGGAGCTGCAGAGGGAGCTGCAGGAAGCCCGACTTGGGGCTCAATCCCAGGACCCTGGGATCATGACCTGAGCCAAAGGCAGATGCTTAACCAGCTGAGATACCCTGGCACTCTTGAGCATCCAACTCTTGATCTCAGCTCAGGTCTTCGTCTGAGGGTTGTGAATTCAAGCCCTTGTTTTAAAAAAGAAGAAGGATGGGGCACCCCGGGTGGCTCAGCGGTTTAGTGCCACCTTCAGCCCAGGGCCTGATCATGGGGACCTGGGATCGAGTCTCACGTCAGGCTCCCTGCATGGAGCCTGCTTCTCCCTCTGCCTGTGTCTCTGTGTCTCTGTCTCTCTGTCTCTCATGAATAAATAAATAAAATCTTTAAAGAAGGGGGGGGGAGGGAGAAGGGGAGGGATCATGCCCTGAGCCAAAGGCAGACTCTCAACCACTGAGCCACCCAGGTGTCCCTACAAAATATTTCTACAAGAAATTGAAGAAGACTTAAATATATGAAAAAATAATTCATGTTCATTGATTGGAAGACTCCAGTTATTGTTAATATATCCGGTCTCCTCAAATTGATCTATAGATTCAAATTCCCAGCAGATTTTGAAGATATCATCAAGAATTGGTCAACTTGCATTCCAGATATTAGAATTGACTATACACTTACAGTAATTGAGAGGGTGTGTTGGTGCATAGGGGCACCTAGCATCTGACTTTAGCTCAAGTCATGATCTCACAGTCCTGGGACTGAACTCCACATTGGACTCCCTGCTTGGTGGTGAGTCCACTTGCCCCTCTCCTTCAGCCTCTCCTATTCCCACCACTCGTGCACACTCTCTCTCAAATAAATAAAAATCTTAAAAAAGAAAAAGAGTATGTTGGTGTAGAAATAGGGAAATAGGCCATTAGAACAGAATAGGAAGTCCAGAAAAAGACCCACACAGTTGATTTAAGATAAGGGCATTACTACAATTTAGTAGGGAAAGTGGTTCTTTTCAATACATAGTACTAGAGCAGTTAGTTATCTGTATGGAAAAAGAATGACCCCTGACCCTTAAGTCATACCACATATAAAAATTAATTTGAAGTGGATTATAGATCTATGCAGGAAAAATAAAATAATTGTCTAAAAGAAAACATAGGGGCCGCCCTGATGGCCCAGCGATTTAGCGCCACCTTCAGCCTGGGGCGTGATCCTGGAGACCCGGGATTGACTCCCACGTCGGGCTCCCTGCATGGAGTCTGCTTCTCCCTCTGCCTGTGTCTCTGCCCACACCCCCTCTCTCTGTGCCTCTCATGAATAAATAAAATAAAATCTTAAAAAAAAAATAAAGAAAAAGAAAAGAAAACATAGGAGAAAATCTTCATATTCTTGAGGTTGGCAAAGATTTCTTAAAATGTATGTAAGAGGGGATCCCTGGGTGGCTCAGAGGTTTGGCGCCTGCCTTTGGCCCAGGGCGCGATCCTGGAGACCCGGGATCGAATCCCATGTCGGGCTCCCGGTGCATGGAGCCTGCTTCTCCCTCTGTCTGTGTCTCTACCTCTCTCTCTCTATCTGTGTGTGACTATCATAAATAAATAAAAAAAATTAAAAAAAAAATGTATGTAAGAAACATTAATCATGAAAGAAAATTAATAAATTAGGCTTTATTAAAATTAATTTCTCTATCAAGAATACCATGAAAGTGAATAAGCATGCCACATACTGGGAGAAGATATTCCCAGTACATACATCTGACAAAGGATTCATGTTCAAAATATATTAAAAAAATATTTTTAAAAATATATTTAAAAATCCCCTCCCAATCAATAAAAAAGACAACCTAATTACAAAGTGGACAAAAACTTAAACAAGAAGCTTCACAAAAGATCTCCAAATGTCCAATAAGTCTATGAAGAGGTATTCAACAACAGTTCTCCCTATGATATGCATTTTAAAACCATAACACTACATACTTCCCCAAAATGGCTAAAATTTAAGACTGACACTCTCAAGGACAGTGATGATGTGGAGCAGTGAGAACTCTCTCACATTACCAGTGAAGGTGTAAATTCATTCACCTAGAATTAGAAAATCATTTAGCAGTATCTATTAAAAGTTAACCCTATATTAAACCTATTAGTCAGCAATTATACTCCTAGGTATCCTATGCAAGGTAGATGAATGTGCTACCAAAAAACATGTACAAGAATGTTCACACTAGTTTTCAAAATAGCCCCAAATTGGAAACAAATCCCAAATGATCACCAATAGAAGAAGATAGAAGCAGATTGTAGTATAATTATATGGTGGAATATTATATAGCAATAAAAAAATGAACTCAGCAGCAAATACAAAGCTCAAAAACATTATGTTGAATGAATGAAGCCAAAACCAAACAACATATACTGTATGATTCTATTTATAAAAACCTGAGAACAGGGAACAAATTTATGATGATAGAAGTTGCAGAATAGTGATTCTTTTAAAGAATGAGAGACAGAATTTTTTTTTTTTTTTTTTTTTTTTTTTTTACTAAGAAGGGGAATGAGGGAATCTTCTGGTGTGATGGAAATATTTTATATTGTGATCTAGATGGTAGATGCACACTGTATACATGCTAAAATACATATGAAAATAATCAGAAATAAAATAAAGTCATGTAATATGTATGTACCCAGTTTCACACATTGGGCAGTTCCCTCTCCCTGCTCTGGGAAAACTTGATTTTTGCTTTGTAGAATATAAAACAGAAGATCGGGCAGCCTGGGTGGCTCAGCGGTTTAGCACTGCCTTTGGCCCAGGGCCTGATCCTGGAAGCCCAGGATCAAGTCCCAAGTCGGGCTCTCTGCGTGGAGCCTGCTTCTCCCTCTGCCTGTGTCTCTGCCTCTGTCTCTCTCTCTCTGTCTCTCATGAATAAATAAATAAAATATTTAATAAATAAATAAATAAACAAAAGATCTCTGTACTCAGGGGCACTAAGCACCAATGAGGGAGGGATGCCATGCCAAAAATTGGGGGATTAAGCAAACCTATGTATGCCAAATGCTGGTTCACCCCATTCCAGGTTCTTTTCCTATGTTCCCTGAACTGAAAACTTAACTTCATGTTTCATTAGCCAGAGTTGTATCACATGCTCAATCCTAATCTAATGAACAGACTAGGGCAGGAAGTGGGGGGAAGGGGACTCTGAAGAAATCAGGACAATCTCGATGGTGTCATCACCATCCTCATTATCATCCTACCTTACAGACTTGGCTGTATTACATGCTGGACCAAAATTACACAAGTATGCCTGCAGCTATTATTCTGAGCACCTTCTCCAAACTGTCAGAATTCTTGGTCAGCTCATGGAGCAGCCCCTACAGGGACCAGAGCTTCCAGCCACCTCCATAGTACCTCTTTCTTTGTTCAGGATCCAAATTACCAGGAGATCATTTTTTATTTGGCCAAGCCTGAGTAGCATGTCCATGGCCTGATTCACAGGGAGAGGTAGCATCTGGCCACTTGGGCTTCCTTGGTGAAAGTTGGGCACTCGCAACGATAGTTTCCCATCCAAGGAGTATGGTGTTTGGATGCTGCATAACAGCAAAAAGTCAGGAAATGGCTTTAATCAATCTTGAGCTAAAAATTTAAAACCATGGGACGCCTGGGTGGCTCAGCAGTTTAGAGCCTGCCTTCAGCCCAGGGTGTGATCCTGGAGTCCTGGGATCAAGTCCCACATCGGGCTCCCTGCATGGAGCCTGCTTCTCCCTCTGCCTGTGTCTCTGCCTCTCTCTCTCTCTCTCTCATGAATAAATAAATAAAAAATCTTTTTTAAAAAATTTAAAACCATTTCCCCTTATTTAGCTATCCTTAAGTTTCCCTGTTGCTCCTTTGCCTGAACAGTCCCATTTCTTTCTCTGCTCCAATAGCACAAGGCTGTGAATCTGCTTACCATGATTTAATGTACAGAGTGTTGATGGTCTCTAAGAGTTCACAACCTCCCCCCACCCCTCATCTGATGTTCTCTGGCACAAAGGACTGGTGTGTGATTTTTACTCTCTCTGCTGTAAGTCCCATCCCATCAATCAATGGTTTCTGTTTAGCAAAGACTTAGGATAGCAGTTTGTATATGTGAAAAACAGAAAATAGCAGAAAACAGTCCTCTCCTTTAACAGAATGTCACTGGAGTACTATACACTTTGATATGGGGATCAGTTCCTCCTGGAAAAGATTGTAACATTAATTTGCATTGAATGATTAACATTGCCAAGCCAACATCCTAATTTTGCATAAAACAAAGTTTGCTTTGGATCCCCTAAAAATTTGTGTTTCTTATTCTTGCAGGTCTCAGCAGCCCAACTTGTTTTGCATATGGTTGCATGTTTAATTAGCGGTCCTTCTGTGTCTGCAATTAGCACTGTGATGATTAATAAAATAACTCCTTTAAAGCTCCATTTAGCTAGCAGAACTGCACAATCAGGTATAATTAATTCATCATTAATAAATCATGGCTGATTAACTAATCTGTTTATTACCAACACATTACTGAACAGCTCCCACCTGAGCACAGCTAATTTTTCTATGCCCAACAGAACTGGAAGCTAATAAAACCACCACCACAACAGCTCCTCCAAAACTGCATTGAGCAGCAAGTATATTGATATGGTCAGGGAGATGTTGAAGCAATGTACAAGTAATGTGATCAAGCTGCATACAGTTACTGCTTTGGAGGGAAGAAAGCAGTGGCTACATCTGGAAGCCTGAAGACCAGTGATTCTCAAACTTCAATATGCACTGGGATCACCTGGAGGGCCTGTTAAAAAACCAGATTTCTGTTCCCCACCTCCAGAGCTTCTTACTTGGTAGGTCTGGGAAGGGGGCCAAGAATTTGCTTTTCTAACAAGCTCCCAAGTGATGCAGATGCTGCTTGTCCAGGGACCACACTTGGAGAACCACAGTTCTACCCTTTCACATAGACAGGGGATGACTCACAATTGCCATGATTCCCAAGTCCTTTCTATAGATTTTAATAGTTTAAAACAACAACAGTAAGAATAGATTTCCATATTATTCATCTGTCCTTGTGCTTACATGCTATCTCTTCAACTGGACTGATAGTGTAAGAATTACTTTATTTCTCTCTCTGCCCTCACAAAACCTAACAATTACTTTCTAGATGTAGAAACTTGTCGACAAAATGCAGACCTGCTTTGTGTATTCATCTCTGAATCTTTGCTCATGCCCCTGTTTTTCTAAGCCCTGCTCTTCAATACTCCTCTGGCTATGCCATAGTACTCGGTGTCTATGCCATATGTAGGCCCTAATCACCGACCAGCACAAGTGCTCATTATCTTGTCATGAAAGGATGAGTCTGGTCTCCCCAGTTAAAGTCCCCGAGGAGCTCTGTAAGCTCCCTCTCTAATCTTCTTTGCAGCTTACCCTACAGCTCTCTACCCCTCCAGCTTCTAGCACAGTGTCTAATACACAGGAGACAGCAAATTGCTTTTTACCAAACATGTCAGATTGCTGAACAGCAGATCTGACCCACAGGCTGCAAATTCAGATCCCAGCTGGGCACCGACTTTGCAGAATGCATAGGACCAACAGCAAGGGGGATTTCTTCCCTGAAGAACTTGGAAGAAGCAAATAATTTAACCTCTGAGAGTTAGACCATAAAAATATATATATATATAAAACAACATTTTAAAAGCATATCAGAGAAGGAAAAAAAAAAACAAGGCCAAATTAAGCTGTGGTTCTCACTTGGGTGATTGATTTTGCACCCTGCCCCTACTTCAGGGGTATTGGGCAATGTCTGACAACATTAAGGGAATGAAATAGCTTGACTATAATCTGATCTGATTGAAGTGGAAAGACGGGGCTTATTGGCAATGGAAGCCCTGGGAAAGGTTGTTCAGGGAGACAAGCATCAGAAAGGCCCAGCCAAGCTGGATCTAGGAGAAATCTCCAATTTTTAAAAATATGAGACAGGGAAATAGACACATTAACTGGACATTCAATAATACTAAGTAATGATTTCTAATTCTTAAATGCTATAATGGTTTTCTATTGCTGTATAATTTACCACAAATTTAGTCTTTTAAAACAACACACATTTGTTGTTTTGCTGTTTTGGTGGGTCAGGAGTCCAGGCATGGTTTAGCTGGGTCCTCTGCAAGGCTGAAATCAAGGTGTTAGGTAGGGCTGGGTTCTCTGCAACTGAACGGAAAGGTCTGCTTCCACGCCGCTCAGGTTGTTGGTAGAAATCAGTTCATTGCTGTTGTAGGACTGAGAGCCTCCTCACTCTGGTCCTAGCTGTTGGCTAGAGGCTCCCTTCAGCTTCCAGAGGCTTCTCTAACACAGTACTTTGCTTCCTTCAAATGAGCAAGGGAGAGATTCCAGCAAGACTGATGTGACAGCCTTATATGAGTAACACAATCATGGAATCATTTACACATAATCACATGTATCCCAAAGTATCTTTGCCTTAGAGGCAAGTAACACTCAAAGGGAAGTGATTATACAAAGGCATGAACACAAAGAGGCAGAAATTATGGGGTTACTTTAAGAGTCTGTGTACCATAGATGTGATACTGGTATTGAAGTAACTGTTTGTTTTTAAGATTTTATTTATTCATGAGAGACAGAGAGAGAGAGAGAGAGAGAGGCAGAGACACAGGCAAAGAGAGAAACAGGCTTCACACAGGGAGCCTGACGTGGGACTCAATCCCGGGTCTCTAGGATCAGGCCCTGGGCTGAGGGCGGCACTAAACCGCTGAGCCAGCAGGGGCTGCCCCGTTTGTTTTTTTTTAATTGAGGTATAGTTGACATGGTTACTTTCTTTAAAAGCCCTTATATATTAGGGCTAAATACTGAAATACTTGCCAATGAAAGTATATGATGTCTGTCAATGGGTTTGCTTCAAAAAAATCCAGAGGATAAAATCTTTTAAAAAGGGGGGGGGGGGGGGCAAAAGACGGGGTGGGCAGGGAAGGGGGCACCTGCATGGCTCAGTCAGTTAAGTGTCTGCCTTCAGCTCAGGTCATGATCTGAAGGTCCTGGGATCGAGCCCCACATTGGGCTCCCTGCTCAGCATGGAGTCTGCTTCTCCCTCTGCCTCTGCCCCTTCTCCCTCTCATGCTCTCTCTCAAATAAAGCAATAAAATCTTTAAAATAATAATGATAATCCAGAGGGGGAGGAGAAGTAGGTATAATTGGGTATGATTGAGAAATTGTTGAACCTGCCTGATATGTTCATGGGAGCCTATTAAATATTCTTTATACTTTTGTATATGTTTGAATTTTTCAGAATAAAATTAAATAGGTAGCATGTGTATTCGTTCTCTATTGCTATAAAACTAATTACCTCATAACCTAGTCATTTAAAAACAAACATTTATTATTTCAGAGTTTTCAGGTCAGAAATTTGGCACAGCTTAGGCTGGTGCCTCTGGTTCAGGGTCTTAGAAGCCTACAGTTGAAATGTCAGCAGGACTACAGGCATCCAAGTCTTGATGGGCTAGACCGTCTGCTTCCAAGCCCATTCATATGGCTGTTGATCAGCGTCTCCTTAAGGCAGTTCACAAGGTCACAAGGGGCAGCTGACTTCTTATAGAGCAAGTAATGAGAAAGACACATACACATATCTATGGAAACATAAAATGCAGTTTTTTATAACTTAATCTCAGAAGTAACATACCATCACTGCTGAATATTCTTTTGGTCACATAGACCAAACCTTGTGAAATGTGGGAGTAAAGACTGCACAAGGGGGGGGGGGGATCCCTGGGTGGCGCAGCGGTTTGGTGCCTGCCTTTGGCCCAGGGCGCGATCCTGGAGACCCGGGATCGAATCCCACATCGGGCTCCCGGTGCATGGAGCCTGCTTCTCCCTCCGCCTGTGTCTCTGCCTCTCTCTCTCTCTCTCTCTGTGACTATCATAAATTAAAAAAAAAAAAAAGACTGCACAAGGGCTTGAGTAGCAGAAGGCAGGATTGTTGAGAGTCATTTTGGAGGCAGGCTACCTACCACACGTAGTACATAAGGCAAAAATTGTGTGCTGTCCAAAATGTCCTTGAAAATCCTGTACATAACTTATAAAGCATAGTAGACTGATATATCAATGTATAAGCTCAATACTGCCAGTTTTTTTCTAGTGCTGGAACACCTCACTGGTTGAGTGCTAGATAAAGTTGTTGGCTTGAATTAGGGACCACTGGCGTCTTAAAAATAAATATATTTAAACACTAAAAAACATTGAACCATGCCAACAGCATATATAGTTAAATTCAAGCAAAGTAAATGCATTATGATGGAAATCTAATACGTCGTTAAAGTGGGGAAGATTATGTCTTGATGATATCTGTCATTTAGGTCCATTTTGCTGACTCTCCTTGTTTCAGATCCATGTTCATAAAGCCACTTTCTGATTATAATTTGGCTTCCTGGGGCACCTGGGTGGCTCAGTGGTTGAGCGTCTGCCTTTGGCTCAGGTCATAATCCTGGGTCCTGGGATCAAGTCCTGCATCAGGCTCCCTGCAAGGAGCCTGCTTCCTCCCTCTGCCTGTGTCTCTGCCTCTGTCTCTCTCATGAATAAATAAAATCTTTAAAAATAATAATTTGGCTTCCCAAACATATGCAAATGGAGAGAAAATGCTCTGATCTAATCCATTCTAGGATTAAACTTCTCATTGTAAAATAAAAAATTGGCATTCTGGTTTTACACATCAGTATAGGTAAATGTGACTCTGCACCTGAAAGATAGATTCATTCTTGGTACATTTACATAATAGGCTTCTGAACCTGCACCACTGAGTCCCTGGTCTGTGATGAATTTACCCAAGTAATACCACCGAGTGCATGCCATCTGAATGGCTTAAACAACTTCCCCAGGTGTGGCAGCTATATTTACCATATGCAGAATATATCCATGAGTTCCCCCACATTTCTCAGTTCCCTTGCTCTTAGATAAGGGTATATAATCAGTTCTGGCCAATAAGCTTTGAGCAGAATTGACACCTATCACATCTGAGGCAATCAGAGGGAGACTTCCATACACTCTTTCCTCCTGCTGCAGCACCTGAGGCCTCATGTTGAAATAGCAGAATGCAAAATCAGCCTGGGCCACTGCATGACCAAGGAACAGAACCCCTCCTGACTTGTACTAGACAAGTGATAGGAGTGAAAATAAAAGTTTATTATTATATTGATTGAGTTGATTATATTGATTGAATAAGTTGATTATTATTATATCAAGCCTCTGATTTTGTAGGCATTTCCTACATTAAGATAACCCAATCTAACTCAATATACCCAAGGATGCCAACTTTGATGGGAGCTCTTGTTTCAAGCAATGGCAATATTATACTTGAGTGCTGGGATACATCTCTAACAATCTCCCAACACATTACACTATGCCCACTCTTAATCAGAGTAGGTAGGTAAGAAGTGTGCAGAAGCAGAAGAGGCAAGGGAAAATCTGCACCCTCAAACCCACCCTACTTATATCAGCAAAAAACTCACTCTGCACAGTATGCTGATTCTAGAAGCTCTTTGCTCCTGCTACCCAAAGATGTCATTTCATTTCTTCTTATTATCCATTTGGGTATTCCCTCTCCTGCCCCACCCGTTTCCTTGGCTGCCCCTCTGGAGCACTATGACCCCTACAGCCACTCAGTCTTTGACCAGGTTGACCAAGTAAACACAGTAAATATGATCAGACTATGCCCTGACTATTCTGACTCAACTGCTCATTTCTAAATGGACGATTTTTTTAAAGTAACTTATAAAAGTTAATATAAGGTTTAAAAATATAGGATGAAGTCGCACCTGGGTGGCTCAGTTAAGCATCTACCTTCAGCTCAGGTCATGATCTCAAGATACTGGGATTGAGGAGGACTCAACTCAGCAGGGAGTCTACTTCTCCCTCTCCCTCTGCCCCTCCCCACCCCTGCTGCACACTCTATCAAATAAATAAATAAAAATCCTTTAAAATATAGGATGAAAAGTCAACTCAGATGTTTCAAATAACAACTTTCATGCAAAAAAGAATGCAGAGTCACCTCAGGAACTTGTATCCCAAAAATATCTATTAAGAACTTAGGAGATTAAGAGTACACTTATCGAGATGAGCCCTGAGTATACAGAATTGTTGAATCACTATATTGCACACCTGAAACTAATATAACACTGTATATTAATTATACTGTAATTTTTTAAATAAATATTTTTTAAAAAGAGCATACATTTGGATGATAAAATTCAGACCCTTTCAACTATGCGTTTATATAAAATCATTCATACAATTCAGTCCCAGATTGAGAAAACCTTGTGAAAAGCCTCTGTAATTCTCACCCTTGGTGTCATGATCCACTGATGAGTTGCAAGAAGCTGTGAGGTATGTGGCAGATCATTGGTTACTCATTAAGTTAATTCAGGCTAGTGAATTGTTTACTTCACTGTAAATTATGGGAAATACAAGATTATTGCTAGAATAAATTCACTGTTATATGCCTTAGAAAAAAATTAATAAAAATAGAAAACAAAATTGGGACACTATTGGAATTTCTAACTGATTAGCTTGCAGTTTTTGAGATGGTTAAGAATTACCATCAATGAGATCACCTTAAACAAACACTATTAATGACTTGAAAAAGCCCCCATCCCAGAGCCAATAACAGATAATCAACATTACAGATTTAACTGAAAGTTATGTTAAAACCAATTTTATTTTTTTTAAAGATTTTATTTATTTATTCATGAGAGACACACAGAAAGAAGTAGAGATATAGGCAGAGAGAGAAGCAGGCTCCCTGCGGAGAGCCTGATGTGGGATTCAATCCCAGGACCCCGGGATCACACCCTGAGCCGAAAGCAGATGCTCAACCACTGAGCCATCCAGGCATCCCAAAACCAATTTTATTAAGGTAAGAGAAGAATGCCTTTTAAGCTATAGCTCTAAAGCCATACATCAAGATAAAGACATTACATTTGCTTTTAGTGTTTAATTTTACTACCACACTAATACACATACATCTTTTGAAATTTCTGACTTTATTGGTCATTATGTTATATGTTCTGATTGTTAGTTATTGAACATGAGTGTGTTCCAATAAGGGAAATAATTTCTTAGGTGCATTAAAATGACTCCCAATCTTCCCTGTCCACACACACATATGAATAGCTTTCACCTTTCTATCTTCATGACCCATCTTTGTCCATATAAATTCATATTGTACACAGACATAACAATGCTAACATTTTGAATTCTCTTTCTTAGAATTATATCATGAAGTATTTTTCAATATTTCCAAATGATTATTGGGTCTTTTTAAAGGCTACAAAATAGTCTATCAGATACTCATACCTGCGTTTAAATGATTTGCTCTTACTCCCCATAAATTTGTTCCTCATTGTGTTATTGGTAGTCATAATCAGGTGACAACATTATTTTGTTACTGGTTACTACCATTGCAAATACACTCACAGGTAGAGTCAAAACTCCATTAGTGAATTAGTTAGAAAGCGTGATTAAATTTCCATTAATATGTTTTCATTTTTCTATTTCTAACGTGAGGATGAAGTGAACTGCTATGCAAGTTTGGTAAAGGCAGCCACTTCCATTTCTTTTTATGCAGAAAATACTTAGTCATTCAAAATAGCAAAATAGTGGCATCAAAAGAACCACGACCACATCTAGGCTGTCAGAGTGCCCTCTAAAACAATAGCAGTGCCACCCTTAATGTCAACTCGTCCATCGGGGCACAGTGAAATCTCCAGTTCTCCTCCTCGGCGGGAACACTGAAAGGCTAAAGAAAACATAAAACAAGTCACAAATTGATATTGTTCCTTTTCACCCTTTCTAATTAACAAAACATAGTGAAAGACCTCTTAGTATAAGTTCCAGAATCCTCCCAGCTCAAAGTATAAATTTCTTCATCTATCTATCATACTGCCCAGCCTGCTCTGTTCTCCTGAAGATCCAGGGGCCACAAACACAATTTGATCCACAAACCACACAGCTCCACATCTTTTCTTCCTGAGTCATTTCCTCTATTACTTCCCACAATGTCCCAGACATACCCCACCCAGAGTTTCCTCCCCACTTCCGTCTAGGAATAAGCAAGGACATGTGATAAGATAGAGGCATGGACTAGAAGTCTAAATAAATAAAGAGGGGTGATCTTGGCCCTCCTGAGACAGCCTCATCTTTCCAAAAGGGACAAGGAATTTGTTCACCTGTTGTGCGTATCAAGCAACCACACGTCAGGCAAAAAAAGAGGCACAGCTTCAGCCTTCCTGGAGTTCAGTGTGTAGGGGAGTAACTAGGATCACCAAAGCAAGACGAGCCAACCAGCTATCCCCAAATCAGACTCACAGAGGCCTCACCCTCCCACTAGGTCAGACTTCCATCCTGTAGGGTCAGATTCCTACTTTGATTATTGGGACTATGTAGCCTCCATTGGCTGTAATCTATTTTCTCTGCCCCCAAGCAATATATTAATCACTGGGGTACTTGGTTCAAAAGCAAATTGTTTGATTCAATCTTGTGCCTAGCAATGGCAATAAGGAACTTTGGCAATCATCTGATTTCAACTTGTCACACTCTCAATAACCTCACTGAGCCAAAGTTATACAGTTAATTTTATTCAACATACATTTATTGGACACTTACTGTATATACTGTATTAGAAGTGTATCTGTGTTGGAAAGGACAGGGGTGGAAGATGTTCTGAGTAGAGGATTCAAGATGAAGGAATTGAAAACCTTTCATTTTCACATGGGTGATACATGACATTTTATTACACCTTCAAGTAAATAGTACATATGAGAAGGAATCCTAGCCTAAAGTTAGCAATTTTTTAAAAATTGAAAAAAAACCCTGCCCTACCATGCATGTCTTTCTTCCCCAGTTGCTGGGACCAGTAGCTGCTGAGAACAGCATGCGCAGACCCTTAAAAAGAAGTGAAAAATTATGATACAAAAACAGGAGTGACACTGTTATAAATTTAGAAGCAATCACAAACAACTATGTGGTTTGACTAAACCTTATATGCCTTTGTCATTATGTTGGCCATGGCCACAGTAGAGTGTGAAATTACGAATGGACATAGAAAGGAAGATACAGTATTTCTGAATAAGTTCCTTCAAATGATATATCTGCTATGTTTTACACTTTCTGAAAGCTGAATTAAACTGCAAGTTTTTCTAATTTTTAATTTGAGTCTAGTAGACACTCAATATTACATTAGTTTCAGGTATACAACATAGTGATTAAACTTCTCTGTATGTTACCCTATGCTCACCACAAGTGTAGCTACCATCCATCACTTGGGTTGCTTCCATCTCTCGGCTTTGGTACATAATGCTGCAATAAACACAGGTGCATAGATCTTTTTGAATTAGTAAACTGCAGATTATAATTTTTGTCCTATCAGTTCATTGTCAGCCTGTGAGGGCTTCAACCCAAATCTTTATCTTTCAAAGGAAACATCTCCTTCCTCCTAGGATGAACATGCAAGGAAAACTGGGAACTCTGACAAAAGGTTAAATTTTCCATTAAGCGTACATTTTCTTTTGATGCCAAATGAACTTTCTTTTAGTGAGGTATTTTTTTCACTCAATTGTGGCCTAGTTTTATATCAGTGAATAGATATTAAAATGAAGAAACAGGGCAGCCCGCGTGGCTCAGCAGTGTAGCACTGCCTTCGGTCCCGAGCATGATCCTGGAGACCCGGGATGGAGTCCCACGTCAGGTTCCCTGCATGGGGCCTGCTTCTCCCTCTGCCTGTGTCTCTGCCTCTCTCTCTGTGTCCCTTATGAATAAATAAATTTTTAAAATCTAATAAATAAATAAAATTAAGAAACAAAATATAAAGTAATAACTGACAGAAAAGTCTTTGGGGAGAGAAAAGGATGAGTTTTCTTCAGGAAAACTTACTAAAAGTCATGAAGAGCTCCATCTAGGGTGACCAATCATCCCAGTTCTCCCATGGGTGTCCTGGTGTTAGCACCAAAGGGCCTATATGCTGAGAAATCCCTCAGTCTCCAACAAGCTGAGATGGCTGATCATCACTGTCCCAAGACTGTCCCACTTAAGAAAAGCATTATTACAGGAGAAAACATTGCCCTCTGTACCAATTAAAATCTTCATAAAGCAGCTATATATAAATCTACTTGAAACTTCTTTTTTCACGGGGGAGCATCAAGCGGTACTGTTTGGATGTCATTGGGCATTTTCCTGAGTCTCTAAAAAAAAGTGCTTTGCTGAGCTTTGAATTTCGTATGTTTTCTTTCTCAGAGACTAAGTAAAAGTCCTAAAACCATCCCGGCCTCTGTCTTTTGTCCAGAGTTGGAGCCTCAAAGGTTCTTCCCAGCCTCCTTCTGCCCTGGCCACCATCCTATCCACCAACCTCTTCCATCAAGCATTCCTCCCTTTTTCTGCTTAGCTCACTCTTCTCAGAGGGGATGAAAGGAGGAAACTTCACATTCTTGCCGATCTTTGATGTCATCCCTCTGCTTCTGGCCAGTAGATCTTGAGTACCTATCTTCCCAAACCCATCCCACCCACTTTGGGGCAGTTCTGGGAAAGCCATCCCTGTCCCAATTTCCCACCTACATACCAGGAGCTTATCCTTCAAAAAACAAATCTTATTTAGGTGCCAATGATAATGCAGGTTGGTCATCGGAAAAAAGAAAAGAAGAAAAGAAAAAAGAAAAGAAAAGAAAAGAGAAAAGAAAGAAAAGAAGAAAAGAAAAAAAAGAAAAGAAAAAAGAAAGAAAAGAAAAGAACGGCTTTGTGACTATAGTGGACATAGGCCCCTGAATTTTGCAAATGGCAGATCTGGAAGTGTTGGTTCAAGGAATTGTTTCATCATTATTATTAAAACAGCTAATAGTTATTGGGCACTTATCATGTGCCAGGCACTGGGCTAAGCACTTACCATGCACTGTTTTTACATAACTCTATGAAGTATTACTAACATTCGATAGGGGAGGGAATAGAAACTTTATTATTATTTTTTATTTTTTTAGTTTTTATTTAATTTTTACTTAGTTAACATATAGTGTAATTTTGGTTTCAGGAGTAGAATTCAGTGATTCATCACTTACATGTAACATCCGGTACTCATCACAACAAGGGAAATAGAAACTTTAAGAGGTTAAGTCATTTGCCCAAGGTCAACAGTAAAGCAGCTAGGATGCAAACCCAGGCTGTCCGAATGAAGTTTTAACCCTGCTATACGGGATCCCTGGGTGGCGCAGCGGTTTGGCGCCTGCCTTTGGCCCAGGGCGCGATCCTGGAGACCCGGGATCGAGTCCCACATCAGGCTCCCGGTGCATGGAGCCTGCTTCTCCCTCCGCCTGTGTCTCTGCCTCTCTCTCTCTCTCTCTGTGACTATCATAAATAAATAAAAAATAAAAAAAAATAAAAAAAACCCTGCTATACTGCCTCCTTCATTCTGTGGTTTTCACATGAGACTTCAGTGAAGGAATGGGGAAATAGGGAAACAAAAACAGCTCAAAAACCTGAAAGGTCATGTGAAGGGCACTTATAGAGCTATTTGTTACCCTCCTCTACCACTGAACCCTCCCCAGGATCCAAGTCAAAAAGTACCTGTTACAGGATCTTCAGCCACACCAACCCACGGTGCAAAATATCTGGAGTAAAAGTCAAATGTTTGGGTCTGCCCTCCAGGCTCTCCTTTAAGGGTGAGAATGAGTCCTTTCACCTTCCCTGTGTTTTCCACTTGCAACAGATCTTGTGTGTTCACCTTCAGGTTCTCCAGAAATGACCTTGTTCATAAATGGGATGGATTAAGACAACCCATCTCGCAGACCACTACACAGAGTCTATAAAGCAAAAGAGGGTGTGGCTTGCCCAAACAGCTCAGCAGGAGGGGAGGAAAGAGCAAGGAGAATATCTTTCTTCCTGGGAATAAAGCTCTCTGACTGCATAAATCACATTTTGACTGGATATAGCACAGATAAAGCCAGAGCTATAGAGTTCTCAGCCCTCCCCAAAGTGCTGATGAAGCCAGAAATCTTGTTTACCTCTTATAAGTATCACTGAGTCGGACAAGGAGCTTTCGGGTATCTGGAGAATAGCGAATGTCTTGGACCAGGGTGTCACCTATAGCAGTCTGTGGAGATAGACCAAAAACTCCTCAGGAGTTTATAATATATATGGAGTCCCAGCAACAGTAACTAGAAGATTCTACATGGTAAGGTCTCCAGGCCAGCAGTATGAATGGAAGTGGGGACTACAGCACTCATCTTAATGCTGCTCTGTGTGGCAAGCACTGTTTTCACTTAGATTGTATGCTACAGATCAGTAACACAGCAACATTTTCTAAAGATACCTTGATTCACCCTTTACCTAAGACTGCACATGACCTAGAACATTGTTGACTTGGAGCGCTGAAAGGGATGAGGAAGGAGGGGGTGGAAACCCCTCCAAGTCACCCTCTGGAACCACCCCTGGCTGTGGGTAGAGTAGATGAAAATTACATAGTAGTTATCTGGCTATCATTAGGTCACTTCAGGTTCTCTAACTTTCTTTAGTGACTGAGATGCTCCAGGTCCCAAAGCCAAAACTCCCTCCGCTTTGGGTGGTGCTTCGGCTATCTGCTCCTGTGACCGCTGCTAAATAATGTCCCTCCCTCTGAAAATGGAATCTCTTGCAGCCAGATCCCATCTGTTCTCGGGGCTTTTCAGTTTCTCGAAGGGGTCATTCAGCCTTCCTCTGCATGGATTCTTATGTCAATTTGAAAGTCTAATTTTCAGCTGCGAATCTTATTGCCAATTTCTAGGAACACAAAATAACAATACTCAGGATAGAAAGCCCTTAATCACCACCCCATTACCAATGCTGACCCTGAGGCTTAGAGATACCACGTTAAGTTCTTTCTACCATGAACAAGGTCTATACAGTGAATATTTTCCATTTTCTTGTCAACATGTTTAAGCGTTCATTTATGAATTTGGCTTGTCTGGTAAAACCCAAGACATAGGCACAGTGTAAAATCGGAATCTGTAATGCTTGCTTTTATTTTTTGAAAATGTAGATAATGCAAGACACTAAAGAAATTATAAATGCTATAGTTGAAAATTCACAGAGAAACACCCCAGTGGTACCCACAATAGGTCATTTAGTGAGAATTGGTTTTCTCACTGCATCCCTTGCCCTGGTCCTGACTGGGCCCTTCCTTCTCTACAAACTAAGTCCCAGGTCATCCAGGGCTTTCGGGCCCTCTGGCCCTCTGGAATCCCCATTAAGACAACTGTTGCGGGATCCCTGGGTGGCGCAGCGGTTTGGAGCCTGCCTTTGGCCCAGGGCGCGATCCTGGAGACCCGGGATCGAATCCCACGTCGGGCTCCCGGTGCATGGAGCCTGCTTCTCCCTCTGCCTGTGTCTCTGCCTCTCTCTCTCTCTCTCTGTGACTATCATAAGTAAATAAAAAAAAAAAAAAAAAGACAACTGTAGCACCGATTTCAACCAGTATTAAATGAGATAGTTGCATGTGAAAAGCTTAGTACTATGGACTACGCAGGGGCGACTCTCAAAAATGTTCATTAGCATGATTGTTATTAAATAATAACAAGTTTTTATTGCTTTCATGCTCAGCCCAACACCAGCAGTCTCTCCTCCCCCTTACTTCAGGAGGCTACTGCTGGCAATGAAGAGTTAGGGACAACTGCTCAAACTTCTCACCAAATAGAGTCAACACTAAAATTCACACCTCAAATGCACTTTACATCCAAGCATATAGGGAACATTTATACTGATAGAAGGCCTATCTTTGGGGGTCATATGTTATTGAATTTTTTTTTAAGATTTTATTTATATACTTGAGAGAAAGTGAGAGAGGACAAGCAGAGGGTGGGAGAAAGGGAGAGGGAGAAGCAGACTCCCTGCTGAGCAGGGACTCCAACCCAGGGCTCAATTGCAGGATCATAGGACCCCGGGGCTCAATCCCAGGATCCTGGGATCATAACCTGAGCCAAAGGCAGATGCTTAACCAACTGAGCCACCCAGATGCCCAAATGGTACTGAATCTTTGTGTTCAAACAAGTGACCAAATCACACAAGCTTAGGTTTAATTCTTTTTTACCTACTTTTATCAAGTCCTCCACTTCATGGAAGTCCTAGATGAGGAAAAAAGATGAGACCATTGTAAAACAGGAAAGCTGTCCATTAATACAGTTCATGGCAATAGTAAGAAAGAGCTGACCTGGGGGTGGGCAGGATAAAGAGGCAGATCCAGGATAATACCATCCTCTGCTCTTCTGGCCTTTAGTTCCCCACTCAGAGTGACAAAGGTTAGAGTGTTATTCACATTTTCTGGCCAAAAAAAAAAAAAAAAAAGGAGTCTTACTTTGTAAATTAGAAAACTCTATGAAAGGAAATCAAGAAATAGGAAAATTAATTTTGTTATATATTTGTACATCTGTTTTGATCACTATTGTGTTGCCTTAGATTCCCTGGCAGTGCTGCCTTTTTCTGTGAGGAGAGGTTCAGGTTTGGGTTACTGGGGTCAGAGTAGAGACAGCCCTCACTGGATTCTCACTTAAGAGCTAAGAACATAACTGATTGGACTTGACATCATACTGCAAGGCTTCAAATGCCAGCTCCTTATTATAATGAGTAATTGTGCCCCTGAGCAATTACCTAACCTCCTTAAGCCTCAATTTCCTCATCAATAAAATGGGGTAATAATTAAACCTACCTCAGGGATATAATAGTGTTTTCTAATGCAGATTTTTAAATACCCACCTGCAATACTGTATTGTATAAATAATACTAGTCTAAAATATGCCAAGGGGATGACAAACAGAATATACAAATTATAAACAACAATCTATTAGAAACAAATCAAGCTTACCCTGAATAAACCAAGCTATACAAAAAATTTTTATTTAAAGACTGGACCACAACGCTGATATACTAGCCCTTCATGTTACTGATACAACTTGGACCACTTATCTGATCTCAATGTGGGTAACATTTTTAGTGAAAACAGATTTGTGACCTAAGTCTTTTCTACCCCTTAATATTTCTGTAAAACTTAGCCATACCTAAAAGGCAAGGAAATCTGGCATTGTTCACTAACTTTCCCTGAATATAAAGTTTATACTTTAAAACTGAAAGTTTAATTTTTCTCATTATAGGTCAGCCTGGGTGGCTCAGTGGTTTAGCGCCACCTTCAGCCAAGGGCGTGATCCTGGAGACCCAGGATTGAGTCCCATGTCAGGCTCCCTGCATGGAGCCTGCTTCTCCCTCTGCCTCTGTCTCTGCCTCTCTCTGTCTCTCACGAATTAAATAAATAAATAAATAAATAAATAAATAAATAAATAAATAAATAAATAAATAAATAAAATGTTCTCATTATAATTGGTGGAAGACATCATTATTTGCAAAGCATTTTTCCATACCTTATCTTATCTAACCTTAAGACCACCCTGTGGGAGATCAGTCTGAAGGCTATTATTCCAAATCTCTGCCTCACACCAAACAAAGTGGAGTTTTCAAAAGGCACTCAATCCAACTTCAGTTAAATCTTTTTAAGACTGAGTTCCTAAACAATATTTCAGGGTAGCGGCCTGACTTCATTCTGTCCCCTATCCACAGAAACCAAAATTATCTTGTTAAGACATATAATGGATTACATTGTAGAGGAGCCTCAATGTTATCTCCTGCCAGCCACCCCCAGGGAGCTCCAGCCACTCCAGGTATACAGACTACACCTCAGGGCTTTGCATTTACTACTGCCTCTGCCCAAATGCTCCTCTTCCCTCTCTAATTCTTTGCACAGGTGGCTTCATATTCTTCAACCTCAAGGTCCCGTTATTTAGTGGATACTGCTGTCCAGCATCTCAACCTTCCCCTCTGAAGGCTAGGACCAGGTGAGGCATGGCAATACAGAGGCAACATTTAAGGAAGCACCTGCTCTCAGGTGCAACCTGAAGCCTTGTCTCCTTTACCCAGCCCTGCCCCAGCTGCCAGGGGTGTTCATGACTGATAGCTCTCAGCTGAGTCCCACTCTGCAAATCGCCCTTGGGTGAGCAGAGCTTCTTTACCCAAAGTCATGCTGCTATTCTGGGCATTAGGGACTGGTCGATGAAGGGTATAAAGGCCTGAAGCTTTGTTTCTATTTGGAACTGTACCACCTGAAGGATCTTCGCAGCTTCAGATTTACCTGTGGATTTGGTGTAGGCCTTTTTTTGTTGCTACCACTTTGCAGCTCAACTTCTCCCTCTGTTCTATTCAGCTTTCTTTACTCAATATTGACCCCAAGAATACTGCCCACAGTTCTTCTGGCATGCAATGTGCTTCCTAGGGAAACTTATGCTGTAACACCTTCCAGTATTGTCCCTATCTAAGTAACTCCCCAGAGAACCTCCTTTTCCAACTCTGTTCTCCTTACAGTTACTCTGTCATATCTTCCTGTTTATTTCCTTGTTTAAGTTCTTGTTTGTTGTCTACACCTATTCATGGCTGCTTCCATATCCACTTGGTGTTTCTAGGCATCTCTCCTCTGCCTCATTCCCACCAAGCCCTAATCTTTATTATACTAAATGTAGCTAAGATGAAAACTGGTAGAATTTCGGTGCAGCTTCATTTCTTCACAAGGAAAATGTATATAGTCGGGGCTCATGAATCTTTAAACATCAGAGTGAAGAAGCTCTTGTGAGGGGTATTTGGCTGGCTCAGTCCATAGAGCATGTGACTTTTTGATCTTGGGGTCATGAGTTCAAGTCCTATGTTGAGCATGGTTTACTTCAAGAAAAAGAAGAAGCCCTTGTGAAATGAATCTGAATGTGGGTGGGGACATATTTGGAGCAAAATGTCACATCATGTGAGATGCCTATTGGGTCTTGCAAGCTCCTTTCCTGTGCTGGTCAGACGCCAAAGAGCTCGTGTTCAAAATAAAATGGCATTCTAGGGAACAATGACCATGGCTTTCCTACAGGCCTGGAACATACTCAGAAAGGCCAAAGTTTCGGGGGCTATATTTGTTTCAGTGTAATGAATGGCATGAATAGACTCAGCAATGTCTTTATAGCAGTCACTTTGATTCATTACAAAGAGTGACAATTTTTTAAAATATTTGCTATTTGCTCAGTTATAGGTTCATAAAAGAAAATCACATTACTTATTTTGTAAAACAGCACAGCTGCAGAAGCCAGGGTAGCGTGGCCACAGAGCGGAACCTCACTTGCCGGTGTAAACCACCTTAATCCAAAGCAGGAACCTTCAGGAGGAAAGCCAAAGAGAGACAAGATCATTCCCATACAAGTAGGTCACAAACTTTTCATTTTCTTATTCTTTTCTAAATATTTCACTATAATAATAGCTGAAATACATTGTGAAGGAGGAGTGAAGTCTAGGCCAGCATCCTAGGGCTCCCCAGTGACAGATCTGGAGCAGAAACATTCAAATTATCTAACATCCTAGGGCTCCCCCAGATGAACAAAACCGAATTAGAATCTCCCCACCTTCTCTCCTGTCTGTATGCAAATAGTATATGGGCATCTCTCTTAAATATCATTCCCCCACTGGAAAAGTAGCTTCTGCTACTGTTCAAGAATGGCTTAAAGAAAAAAAAAAGCATATTTACTTTGTGTAAAGTTATCAGTTGGGTTCAGTTTTCGAATAAAAGCAGTTTCAGAGAGGTTCATTTCTCTTGCAATTTTTTGATGTACGTCTTCATCCAATTTCTAAATTAGAAACAAAAGTTTATTGAGATTCTAGAAAAACAAATCAGACTTCCTTGGACAGCAACTGCCATTAGTTAATAACACAGCTTATTAGTATTAAAAGTTACAAGCTTAAAGGGAAATAATTGCCAAGGAAGTCAAGACACTTTTACAAAGATTGTTACTCAGAAATCTATGCTTGTAGCACTCTGTGAGGAGCTATAGATGCACAAAGCTAGAACAGACTCTGGAAAACCTACTGGCTGCCCTTTCATGAGGTTATTATCTAGTCTACCTGAGAGCATGTGCTCTCTTCTAAACAATCTCCACAAGGGGAAACTCCACAATCGCCCTTTCTTGTTGAATAAAAAGATCTTCAGCATCCACTCTGGGTAGGCTGGCCCATTCTGCTCCCACTATATGTGGTTCGATCCCTTTCATGAGTCAAGCCTCAGGTTAGAGGTCACCTCCTCCAGGAAGCCTTCCAGACTGCTTTAAAGGCTTTGTTTTCTCCCAGTGCTTAGACCGTCTGAATTTGCCCAGTGTATCCTTTCACTGTCTGTTCCCCAACATCTGACTTTATGAGAGCATACAATGTGCTATCTTGATTTTTTTCTGGCTTATAGGTTGGATTCATCCCAGAATGGTAGCAGCTCAATAAACATTTGCTGCATAGATAAATAAAAAAAAAAAAAAAAAAAAAGGGATCCCTGGGTGGCGCAGCGGTTTAGCGCCTGCCTTTGGCCCAGGGCGCGATCCTGAAGACCCGGGATCGAATCCCACGTCGGGCTCCCGGTGCATGGAGCCTGCTTCTCCCTCTGCCTGTGTCTCTGCCTCTCTCTCTCTCTCTGTGTGACTATCATAGATAAATAAAAAAAAAAAAAAAAAAAAAAAAAACATTTGCTGGACTCACATCTTCATTTTTACTTTTTTTGTGTGTATAAGCTCTATGTTCAATATGGAGCTTGAACTCGTGACCCCAAGATCAAGAGTAACATGCTCTACCAACTGAGCCAGCCAGGTGCCCCACTTTATCTTCATTTTTAAAACACTCAGTATAGATATTTTTAACTACTTGCACATAAAGAAATCAAATACAGAGTGGTTGTATAATATTCTAAGGTCACAATATGCTGAATAAATGGTAAAGTGGCTAAGAATGTGGGCTTTGTAAATGGTAACAATCAGTGAATCAAGAGGAAAGGTATATGGATGTTCACTGTACCATTCTCAAAACTTTTCTGTAAGTTTTTAATTTTTCAAAATAAATGGTTTAAAAAGTGATGTGAATTTGTATCCTGGGTCAAGTCCTAGTAGCTGTGCAAGAGTGGACAAGTCATTTAATTTCATGGAGCCTCAGTTTCCACACCTATAAAATGAAGACAACAGTACTTAGACAAAAGAGTTACTGTAAAATCAGAAAAATACATATATACACATACACACACATTTCCTCAACTCAAGAAAAAAAGGGTCAGAAATATGAGTTTTCCTTTAGAGAATGAAAATAAATTTTTTAATCAACAAATGCTTGCTACTAGTTAGATTTTGAATTCTAAAGCATTCTCAAGACAAATGCATTTTTGCTTTGGCCAAATTTACTATTCTTAAGACCCCAAAACCCAGAAATAGATGTATAACTTTATACTAATAAATTCATAATTCACTTATCTGACTTATATAGGTTAAGAATCCATTATCTTTTAGTTGATTCAAATTCTTTTGAAACACTTTCCACATCCTCATATAAGGCACAAAATAAGTGGTTATTGTGAGAAATCAGTCATGATTTTTAAACTATCAGCTGATATAAAAATTCTAGTGGATTTACAAAGCTTTTCTTAAAGGAGCACTGTATTCAAAATCTATAGACACTCGGTAGTCCTGGAGAAAGAGAAATGACTTAAATTGGTATCATTATCTGATAACCCAAACATAACACAATGGTTTTGTGTTTTACTTAACATTTTTCTTTCCAAAGATTAAATCCAATAATGATATAAAGTGTTCTTCACAATGCCTAACACACAGTAAGTACTTGGTAAAGGTTAGCTTTTATTTTGAAACCCATGCTTTAACCAGCCACACTACTCTACCTACCCATAACAAAGACAAACTTTTATTATCCCTTTAAAACACTGCAGACAGGAAAACCAATGTCTATCAGATTTGACGGATTCCTGCGGCATTTCTAAGAGAAAGCAGCCATCAGCCAATTACCAAATGCTGTGCTAGGCCAGCAGCACCAGCACCACTACCAAGGGAATTTGTTAGAAATACAGTCTCAGGCCCCACTCCAGACCTTCTGAATCAGACTCTCCTTTTTTTTTAAACTATATTTCTAGGTTATCTGGGTGCACATTAAAGTTTGAGAAGCCCTGGTGGATAAGATACAACCCCATGTTCAAGGGACCTAGCATCTGGCAAGGAATCGAAAAGCAACAGTGAGAAACAGCAGAGGGTATGTAATTGAGACACATAGATTTTTATTTACAATAAATAATCTAGGACTTTAAAGATGAAGCTGTGAGGTGGGCTTAGAAATGGGGCATATTTTGGTGAGTTGGACAGGAAAATATGGGCAAAGAGCTTCATATTGGGGATGCTTCTTGGGCAAATCACTTGACCTCACTTCTGTTCTCTTTCTGTTAAATCTTTGACACTCTAGGATTCTGTGAGCTGAGGTAAGGAAAATTAGGATGGTAGGAATGAAGTGGCATGAATACCTGTCACCCCTGGGCTTGGGGAGTGAGTAGTCCACCCGAGTAGAGGGTAGAGGGTATGCTGGACAGACCAGCCAACAAAGCAACTATGTTAAGAAGCATGTCTCTTGGCTCATTGAATGTTCTGTGTGGAAACAGGCCCATGTGCCTGGGCATACAACACCTGAGAGAAACTAGGAGCCAATTAATTCCCTACAGCAGAGTCTGCAATCACAGGCCTCAGTGGCAATTGAAGGGGTGATAATGAAAAGCCTGTGTTGGTCTTTCTGGATTTGCCACCATGGCCGCAGAAATGTGCAGTGCCTGCCAGTCCTTCCTCCTCCAATCTGACCAAACTCCCTACCTTTGTCCTTCTTTTCCTTGTCTATTGCTTCCCTCCCTCCACCTTTAGGACAAGAGTCTCAAAAAGCACTAAAGTAGCCATGTTGTAGCCAAGCTCACCATCTATTCTGAATAGAATAGATTTCTTTGCAAATGGGTTTTTTGCACATCAACTAGTATACACACTTCACTAACCATAAGCTCTTTAGTCTTCTCTACCTTGGTGTATTGCACCAATTGCGATTTGAATTTCTAAAACTGTAATTTCTGTCCCAGGACACTTAAGATGCACTTGCTTTTTGCCTGAAGGACCAGAAACGCTGTAGAAAGTTTGATAGTAGCAATATGCACCACAAGCAACCGAATTTCTACAGTGGAACCACAGGTCAAGATAATGGTCAATCATTAGGCTAAAGCTTCAACTCTGGAAGCTCTAACAGAAGAAACTGCATTCATGCAAAAAACTGAATTTCCATTGCAATAATCTTTTCATTTTACATTACAGTTATTTTCAAATGCAGCACATAACAGTTACACACCAACTGTTAATTCTCTTGATTTAATATCCATTTCCTTTTGGCAATCTCATAAGTCAAATTTCCAATAGCAAAGACAGAGCTGTGTTTGTTTTTCGGAGTTCCAGTGTGCTGCATTGGGACACAGGTTTCATCACCAGATGGCCCACAAACATTAATGATCAGAAAATCAGAGCAAAGTTTTAAAATACTCCCATCTTGTGGCAGCTTGGAAATATGACAGTCTAAACATGACCATCCTGTTATCAGTCCTTGATCATTTGTCCCTCTGCTGTAGGTAGATCCCAGCAAAGGAAAAGCACTTGGATATAGAAAGTTCTTTCTTTCTTTCTTTCTTTTTCTTTCTTTCTTTCTTTCTTTCTTTCTTTCTTTCTTTCTTTCTTTCTTTCTTTCTTTCTTTCTTTTTTAGATTTTGTTTACTTATTTGAGAGAGAGAGCATGCACACAAGCAGGGAAAGCAGCAGAGGGAGAGGGAAAAGCAGGCTCCCCCATGAGCAGGGGCTCAATCCCCAGGATCCAATGTGGGGTTTGATCCCAGGATCCTGAGATCATGACCTGAGCAGAAAGCAGACGCTGAACAGAGTGAGCTACCCAGGCACCCCAGATATAGAAAGTTCTAAATCATCCAGGAAGAAATGGGAGATTCCTTCTGAAGCACTTGGATTTCCTATTTTGAAATTATGTCCACAACAATGTAGCCCTCAAACTGTAGGCCATCTTGTTTCTGATGACTCTCATGGGTGCCTAGTCTCTCCAGCTCCATCATAGAACCCAAAGCTCACCACCACTTTGCACACCCTGCTTACCAATAACAGTAAGAGATCAGTAGTTGTTAGTCAGCTAGAACTCTTAGAAAGAGATCTTGCCATAATTTAATTAACAGATTTATTTCACTTAAGAGATAGCTATTTAGTGACTCCCATGTGTCATAGAGTAAGTTAGAATAGGTTAAGATTTCATAGAATGTGCAGTCTAGCGAGGAAGACAGGCATTGAATGAATTACAACAAAAGCAATGCATGCTACCAACTGGGAAGTAAAGAGTCCATTGAGACAATATAAAAGGGGAGGACATCTAGTCTGGTAGTATGTTGGGTTAAAAGCATGGGCTGTGGGATCCTGAAGTCAGCCACTTAGGTAATCATTTATCCTGCCTCTGCCTCTGTCTTCTCATCTGTAAAATGAGGATAATAAGACCTGATCTTAGGGGTGCCTGGGTGGCTCAGTTTGTTGAATGTCTGGCTCTTGATCTCAGGGTTGTTGAGTTCAAGCCCTGCATTGGGACCTATGCTGGGTGTGGAGCCTAGACAAAAAACAAAAACAAAAACAAAACCTACTCTTAGAGTGATGTAAGGGTAAAGTGAGAGAATATATAAAAAGCAATTTAGCACAGTATCTGGCTGAACTTGCCTGAAGTTATTGCTCCCAAAGCTGAGGGTTATGTTCTAGTAGCCAATGAAGTAGAAATTCCCACATCAGCATCTCCCCCTCCCTTTTATTGATCTTTTTCATCTAATACCAGGCAAGAGGAAACCTTTCAATGGCCGGGAAAAATCTTCTCTGCATTCTTTAACATGCCTTTTCTGGGTATAAAAATGAAATATTGGGATCCCTGGGTGGCGCAGCAGTTTGGCACCTGCCTTTGGCCCAGGGCGCGATCCTGGAGACCCAGGATCGAATCCCACATCGGGCTCCCAGTGCATGGAGCCTGCTTCTCCCTCCGCCTGTGTCTCTGCCTCTCTCTCTCTCTCTATGACTATCATAAATAAATAAAAAAAATTAAAAAATAAATAAAAATGAAATATGACTTTGGAATTCCCTAGAAACCCCAAGAGACTCTCACCCTGTGTAGGCACACAGAGCCAGTGATCCTCAATGGAAGGGTACCAAGTTTGGAAGTGGCCACTGCATCAAAAGCTTCCCCAAATGAGTTAAAGCAGAAACTGAACACAGTATTACTATATGCTCGTTTTTCTTAAATTATATAACACACCAAGCTACAAAGAGGCTTTAAAAAAAAAAAAGGCTTTTGTTACCCTCTAAATTTAACCAGGAAAACTGGAACAGTAAGTAGTTTAAGAACTAAAACTAGGCATTCCTCTTTAAAAATGCAAAGCCAGTCCTCCTTGATGTCACTGGAAATAATTGGGTTAGTGTTTAAAAGAATAAAAATGCATATATAGGAATATCATGTCTGATCATGGCATAGTGTCTAGCACATAGTACATGACCAGTAAGTGCCAGCTGAATTGGAATAAATGTATACACTAGACACACAACACAGTTGTTTTTATAGATAATTTTAGCAGGCAAACCCAAAAATAAACTGCTGTTTATAAAAGATCCTCTGAGGGGTGCCTGGGTGGTTCAGGAGGTTAAGCATCAACTCTTGGTTTCAGCTCAGGTTGTGATCTCAGGGTCTTGCAATCAAGTCCTGCATCACTTCATGCTCGGTAATGAGTCTCCTGGAAGATTCTCTCTTCACCCTGCCCCTGTCCTGTTCTACTCTTTCAATCAATCAATCAATAAAATCTTTAGAAAAGATCCTCTGAAACAGTGGTTCTCAACTGGGGGCAATTTTTGATGTCATGATAGAAGGGAAAACTGCTGTCATCTAGTGGGCAGAGGCCCAGGATACTGCCAACATTGCGCATGACAGCCTCACACAACATAGAACTACCTGGTCCAGAATATCAATACTGTTGCTGTTGACAAACACCACCCTGAGCACACACCTACATATACACATACACATATGCACAACAACACGAGCAAGAACAACAAAACAAAACAACTTGAGGCTTTGTTAGAATATGAAGAATAAATATGGGCTCCCTGCTCCTGTTGATGTTATTTTCACTAACTAAAGCTGGTTTACAGAGGCACCTGGGTGGCTCAATGGTTGAGCGTCTGCCTTTGGCTCAGATCATGATCCTGGGGTTCTGGGATTAAGTCCCACATCAGGCTCCCCATGGGGAGCCTGCTTCTTCCCCTGCCTGTCTCTGCCTCTCTCTCTCTCTCTCTGTGTCTCATGAGTAAATAAAATATTTTAAAAATAGGGCAGCCCCAGTGGCCCAGTGGTTTAGCGCCACCTTCAGCCCAGGGCATGATCCTGGAGACCCAGGAACAAGTCCCACATCGGGCTCCCTGCATGGAGCCTGCTTCTCCCTCTGCCTGTGTCTCTGCCTCTCTCTCTGTGTCTCTCATGAATAAATAAATAAAATCTAAAAAATAAAATCTAAAAAATAAAATAAAATAAAATAAATAAAATAAAATAAAAATAAAGCTGGTTTAAAGAAAAATAAACAACCCTCAGCATTACCCCAGCCCTCTGACTTCTTCAGGTAGCTAGTCATGAGTTCTTGTAGTTTTTAACAGCTGTTAAAATACTGTATCTATTTCATTCTTTAAAATGTTGTTCTTGTGTGTGTGTAGTGGCTCAGTTTATTGAGCATCCAACTCTTGGTATCAACCCAAGTCGTGATCTCACAGTGGTGGGATCAAGCCCCATATTGGGCTGTGAACTCACTGCAGTGTCTGCTTTAGATTCTCTCTCCCTTTCCCTCCCTGTTGTTCTCTCTCAAATAAATAAAATCTTAAATATATATATTCTAGGGTACCTGGGTGGCTCAGTTGCTTAAGCATCCAACTCTTGATTTCAGCTAAGATCATTACCTCAGGATTGTGAGATCAAGCCCTGCATTGGACTCTATGCCCAGCACCTACCAGGCTAAACACCTATCAAACTGTGAGCAATATGATAAGGTTTAGCACTTATTTGTCTACAGATTCTCTCTCTCCTTCTCCCTCTGCCCCTCTTCCCCTGAAAATCTTTTTAAAAAATATTGTTTCTATACATTTTTCATGTCTCTACATGATCTTTATGGTCAAATTAATCACCAGGCATTTGAGGATACCATCTTTTTTTTTAAGATTTTATATAAATAATCATGAGAGACACAGAGAGAGAGAGGCAGAGACATAGGCAGAGGGAGAAGCAGGCTCCATGCAAGGAGCTCGATGTGGGACTGGATCCGGGGACTCGGGATCATGCCCTGAGCCAAAGCCAGGTGGCTTAACTGCTAAGCCACCCAGACGTCCCAACACCATCAATTTTTTTTTTTTTTTTTTTTGTGATAGTCACACACAGAGACAGAGAGAGAGAGAGAGAGAGAGAGAGGCAGAGACATAGGCAGAGGGAGAAGCAGGCTCCATGCACCGGGAGCCTGATGTGGGATTCGATCCCGGGTCTCCAGGATCGCGCCCTGGGCCAAAGGCAGGCGCTAAGCCGCTGCGCCACCCAGGGATCCCCCAACACCATCAATTTTTTAAGGGTTTTTCCCTTCCTTTTTTTTTTTTTTTTTTTTTTTTTTTTAAGATTTTATTTGTTTATTCATGAGAGAGAGAGGCAGAGACACAGGCAGAGGGAGAAGCAGGTTCCATGCAGGGAGCCTGATGTGGGACTCGATTCCGGGTCTCCAGGATCACACCCTGAGCTGAAGGCGGCGCTAAACCGCTGAGCCATCCGGGGCTGCCCTTCCTTTCCCTTCCTTTCCCTTCTTTACCCTTCCCTTCCCTTTTCCCTTCCCTTCCCTTCCCTTCCCTTCCCTTCCCTTCCCTTCCCTTCCCTACCCCCCTCCCCTCCCTTCCCCTTTATTCTTTTTTCTTTTCTTTTCTTTTCAAGAGCGAGGAGGGGACGAGGGCAGAGAGAATCTTAAGCAGGCTCCATGTAGTATGGAGCTTGACACCAGGCTCTATTTCAGAATTCTGAGATCATGACCTGAGCCAAAATCAAGAGTCTGACACTTCACTGACTGAGCCACCCAGGTGCCCCAGTTTTTTGAGGTTTTAAATATTTTTTTCAAATATCTCTTCCATGTTCCATTTAGCCATTAATCTGTTTTTATTTTCTGCTTGGTGTTATATGTTACTCATGTGAAAATTTAAAAAATGGATTTGCCTAGAAAACAAAACAAACTAGAATATTCTAGATCTTGGAATGTTGCTACCTAGAATTTTTTTACTTTTCTTTCCTTCCAAAAGTCTTTCATCAGAAAAAAAAAAAAAAGAACTTTTTTTTTTCAAGTATTCAAACAGCTCAAAGTGCAATTGCCTTGTCTTTAAGTCTGTCCACGAAGATTTTTTTGTGATTAGTCTCATTTCAGTCAAATTTTTAAATAATTTTAAACAAAACAAAAAGGAATATTCCTTTGAAGCCCTTCACTTAAAATCTGAAGTATTTTCTCCTCTGTAAAATCCAACATTGTTCTGTTTTCTGAGTCCATATTGTACCCGGTACCATTAGATCTTTTAGCCTCAGTGGTAACTACTAAGTAATGATCAGGTTTCGATGTCTGTTTCTCTCCCTAGACTTTGAGCACCTAAAGGCAGGCAAATTTACTAATCTTTGTACTTCCTATCCCTACCCCCAAAGCCTGGGTTGTGGTAGATGTCAATAAATATTTGTAGAATATGGCAATGACAAGCTACACACCTACTAAACTGTGGGAACATGATAAGGTTAGCGCTTTTTTTGTCTCTGATATTTTCCTAAGTTTACTTGCATTCTCTCTAGGTGTTTCAGGTGTCCACTGTGTCCAACCATGGGTAAAGGAATCCAATGGCATAAACCACAATTTGTACCTACTCGAGAATTTTTATTGATTATGAATTGGGAAAAATGCCAAATTAGCCTCCAGGAGAACAGGATTCTCACATCCACAGAATAGGAAAATAGTAAACTGTTCTTTAGATTATCTATTCAGTTTTCCCTGATAGGCCACCAAATTAGCCTGGCGCCACAGGTCCAAAGCCTGGAAATGAATTGGGAGACTCTTCAGAGAGCATCCTTGAATTATGGACTTCCTTATTTTCTTTTTCTTTTCTTTTTCTTTTTCTTTCTTCCATTCTTAGAAGCATATTGCATTGAACTATGCTAAGTTCCTTGCTTAATTTTGATATATTTTCCCCAAAATATAAATAATATAAAATATATTTGAAGAGAGAGAGAAAGGCTCTGGTGTGCAGTGAATGTACTGGAAGTAAAAGGAATAAGCTAAAGAATAATGCTCATTCTTGTCATCTGATGAAAACTGAGTATGTAAATCACTTGCAACTATTTTTAGAACTCTTCAAGAATATTACATGGAGACATGCAACAAATATACTAAGACTCTTGACAAGTAATTTCAGTCATTTCCACAATTCCTTGACATGAAGTTGTTTGCCTAAAGTTCATGATTTAGATTGTTTCTAAAGAAAGTTTAGAATTTAGAATCTGGTTGTTAATCATTCTCTCACTAATCCTCCCGAACTCTTGTGTTACTTGATAAAGCCTGTTAACTTTATTACTTTCTGCATTTTATGGTTGGAAAATGCCAGCTGCAAGGTTGCATAATGCATGTATTCTTAAGGTGAGATGAGGATTCTTCACCATTTTGTTGCTCTGCTTGAGGAAAAAAAACATAAGTGTACCAAGGACTCAACCAACAATGTTCACCCATCTTAGTAAAACCTCAGCCATTCATCATCTTGAGAACACACTAGAATTATTTGGGGAGCTTCAAAAAACAGTCCTACCTGGATCCCACCTCCAGAGATTCTGGCATAAGAATTTTGTTTTATTTTGTTTTAAGATTTTATTTATTTGGGCAGCCCGGGTGGCTTAGCAGTTTAGTGCCGCCTTTGGCCCAGGATGTGATCCTGGAGGCCCGGGATGAAGTCCCACATCAGGCTCCCTTCATGGAGTCTGCTTCTCCCTCTGCCTGTGTCTCTGCCTCTCTCTCTCTCTTTCTTTCTGTGTGTGTGTCTCATGAATAAATAAATCTTTAAAAAAAAGATTTTATTTACTTATTTGACGGAGAGAGAGCAAGAGAGCACAAGGAGGGGGAGTAGCAGAGGGAAGAGAGAGAAGCGGCTCCCCACTGAGGAGGGAGCCCCATGTGGGGCTTGATCCCAGAACCCTGAGCCAAAGCATCAAAACCAGATGCTTAAATGAATGAACCACCCAGGTTCCCCTGACATAGGAATTTTAAAGTCCTTGGGTGGAGCACATAGGTGGCTCAGTAGGTTAAGAGTCTGACTCTTGATTTCAGCTCAGGTCACAGTCTCAGAGGTGTGAGATGGAGCCCCGCATCAGGCTCTGTGCTCAACAGGGAGTCTGCCTGAGATTTTCTCCTTCTCCTTCTGCTCCTCATTCCATTATCTAAAATAAATAAATAAAATCTTTAAAAAAAAATAAAGCTCCTTAGGTGATTTTATGTGCAGCTTGAAATTCACTGCACTTGGAAGTCCCCAACACACTTTGCTCAAATAAGTTAAACATTTAACTCATCAATTGCAGGCAGTTTAGCGCCTGCCTTCAGCCCAGGGCGTGATCCTGGAGACCCGGGATCGAGTCCCACCTGGGGCTCCCTACATGGAACCTGCTTCTCCCTCTGCCTGTGTCTCTGCCTCTGTGTGTCTCTCATGAATAAATAAATAAAATCTTTAAAATAAAATAAAATAAAATCATCAACTGCTTACTGTGTTTCTGGAGTAATTCTCAGATAATCTACTCTTGAACTAAATGCTCTGAGTGCAAGGGCTCCTTGGCTTCTTTCCTAATAGCCAGGTACCAACAGAAAGCACCTAAGATCAATAAATATTTAACTATTTTGTTAATACTTATCCTAATCAAAACCTTTTTTTCTTTTTTTTTTTTTTAAGTAGGCTCTATGCCCAGCATGAGGCTTGAACTCATGACCCTGAGATCAAAACCTGAGCTGAGATCAAGAGTCTAAGCCACCAAGGTGTCCCTCAAAAGCCATTTTTAAAATAAGACTTTCAGGAAACAGAATTCTCCCTATATTAGAGCTTAATGCCTTCTTTCTACTCCATTACTTAATTCCTTGCAAAATGTTTTTTGCTTGGTCCTGAAAAGAATTTCTAATTATCTGAAATAGGTAAGGTTAAAGATATCCAGCTAAAATATTTTATGTTACTCATCTTCACATTTGGTGCTCACTAAACAAAAACCTGATGGCTAAACAAGAACTCTCTGTATTTTTTTTTAATTGGCTCTAGTACTTCCTTATATAAATCATTAATTTTCCAGACTTATAGCAGCTGGGGGCAAGCATTCTCATCATATAATTTGGTCAAAATCAACTTGCAGACATTAACATTGCTGGTATCATTTGACAAAGACCGCAAACCAAAGACAAACAGATAGGTCTGTTTGGTTGGTTTTGTTTTGTTTTTATAAGAAATATTTTGTTCTACAGGAATCTAGAATTTCAAGTACTGCACTTCAAAACCAAGTACTTACATTTTCTAGGAGGCAAACAGCAGCAGGATTCCCACGAAATGCTTTTGCTGTAAATGCATCTACTATGAAAATAGGGAGCTTCATTTTTCTTGCTCTCAAAATTGCAGGTAGCTTTACTTCTGTTGAAAAAAATCAGGAAGTTAATGTTTTACTTGGTGTACAGAAGCAACTAACAACCCAGGTCAACCAATAATTCTAATATACCTACATTTAAAGAGAGGTGATCCCCTAATATTTAAGTCTTTAAATTGAATTTGTTTTAAAATACTGAATAGAATATTTTATTTTCAAATTTTGTATGATTCTTATACTCTATGTATACTTAAGAACATAATCATATTCCTTCTTAGAGTAGCCAAACTAGCTTCAATTTTGTTTTTAATGAAGTACTTGAAATATCCAAGGGGATACATTGCAGGATTTCTTTTCCTTTGGTGTCTGAGGTTCTTGGTCATGCTGCTTCAAAGAATGAAGAGGTAGACCAGATGAAGAGTGGTAAGCAGCAAAGCAATGTCTATTGAGCAATAGCACAAAGCTCCCAAAAAAGGAAAGGACCCAAAAGTTTGCCACCTGAGTTTCTAAGTCTAGGGTTTTTTTATGGGCTTGCTGCTGGGTTGTTTTAATCTGATTAACCCTCCAGGGGCTTGTCACCCAATCAGGTTTTTGTCATCTACCTATCATGTGGGAAAGAGTGGAGGGCTCCTTCCAGGGTGGTGTAAAATCCTTTTATGGGTGGTTCCCGGGGTGCCTGGGTGGCTCAATTGGTTAAGTGTCTGCCTTCAGCTCAGGTCATGATATCAGGGTACTGCAATAGAACGCTACATGACGGGGCAGAGGAGTGGGGTTGTCTCTGCTCAGTGGGGAGCCTGCTTCTCCCTCTCCCTGCCACTCTGCCTACTTACACTCTAATGAATAAATAAAATCTTAAAAAAAAAAAAAAAAAACGGTGGTTTCTTCTTAGGGTGGGGACCCCTTGTCCCTGCCTGCCTTTCTTCTGACTATCCTTCATTAGACATATAGACTCCTATAGTCTCCCAATGAGTATCACTATCCTTTTAAATAATGCATTTTTTCCAATTATAATAAATATCCCCATTATAAAAAACTTGGAAAATTAAAAAGTAACCAAAAATCAACAATAGCTTTTTTTAAGGCTTACAATAGTAAAGGAGTCTCATGCTTTAACTAATTTTGTGTTATTTTATAAACCTATATACATAGACACTTTTTTGAGCTTATGATATACATTTGTTAAATAAAGTTTTTCATTATAAGGGAAATCTGTACTTCCCCTCCCTAGAAATAAATTATGTTAACATTCAGGGTGTTTCTTTTGCTTTTCTAGAAAGCATGGGCCTTCTCAGAGCAATGGAGGGATTCGTCACTCCCAAAGTTATAGAACTTTAAAAAAATTCAACAAATTAGGGATGCTTTGTTTAAATTTAAAAGAAGAATAAGAAAGAAAAAAAAAAACATCCTAACATACATTTCCTGTTCTCAAGAGGATTAAGATAAACAACCTGCCAGCCCCAGCCCTATGGACAGCTCTCAGGCCTAGTTTTCTTTCTTTTCTTTTCTTTTTTTTTTTTTTTAATACTTATTTATTTAAAGTGCAGAGGGCACTGGAAGGAGAGAGAAACTGAAGCAGACTCCACACTGAATGCAGAGTCTGCTCTGCCTGGGGCTTGATCCCACAAACCCCAGATCAAGACCTGAGCCAAAACTGCGCCACCCTGGTGCCCCTTTTTTTTTCCTTTTTTTTTTTTTTTTAAATTATGCAAGTGTTTTGCTTAACTTTCTTGCCAAATGCCAGCTTTTTTTTTTTTTAATTGAGGTATACTGTACGGAACATGATAATAGTTTCAACTCAACATAATGACTGGATATTTGTGTATATTATAAAAAGATCATACTAAGTCTAATTAAAACCTGTAACCATGCAGTTACAAAAAAGTTTTTTTCTCATAATGAGAATTGTTAAGATCTACTCTCAGCAATTTTCAAATGTGCACTAACTATAGTTACTAACTAACTATACTGTGCTGTACATTATATTCCCATGACATTTATTTTGTAACTGGAAGGTTATACCTTTGACCCAGTTCAGTATCTTCAATAAGTCTGTACCTTTTTTTTTTTTTTAAGGTTTTATCTATTCATGAGAGACACACAGAGAGAGACAGAGACATAGGCAGAGGGAGAAGCAGGCTCCCTGTGGGGAGCCCGATGTGGGCTGGACCCCAGCCCAATCCCAGGACCCCGGGACCACAACCTGAGCCAAAGGCACATGCTCAACTGCTGCACCACCCAGGCATCCCGGTAAGCCTGTACCTTTCGACCTACAAGCAATAACATTATTAATATTTTAGATATATTTTTTTAAAAGATTTTATTTATTTACTCATGAGAGACACAGAGAGAGGGGCACAGACACAGGCAGAGGGAGAAGCAGGCTCCATACAGGGAGCCTGATGCGGGACTCAATCCCGGGTCTCCAGGATCACGCCCCGGGGGCGCTAAACCACTGAGCCACCGGGGCTGCCCTAGATATATTTTTTAATCAGAATTTTTACCTTAACAGAATAGCTTGAGTATTTTTGAGGGCACTAAATGCTTCAAAAACATCATTTTAATAGATTTACAATAGGCTTTTAGGTAGGCTATAAATTATTTAAGTATTTCCCCTTTAGTGAATATTTAAGTTATTTCTAATTTTTCACTTGTATAGATAATGTAGTAATGAAACTTGTTGAATATCATTTGCATTTCTGATTCTGTAATTATAACAGATTCCTAAAAGCAAAATCCCTAGGTCAAAGTATATAGACACCTTAACTCACACATATAAACTTACCTTCAGAAAGAGTATACCAAGTTAGACAGCATATGAAAGTGTTCCACCATTAGTAACATGATAGAATAAAACATATCTTGAGTTTTTATTTGTGTTTCTTGGATTATTCTAACCAGACTGTATAGAGCAGAAAGTCAGAACCTCTTTTTGTTTTTCCTGTGATGATCTCAGTTCCTAGAATAGTGCCTGGCACACAATATTTATTGAATTAATTAAGTAAATTTATACACTGAGCATACACCAAAAGTGGACTTTGATATATTGCTGACAAATACTTAGGAGTTCTTAACACAGAATCATCTGGCAGCCAACATTTCTCTTTCAGGGGCATCATTGTTATTGTCAATTACAGTTCATTTATGAAATTACATGGAAATTTTATTATAGAATGTCTTTATTATTTTAGAAAACATAGAAAACAAATTAAAGTTCTGATAATGAAGCATAGTTTTCATCAATTTAATAGAATTAATGCAATTTTAGAAGCCATGCGTGTGCCAAAAGGAGCATATTTTTAACCTCATTGAACTTCAGCCTCATTAGTCCTAGCTGTCAGCTACATCTTCAGTTGGATGAAAAAATATATATTGAAAAGATTTTTCTAATTTTTCCATAGTGATCATGAATTACATGTGAAAGGTTTTTTTTTAAGATTTTACTTATTCATGAGACACACACACACACACACACACACACACACACACACACACACACACACAGAGGCAGACACAGACAGAGGGAGAAGCAGGCTCTCTATGCAGGGAGCCCGACGTGGGACTCCATTCTGGGTCTCCAGGATCAGGCCCTGGGCTGAAGGCGGCGCTAAACCACAGAGCCACCCGGGCTGCCCACAAGTTTTTAAAATACAGTGTTTAAATACTCTTCTGAACTTTTCTTAACTAGTTTAAAAGAGGGGATCCCTGGGTGGCTCACCGGTTTGGCGCCTGCCTTTCACCCGGGGCATGATCCTGCAGACCTCGGATGGAGCCCCACATCCGGCTCCCTGCGTGGAGCCTGCTTCTCCCTCTGCCTGTGTCTCTGCCTCTCTCTCTGTGTCTCACGAATAAATAAATAAAATCTAAAAAAAAAAAAAAAGAACAGTTTAAAAGAATAAATTTTGTAACTAAGTTTTATGAGGCTTCTAAATTGCATTGGTTCTTAAATGGAAACAGTTTCTTTAAAGGGGAAAGATCTGGGGATCCCTGGGTGGCTCAGCGGTTTAGCGCCTGCCTTTGGCCCAGGGCGCGATCCTGGAGTCCCGGGATAGAGTCCTACGTCAGGCTCCTGGCATGGAGCCTGCTTCTCCCTCCTCTTGTGTCTCTGCCTCTCTCTCTCTCTCTCTCTCTCTCTCTCTCTCTCTGTCTATCATAAATCAATCAATCTTAAAAAAATAAATAAATAAAGGGAAAAGATTCTTAAAGGCTAATAGCCAGTATCATTTGCCTATTTAACACCACTTCCCTCAGTCCCACCCATCCTCTACCCACAACACACTAGTACTTTACTTTTCCTAAAAGAACTCTGATTTTGTTTGGAGAGGCAATATGCTCAGCCCCATCAAAGAATCATATATATGTATATGTACGTATGAATGTATATGCATGTATAGAGACAGCCACCTTTTGTGTCCTCATGTGACAGAAAGGAGAGCAAGCTCTCTTCTTATAGGAGCACTAATCCCATCATGAGGGCCCCACCCTCATAACCTCATCTAAACCTAATGACATCACAAAGGCTTCCATTCCCAAATACCATCACAGTTGGGGTTACAACCCTAACTTATGAATTGGGGGTAGGAGGGGTGGGGTTGGGTAGGGGACACAATTCAGTCCATAGCACCATTCCTGCCAATACCTTGATTTTAGCCCAGTGCAATCCATTTTGGACTTTTGAACACTAGAAGTATAAAATAATAAATTTGTGTTGTTGTTAGCCACTGAACTTGTGGTAATTTGTTATAGCAGCAATAGGAAATTAATACAGTCTAATATCCTGTTCTACAAAATTCTAAGAATAACAACGGTCAATACTTACTGAGCATTTATTATGTGCTAGACATGGTTCTAAGAGCATTTAATTCTCAGAGCACTCCCATAAGATAAATATTATTATAATTCCCATCTCCCATCTTACAGATAAATATATGGAAGCTCAAAAAGTTTAAGTATGATGGTATTTGGAGATATATATCACATCTTCCTTATCCATTCATCTATCAATGGGCACTTGGGCTGCTTTCATAATTTGGCTATTGTAAATAATGCTACAATAAACATTGAGGTGCAGATATCCTTTCCAACTAGTGTTTTCTTATTCTTTAGGTAAGTATCCAGTAGTAGAATTACTGAAATATATATGGTAGTTCTTTTTTTATTTTTTGAGGAATCTTCATACTGTCTTTCACGGTGGCTGCACCAGTTTACATTCCCACCAAGGGTGCATGAGGGTTCCTTTTTCTCCACAACCTTGCCAAAACTTGTTTCTTGTGTTGATTTTAGCCATTCTGACACATGTGAAGTGATATCTCATTGTGGTTTTGATTTGTACTTCCCTGATGATGAGTGATGTTGCACATTTTTTCGTGCGTCTGTTGGCCATCTGTGTCTTCTTTGGAGAAATATTTTTTTTTTTTTTTTTTTTTTTGGAGAAATATTTGTTCATGTTTTCTGCTCACTCTTTAGCTGGATTATTTGGTTTTTTGGTATTGAGTTGTACAAGTTCTTTGTATGTTTTGGATACTAACCTTTAATTGGATATGTCATATGCAAATATCTTCTCCCATTCAGTAGATTGTCTTTTATTTCGTTTCCTTCACTGTACAGAAGCTTTTTATTTTGATGTAGTTCCAATAGTTTATTTTTGCTTCTATTTCCCTTGTTTCAGGAGATATACCTAGAAAAATGTTGCTATGACTAAGGTTAGAGAAATTACTGCCTGTGCTCTCTTCAAGGATTTTCACAGTGTTAGGTCTCACACTTAGGTCCTTAATCCATGTTGAGTTTATTTTTGTGTATGGTGTAAAAGAGTGATCCAGTTTCATTCTTTTGTATGTAGCTGTCTAGTTTTCCCAACACCATTTGTTAAAAAGACTGTTTTTTTCCTACACATTTTCTTGCCTTCTTTGTCAAAGAATGATTATCATGTAATCGTGGCTTTATTTCTGGGCTCCCTTTTCTGTTTCATTAATCTTATGTGTCTATTTTTGTGCCAGTTATACATTTTGATTAATACAGCTTTGTAATATAACTTGAAATTGGGAATTGTGGTACCTCTAAATTTGTTCTTTTTCAAGATTGTTTTTTGTCTATTCAGGGTCTTTTGTGGTTCCATAAAAATTTTAGGATCATGGGACGCCTGGGTGGCTCAGTGGTTGAGCATCTGCCTTCGCCTGCAGTCCTGGGATTGAGTCCTGTATCGGGCTCCCTGTATGGAGTCTGCTTCTCCCTCTGCCTCTGTCTTTGCCTCTGTGCCTCTCATGAATAAATAAAATCTTAAAAAAAAAAATTAGGATCATTTGTTCTAGCTCAGTGAAAAATGCTGTTGGTATTTTGACAGGGATTGCATTAAATCTGTAGATTGTTTTGGGTACTACAGATATTTTAACAATATTGGTCCTTATAACCCATGAGCATGGAATATCTTTCCATTTGCTTGTGTGGTCTTCAATTTTTAAGCTTTATTTATTTATTTGAGTGAGAGAAAGAGTACAAGTGTGAGGAACAGAGAGATAAGAAGGAGAGAGAATCTCAAGCAGACTCTGCACTGAGCAGGGACCCCAATTTGGGGCTCGATCCCATGACCCCAAGATTAATACCTAAGCTGAAACCAAGAGACTGACGCTCAACTGACTGGACACCCAGGCGACCCAAGGAATTTTTGTTTGTTTAATCAATTGATATCCTGTTAGTACTCTATGGTGACAGATTATGCTTAAGGTAGAGCTCATAATAATTTATTTTTCAAAAATTACTTTATATTTCCATAGGGTGTGTAGGTGGCTCAGTCAGTTAAGCGTCTGCCTACTCAAAAAAAAAAAAAAAAAAAAGCATCTGCCTTCTGCTCAGGTCATGATCTCAGGGTCCTGGGATTGAGCCCTTTGTTGGGTTCCCTGCTTCTGAGGAGTCTGCTTCTCCCTCTCTCTCTGCTGCTCCCCGACCCCTGCTTCTGCTCTCTTTCAAATAAATGAATAAAATCTTTTAAAAAATTACTTTGTATTTCTTTTTTTTTTTTAATGATTCTTTTTTTTTAAAATTTTTATTTATTTATGATAGTCACAGAGAGACAGAGAGGCAGAGACATAGGCAGAGGGAGAAACAGGCTCCATGCACCAGGAGCCTGATGTGGGATTCGATCCCGGGTCTCCAGGATCGCGCCCTGGGCCAAAGGCAAGCGCCAAACCACTGCGCCACCCAGGGATCCCTACTTTGTATTTCTTAAATACCAAGCACATTTTAGACTTCGGAGATAAAATGACAAGTCACTCCCTTTCAAATAATTCTCAACTAGTGGGAAAACCAACATAAAAATAATAAATATGAAAGTAATATATAGCTAAAATGCTTAGGAAGACAGTAAGAGAGCAATAACTCTGCCCAGGAGATAGTCAGAGGGAGCTCCAGAGCTGAAGTGACATTTGAGTTGGTCCAAGTACACAAAAAAAGTGTTTGGCATTTCCAGAAGGTGGAAACAGGCATCTTAGGCACAGTGCATGGACTGTTGACAAGGTAAATTGGATACAGAAATAGAGAGGGGAGGAGGATAGGAGAGAGTAAAGATGAGGCTTTAAAGATCTCCTGGAGCCAATGTCTACAATTTGGTCTTCATCTCAGTAGATTCAGAAATCCAAAGTTCACTTCAACAGTGACTGTGTGTGAGGCTCCAATGCTAAGTACCCAGGAAGAGGAGAGAGCCTCATGAGTGAGTTATACTCCTCTATTCCAAGGTTCTAATTTTCATTTCTGAAGATGTCTTTCTTTTCCCTTCCCTCCCCTTTAAAATTAATTTTTATTTCATTTCATTTTTTTTTTAAGATTTTATTTATTTATTCATGAGAGACACACACAGAGAGAGAGGCAGAGACACAGGCCAAGAGAGAAGCAGGCTCCACACAGGGAGCCTGATGTGGGACTCGATCCTGAGACTCTAGGATCACACCATAGGCCAAAGGCAGGCACTAAAGCGCTGAGCCACCCAGGGATCCCTTGATTTCATTTCTGTAAGGAAAAAGCAGCATAACCTCCCACTAAAACAGTGAGAGAAAAATTGAGACAGGTAAAGTTTAAGCAGCTTGCTTTTCTTTACCTAGTAAGTGGGTCTGCACAAATTCTGGCATCCTGGTTAACCTAATGGCTGCTCCTGACGTGCAGGTATCAGGCAGGATGTTTTTCAAATGACCAAAATAATTTAAAATTTTCTTAGTATTTATTTGAGAGAGCAAGTGAGTAGGAGTAGGGGCAGAGGAGTGGAGGGAGAAGCATAGGAGCCCAATGTGGGGCTTGATCCCAGGACCCTGGGATCATGACCTGAGCCGAAGGCAGATGCTTAACCAAGACTGAGCCACCCAGGCACCCTTCTTCTTTAGTTTTACTCACGTTCCATTTGGGCCCCTAGAGTGGTTTTATATGCTCTTCAATAATGTTAAACCGTTACAGGATTTCTTCTCCTTTGGTGCCCATGGTTCTTGGTCATGCTTCAAAGAATGAAGAGGTAGACCAGAGAGAGATTGGTAGGCAGCAAAGCAAAGTTTATTGAGCAATTTGTTGAGCTATATAGCACAAAGCTCCCAAAGAAGGAGGAGACCCAAGAGGGTTGCCACTGAAATTTCTAAGTCTAGAAGTTTCTATGGGGTTGCTGGCAGACTGTTTAATCTGATTAACCCTCCAAGAGCCTGTCACCCAATCAGGTTTTTGTCATCTATCTATCACATGGGAAAAGGCAGAGTGTTCCTTCCAGGATGGTGTAAAATCCTTTTAAGGGTGGTATCCTTTTAGGGAGGGGGGGCCCCTTGTCTCTGCCTGCCTTTCTTCCAACTATCCTTCATTAAAACAAATATGCTAGAGGAGGGGTGTGGGGAGATGAAGTGAAAATGTGATGGACAGGGGCAGCCCAGGTGGCTCAGCAGTTTAGCACTGCCTTCAGCCCAGGGCCAGATCCTGGAGACCCGGGATCGAGTCCCATGTCGGGCTCCCTGCATGGAGCCTGCTTCTCCCTCTGCTTATGCCTCTGCCTCTCTCTCTCCCTCTGTGTGTCTGTCATGAATAAATAAATAAAATCTTAAAAAAAAAAGAAAGAAAAGAAAAAGAAAAGGTGATGGACATTAAGGAGAGCACATGATGGGGGCAGCCCAGGTGGTTCAGTGGTTTCGCGCAGCCTTCAGCCCGGGGCATGATCCTGGAGACCTGGGATCGGGTCCCACGTCGGGCTCCCTGCATGGAGCCTACTTCTCCCTCTGCCTATGTCTCTGCCTCTCTCTCTCTCTCTCTCTCTCTCTCTATCTCTGTGTCTCTCATGGATGAATGAATGGAATCTTAAAAAAAAAAAAAAAAAGGAAAGCACATGATGTAATGAGCACTGTAATGAATCACTGACCTCCACCTCTGAAACAAATACATTATATGTTAATTGAATTTAAATAATAATAAAAACACATATTAAAAAAGATATACTTTTATAGAACTTATTAAAGCTTTATGGTTGTGTCCTTAAAATAAATAAAGAAAACAAATAATGCTGTTTCAATAGAAATCAATCACCCCCAGAGGGTACAAGTTCATAAATCTAAATTTATGATTTCTCAACTATACTTGTATCTCTTTTTAAAACTTTTTAAAGTTAGGGGCACCTAGGTGGCTCAGTGGGTGAGCCTTTGCCTTCGGCTCAGGTCATGATCCTGCAGTCTTGGGATCGAGTCCTACATCAGACTCCTCGCAGGGAGCCTGCTTCTCCCTCTGCCTATGTCTCTGTCTCTCTCTCTGTGTCTCTCATGAATAAATAAAATCTTTTAAAAATAAAAAATAAATAAAACTTTTTATAGTTTTTAATAATCAATTTAGTATATGAATATAATCTCCTTATAAACAATAAGATGGTACAGAAAAAAACAAAAATCCCATTTGACAATTCCCTGTCCCACTACCTTCCCCAGAGGTCTATCATGTTCATTTTTGAGAAGAATAGATACTTTACTGAATTCTAATCTACCATGTAAATGTAGAGAAATCATAAGCCTCCCTTGTTCAAATAGCTTAGTCATTAACCTGCTCATGGGTGTGCTTGGGAACACTAATACTTATTCGTCCTTCTTTTTTTTTATATATATATTTTTTAAATTTTTATTTATTTATGAGAGTCACACACAGAGAGAGAGAGGCAGAGACAGAGCAGAGGGAGAAGCAGGCTCCAAGCACTGGGAGCCCAACGTGGGACTCGATCCCAGGTCTCCAGGATCGCGCCTTGGGCCAAAGGCAGGCGCTAAACCGCCGCGCCACCCAGGGATCCCCTTATTCATCCTTCTATAATACCTAGTTTGTTTATGGGTCTCCTGTGGCTAGAGACAACAGAAAATTGATTCATGTTATATCCTGTTTGCACAAAAGAACTTACTTAGCTTTTGCTTATAACTGCTGCCTCAAAATTAGGCTATTCATTAGTAAATACCAGTTTAGTTTCTTGAAAATGTAAACACTTAAAAACAGAGTACTGGCATTCAATGTGTACATCAACACTGTCTACTTTACTAGCTGGTAGGAAGAAAATAACTATAAAAAAGAATTACATTTGGGGTACCTGGGTAGCTTAGTCAGTTAAGCATCTGCCTTTGGTTCAGGTCATGATCCCAGAGTCTTGGATCAAACTCCACATCAGGCTCCCTGGTCAATGGGGAACTTGCTTCTCTCTCTCCCTCTGCCTGCTGCTCCCCCTGCTTGTCCTCGCTCTCTCCCTCTCTCTCTGTGTCAAATAAATAGACAAAATCTTTTTTAAAAATACTATTTTAAGTAAAATAAGTTTTACATCAAAATTTGGAAGAAATAGCTTCTTGGCCTCTTGGCTAAGATCTAAGTGCAAAATTTGGAAGAAAAGGGATGCCTGGGTGGTTCACTGTTTGAGGGAGTGTCTGCCTTTGGCTCAGGGTGTGATCCTGGGTCCCAAGATTGAGTCCCAAATTGGCTTCCCATGGGAAGCCTGTTTCTCCCTCTGCCTATGTCTCTGACTTTCTCTGTCTCTTATGAATAAATAAAATCTTTTTAAAAAATTTTTGGAATAAAATTTATGTTTAAATTAGTTTCATCTAGCTATGAAGAAATATATATGGCACTCTACTACTTTGTGTTTACTTTTATGCATTTTCCCAGACTCAACAGACCTCTGGAACACTGCCTTTGTTAAAATGTTAGCCTGGTTTTGTTAAAAGAATAGCCTGGTTTTGATTTCATCAACTATTTTTATGTTCAAACACCCACTGTTTGAAATTTCTACATTTCTGTTGGTTTATGGCTCTCATCATCATGACTATTTATTGACCAAATTTTTATTTCTATTGTTTTTTAAATTATTTTAGAGACAGAAACAGTATGAGAGGGGCAAAGAGCAGAAGAGAGAGAAAAAATCTCAAGCAGACTCCCTGCTGAGCATGGAGCCCAACACAGTGCTCATTCTCACAACTCTGAGATCATGACCTGAGCCAAAACCAAGAGTACAATGTTCAACTGACTGAGCCACCCAGGTGCCCTATCAACCAATTTGTTTTAAATATTTTACGTATTTATTTGTGAGAGAGAGAAAACACGAAGAGGGGAGTATCAGAGGGAGAAGCAGACTCCCCACTGAGCAGGGAGCCCGATGTGGGGCTCGATCCTGGGATTCTAGGATCATGACCTGAACGAAGGCAAATGCTTAAACTGATTGAGCCAGCCAGGTGCCCTCTATCAAAGGATTTTTTAAAAAATACTTTGACTACTTGAAAATAAGACCCACATTCTTGGGGTCCCTGGGTGGCGCAGTCACTTAAGCATCTGCCTTTGGCTCAAGTCGTGATCCTGGGGTCCTGAGATTGAGCCCTGCATGGGGCTCCCTGCTCAGCAGGGAGTCTGCTTCTCTCTCTCCCTCTCCCTCTGCCCCTGCTTGTGTACTCACTCTCTCTTTGCCAAATAAATAAATAAAATCTTAAAAAAAAAAGAGAGACCCACATTCCTGCCTCCAAAGAAGTTCAAGGAGTTAGAATGAACTACAGAAAATAGATTATAAACTGATGTTATGATTCTAAGTAATAAAAACATGATTCAGTACTTTGTTTGCAGTAGTAAAACTCTCACATATGCCAAAAATTGCTTTGGCTCTTTCTACTGTTCTATAAAGAAGCTATATTTGACGATCCAACTATATTACATATTTATATTTTGAATTCTGAATTTATTTTTGAATTCTGAATTTATATTTTAGTTTCATAAGATTCATCAATCTCTTTGTAATGCACGGGTGAAATTTTGGTCTATCTTGAAATTAATGGGTAAAAGTGAGTCTACAGAGTCTTTAGAGAAAAATAGTCTCTCTATATACACATACTATTGGGGTTTAACTTTTAGCAATGGTGGGAAGTAGTGGGTTTTTAAATGTTATGGATTTTATTACAATCTCTTGAATAAGTAAACAAAATAATAACTCTTAAAACTGTGTAGCCTTCCTATTTATATATACCCTTCTGTTCTTTTTATGTACACTTACAAATGCATGCTTACATTCAATCCCAGGTTTTGGCACCAATCAAATAAATGCATGCTTTTAAGAAATATACATATATTCTTTATATATAGTCATATATATGATATATAGATAATATGCAAATTCATATACAGACATAAAATATGTAGTTAACACAAAAGAAAGCAGTAATGGTGGAGCAGAGAAACAAAAAGACATATGAATAAAATAAATAGGAAATGGCAGAATTAAACCCTACTTAATCAGTAGTTATATCAAATGTAAATGGAATATACTCTCTAATCAAAAGGCAGAGATCGAGGGATCTCTGGGTGGCTCAGCGGTTTAGCACCACCTTCGGCCCAGGGTGTGATCCTGGAGTCCTGGGATCAAGTCCCACATCAGGCTCCCTGTATGGAGCCTGCTTCTCCCTCTGCCTGTGTCTCTGCCTCTCTGTGTCTCTCATGAATAAATAAATACAATCTTAAAAAAAAAAAAAGGCAGGGATCAGCAGAATTTTTTTTAATGAACTAACTATGCATAATGGAGCTGAAGTGACCATACTAATATTAGACAAAACAGACATTAAAGACAAAAGTTGGGGATCCCTGGGTGGCGCAGCGGTTTGGTGCCTGCCTTTGGCCCAGGGCGCGATCCTGGAGACCCGGGATCGAATCCCACGTCGGGCTCCCGGTGCATGGAGCCTGCTTCTCCCTCTGCCTGTGTCTCTGCCTCTCTCTCTCTCTCTCTGTGTGTGACTATCATAAATAAATAAAAATTTTAAAAAAATTTTAAAAAAATAAAGACAAAAGTTGTTATTAGAGACAAAGAGAGACATTTTATAATGATAAAAGGATCAATTCGTTAGGAATATATAATAATTATAAACATATATGCACCTAACAACAAAACCCCAAAACACCTGAAGCAAAAACTGGCAGAATTGGAGGAATAGATAACTTAGTAATAATAGTTGGAGATTTCAAGCCTACTTTCAGTAACAGAACAACTAGACTGAAGATCAGGAAAGAAGACTTTAGTAACACTATAAACCAACTAGACCTAACAGACATCTATACAGCATCTCCCAACAGTGAACAACACATTTTTCTCAAATACACATGGAACATTCTCCAAAATAGATTATATGTTAGATCATAAAACAAGTCTCTGTTTGGGATGCCTGGGTGGCTTAGTGGTTGGACCTCTGCCTTTGGCTCAGGTCATGATCCCAGGGTGCTCATATCATGACCTGTATCCCTGCTCAGTGAGAAGCCTGCTTCTTTCCCCCCTGTCCCTATCCCCCTGCTTGTGCTCTCTTGCTCTGCACTCTATCTCAAATAAATAAGTAAAATCTTTTTTTTTAAAAAGGTTATATTAGATTATAACTCAAAGTATAAAATTAATATCCAATAGTCTGTACAGACATAAAAACTGGAAGGAAGGAAGGAAGGAAGGAAGGAAGGAAGGAAGGAAGGAAGGAAGGAAGGCTGGCTAAATTTCTTTTATAGAAAAATCCAAATAATTTATCTAGCTACTCTCCCTTCCAGGAGATGAACTTATATGCCCCTGCCCCCTTGAGTGTGGGTTGCCTTCAGTGACTTGTTTCCAAAGAGTAGAACATAGGAAGAGAATTTTAAAAAGTAACAGTGAAACTTGTTAACCTGGCAGAAACCTGGCAAATACTTCAGCCAGGTGGTCAAAGCTAAGGTGATCTGTGATAAGTCATGTTGATAATATGTACTCTCGACACTGTAAGGATAATGGCACATTACCTCTGTGGTCATCTTCCCAAGAACCCATAACCCCTGTATAATCATGAGAAAAACATCAGAAAAATCCCAGTTGAAAGATATTCTACAGGGATACCTGGGTGGTTCAGTGGTTGAGTGTCTGCCTTCAGCTCAGGGTGTGATCCTGGGGTCCTGGGAGCAAGTCCCTCACCAGGCTCTCCTCGAGGAGCCTGCTTCTCCCTCTGCCTATGTCTCTGCCTTTCTCTGTGTCTCTCATGAATAAATAAAATCTTAAGAAAAAAAAGAAAAAGAAAAAGATATTCTACAAAATACATCACCAGCAGATAGTAAGGAGACATAATGACTAAAATAAGGTAGTATCCTGGATAGGATCCTGGGAAAAAGGACATTAATTAATTTATTTATTTTTATTTATTTTTTATTCTCCAACTTTTAGCTCAGGAGTTATCTCCTTCAGAAATCTTTCTCTGAAAAAAAAAAAAAAAGAAAGAAAGAAAGAAAAGAAATCTTTCTCTGAAGCCCCAGGTTGTGCTGTTTTTACTCTATGCTCCTCAATCATTCTTTGCTTATCTTATTTGAATACATGCTATAGTTAATATTTTTATTTAATGGAATGTACCTATATACTTCTGAAATGCAAGGACAGCTTCACTTTATGTACTTTATTTTTTGTGGACTAAAACATATATACTGACCTACTAAGAATTCAGTAATGCCCTCAATTTCTATTTTATTTACAGCACCTGTATCTGCCAATATTAGAAAAGTAGCAGTACCTTATATGTAACATATTCTGTCCAGAGGTGACACTTGGTATTCATAGGAGTTCACAGATTACTCTGAAATAATTTGCTGCCTCCCAACACAGTGCTTAGGACACCATACTTAATTTAAAAATTATATTAAATTCACTGTTGAGGAGGATCCCTGGGTGGCTCAGCAGTTTAGCGCCTGCCTTTGGCCCAGGGCATGATCCTGGAGCCCCGGGATCGAGTCCCGCGTCAGGCTCCCGGCATGGAGCCTACTTCTCCCTCCTCCTGTGTCTCTGCCTCTCTCTCTATGTCTATCATAAATAAATGAACAAATAAATCTTTAAAAATAAATAAATAAGGGGATCCCTGGGTGGCTCAGCGGTTTAGCGGGCCTGCCTCTGGACCAGGGCGTGATCTTGGAGTCCCGGGATCGAGTCCCACATCGGGCTCCCTGCATGGAGCCTGCTTCTCCCTCTGCCTGTGTCTCTGCCTCTCTCTCTCTGTGTCTCTCATGAATAAATAAAATATCTTTTAAATAAATAAATAAATAAATAAATAAATAAATTAATTAATTAATTCACTGTTGAGGGCAGCCTGGGTGGGTCAGTGGTTTAGCGCCGCCTTCAGGCCAGGGCATGATCCTGGAGACCTGGGATCGAGTCCCACGTTGGGCTCCCTGCTTCTCCCTCTGCCTGTGTCTCTACCTCTCTGTTTCTCATGAATAAAATCTTTTTAAAAAATTCACTGTTGAAATGAATTTATCAAGAATGAGCCATATTTACTAACAATGACATAACAAACATATATGAAAGAGGATGGGACTAGCATTATTTCAACTACTAATCTCTATCCTATATAACAATCACTTATTTTAGAGATTATGAAACTGAGGTTCAGAAAAGCTAAATGCCTCAGAATCAAGCAGCTAATAGTGAAGTGCTGAAGCTGGGATTGGAACCAAGGCCTGTCTGGCTCCTTGATTATAAAAATAATTCTAAGTTTTGCCATTGATTTTCCTTGTAAACTCTAAAGCATTAATTTATATCTTGGTTCTTCTATTTCTTGGTCCAAAGTAATAACTTTGCTAGATTGTACTGCAAATTAGTTACTTATGGGGCGCCCGGGTGGCTCAGACAGCTAAGCATCTGACTTTTGATCTCAGCTCAGGTTTCCATTTCAGGGTCATGAGTTTAAGCCCCGTATTAGGCTCTACACTAGGCATGAAGCCTACTTTAAAAAAAAAAAAAAGAATTAGTTCCTTAAAGTGCTCTACCAATATTGTTTGTACACTGAGACACAGGTGTATATATATAATGAAAACTATATTTTCATCTGCCACTCAGAAACTTAAAATCAACAGGAAACAGTCTGTTGCTCTATTATCTGTGCTATTTCTAGTTACTAATATGCTTATGACACATTAAAAGCTGTACAATAATTTTATTTAAATTCCTAAGTAGCGGGGATCCCTGGGTGGCTCAGCGGTTTAGCACCTGCCTTTGGCCCAGGGTGTGATCCTGGAGTTCCAGGATCGAGTCCCACATCGGGCTCCCTGCATGGAGCCTGCTTCTCCCTCTGCCTGTATCTCTGTCTCTCTGTCTCTGTGTGTCTCTCATGAATAAATAAAATCTTTAAAAAATAAATTCCTAAGCAGCTATCTTTTGTAGCTGTTGTCCCCGTTCTTCACAACAATCCACCAGAATAGAAAGAATGTTCAATACTTCTAATTATTTTCAGGGTACCTGGGTGGCTCAGTGGTTGAGCATCTGCCTTTGGCTCAGGTCATGATCTTGGGGTCCTGGGATGGAGTTCCATATCAGGCTCCCCACAGGGAGCCTGTTTCTGTCTCGCCTCTCTCTGTGTGTCCCTCATGAATAAATAAATAAAATCTTTAAAAAAAAAAAAACTTCTTGGGACGCCTGGGTGGCTCAGTGGTTGAGTGTCTGTCTTCGGCTCAGGGAGTGATCCTGGACTCCCGGGATCAAGTCCCACATGGGGCTCCCTGTAAGAGGCCTGCTTCTCACTTTGCCTATGTCTCTGCCTCTCTTTTTCCTCTGTGTCCCATGAATAAATAAATATTTTTAAAAATCTTTTAAATACTTCTCATTATTTTCAAAAATTAGAGAGTGTGTTGGGTGCTTTCTTCCTTTTAAGTTCCCATTTGTTTACTTATTATGTAATAATTAAAATTAGAAGAAACTTTTTGGTTTCCCTAGTCCCTGAATGAACACTTAGGTGGCTGAAAGAAATAAAGTATCAAGAATGTTAACTGTGTAGGGGCACCTGAGTGGCTCAGTTAAGCATCTGCCTTAGGTTGAGGTCATAAGATTGAGCCCCACATGGGGATCAATCTCCATGGCAGGTTCTCTGCCCAGCAGAGTTTGCTTCTCCCTCTTCTTCTGCCTGCCACTGCCCGTGCTTGTGTTCTCTCTGCCTCTCTGTCAAATAAATAAAATCTTTTAAAAAAAGAATGTAAACTATGTAATTAAGCCTGTCTTGAGAAATAATTTTGAGTCATGACAAGATCAGTGCTTTCTAAAGACAGATAAATACAAGCATTTCACAAAACCTTAGTAAGACAGATTTAGTGTTAAAAACTAATTAAATAGTTGTTACCATTTTTTAGCTTATTTGCTTTCCATATAGGCAATAAAATTATGGTAACCCAGTTTTTATGTTATTTTAGAATGCCAGTGGGGTAATGCAAACAACTATTTTAACTAATTTTTAGTGAATGTGCTTCCCTCTCCCAGGAGGGTGCATTTTTTTTTTTTAATTTCTCTTTCTCTTTCTCTGGGCTCTGCATGGAATTTTCCTCTCCTCTTCATCCTGATGGTGTAATACATGATCACATGTTCGTTGTCTTGTTTTTCTCTTGGTGGTGTGAGTACTTCCATTTCCTTCTCCTTTTTCATCTTTTCTCTCATTATGGCCTCTAAGAAGATCCTCTCCGGGGTCCCTCTGATCTCTATGCTAATAGGAAAGCACTGAAGCACTGAAATGACCAAAAGGAAGACAAAGAGAAAACAAAATCCTGAAAGCAGCTGGGAGCCCTTAGTTCTAACCATCGCTATGGAAACAATTCCACAGAGATCAATCTGGAAACAATTCTGTAGGGGAACACTGGAGCAGTGGTGAACCAATCTCACCAAGACTTACAGAATTCAATTTGCAAATGGGAATACTTGTTAGACTTTTTGTTTTGTTTTGTTTTGAGAAGAGTAGTAAAGTAGGAAGCCAAAGAAAAATTAGATTTGTCCCTGGGGTGCCTGGTTGGCTGGCTCAGTCAATAGAACATGAGACTCTTGATCTCTGAGGTGTGGGTTCAAGCCCCACATTGGGTGTAGAGATTACTTTAAATAAATAAATAAAAACAAAATTATTTTTAAAAATTAGGTTTGCCCCAAAATTAGTGCATATTTTTTTAATTCAAAGTTTCCTACTTGCTGTAATAATAAAAAACTAAAAGGAATGCATGTCCTAATTTCAAGTCCTTCCTAAGCATTCACTGTGGCAAACAGCAGAGTGCCTGATATAAGGGAATTGTGGCTATCACACAAAGAAAATTCGAAGTTCGGGGTGAAAAGTCATTAGAAAGATTTTAGGATTGTGGCCCATAAGCATACAAATTAGTATGTGGAAAGAATGCCAAACTCAATCAGGCACTAAATATATTGTTTGAATTCAGGCAAGGGATGAAAGGGATTACAGAATTCCATCTACCAAATCAGGCTGAAAGTGATAGAACTTGAACCCAGGGAAGAACTCCATCTGAAGTGTGGAAGTTTGGAATCTTACTAATATAGCAATTTTTTTTTTTAATTGGAGGAGGGGCTCAAGGTGTCAGTAACATCAGGACATCAAGTTTCAGGCCTGTTCAAAGGTCTCCAGCCAATGAACCATTAACTGCAGGTCTCCTGAGTTGGTAATGTTTGTTAGGGGAAGTAACTTCAATTTGCCTAAAATGCTTGTTCCCTTAAAGCATAGTTAAGTTATATGCAACCCAAAGAAGGTCCAGAGTGCTTTAAGATCTTAGCCCCTGGAGTAAGAACCATCTAGATTCAAATCCTAGCTTCTGTCACTAAGTGTGTGACCTTGAGCAACTTTCTGTACTTCTCAAACTCAGGCAACTCATCTGTAAAATGGGAGCAATAATTATGCTCCTTTAGGATCTTAAGGATTCAGTGGATTGAGCACAGCACTAGCTTAAGCAAGTTCTTAATAAATGTGAGCCACAATGTTTCATTATGGTTTTGTAACAAAATGTTATATTTTGTTTTTCTGTGTCTTGTAATAATGACCACACTGTCCCATCCCCCTTCCTCTAAGAGGTTGAGGGAGCCGGCTCAAGAAAAGCAATAGGGCACTATGACCTAGACAATTCTTACTGTCCCACACTTGTGTAAAGCAGGTTTGAGGGTGAATTAAACCATGACATGGAAATTTCCATTTTATGCAGGTAACTGACCTCCTGCCTCCACCCTACACATGAGATTTCATGGGGTAAAACATTATTCAAGCTTCTCCACTGCTAACATCCCTTATCCCACCTCAAGGGCTTCCCAATCTCTGTAATAGGTCTTTGGCTGGAAATGAAAGGTTTGCATCCTACTTTCGTCCACATTTCCAACCTACAGAAACATCCCTGTGTTCAAATTCATTTTCTTTCCTCCCTTGCACTTCATAAACGGTTCCTACATTTGCACTTTAACTTGCATTGATCTCTTTAACAGAACCGCCCTGCAACCTTCCCACAGGAATTTGGCTTAAAAACAAACAAACAAACAAAAAAACAAACAAAAAAAAGCCATTCGGTGTCACTTAGGACCTTGGCGGTAGGACAACACAACCCAAAGGTGTTAGGTGTCACTTGTACGTGCAATTTTCAAGAATGCAAAGCCTTATTTAGAAAACAACCCGAACTTGTCAATCATGAGTGCCTAATTTGTCACTGAGGTTATAAAGTGGGAGAGGTGAAACTAACAAAAAACAAATGAATTCAATAGGGAGAAGAAACAGGTGGCTGCCAGAGGGGATGGGTGAAATAGATAAAGGGAATTAAGAGGTATAAGTTTCCAGTTACAAAATAAGTCACAGAGGTGAAAAGTCCAAAATAGGGGATATAGTCGGTATTATAAGGCTGTATGGTGGGACACCTGGGTGGCTCAGCGGCTGAGCATTCGCTTTTGGCTCAGGGCGTGATCCTGGAGTCCCGGGATCGAGTCCCGCGTCGGGCTCCCTGCGTGGAGCCTGCTTCTCCCTCTGCCTGTGTCTCTACCTCTCTCTCCCTGGGTCTCCCATGAATAAATGGATAAAAATCTTAATTTTTAAAAAAAGGCTATGGTAACAGTGACTACTTTTCCTAGTGAGCCTTGAGTATAGAATTGTGCCACCAGCGTTGTACACCTAGAAGTAATATAATCACTGTACGTTAATTACACTTCAATACAAAGTGAAGAGTTGAAAAGCAGGAGCGAGCAAACGGGAAGGCAGGCACAGGAGAAAGCGGGTAACTTTCCCTCGAGACGAGCTATAGGGAAACCGAGAGGGGAGGAGGGCGAGGGCGGGGCCGGCGCCTAGTGCCAGGAGGAGGGGCCTCGGACTTAGCCCAAACGAGAGTCTGGAGGACACTCTTGTATCTTCGCAGCGGGGAAACACTTACTTTTACTGCATAACGCAAACCTCCCAAGAAAAGCCCCCTTCGCATTTGGCCGCCGAACCACGTGGCATCCCTTCCCCGCACGTGACGCTGGGGCAAGGGTAGGTAGGGCCTCTATGGAATCTGTCCTTCGGAGAATTTCTCCGCACCGCTTCAACACACACACACACACACACACACACACACACACACACACACACACTGGCAGAACTACCACTGCCACTTCACATCCTCCGGAGCGGGGCGGAAAGGTGGGCTCTGCGCATTTAACAGTTTTACGGTAACCCGCGTCTAATTGGACTAGCTCCGCTATTCCCCACTTCTTTCCCCAACAAACTGGTCAACCCACCAGCGCGCACGCGCGCTTCCAGCGGCCGGCACCGAGGCGGGCTCGCCTCTCTGGTCTCGCGAGAGCGGGCCGGCAGGTCTCCGTTGCTCTCGCCCCACCCCCTCCTTCTCGCTCGCTCTCTCCCATCCCCCCAAGCCAGTCGCTCTGCTGCGCAGCTCCCTTAGCGGTTGCCGCCGCCGGAGACGGTTGGAAGAACCGTTGTGGTGAGCGCTACACGAGGCGAGCGACTTCTCCCTCTTCCACGACCGACCCCGCGGGCACCGGAGTCGGCGTTACTGTCGCCCGACAGGGTATCTGAAGTAAAAGGGGGTAGGTTGGGCTGGTGGTTTCAAGAGCTGAGTCGGGAGAAGGACGAAAGAGAGACGGGGGGCGGGGGGGGAGTGTGGAGGTCGCCGCTCGGAGGCGGCCACGCTACGCCTCCCAGGCGATCTCCCACTTCACGGAGGGCGGCCTGCCGGGGCGGGGGGAACACTTGCTCAGGTGAAATTCGGTGGACGAAACTGAGGCCCGGAGTGGGGGGGTCATCCGGCATTTCCCCTCTTTCCCTGCTGGTTTGGCCTCCGCCATCTTGGGTACGGTGGCGCGGCCACCTCGGCTTCCCGCCCTTCCCCTCTCTTACTACTTTTTGCCCCTCAGCTTCCGAAAACTGATTTAGAAGGTCGGGGGGGGGAGGTCAGAGCGCCCCGGAAGGGATGAGGGTGGGGAGCGAAGCGAGCAGGGAAAGGCTGGGCATTTGGGGTGTGGGGGGGCGGTCTGGGCTGGCGGGCGCACTCCCGATGGAAATGGCGCCGGATGGGCCTGGCCTCCCACCGCGGCCTCCCTTCCTCCGCAGTCTCGGCTGGGCTACCAGGGCTGGCGGGACTGCGAGTGACTTCTGACGCAGATTCCCAAGATGAGAGAGGCTGGAGCTGGGGGAGGAAAGCCAATGGCGACGAAGGCGCTCAACTCCCAAATCCAGGACAAAGGAGGCAGACGGCCTCCTTTGTAATTCCGCCGCCCGGTGGCGAAGGTTTTAAAGCCAAGCTTGGCTGCCGGACGGAGGGGTGTGGGGAGGGGGGGAAGGGGCGTACTCTCCTTAGCTCTCTGGTCTCTAGGGCAGCTAGATAAACGAAAAGTCTCCGGGGAGGAATAAAGGACGCTTAGCCGGCCCTTATATTCCAGATTTGGAACTTCGAAAAGAGTACGTACTTATTTTTCCAAAGGGTGTTTTTGGTTTTTGTTTTTTTCTTTTAATTCCTTCTGACGTTTATCTTAAACGTAAAGACTTTATGGGTAGTTTGTTTTGTAAGCAGTAAAAAGCGGGTGACTTGTCCTAGGAATGTGAAATGGGCCTATTTCAAATAGGTCGTCTGGGCCCAGTGAATTATGATAGAGCTTTCTGAACTTTTGGGCGGGGGTGGGTGGTTTAGCAATGGTTTTGTGTAGTTTGGCACATACTGGGTTATAATTTAAGTAGGAGTTTTACCTTTAGGAGACGGCTAAAACAATCCGTGATGGCATAAATTTGTGTAGGAATTGAGTTACTGGCTTTTCAGTATTAAATCTCCAAAGATTACACGTTGTGCAAGGAGGTTGTAGAAGTAAAATACATCCAGCATCCAGTTAGCGTTAATTTTTCTTTTGGTAGCTGAGCGTGTTTTTTTATTTGGTATAGGACTGTGGTAATATTTTGACCTAGAAAATAAGCCTACTCAACAAAAAGACAAACCGAAAGCCCAGTCATATGGTAGGGTGATGATTTTTGGTCCTTAGGAGAGAACTTGATAATTTCTACTGAATAGGATACAAAAGTGACAGGCAAGGCCTGAGAGTAACAGTTTCCAATAACAGCTGTGAATCTTTACAAGAACTCTTACCTACCGTTTTCAGCTTTAAAAAACGAAAAGCCTTTCTGTTGTTGAAGGTAGTCTGAATTTAGTAGTCTTTGAAAAAGCCCAGTTTCCTGCGATACAGTTCATGATAAAACTGCTTTCCTAATTGGATTACCCTAGAAACCCTTTTTTCTGCTCTCTTTCATGTGCATCACAATCTGGAAATCCATCTTGATTGCTAATTGCTTTTATATTTTTAATAACCGTGTTCTTATTTGGGTAAACAAGTGGCTGAGCTGCAGTAGGTGATGGTTACTTTGTTTTAGGAAAGAAACTCCTTTGGAAGTTGAGACTTCACCTCCCTTTAGGTATTATTAGTGTCTTTTTTCTACTGAAAATTAAGGACCGAGCACATTGGGAAGGGGAAATGATGTAAATTTTTCATTTTAGTTAGACATATTACCACTTTTTGCCAGAGTTTGAAGTTCCTTCTCATTTTTTAGGGCGAGTGGGTTTCCATTTATAAAGTTATTTGATGCATCACACTGTAACTTTTATGTATTATGCTTCAGGAGATAGCATATGCCTGTGTTACAAAGAACAAACTTGACCCATTTAAAAATCATACAGTATGTGGACGTTTGTGACTGGTCTCTTTGACCTAGCATAACTTTTAGGAAATTAAAGTCTCATTCAAAACTGACTACAGTTATCTTAGTTCAACTTTTTTTAATTGGTGGTAACACTTGGGAAGTCTTAAAGCAGAATTAAGATTAGTCATGACACTGTTGCAAAGAAAGGTTCAGATGGATTATCCTGAGTAATTAATAAATTCCAGGTAGTTTGAGACACTTTATTAATGTATTAGAGCAGATTGTCTTTTGTATGTCTCAAGAGTTTGTTGGTTTTGTTTTGTAACTAGAATTCTAGACTCCTTTTGAATTTTGAAGAAGTCTAGTGTGGCTTTAAGATGCATACTCTTATTAATACATGATACATGTTGGGTGGAGAGTCATCCTATAAAAGTTTGTCTTTTGAATCTGATGAACTTTTCCTCAAGTTAAAATTGCCTTGTGTGGTTTTTATAGACTTAATACTTTGTTTATATAGTTCTCTTTGGTATGGACTGATGGAAAAAACTACTTTTGCTTGCTAGTGTTTCTTGGAAAGGACTTAAGTTTTATAGTAAAGATAAGTCAATTTCCATCCTTTTTTGTTCCCCAAAAATGAAGAAAGAAATGGGCTAAATGAGAAGAAGCATCAGGCATTAAGGTCTTTTCACAACAGATTAGATTGGTTTTGCAAAATACTTAAATTTTTATTGAGTTACTAACTCAAGAAAAGTTACCCCCCTCTCCACTTTTTCCTTCTTCTATTCTTGAATCACCTTTTATGGGAAAGCCATTCTTTTTTCTTTTTTTGAAGTTGGTGTCATTTTTGAAAAGTTTTTTTGGGGGGTGGGGGTTTGTTTTTGCTTTAAGAAAATGGTAGATACACACTATGTCTCAACTTTTTTGCCAAACTGATTTCAGGGTCTCCGTCTTTCAGGACTACTCTAGAACAGTATTTTTTACCTTCCTAACACATGTTTTCCCAAAATCCTCCTTTTTTCCCCTCTATCTTGGACAAGTCCTAAGAAACTTGAAAGCTTTTAAGCCTATGTTGACTTTGGAAATGACTTCTATCTTTATTTCCTTTTAAGACTCAAGATAGTTTTTCATCCTTGAAGGTTTGTGGTATATTTCAGTAGTTTTACAGGATCCCTTAAAATCCAATAAGAATGGCTACCATTGAATGGATTACCATACTGCAGATTTAGCATTAATAAATGATTTGAGTCTTAAAACAGTCCAGCGAGGTATGGGCACCGCTGCTATATTTTAGAGCTGAATACAGAGGTTAAGTTTGCTTAAATCAGCCAGCCAGTGAGTGGCAGAATAGGGATTCAAAACCAGTTCTCTCTCAGAAATTCATGCCTGGTATTGGTGTGCCTAAAAATTAGTTGTAAAGTCTGATACAAAAATCATAGTCTTCCCACTTTGGACCTCTCTGTCTAGAGTGACTCCCAGGATTTTAAAAACCGCAAAACAAGAATCAAAGGTGATTCATATGCCAGAGGTATTTGATTAATAAACACATTTGGAAAATTTCTACCTTAGGTTATTTTAAATGCACAGATCCTAGGGAAAAAATTTTACTCTTGCAGGCGTTCTCCCTGTTGGACTGATATAATTAGATGGTGTGAAATCAAATATTAGTGAACATGGTTATGCAATATCTTGAAGCGTAAAGGAATCAAGTGAACAAACTGTTTTGTTTACAGGGGAGGAGGTGGTGAGGGAAAGGTTTGAAATGCTCAGGTGAGTAGGATTCCTTCAGTTGTTTAGTGAAATTTGTAAGGTCTGGTAAGTTTCTGCAGCTGAAGGACTTCTGCATTAGCCTCTTTAAACTGTTCTGGAATTCTAAAAGAAAAGATGGTTGTCTCTTGGGAAGGGAACTGGATGTGGAGGGGTTCTTTTTGGAGGGCTAGGAGGGCTTCTCTGTACCCCAAAATACTTTTTAAATGTGAATGTATTATGTTTTGTTTTTTTAATTTGTGTTTAAAAGTAAAGCAGTGAATTGATTTTTTTTTTTTAATGTACTATCTCCTATAACTTCTCAACAGGTAGCTTCCAAAAACACTGGTACTGTTGGAAAGCATTCACTTTTGAGTGGATTACCTCAGTTTTAAAGCTCACCCTAAATCATTTTAAAACGTTTTTGAGGAGTGTTTAGATTTAGTTAAAATAGATAAAGGAGTTTTTCCTCCTTCAAAAACAATTTTGATGTGTTAGAATTAAAATGCATCTAAAAAGTTAAGACTTTGATGTTAGAAAAATGACATAAAGTACTCCTTGAACTTTTGACTTAGCCTCTTACTGTGAGTGGACAGTGATGCTATGTGCAGCTTTTGAATAAGTTAAGTTTTAAAGAATTTACAAAGTGATTCAATGAATAATAAGTAAAACCTGAAAAAATGTGAATGAAAATTTGAGAGACGAAAAAGGCTGAAGTGGACATCAAGATGAAGTTTTCTTAAGATTCAGCATTAAATAAAACTTGGTTCTTAGAAATTTGGTACTTTCTGGTCAGAAGAGTTGGGTTTCACTCACTTTTCCCAATCTTTTTGTCTATCCCAAAATGGAAAGTGTCATGCCTTTGAACTGTGGCATTGTCAACAAGCCACATATTTCCTGTTTTGCACCACTGAGTGGTGTTTCTTCAGTACCTGTAGCAAGAGTATATTTTGATTGACTGCTTTATGTGCTTGTTTATTTTTTATAGCATTTAAATCAAACGTTATTGAGATGGATTGGGTTATGAAACATAATGGTCCAAATGACGCTAGTGATGGGACAGTACGACTTCGTGGACTGCCATTTGGTTGCAGCAAAGAGGAAATAGTTCAGTTCTTTCAAGGTACCTCTAGTATTAGTCAAAGTTTAGTAGTATTTTAATTTTATATTTTTATTATTACTCAGTTTTTAATTTGTAAAACCCATTTTTGGGGGGGACTTTTGAGTATGATATCTTGGTTAATGTATTAAGTTATGAAATATGCTCCACTTAATATTCAGTACAGAATGTGTAGAATATGTAAACCTAACTAATGTGCAATAAACTTAATTGAGAGTAATTATGTATGATGAAATGAACCATGAATTATCATATGGAGCAATATTTAAATTTGATTTAGCTTTTTAAATGTAACATAGGTGAGCTTTTAGCATAATTTAAAAAGACACTGGTTGCAAAAAAAAATATGTAATCCAATAATATTTGAAAAAAATCTTCCGCTTGTATTATGGGGTGATGGGAAACTTAAGCTTTTTTGTTTTGTTTGTTTTGTTTTGTTTAGACTTGTTTTAAATATTTGATTCAGATGGGAATGTTTCAGCCTTTAACACTGTTCCCCTTGATGGGGTTATTTGTCCTTGGGTTAAAGGGTTGGAAATCGTGCCAAATGGGATAACATTGACGATGGACTACCAGGGGAGAAGCACAGGGGAGGCCTTCGTGCAGTTTGCTTCAAAGGAGATAGCAGAAAATGCTCTGGGGAAACACAAGGAAAGAATAGGGCACAGGTGGGGATGGAGAGTTTGGGATGGTGTTAAATTTTTATTTTTGGGGGTTGTGGGTCACTATTGCTTAAATGGGGGGGTTACAATAACATTTTTCTGGGGTAGTTTAAAAGAATTGATAATTATCTAAATTTAACTTGGAAACTACAGATTTGGGTGGGGAATTAATGCTAATAGTTTGCTTAAATTAAAATTAGATTGTTTCCATTTCTCTGTAGGATGTTGTTGATAGATGCTTTTGTTTAATCAGCTATTTTTTCTAAACACCTATCATGTACTAAAGGAAACAAGCTAAAATTATATTATATGAATTGTTTTCAAGTGACTAGTTTGTCTTTGTAAAACTTAAATATTAATTATTTAAGTTTGTAGGTGTAAAAAATGTTAATTTATGGTGTATTTAGGCAATTTAAATTGGGATATGTGCCTAGATGTAGAAAAACTTACTGCATTTTTGCCCAATATCTTATTCATTCTAATACATTTATGCTGAAACCTATACCTTAAACCATTTTTAAATAGGTATATTGAGATCTTCAGAAGTAGCAGAAGTGAAATCAAAGGATTTTATGATCCACCAAGAAGATTGCTGGGCCAGCGACCGGGACCATATGATAGACCGATAGGAGGAAGAGGGGGTTATTATGGAGCTGGGCGTGGAAGTATGTATGACAGAATGCGACGAGGAGGTGATGGATATGATGGTGGTATGTGTATCTAATGAACAAAGGTTCTGTTGTCATTTTCTTAATGTTCCTGACACTTTGTCAAGAAATACAGAAATGGCAGTAATTTCAGTACCTACTGGGTTTTAAAACCTGTTCATGAAAATACGGATTCCCGTGGCCAACTATGGGACTTGATTGATGCACATATTGGCACCTAGATAAGTTATACAGAAATTAGAATGAAGATATTGGCGTATTTTGACACTATTTGTTTGACATCAGGGTGAGAGTTAATTTTAATGTCTAAATGCGTCCTTTTGAGATTTTTTTATTTCAACTGAGTGTTACTAACTGCTTTCTTTTTCCACATGCAGTAAGTTGGGAGTTGTAAACTTGTAATAATATAACCAGACTGCTTACCACAAAATGATTTTATAAACTGGATTATGAAATTTTTTACTGGATTATGAAATTTATCTCTTGAAAGTATATTCATGTATTTCTCATTAAATTATGCAGGTTATGGAGGTTTTGATGACTATGGTGGTTATAATAATTATGGCTATGGAAACGATGGCTTTGATGACAGAATGAGAGATGGAAGAGGTAAATTAAGTCATATTCAGGTGTATGTTAGTATTTTACAGTCATTTAGTGGTAATAATAGGTGAGGTGACTTGATTGAAATAATCAACTTGAGCATATTTTAGTGCATACGTATGTGGGGCTTTATACAGATGTATATGTACAGGTAAACATAGATGTTGAGTCAATGTTTAGAACAACTGTAAGGATTTATTGACTGTCAGAATATAGGGGAAAAGGTTTTGTTGAAACGCTTTACTAAGTGTATCAATAGTTTCTATAATCTTTGGAAATTTTATTCTCTTAGGTATGGGAGGACATGGCTATGGTGGAGCTGGTGATGCAAGTTCAGGTTTTCATGGTGGACATTTTGTACATATGAGAGGATTACCTTTTCGTGCAACTGAAAATGACATTGCTAATGTGAGTGATTTTAGTAGTTTATTACTGACTTTGTATTTTATCCTGGTATCTAATTTTGAAGCATTCTTAATGTTCTCATCTTTTTCTTTATAGTTTAATATCAAAATCCTTTTCATAAGAAAATAAAGTCATGAGGTTTAGTTCAGCTTTGTAGCCACGGCATGATTAGAAACAGAAGGTGTTAAAATAATGGGTGTAGATGCTTATTTGAAACTGGTTGGTTTCGTATCTGCAGACTTGAGCCCATGTGCATCTAGTCACACCCATTGAGTAGTTGTAGTAGGGATCCACTGGTCTCCAAAGCCAAGACTGTTTACTATTTAGCTCTAAAAGAAACTAAGCTATAGATCTTACCGGGAACTGATTGGTCTAAGTTCCAGGTACCTTTTAGGATTGCTTCATTCTGGTTAACTTGTGATTAGAACTAAGTGATTTATTTTGGGAGCTATCCATATACAGTTTGTGTCAGTTTGTCAAATTCCATTGGTCTGAATCATAGCACTTTAATTCTCTGCACGTGTTTCTAAGTCTCTGGTGACCTATTTATCCTTTAAACAGTCTTGAAATTTCTTTCTTGGAAGTGAAGAAAGTGTGTATAAGCTTATATTCCCAGAACCTTTGTAGTTGATTTGTTAGCCTTGTAATACAGGGCAGTAGAGAGGTTGGTTTTAATGGATAAGAGAAAACCAAGGTTATTGAACTTATTTTCAATAATCTAAGTAGAATTAATAAGAAACAAGTTGTAAATAGAAAATTAATAAGTGCTTTCTTTTATTTAGTTCTTCTCACCACTAAATCCAATACGAGTGCATATTGATATTGGAGCTGATGGCAGAGCAACAGGAGAAGCAGATGTAGAATTTGTGACACATGAAGATGCTGTAGCTGCCATGTCTAAAGATAAGAATAACATGCGTAAGTGGTATCCATGGCTTGCTATTTCATTTCTTAGGTGTGAGCTTGCTTATAAAATAACTAGTTTGTAATTCCTCAAATGTAAGATGTTACAGGATCTAAGTAACTCTTGGCAGTCACTGGGATCTGAAACCATATGGCCTTTAAGAAGTTCAGACTTTGGGATCCCTGGGTGGTGCAGTGGTTTGGCGCCTGCCTTTGGCCCAGGGCGCGATCCTGGAGACCTGGGATCGAGTCCCACATCGGGCTCCCGGTGCATGGAGCCTGCTTCTCCCCTCTGCCTCTCTCTCTCTCTGACTATCATAAATAAATAAAAATTTAAAAAAAAAAGTTCAGACTTTAATGGCTTTCTAGGGGGCTTTTTATTGAAGGGATAATTCAGACCCCATACTTAACCGGTTATCTGAGCTTAAGTTTAAATTAAAGAGGGAAAATAGGTATTACTTGGTACTTGCCTGAGTTCCCGTGCCATTTGCAAATTTACCACTCTTGAACCCATCTATTATTTCTGCATGTCATCAAATACGTTTCAAACCATTAAACTTTTCCCTGACCATTGCTTCCTAAATCTGGTGACAAAAAAATCACTTTGTACTCAGTAAAAAATAAGTTTTCATGGACATTATTTTCATGATTCTAATTCACTTTTTTGGGCATGGAATGTATTTTTAAGAAGCACAGTAATTGGTTCTGAAATCATGAATCAGCCCTTTTTGTAGATAAGGAAAGCAAAAGACCCCAACCACTTTTTACTTGTTCAAGATTGTACAGTTTGAACAAAACTTGGTAGTTTAGGTTTTAGCCCTATCTGGCATTCATTTTTATCACTGATTTAGGAAGTCTCCATAATTTCAGATTAATATTAGCTAATTATCTTTTATGCTTTTATTGATAAATTTGATCCATCATTCCTTCCCTTTTACTATTTTTTATCTTCAAGAACATCGGTACATTGAACTCTTCTTGAATTCTACTCCTGGAGGTGGCTCTGGAATGGGAGGTTCTGGAATGGGCGGCTATGGCAGAGATGGAATGGGTAGGTAAAATTTTTAAATGAGTAGAATTATACACTTAGCAATCAGTCTCAACCTTTTTTTTTTTCTTTCTTTTCTTTTTTTTTTTTTTTTTTTTTCCTTTTTAAAGATAATCAGGGAGGTTATGGATCTGTTGGAAGAATGGGAATGGGTAACAATTACAGTGGAGGATATGGTACTCCTGATGGCTTGGGTGGTTATGGTAAGTGTCTTTGGTTACTGTGGTTTGATTGGTTAGCCCCATGTGTGTAGACATATTCAATGAAGTATGTGCTGCTATCTCCTGGTAAAACAGTTCTTGACTTTTTCTTTTTAAGGCCGTGGTGGTGGAGGCAGTGGCGGTTACTATGGGCAAGGTGGCATGAGTGGAGGTGGATGGCGTGGCATGTATTAAAGCATAACCACCAAGATAAAAGTCCTGACAACAGCGTCTGGTCTACTAGACTTTCTTACAGATTTAATTTCTTTTGTATTTTAAGAACTTTATAATGACTGAAGGAATGTGTTTTCAAAATATTATTTGGTAAAGCAACAGATTGTGATGGGAAAATCTGTTTTCTGTAGGTTTTATTTGTTGCATACTTTGACTTAAAAATAAATTTTTATATTCAAACCACTGATGTTGATACTTTTTATATACTAGTTACTCCTTAAGGATGTGCTGCTTTCATAAGATTTGGGTTGATGTATTTTACTATTAGCTCTACAAGAAGTAGTATAGTGTAATTTTAGAGGATAATGGTTCACGTTTGCATAAACTACAAGTCTTATTAATAAGCAGACATCTGAAATAGAACTTGGAAAATAGTGTAACTTTTCTTTTCTCCTGGACAATACTGTAAATATAAATCCTAAAGATGAGTAGGTGTTTTCAGGAGTATAAATTCAGCTAATTTCTACATTCTTTTTCAAATGTCATTTATCAGGCATAGCTCTGAAATGTTGAAGATCTTAAGAGGTATCTGGATTTCTGAATATTCATAATTGTGTTACTGGGGATGAGAATATTGGAAGTTTAAATTCTAGCCCTAGATTTTAGAATAAAATTCACTCAGCACTTGATTGAAGTACCAAAAAATGTTTCCAAAAAAGTGATAGTTGTAAGTTATCTCAAAATGTCTTAGACTAGGTTAAGGTTCTCAGTGACATGAGAATTCACTACAAAAGTATTTACTATGGAGTATAATTCTCTCAGCTGTATTTTCAGTTTTCCTACCCAATAAAGCATATTGTTTTTTAATAACTGTGTAAATGACTAAACAAATGTAAGAGACAAGTCCATGTGATAGTTTTAATTAAAATGAGTCCTGGAAGTTGGATTTTGCATTTGATATCTGTTTGGAGTTTTAGAGCCACTGTGTTAAAAAAAAAAAAAAAAAATACTATATGTAGCAAGGAAAAGGTGCTTTTTACTTTTAATCCCTTTGATCAATATGGCTTTTTTCCAAATTGGCTAATGGATCAAAATGAAACCTGTCAATGTGAATTCAGTTATTGACCTTGTTACTTGTTTTTGCTAGAAATGTTATTAATGTAATAAATATCAACGTGGGAGATAATATCTGTCCTAGAATGTTTTTTTGTCGGTTACTGATTATAAATCCAATTGGTAGGAGATACTCTTAAGTGACTATTAGACAAAATGACATACCTAAGTAGTGATTTTTGTACTGTTAGCTTAAATGGAGCCCATTAGCTCAAGTAGTGATCCATCTTATACATTTAGACTTCTACCACTTACTTTTTTTAAGATCCTGTGTTTTATTTTCCCAGGACCCATCCTATTAAAATGTTTAGTTACGGTATAAAAGTTGTAATGCAAGTTCTTCAAAAGGCTTAATTTTTCATATCTTTTATTTGGCTTATAAAATTCACATTTTAAAACATTGCAGAGTAGAAGAATTACAGTCACAATTCCTTGGCACCGTGATAGCATTATTGTGGTAGTACTGGCTAGACAAGAGAATGATATGTGAAATTCATTAAGATAAATACTGTGAGGGCAAATCTTGAAAATTAGTTCACAATACAAATTGGAAGTTTTATAACAAAATCCAAAATTTAGTATAAATGGCTTTTAAATAAGAGCCCAAACTAAATGAAGCAAATTATATTGCTGTCATAAAAGCTTGCATACAAAAAGCCCAAAACCAATGATGATAAACAGTTTTGAATAGCAAGGAATTTAAAGGGGGACTGAAAATCATGGTTTGTCGAATGAAATCCAGCCTTGGAATTTAAGCAAAATCACAATTTAAAATTTGTACTAATAAGCACAATAATAAAAAAAACACTTAGTATTTGAAATTTCCTATTTGCTTATTCTCATTTTTAGCAATCATAAAAATGTTTACTCATCTCATCAATACAAAACAGTTCAAGAATATAACGCATCTCGACTATTTCCATCAGCATTCAAGAAAGACCACCTTAAAAATCTGTACAGCGGTTCTAACTGAAGACCTCAAAAGTTAAGTGAATATGAAGAAAATAAATCCAAGTAAAATACTGATTTCATACTTTGGCAGTTTAGAAAATTATTTTTAAACCCTATTGAAAGTATTTATACTCTGAGGAAAGGATCCTACAGACAAACCTCGTTTGAGGTGGGAAGAGGGTGGCCATGATTAACTCACTAAAGACAGTGCTCCTAGGAATAATCAAAAATTCCTATCTGATCTGTTACAAAGGTTCACAGGCTTAAAGTGCATGGCTGAAATTAATACCAAAAGGGGAAAAAGTGATCTCCCACGTGGTAATGCTGTTTAAAGGATTGATTTTATGAGGGTACCATTTAAATATTCTTGGTGTGCTGCAAGTATGGTATAATGGGATTAGTGTTTATTGAATCTTTCGTGCTTGAAATAGTTCATGTATTTCATGGCAGGGCTGAGACCACATCTTCATCTGCTCAAGATCCTGGCTCTCAGCACTCAGTAAATGGTGAATATTTCACTGTATACATATGTGCAGTAAAGGATCACTGTAATGCTTCCTAAAAGTTACTGAAATGGAAATCTAAAAATTTTTACTTCAGTCCTATCGGGCAAACTATTTTAGATTTCTCCTTTAATGCTTCTCCAGGAGAATCAATCAGGAGCCTATAATCCCTTACTAGTAAACATTTTTTTTCTTTTTCATTTATAGAGATGTTGAGCCCTCCCTAAAAAAATTAGGAATTTAGTGAGTCAGGTGTATGTAGCATATGGAAAGCTGTGCAAGTAATAATTTCAAAAAACTTCCTTCTAAAATAAGGAAAAGTTGAGGTAAAATAATACCTCTTTAACCTAGTATATCTGAAAAATACCAATAAATACACTGATTAGAGAAGGACCAAAAGGAAATTTTATAAGATAAAATAATGGCCTTTTCTAATGCAAAATGGGAAAAGGAAGTGGGACAGAAAGGACAAATAATTAAGGTTGAAATCTTAGCAAGTCTGTTGAACTGGAATACGAATACTTGTAAAAAATTCAATGCATTTCTGATCTGAGAACTTTGAAGCTTTAAAGTGCATTAAAATTACAGGCACCATCAAATACCAATTTGACAATTTGTAGAATAAAACAATCTTAACCCCTATATTTAAGAAGGCCTTTAAAAAATAAGGCAAATGTGTGTTAGCTATGCTTTCTGGCCTTTTTAGTGGCATTAAAAGTTAAATGACTATTACATCAATTAGGAATTAAAGTTACTTTAAAGCATGCCCTGTTGAAAGTTCTTTTTGAATAACAGGAGCTATTCTACAGCTACTAATTCCCATGAGTTGAAATACGTGAAAGATAAAACTGGTACCAATACTGTCTGAAAGCTGCTTAAGAAGGGCTATCTAAATACATCATATACATGGTTCATACATAAACCATTCATTGTAGGTACTTTCATATGTAAGGACTTCGTTCTGGAGTCTTACGGCAAATTAGACGAACATCTCTGGATCAGCAATGCATGACAGGAATCACAAACCCGTACTGGCTTTGGTGAAGAAGGCAAAGGCAGTTCGTTGTCAGAGCAGGCATTACAGAAAATTTCCCCACAGTTTCTACAGTGGTGCTTTAAATGGAAAAATCAAAAAAATTGAGTAAAGTTAGAATCCATGCTTGCACTAAATTTTTTGGACTCATTTCCCATCTCCCTTACCTTTCTCTTAGAGAGTGAGAACTCCTTTTCACAAAGTTTACAATGTGTTGCTTCTTTGTCTTTCAACCAAACCAGTCCCTAGAAGGAAAAAGTGTGAATATACTCAAATTAACACTAAAATTACATGTGAAACTATTTTCAACCAAGAACATCTTATAGGAATAGAGATGAATCAGAAATGAGCCCTTTTCTTACGTACTAAAACATCTGGAGAATAAAGTGGGATTTGCTTCAAAACTATCTGGGTGAGGGAGACAGATTGGGGTTAAATATAAATAAAACAAGATCGGCCATATACTGGTAATGGGTTAGTTTTTCCCTGTATAATTGTGTATGTTTGGACATTTCCATTATAAAATGTTTAAAAATCTATTAATGGGAATTCTCTTTAAGGATGAAAGAGCCTAAAAAAAAAAAAAAGGATGGAAGAGCCTTAGAGATTATCTAGTCCAACAAAACTTGATACATTTTAACTATGAAAATGCAGGAGTTTGGCATTATGTATACTATATAACTCAGTAAGTCCTTAAAATTTGAAGAGAATTTGGAAGTCAGATGTTCAAATTCATTATTTTAGAGAAGACTTCACCTTATATTAAATCTTACATGGCTATTAATTTCCCTTAAGTTCCATAACAAATTTAATGGCTACTTTGTAGATGAGTACAAAATGTATGTAAGTAGTCTTTAACAAATAAGAGTTAACATGACACCTGAAATTTTAAAACTGACCCATTCTTAACCCATCCAAGATCCTGGCTAGGAACATAATTTTCCTTACAAAAGCAGCTTTGTAGATGATGCCAGTTTTATAACGGGAAGACCTAAGTGAAGGAACAGTCTTCATTGCTTCTGATTAATCTCATCATGTGTTCCCTTTTGAAACAGCCTGGACTAGACTAAGCCATGTTGCTGCTGCCAAAGAATCAAGTACAGCTGACCTGTGAATAACAGGATTAGGGGTACCAAATTCTACATAGACAAAAAACTGCATATAATTCTTGACTATCCCTCCAAATTTACATTTAATTACTGTTGATCAGAAGCCTTACCAATAACACGTATTTTGTATATGTATTACATGTATACATATACTATTATATTCTTAAAATCAAGTCAGCCAGAAGAAGAAGAAAAAACCTGGATCGCTCATATCAGACAAATACTAGTAAAGAATCAAGTGACTTTGAATTGTAGAATTTTTTTTTTTTTAAGATTTTATTTATGCATTCATGAGAGACAGAGAGAGGCAGAGACACAGGCCAAGGGAGAAGCAGGCTCCAGGCAGGGAGTCCGATGTGGGACTGGATCCCAGGCCTCCAGGATCACACCCCGGGCTGAAGACAGCGCTAAGCCACTGAGCCACCCGGGCTGCCTGAATTGGAGAATTTTTTTTAAAGCAAGATGGGACCTTAAAGATAATCCAGTGCTACTTGATGAATGCCATTAAAAAGGAAAGCAACTTCCCAAATGTCCAAAAGCGTTAGTGGAAGCAGCTTTACTTCCTGCCAACCTATCCCTTAAGGGATGGAATGCCTGATTTCAGCAGATTTCCAAGCGGCATCAATTTCCAAGCAACATCATCAGTTCAGAAGTAACCTTTCTGACATCAGGGGTTGGTCTTCCAGGCTTATTTTACTTATCTTTTTTAAAAGATTTATGTATTTGAAAGAGAGCCCATGAAGGAAGGGCAGTGAGTAGAAGAAAAGCAGCAGACTCTGCTGAGCCCAGAGCCCAACCCGTGGCTCCACCTCATGACCCCGAGATCACCACTCCAGCCAAAATCAAGACAGATGCTTAGCCGACTGAGTCACCCAGATGCCCCTTTTAATTTGACTGAACATACCCTTCTGTCTCCCAAGGAGAAAAGCTGTAAACTGCAGGTCAGGCCTAGTGTGTCAGTGGAAAGGGACCTCAGAGATCAGTAACTACAGCTCCCATTTTACAAATATGAAAACTTATCCACAGGGCAGCTCGGGTGGCTCAGCAGTTTGGCGCTGCCTTCAGCCCAGGGTGTGATCCTGGAGACCCAGGATCGAGTTCTGCGTCGGGCTCCCTATGTGGAGCCTGCTTCTCCCTCTGCCTGTGTGTCTGCCTCTCTCTCTCTCTCTGTATCTCTCATAAATAAATAAAATAAAATAAAAAACAAAAAACAACTTATCCACAGAGCTGAAGTTGCTTCCTCAAGAAAACGGCTGTTTTTAAGCAAAGCCAAAACTAGAAGGGAGCAAGCTATTGCTCTGTAAACATGGCTATTATTCTCTGCCCAATTCCAGAATGTCAGCCACCCAACTTAGATTCAGCAGATGAAATTTTAGAGGATCCTTTTCTGGAGAAATTAAATCACCACAGAGAAAAGTCTTGTAGATATTAACATAACTTGCACAGGGTGCCCAACAGTTTGCTAGTTAACAGATTTTTCTATGGTGAGGCCTACCATCTGTGACAATCCACTCCCAACTACCCAACCATCACACATAGGGCTTTCAAGACTTTTTTGTGCCTTTATTGAAATGGGATTTTCCAACATTTAAGGAATAACAGGCATGAGGTACTTCAGCCAAACAAACCCAGGAAGAGAATTCTGAAGAAAGAATGGCAGTAGCAAAAGAAAACTTTAAAGAAACTATAATAGCGGTTGAACATCTGCTTCGGCTCAGGGTGTGATCCTGGAGGCTCCCTGCATGAAGCCTGCTTTTCCCCTCTGCCTGTGTCTGTCTCTGTCTCTCTGTGTCTCATGAATAAATAAAATATTTTTTAAAAATAAACTATAATGAATATCCTCAGAGATAAAATGCAGGATGCCATTTTTACATTTTTTTAGGATGTCATTTTTATTTATTTTTTAAAGACTGATTGAATGAATGAATGATTGATTGTTCATGAGAGAGGCAGAGACATAAGCAGAGGGAGAAGCAGGCTCCCTACTGGGAGCCCTATCCGGGGACTCGATCCCAGGATCACGCCCTGAGATGAGGGCAGATGCTCAACCACTGAGCCACCCAGGCATCCCAGGATGCCATTTTTAAAAGGAAAAATGAGTAAATAAGGGCTGCTGAATATTAAACTATGGTAACAGAGATAAAAGTTCTCACAGAAAGTTGCACCTGAATGTAACCAAACTTTTAGATTTAACTTCCAGTTTCTAGGTAATAAGAGAACAGAGTCCTAAGACTACAAGGAACCAGCAGATAAAATTCAGAATATAAGAAACTCTATAGGACAGCTGTCCCAAACCCATCAATTGGCCAATAGCAAGAACAAAAAAAATCAAGTCACATATAAATCAATGTTTATATAGCAAAACAGAGAAATATACATATTTTGCTAAAGATAGACATAAATGATAAAACTATAAGAAAAACAGCATAATGATGAACACAAAATAGAGGATTATTACTATAAGAAGGAAAATGTATTCAGAGCACACATGTTCAATTATAAGCTAACCAGAGAAGAGACCAGTGTTTTTAAGTTGTATTTATATAGTTACATACTATATGAAAAAATGAAAAAATGAAAAAAATTTTACAGTGCTTAAATAATGACAGTTGGGCAGCCATTCCTACCTATCCAAAAAAATATGAGAGCAAAATAAAAGGTAAATATGCAGACGCATAAATTCTTAAAACCTTTATCATTTCATTCAGCATTTCCCAGGAAGCTACTAAAGAATGCATTATTCAAAACAAGGGAGGAAATCAGAAAGTTAAGAGTTTCCAGTAATAGAAGCTAAGCTCTAATCTAAGAATGTAGCAAAGGAAAATATCAGGAGAGGAGTGACCAGACCATATTGGAGCGGGAGGGCAAAGAACTCCATGAAGGATGACTCCAAGGAAAAAAGAACTGAACAATTATCTGATTCATTTTACCATGGGAAAAACTTTAATCAAGGAGCATGTTAGGGGACGCCTGGGTGACTCAGCAGTTAAGCATCTGCCTTTGGCTCTGGGTATGATCCCAGAGTCTCAGTATCGAGTCTCGCATCAGGCTCCCTGCATGGAGCCTGCTCCGCCCTCTGCCTATGTCTCTGCCTCTCTCTCTCTCTGTCTCATGAATAAATAAATAAAATCTAGAAGAAGAAGGAGGAGGAGAAGGAAGAAGGAGGATGAAGAGGGAGGAGGAAGAAGAAGAAAGAAGAAAGAAGAAGAAGAAGGAGGTTAGGAGTGGGACGCCTGGGTGGCTTAGTCAGTTGAGCATCCAACTCTTGGTTTCCGCCCAGATCATGATCAAGCCCTGCATCGGGGCTCCATGCTCGGCATGGAGTCTGCTTGTCCCTTAACCTCCCTCTTCCATCCAACCCCTGCCCCACTAGCTCACCCTCTCTCTCAAATAAATAAAATCTTAAAAAAAAAAAAAAAAACATGTTAGGTGTTTGAAGGTATAAGAAAACTCAGATACTCTACTACAAAACTTTTTCAAAGGCAATTCTTTTTTAAATTTTTTTAACATTAAATTTAGTTAATGTATAGTATATTATGAGCTTTAGAAGAAAGGCAATTATTAACTTCCAAGGAAAAAATAAATAGTCCAAGAAAGAAAACATAATCACAATATACTATGTGGTCCAGCAAAGAACAATATTTAAAAATAGCCAAAGAATACTCATCTACTATGCTAACCAGGCCATAAACAGGTCTAAAATAAGTCTTAAATAAATGAGTAATATATACTGCCTATGATTTTGAAATAGGGGGAAAAATGCCAGTATAAACCAAAGAATTGAAAGTAGCTTCATTCAGGTGGCAGGAGCTAGAGTGGATAGAAACAAGGGGGTGAAGAACAAGAGACTGCTACCATTTTGTCTTTAATTCTTTCTAGTACTAACTGACTTTTAAAAACTATTTTCATGTAACTCTTTGATAAAAAACAATGGGAAACTGTGGCAGGAGGCAATCTCACTGAAGTGCTCACAGACTGTTTTCTCCTATGTAGTAGAAGGGATTCTTGCATCCAGATGCATTCAGAACCATATACTGATAAGCTGTACTAATTACTTTTCATACATATTAACCTCAATGTTCAAAGCAACCCTGTGCAAAATCCTATGCATATGCCCATTTCATAAGCCATTTCAAAAGAGGAAACAAACTCCACAAAGGTATGACTTGACGGTCAAAACTAGTAAGTAACAGAACAGCATAGGAACTAAAGACTCTCAAAGACAGTTTCACTCTATCAGGCCACACTTCATAGGAAGGTAGACAAAATTATTTCCAAGGTCATTTCCAACATGATTACTGATTGATTCTAGAGGTATAATAGGGAGGAACTGGATCTCCATCATCCCAGCTACCTGTTCAGTGCTTTCGCCTCAAAAATCTTGGGATTCAGTAATAATACCTGAGATTTATATAGGGCTTTACCATTTTTTTTTAAAAAAAAAAAAAGATTTTTATTTGTGAAGAGAGAGAGCACACACACAAGCTGAGGTGAGGGACAGAGGGAGAAACGGACACTCCACTGAGTTGGGGAGCCCAACGTGAGGCTCAATCCCAGGACTCCAGGATCATGACCTAAACTAAAGGCAGACGCTTAACTAAGCCACTCAGGTGCCCCCAGGACTTTATCTTCTATTGGAAACTCACATAGATCTCTACTTTCCTACTTGAGGGAAACACTTTCTACTCACCTGCAATGCTTTGTTGGCTTCTTTTATATCTTCTATTTTAAGTTTTGATCTGAAAAGATTACAGATAAGTCCATGTTTCAGTAAATGCATTAAAAATAGAATATCTAGCAATTCATTATTAGGGTATTGGTTTTTCAGAGGATATAAAATTGTATATACTAGATACTAATGATCTTCTTTGACTAGTGGGATTATATTTTATATTTTCCCGTATTTTCAAAATGTCTTAAGGCAAAAATGTCCTTTTAAATTTAAAAATTGCTTTAATATAAGAATATTGGCATTTTCATGTGGTTGTGGTATTATTAGTAATAGATATAATTTATTGTAAGTTTATGGTGGGCCAGACATCACGCTATATGACCTTTGTATCTATACGCTCATTTAATCTTAAAAATCAAAAACCTATCTTAAAGATCAATCAGTATCAAAAAAGTAAAGCCTGATGAGGTTTCATCACTTGTAACAGGTCAAAGAAGTAGTAACTAGGGAAGCCAGGATTCAAACCTTGGTCTTTGTGATGCTGAAGCCCACGTGCTAGCACTTATGTACACTATTTCTCTACCAGATGCAAAAGAATGGTAAGAATAGAAATATTAAGGAAAACAGTTGTGATACCTTTTGCAAATACTTATCAGCGAACATGCAGATTATAAATAGCAGTAATTATCTGTGATCCTATTACCTAGAGAGGATAACCTACATGTTGATGAGTATGTGTATATTATTTTTTAAACTTATTTAAATTCAATTGACATATAGTATATTGTTAGTTCCAGAGGGAGAGTTCAATGATTCATCAGTTGTATGTAACCCTGGTGCTCATTACATCACATGTCCTCCTTAATGTCTATCACCCAGTTACCCTATCCCCAAGTACATGTATATTTTAAACGGAGTCATCACTTACACAGTTTTCCATGAACAGCTCTTTTCAAGCAATAACATATCCTGAAAGGCTGAGAGCTACTGACTTGTCATTAAGTATCTCCCATATCATTACAGTTAAATGGTAATGAATGGTGACTGATACATGGAATGGACATGAATGGTACACGGTTAAGTAATGAAAAATATACTTTGTATCATTACCTACTGCTTGTTTCAAATTTCTCATTGCAAAATTGCTCGTTAAAATTGGAATAACCAAAATATTTGTATTATTTTTCTCAGGATAACATCTTAGAAATGAAATTACTGAATCAAAAGGTACATAAACTGGGATCCCTGGGTGGCGCAGCGGTTTGGCGCCTGCCTTTGGCCCAGGGCGCAATCCTGGAGACCCGGGATCGAATCCCACGTCGGGCTCCCGGTGCATGGAGCCTGCTTCTCCCTCCGCCTGTGTCTCTGCCTCTCTCTCTCTCTTTCTCTCTGTGACTATCATAAATAAATTAAAAAAAAAAATTTTTTTAAAAAAAAAGGTACATAAACTAAAGTCTCTACTTCTGAGGCAGAACAGGAAAACTGCTTCATATTACAGGTGCTTCTTATCCCAAGACATGAAAACAAAATGTTAGTTTTCTGTCTGGTTCATACTTGTACAGTGGGAAAAATCAACGTAAAATTACACAAATTAAAAATACAAACACAATAGTAAAGTTTTCTTGGATGAATTCACATTTACAAAATGTGCCTGAAGAAAACTAATGCTGGTGGGAATAATGGCCAAAACAGTAACTGTGCCACGTAAAAAAAAACTGAATATGGAATCAAAGTAGCCTAATGGCATTCACTACAGAAATAGCTATGAAAATTCACTGGTTGCTAACATATTTCTGGTTAAAATGCCTGTACTCACAAATATGGACACTGAAAAAGTTAAAATTTTTCTAGTTAAAATTCTCATTTAAATTTTTTAAGAATCCTTTAATAAGAAACCAATAAGAATAAATATTTCATTAGTGAAATTATTTTTCTAGTTAAAATTTTTCTAGTTAAAATTCTCATTTAAATTCTAAATCACAGATTCTGAAAGTGAGCACTAGAGAGTAATTTTCATACCCAACCTCATCTGACAAGAAAATGGATATTCTGGGATATTCTGGTTGTGATAAGCAAAGGTACTGTGCTAGGGGTTTTCACATACTTATTCTCAGTTAATTAGGAAAAGAACCCTTTGGAGATTTTTAACTCTCCAATTTACAAATGTGGAAGTGGGCTTAAAGTGTTAAATAACCCTAAGTCACAAACTGGTAAATGGCAGAGGAATACTTATTCCTGTGAGTGATATTAATAAATACTAATTTTTAAGTTTAATCTTAACTTGAAAATAGTTGTGAATGGTTCTTTCCAAAACATACATTTTCCCTTTTAATAAAATTAAATATGGTTCTTATTATTCCAAATGAACTTTATCCTCCCACTCCTCATTTTAAATAATACCCAAATGGTTTATATAAAGCCTAAAGACAAAAAAATAAAAAAATAATAAAGCCTAAAGGCTTCTGGTAAATTAGAAGCAAAGATTAAAAAGTACTGATCCAACCTCAGTCCCTCCTCTTCAACAAATTTTTAAAAAGATATTCTTTACCTTGTGTCTTTGAAGGAATCTGATAGCTTATAATCACAGGAGCAGGAGGATGCAGAGTAAGAATAAAAGTATTTCACAGATAAACTGGTGTGGGCAACACTCACAGGGGCCACTGTCCCTCCTCCAGCCCTGATAAATTATTTTCACCACTCAAGAGGACTATGGTTAAGAAAGGATGAAAGGAAGAAAGAAAAAGAAAAGAAAAGAAAAAAGAAAAGAGTTCTGACTCAAAGCTGGCCCTATATAGGGACTATGGTCCCAGAAACAGAAGAGGATAACCTGTGCTTTAACAATTCAAAGATTAACAAGGAAAAAAACATCATAAATGAAGTAAAAAGCAAACAGAAGATGTACACTGTGTACAACGTTTTAAATCCCATAAGGAAAGATGAGCAATCCAACCAAAAAATATGCACAGAATATGAACAGGCAGTAAACTATAAATACAAATGGAACACAAATAAATATAGAAGCTCAGGAGCACGTGACTGGCTCCATCCATGGAGCATGTGACATCTGATCTTGGGGTCATGGGTTTGAGCCCCACACTGGGTATAGAGATTACTTAAATAAATATAGATGCTCAAAACAATAAGAACTGGCAAAAACTGGGGATCCCTGGGTGGCTCAGTGGTTTAGCATCTGCCTTCGGCCCAGGGCGGAATCCTGGAGTCCAGGGATTGAGTCCCACATCGGGCTCCCTGCATGGAGCCTGCTTCTCCCTCTGCCTGTGTCTCTGCCTGTCTGTCTCTGTGTCTCTCATGAATAAATAAATAAAATCTTAAAAAAAAAAAAAAAAAACTGGCAAAAACATTCTCTCCTACTATTGGAGACAGAGGATAATTTGGCACTACCAGAATTTTTTAAGGCACATTCTTTTTGACCCAGCAATCACCTCTAGGAACTTACTCTTCAGATACACTCATTAAAGTGTATCAAGATAGATCAACACACATATACAAAGATATTCAAAGCAGTATTGTTTATAAAAAAATTACAAACAAAAAAAAATTACAAAAAGTTTAAAAGACACCCATCCTTGGAATATCTTGATATACTGATATAGAAAAATATCTAAGATATTCTTAAGTAAAAAAGAACAAAAACAAAAACAACAAAAAACAAAAAAAACAAACCCACAAACTTCAGAAGAACATGCATACAGTAGTTATACAGGGGTTAGGCATGTGTAAAAAAACTTAGTTAAAAAAAAAAAAAACAATGAACATTTCTTAAATAGCCCGTAAAGTTCAGTATAGATTGTTGAGTATATCCAACCTTGAGCAGTAATTTTTATGCAAACTAAAATTTGAGAAAAAATGAACCAGACTAAAGGGAAAAGGTGAGGGGTGAATTTAGAGGTGCCTGGCTGGCTCAGTTGGTAGAGCATGCCACTCTTTTTTAAGTAGGCTTCACAGTAGGCCTATTCAGTGCGGGGCTTGAACTCACAATCTTGAATTCAAGACCAGAGCCGAGATTAAAAGATGGATGCTTAACTAACTGAGCCCCCCAGACCCCCCAGGCATGCAACTCTTGATCTCAGGGTTGTAGGTTTGAGCTCCACATTGGATATAGAGATTACTTAAAAATAAAATCTTAAAAAAAAAAAGAGGGACTCTATAGAATATATTATGCTAAGTTAAATAAGTAAGTCAGAGAAAGACAAATATCACGATTTCACTCACATATGGAATTTAAGAAACAAAACAGATGAACATAGGGGAAAGGGAGGAAAATAAAATAAGAGCAGAAAGGAAGGCAGACCATAAGATACTCCATAGTTAAGAGAACTGAGAATTGCTGGGTGGTGGGTGGGGGGATGAGCTAAATGGGTGACGGGTACTAAGGAAGGCACTTACTGGGATGAGCACTAGGTGTTAGATGTAAGGTGATAAATCACTAAATTCTACTCCTGAAACCAATATTATACTATATGTTAATTAACTTGAACTTAAATAAAATTCAAAAAGTGAATTCAGCTATCTAAACATTCAAGTGATTATGCCTTTAATAAATTATACAGTCTTTAGCATTGCGTGGGAGATGGTGGAAAGTAATACCCATATCCCTTTTACTATTCTGTTTTAATATTAAACCTTTATGATCTTAAATGTAAATATTATTTTTGTTGTAGGGATTGTACATTGCTGAATCCTTAGCACTTGGAATAGTGCCTAGCAAATAAAACAAGCTTAGCATTTGTCAAATGAATAAATGGGAAATAAGGTAATAAGCACTTAGCATAGAGTCTAGGTCAAAGTGCTCACTAGGTAAATGCCAGATGAGAATTGAAATCTTGCTTATCAGAGTCACAATGTAAACTGTTCTTTGAATTTATAGAAACAAAAATAGCTTTATTTATTTATTTATTTTTTAAAGCCAACTCTACCCTCTATGTGGAGTTCAAACTCATGACCCTGAGAGCAAGAGAGATGCACGCTCTACCAACTAAGCCAGCCAGGCACCCCAACAGCTTTATCTTTTTTGAGAACTAGTACTTCCTTTTGTGATTTAGTGAACTACTCTTTCTTATGGCCTTGGAAATTGGTCTCAAGGCTTCTTAATTGAATCTCAATCAGTGAAGTCTCCATTCTGCTTATGATTTCTACTGAGTTTGTTACAAATGATATATAGATGTGTGTATATAACTAATCATATCCATATATATGATGAGATGTTCACATAAATTTCTTATGAGGTTCACTAACTTTGGGGATTGATACTTGGGAGAGGGAGGAAATTGTGCTAGTTGAATTTCTAACCATATAAAACATCAAAGGGATTTATGTAAGTGATGAGTTTATGGGCACTGTAGCTTTCTTACTTTCCCGTGTTTAAAAAAAGTGACTTTTTTTTTTTTTTTTTTTTTAAACATGGCAGTGATACATTCAATACTGAGTTAAACCTTCAGGAGCTTATCCCAGATACTTGACAGGATGTTCAATCAGGGCATACAAATGAAGCTGCTAACCCAAAACACAGACCACATGGAACAAAGAGAAAGGTGAGAAAGACAGAACACCATTTCTCCTTCTTGTCTTTCTAGCAATGCAGTAAGACTTGACTGCAACAGAACCAACCACACTATATGAAGTTAAGCTCCAACTCTAGCATAAAACACTCTCTACTTCTTACAATGTTGGCTACTTCTCAAAACAGTATGAAAAAGATCTCTCCAGAGATTTTGGAAATTTGGTTTCTGTGGTTCTGGGGGAAGATACAGTAAATGAACTTCTGAATTCTCTAATTTGAAGAAATTAAACAAGAGTCAACTTTCATCTACAGGAAAGCATTTAAAGCTAAAATTTATTAACCTGAACTTAACTTCTAACAAAATTTCTCCAATCCACAGTCTTGTATGTTTAGCTTTAAGGTTTTTGTTTGGTTTTGATTTTAATAGTTCGTATCTTTCTTTTCTATAAACTTTTCTGCTTATTTGGTTTGGCACATTCCTACCTTTATAAAAGTCAATGACTACATAGATGAAGGAAAAAAGAGAAATTACTCGCTAAGTTTGTTGCCAAGTTCTTGAAGAGCTTGCTCCTGTTCATGATAAATTTTTTTCAGCTGCTGATTTTCATCCTGGATGTTAAGGAACTCCTTCAAAACAATAAAAGACAGAAAATGCAATTTAAAAGAAATAAACAAGAAACTCCCCATTGTATACATACCAACGATTAGGAACATATATCTTTTAGCTTTTTATAAAAAACAGAACTCTATGTCCAAACTCTTTCATAGCTATTCCATCAACTATCACCTATTTCTCATTCATTTAATCTCCTTACCAGTTTTCTCTTCTTTTCTTTTTAAAGATTTATTTATTTGGGGGTGGGGGGGAAGGGGTAGAAGGAAGACAAATCTCAAGCAGACTCCACAGAGCATGGAACCCAAAGCAGGGCTTGATCTCACAACCCTGAGATCAGGACCTGAGCCGAAACTAATAGTCAAACACTCAACCAACTGAGCCACCCAGGCACCCCATGGTTTGATTGTTTTGTTTTGTTTTTAGGTAAACTCTCCACCCAACAGGGGGTTCGAACTCATGACTTCAAGATCAAGAGTCCCATGCACTACCAACCGAGCCAGCCAGGCATTCCTTCTTATTGGTATTTTTAAAGGTGACCAGTATATTCTGTCTCTTTGGTATAATTTATGATTTCTTTTTTAAGTAATTTAGTTTTCAAAGATACAATTTTTTAAGTTTTACCACCATTTACTTTTTTAAGACTAATGATTTGTTGGGTCTCATTTCTAAGATGAGATAAGGCATCTTTCTCCTTTTGAAGATCTTCCTGCAAAGTCTGTCTCCATTCCTTCTCAATCTTCAGATCAGTTTCCAGTTGTACCCTTGAATGACAAACATACAGTAGCTTAGTGCTATTTCTCACAGCTGTCTGTATTCTTTAATAAAACCATCTTTTTGGTTGATTGTTTTTACTTTTGTGCATTTCTTCAGGTATTTTCTTTCATAAATATTTTTTGGTAAACAAGTTCAGCAGCACAGGGTTTTCTGATCCCAACATATCATTTATTTGCCAACCACAAAAACTCCTTGCTAAACAATAATTCACGTTATTTTTCAATTCTATGTACATAAATTCTACATAAGCATAGAAAATGCCTGGAAGGATATACCACACTATTAAAACTGGTTATATATTAGAGGAATGGAACAAAGGAGAAAAATGTGAAGTTTTAGTTATTTACATCTCTGTGCAAAATTTTATAACAGACAATTATTCTTATATAAGAATTACAGCAACCACTAAATCAACTTAACATCAGTCACAGAAAAATCAACCTTAGTACAGAGTGTCACTTTACAGATTGTTCACAGGACAGATCTAAGTCCAAAGAGACACCAGAAAGGTGTCTAGTGTCCATACTGCCTGGAAATGCCAATTCACCTTTGAAAGCACTACCTCATCATTCTAATAGGTGCTATCTGGCAAAACAAAAGTAGTCAAATTGCTACACTTTAGGATGCCAAAAAGAAATAATTTTGATGATTATTGCTCATAAGTAGGTATTAACGGAAGGGGCATAAACAAATAGTGCTACAATTTTAAATACTTTAAATTTTAATAGCAATATATAATATTGAAGCTATCACAATATTACATCATTTTAATATTCTTGTGTTAATATTCTGTTTACTTTTGTTTCCTCATAATGTTAGCATTTCCATTGATAGCCACATTATTTCTCTATGAAGTAAATTTTATTTTTTTTAATATTATATATATTTTTTTATTTTTAAGTAATCTCTACACCCAACATGGGGATTGAACTCATAACCCTGAGATCAAGAATCGCATGTTCTGCCAACTGAGCCAGCCAAGCACCCCTAAGTAAATTTTAGATTTTTATTCAGGTTGAAGAGAAAAATACCCCTCGATGGAATTTACAAATTGTTGATAAGTACTATTTCACTACAAACTCAAAAGGAATACGGAGACAGGTATATGTTATACTGAGGTAAGCAAAGTATGGCATGCCTTGAGTGGCCTCATCATCCAGAATCAGAAAAAACACGAAGTGAAAAAGCAAAGGAAAAATAAAGCAAGTTATTATAAATACTGCCAAAATACATGTTGACCACCAAAGGCAGAAACCATAAAGGAAAACAAAAAAGGAAAAATATACCTATTTAAAATTTTTAAATGCCTAAATGAAAAAAACCACTATGAACAAAATTTAAAACCAACAGTAAATTTAGAAAATATTTCACTGTATGTGAAATATGCAGAGTAAATAACTCTTACAAATATTAATAAAGGGAACACCCTAGGAAAAAAAGTAGATGATATAAACTGGCAATTCACAAAATTAAGAAATACAAAAGAATCTCACCAATAATCAAAAATATGCAAACTCAAACAATAAAGCATAATTTTTCAGACTAACGATTTCTTTAGATTAATTGACACGATGGTGCAGACCTATATAAGTTAATAGGATACATTGCCCATGACATAGTACACATGATAAACAAGATACTAAAGAGCATATAGGGCAGCCCAGGTGGCTCAGCGGTTTAGCGCCGCCTTCGGCCTGGGCTGTGGTCCTGGAGACCCAGGATCGAGTCCCGGGATCGAGTCCCGTTTCTGAGTCCCGCGTCGGGCTTCCTGCATAGAGCCTGCTTCTCCCTCTGCCTGTGTCTCTGTCTCTCTCTCTCTCATGAATAAATAAAAATAAAATCTTAAAAAAATAAAAAAAAATAAAGAGCATATAGTATGATACTCTCTAAAATACATAAAATACATACATACATATGCATGCCAAAAAAAGGATATTCATCAAAATGTTAAAAAAGTTTATCTCTAACTTTTATTTTCATAATATTTTCCAACAGTATGTAATATTTTCATAGTTAGAAATCAATAAAGTTATTAACATTTTGCAAGAATAAAATTGAATTTGTTTTTCTAGGACATAGTGTCAGCTGCCCATTTATACAGAAACAGTTTTAATTTTTCTGAGCCATCAGGGATTCCCCTGATCTCCAAATTGCTCACATGTTCATGCTCTACCAAAATGGCACCATTTGAGAGACAAAATTATTTTCATGGTTTTAGCAGAAACAAACATCTTCTTTCTACAGTTGTACCCAAGACTTACTGAGTAGGTTAACCCCATAGCAGTCCAGGTAGGAACCCAAGAAGGCCAAGGATAACATGATGATGAGTACTCTGAGGCTTCTTTTTCTTTAAGATTTTTATTTATTTATTCATGAGAGAGAGAGAGGCAGAGACACAGGCAAAGGGAGAAGCAGGCTTCATGCAGGGAGCCCGATGTGGGACTTGATCCCTGGTCTCCAGGATCACACCCTGGGCTGAAGGCAGCGCTAAACCGCTGGGCCACCCAGGCTGCCCCTCTGAGGCTTCTTTTTGCCTCCTATAGAGCTCAGAGTGGTGCTGAAGAAGCCCACAGACCACCACATGAGATGGATACAGACCCCCGCAAAAAAAGCCCCAAGAAAAGCCTGCTCTCTCTTACTAAAAAACTGGGAAGAGATAGCTTAGCATTGATATAAACCTTTTTTTTCTTTTTAAGATTTTATTTATTCATGAGAGACACAGAGAGAGGCAGAGACATAGGCAGAGGGAGAAGCAGGCTCCCCACAGGAAGCCTGATGCGCCACTTGATCCCCAGACCCTGGGATCATACCCTGAACCGAAGGCAGACACCAACCACTAAGCCACCCAGGCGTTCCTGATACAAACCTTTTTGACGATAAATGCCCTATTCCAGCAAAACAGAAAACCAACAAAAAAACCCAGAGAAAAAAAAAAAACATAGGCCCCCAATGACTGTCAACAAAGGCCAAGTGAGGAGCTTAGATTTCCACCGCCACTTGGCAATAATAATGCCTCTCCCAGTCCCCAATGTGGTAATATCAAAAAAAGCCAAGTGGCAAGCCTGGACTTTCACTACTGCCTAGCAGTAATGAAGTATCTCCCCCCCTTCTCTTATGGAGACCACATTGAAAACTTGGGAGTTTTAACCCCAAATCAATAACAAGGTATTTCTCACCCTCCCCACACGATCAGTGAAAGCCAAGTGAGAAGCCTAGATTTCTACCCCTGCCTAGTGAAATGAGGTACCCCTACCTCTCCCCTCCAGAATGGTGTCAGAGAGACCATGGTGAAAGCCTGGACTTCCATTCCTACCTGAAAGTAAGAAAGCATCATTCCTCTTCTCTACAGTGTCAGTAGAGACTGAATGGAAAGCACAGATTTCAATCCTGGCCCAGTAGTTAGGCACTTTTCTCCATCTCACCCAGAATGGTTCTAGGATTCTACTATCCCTACTTGATATAAATAGCCAGTGTCAGGGCACCTGCATGGCTTAGTCAGTTAAGTGTCTGACTCTTGGTTTGGCTCAGGTCATGATCTCAGGGTCATGAGATTGAGCTGCATGCCAGGCTTCACACTCAGTGCAATGTCTGCTTGGGATTCTCTCCCTCTCTCTCTCCTCTCCTTCTCCTTCTCCCTCTGCCCACTCCCCAACCCCACTTGTGCTCTAAAATAAATAAATCAGGGGCACCTGGGTGGCTTAGGGGTTGAGACTCTGACTTTGGCTCAGGTTGTGATCCCAGGATTCTGGGATGGAGTCCCACATCAGGCTCCCTGCGAGAAGCCTGACTCTTCCTCTGCCTATGTCTCTACCTCTGTGTGTGTGTGTGTGTGTGTGTGTGTGTGTGTGTGTGTGTCTTATGAATAAATAAATAAATAAAAATATTTTAAAAATAAATAAATAGGAACACCTGGGTGGCTCAGTGGTTGAGCATCTGCCTTCAGCTCAGGGCATGATCCTGATGTACCAGGATCGAGTCCCACATCAGGCTTGAGGGGAGTCTGCTTCTCCCTCTGCCTATGTCGAGTCTCTTGTGAAAATAAAATCTAAATAAACAAATAAATAAATAAATAACCTTTATTTATTTTTATTTATAAGATTTTATTTATTTATTCATGAGAGACACAGAGAGAGAGAGAGAGAGGCAGAGACACAGGCAGTGGGAGAAGAAGGCTCCATGCAGGGAGCCCGACATGGAACTCGATCCCAGGTCTCCAGGACCACACCCTGAGCTGAAGGCAGCGCTAAACCGCTGAGCCACCCCATCCGGGCTGCCCAATAAAATCTTTAAAAAAAACAAAAACAAAAACAAAAAAAACAGTATCTATATTCCCCTGCTGGTGTGGTTTCGGTGGAGAGCTACTAAAATTTAAGTAAGACACAGTAACATAATGTAATTTTCATTATGTCCAGAATGCAACAAAAAACACATGTCATACCAAGACCCAAGAAAAAATCTTTTTGTTTTTTAAAGATTTTATTTATTTACTCATGAGAGACACAGAAAGAGATAGGCAGAGACACAGGCAGAGGGAGAAGCAGGCTCCATGCAGGGAGCCCAATATGGGACTCAATCCCAGTACTCCAGGATCACACTCTGAGCCAAAGGCAGATGCACTTAATGACTGAGCCACCCAGGCGTCCCCCAAGAAAAATCTGAACTTGGATGAGAAAAAAAACAGATGCCAACATATCAGATAATTCCAGATAAGAATTTTAAAGCAGTCATCATAAAAATGCTCCTATGACCAATTAAGAACACATTTGACACAAAATATTAAGTTTTAGCAAAAAAAAAAAAAAAAAAAGAAGAAGAAGAAGGCAATATAATCAAATGGGAATTTTAGAACTGTAAAACACAGTAACCTCATTGAATGGGCTCAGCAGGAGAATAATGATGAGGAGGAAAGAACGGATTTCAAAACACTACAACAGAGGGGTACTTGACTGGCTCAGTCAGTGGAGCATGTGACTCTTGATCTCAGGGTCATGAGTTTAAGTCCCACATTGAGCACAGAGCCTACTATATTTATTTATTTTTAATTTTTTTTTTCAGAGCCTACTTTAAAACAAAACACAGGGGGATGGGGTGACTGCATGATGGGCGCTAGGAGGGCACTTGATGGGATGAGCACTGGGTGTTATACTATATGTTGGCAAATTGAATTTAAATAAAGATAAATAAAATAAAATTAGTTCCAAGTTAAAAAGTAAGTAAGTAAATAAATAAATATACAAAACACTACAACAGAAATTATCCAATCTGAATAAGAGAGAAAAAAATAGACTGGGGAAAAAAAAGTATCAGGGAACTATAGGACTATTTTTTAAAAATCTAATATTTGAGGTTATCAGAATTCCAGGGAAGAGAGGGAAGCCTGGGAGGCTGTCAGTTAAGCTCCAACTCTTGATTTCAGCTCAGGTTATGATTTAAGCATTGTGAGACTGAGCACCATGTCAGCCTTCACACTATGCTTAGGATTCTCTCTCTCCTTCTGCTGCTCCCTGCTTCCTCTCTCTCTCTAAAGTGAATAAATAAATATTTTAGAAAAAAATTCCAGAAGAGAGAAAGTAGGTGGAAAAATACCTAGAAAAAAAGATGGCTGAAAAATTTCCAAATTTGGTAAAGATACATGTAAAGATTCAAGAAGCTGACCAAAGCTCAAAGAGACTAAATCCAAAGAAATAATCTTGGGTAGAGGAGCAGTGATTCAAATGACAATATTTTTCATCAAAAACTATGAAAACCAAAAGAAAGTGGCACGACATTTTTCAAGTGCTGAAAGAAAAGAACTGTCAATTCAAATTTCTAAAGATATCCTGAAAATATCCTTCAGAAATGAAGGTGAAATTAAGAGTTCAGATTAAAAAAAAAAAAAAAAAGAATGTGTTGCCAGAGATCTACCCTAAAAGAACAACAAAAGAAATTCTTCAGACACAAAAGAAAACTTGTAGTATCAGGAATAAAGAAAAAAAAAGAGTTTTCTAAATTATGTTTAATGGTTGAAGCACATACTATAATATTATCTGATATAGGGGCACATGGCTGGTACAGTCACAAAGCATGCAACTATTGATCTCAGAGTTATGAGTTCAAACCCCACACTGGACTTAAGGTTTCCTTTTTTTTTTTTAAAGATATTATTTATTTATTCATAAGAGACACAGAGCGAGCGAGAGAGGCAGAGACATAGGCAGAGGGAGAAGCAGGCTCCATGCAGGGAGCCCTATGTAGGACTCATGCCTGGGACTCCAGGATCACGCCCTGAGCTGAAAGCAGATGCTCAATGCTGAGCCACCCAAGGGTCCCTAGAGTTTACTTTAAAAAAAAAAAAAAAAAAAAACAACTTTGTAATATTGTCTGATGTGGTTCTCAATATTATGCAGAGAAAATATTTAAGCACACTTCATTCAAAGTAGTAAAATGTTGGTACCAGTAGACTGTGAAAGTTGCAAATATACAAGACAGTATCTAGAACAATCACTAGAAAATCTGTACAAAGAGATATACTCAAAAACTCTATAGATAAATCAAAAAGGAATTCCAAATGATATTCAAGTAATCCATGGGAAGGCAGGAAAAAAGAAATGAATGAAAAACAAAAAAAAAAAACAAACAATAAAACAGTAGACTTAAGCACTCATATCAACAATTACACTAAATTTAAATGGACTAAATATATCATTGAGATTGTTAGAACAGATAAAAAAACATGAACTATAAGAAACTTACTTCAAATATACTGATGATAATAATAAAGATCAGGCTGAAAGTTTAACAACTGATAAAAGCAAGGATTAATGTTTTATTAATTATACAATATTAATCAAAATAAAATAGTTCTATTAATACTAAATAAAGAAAATTATCAGATAAAGAAGCATATCACATAATGATAAAAAGGTTAATTCACCAAGAAGACATAGCAATCCTAAATGTGTAGGCACCAAACAAAAGAACTCCAGAATACAAGAAGTAAAAACTGTTAGAACTAAAAGTAGAAATACACAAATCCACAATTATAGTTGGGATATTCAATAAATCCCCTCTCAATAACTGACCGAACTATTAGAAAATTAGCAAGAATTAAGAAGGACTTAATGCCACCTCAACCAATGGATCCCAAGGCAGCTTAGCAAGTTGGCATATGGTCATATAGCATATGGCATATGGTCATAAATGGCATATGGTCTTAATAATCCATTAAACATAATATATAACTATTTTCTCTCATTGCTTTATTTTTTAAAGATTATACTTATTTGACACAGAGAGCACAAGCAGGGGGAGCAGAAGTGGGAGAGGGAGAAAGAGGCTCCTCACTGAGCAGGGAACCCAATGTGGTGCTCAATCCCAAGACCCTGGGATCATGACCCAGGCCCAAGGTAGACATTTAACAGACTGAGCCACCCAGGTGCCCCTGTTGCTTCGTTTTAATAACAAAAATGGCACATATTTACAGGGGGAAAAAATACTGATGTTTATAAAATAAAAACTAAAATACCCCTGTCAATCTGCCATCACTCCCCTGAGATAATCATTCCCCAGAATCTGTATTCTTTAAACTCTTTCCTTTTTTTTTTTTAATTTTTATTTATTTATGATAGTCACAGAGAGAGAGAGAGAGAGAGGCAGAGACATAGGCAGAGGGAGAAGCAGGCTCCATGCACCGGAAGCCCGACGTGGGATTCGATCCCAGGTCTCCAGAATCGCGCCCTGGGCCAAAGGCAGGCGCTAAACTGCTGCGCCACCCAGGGATCCCTTTAAACTCTTTTCTATATATTCGTAAATATGCAGTTTTAATTATAAAAAATAGGATCATAGTTTGCATAACTGTCTGCAACTTGCTTTTTTTCAGTCTAATGACATATATGAATACTTTTATTACTTGGTAATAGATATATAGACCTATCATATGAAGTACTAATAAAAATGTTCTCAGAAAACACCATGTTCTTTGATAAGTTCCTTTGAGTTACAAAGGCCTATTACACTCAGTATCTAGAAATATAATGGCCATCGGATTAATGTTATACCAGCAGAAAGAATAAAATTCTCCTTGAGCAACATAACAAGACCGTTGAAAGTGCTCTGTGAAAAATAAAGGGACAAAAACATAAGTTCTATCATAATTATGTTTGCTAATTTTTTTACTTCTCAAGGAGAACTCCATAATCTGGTGGCATCATTAACTAAATGAAAATATAGGTATCCTACTATTATGTGCAAAAAAAAGTGGTAGGATTATTATTAACACAAGTATTTGTTTCCAAGAGTGAAATACTCACAGCTGTTTCTCCTTTTGGGAGATTTGTTTCTGCAGATTGTCCGATTTACTCTGACACTCTTGTAGATATTTCTTGTCTTCATCTTCAGCTTCCATTTGCGCCTTCTCTGCTTGCTGCAATCTGGTGTAATTCAAATCAACTTTGGGTAAAACTGAGGCTAGAACTAGGGTGTAAAAAGGGTGAAGAAGACAAATAAAAGAAAAATGGGGAAATAGAAACATTTCTAAATGAAAACAAAGTTTGGGGGGAAACTCACAAACTCAAACGTGAAAGAGCCACACAATGTCTAGAAATTGTTTTGTGATTTTTTTTTCAATATAACATATAATATGCCCAAAATACTATCTTCAAATTTGTTTTATTTCTTGTTCATAATTAACAATGCAAAGCAATGCAGCCTTTACCACTTACGTAGAGCAGAATGAATCAACTTTGAAAGTATAATGGGTGCGTACTGTCTTTTTACAAAACCATGTAAAAGCACAGTATTTAGGTCTACACTAGGTGAAGAAGCCACATTGTTATTTATTATGCTAGGATGTGTATGCCAGGAATCAAGTGTGCTACAAGGCCAAGAGCAAAGACCTGCAATTATTTTGAATAGCCAAGTCCTCCCTGTAGGATCTTTATGCATTTACTAAATTATGCCAAAAGCTGTGTGTTTTTGTGTGTATGTGTGTGTGTGTGTGTGTATATGTGTTAAGATTCAAAAGAATATAGTATTAGTTGGCAACATTCTCTAGAGATCATTTTTACTCATCACTGATGTTTAAATATTAGCTAAAAAATGTGATTTTCATTTATTCTGTTTTTATTTGTAAGTCATTGCTTCTCCCTGTGCTTAGCTCCACTCCCTGCCTCCCATCTAAGATTTCTTAGATTTAACTTTAATATTTTTATAAGAAAATATTTCCCATGTATTCAAGGGACATTAACTCCTTGTAGGGAATCACAGGCAAAATTTCTATTCAACTAGCTGAAAACACTGCCTCTTTTCTTTCTAAAACATACCAGTGGGGTAACCTGACACATTTCAGAAGTATAAATGCCACTTCTATGCAAAAAGAGAGTAACATTCAAGTTAACTCTAAATTGAAATTGAAATTTAAAATATTAGGGAGGGCAGGGGGACAGAGGACTCAAGCACTTCGCTAAGATTACAGAAACTAAAATAAAACTCAGAGTGAGGTAGGGCTTGAAGTTGTGCTATCACAAAGAGGGCTAAGGGAACTGGGGAACTGAGGTGCTAAAGTACAAGAGAGTGGCCAATCTGGGTTAAAAAAAAAAAAAAAACTATTTTAAAATATGTTTAAAAATCAGTAAAGGAGCCATTAGGCAAAGAGTGGGCCAAAGGGGGGAAAAATTTGTGCCAACACATTGTGAAACCAAAGGTTAACTTATTTTTAAACAATGTTTATATTTTCCATCAAAAAGTAGCTAAAAAGATAAAACTGCACTTGAAAATCCTGACCTCCAAAAGGTCAATACTCAAATCAGCCTTTGTGCACCAGGTTTGAGGATTGTGTTTTTGGAAATCCAAGTGCACCCACTCTGCTTTCTGGCAGTGTATTACCACAGCAGCTGATCAAGAAGTGTACAGGGTTCCTAATACACTTTTCAAATACTTTATAGCATAAATTATTTTCTATTTAATATATTATAAAATTGTTGATTCTCTTTTAGTCTGTTTAAATACAAGTGGTTTTCAGAAAGATATATCTTTGACCAGCTTGTACTGGTCCTGAGTGTCACTGCTGGCATATTTCACCAATGACATTGCAATTGTCCTAGTTTGAGTTAACAAATCATTGTCACTTCATAATGGAATGGACAGAAATCAAAGACAGAAAAAGGTAATAAAGATGTCCAAAATGTAAAAATGGGGATAAAGAAAACAAAAAAGAAAAAAGAAGAAAGAGGATGTCAATAAAAGAATATTCATGTCAATAAAGCATTAATAGTTATGTTTTTCATAAGTAGATTCAAAGAAAGCAATGATAAGACATATGTTGACACCAACATGACAGGTCAATGGAAATACATTACATTTTCCAACAATAAAAGTGAAAAATGCCAATATAAAACAATTCAATTTAAATAAAATTATTTCTTGGTTTGGGTTGAGGGTCCTAGCTCAAAGAAACACAACTAAGCTGCCAACTCAAAGCTTGATTTCAGATAAAGAGATGGTGAATGATAAAGGATATGACAATCAATATGCATGGAAATCAATCAGGGATAATTCCACCATAGATTTTGTTCGTTTTTCACTTTTTTAAAGTTTTTGTTTGTGTATTTGTTTTATGTAATAGCTTGAACCACATGAAACTGCCAATATTAAACCTTTTAAAACAATCCACAAAATGGCAAATTCAGATGAATCAGCCTAATATAAAGCAACTTGATTCCATGCAACAACCAAAACAAAAAAGGCAAAATTCTGCTGGGCTTTAAAAAAAAAAGTCCTAATCTAAATTTTCCTAATGGTTTTTGTGGCAGGTGTCAGAATTGAATAAAGAAAAGGGAGGAAAAAAAAGGAAAAAAAGAAACTAAGACTGGAAATGCTATACCTTTGCTCCAGCTGCCTCATGGCTGCAGTAATTTTATTGGTTTTTTCTTCTAGTTGGGCAATTATTTCACTTTTTTCTTTCAAGCCATCTTCAGAACCCTATTTAGAAAAAAAAATTATAGTGGCTTTGATTTTCTTTTCTTTTTTTTTTTTTTATTTATGATAGGCACACAGTGAGAGAGAGAGAGGCAGAGACACAGGCAGAGGGAGAAGCAGGCTCCATGCACCAGGAGCCCGACGTGGGATTCGATCCCAGGTCTCCAGGATCGCGCCCTGGGCCAAAGGCAGGCGCCAAACCGCTGCGCCACCCAGGGATCCCCAGTGGCTTTGATTTTTAAACCTGAATATTTTTAGGTTTTTTATATCCTTTCATTAGAGAATTTTTACTTTGAAATAAACAGAGTTAATTTGTACATTGAAATACTCCTATGATATAAAGCAACAGTACTACTAGTCTTCAATTAAAATGTAAAAAAGAAAATAAAAATACACTGCCTTCAATGTTTCTGGAAGACAACAGAATAAACTTGTAAAATGCCCTATTTTTCAAATTAAATACTAAAGAGCTTTTTGGCATCAAATCTACCTAAGCAGTGATGTAACTTTATGAGAGAATTCATAATTACTAAAGCATTTTTTTTAAGACTTTATTTATGAGGCACCTAAGTAGCAATTGAGAATCTGACTCTGGGGTCCTGGGATTGAGTTCCACATCAGGCTCCCTATGGAGAGCTTGTTTCTCCCTCTGCCTATGTCTCTGCCTCTCCCTGTGTCTCTCATGAATAAATAAAATCTTTTTAAAATTTTAAAAAATAAAGTTTGTTTTTTTCCTTAAGATTTTATTTTGTTTATTCATGAGAGACACACACAGAGGGGGGCGGGGGCAGAGACATAGGCAGAGGGAGAAGCAGGCTCCATGCAGGAAGCCTGATGTAGAACTTGATCTGGGGACTCTGGAATCACACCCTGAGCCAAAGGCAGATGCTCAACCTCTGAGCCACCCATGAATCCCTAAAAAATAAAGATTTTTCAAAAGATTTTTGACAAAGAAAGAGAGAGAACACAAGCAGGGGGAGTGGCAGGCAGAAGAAGAGGGAGAAGCAGGCTCCCCACCAAGCAGGGAACCTATGCAGGCTCCATCCCAGGACCCTGGGATCATGAACTGAGCAGAAAGCAGATGCTTTGCCTACTGAGCCACCCAGGTGCCCCTATACTTAAACATTTCAAACAAAATTAAATCTTTCTCAGGGCCCTTGGCTAGCTCAGTAGGTAAAGTACATGACTCTAGATCTTCGGGTTATAGGTTTGAGCCTATGTTGAGTGTAGATTACTTAAAAAAATAAAATCTTAAAAAAAAAAAAAAAAAACTAAAGGGATGCCTGGGTGGCTCAGTCAGTTAAGCGTCTGACTTCAGCTCCAGTCAGGATCTTGGGGTTCTGGGATAGGATCCTGGGGTCAGGCCCTGTGTTGGGCTCCACACTCAGCAGGGAGTTTGATTCTCCCTCTCCCTCACTCCTCCCCCACACTTGTGCTCTCTGTCAAATAAATAAAATCTTTTAAAAAATTAATCTTTTTCAGGACTATACCTGTATAAAGTATTCGCAAAAATGTCCTACATATTTAGATTGAATTTTCCCAAAAGATTTAATCTTCATAGTTAATCTTTTGGTATTAAAAAAGAAATTCAGATAGGTGATTTGTTGATACCTTTTCCACTGAGATATTTCTTAAGCTTCCATATAGAAAAAAAGGCACTGATTTTTATTACCAATATGGCCCAGTTAAAAAGCAAATCCTGGATGCCTGGGTGGCTCAGTCAGTTAAGCATCTGCCTTTGGCTCAAGCCGTGATCACAGAGTCCCAGGAATGAGCCTTGCATCAGGCTCCCTGCTCAATGGGGAGTCTGCTTCTCCCTCTGCCCCTCACCTCTCGAGCTCACTCTTTCCCTCTCCCTCTCTCTCTCAAATATATAAAACCTTTAAAAGTAAATAAAAATTAAACAATTAAATAAAAAACAAATCCTTCATACAAATAGTCATTTTCAATTTACATTAAACTCAAGAAATTCCAAGAATTTAGGAATGATAGTTACCTCCAAAATCTATAAAGAACTTATCAAACTCAACATCCCCCCCCGCAAATAATCCAGTTAAGAAATGAGAAGACATGATGCCACTTTTCCAAAGAAGACATCCAAATGGCTGACACATAAAAAGGTGTTCAACATCACTCATCATCAGGGAAATACAAATCAAAACCACAATGAGATACCACCTCACACCTGTCAGAATGGCTAAAATTAACAACACAGGAAACAGGTGTTGGTGAGGATGCAGGCACAAGGGGAACCCCCTTGCACAACAGGAATGCAAACTGATACAGTCACTCTGGAAAACAGTATGGAATTTCCTCAAAAAGTTAAAAATAAAACTACACTATGATCCAGTAATTGCACTACTAGGTATTTACTCAAAAGATACAAAAATATAGATTTTTTTTAAAAGATTGATTGATTTATGAGAGACAGAAAGAAAGAAGCAGAGAGATAGAGGGAGACAAAAATATAGATTTGAAGGGGATACATGCACCCTGATATTTAGAGCAGCATTATCAACAATATAATCAAACTATGGAAAGAGGCTAAATATCCACTGACTCATGAATGAATAAAGATTTGGTATTTATACATAATGGATTACGACTCAGCCATCAAAAAGAAGGACATCTTAACATTTGCAATGATGCAGATGGAGCTACAGTGTATTATACCTAGCGGAGTCAGTCAGTCAGAGAAAGACAAAGACCATATGATTTCACTCATACGTGGAATTTAAGAAACAAAACAGATAAACATTTGGAAGGGGGGAAGGAAAAAGAGAGAGAAACAAACCATAAGAGACTTACTGAGAGAGAACAAACTGAGGCTTGCTGGAAGATGAGCAGCAGATGGGCTGCAAGAGTGACTGGTTAATGAGGGCCCTGGTTATGATGAGTGCTAAGTGTTGATGAGTGTAGGTGTAGTGCGAGGTGCCTCGGCGGTTTAGTGCCGCCTTCAGCCCAGGGTGTGATCCTAGAGACCCGGGATCAAGTCCCACGTCGGGCTCCCTGCATGGAGCCTGCTTCTCCCTCTGCCTGTGTCTGTGCCTCTCTCTCTCTCTCTCTCTCTCTGTGTCTCTCATGAATACATAAATAAAATCTTTTTAAAAAAACAAAAACAAAAAGAATGATCCTTACCTGCAACTTCTGATACATTTCTATGTTAATCGCTTTAACTTCCTCTAGTTGTTGCCGAAGGCCGATCAAAGTATCTTGTTTCTCATGGATATCTTTCTCCAACAATTTCATGGCAAGTTCAATCTCATGTTTCATACTAACTTGTACTGCTAGCTCATTTTCCACTTCCTGCAATTTCAACATATCCTCAATTCACACACTCCAGGATATCAAAAATCAGACACATGACAGTTAATGAGAACAAGAAGGAACTTCTATTCAATATATAGACTACTCTTTAAAAAAAAAATATGTAGACTACTCTTTTGAGGTTTAAGCCCCACTAAAAGGAATCAATCAGGTCCTATAAAAACAGAACATTCTAAATATTTCAACCGCATATTTTGCGAAAATGAATGCATTTTTTAGGTATTAATTATTACTATTTTACTGCTTCAAAAATTAAGTATTTTTATGTCTCATAAACTCAGTATTAATTTTCCTTAATCAAAGAAATAAAGTAGTCCAGGGGTGCCTGGCTAGCTCAGTTGGTTGGACAAGTATGCGACTCTTGATCTTGATCTGCCCCACATTGGGTATAAAGATTACTTAAGTAAATAAAACTTAAAAAAAAAAAAAAAAAAACAGAAATAAAGTAGTCCATAAAAGTGAAAGCCAAAGATAATTCAAAAACTCCACTTCACAGTTTTAATTTCTTCTCTTAAAGAATTTTACATCGGGGTGGGGGGCTGGGATAAGTGGGTGATGGGCATTAAGGAGGGCACATGATATAATGAGCACTGGGTGTTATACACAACTGATGAATTCCTGAACTCTAGCTCTGAAAATTATAGTACACTATACATTGACTGAACTTAAATAAATCTTTTTTTTTTTTTAATTTCATATCAAAACAGAAAGAAGTTTGCTAATATTAAAGACAAATAGGGGATCCCTGGGTGGCTCAGCGGTTTAGTGCCTGCCTTTGGCCCAGGGCATGATCCCGGAGTCCCAGGATCGATTCCCGCATCAGGCTCCCTTCCTTGAGCCTGCTTCTCCTCCTTCTGCCTGTTCCTCTGCCCCTCTCTCTCTGTGTCTCTCATGAATGAATAAATAAAATCTTTAAAAAAAAAATTAAAAACAAATAAAAACAAATAGCAAAAGGGATGGAAAGGCTGGCAATACTTTCTTCTTGACCCAGGTGATGATTACACAGGTATTTATGTTATTAGCCACTAAGCTGTATATTTATATTTTTCTGTAGGTATTGTATCAATTTAAAAGATTAAAAAAATAATTTTTTAAAACATCGTATTTATCGGACACTTGGGTGCCTCAGTGGTTGAGTCTGCCCTCTGCTCAGGTAGTGATTCTGAAGTCCTGGGATCAAGTCCCACATCAGGCTCCACAAAGGGAGCCTGCTTCTTCCTCTGCATATGTCTGCCTCTCTCTCTGTGTCTCTCATGAATAAATAAAATCTTTAAAAATAGAATAGAATAAAATATTACATTTATTTATTTCAGAGTGAGAGAGAGAGAGAGAGAGCATGCATGTATGAGCCAGGGGAGGGGTTGGGGAGAGGGAGGAGGAGAATCCCAAGCAGACTCTGCACTGAGTGCGGACCCCAATGCAGGCCTCAATCCCACCACCCTGAGCTCAAGACCTGACCTAAAATCAAGAGTCAGATGCTCAACAGACTGAGCCACCCAGATGCCTCATTAATTTTTTTTAAAGTAACTTCTATGCCCAACATGGGGCTGGAACTCATAACCCCAAGATCAAGAGCTGTATGCTGGGATCCCTGGGTGGCGCAGCGGTTTAGCGCCTGCCTTTGGCCCAGGGCGCGATCCTGGAGACCCGGGATCGAATCCCACGTCGGGCTGCCGGTGCATGGAGCCCGCTTCTCCCTCTGCCTGTGTCTCTGCCTCTCTCTCTCTCTCTCTCTGTGACTATCATAAATAAATAAAAAAATTGAAAAAAAAATTAAAAAAAAAAAAAAACAAGAGCTGTATGCTTAAAAAAAAAAAATAAAAGAGTTGTATGCTGTACCAACTAAGCCAGCAAGGTGCCCCCAAAATAAGTTAATTTAAATATTATTTTAGTCATATTTGAATATATCATTCTATTCTATTTAACGCTGGTCACAATACATTTATTTCACACACTAACACAGTTTAAAAACACCTGATAGAGTAGGAACGCAAAGAATTTGAAGCGGTTGTAAGGGAGTGAGATTTCTATCCCACAGCAAGGAGATAAGGCTAAAAAAAGAGTTCAAGTGGTGCTTAAGAGTAAATTATTATTATTATAATTATTATTTTTGCTAATGTAACCTACCTGTCTTAACTGAGATTCATCTCGAAGCTGCCTTCTGGCATCGTTGTACATTTCATCCAGCCCCTGGCGAGAATGCTTATACGTTTGAAGCTCAGTTTCCACATCCACTTTGGTAACCTAGGAAGAAAACAAAGCTTTTACTGTGTAATCACTACACATAGATATAAATATCCAGTGTATGCAAAAGTTCCCTAGGTGGCAATTTCTGACACAAGACAGTCTACAGTCAGTACATACATACTTACCTCCAGGTGCTGCTGGGTTTTCATTAAAATCAATTTATTTTCACTTCGTAACTGATGATTTTCTTCTTGGAGTTTAATGATATTATTCTTTGCTATTGCTAACTAAAAATTATGAAACAGGGACAAGAAAAAAGATTTTAAACATCTTTACTTACACTTGCTTTACAGGTTATGTTCATGGCTACAAACAATAGAATATAAAATCTTAAAACTAGTCAAATGTCTCATATCTACAGAAGCTTTCCTAAGAAAAATGTGCTGTTATCCTAAGATACCAATAAAAAAGTTAAACTCTTATTTCTAGTATTTCCTTATTAGTCAAAATATGTCAGTTAAAACATATGAGTATCTGATTTAAATATGTTCTGAATACAAAGTGTCATGAAACAATAAGTCTGTAAAGACTTGTGTAAAGTTCTAAAAAAAAAAAAAAAAAAACTTGTGTAGAAATAAAAAGATCTATAAGAAAAGAAGGCTGTGCCATCATTGAAAATGTGATATAGACCTTCATGATAACCAAACAGGACATCCTCTGAAATACACAACACTGAGTGACCATCACAAATATGAGGCATTTCTCACCATCAGAGTTAAACTAAGTGGTTTGGTTCTGAGGCCTAGAATGAAAAGAAGGATTCTAGGAAAGGAAAGAAGGGACCACTCTCAATGTTGACTTGCAAATAAATTTCTGAACACTTCATTACAGATATAACTTGAACTTCACAGTGCACCTAAGGCCAAGAAGAGGCACAAACTATTGAGCAGCTCTAATGTGGTCTCAATCTATCAAACTATCAGATTGTCCTGATGGCCAACAGACACTGACAAGATGCTCAATATCACTCATTATCAGGGAAATGCAAGTAAAAACTACAATGAAATACCACCTGTCAGAATGGGTAAAATAAAAAATACAAGAAACAACAGGTGCTGGCAAGGATATGGAGAAAAAGGAACCCTCAGTGTAGTGTTGGTGGGAATACAAACTGATTCAGTCACTGTGGAAAACAGTATGGAGTTTCCTCAAAAAATTAAAAATAGAACTATCCTACCATCCAGTAATTACACTACTGGGTATTTAGCTAAAAATACAAAAACAGGAATTCATAGAGATACATGCATCCTTGTTTATTGGAGCATTATTTACAACAGCCAAACTATGGAAGCAGCCCAAGTGTCCATCAATAGATGAATGGATAAAGAAGATGTGGTATCTATATACAATGGAATATTATTCAGTCAAAAAAAATGAATGAAATCTTGCCATTTGTAACAACATGGATAAAGCTACACAGTTTAATGCAAGGCAAAATAAGTCAGAGAAAGACAAATACCATATGGTCTCATTCATGTGGAATTTAAGAAACAAATGAGCAAAGGAAAAGAGAGAGAGAAACCAAGAAACAGACCCTTCCCTATAGAAAACAAACTGATGGTTACCAGAGGGAAGGTGGCTGGGGGGAATGGATTATATAGGTTGATGGGGATTAAAGAGTACACTCATCATAATAAAAACCAAAACCAAAACAAAAAAAATCCCACTATCAAATGGTCCCAAATTATCAAAATAAAAATGGATTTGCAATCATGCAAATATTTAAGTGCTCCCTGGTTTGGAAAAATTAGGCCAATTCTAAAAGAAATAAGAATTTTAATTAACACAGAAAGTAGGTTCAGAGCATTCATAACAGATTTCTTCCACTAGCCTAAATAATTCTGAAAATAGAAAGCAGTAATTCTGTGGTTTGACAGATTAAAAAAAAAAAAACTTATCTAAAGCAACTTTACAAACAGTACTAAAAAGAGAATGGAGATAAATTTCTGGTCTGGTACCACCAGATAACCACTTTGACAACACAGGAAAACAGCATGGGGAATGAGGTTTACACTTGGGTGAAGAAAGGGGGGCCATGATCATGCAGCAGTGCTTGTAAATAAAAGTAATCTCAAGAGTGGAACAAGAGGGACAGTATCATTATAACAGGAATTTCTAACTATAGGTGATTCATTATCTAAATACAGATCATCCAGATTTTAAAACAAGAATCACAGCTTATTTACAGAAGAGCTTGTATGAGTGCCATCTTTGGGGCTCATTTCTAGGAGTATTTCAAACAAATACTGAATCTGTGAATCTTTCATTCACAGATTCACCTGAGAATTTACCTGAGAAAATGTGGTTTCTCTAGAACTTATAATCAATTACAACTACATTGCAAATATTCCATCATAATGATGAAAAAGTGTGTGTATGTGCTCACACGTACTTAATGCATTCCTACTTAAATGGAAAAGAATCACAAATACTCGGTTCGTGAAAGGCAATTATCTATGGCTGGGTTACAATACCTCTTCAATCAGCTTAGTATTTGACTTTTCTAATGAGTCAACTCTTGAATGGAGACTGCTGACTGTGCTGCTGAAATTTAAAAAAAAAAAACAAAAAAACAACTCATTCAAATCACACAAACTCACAAAGGCAAGAAAAAGTATGCTATCCTGGACTTATCATGATGACTAACATGCACCAATTACCCTGAATTTTTAAGTGTGGGATATTTCATTAAGTTGAATAACCTGATTTGGCTAGGAAAGCAATAAAGACTGGATCAAAAGAATCATTTCTATCAAAATTCCATTTTGTGTTGCTCATCATTTTTTGTTACCATCTTCTTACACTTAACTTGTAATACTTAAGAATGGATTCCACACAAAGACTGTCAAATATTGTTAAAACTAAAATTTTAAATTATCTTTTAAAGGATGAACTTTAAATACCCACCTTATAATCAAGTGGCTTAACAAGCGTTCTTCATAGCTATCTTCAACACAAGCCCCCATCCTGTTTCCATTCTCCATTTTCACAATCACTTACAGACCTCTAACATCACTCATAGTTGGGGAAATGTGAATATGAAATTCACATCAGTACCTGGTCAGCCTGCAGCTAAGCAAACACCCTGACTCTCAAAGATATAGTTAAAAAATCAGGTTAAGTTGAATGAACAACTTAGTTTTTTGCATCTTTGTTTAAATTGATCCAGACTGGACACTACTGTACATTTTATTTAATCTGTTTTCAAGGCCTTGATTCTACTATCTCAAGCTTTCTTTCATAACATATTTTACATCACAATAAAACCTATAATAGATTTAAACAAATTTTATACCAACCTCAGAAATAAATATTGGCATTTTAGTTTAACTGGTGAAACAATAAAAATATTTTTTCATTCATATTAAATCATTTTTTTTTAAGATTTCATGTATTTATTCATGGGAGACACAGAGAGAGGCAGAGACACAGGCAGAGGGAGAAGGAGGCTCTTTGAGGGGAGCCCGATGCAGGACTCGATCCCCAGACTCTGGGATCACGCCCTGAGCTGAAGGCAGACGCTCAACCACTGAGCCACCCAGGTGCCCCCATATTAAATCATTTTTAAATAATCATTCTTAGGTAAACAACTTGAGTTTTTCACAAACAGCAACAGGGTATCTGAATGGGGAGATATAACAGGTGTGGGACTAAGAGACAAAGGACTAAAGGCTATAGTCCCTGCTTTTCTACTTTGTGTCACCTTGAAAGCTGTAAAACCTTTCTGAGCTTCAATTTCCTTATCTATAAATCAGATAATACCTGTCCTACCTTTATGCAAGAATCAGTAAAATATTAATCAAAAAAGCACTTTTAGGGGCGTGGGGGGTGCTTAGCGGGTTAAGCATCTACCTTCCACTCAGGTCATAAACCCAGGATCCTGGGATCAGAGTTCCATGGGGGGAGTGAGGGTTGCTCAGCAGGGAGCCTGCTTCTCCCTCTACCTCCTGCCACTCCCTACTTGTGCTCTCTCTCCCCCTCTGTCAAATAAATAAAACCTTTAAAAAAAAAAAAAGCACTTTTGAAAATAAATCCTCAATACCGGTTTTCTTTGAATGAGGGATAATATGTGAGATCTATTTTTTGTCTATTTCCTATACTTTTTAAAATGCTCTAAATATACAGAAAACCTTCTAATCGGAAAAACAACAAAACAGTTTTAAATCTGTAAAATGTAAAAAAGGCACTAGTGCTGTTGTAAATTATTTAATACATATATTTAAGAATGAGAAAACTCTGAACCAAATGGAACAGACTCTAATATAAACTGTTAAGTAAAAACAGTGAAGTATAGAATAGTATAAAATTTATACTATTTTATGTGTAAAAAACTGAGGGGAAGGTGAGAACTCTAAGAATATATATGCATATTCTTGTCTAGTTGTATAAAGTATCTCTGGAGGCATACACAAGAACATATTTATTAATCCCAAAGAGGGAAACCACCAGGTGGCTGGAGATCAGGGAAGAAGGAGGCTTTTTGTTCGATGTTCCTTTTGTTAAACTATGTGATTATATCACCTGTTCCCAAAAGTGAATAAAGCATTAAAAGTAAATAAGTAAGCAATACAAAGTTGCATTTAGAAATATAATCTCAGAAATAAAAGTTACAAAACAAACATACATGTATTTCCTACAACATCAATTATTACAACTCCATGATTAAAAGGACAATGCTACAAGATCTTTCCTATCTAACTTCAGAGAAAGCAAAACTTACAGCTTCTTAGATTTTTTCTAAAATGCAAAAATGTTTAATTGTATTTTCTGACTGAATGAAACTTAGATAATCAGAAAAGTATAAAAAAATTGTAAAGTTATTCATAATGCCCACCACCCAGAGAAAGCCATTTTTGCTAATTATTCATTTTAATTAATGGGAACAATCCATTTCTAACTATTATTAGAGTTAGAAATTTCTAACTCTAATTTCTAACTATTATTAGAGTTAGAAATTTCTAACTCTAATTTCTAACTCTAACTCATTTCTAATATTATTCCCTATACCTGTGCTATCTAGTCCAAACTGAAATATACTGTAAGTGTAAAATATACATCGGATTGTAAAGGCAATACAAAGAAAGAATATAAAATATCTCATGAATAATTTTTATATGATTACATACTAAAATGATAATACCTTGGGTAAAACTAGGTTGAATAAAATGTATTTTTAAGTTAATTTCATGTCTCTTTTTTTACTTTTTTAATGTGGTCACTAAAAATTTTTAAATGTCTACATGACTCACATCCTACTTCTATTAGTCCAAAGTGCCCTAGAGTGACCCTCCTCTATCTCATGCTTTCTCTCTCTCAAATAAATAAATAAATTTTTAAAAGTTTAGAACTGCATTATACTATTTTACACATAGATCTCAGAAATTCTTCCAACTATTCACTGACAGCCTCAATGTCCAGGTGACACTGTAAGGAAAATTCTTCCACCATTAGAGACAACAGCCACATTTACACATGAAGCTCTTTGAAGTAGGAAAAATAAATTTTAGAACCATGCAAAGGATATAAATTTCTGCTCTATCTAGTCATTTCTTCTCAAGGGTACAGGAGAAGTTTGAAATTCTGTCCTTGTTTTTTTGATCCCTCCTCAGAAATTCTATCTTTAAATTCTCCAAATGTCCTATCTGAAAATCTGACTCTGATTTTTTTGCTGAAACTGAATTCTCTCCAATAATTCTCTGAATCTTAATTTCCATTCTCTACTCCCTCAACCCTTTCTCAAAGGAGTTTAATAGGAAGGAAGGGGATAAAGCTGACTTGAAAATGGTGAAGAAAACCTTTAAAACAATATTCACAAGTATCCAAGTATCCATAATACTTACTTCAGTTGTCTATTTAATTCTTCAACATAATTTTTCTGGTCTAATATGGCAGCAATTTGAACATTCCTAAAGAGGAGGAAAAGAAGCTTTGCGTCAGTTGGAAAGGTATTTACTGGATGACTAAAAAAAAAAAAAATGCCTACATCATCTAAAATTGCTGTAAAACCATAATGGCAAAAAACATTATCTTGCCTTGAAAATAAAATTCAAGAATCTTTATAATAATGTAGCAGTAGGCTGTGTACTAATTACAACCTTTCTTAAGTCTAATATTAGCAAGTAATCTAACAATACCATTAAAAAGTATGTACATGCACATGTTTTTTACTGAAGATTTTATTTATTTATTCATGAGAAACACAGAGAGAGAGAGGCAGAGACATAAGCAGAGGGAGAAGCAGGCTCTTTGTGGGATGCCTGATGTGGAACTCAATTCCAGGATCATGACCTAAGCCAAAGGCAAAGGCTCAACCACTGAGCCACTCAGGTGCCCCTATACAGACATTTTTAAAAGATTTTAATTTATTTGACAGAGAGAGAAAAGAAAGAACACAAGCAGAGGAGTTGCAGGCAGAGGGAGAGGGAGAAGCAGGCTCCCTGCTGGACAGGAAGCCCAATGCAGGGCTTGACCCCAGGAACCTGAGATCATGATCTGAGCTGGAGGTAGATGCTTAACCAACTAAGCCACCCAGGCACCTCCATTAAAAAGTGTATTTTTTTTTTTTTAAAGAATTTTGAGGGGATCCCTGAGTGGTGCAGCGGTTTGGCGCCTGCCTTTGGCCTAGGGCGCGATCCTGGAGTCCCGGGATCGAATCCCACGTCGGGCTCCCGGTGCATGGAGCCTGCTTCTCCCTCTGCCTATGTCTCTGCCTCTCTCTCTCTCTCTCTCTGTGACTATCATAAATAAATAAAATTAAAAAAAAAAAAGTAATTAAAGAATTTTGATTTTTTAGAAATTTTTACTTATTTTTTTAAAGATTTCATTTATTTATTCATGAGAGACACAGAGAGGAAGAGAGGCAGAGACACAGGCAGAGGGAGAAGCAGCCTCCAGGCAGGGAGCCTGATGTGGGACTCGATCCCAGGTCTCCAGGATCACGCCCTAGGCTGAAGGTGGCACTAAACCACTGAGCCACCCAGGCTGCCCAAAAAAGTGTATTTAAGAACTTTTTTGGGATGCCTTGGGTGGCTCAGCAGTCTGCCTTCTGCCTTCAGCTCAGGAAGTGATCCTGGAATCCCAGGATTGAGTCCCACATCAGGCTCCAGGCAGGGAGCCTGCTTCTCTCTCTGCCTGTGTCTCTGCCTCTCTCTGTGTATGTTTCTCATGAATAGATAAATAAAATCTTTAAAAAAAAAAAAGGGGGGGGGGTCTAGGTTGGGCGCCTGGATGGCTCAGTGGCTGAGCCTCTATCTTCAGCTCAGGTTGTTATCCCGGGGTCCTGGGATTGAGTCCTGCATCAGGCTCCCTGAAAAAAGCCTGCTTCTCCCTCGGCCTGTGTCTCTGCCTCTCTCTGTGTCTCTCATGAATAAATAAATGAAATCTTAAAAAAAAAACAAATGGATCTCGGTGCACTTGGGCAGCTCCGGTGGTTAAGCATCTGCCTTTGGCTCAGGTCCTAACCTCAGGATCCTGGGATCAAGCTGGGCATCACGCTCCCTGCTCAGCAGGGAATCTGCTCCTCTCTCTGACCCTCCCCCCACTTATAATCTCTCTTCTTCTCAAATAAATAAATAAAATCTTTTTTAAAAAAGGGTCTCAGGAACTACATGTGTGATCAAAAGCCATACTTCAGGGATCCCTGGGTGGCGCAGTGGTCTGGCGCCTGCCTTTGGCCCAGGGCACGATCCTGGAGACCCGGGATCGAATCCCACATCGGGCTCCCGGGGCATGGAGCCTGCTTCTCCCTCTGCCTGTGTCTCTGCCTCTCTCTCTCTCTCTGTGACTATCATAAATAAAAAAAAAAAAAAAAAAAAAGCCATACTTCATACTAAAGCCTCATTCAATGTGATTTTTGCTTTGTAAAACTTGTATGTGGAAGCTAAAACAGAACAAAACAGGAACTACACTCAAAAAGGGGAAATAAAAACTACATAATCAAAAAGAAAAATATGGGATCCCTGGGTGGCTCAGCGGTTTGGCTCCTGCCTTTGGCCCAGGGCGCGATCCTGGAGTCCCCGGATCGAGTCCCTTGTCAGGCTCCCGGCATGGAGCCTGCTTCTCCTTCCTCCTATGTCTCTGCCTCTCTCTATCTATCATGAATAAATAAATAAATAAATCTTTTTTTAAAAAAAAAGAAAAGAAAAAGAAAAATACTACATTATCAGTAGATGGATCTCATGGTAATTGGTAAGGGCTACATAAAAAATACAACATGTGAAATAACTTATGAAATCATACCTTTCTTTATTTCCAATATCTTCTTCATTCTTTAAATACATGGAAAAATCAATCACTCCAACCTAAAGTAAATCATGCTGTTTTTAGTTAAAGGGGAGAAATATTAGAAGTACACTTAACATGCAACTGAATTTCATCCTTAATTTTTCTTTAGTGTTTAAGAGTTATAAACTGGATCCAAGAGGAATGGTGCAAACTAAAAATCACTCTATATTTGGTATTAGTCACTTTCACTTACTTGTGAGTCTAAATCTTCCCCCTTTACACACAGGTTAGCATCTATCACATTCAGGCCAACCAGCAGCCCAACAATTACTGCTCCTTCTTCTTCCATCATTAGTGCATGATACTCATAAAATTCACTGTGGAAATTAAAATAAAAACCTTAAAACACAAATTTACTTCAAACACTAAATTTTTAAATCTCAGCCCCATAATATAAACATAGAATCCATACAAATTTGGTCTCTTCAAATTAGCCTTTCTATATCTGAAGAATTTAAACTTTTTGAAATGTTAACATCCATATAGACAAGGCAAAAGAAAGGTACTGAAGGTGATGAAAGAGGAAAAAGGAACCTTGAGAGGAAGAAAAGAGAAGCAAAAAGATATATATCAAAATAAAAGAGGTATCACTGAGGCCTGGAATGTCTGTGACTCTCTGAAGACATAGTGACTGTCACTCATTTGATTACAATAGTTTTTGTTACAGCTGACTTTTCAATTCTACGATTTATTAAGAATCTTTGGGGCAGCCCGGGTGGCTCAGCGGTTTAGTGCCACCTTCAGCCCAGGGCCTGATCCTGGAGACCCGGAATCGAGTCCCATGTCAGGCTCCCTGCATGGAGCCTGCTTCTCCCTCTGCTTGTGCCTCTGCCTTTCTCTCTCTTTCTCTGTGTCTCTCATGAATAAATAAATAAAATCTTAAAAAAAAAAAAAAAGAATCTTGGGATAAAGACTAAGGCAGAGAATGAACATATGAATATTCCGAAGCCCATGTTCAAATCAGTGTATTTGATATGTATATTGTAGTTTTCTTAATAATCATCAATTAAAGATACTTAATGCAGATCTGTATTCTAAAAAATATTCAAACAAGAGACTTGTGAAAGAAACAGGACAGTCTAAAAACTAAGACTTGGGACGCCTGGGTGACTCAGCAGTTGAACATCTGCCTTCGGCTCAGGACGTGATCCCAGGATCCAGGATCGAGTCCCATATCAGGCTCCTTGTGGGAAGCCTGCTTCTCCCTCTGCCTGTGTCTCTGCCTCTCTCTGTGTGTCTCTCATGAATAAATGAAATCTTTAAAAAGAAAAAAACCAAACAACTAAGACTTGACAATTATGTATTCATAGAGCTAATTATCACTGTCTCATGTCCTCCTTAAGAAGTCCCATGTACATTATTTAATCACTTTATTTTTTTTTTTTTTTTTTATTATTTAATCACTTTAATTGACCTTCACAATATTATTGAGAAATCGCTGGAGCTTAAAGTATGGTCATTCTCATTTAACAGGTGGGAAAACCAAGATATACAACCAAAGTCATAAGTTATTATCAAAAATGACCAGACTCTCCAGGACGTCAGAGAGGCATTCCACGAGAAAAAGGGCAAACGGAGAGACTGCCACAGGCCACTCCCTTTAACAACCGATTACCATACTTTGAAAGTCGTAAACATCTGGCCTCCTTTCTATTTATTACAATATGAAGGCAATTTACTCAAGAAATTAATACTGAAAACAAAAGTTTCAATGGGGGTGTTATCACAGCTATGTTCACTATTACATTTTTCAAAAGGATGAATCCATTCTGTTAAATAAAAAGCTTCAAAGATAAACAATGAATGGTCCGAAAAAGAAAAAAAAAAAAAAAACAATGAATGGTCCGTATGATGAGACTTATCCCTGAAATTGAGATATCTAAATCAGTGCATAGACCAGGCTATTTATAAACTCAACTTCCCATCAACCTCAGCACAATGTCAACTAACAATAACAAGTTAATGTTTTCCAGTCATCTTCACTGTGCCACTTAATTGTCAACACTCAATGGCCTTCAATTTATTTATTTTATTAGTTTTTAAGGATTTTATTTATTTATTCATGAGAGACACAGAGAGAGAGGCAGAGACATAGGCAGACGGAGAAGACTTGATCCCAGGACCCCAGGATCACGTCCTGAGCCGAAGGCAAGATGCTCAACACTGAGCCACCAAGGTGCTCCACTGGCCTTCAATTTAAACTGACAATTTAAAAAGTGCCCACAATACGGCCAAAGCTGTAGTTTGGACATCCCAAATCTAAAAAGAAACCTACTGGGGTGCCTGGGTGGTTCAGTTAGGTAAGCATCTAACTGCTGATTTCCACTCAGGTCATGATCTCAGGGTTGTGAGACTGAGCCCCGAGTGGGCTCCGTGGTGGACATAGAGTCTGCTTAGGATTCTTTCTCTGCTTCTGCCCCCAATCCCATCTTCCTCTCTAAAAAAATAAATAAAAAGAAACCTGTTGAATTAAGGCCCTAAATCCCAACACAAATTTTTACTCATATTCAACTGTAATTCAGGTAAAAACTGAAACTAGCTTAGGAATATAACATATAAATATAAATATAAATAAATCTCCCTCTTATTGGTCAATACAAAGCTTATGGTACTCATTTTTTAGGCTAGTTCCTGATCCATGTTATGTCCCTACAAGATTTTCTCTCTCCTGTTGCTCTTCTTTTATTTTATGCCATCTTACGGTATTCTATGTATGCTTTTGTACTACATCTGTAATTCTTTTTGGAAAACAGGATATAAATGAGATTTAAAAAATGGAAATGAACATGATTTAATTGTACTAACCTTAAGAGATCCCTCTGGATAATTAAGCAACGCAGGTAATCAGCCATTTTTTTTTGCATGAGGGCTAATCGAAGCCATGCTCTTGCACGACCCAGAGGGGTCCTAAAAAGCAAAACCAACAGGTCAGAAAACAGGCCCAGTCTATATATTATAAGAGACTACATATTCTCTCTCAGTCAAGGTCCATATTAATAAAGAAAAACTGCGATTTATCATAGTTTTGTCTTTGTTTCTATAGTTTGTTTCTACAGTTCGAAGCCAGTTCTTTGACCATGCAAAGCAGTTCCTGGAAGCTATTTAAGTCTCTAAGGTAAACCTGTACCTATACGACATCTAGGTACCATTTTATGACTTGGATGAAATGAATCTCTAAATAGTAAGGATTATCTCTACATGAAATATTTTGACCGAATGGGCTTACCCCTCTAGAGATGAATATGCAAGGGCAGCCTGACTGGCTTAATCAATAGAGCATATGATTCTTGATCTCCAGGTTGTGAGTTCAAGACTCACACTGGGTGTGGAGGTTACTTAAAAAAAAAGTTTAAAAAAGGAAAAAAAGGATATGCAAAATTTATCAAATAAAGCAGTATGATGCCTTCAAAAAGTAACTGACATTATATCTGAATTTTAAAAATATAACAAAGCTAAAAAGGCACAACCTGGTAATCAAAAAGAGAAACCACCAGGCTGCTTGTTATTTTTCAAATGTTTCTCTATGAGGCTGTCCTTAAAAAATTCAATGTCATACCTCTTTTCCAAGTTCCATCATTTAGTAAAAGTAAAGCAAGTTTTACAGAATATGTATGGTTTTTCAAAGAGAAAGATATCATTCACATTTTTATGTTTTCTTATACAAAGAACTTTTTGGCATGTAGTGCGGGAGGAAAGTCAATCTTCACTACTAAACAGCTAATGAGCTTCTCTTATGGTTTAGCCATTTGAAGGAAAATTTTTTTACTTTTAAAGAGTTAAGCTTTTAAAAACATTATGAACATGTATTTTCATATTAAAACGACCAAATCTTATATTTCTTTTATTTTATTTTATTTTTAAAATAATCTCTACAAAAAAAATAAAATAAAATAAAATAAAATAAAATAAAATAAAATAATCTCTACACCCAATGTGGGGCCTGAACTCACAACTCCGAGATAAAAGAGTCATTATGCTTTACCTGAGCAAGCCAGGCACCCCTTCTTATATTTCTCTTTTGGAGAGTTATAATTCCCTATTTCTTCTGTCTTTGCTAAAAATCACTACACCTCTATGCCATTATAAGAAACATAAATATGGGGATCCCTGGGTGGCTCAGCAGTTTAGTGCCTGCCTTCGGCCCAGGGCATGATCCTGGAGTCTCAGGATCGAGTCCCACATTGGGCTCCCTGCATGGAGCCTGCTTCTCCCTCTGCCTCTCTCTCTGCCTCTCATGAATAAATAAATAAAATCTTTTTAAAAAAATTTATTTATTAAAAAAAAAGAAACATAAATACGAACGTCACTTGCTATTTAACTCTAAAAACTAGGTCTGAGGGACATCTGGCTGGCTCAGTTAGGCATGCAACTCTTGATCTCAGTGTCATGAGTTTAAGCTGCACAATGGGTAGAGAGATTACTTACAAAAATAATAATAATAAATTAAATAAAATTTTAAAACTGGGTTTGAAACCTGGCTCTGCCACTTATTAACTGTTAACTCCTCTGACCTTTATTTTTCACTTCTATGCACTTATTATAATAATCTCTATCCTGTAAGACTGATGTAAGCACTAAATGAGATAATTCACATAAACCAATTATTTTATTACCCTGAGACAGTGCTTAATAAATAGTAACCATTTACTTTTATCATTCAATTAAATTCAACTTGGAAATATTTGGATATTAACAACCAGAAAACATTATTATATTCCTTATAACATGTAAAACTCTCAATTATTAAGCTAAGAGAAAGCAAACTGATCTGACAGGCTATCTCATTCACAAGATTTACGATAAACTAAAGGAAAACATAAGAACTTGGCTTTAACATTTTATATCTTTATTAAGCTTTTACAACATTTTACACACAATTGTGTAGTGAAATGGGCAGATGACACTATAGGTCCCGATTTTAAGGGAAAGGAAAGTAATTTGCACAAGCCCCATATATATAAATAGCTTATCTGAGAATTCAAATCTCCTGAGCCTTTGCCTTGGATTTAACCTAAATCAGTCTTCAACAAATAGTTACTGGTTGCCTACTAGCTTACTACTGCAAATTAGCTTAACACGCAGGAAATAGAAATGCATGACTGATACATCGTGTCTTAAAGGGACCTGTAGTTTCCTGAAATACAATGTAAAATCAGTGATATATAATAAAGGAGTGACTATAGTGATAAGGTATAAAAGAAAAAGCAGTTAATTCTTGCTAAAGGGACTAAGAGAAATTTCATAAAGAAAATGAAATTTGAGCTGAGCCATAAAGAAAGAACAGAATTTTATTAGAAGAGAATGGAAGAAGGCTACTAAGGCTGAGAGAAGATTAAGAGGGTGTGAAGTACTTTTAAGGAACAGCAAATATACTTCTGTGGTTAGAAATGAACAAGCAATAAGATTACTTACTTAAGACCAGGTAAATCCCGGACACTGGCTCCTATTTCCTCCGCTTCTGGGTACAGTTTCTCTACCAGTTCCAAAGGGCCCCAGATTGTTTTGTTATAACTCAAAAATGATTTTCTTACTGAAAAAAAAAGTATATATAATGCATACAACTTTAATATATAAAGCTGTAATAACTACCTTTTAAATATTTAGTTTCAACATTCCTAATTTAAAATACAATTATTCAGAAACCTTCCTCTCCTATCACAACACAGCACTGTTGATCAGGAACCTGTTCATCAGGATCCTGGTATTTTTTCTTATCAGAAATATGAAAAAAGGAAAATAAACAAACATACACACATAAATATATCTTGTCCATTCTTCCCTATCAGAAATATGCAGGCACATAATTAAAGTAAAAAAAAAAACAACAGGCCTTATTCTTTACCAGTACCAAAAATAAAAAGGCTGGCAGCCCTAGTAGTTTAATTTTTATCAGTTTATTAAATAAACCAAGGACAAATAAAAAGTTATTTCATTTTTTAAAAGATTTTATTTATTTATTTGACAGAGGGGGAACAGCAGAGGGAGAGGGAGAAGCAGACTCTCCACTGAGCAGGGAGCAGGACTTGGGGCTCGAATCCGGGACCCGGATCATGACCTGAGCCAAAGGCATACACTTGACTGAGCCACCCAGGCGTCCAGTTATTTTAACATGAAAAATTGTGACTTTTTATTCTGAGAATTGGGTAATATAAAACCATGAAATCACTATACATTTCTTTCTTAATACTGACCAGATCTCCTGCAGATCAAGGGCACCTATTATATGTACCACTCAAGGACAATCACCAATCAAGGACAAGGTAGGCAATTTTCCCTTGGGGGGAAAAAATTAATCAGCACAAAGTGGCTTCATAATGATTCATCAAGACAAGCCTATGATATGACTGTTAGGACATGCCTTATGACATTTTGTGAAGTAAAGGAAAATAAATTCAGAAAAAAAGCTTAAAATTGAACTATTTGACCATCATTTAGCAAATTCCATTTCTGTAGCCTAAGGGAAAATAAAGATTTAGGTCACTGCTATTTTTTTTAAAATAGAAAGCTTTTCAAAAAGCAAATTAAAACTCAAGGTATGGGGCACCTGGGTGGCTCAGTCGGTTAAAAGTCTGCCTTCACTCAGGTCATGATCCCAGGGGCCTGGGATGGAACCAGCCATCAGGCTCCCTATCCAGTGAGGAGCCTGCTTCTCCTCCCTTGGCCTGCTGCTTCCCTTGCTTGTGCTCTAAGAAATAAATAAATGAAATCTTAAAAAATAAATAAATAAAACTGAAAGTATTAAAAAAATTAAAATTGAAAAAATCTTTTAAATGTTTTTAAAAATTAAAAAAACTAAAACAAAACAAAATCCTCCAGGTTGTTAGATCAGACTGGTGAGTTCCTGATGTATTGAAAAAAGCAGAAACCGATAGTATCAAGAGTAGGCAAAATGTGGGGAAACACATCTACATCCACCGATATTTGATAAATCCATGAAGACTTCATAGAGGCCAGTTGCCTATATCCTTTGACCCAGTGATTCTACTCTGAGGAACCCTATCCTACAGAACAAGCATATAAACACATATATCCAAACATGTTCTTAACAGCACAATTTTAATAGTAAAAAATTGGAAACAACCTAATGGTACATTAAGAGGAGGGCAATTAAGTAAGTTTTGGCACATATATACTATGCAATTATATAGAGCCATTAAAAATGTGACAAAGACCTCTACATAAATGGAAAGATCTCCAAACCATATCATTAATATTTTTTTAAACAAAGTCACAGAATAATAATACTAGCAAAATTCTATGCAGAGTAAAAAAAAAAAAACAAAAAAAAAGGAAAAGAGCCTCAGAAGAATGACAAGAATTCCCTATAGGGAGATGAATGGAAGACAATGAAGGAAATTGTTTTTGCTCTAGGTGCTTCTACGTTGTTTGATTCATGTACAAAAAGAGTAGGTTTCGGGATCCTTGGGTGGCGCAGCGGTTTAGTGCCTGCCTTTGGCCCAGGGCGTGATCCTGGAGACCCGGGATCGAATCCCACATCGGGCTCCCTGCATGGAGCCTGCTTCTCCCTCTGCCGATGTCTCTGCCTCTCTCTCTCTCTGTGTGTGTGTGACTATCATAAATAAAGTTTAAAAAAAAAAAGAGTAGGTTTCACTATTATTTGTAATTTTTAAAAATTACTTTGACCTCAACTAAAGAAATAGTGCAATCTAAAAAACAAAAACCAAATTCATAGGTACAGAACAGACTGATGGTTGTCAGAGGCAGAGGGTGGGGGTAAAGGAAATGGGTAAGAAATATAAACTTTCAGTTATAAAATAAGACATAGGGATGTAATATACAGCATGATGACTACAGTTAATAGTATTGTGTATTTGTAAGTTGCTAAGAGTGTAAATCTTAAAAGTTCATAATAAGAAAAAATAATTTTAACTATGTATGTGCATGGATATCAATTAGACTTAGTATGGTGATTATTCCACAATACATAAAAATATCAAATCATTATGTTGTGCACCTGAAACCAATATATTAATTATATCTCAGCTAAAATTTTTAACAAACAAAAAGAGAAATGAATACTTTAATAACATCACATAATTTCTCAAATTTTTAAAAATTATTATTTACTTATTTATTTATTTTGTTTTTATTGAAGTTCTATTTGCAAGTTTCTTAAATTTTGATGCCAAGGCTCCTTTGGCAGTACATTTTATTAAAATTTGAAGTACATTTTTTAAAAACCATGTTTATGTAAATCTCCTCTTGTGCTGTTTACATTTACCCCCATTTTCATGTACCTTAGTCAGAATGTCTAGGCCTTCCCAACTTAGCCAGGTTTCTAGTATACCCATAAGGAACCAACTTTCTTTTAGCTTTGTAATAGTCAAGTTAGTATAAACTCTTACATAGCCCTTCACACAGCTGATCAGAAGCACTAAAGACCAAAATACCAACAATTGTTATTACAATAAGTAAAAGAACAGTTATTATACTATGTATATGAAATAGCTAAATCTAATATAAACATTTTACATGATGATAAACCAGTATGAACTGTACAGATGAAAATATCCAATATTATCATAATTTCCAGGGAGCGTTCACTTTTCTACAATAATCCAGTCCAGAAGATAACCTTTCTAGATACGTGCCAGGGTGCCAAGAGGCTCAAACTAGTAATAAGACTTCATATTGGAGTCACTAAGCTTAAAAATTTTTAAATAACTGTAACTTCCTAGAAAATAGAAATCAGAGTATATTGAAAGAAATGAAAAATCAAATGTTTTTACAAAACACTAACAAGGCATTTTCTGAAGACAATTAGAAAACATAAAGCAGTAGGCTGTTTTCTCCCAAAACCAACCCACCCAGTATTTTTTTTTTTTTTTAAGATTTTATTTATTCATCAGAGACGGGCAGAGGGAGAAGCAGGCTCCATGCAGGAAGCCCGATGTGGGACTCGATCCCAGGGCCCCCTGGATCACACCCTGAACCAAAGGCAGAGGAGACACTCAACTGCTCAGCCACCCAGGCGTCCCCCACCCAGTATTTTTAAACATAAAGTAACAATAATTATGGCCTCAACAAATATCACATTTTCAAGGATGTTTAAGATGGAAATGGGGGGATTTTAAACTTAATTAGTTTTTTTAAAATCTCATGATACCTTTAAGACCATGTTTCAGACAATGTTCCATAACAACAAAGAACTGCTGCAAGGGAGGATAGTCAGAATCCAAAGTACGGCCAAAGCTTAGAGCAGATTCAATGAGTCCTTTGATACTCAATTTAGCCATGTTTAACAAGTTTGCTCTCTCTACAGCTGTGGGGTCTTTTGTAGCTGAAAGCACAAGAAAGGAGACCAACATCATTTGCAAGACATGACACTGAAAAATACACAAACCCTTTCATTCCCCTATAAAACCAACAATGATTTGTTTTTCCTTGGTTGACAAATTAGTCTCCCTAACTAATCCACACCCCTAGGTTAACTTCCCTTTAGGTCTCTCTCACACATACCATAGAACACTACCATGTCCACCCCAGACAAAGTTTATGAATTATTCTCAAGATCGTGCAACTTGGTTCTTTTCTGGTATTTGTTTTACTTTAGAGAGATAATGAGTTTGGTTGTTTTTTTTTTAAATGACTTTTTGTGTAGATAAGTTTGGAGTAATAAACAACATATTTAAGAGTTTCATGAAAAGGTAGACAGCAGGCATGGTCTACGGATAAATCACAAGGCAAAAAATGTTCAGAATAAATTTGCAGTAAAAGGTAGCTACAATGCTAAGATTATGATATCATCCATAAACATGATAAATAAAAACACACCAAAAAATAAGGGAATACAGGAGAAGCCATTCAATTCTTTCATTCGTTTTTTTTTTTTTAAAGTTCCTTTTTAAAAAAGATTTTTTTTTATTTATTTAATAGAGAGAGAAAAAGAGAGCACAAGCAGAGGGAGCAGGAGGGAGAGGGGGAAGCAGGCTCCCTGCTGAAGAGGGAGCCTGATGTGGGTTCCGATTCCCAGGACCCTGGGATCTTGATCTGAGCTCAAGCAGACACTTAACTGACTGCGCCACCCAAGTGCCCCTCTTTCGCTCATTTTAACCCTCTTTCCATCTTGTTTTTTCATCGCAACTGTAATTCTGTATTGCATAACACCTTTATTTTCCCAGAGGAAATAAAAACAGCCATTTCACAGTTAAGTTCCCTACCCTTCCACACAGGGAAACTAAGTTAACGGATCCACTTTAAAATAAAGAAAAAACTTGGGGATCCCTGGGTGGCTCAGCAGTTTAGCGCCTGCCTTGGGCCCAGGGAGTGATCCTGAAGTCCCGGGATCGAGTCCCAGGATTGAGTCCAGCATCAGGATCCCTGCATGGAGCCTGCTTCTCCCTCTGCCTGTGTCTCTTCTGTCTCTCTCTCTCGTGAATAAATAAATAAAATATTTAAAATAAGTAAATAAATAACTGATTTGTAATCGATTATTTTCAATTCACAAAAATCTATTTTTTCTCTTTCCCACAAATTTCATCCCTAGTTAACCTAGAAATTTGGATGTCATAAATCTCTGGCAAATTTACTAGTCCCAGTGAACCAGTTTTTCCCTCACTAAACAAAAGTCCAGGATTCCCAATGATCTAGCATTCGAGTTCTCAGCTGATAGCTAAGGGCGAAGTCTGAAACGGAATCCCAGGATCTTAAAAAAAAAAAAAAAAAAAAAAAGCAAACAGCCACAACTGCTATGAGCAAGCTAGCTGGTGGAAAATCTGCACACACATCATTCCTTCAAATCCGCATGGTGGTACAATTCTCTTTTGGGGGGGGCGGGGAAGGGACCCTTGGATGTTTCATAATCTGTACTAATTCTCATTTTTCTTAACGTGCCCATCACGGCCTGTGACTCGCGATGCGACGAGCAGACAAAGGGCGCATCTGCAGCGGCTCCCAGGCAGGTCGGGGCTGGGGGCTGGCAGCAGCTTCGCCCCCGCGGCGATTACCCTCGGGCCGCGCCCCGCCCAGGCTCGCAGAGGTGTCTTGCTGGCTGCAGCCCCAACAAGGCCAAAGGCCAGTCCCCGCATCTCGCCCGGGCCTAGGGCCCCCTCCCGCCTCCCTTGCTCCGCGCACCAAGGCTCCCCAGAGGGCTCGGGCGCGCAACGACCCCCCGCGCAGGGCTCACCCGGGGTCCCGCGCCGCATCGCTGCACCTCTCCCGCCCGCGGCGTCAGGCACCCAGGCCAAAACCTGAGGCGCGTCTTCCCTCCGCCACCCCCAAACCTGAAAAGTCATCGCCCGTCCCCGACTGTTCCACCGACCCGGGAGCAGCCCCCCGGCCGGCCCGGTCTTCGCCCCTTGGAAGCCGTCGGACCACGAGCCCTCGGCCATTAGGCCGTAGAACCGGGGCGGGGACCTGAAGGAATCTGGAGCGGCCGCGCGTTGCCATGGCGACCCCGGGCGCCCCCGCCCAGCCCCGGCCCCAGGTTCGGGCCCCAGTTGCGCCCCGGGGCCTCGATGCCCACCACCACCCCCTCTCCTCGCCCGGCCGCGGCCTTCAGCCTGGGACGGAGAGCCCAGGGTCGGCTCTTGGTCCGCTCCCCTTACCCATGGCGGCGGCGGCGCGGTCTCGGGCGGGGACGCCCTGGGCCCCGCCAGCAGTTCCCCTCAGGCGCGCGGCGGCCGCCAGGGCGTCTGCCAGCAGGCCCGCCGCGGCCCACAGCGCTCCCGGCGGCGGGAGGACGTCCGGGCGGTCCCGCGACGCCGCGAGCGGGGCGGGGGGCCGTGGGGCCTGCAGCCGGCAGGAAACGGACCTGCCCTCGCCAGGCCTCCTCGCGTCCAGCCGGACCGGAAGGAGAAGGAAGAGCAGCGTGAGGGAGACGGCGCGACTGAGGAGCCGGGCGGGCCCCTGGGCGGACCGCGGGCCTGGCAGCCGGGGCTTGGTGGACCGCGGGCCTGGCAGCCGGGGCTTGGCCAGCGCGCCGGGCCGCTCGGCCGGGGGTGTGGGCCACGTGCAGACGTCTCCAGCCGCGCGGCGGCCGGGTTCCTCGGACACAGCGGCCACTTCCCTTCAGGCCTCACAGGCTCCTCGGGGAGCCAGGAGGCAGAGATCCGCTGGAACTAGGCAGCCCAGACACCACTTTTGACAGTAAATACACCAGCTATGGGAAGGGTCGCACTTAGCGAGGGACACGGATGTAGAGATGGAGCTGGTTTTTTTTTTTTTTTTTTTTTTTTTTTCTCATTTCAGGCAGAAGAAAACCCGCATGGTCAGAGGGCACTAGGTGACATCAGTTTAGGAAAACACAGAAGGTAAGCTTAGGAAAACTGAGGTAAGCTATTACCTCAGTTAGCAATTGTTAAGGCAGTGGCTGAGCTAGAAAGACGGATGTATTTCATGAAAATTGGGCTGTTTTTCTCTTGATCACCTTGGCCAGTATAGTATTATGTTTCTTGACTGTGAGATATTCATGCATGGAGAAGAAAGTATAAAACGTCTACATAAAGTCCAGAGCACACTCTGAATGTGCACACACAGCTGCTATGTCTTTGCACAAGGTCATCTTTACTAGGCCGTAGGGCGAGGTTAACATAATTATAAAGCAGGTTCAGGATTTCAGACTCCGTGGCATTTCACCACGTGATTAACGTGGCCTCTTACCAGACAAGACAGAAGATAACCGGGTAGGAAGTTATGGAACCAAACAAGAAGCTAGCGTGTGAGTGCGCCCTTGAGATAAGGCCTCCTTCTTGTCAGGGTCATCTCGGGCACTTACTGCTTATTATGTCTGAGCGGTGAAGGATCTCAGTTCTGTTCCGAGATTGTCATGCAAAACCTTCAGCAGCAGCTGCCTTTTTAGTGGTCAGACATAGCGGGTCAGTGTCTGAGGAGGCTGACGGTTTGCTGCCAAAATCCTCCCGTTGTTAGTTTTTAAAGATTTTATTTATTGCTTCATGAGAGACAGAGAGAGGCAGAGACATAGGCAGAGGAAGAAGCAGGCTCCCCCTCGGTGTCCATCGAAAGATGAATGGATAAAGAAGATGTGGTTTATGTATACAATGGAATATTACTCAGCAATTAGAAACGACAAATACCCACCATTTGCTTCAACGTGGATGGAACTGGAGGGTATTATGCTGACTGAAATAAGTCAATCGGAGAAGGACAAACAGTGTATGTTCTCATTCATTTGGGGAATATAAATAATAGTGAAAGGGAATATAAAGGAAGGGAAAAGAAATGTTGGGAAATATCAGGAAGGGAGACAGAACATAAAGACTCCTAACTCGGGGAAACGAACTAGGGGTGGTGGAAGGGGAGGAGGGCGGGTGTTGGAGGGGAATGGGTGACGGGCACTGAGGTGGACACTTGACGGGATGAGCACTGGGTGTTTTTCTGTATGTTGGTAAATTGAACACCAATAAAAATTTTTAAAAAAAAGAAGCAGGCTCCCTCCGGGGAATCAATGCAGGACTGGATTCCAGGACTTCGGAATCACCTGAGCCAAAGACAGACGCGTAACCATTGAGCCACCCAGGTGCCCCAGGGACCCCAATCCACCTCCTTTTAAAGGGATTTAATCAGTCTTGGCCCCTACAGACCTCTTCTGGTTCTGCTTGTTATCAGTTTTGGGGTATGGTCAGCTGGGGTTGGTCTTGGTGGATACCTGATTAATGCAGTACCCTTAACTGCTTGTGTCATTGCTTGACACAGGCCCCTAACTGGCATAAGTGAGACTCCCATCCTGCTCTACATACAGTTTTAAAAATCATTATAAAGTGAACAACTGGGTGACTGCCACCAGATCAACTAAGCACAGGATAGACTCATTCTCCTCGGGAACTGCCCCTAGCCACCATTCACCATCCCCCAGAGAAATACTATTCTGGCTTTTATGAGAATTCCTTGCTTTTCTGTGTTTTCTACCTTGCAAGTATGTGCCCCTAAACCATGTAGTTTATTGCCTGTTGATAAACGTTTCACAAATGGAGTAACAGTAAAAATTTTGTTACTTGTTCAACATCTTCCATGTCCAAGAGAAGTTCCAGGTTGGGGTGTTTCCAAATTGTGTATGTCCTTATGTCAATGTCCAAGAGCGTTGTTAGGGCATATAATTAGGCATAGAATAACTGAAAATAAGATATGCCTTTCTTTAAATTTATGGGCGGGGCACCTGGGTGGCTTATTTGGTTAAGCATCCTACTTTTGACTTTGGCTCAGGTCACGATGTCAGGATCCTGAGATCTAGCACCCTGTCCTTGGGCTCTGCACTCAGCAGGGAGTGTGCTTGAGACTCCCTATCTTCTACCCCTCCCCCTGCTCATTAGCTCTTTAAAATAAATAAATAAATAAATAAATAAATCCTTAAAAATAAATGCAAGGCAAACTTTTCAAAACTTTTCTCAAAATGTACTCTCATATCAGCAGTATGGTTTTTCTGTTGTTCCATGTTCATTCTAATGCTTGGAATTGTGAGAATCTCTTCATTTTTTTGGCCAGTCTTCTGGGTGATTATAGGATGGGTCTATTTTGTATAGGTCTCATTACTAATGATGCTGAGCACTTTCCCCATGTTTTAATATTTGGAGTTTCTCTGCAAAAAAACTGTTCAGGTCTTTAGCCTATTTTTCTATTGCCTTATCTTTTTCTTACTGGCCTATATACATTACCTAATATTCTACATACTAGTTTGGTGTCAGTAATGTGTCACCATTTTCTGGCTAATATTTTCTCTCTTTATAGAGACCTTTGATAAATATAAATTCTTACTTTTCTTGTAGTTGAATTTATGGCTTAAAAACTAAAAACTACTGAATTCTACATTTAATTTAAAAACGTTTTGGGTGCAGCTGGGTGGCTCAGTGGTTAAGTGTCTGCCTTCGGCTCAGGGTGTGATCCTGGGGTCTTAGGATCGAGTCCCACATCAGGGTCACCACAGAGAGCCTGCTTCTCCCTCTGCCTGTATGTTTCTGCCTCTCTCTCTGTGTCTCTCATGAGGAAATAAATAAAATCTTTAAAAATAAATAAATAAATAATTTTAAAAGAGGAATTTACAAAGACTTAAATTTCATATTTAGGTCTCTTAATTGCACCCAGAATTGATTTTAATGAATGGTGTGGAACAGGATCAAATTTCACTTTTTCCATATGTATAGCCAACTATCGCATTATCTTTTCACCACTGATTTTCCATGCCCCCTCTAGTGTGAATGAGCATGTAATTGTACAATCAGTTCCTAGGCCAAAGTCTTTTCATTTTCAAAACCACCCCATGAGGATGGAACTGTCTCCATTTTGCAGATTAAAATAACTTCTGAAAGGTTCAATAACTTCAGAAAACTTCATTTACTACTTGAAAAAAAATGCTAGACAACTGTGAATCATTATTCAAGATTTTTTTTTAAAGATTTTATGTATTTATTCATGAGAGACAGAGAGAGAGAGGCAGAGACACAGGCAGAGGGAGAAGCAGGCTCCATGCAGAGAGCCCGACATGGGACTCGATCCCGGGTCTCCTGGGCTGAAGGCGGCGCCAAACAGCTGAACCACCCGGGCTGCCCTTATTCAAGATTAATAACTGACACATACAAGTCTAAAAGTAGAAAACTATTTAATAAAAACTGCAAGTAATTTTTAAAAACATGAGGTAGAAGCAACAATTTTAACATATTTAACATTCATTTAAACAAAGAAAGAACAACTTTGAAAGAGATGACCCCCCTCCCAAAGACTGATACACTGAGGTAAAATTGGTCAGGAAGGAAGGGAGGGAGGGAAAGAAGGAGGGAGGAAGGGAGGAAAAGAGAAAGAAGAAAAAGAAAGAAAGAAAGAAGAAAGAAAAATTGATCTGAGTCTCCAAGATCACACCTTGGGCTGAAGGCGGCGCTAAACTGCTGACCCACCTGGGCTGCCTGGGACATACCTTTCTAATTTGCCATCAGTTTAGCAAATAAAATTTCTCAAAGGAAAGAATTATTTTCTTTTATATCAAAATCTACTATAGAATACTGAATACAAAATAACAAGTGAGAAAGGGGGAATCAAATTAATTGGAAATAATTTATAAGTAATAATTTAAAAGCCTAAAAGGTTTATTTTATTAAAGATTTTATTTATTTATTCATGAGAATACACAGAGAGGAGAGAGAGAGGCAGAGGGAGAAGCAGGCTCCATGCAGGGAGCTGGACATGGAACTCGATCCCGATCCCGGGACTCCAAGATCACGCCCTGGGCTGTAGGCGGTGCTAAACCGCTGAGCCACCGGGGCTGCCCTAAAAGCCTAGGTTTAAAGTGAAAATGTATATTATACCAAAAACCAACAGGGGAAAAACCCAACGAAATGGTCTTTGAATCACAGATCTCAAAACACAGAAAAGAATCACACCCGTGTTTCTCATCATCACAAGATTGTGTTCAAGTGATAAAGACAAATCAATTTTCTTTACCTAATCTCTTAAACAAACAAAATGATAAAAATCTACAAATTCAAATCAGTATTGAAATTTTAGATTTAAAGTTCCTCAGTTCCAAAAGTTAATCTATCATTAAAGCTGGTAAAAACTTATCAAACACTTTGTAGCTCACACAAAAACACATAGTATCTATAAAACAGACTTTTCAGTTTTGGGTACACCTGTACTGAAAAAATTTAATAGTGTGTTAAATTTTACACAGTGATAGAACTGTGTTTAACTAGATTATACCAAAAAAAATAAATAAATAAAATAAAAAACTGGAACTCTCAACAGAGAACATTTATATCATTTCATATCCTTGGGATAAAAATGATCTTCACAATCAAACCAGGCACTGCTTTCACAGCATATCCAAATTGCAAATAACAGGTAATATTTAGAGGAGATAACTATGCCAGTATGAGAAATCAAGGGAAACAATGCTTTATCTTCCTTGAAAATCACCCAATACATGACAAAGACTTTCATGTTCCTCTGATGGAAGATCCATGATGTAAAATAAATTAAGGAAGATACACTTAACACCAAATGGAATTACACAAAAACATTTATGACATTATTTAACATTTTGTAACTTGATTTACAAGACTGCTAAAAAATATTTTATTGCATTCTGTGGATAATAATGTACTTAAACCATAAAGTTTACGTATCTTAGCCTAAGACCTCTAAGTAATTTTTTTAAATGATTTTTAATCATTATCTACAATATGACAAAGAATAACTCCATTTTTTTCAATTCTCTTAATTTTTAAAAAAATTTTAATGCTTTGTCCTAGATTAAAGGAAAAAAAAGATTATAAATTGGGGTGAGAAGAACCAGAAGGCGTACCACTTTTCCCAGGTGTGTTCTAGGAAGCATGTACCCTGCCCCTAGGGCACAGATCACTTTCTCACTTCACAAACTATCCTTTTCCATTCACCTTCATTATTTCACTTTTTGCTTAAAATTATTTCCTGTGAATTGTTTTCTTTTTCCTTTGTAGAATCAGGTCTTTGAAATGTGCCTATGGAAAGCACAGGGCACTAAGTTTTAATTTATATAAGCACATAAATAAAATACTCACAATAGCACAGATGTGGTCATATACAACACAAAAAGGATATTAATTTTTCTGAGTTTAGATGATGAAGTAACTTCCCCAAAGGAGGATAGCGGTTTAATGATGGCACACATCCCAGGAGAATCAGTTTATGTTTGGCTCTGGTTATAGCAACATTAAGACGTCGCCAATCTTTCAGGAGTTCACCAATCTGAAAGAAAGAATTTTCAGTTATTTGGGTTTTCTTATACATTTAAGTTTGTTCTGGCAAAGAACACAGTTTGTTGTGAACTATTTTCCTACTTTAAGCATATATTCCAAAAAAGATCCACTGACACATTTAAAATTCTATGGATATGGCAGCCCGGGTGGCTCAGCGGTTTAGCACCTGCCTTCGGCCCAGAGCAAGATCCTGGGGTCCTGGGATCAAGTCCCACGTTGGGCTCCCTGCATGGAGCCTGCTTCTCCCTTTGCCTGTGTCTCTACCCCTCCCCCCCCCCCCCCCCCCCCGCCTCTCTCTCTCTGTGTCTCTCATGGATAAATTAAAAAAAAAAAAAAAAAAAAAAAACAACAACTTGTAATAGCCTTAGACACTCAGGGGAGTGGTTAAATATACCATGACACACACACACACACACACACAAAATCTCTGTGTGATGACATGGAAAGATCTCCAAGCTATTTTATTAAGAAAAAAGCAGAGTCCATTAGAGTGTATATATTACCTCCTGTGTAAAAAAAACAAAAAAACAAAAACAAAACAACAACAAAAAAATGGGTAAATATGAATAATGATTCATGTCTGTTTGTTTATGCCTAAAGGAATTATATAGGTTACCCAAAAAAACACAAATTGTATACAACTTAACACCAAAAAAACTGAATAATCCAATTAAAAAATGAGAAGACATGAACAGACATTTCTCCAAAGAAAACACATGAAAAAAACATTATTAAGGAAATGCAAATCAAAACCACAATGAGAAATTACCTCACACCTGACAGAAAGGCAAAAATAAAAAAACCCAGAAACAAACGCTGACAAAGACGTAGGGAAAAGGAACGCCCGTGCTTCGTCGAGGGAATGCAAACTGGTGCAGCCACTATGGAAAACAGTATAGGGGTTCCTCAAAAAATTAAAAATAGAATTACCATATGATTCAGTAATTTTACTACTGGGCATTTACCCAATGAATACAAAAACATCAATTCAAAAGGATGGGATGCCTGGGTGACTCAGTGGTTGAGCGTTGGCCTTTGGCTCAGGGTGTGATCCCAGGGTCCTGGGATCAAGACCCACATCAGGTTCCAGGTTCATGCTTCTCCCTCTGCCTGTGTCTCTGCCTCTCTTTCTCTGTGTGTCTCTCATGAATAAATAAATAAAATCTCTAGGGGTGCCTGGGTGGCTTAGTTGGTTAAACATCTGCCTTCAACTCAGGTCATGATCCTGGGGTCCTGGGATCGAGCCCCACGTTGGGGTCCCTGCTCAGTGGGAAGTCTGCTTCTACCTCTCTTTCTGCCCTTTCCCTGATGTTCTCTTATTTTTTCTCTCTCAAATAAATACATTAAAAGAAAATCTTTAAAAAAAAATCCAAACACCAAACCAAACCAAAAAACCACAAAAGGATGTACACACCCCATGTTTACTGCAGTATTATTTACAATAGCCAAATTTTAGAAGCAGCCCAAGTGTCCAACCACAGATAAATGGATAAAGATGTGGTACATATAAATAATGGAATATTACTCAGCCATAAGAAAAAATGAAATCTTGCAAATGCAACAACATGGATATAAGGGTATAAGACTAACTGAAATAAGTCAAAGAAAGATAAATACCATATAATTTCACTCATGTGGAATTTAAGAAACAAAACAAATGAACAAAGAAAAAATTCAAACCAAAAAATGGACTCTTAACTATAGAGAACAAACTGATGATTACCAGAGGGAAGGTGAGTAGGGGAATGGGTGAAATTGGTGAAGGGGATTTAGAGTACACTTATCATGATGAGCCCTGAGTACAGAATTTTTTAATCACTGTATTATATACCTGAAACTAACACTGTATATTAATTATAATGAAATTAAAATTAAAAAGAAAAAACACCAAATTGTGATTAGCTGTGAGGGTAAGAACTGAGTAGAAGAGGACCTGGGTAGAAAGGAGACTTCTTGCTACATATATTTTTTAGGACCATATAGAAGGTATCACATAATAGAGAAAAATGAAGCAAAAATAGGTAAAAATGCAAAAAACAAAATGAAATTATATATAAAATCAAAAGTATATCTAAGGAAGCCTCTATTTGTTTAAAATGCCCCAAACATAACAGCCAAAAGGTAGAAGCAACCCAAATGCCCACTGATAGATGAAAACATAAACAAAATGTGCCATATACATGCAATGGAGTATCATTCAGCCTTAAAAGGTATAAAATTCTGGGGATCCCTGGGTGGCGCAGCGGTTTAGCGTCTGCCTTTGGCCCAGGGCGCGATCCTAGAGATCCGGGATCGAATCCCACGTCGGGCTTCTGGTGCATGGAGCCTGCTTCTCCTTCTGCCTGTGTCTCTGCCTCTCTCTCTCTCTCTCTGTGACTATCATAAATAAATAAAAATTTTAAAAAAAAATTTTAAAAAAAAAGGTATAAAATTCTGATACGTATTAGAACACAGATGAATCTTGGGGACACCATGCTGAATGAAACAAGCCAATTACAAAAGATAAAAAAAAAAAAAAAAAGATCAAATACCAGGCACCTGGATGACTCAGTGGGTTAAGCATCTGCCTTTGGCTCAGGTCATGATCCTGACGTCCCAGGACCAAGTCCTGCATTGGGTTCCCTGCTCAGCAGGGTGTCTGCTTCTCTGTCTCGTCTCTGCTTGTGCTCTCTCTTGCTATCTCTCTCTTACAAATAAACCATATAATTCCACTTATATGAGATAACTAGTCAAATTGAAAGACAGAAAGCAGAATGGTGGTTGCCAGGGACTAGAGGGAGAGGGAACTGGAGAGTTGTTATTCATGGGTATAGTTTCAGTTTTGCAAAATGAAAAAGTTCAAAAGATCTGCTGCACAACACTGTGCATACACTAACACCACTGAACTGTATACTTAAAAACAGCGATGATTTTAAATCTTATATTACATGGGGTTTTTACCACAACCTGAAAAAAAAGAAAAGAAAAAAAAATGTCCCAAACAAATCAGCAGAAAATTACAGTGAAGGGGCGCCAGGGTGGCTCAGTCAGTTAATAAGCATCTGCCTTTGGCTCAGGTCATGATCCCAGAGTCCAGGATCAAGCCCCACATCGGGCTTTCTGCTCCACTGGGAGCCTGCTTCTCCTCCTCCCTCTCCCTCCTTGTGCTCTCTCTTTCTCTCTCTGTCAAATAAATAAATAAATATTTAAAATATATATATATATATATAATGAACTCACAGGTCCATCTTTATTACTTCTAACAAAAGATACCAGAATGATGCTTTTGTCTCTTCCTTGGTATTTGTCTACAGTGTTAACTTCGACCATCCTGATAGAAGAATGGAACAATAAATCATTGATGATCTTTAACTGCTGCCTGTAGGGTGCAATGATACCAATATCAGAGGGTTTACATCCAGCCTATACAGAAAAGAAAAACAATGAAAATGAAAATCCTGATTTCTGTTATTTAAGCTTTACTAAATTATTAAATTACATGTTTACATAATGCATCTGATTAATGTTTATAACAGATCCTCTTGTTGCAAGGAGTAAATAGAATTACTAATTTGATCTAAGTCTATATCCATATTTTATGAGATTAAGTAACTTCCTCAAACACTGCTCCCTTGATTTCTAGATTCATGACAGAATAGTGGTTTGCACACCACTAGAACAGTGCTGCTACACAAAAACAAAAAAACTACAAAGAAACACATTACACTTTCTGCTATCCCTTACACTGAAGTTTTCAATCCCTAAACACAGACTCAACCCTATACTCATACAATCAGAATTAGCTGATGTTACCAAAAATTACCCTAAATGGAAACCCAAAATGCTGTTATAAAAAATTACATCTTAGATAATTTTCTCAAAATAGAATGAAAGCAATTAGGCTTCAGTCCTCTCATCTTAATGAATGAAGATTAATGCTAGGTCTTGAGTTCCTTGCATTCTAATGTTATATTATGCATCACCTTAATATTTATTGGCCCTCAAAATTTTAGAATTAAATTTAAAATTTAGAATTAATTACCTTAATAAAAACAGAGGTCAGGAAAACTATTAGTTTGGCTTCTGTTATATTGCTCACACCACCCTTTTCAACTTGTTCTGGTGCTGGAACCTACACAGAGAAAGAGTCAAGAGTACGGTACACAGGTTGCCATAGAGAATATACTATCAGTTGTGGAAACAAATGAAAAATATCTTTATTTTAAAAGTTGACAGTACAAGGAAGAAAAAAGAAAAGAAAAGAAAAAGGAAAGAAAAGAAAAAAGAAAAGAAAAGAAAGAAAAGAAAAAGTGGAAGGTGAAAGAATTAACAAAAATGAAGAACATTAGTCACCTTCAGAAAGCTACCCAAAGGCAACCCATCTTAAAAATCCTACAGCCCAGATTAAAATCTCTGAGACCCAACCACACATTGGGCTTCATATACTTTACTTTGTTAACCCCTAATTTACAAATAACAAAGGCCAGAAAAGATGAGTAACTCGCCCAAAGCTTCACAGAAAATCACAGCAGTAGGATCCAAACTTAGATCTAGCTCTAATATCTGTGTTCTTTCCATTTTCTTGTTGCCGTTCATACAAATAATGGAGCAGATAAAGTTCCCCAGGTTCTACCATACCTGGTAAAACTCTCCAAGGATTATTTTGCTCCCACACAATCCTTACATAATCTTGGTTATTATTATTTTTTAATTTTTATTTTTTTGTAATTTTTTAAGTAGGCTCCACACTCAACATGGGGCTTGAACTCAAAACCCTGAGATCAGGGGCTGCATGCTCTACTGACTGAGCCAGCCAAGTACTGCAATTTTGACTATTTTTTATACATTTTATTTGGGGTGCACCTGGATGGCTCAATCTGCCTTTGGCTGGGGTACTGATCTCAGGGTTTTGAGTTCAAGCCCCATGTTGAGATCAAGCCCTACATCGGGCTCCCTGCTTAGCAGGGAGTCTGCTTTTCCCTTTCCCACTGCCCCTCCACCCACTTGTGCTCTCTCTCTCAAATAAATCTTAAAAAAATACATTTTATTTGGAATCCTGTTGCAAAGAAAGAAGAAATGTAAGTACCAAAAACATAGAATCTGAGTGATCACTGGCAGGGTAAATAATTATAAATGATAACTAATACATTAGAACGAAGGTTTCTAAATGCAGCTATTTGTGAGGTCAGTTTACTGAAAAATTTCCCAGTGCCCACCTGTTAATCCTTGAACCTGAAATGCTAATAAGGGCAATATCCAAGAGAATGAAAATTCCATCATGGCACAGAGGGTGGGCCCTATTTATTTATTTATATATTTACTTATTTAGTAAATTCTATGCCCAACATGGGTTTTGAATTCACAATCCTGAGATCAAGAGTCACATGCTCTACTGACTGAGCCCACCAGGTTCCCCTGCAAGTGGGGACCTGTTTTTAATAACCACTCATCATAATAACAAAAGATATAATTATTTCATAGTAATATGCATACATATAATTCATCACTATTTTTTATCTGAAGTCATGTAAAGACTTCCAAATCAATGCTGAGAAGCACTGAATAAGATAAACTGTAGAAATAACAGGGTCAAAACTTAGTTCCTAGAAATAAGAAGTCATTTATAGTCCTTGTGAAGAATTTTATTTAATAAGTTTATAAAGTGGTCTTTTTTTTTTTTAAGATTTTATTTATTCACTCATGACTTGATCCCTGCACCCCGGGATCACAACCTGAGCCCAAGGCAGATGCTTAACCACTGAGCCACCCAGGTGCCCCTGTTAAACAGTCTTTATGTGAGTATGTGGAGGCAGGAGGTAGTAAATATACGTACTGTGAAGTTCAATTTTGCTATGAACCTAAAACTGCTCTAAAAAATAAAGTCTCTATTTTAAACTCAGCCCTTTGATAATATCAATGCCAACTTCTTTCTAAGAAATGTAATTATACACTTGAGTTCACTTTCTAGCTTTCCTCCTTCAAAAGTCAATTTTGACATCTATTAGTCCCCAGAATAAATCTCCTTCCAAAGACACTGGCTCTACAGAAAGAAAAGATTCTTTGTGTTGAAGTAAGAAGTACACTAGTTTTTACTGATATGCTCCACTAAAGCATTTACTATTAAAAACTGAAGAATTTAAATAACAGGATAAAAAGAAAAAAACCAAAGCAAATATTCAGATTTGGGTTTTTTTGTTACCTTGTCTGTATTAAGAAAACAAACAGGATTGTTTGGCTCAAATACTCCAATCATCCAAGGATTTTCAGAATAATCAGCATAAAATTCCAGTTCCAGCTTTACATCTTTAAGGTTAGGTAGGTTTACTACTGCATTGGCCACTTTGTCTGATCCACACTCCAGCTTTCCATCATATGTCAGTTTGTTACTTAAGGACATAATTTTACTACGGCAATTACAAAAATAATTTTAGTTTTGGTAGATAAAAATCAACATGAATTTCACTCATAGCTGACACAAATACCTGTTCATTCTGTACTGCACAGTTAATTGTACAACAGCATTCTTATTCTGCTCCAGTCTCTTGAATAAGCTTTCACTCATGCCAAGAGCTCTGTCAACAAATCAAATTCAGGCTTATCAGTGCACTGAAACTGTCCCATAAGAAGAATCTAATTTAAAATTAAAACTTCAAAAAAATTAAAAAATTAAAATAAAATTAAAATAAAATTAAAACTTCAACATCTGATTACCTTGCTTCACGGTTTAGCACCAGGGGAGGAAGCTGTTGATGATCCCCCACCAACACAAATCTCTGAGAAAAAAATAGTGGCCCTAGGCAGATTGGTTGGCTGATTTGAGAGGCTTCATCCACAATACAAAAATCAAAAGTTTTACGAGAAAATATTGGATGGTTTATTCCCATACATGTTGTTGCAACTATACGCTAAAAACAAAGAAACAAAATAGATGGATTATCTAACATATCCAAGTAATGTGACTTATTTTTCCCATATTTTATTCACTTATTCATTTATTTTTAAAGATTTTATCTATTTGAGAGAGAGAGAGAAAGAGAGAGAGAGAGAGAGAACATGGAGCTGGGTGAGAGGCAAAGGAAGAAGCAGATTTTCTGCTGAGCAGAGAGCCCCATGTGGGGCCTGATCCTGGGGCTCCAGGATCATGACCTGAGCTGAAGGCAGACACTTAGCTAAGCTACCCAGGCACCCCTTATTTATTTATTTTTTTTAAGATTTTACTTTTAAATAACCTCTACACCCAACGTAGGGCTAGAACTTACAACCCCAAGATCAAGAGTTTTGTGCTCCAAAAAAAAATTTTTTTTTTTATTTTTTAAAAAAAGAGTTTTGTGCTCCATTGACTGAGCAGGCCAGGTACTCACCAGTTTTTAAATTAAAAGTTCAAAATGAAGATTTTTGTCTGAAACAAGAGGAATTCCCCAATATTGTTTAATTCTGAAACATTTATGGTATGCAAAAAATTTTAGTTCTTTTTTACTATTAATTGAAAAATCAAGTAAATTTTCTAGACACTATTACAATGCTCAAATTGAATTATTTCCAAATGGAAAACTGAAATACTCGAGAGGCAGGAAATTAATAATTTTTTAAACTTTTTATTTATTTAAGTAATCTCTATACCCAATGTGGGCTCAAACTCACCACCCCAAGATCAAGAGTATATGACAAAGATTTTATTTTTTTTATTTTTATTTTTTTTAGTATATGACAAAGATTTTAAAGCAGCCATGATAAAAATGTTTCATTGAGCAACTATAAACATACTTGAATGAAATTAAAAAAAAAAAAAAACCACAGAAAGTCTCAACAAAAAAATAGAGGATAAAAAAAAAGCAAATGGAAATTTTAGAGCTGAAAATATAATAACCAAAAATTTAAAATCATGGAATTATACTCAACAGCAGGGGAGAGGGCAAAGATACAGTGAACTGAGTACACAGAAAAATATAAATTACATAGCCTGATTAACAGAAAGAAAACAGCCTGAAGAAAAATAAGAATGAACAATGACTGACAGATCCGTGGAATAATTCAAAGATTGAACATTTCCAGGACACCTGGGTAGCTCAGCAGTTGAGCATCTGCCTCTGGCTCAGGGAGTGATCCCGGGGTCCTGGGATCAAGTCCTGAATCGGGCTCCCAGGGGGGAGCCTGCTTCTCCCTCTGCCTATGTCTATGTCTCTGCCCTGGGCCAAAAGGCAGATGCTAAATTGCTGAGCCACCCAGGCAACCCTACCATGTACATTTTAAAAGACAGGGATCAAAACAACTAAAAACCAGACTGGAGAGTAGATAAAAACCTTATCCGGCTTTATACTTTATACAAGAAAGTCACTTCAAATTTAATGATATAGGCATGTCAAAAATTAAATACTTTATACAAGAAAGTCACTTCAAATTTAATGATATAGGCATGTCAAAAATTACTTTATACAAGAAAGTCACTTCAAATTTAATGATATAGGCATGTCAAAAATTAAAAGCTGGAGGATCACATTAATAGATTTTCTTGCTGAATGATCCTTCCATCATGGGAATAAATCCCACTTGTTCACAGTATATAAACCTTCTAATACACTGCTGAATCCTATCTGTGAATATACTGTTGAGAATGTTTGCATCAGTCAAATATGCCCAACGGGTTTTTTAAAATATTTACTTATTTAAGTAATCTCTACACCTAATGTGGGGTTCAAACAAACTCACAATCCCAAGATCAAGAGTCACATGGTCTTCCAACTAAGCCAGCCAGGCTTCATGTTTTTTGGGGGTTTTTGTTTTTTTAAAACACAGGTGCAAAAGTAACTCAATGTAGGGATGAATGGTTTTTCAAGGAGTGCTGCTGTAACAAATGGACATCAACAGGCAAAAACATACACCTTGACTTAAACTTCACAAATTACACAAAAACTCAAAATGGTCACAGACTTGAATGTAAAACTTAAAAGTGTAAAACTTTCAAAAAAAAAAAAAAAAGGAGAAACTTTCAGCATCTAGAAGTAGACAGAGTTTTTTAACTTGACACTGAAAGCAGAATGCATGAAAGTAAAAAATTTATATACTAGACTCTATCAAAATTAAAACCGTTTTTGCTGCAAAGGACCCTGTGAGGACAGTGAAAAAAACAAAAACAAAAAACTGTGGAGTGAGAGAACACATTCACAAATTATATATTCATTAAAGGAATAACATCCAGAATATATAAAAAATTCTCAAAACTCAACAGAAAAAAAGAATCCAAGTGGGACATGAAGAAATATTTCACTGAAGATACAGAGATAGGAAACAAGCACACAAAAACATCAATTACCATCATTAGGAAAATGCAAATTAAAATCACAATGAGGGCATGCCTGGATGGCTCAGCGATTGCAGATTGCCATCTGCCTTTGGCTCAGGGTGTGATCCCAAAATCCAGGATCAAGTCCCGCATCCTGCTCCTTGCAAGGAGCCTACTTCTCCTTCTGCCTGTGTCTCTGCCTCTCTCTCATGAATAAAAAATAAAATCTTAAAAAAAAAAAAAAAAACCACACATAAAATCACAGTGAGGTATCATTATATACCTATCAAAATATCCAAAATGAAAAACAGTAACATCACCAAATGCAGACAAGGATCATTCATACATTGCTGATGGTAATATAGAATGTTACAGCTGCTTTGGAAAACAGTTTGGTAGTTTTTTAAAAAAAAGCTAAACATGGGATCCCTGGGTGGCGCAGCAGTTTGGCGCCTGCCTTTGGCCCAGGGCGCGATCCTGGAGACCCTTGATCGAGTCCCACGTCGGGCTCCCGGTGCATGGAGCCTGCTTCTCCCTCTGCCTGTGTCTCTGCCTCTCTCTCTCTCTGTGTGACTATCATAAATAAAAATAAATAAATAAAAAAATTTTTAAAAAAAGCTAAACATGTAGGGAGCCCAGCTGGCTCAGTCTATAGAGCATGTGACCAAGTCTATAGACCCTTGATTACACAGGGGTGAGGTTTGAGCCCCAATGATAGGCACAGAGATAAAACAACAATATCAACAACCACAACCACAAAAAAAAAAACCTAAAAACTAAGCATGAAACTACCAAATGACCCAGAAATTCCACTTCTGAGCATTTATCCCATAGACTTACATCCACACACAATCCTGCACATGAATGTAGAGTGGCAGGTTTATTCACAATAGCCAAAAACTATCCAGATGTTTTTGAACAGGTGAATGGTTAAACAAACTGTGGAACATCCCTACAACAGAACAATACTCACCAATATAAAATAACAAACTATTCATAAACACAACCTGAATCTCCAGGGCACTTACAAAGTGAAAAACACCAACCCCAAAATGTTACATACTGTATGATGCCATTTATATAACATTCTTGAAATAAGAAAATTGTAGAAATTGAAAATAGATAAGTGGTTATCAGAGGTTAAGGAGGCGGTGGGGCAGAAATGAAGAGGGTATAGTTGTAAAAGTGCAACATGAATGCTCCTTGTGGTAATGGAGCTATTCTGTATCCAGACTGTATCAGTGTTCATATCCCGGTTATATTTTACTAGTTTTGTAAAATAGTACCATTGGGCAAAGGATATACATGATCTCTGTTATTTCTTAATACTGCATGCAAATCTATAATTACCTCAAATAAGAAGTTTAATTTTTAAAAAGTTAATTAAATATACACCTTAGCCACTTCAAAATTTTTCATTAATCAGTACAGATAATAAATAGACAAAGGAGCTGAAGGAACAGCCTATTAAATTTATTTTAGATGATTTTTTTTCAAAGACAAAAATATCACTTAAAACTTCACAGAAGGGGGCAGCCCGGGTGGCTCAGCGGTTTGGCGCTGCCTTCGGCCCAGGGCATGATCCTGGAGACCCGGGATTGAGTCCCACGTCGGGCTCCCTGCATGGAACCTGCTTCTCCCTCTGCCTGTGTCTCTGCCTCTCCCTCTGTCTCTCATGAATAAATAAATTAAATCTTAAAAAAAAAAAAAAAAAACTTCACAGAAGGGTGCCTGGCTGGCTCAGTCAGTAGAGCATGTGACTCTTGATCCTGGTGTCATGAGCTCCTGTCCCATGTTGGGTATAGAGATTGCTTAAAAATAAAATAAAATAAAAAACCTTCCCAGAAAAATGTATACAGACTTTTTTTTCAAGATTTTATTTATTTATTCATGAAAGACACAGAGAGAGGCAGAGACACAGGCAGAGGAAAAAGCAGGCTCCCTGCAATGAGCCTGATGCGGGGACTCAATTCCAGGACCCTGGGAATCATGACCCAAGCCAAAGGCAGATGCTCAACCACTGAGCCACTGAGATGTCCCTATATACAGACTTAACTAAAAAAACAAAAGCTACTTTCTATATGAAAGTCTCAAAGTCTAGAAACACCTATCATTAGACTATTCATGTACCATTGTCTTGAATTCAAACTTGCTAAAAAATCCTAATTATTAGTAGTTTTCTAGGTATGATATTGTAATATAATAATACATGTTTCATCTTCCTCTGGGTTCCTGACACAGAGCTCCTAAAACCCTTGGAATTTCCTCAGTGTTAGGGGTGAGAGGAATATCTTTTGTTATTCATAGTAAATCCCTTTCAACAATACCTGCATTTTTGCTGAGAGGACAGGAGTTGGTTGCCAGAGGAACCAATCTAGAGATTAAAAGGTTAGAACTTTCAGCCCCATCCCTACCCAACCCTACCCAGAGGACAGAGCCCCATCTTCTACTTAGGGAAGGGTAGAGGGGCAAGGGATTGAGCTAATCACCAACCACCAATGGTTTAATCAATTGTGCCTACATGATGGAATCTCCATGAAAACCCTACACAAAGGGGTTCAGGGAGGTTCTAGGGAAGGTGAACACATCATGGTGCTGGAAAGGTGGTTCATCTGGAGAGGATATAGAAGCTCCATGCCCCTTTCCACATTCCTAACCCTATGCATCTCTTCCATTTGACTGTTCCTAAATTGCATCCTGTATAACACATCCGGTAATATAATAAGTAAAGCACTTACTTGAATTCTGTTAGCCATTCTAGCAAATTATTGAACCTAAGGATGTGGTCATAGGAACCCTGATTTACGCCTGGTTGTTCAGATGAACAGGAGGCCCCCAATTGAGAGCTGAGAACTAAAGAGGGTAGTGCAATCTTAGTAAGCGGCTGAGCCTTAACCTGTGGAATCTGCACTAACTCCACTAGTGTCAGAAGCCTTGTGAGTAGAGAGAAATGGGCGTTTTCCATAACTAGGGTATTTTAAACTAGGAGATGGGAGCCCTGAATAAACCAGAAACATCATTTCAGTTCAAAAGCAAAGACAAACTATAAATTAATAAACTGGTCTCGCAGCCCAGGTGGCTCAGCGGTTTAGCACTGCCTTCAGCTCAGGGTGTGATCCTGGAGACTCGGGATCGAGTCCCACATCAGGCTCCTTGCATGGAGTCTGCTTCTCCCTCTACCTGTGTTTGTTCCTTTCTCTCTCTCTCTCTCTGTGTCTCTCATGAATAAATAAATAAAATCTTTAAAATAAAAAAATAAAAAAAACTGGTCAATGTGACAAAATTTCCCAGAATGGTGTTTCTCCACTTGGTCTGTCTACAAAAATTACTATTGGTATTATTATGCAATAATTGTACTTACATGACTGTTGTACAGTTCTTCCAGAAGAGCTAAGGATTTAATGGACTTCGATCTGCAAATTTCCTCTTCTGTGAATTTCTGGATGTCTTGATGTACCTTCTGAGTCCGACCCAAACGCAAAAATCCTATTTTAAACTTTGCTAACTTCAAAAGAATATTGTCAACAGCAGAGTGTGTATAGCTGGTCAACAAAACACTAAAACCACAGGTATAGAGAATTCTTACCTAATAATGAATAAAAGAAAGGAAAATAGCATTACTTTTAATTCCAGATAATTTTTAACATGCTTAAACTTAAATAGAAGCATCATTTTGAGCTGAGTCAAGGTAACATTTTACAAAATTATGAAGTCAAAAGGTTTTATGAAAATAACATGGCATTATCTTTTTTTTTTTTTTTAAGATTTTATTTATCTATTCATGAGAGACACAGAGAGAGAGAGAGAGGCAGAGACACAGGCAGGCTCCATGCAGGGAGCCCGACGTGGGACTCGATCCCAGGTCCCCAGGATTATGCCCTGAGCCAAAACAGGCACCAAACTGCTGAGCCACCCAGGTGTCCTGAAATTTCTCAATTTTAAAGGGAAGGATGGGACACCTGGGTGGCTTGATGTTGAGCGTCTATCTTTGGCTCAGAGCATGATCCCAGAGTCCTAGGATCAAGTCCCGCATCAGGCTACCTGCGTGAAGCCTGTTTCTCCCTCTGCCCCTCTCTGTGTCTCTCATGATTAAATAAATAAAATATTTTTTAAGAAAAAGGGAAGGAAAGCATACAATGATATACATGCCACCAACAGAAAGAGATCTCAGACAACCCTAAATACAAGAAACCTACAACATGATTACAACTTTTTGTGACAGCTTTTATATTTCTCATGTCATTCTAAAAGGTTAATTTGAAATAAAGCCTTTTGATCTAAAATTCAGCTCTTCTGATAGAAAACATCACATTCTCCGAACTGAGAAGCCAATTTAAAGAGTCTCTAAGCAAAAGCATAATAACCTTACTTACAAGAGTACATATTGTAGTTGTTTTTCCTGTTCCAGGCATACCCACAATGAGTGTGTAGTCTTTTGAAAGAAGTACCTTTTTCATTGCTTGCCTCTGAGGTTTATTCAAACCTACATTTAAATTTAAAAATAATAGGAAAAAGAATGTTGGATTTCAGTGAGCAAATTAACTATAAGAAACTTGCAGCCTCGGGACACCTGGGTGGCTCAGCGGTTAAGCATCTGCCTTCGGCTCCCGGAATCCCAGGATCAAGTCCACATCCGGCTCCCTGCATGGAGCCTGCTTCTCCTTCTGCCTGTGTCTCTGCCTCTCTCTGTGTGTCTCTCATGAATAAATAAGTAAAATCAAGAAAGGAAGGAAGGAAGGAAGGGAGGAAGAAAAGAAAAGAAAAGAAAAGAAAGAAACTTGCAGCCTCTATTCAACTCTGTTCTTCAATACGTCTTTTCAAAGTAAGAAAATGTCACAGTGATATTAAGGGATAAATGTAAACTTCTTCCCAAGAGAATCTGTCTAAAAACTATTATCACAAGTTTAATAAGTTATAAAAATGCGAGATAATAATGCACATTCAATTATAAATACAACCAAGAACAATCAATGGAAGCAGACATGCTGATTATCACATACCTTTTAGAATGCAGGCAACTGTATCCTTTGCATCATATGGAAGAACAGAACTGAGGTAGGATATAAACTGAGGTTCACGTAAGTCAATGATTAAATCTCGAAGTTTTTGGCTAAAAAGAAAAGGAAATGCTGTTAGAAATAACATTCCTTAGGAAAAGTGGGGTAAATTTCAGACTCGCTCATTGTTACAAACCTGACACAGGTATTTTCCATCAATTTAGAAAGATTTCCTAATGGGGTATCTATATCACAAGTTTTTTCTTCCTGGTCCAATCTGAACAAAGTTGATTCTGGGAGTACTGACACGTTCCTAAAACAGCAAAACAGGTGTACATGAATGTTTTTCATTTAACATGGTCAGTAGGTCTGTATAGAAAACATACTGCTGTCCTAAAAGAGTAAATGAGCCAGGATAGCTATTAAAATGGTTACCAGAAAAAAAAAAAAAAAATGGTTACCAGAGGCACATGGGTGGCTCAGTTGGTTAAGCATCTGCTTTTGGCTCAGGACATAATCTCAGGGTACTGCGATCGAGTCCGCATGGGGCTCCATACTGTGGGGAGAGTTTACTTCTCCCTCTCTCTCTGTCCCTTCTCCTGCTCATTCTCTCTCTCTCCTGCTCTCTCAAATAAATAAATTAAATTCTTTTTTAAAAAAACAAATGGCTACCAGGCCCTAATTCATACTTGCCAATCAGATAATATAAGAATGGTGGATTGGCAAGAAGAGGGGGGAAAAGTAGGGAAGGGCATGAGACACTAAGGTCAAAGCAATTAATCAGGAATCTACAATACCTGCTCACAATTCACTAGGCCTTGCTTTGCAATTTAGCCTGGGCTCACCACCCCTAGAAGGATCCTGAGCACATGGCCCCTCTCTCCTCCAATCTGGAACAAAGATCTTTCCTGATGTCTTTTCCCACTCTTCCCCCAGCTCCTAAACCTCTGGGGTTTCCTAGGGTCCCCTCCCTGGTCCCCTGCCCTACTATTTTTTCCTTTGGTTCCATGCCCTCATGTAGCTCTAAATCCCAAATCTACACTTTGACGCCTGACCTCACATTCCTCTTCCACCTCATTGCTCACCCAAGCTTCAGGTCTGGATGTCTAGCCGGCAGCAAAATCTTTCCACTTGGTCAAAACCCAGGCTTTTAAAACTCAATACATTCAAACTTGAACAAATCTTCATCCCTGCTGAATCTGATCCCCATTCTGATTTTAGTCAATAACTCTTGTCCCCATACCATTACCTTATTCCTTCCTTCTCCCATTCCCTTACCTCTTCCCAACCTCCACATCCAGTCAGCATCCAAATGTCAGCCAATTTTACTTTCTAAATACTTCTAGAAGTCACTCCATCTTTACTGCCAAAGAAATTACTGCTAGCCTGGACCCTGTAAGTTTCCTGGGGTCTATGCTTTCACTTTCATCTCTATTAATTAATGACTTCTCACAATGCATCCACAGAAAAATGCAAATCTGATTTACTCTTCTGTTTAAAACTCTTCAATACATCTGAATAAAGTCACAACATAACATGGTATATGAGACCTTCTATGAACTGACCTCCCTCATCACACACTCTTCTCTTAAGATTTTATTTATTTATTTGAGAGAGAGCCCTTGCCCAGAGGAGCAGAGCAGGGAAGGGCATAGGGAAATGGAGGAGACTTCCTGCTGAGCAGGGAGCCTGACTGGGACTCCATCCCAGGGCTCTGAGATCATGACCTGAGCCAAAGGCAGACACTTAACTGACTGAGCCACCTTGGAGCCCCTACACTCTCCATCTTTCACATTCCTGCAGTTTCCTGAATACTCCATTTCACAGCATATCACACCATCATGTCTTTATGTGTCATGTTCCTCTGCCTGGCATACTCTTCTCACATTGCTCCATCAGGCTAATTAATCCACCAAATGAAGATCCAGAATGACTTCTTTCAAAAAGCTTTCTCTGAGCTTCCTAAAACTGGGTTAAATGCCTCTCACCCATGTTCTCTTCAATTCAAACACTTATCATATTAGACCAAAAATATGTTTGTCTACCCATAAGATTATAAACTTCTCAAGGTTTTGCAAAGCAGGATAGGCACTAAATAAATAACTGCAAGGGACTACAGGATACTCTAACAGACAAAAGAAACAAGGTGACTTATACTCCAATGTCATGAAACCCAGACAAGGGCTGGTTATGGTTAAACTAAAAATACTGACTGGTAGAGAACAACCCTGGACAAGTCCAGGGCAGTTACCCAGAAGTCACTGCATTCCAATTGCTGATCTCCATCCATTAAAATATGGCAATGCATAGCCTGCACTTGAATGCAAGAAAGGCTGGAAGTACAGGAAGAGGGGAATGTAGATATTGGTGAACATGGATAGTGGTCTCAACCACAAACTTTCATATCAACTACTCTATTTACTTAATATTTTTCTTTAAATGAACTCACTTTGTTTTAACAGAGATAAATATACTTTGTCACAACCACAAATTGGGAAAAAAAAAGTCTCTTTTTAAAAAGACTTTATTTTTAAGTAATCTCTACACCCAACATGGGGCTCGAAACCTACAACTCTGAGATCAAGAGTTACATGCTTGACTAAGCCAGCCAGGTCCCCAAAACAGTTCTTTTTAGAAGGATAAAATGAAACGGTGAGTGCCCACACTGCTACAAATAAGATTCACAGCTAATAGGGAATCTAGCCTGCCTGCCATTCATGTGTCCTAAGAACTAGATAAATCAGGTCTACAATTAGTATTATGAAACAGAATATACTAAGCAAAAGTTTAGCAGTTTGGTAGTTTCTCAAAATGTTAAACTCAAAATTAGTACACAGCCCAAGAATTCCATTAATAGGTCTCTACAAAGGAAAATAAAAATATATTCACATAGGGGCGCTTATGTAGCTCAGCTGGTTAAGCCCCCGACTCTTGACTTCGGCTCAAGCCATGATCTCAAGGTTCTGAGATCGAACCCCACGTCAGGTTCCATGCTCAGAGGGGAATCTGCTTCTCTCTCCCTAAAATAAATAAATCTTTAAATAAGTAAATAAAGTCTTAAAAATATAAATATATATATATATAAATTCACGTAAATATTTGTATGTGAAGGATGCCTAAGTGGCTCAGTGATTGAGTGTCTGCCTTCGGCTTGGGGCGTGATCCTTGAGTTCCAGGATCAAGTCCCACATCAGGTTCCTTGCATGGAGCCTGCTTCTCCTCTGTCTGCCTATGTCTCTACCTCTCTCTCTCATGAATAAATAAAATGTTTTTTAAAAATCTGTATGTGAATATTTATAGCAACATTACCATAACACCCAAAAAGTGGAAACAACACAAATGTCCATCAGCTGGTGAATAGATGAGCAAAATGTGGCCTATCTACATAACCGAATATTATTCAGCCATAACATAGATGAACCTCAGAAACATTATACTGAGTAAAAGAAGCTAGGCAAACAAAATAAAACAAAACAAACAAATAATATGTTGTACAGGGTGACCCAGTGGGTTAAGTCTCTGACTTCGGCTTAGGTCGTGATCTTAGGGTCCTGGGATTGAGCCCCAGAGTTGGGCTCCCCGCTCAGTGGGGAGTCTGCTTATCTCTCTCTCTCTCTCTCTCAAATAAGTAAATAAAGTCTTTAAAAAAAAAAAGAAAGAAAGAAAGAAATATCCAGAAGAGATAAACCCAACAGACAGAAAACAGACTGGTTATTGCCAGGGGCTGGGGAGAGGGGTAGTGACTAGTTAATGGGTACATTTTCTTTCAGGGCAATGATACTAGATAGAAGTGACATTTACATGATATGCTATGAATGTATTAAATGTCACTGAACTGTACATTTTTAAATGGTTAGTGGTCAATTTTAGATTATGTGGCATTACCTCAATTTTTTTTTTTAAGATTTCATTTATTTGGGATCCCTGGGTGGCGCAGCGGTTTGGCGCCTGCCTTTGGCCTGGGGCGCGATCCTGGAGACCCGGGATCGAATCCCACGTCGGGCTCCCGGTGCATGGAGTCTGCTTCTCCCTCTGCCTGTGTCTCTGCCTCTCTCTCTCTCTCTCTCTCTCACTGTGTGCCTATCATAAATAAATTAAAAAAAAAAAAAAAAAGATTTCATTTATTTATTCATGAGAGACACAGAGAGAAGCAAAGATACGGGCAGAGGGAGAAGCAGGCTCCCCATAGGGAGACCAATGTGGAACTCAATCCCAGGACCCCAAGACCCCAGGACCCTGGGATCATAACCCAAGCCAAAGGCAGATGCTCAACCACTGAATCACCCAGGCGCCCTACCTCAATTTTTTTTTTAAAAAGCAAATGAAGGGGATGCCTGGGTGGCTCAGTGGTTTGGCGCCTGCCTTCGGCCCAGGACATAATCCTGGAGTCCCAGGATCGAGTCCCACATCGGGCTCCCCACATGGAGCCTGCTTCTCCTCCCTCTTCCTGTGTCTCTGCCTCTCTCTGTGTCTCTCATGAATAAATAAATAAAACTTAAAAAATAAATAAAAAAGCGAATGAAGTGGAGCACCTGGATGGCTCAGCTGGTGGAGTGTGGGACTCTTGATTTCGGGGTTGTGAGTTCAAGTCCTACATTGGGCATAGAGATTACTTAAAAAAGGAGGGGGGGTAATGAAGCACTGATACATCCTACTACATAAAGATGAATCTCAAGAACATTGTGCTAAGGGAAAAAAAGTCAGTCACAAAAGGCCACATAGTATAAGATCCCATTTCTATGAAATGTTCAGAACAGGGACATCTATAGGATCAAAAAGGAAACATGACTGCCTGGCGTAGGAGGAATGAATACCAAAGGACACAAGGGTTCTTTTGGGGTGATGAAAATATTCTTTTCAAAATATGATTTTGGTGATGGCTACACAACTCTAAGCATATACTAAAAACCATGAATAATGGTTTAAATGAATAAACTGTGTATAGTGTGCAACTTATGTATCAATAAAGCTGTTATCCCACCAGAGGGACATTTCATTACCTGTCCAATAAACAGGTTACTGATGTCACGTTAATCTCCTTCACATATCCCCTAGACAAAGCAAATAGTGTTCTCTCTTCTCCACTTAAAATAATCCTATCACCTGCCATTAGATTTGTGACAGGAATGTCACCATTTTTACGTTGAAAATTATGTAAATATTGTCCATCACAAATTGTCTTTACACATTCTGTTCTAATCAGGTTTCCAATGCAGCTGCCATTCTCTTCCCTAAGAAACAGAAAGAAAGACAGTGAGAGAAAGCTTCCATTTACATCATATATAAAAATACTGAATTTGCATTTTCCCACAATTTACTTGTTCATCTGGCCCCTGGAAGCTATAATGTTAATACCTACTCAATCAGTTTTACACTTTCCACAATCTACATTAAAGTGTCAGAAATGCTAAGAAACATTCTGAGTTTTGAAATAATCCCTCATCAAAAGACATCTGGACAAGTGCTAAGGAGTACATACCTTATTTCATTCACAGGCTGGGAACTCTGAACAACATGTGCATCAGCACTTTGAAGCTTAAACAACATCCCCACTTCCTATGCTGATACACGTAACATTACAAGACAAAATGATCATGTTTTTCCTGAAGTTGATGTGAAGAAAATAAGTACCTATTTCTTTAGCATTTACAAGAGGATTTATAATTATTGTTACTAAAATAATGGCAAGCAAGTTGATAATTCCACTGCTTCTAAGAAATAAGTATTAAGTATTTACAACCTTTAGACACTACTAAGTACAACTTCAGAAGCTTGTTGGCATGTACACTTGACAGTCACTATACTTACGCAGTCTATCAAAAACAACTTAAATTTTATCCACTGTAATGATTCCTTGTGTTAAAATTTACTATGAAGGAAAAATAAATAAATAAATAAATAAGTAAATAAATAAATAAATAAATAAATAAATAAATAAAAATAAAAAATTTACTATGAAGGAAATAACAGTCCAATTATTTCTTTTTTTTTTTAATTTTTTTTATTTTATTTATGATAGTCACACAGAGAGAGAGAGAGAAGCAGAGACACAGGCAGAGGGAGAAGCACGCTCCATGCACCAGGAGCCCGACATGGGATTCAATCCCGGGTCTCCAGGATCACGCCCTGGGCCAAAGGCAGGCGCCAAACCGCTGTGCCACCCAGGGATCCCAGTCCAATTATTTCTAAAGTTACATTAAAATCAACATTCATACTGGAAAGTTATAAATAAGTGGATCAAATGGAATGAAATATTACATAAAGAAAAATACTAAGCAAAGACATACAAAATTACTTTATAAGCAACTTGTAAAAAATAGGGACACCTGGATGGCTCAGCAATTGAGTTTCTGCCTTTGGCTCAGGTCATAATCCCAGGATGCAAGATCAAGTCCCACATCAAGCTCCCTGCGAGAAGCCTGCTTCTCCCTCTGCCTATGTCTCTGCCTCTCTCTGTGTCTCTCATGAATAAATAAATAAATCTTAAAAAAAAAAAAAAAAAAAAAACTTGTAAAAAATAGATCTCTATAGGAAACAAACGGGGGGTTGCTGGAAGGGAAGTGGGTAAGGGAATGGGGCAACTAGGTGATGGACATTAAGAAGGGCATGTGATGTAATGAGCACTGGGTTCTGTATGCAACTGATGAATCACTAAACTCTACCTCTGAAACTAAAAAAGTTCTTTTTAATTTAAAAAAATTAAAAATATGTCTCACAAAATAAAAGATGGACCAATTTTAGAAAATTTGAATCTGAAAATATGAACGTCTTAAAGACTAGTATTTAAAGTATTAAGTAAAACGTCATTAATTTGTACTAGGATGCTAAAATTCACCTCATATTAAATTTTATCCTCTTTTCACTGATGAAAAAGGACTAATAATTTTTAAAATAAGATTACTCAAGACATATTTATAATGAAAATAACAGTGCTCCTACTTAGAGACAATTCGTTGACAGCCATCTAGAGTTGGCATGAATATACAAAATTGCACATCTCTGCCATGATATCATGTATCCCGTATTTTTCCTGATTCTAAATACCATCCCATTAGCTAATCTAAATTACTGAAGTTTTACTGTATTAGATGAACCACTTACATTTCTGAAGCAGGCATTAACCATATATGTTGGTGATTCTTTTTATTATCCTTTGATTGTGACTCCAGGGTTAACATTAGACACCAAAGGCTAAAATACTCCAAGTGTGTAAGCTTTAGATGTTGGGTTTCTTCTTTTATTTTGGGCAGCATGCTAATCGGGACTGAACTGTCATCCGTCTGTTGTTCAACTGCTCTAAAGAAAGATGTATATAAAACATTTCACTGGCTAGCTATAAAAATGAGGTTATTTCTGAAATAAGCATACATACATGATGATCACTGTAACTTTTTTTTTTTAGAGTCAAACACACTTTATTCAGCACAGGAATGTGTGAACAGAGGACCTTGGGCAGGGTTCCTGACAAAGAGCTCTGCTTCAAACCCTGCTGTAAACGGAGCAAAGGTCATCATATAAACCACTGGGCCCAGAGGGATGATCACTGTAACTTTTAACCACAGGTCCTAATTTTCTTTAAAAGTCATTTCAGGGGATCCCTGGGTGGCTCAGCAGTTTAGCGCCTGCCTTCAGCCCAGGGCGTGATCCTGGAGTCCCGGGATCAAGTCCCGGGATCGAGTCCCACATCAGGCTCCCTGCATGAAACCTGCTTCTCCCTCTGCCTTCTCTGCCTCTCTTTCTGTGTCTCTCTTGAATAAATAAATAAAATATTTTTAATTTTTATATCCTCTCTCTCTCTCTTTATGAATAAATAAAATCTTAAAAAAAAAAGTCATTTCAACATTTTATAAGCCAAATAGCTTTTTACAAAACAAAATGCTTACAAAACCCAGTATAACATTATTTTGCTTTTAAGGACTATCACCCTAATAGCTACTTAAGTTTGGTATGCTCTAGTTTTCATTCCTATAATTATAGCAATTTTACACATTGTGTACACCTTCATCTCTCAAAGTCACAATTTGTACATACAGCTCTGTGCCAGTAAAGTCAACATAAAAACACGGTTAATTACATAGAGTATCAATTATGCTTAATACTAATTTTTCAATTTTTAGTATATGTGCAGCTGAAGTGAGCACTAATTTTTCGATTTTTAAACAGAAACAAGTGTTATAGGACAGCATACAAAACATAGAGAATAAAACAATATTTCAAAAAAATATGCTTCTCCTATAGGCCCAAACGTCCCAGAGTTCATGCTCCTTTGCATTAAAAGAGCTTTTGTATGATATACTTTGAAAAGTCCTTTATGGGAATTTTTTTTTTAAGATTTTATTTATTTATTCGTGAGAGATAGAGAGAGAGAGAGAGGCAGAGACACAGACAGAGGGAGAAGCAGGCTCCATGCAGGGAGCCCAATGTGGGACTGGATCCCAGGACTCCAGTATCACGCCCTGGGCCAAAGGCAGGCACTAAACCGCTGAGCCACCCAGCCATCCCCTTTTTTTTCCCCTAAAGATTTATTATTCATTCATGAGAGACACAGAGAGAGAAAGGCAGAGACATAGGCAGAGGGAGAAGCAGGTTCCCCATAGGGAGCCCGATGCAGGACTCAAGCACAGATCCTGGGATCACACCCTAAGCCGAAGGCAGACGCTCAATCATTGAGCCACCAAGGCATCCCCCTTTGTGGGAATTCTTAGGCTGAACTGGAACTTTGGTCTTGATTTGATCTTGTTTCCTACTCTATATATACATCTAACTATTTTTTGTGTCCTTAAAAACACTCACTGACCTATGAAGGTATAAATACAAACCACTTTTTATGACACCTGAAAAACATTCCCTATGTAGAAAAATAGATACATAGGTGCCTGACTGGCTTAGTAGGTGGAACATGCAACTCTTGATCTCAGGATTGTAAATTACTGCCCTATGCTGGGTGTAGAGATCACTTAAAAAATCTTAAAAATGGATGCCTGGGTGGCTCAGCAGTTAGGTACCTGCCTTTGGCTCAGGGCGAGATCCTGGGGTTCGAGGATCTAGTCCCACATCGGGCTCCCTGCATGGAACCTGCTTCTCTCTCTGCCTGTGTCTCTGCCTCTCTCTCTCTCTCTATGTCTCTCATGAATAAATAAGTAAATTTTTTTTTTAAATCCTAAAAAAAGAAAAATAGGCATATATAAACAGGAAGACAAGTCTGTTGAATTATATCAAGTTATATGTCTGAAAGAACCAATTTCCCCGTGTTTTTTTTTTAATTTTATTTATTTATTCATGAGAGACATAGTGGGGGGGTGGGGGGCAGAGATACAGGCAGAGGGAGAAGCAGGCTCCATGCTGGGAGCCCAATGTGGGACTCGATCCTAGGTCTCCAGGATCAGGCCCTGGACTGAAGGCGGCGCTAAACTGCTGAAACACCCAGGCTACCCCAATTTTCTTGTTTTTAACTACACAAAGCAATTAAGAAATAGAAGAATTCAGGGTACCTGGGTGGCTCAGTGGTTGAGCGTCTACATTCGGCTCAGGGCGTGATCCTGGGTCTGGGGATCAAGTCCCATACAGAGCTCCCTATGAGGAGCCTGCTTCTCCCTCTGTCTATGTCTCTCATGAATAAATAAATAAAATCTTAAAAAAAAAAAAGAAGAAGAATTCTGAAAGTCTCATTTAAGAAAAGCTATATAACATTTAAAATTCCTATACTTCCTTTTTTAAGATTTTATTTTTCAGGGCAGCCCAGGTGGCTCAGCCGTTTAGTGCTTGCCTTCAACTCGGGGCCTGGTCCTGGAGACCTGGGATCGAATCCCACGTCAGGCTCCCTGCATGGAGCCTGCTTCTCCCTCTGCCTCTGTCTCTGTCTCTGTCTCTCTCTGTGTCTCTCATGAATAAATAAAATCTTAAAAAAAAAAAAAAAAAGATTTTATTTTTCAGCTATCTCTACACCCTACATTTTTTCAAACTTAAAACCCAAAATCAAGTCACATGCTCCACCAAATGAGCCAGCTAGGTGCCCCTGTACTACATCTTTCTTACCCAGATTCGATTAAGTCCTAAAATTATTTCAGTTCCCCAGAAACTATTTGTAGCAAGATTAAAATAACCACTTTTGGAAAAAGTTTAAAAGGCATTCTATTATTGAGTTAACACTGAATTGGAATTAATACTTTTGAAAGACAATGTTTTTACCTGCTATAAAGAGCACAGTTGCCAATTTGTGAACAATATTTACAAGATTGCTGGTCTTCAATTATTTGTGGCAAAGGAGCAAGCTTTGTCTTTTCCTTTTCAATAGCAGATTTACTAATACGGTGAAACAAAGAGAATGCCATCTGGTTTCTTAGCCTTAATAATTCTGTGGGAAAAAAAGGGAAGGAGGTGTTTAAGAATTAAGTGAAGTTTATTATATATCTTTCTCATGTAAAACTTCAAGATTTAAAAACATAAAATGAACATTTGTATTTCCCATTACACTAGATACTATGAACATTTCGGTGTATATTTCCTTAAATTTTTGTTTACTTGGTAAGTTCTTTTAAACAACCATATATCTCATAACTGATAAATATTGTGAAGCTGGTATTTTTAGCTAAATGCTAAGGATAAATACAGCTATCTAGAGTATCTAAATACAAGACAAGTTTATTTTTTTTTTATATTTTTTTAAGACTTATTTATTTATTTATTCAGAGAGAGCGAAAGAGAGGCAGAGACACAGGCAGAGAGAGAAGCAGGCTCCATGCAGAGAGCCCGACGCGGGACTCGATCCCGGGTCTCCAGGATCACACCCCAGGCTGCAGGTGGCGCTAAACTGCTGCGCCACTGGGGCTGCCCACAAGACAAGTTTAAAATAAATTTTTATATAATAAAATTTTAAAAGGCTAAAGATGTTTTCAATTATACAGTATATTGTTAAAATTCTTCTTAAAAAGAACAGCTATACGCCAATAAATTAGGCAATCTAGAAGAAATGGACGCATTCCTAGAAAGCCACAAACTACCAAAACTGGAACAGGAAGAAATAGAAAACCTGAACAGGCCAAAAACCAGGGAGGAAATTGAAGCAGTCATCAAAAACCTCCCAAGACACAAAAGTCCAGGGCCAGATGGCTTCCCAGGGGAATTCTATCAAACGTTTAAAGAAGAAACCATACTTATTCTACTAAAGCTGTTTGGAAAGATAGAAAGAGATGGAGTACTTCCAAATTCGTTCTATGAGGCCAGCATCACCTTAATCCCAAAACCAGACAAAGACCCCACCAAAAAGGAGAATTACAGACCAATATCCCTGATGAACATGGATGCAAAAATTCTCAACAAGATACTAGCCAATAGGATCCAACAACACATAAAGAAAATTTTCACCATGACCAAGTAGGATTTATCCCCGGGACACAAGGCTGATTCAACACTCGTAAAACAATCAATGTGATTCATCATATCAGCAAGAGAAAAACCAAGAACCATATGATCCTCTCATTAGATGCAGAGAAAGCATTTGACAAAATACAGCATCCATTCCTGATCAAAACTCTTCAAAGTGAAAAAATAAAAAATAAAAACTCTTCAAAGTGTAGGGATAGAGGGAACATTCCTCAACATCTTAAAAGCCATCTACGAAAAGCCCACAGCAAATATCATTCTCAATGGGGAAGCACTGGGAGCCTTTCCCCTAAGATCAGGAACAAGACAGGGATGTCCACTCTCACCACTGCTATTCAACATAGTACTGGAAGTCCTAGCCTCAGCAATCAGACAACAAAAAGACATTAAAGGCATTCAAATTGGCAAAGAAGAAGTCAAATTCTCTCTCTTTGCCGATGACATGATACTCTACATAGAAAACCCAAAAGCCTCCACCCCAAGATTGCTAGAACTCATACAGCAATTTGGTAGCGTGGCAGGATACAAAATCAATGCCCAGAAATCAGTGGCATTTCTATACACTAACAATGAGACTGAAGAAAGAGAAATTAAGGAGTCAGTCCCATTTACAATTGCACCCAAAAGCATAAGATACCTAGGAATAAACCTAACCAAAGACGTAAAGGATCTATACCCTAAAAACTATAGAACTTCTGAAAGAAATTGAGGAAGACACAAAGAGATGGAAAAATATTCCATGCGCATGGATTGGCAGAATTAATATTGTGAAAATGTCAATGTTATCCAGGGCAATGTACACGTTTAATGCAATCCCTATCAAAATACCATGGACTTTCTTCAGAGAGTTAGAACAAATTATTTTAAGATTTGTGTGGAATCAGAAAAGACCCCGAATAGCCAGGGGAATTAAAAAAAAAAAAAAAAACCATAGCTGGGGGCATCACAATGCCAGATTTCAGGTTGTACTACAAAGCTGTGGTCATCAAGACAGTGTGGTACTTGCACAAAAACAGACACATAGATCAATGGAACAGAATAGAGAACCCAGAAGCGGACCCTGAACTTTATGGTCAACTAATATTCGATAAGGGAGGAAAGACTATCCATTGGAAGAAAGACAGTCTCTTCAATAAATGGTGCTGGGAAAATTGGACATCCACATGCAGAAGAATGAAACTAGACCACTCTCTTTCACCATACACAAAGATAAACTCAAAATGGATGAAAGATCTAAATGTGAGACAAGATTCCATCAAAATCCTAGAGGAGAACACAGGTAACACCTTTTTTGAACTCAGCCACAGTAACTTCTTGCAAGATACATCCACAAAGGCAAAAGAAACAAAAGCAAAAATGAACTATTGGGACTTCATCAAGATAAGAAGCTTTTGCACAGCAAAGGATACAGTCAACAAAACTAAAAGACAACCTACAGAATGGGAGAAGATATTTGCAAATGACGTGTCAGATAAAGGGCTAGTTTCCAAGATCTATAAAGAACTTATTAAACTCAACACCAAAGAAACAAACAATCCAATCATGAAATGGACAAAAGACATGAAGAGAAATCTCACACAGGAAGACATAGACATGGCCAACATGCACATGAGAAAATGCTCTGCATCGCTTGCCATCAGGGAAATACAAATCAAAACCACAATGAGATACCACTTCACACCAGTGAGAATGGGGAAAATTAACAAGACAGGAAACCACAAATGTTGGAGAGGATGCGGAGAAAAGGGAACCCTCTTACACTGTTGGTGGGAATGTGAACTGGTGCAGCCACTCTGGAAAACTGTGTGGAGGTTCCTCAAAGAGTTAAAAATAGACCTGCCCTACGACCCAGCAATTGCACTGTTGGGGATTTACCCCAAAGATACAGATGCAATGAAACGCCGGGACACCTGCACCCCGATGTTTATAGCAGCAATGGCCACAATAGCCAAACTGTGGAAGGAGCCTCGGTGTCCATCGAAAGATGAATGGATAAAGAAGGTGTGGTTTATGTATACAATGGAATATTACTCAGCCATTAGAAACGACAAATACCCACCATTTGCTTCAACGTGGATGGAACTGGAAGGTATTATGCTGAGTAAAGTAAGTCAATCGGAGAAGGACAAACATTTTATGTTCTCAATCATTTGGGGAATATACATAATAGTGAAAGGGAATAGAAGGGAAGGGAGAAGAAATGTGTGGGAAATATCAGAAAGGGAGACAGAACATAAAGACTCCTAACTCTGAGAAACGAACTAGGGGTGGTGGAAGGGGAGGAGGGCGGGGGGTGGGGGTGAATGGGTGACGGGCACTGAGGGGGGCACTTGACGGGATGAGCACTGGGTGTTATTCTGAATGTTGGTAAATTGAACGCCAATAAAAAATAAATTTATTATAAAAAAAATAAAAAATAGAAAAATAGAAAAAAAAATACAACTAGGGCAGCCAGGGTGGTTCAGAGGTTTAGCGCCACCTTCAGCCCAGGGCGTGATCCTGGAGACCCAGGATCGAGTCCCAAGTCAGGCTACCTGCATGGAGCCTTCTCCCTCTGCCTGTGTCTCTGCCTCTCTCTGTGTGTCTCTCATGAATAAATAAATAAAATATTTTAAGAAAATAAAAAAATAAAAAATACAACTAAAAATACATAAATAAGCAAATAAGCAAATAAATAAAACCACAACCACACATTATATTTTAGGCCTAGCAAATACAGTGAATGATTTTCAGGTATATATACCTGATTACTAAAGGTTAAAGGTTACTAAAGGTTAAAGGAAAAACCAAACAAATAAAACCCAGGGAAGTAAATTGAGAAAGAACAACTCTACCTCTTTTATCAAGATGGTTGGCAGGCACAGGGTACATGTTGCCAGTCTTGAGGTAAAGGAGCAGGCCGGCCTCTGGGTCAGCTCTCCTCTCTTGGCTCAGCAGTGTATACAAAACAAGCTGTGAAAACACTGTATGTTTTGTCAAATAAAAACTTTAACTTTCATGTGTGCATGTGTGTTCAGCAATCAACATATAACTATAATTTTTTTTCATAACTATAATTTTAAAATCAAAAAGTCAGGGTGCATGGGTGTTGGGTCAGTATCCAACTGTGGGTTTTGACTCAGGTCATGATCTCACGGGTTATGGGATCCAGCCTCATGACCAGCTCCTTGCTCATCAGGGAGTCTGCTTGAAAGATTCTCCCCCTCTACCTCTACCCCCACCTCGCAACACACATGCATACACTCATACTTTCTCTGCTCTCTCATTATCTCTAAAAATGAATAAATAAATCTTAAAAAAATAATAAATAAAAATTAAAAAAAATAAAAACGTCAGTTATTTCCATTTTGAAAATAACATAAAGCAAATTAGCAGAGGTAATACAATAATTCCATGACAAATACTTAACTTCTACAACATGAACACTGTTTATGCTTCTCAATTTTACACAAAGAAGAAATACATAGAATTTTTCTTAGATAGTAAATATTTAGGTTTCCAATAAATTAAAGAGGAAAATTAACTGAACTATATTTTACATTGTGAAGTTAACAGTCTTTACACACTATTTTCAGGATGCCTGGGTGGCTCAGTTTAGCACCTGCCTTCGGCCCAGGGCGTGATCTTGGAGTCCCGGGATCGGGTCCCACATCGGGCCCCTTGCATGGAGCCTGCTTCTCCCTCTGCCTATGTCTCTGCCTCTCTCTCTCTCTCTCTCTCTCTCTCTCTCTGTGTGTGTGTGTGTGTGTGTGTGTGTGTGTGAGATGAATAAATAAAATCTTTAGGAAAAAAAACCCCACTATTTTCCCTGTATAAAATAAGTGAATTAGGAGCATCTGAGTGGTTCAGTCCATTAAGCATCTGCCTTCAGCTCAGGTCGTGATGTCAGGGTCCTGGGATCAAGGCCGGCATCAGGCTCCCTACTCAGTGGGAAGCCTGCTTCTCCCTCTCCCTTGCCCTTCCTCCCCACCACCCCTGCTCTTGCTCTCTCATTATCTCTCCCTCAAATAAATAAATAAAGTCTTTTTTTAAAATTGATTTTTTTTTAAATTTTTATTTATTTATGATAGTCACACAGAGAGAGAGAGAGGCAGAGATAAAGGCAGAGGGAGAAGCAGGCTCCATGCACCGGGAGCCTGACGTGGGATTCGATCCCGGGTCCCCAGGATCACGCTCCGGGCCAAACGCAGGCGCCAAACTGCTGCGCCACCCAGGGATCCCTAAAAATTGATTAAATAAGTGAACTAAATGCTAAAATGCCTATTATTTATGTCATAGTTACTGGGACAACTAAATGAGGCTAACTTTACAGAGTTCACTGGTTTTGCAGAGCATGAGTCACTATTAACTGTGTTAAATGTATGTGGTGCTCTCCAGAGAAACCACCTAAGACAAGTTAGAAACAGCTGCTTTATAGTTCATGAAAACACCGTAGCGACAACAGCAAGTCATTTAGTCGTATACAACCTACAAACAAGATAATATGCTTTCCAAGAGAATTCCAAGATTAAAAAGATGAATGATTTATGTCTTTGTTTGGTTGGTTTTTAGTAGGCTCCACACCCAGTGTGGAGCCCAATATGGGGCTTGAACTCAGGACCCGGAGATTAAGACTTGAGCAGAGATCAAGAGCTGGAAGCTTAACCAACTGAGCCACCCAGATGCCCCTGATTTATGTTTTTAAACCATAAAATTCCAGGGGCACCTGGGTAGCTCAGTCAGTTAAGTGTCTGCCATTTGCTCAGGTCATGATCTCAGGGTCCTGGGATGGAGCCCTGCATCAAGTAGTGAGCCTGCTTAGCCCAATCCTACCCTCCTCCCTCCTCCATCCTCGCTCATGCTCTCTCTCAAATAAATAAATAAATCATAAAATCATAAATACCAAGACCTGTCATTATAATTAACATGCCTAGGTAGGTCAACTTATAACAAGATTCCTGTTTTCTTTTTTTTAAAGATTTTATTTATTTATTCATGAGAGACACACAGAGAGAGAGACGCAGGGACACAGGCAGAGGGAGAAGGAGAAGCAGGCTCCATGCAGGGAGCCTGACATGGGACTCGATCCCAGGTCTCCAGGATCAGGCCCTGGGCTGAAGGCAGTGCCAAACCGCTGAGCCACCTGGGCTGCCCAGATTATTGTTTTCTAAGCTATATTTAAAATGTAATGGGGCACCTGGCTGGCTCAGTAGATAAAGCATGTAACTCTTGATCTCAGGATCGTAAAGACTATAGAGATTACTTAAAGTAATATCTTTAACTAAATAAATTAATCTAATTTAATATAGCATTATCTGCAGCATATACATTAATTTTATCTATAAATTTTTTTTTAATTTTTTTTTATTTATGATAGTTACAGAGAGAGAGAGAGAGAGAGAGAGAGGGAGGCAGAGACACAGGCAGAGGGAGAAGCAGGCTCCATGCACCAGGAGCCCGACGTGGGATTCGATCCCGGGTCTCCAGAATCGCGCCCTGGGCCAAAGACAGGCGCTAAACCGCTGCGCCACCCAGGGATCCCTAATTTTATCTATAAATTCATCATCAAGTGCCCAAGACAGGCTTATAAAAACCAAAAATAAAACAAATTTATTGATTTTTGTACTTTTGTTCCCATCAAAAATAGTAGTATTTGTCAAAAATAGTAGTATTTGTCAAAAATAAACTGCTAGGACTTTACCAAAATAAAAAGCTTTTACACAGCAAAGAAAACCATCAACAGGGGTGCCTGGGTGGCTCAGCAGTTAAGCATCTGCCTTCAGCTCTGGGCATGATCCCAGAGTCCCAAGATCGAGTCCCACATCAGGCTACCTGCATGGAGCCTGCTTCTCCCTCTGGCTCTACCTCTCCCTCTGTCTCTCTGTCTCTCATGAATAAATAATATCTTTAAAAAAAAATCAACAAAATAAAAAAGCAACCTACTGAATGAGAGAAGGTATCTGCAAATGATATATCCCAAAAAAGGTAATATTCAAAATATATAAATAACTTATAGGGACGCCTGGATGGCTCAGCAGTTGAGCGTCTGCCTTTGACTCAGGGCATAATACTGGGATCCAAGATCCAGTCCTGCATCGGGCTCCCTAACCCTAAGGGGAGCCTGCTTCTCCCTCTGTGTCTCTGCCCCTCTCTCTCTCTGTGTCTCTCATGAATAAATAAATAAATAAATCTTTAAAAAAAAAAAAAAAAAGAACTTAAACAACTCAACCCAAAAAAGCAAATAATCTGATTAAAAATGGGCAGAGAAGGATCCCCGGGTGGCGCAGCGGTTTAGCGCCTGCCTTTGGCCCAGAGCGCGATCCTGGAGACCCGGGATCGAATCCCACGTCAGGCTCCTGGTGCATGGAGCCTGTTTCTCCTTCTGCCTGTGTCTCTGCCTCTCTCTCTCTCTCTGTGTGACTATCATAAATAAATTAAAAAATTTTTTTAAAAATGGGCAGAGATCCTAAAGAGACATTTTTCTATAGAAGACCTATAGATGGCCAACAGACACATTAAAAAATGCTCAGTGTCAGGAAAATGCAAATCAAAACCACAATAAGGTATCATCTTACATCTGTCAAAATGGCTAGAATCACAAAGACAAGAAATAACAAGTGTTCACAAGGATATGGAGAAAAAGGAACACTGTTGGTGGGAATGTAAATTGGTACAGCCATTGCAGAAAACAGCACAGAAGTCCCGCAAAAAATTAAAAATAGAAATAATATACAATCCAGTAATTCCACTACTAGGTATTTACCCGCAGAATGCAAAAACATTAATTTGAAAAAAATATATGCACCGCTATGTTTAGTGTAGCATTATATACAATAGCCAAGATATGGAAACAACTTAAGTGTCTACTTTTTTTATTTTTTCCTTTTTAAAAAATTTAAATTCAATTAAGTGTCCACTGATAGATGAATAGATAAAGAAGATGTGGTGTTTATATATAATGGAATACTACTCAGACATAAAAAATGAGATCTTGGGCAGCCTGGGTGGCTCAGCAGTTTGGCGCCACCTTCAGCCCAGGGCCTGATCCTGGAGACCCAGGATCCAGTACCACGTCAGGCTCCCTGCATGGAGCCTGCTTCTCCCTCTGCCTGTGTCTCTGCCTCTCTCTCTCTCTCTCTCTCTCGCTCTCTCTCTCTCTTATGAATAAATAAATAAAATCTTTAAAAACAAATGAGATCTTGCCATGTGTCACACCATGGATGGACCTAAAGGTCTTATGGTAAAATAAGTCAGATGCAGAAAGACAAATACCATACGATTTCCCTTATACATAAGATCTAAAAACAAAACAAATGAACAAACAAAATGCTGAAAGAGGTAAAGAGATGGGCAAAATGGCTAAAGGGGAGTGGGAGATACAGGTTTCCAGTTACGGAATGAATAAGTCATGGAGATAAAAGGTACAGCCTAAGAAATACAGTCAATAGCACTATAATAGCAGTGTATGGTGACTGATGGTAGCTACACTTGTGGTAAACATTGCATAACATAATGAAGTTCTCAATTACTGTATTGTACGCCTGAAACTAATACAACATTGCATACCAACTATACTTCAATTAAAAAAAAAAAAAACAGCAGTGCTTGTGAAACTTGTCATTAAAAAAAAAGTAAAGTTTTCAGTCTCCTATACATAGAGTACATTTCTTCAAATCTTTGACTTCAAAAACAACTTTTCTTGTATGCATGATTTTCCTTCCTCAAGAAGGCTTATTTACTTAATTTTTAAGATTCATTTATTCATGAGAGACACAGAGAGAGAGGCAGAGACACAGGCAGAGAGAGAAACAGGCTCCATGCAGGGGGCCTGATGTGGGACTTGATCCTGACCAGGATCATGCTCTAAGCCAAAGGCAGATGCTCAACCGCAGAGCCACCTAGGCGTCCCAAGAAGGCTTTAATATAGCTAAATCTTTACTTCATCATTTTGGCCATTTCTGTATTACCAAAGTGAAAAGCTCGAGTCTTCTAATTGCAGAAGCCTATTTTTTCCTCCACCTCTAATATCTGTAAAACCCGATAAGAGGAGAAACACCAATTCCCAAACAGAAAAGCCTGCATGAGAACCTTTGGTGTTGGGATTATATAATTCGGTATTCTGAATCCAAATATTTAATCACTTTAAGCACTGATTATATAATTCGGTATTCTGAATCCAAATATTACTTTATATAAAATCTGTTGAAGTTGCCTGCGTCTCTGCCTCTCTCTGTGTGTGCCTCTCATGAATAAATGAATAAAAGCTTAAAAAGGGGCAGGGGGATGCCTGGGTGGCTCAGCAGTTGAGCATCTGCCTTCGGCTCAGAGCATGATCCCAGAGTTCCAGGATCGAGTCCCACATCGGGCTCCCTGCATGGAGCCTGCTTCTCCCTCTGCCTGTGTCTCTGTCTCTCATGAATAAATAAATAAAATCTTAAAACAAAATAAAATAAAATAAAATAAAAAATAAAATCTTAAAACAAAAATCTGTTGAACCTCAAAAAAAAATCTGAAATAATGTGTGAGATTCCAACGGAAAAAGGAAATTTGTTTTGTTTTGTTTTGTTTGAATTTTTTTTTTTGAAGAAAAAATTGGGCTGAAGGCAGCGTTAAACCACTGAGCCACCCGGGCTGCCCTATATATTTCGTTTTAGATAATAATCATAAAAATCAGATTAAAAGTAAAAAATAAAAGAATGGATGCAGACTAATGTTTCTTAAGAGTATCCTATGTTAGATGTTACATGAAAACAATAGCTCCATAGTAAATTAAGCTTAGGAAATGCTGGAAATGCTTTAAACATACCTAAAACAAATCTATATTACTCTGATTTCTCATAACCTTTAATAGGCTAACATGAATTAAATTTCCAAATGCACTTGGGTGGTTCAGTGGTTGAGCATCTGCCATTGGTTCAGGTCGTGATCCAGGGGTTCTGGGATCAAGTCCCAATCAGGCTCCTTACAGGGAGGCTGCTTCTCCCTCAGCCTATGTCTCTACCTCTCTCTGTGTCTCTCATGAATAAATAAAATCTTTAAGTAAATAAATACATCTCCAAATAGGGACCCCTGGGTGGCTTAGTAGTTGGGCATCTGCCTTTGGCTCAAGACGTGATCCTAGGATCCAGGATTGAGTCCTGCACTGAGCTCCTCGCAGGGAGCCTGCTTCTCCCTCTGCCTGTGTCTCTGCCTCTCTTTCATAAATAAATGAATAAAGTCTTTAAAATAAATAAATAAATGCATAAATAAATAAGTCTCCAAATATACTTGGTTTCTGCAACTTTTATCACCAAGGAATTCGTTTTTTTTAGGAGTATCTGTTTAGTAGTTTGGCAGCATAAACTTGGCAAAACTGGCTTACAAATTCAGCTGTTGTAATTCTTTGCTAGAGAAAACTTTCTGCTGTAGCCATGTATACACTTACAAGCAAATCTGAGTACTCTAGATACATCCCAAATTGAGAACTACTATATGAAACTTAAATAAAAATTACCCAAATTGAACCAAAATATATAAAGCAAACCTACATTTTTAAGTATACCAAATATTCAGACAATTTTCTTATTAAGACTTATACCTACCTGACTACGGTGTTCAATAGAATTTAATTCTTTGCCAGTTTTAAGTTCCAATGGCATTATCTTACATTTCGTTTTATATCCTCGATGTATTTTCACACCAACTGTGACATCTATTTTGCCTTTCAATCCAAACCTAGGGGACCAAATGCTTTCTTCAATATCCAATGAGTTTATGACTTCAATATTACATGTTGAATTACTGTTATTACCATCACTTGGCCTAAAAATTGAAACACAAAAATACTTCATTAGAACACTTAGCATAGTGTTAGTAGTAGAACATAGTAGAACACTTAGCATAGTTAGAGCACCTGACTGGCTCAGGGGTTGAGTGTCTGCCTTTGGCTCAGGGCGTGATCCCGGGGTCCTGGGATTGAGTCTCGCACTGGGCTCTCCACCAGGAGCTGCTCCTGCCTATGTCTCTGCCTCTCTCTGTGTCTCTCATGAATAAATTTTTAAAATCTTGAAAAAAAAAAAAAAAAGAACACTAAGCATGTTTCTCAAATGCTGGTATTGATTCTATTACACACAGAAAATGTGGGGATGGGAAACCATGAACATACCCTTACAGCAGTGATTCTCAGTGTGGTGCCTATGGGAGCAGTATCAGCATCGCCTGGGAACTTGTAATAACAGCAAATTCTCAGGTTCTACTCTAGACCTACTCAGTCAAAAGCTCTGCAGGTGAAGCCCAGCAATTTGTTTTACAAATCACTCTACAAGTGATTCTGATGCATGTTCAAGATAGAGAACCACTGTCCTAGAGCCTGTAACTCATGTAATATAAATCTTAATACTTCCCATCTATCCTTTTCAATTCACTCCTACTACAATCTTCCTAACTCAGGCCTTTATTTCCTCAGGTCTATATTACTACAAAACTCTCACTATTTTGAACAACTGAAGCCACAATACCAATCTGAATATGCTGGTATACAATGATTACAGTGATTAATATAAAATGGTTTGCATGTGGCTGTATCCAAGGTGGCAAGGAATGCGTTCCTTCAACACCATATTAAACTGAGTAAGAATGAGCTGTCTTTCCCCATCACCTATGCAATGTGAGGCTTGATTATCAACCCTTCACTCCTACACTCCTCGTGACAATCTTCAAAGGACTTCTTGTGCTCAATATTTCCTCACTGTTTTCTTAATCATTAAATGAATCCATTTCTGCCACTACCAATATTTAAAACTAAGTACTCGGCATTGTTTTTTGTATTAAAGAGATTCTGACTTTACTATCTTAACTGTTAAATAACCAAGAGCAGAGAAAGGATGGGAAAAAAGAAATATATAAATATCAAAGGAATTAGGAGATGAAAATAACGTTTCTTAAAGGATTTATTTATTTATTTAAGAGAGATAGAGAGAGCACAAACAGGAGGAGGGGCAGCGGGAGAAGGAGGTTCCCTGCTGAGCAGGAAACCCAAAGCGGGGCTCGATCCCAAGACCCTGGGATCATGACCTAAGCCAAAGGCAGCCACTTAACCAACTGAGCCACCCAGGTGCCCCTGAAAATAACTTTTATTATTATTATTTTTTAAAGATTTTATTTATTTATTCATGAGAGACACAGAGACAGAGAGAGAGAGAGAGAGAGAGAGAGGGAGAGAGGCAGAGACACAGGCAGAGGGAGAAGCAGGCTCCATGCAGGGAGCCCGACGTGGGACTCAATCCTGGGTCTCCAGGATCACGACCTGGGCTGAAGGCGGCACTAAACCGCTGAGCCACCCAAGCTGCCCTGAAAATAACTTTTAAAGCCTCTTATACTTCTATCTAAGATGTATTCATTCCCAGAGAAGTAACTTATTCTGCAGGAGAAAAGTCAGATAAGTGCTAACTTTTATTAATCCTATTCTAGACTCAAAGCCAGATAAAATACTAAATCTAATAGAAATCTTACGTGAAAAAGATAAATTTTCTAGTAATAAAATGGATTTTATATCATAAAAATCAAGATTTAAAAAGTATAAGAATTCTCTCAGAACACATGATTTAGTTGACCTTGGTTTGCTAGTTTCACGTTATTTAGATCAACAGCTATTTCTTAACAAATAAGAATATTTTCTAAAAGAAAAAAATCAGGGATCCCTAGGTGGCGCAGTGGTTTAGCGCCTGCCTTTGGCCCAGGGCACGATCCTGGAGACCCGGGATCGAATCCCACGTCGGGCTCCCGGTGCATGGAGCCTGCTTCTCCCTCTGCCTGTGTCTCTGCCTGTGTCTCTGCCTCTCTCTCTCTCTCTCACTGTGTGCCTATCATAAATAAAAAAAAAGAAAAAAATCATATCTTCAGTAATTTTTTTTAACCATTTCAGGATGCTTCAAATATAATCTCCAGGAATATACGTATACTTCTGCAATCTTTGAAGAAGACAACAGAGGAATTCAGGGAAGCTACAATTCATCTGAAATTTCTTTTTTTTTTTTTTTATCTGAAATTTCTTAAATATTATTCTGTCTTCTCTCCCCAAATGTTATCTAATCATGTTACATATTCAAATATGCTCCCATGAAATAAAGCAAACTTTATTATTCATAAAATGTCACATGTATATTTAATAGAAGATAATGAAATTGAACTTTGCTACTAAAATTTATTCCCCTAGAAAATGAAATAATGTGATTTTAGACTTACGTCTGTGGAATAAATGACAGTATTTTGATTTAACTATTATGATTTTAATCAACATAATACTGTAAAACTCCTTCAAGAACCACCTGATGGGGCAGCCCGGATGGCTCAGTGGTTTAGCACCACCTTCAGCCAGGGCATGAACTTGGGGACCCAGGATCAAGTTCCATGTCAGGCTCCCTGCATGGAGCCTGCTTCTCCCTCTGCCTGTGTCTCTGCCTCTCTGTGTGTGTGTGCGTCTCTCATGAGTAAATAAATAAAATCTTAAAAAAAAAAAAAAAAAAAAAAGAACTACCTGATGGAGAATATGATATCATGAAGATGAAGAAAATATATACTTACTACCTATGGGTGAGAAGGTTGTTTCTTCAATTGTGCTAAAGTTTTGCTGTTTGTTTGTTTTTTTTTAAAAACACTGGCTATAAACTGCTGTGAAAATGACACAAGCTAAAATACAGAGGAGCGCTTCCTTCACAAACAAACATAAAAGATTCCACTGGAAATAAACGAAACAAAAGTAATCTTACACCAAGATACAGAGATGAGAACACTGGGCTGGGAATCAAGAATCTTTACTATAGGGACACCTGGGTGGCTCAGGTTGAGCGGCTGCCTTCCGCTCAGGGCATGATTCTGGAATCCAGGATCAAGTCCCACATCGGGCTCCTGTGAAGAGCCTGCCTCTCCTTCTGCCTATGTCTCTGCCTCTGTGTGTGTGTGTGTGTGTGTCTCTCATGAATAAATAAATAAATCTTAAAAAAAAAAAAAAGAATCTTTACTGTAGGGTGCCTGGGTGGCTCAGTGGTTGAGCATTTGCCTTTCTTTGGCTCAGAGGATGATCCTGGGGTTCTCGGTCTTCTCACAGGGAGCCTGTTCCTCCCTCTGCCTCTCTCTGTCTTCATGAATAAATAAATGAAATCTTTACCAACAACTACAAAAAGAATCTTTCCTATAGACTTAGCTCCACCACTGGTTTTTAATATAAAACCTGGATAAGTCACACCACTCACTGGACCTCAATCTCCTTATTTGAAATCTAGGAGTTGATCTCAAAAATCCCTTTCAGGGGACACCTGGGTGGCTCAGCGGTTGAGTGCCTGCCTTTGGCTGGGGAGTGATCCCAGAGTCTGGGGATCGAATCCCGCGAACAGTTTCCTGCATGAAGCCTGCTTCTCCCTCTGCCTGTATTCTGCCTCTCTCTGTGTGTCTCTCATAAATAAATAAAATCTTTTTACAGAAAAAAATCCCTTTTAGGTCAAAGACAACTCTGAATCCCACACTTTTCCTGGCTTCCTAATACGCTTCCTGCAGGCTACCAAATTCCTCACTAGTCCATCAGAAGCCTCCTCAGCCTCCTTCAATGGATTCTTCTCCTCTCTCCCTCTGTCCTTACACAGCACACTCCTACCTGCCATAGTTCTGCGCCTCTCCCATTGCCCTACATGCCCTCTCTAAGCAATGCCCTCCAGGTCTGTTTTCAACTACCACCACTAGAGTATTCTTGGAGGGCTTTAGCCTCCCTGTAATACCAGTACCTAGCACAATCCTGAGCACAGATAGGGCAGCCCATGTGGCTCAGCAGTTTAGCGCTGCCTTCTGCCCAGGGCGTGATCCTGGGGTCCCGGAATCGGGTTCCGCATCGGGCTCCCTGCGTGGAGCCTGCTTCTCCCTCTGCCTGTGTTTGTTTTTTTTTTTTTTTTTTTTTCCTCTGCCTGTGTTTCTGTCTCTCTCTCTCTCTCTCTGTGTCTCTCATTGGTAAATAAATAAAATTTTTTAAAACACAAATTAATTAATTAATTAATTAATTAATAATAAATAAATATTTAACCAAAAGAAAAAACACGCAGATAACATGCTAAAACAATTAAACAGTAAAAGAAAATCTAGTATCTGAAAAAAGGAAAAAGGATATCCACTACAACTTTAATTCTCAAGCAAATTTAAATGACTCTAAAGTAAATAATAAGAAATAGAAAGGTGCATACTGAGGGACGGTAACGAAGTATAAAGAAATAATTAGGAACAACAGAAAACAAAAATTAAGTTTGTAATTATTACAGATAATCGGTAGAGACTAGAATGACAGAAATACTACAAAACAATGAAAGAAATCAGGAAAAGAATGACTACTTAATAAACACGTATCTGTTTATCACAGTGAAGACTAAGGCACCGAGACCCACCCACTCCTCTAGACAGAGGCAATCTGCTCCAAAGAAAGCAGATTTTCTAAATTTAACCCATTTATTACAGCTTTTTTTCTTCCTTAAGGGAGAGAGCTACTGGTAAATTTAAGACCATCACAGAAAAAAAGAATATGAAAAATAAACCCAATCCGAACAGCAAGATAAGCCTCATTTTTTTACTACTACTATTATTAAAATGTGTATCAAAATCCTGACAAACTGATTGTGGTGATGGTTACACAACTCTACAATACAATGAAAGTCACTGAATTATAAATAATAATAATTAAATAAAAATAATTGAAATCTCGATACAGGTCACTTAATGATAGCAACCTTCTAAAATGATTACAAATTTCTCAGAGAATTCTAGCAGTATGTAAATGGTTGTAAAATTTCCAAACACTTTTTTTAAATTTCCAAATATTTCTGATGAAACAGACCATTTCTGAGACTTTATTTATTTACTTATTTATTTATTCATGAGAGAGAGACAGAGACACAGGCAGAGGGAGAAACAGGCTCCATGCTGGGAGCCCAACGTGGGACTCAATCCTGGGACTCCAGGATCATACCTTGGGCCAAAGGCAGGCACTAAACTGCTGAGCCACCCAGGGATTCTCCCCATTTCTGAGACTTTAACGCCAAGAAATAACTGTCCCATATGTCAACCCTTCCACTTGCATGCCCTCATTCCTCCTCCAGCACTCAAGACATAGCTGACCTCCCATCCCTCAGGATGAATTGTCATCTCTATGGAATTCTCCCCATTGGCATATGAACTCACTATATCTCCCATCCTTTTTTTTTTTTTTAAGATTTTATTTATTTATGAGAGACACACAGAGAGAGAGAAAGAGGCAGAGACACAGGCAGAGGGAGAAGCAGGCTCCATGCAGGGAGCCCGACATGGGACTCAATCTCGGGTCTCCAGGATCATGCCCTGGGCCCCTGAGCCACCCAGGCTGCCTTATCTCCCATCTTTAAAACAACAACAAGCCTCTCTTAGCCCCACATAAGCCTCTGGCTACCAATCCATTCTACATGCCCCTCATAGAACAACCTCTCAGTACAGCTGTCTACCTCTCGGTCTCCAAATCCTCCACTACCATTCTCTCTTGATACCCTTCTTATCACATTTTCTCTCTTGGAATCACTGCTGACTATTCTTTCCCTCACACTCCACATCAAAACCTATCAGTTCCTTTTTTTTTTAAGATTATTTATTTATTTATTCATGAGAGACACAGAGAGAGGCAAAGACACAGGCAGAGGGAGAAGGAGGCTCCCTATGGGAAGCCCAACATGGGACTCGATCCCAGAACTCCAGGATCACGCCCTGAGCCAAAGGCAGGCTCAGACACTTAACCGCTGAGCCATCCAGGCATTCCCAAAAGAAATCTTAAAAAACACTGATATACAAAAATCAGAATATTTTAGTATAATGAAAATAGAATTTCTATTCTTTATTTTTTGTTCTAGGAAGACACTCAGGGGGATCCCTGGGTGGCGCAGTGGTTTGGCGCCTGCCTTTGGCCCAGGGCGCGATCCTGGAGACCCGGGATCGAATCCCACATCAGGCTCCCAGTGCATGGAGCCTGCTTCTCCCTCTGCCTGTGTCTCTGCCTCTCTCTCTCTCTCTCTGTGTGACTATCATAAATAAATAAAGAAAAAAAAAATTAAAAAAAAAAAAAAAGAAAGACACTCAGGACTATAAGCCAAAAAAAGCTAATTTTACTAACTCGACCTTTAAAAAACTTTAACTGAACGTACAGAATAAAATCCTGATCTGAACATATGAACACCATATAAACTAAGTAAGTTTCTTACAGAGAGAGCTGCATCTTTGGGAAGTCAGTTGAAGTGTATTTATGCATATAATCTCCGGCCCATTTAGAAAATGAAGGAAGATACTCTTCTACTTCTTGTTTTACCTCCTCTTGATTCAAATTTAAGCGATACCTGCCAAAACAAGAGATGAAACAAGAAAGCACAAATATGAAAAAAGTAAATAAGGACCAAAACATCCAAACAAACAAGTTACCCATTAAGTAATCAATGGACGTAAAATATGATGTACACATGGGGCACCTGGCTGGCTCAGTCAGTGGAGCATGCAACTCTTGATCTTGGTGTCATAACTTTGAGCCCCATATTGGGGACAGAGTTTACTAAAAAAATAAAATCATTTTTATAAATATGGGGTACACATACAATGGAATATTATTCAGTATTAAAATGGAAGAGAGCACAGCCCTATCAGTTCTCCAAAAGAACTGGTTCAGCAGAGAAGACAAAATTAGCAACTCTAGTTCTGCCAAGATTGTTTCTCCTGAGCACAGTAGCAACCTCAAGCTGAAAGAGAAGCTGAAATTCCTCAGGGGAGCAACTGCTTTTTTTTTTTTTTTTTTTTTAAGATTTTATCCATTTATTCATGAGAGACACAGAAAGAGAGAGGGGCAGAGACATAGGCAGAGGGAGAAGCATGCTCCATGCAGGAGGCCTGATGTGGGACTCGATCCCGGGACTCCAGGATCACGCCCTGGGCTGAAGGCAGGTGCCAAACCACTAAGCCACCCAGGCATCCCAAGGGAGCAACTGCTAATACCAGAAAGCCCCAAATGATCACATAGACTACCAGAGGCAAAGCTATCCTTGCAAAAGGCTGCTTGAAATCTGGCTGTTTCCAGTTGATAAAAGAAGATGTAGGTAAGGATGTGAGAAAACAAGGATTCATACATTGCAAAAATATAAATTGGGACAATGCCTATCAGAGTAATTTGACAATAATTATCAAAATGTTATTTCTTTTTCTTTTTTTTAAGTTGCATTGATTTAAGTAATCTCTTCACCCAACATAGGGCTCAAACTCACAACCCCAAGATCAAGAGTTGCATGCTTTTCTAACTGAACCAGTCAGGCCACTCTCAAAATTTTATTTATTTATTTTTTTTTCACTCTCAAAATTTTAGATGTACCCAAACTGGATCCTGTCCTGGAAGGAAAAAAATGCTATAAAGGACATTATTGGACAAAAATGTGGAGATCAGACAAAAGTATTGTATCAATATTAAATTTCCTAAAGTTGAAACTGTACTGTGGTTACATAAAGAAATTTTATGTAAGAATTCCTATTCCTAGGAAATATGTACATCATGACTTTTACTTCAGGGGCATAAGCCCTGAGCACACCTGGGTCAGCATTAGTGACAATGTGTAATGAGCCCAAAGTCCTTGGCTAGCAGCAGGATGCCACACCATGCACGTAGGCCCCAACATGCCGGGCCCCAGCCACAAGGCTGTGTGGGGAAAAGAAACCTGAAAGCAAGGTGAGCAAGACCAGCTCTACCCACTGCAATGGAGGCTCCTGAGCCCACAAGGCACACCAGGATGTCCAGGGCCCCGCTCAGCCTGTGTCCAGCCTATGGCCAGTGTCTTCATGGTATATAGCCCATCGTACATACCATGATATATACTATTTAATATTAGAAGAAGAATCTATACACACACACACACACACACACTTATTTAACAAGTTAATCCAAGTAAAGAATATATGGATATTGGGCAGCCCGGGTGGCTCAGCGGTTTAGTGCCGCCTTCAGCCCAGGGTCTGATCCTGGAGACCCGGGATCCAGTCCCACGTCAGGCTCCTTGCATAGAGAGCCTGCTTCTCCCTCTGCCTGTGTCTCTGCCTCTCTCTCTCTCTCTCTCTCTCTCTCTGTGTCTCTCATGAATAAATAAATAAAATCTTTAAAAATATATATAAAGAAAATATATATATATAAATATTATCTAAACTAACCTTGCAACTTTTCTCTAAATTTGAAATTATTTCCAAATAAAAAGTTTTTTTTAATATTTTAAGTACATATATTCCCTAGCCCAAAAATTCTAAGTATTTAACCCAGATATACGCCCTAGAGCTATGAAATAAAGGATGTATAAAGGTATTTCTTTTATTTTAAAGACTTATTTACTTATATGAGAAACAGAGGAGAGAGAGGGAGAGATCATGAGCAGAGGTAGGACCACAGGGGGACAGGGAAAGAATCTCAAGCAGACTCCACCCTGAGCATAGAGCCCAACACATGGCTCGATCCCACAACCCCGAGATCGTGACCTGGGCCAAAATTAAGAGCTGGACGCTCAACCAACTGCACCACCCAGATGCCCCTAAAAGTATGTCTTATAGGATTGCTAACAAAAGCAAATATTGAAATACTTAAATAAATAATATGAAATATTTATTTAAGAGGGGGGGGGATACTTAAATAAATTATAGTACATCCATATAATGAAACATTATGCCATTATTAAAAAATAATGGGATGCCCAGGTGACTCAGCAGTTGAGTGCCTGCCTTCGGCCCAGGATGTGATCCTGGAATACTGGGATCAAGTCCCACATCAGGCTCCCTGCATGGAGCCTGATTCTCCCTCTGCCTGTGTCTCTGCCTCTCTCTCTCTGTGTCTCTCATAAATAAATAAAATAAAATTTATTTTAAAAAATAATAATAAGACAGCTCAAGGGTGCCTGGATGGCTCAGTCCATTGAGTGTCCAACTCTTGATTTCAGCTCAGGTCATGATCCTGGGAGCTGAGATTGACCCTGCATCAGGCTCAGCACTGGGCTGGGTGTGGAGCCTGCTCAAGTTTCTCTCTCTCCCTTTCTTTCTGTCCTTAACCCCCACCGCAAGCTCGCTCTCCAAAAAAAAAAAAAAAAAAAAAAAAAAGAAGAGAGACAGCTCAGTAAGTACAGATACAGAATGTTCACCAAGATTTAATCTTCAAGTGCATAATAACGTGCATAGTATTCTACAATTTACCTAACAAAAAAATATATGTGTATATATACCCACATACACATTGTCACACATAAATGTTTGAAATCTCTAAGAAAGAACATACAAGAAACTGATAACAGGGACGCCTGAGTGGCTCAGCAGTTGAGTGTCTGCCTTTGGCTCAGGGCATGATCCTGGAGTCCCAGGATCGAGTCCCATATTGGGCTCCTTGCATGGCGCCTACTTCTCCTGTCTCTGCCTCTCATGAATAAGTAAATAGAATAAAAAGAAAAGAAAAGAAAGAAAAGAAAAGAAAAGAAAAGAAAAGAAAAGAAAAGAAAAGAAAAGAAAAGAAAAGAAAAGAAAAGAAAGGAAAAGAAGGAAGGAAGGAAGGAAGGAAGGAAGGAAGGAAGGAAGGAAGAAAGAAAGAAAGAAAGAAAGAAAGAAAGAAAGAAAGAAAGAAAGAAAGAAAGAAAAGAAAGAAAGAGAAAGTAAGAAACTAATAACAGTGGTTGCCTTTGGGGAGAGGAACTAGGTGATGAAGATGTGGGAAGAAAGGACTTACTTCTTAACATATATTCTATACCATATACCATAATTTATTATTTTAAAAAAATACTACACAATTGGGTAATCTTTCTACATAACTTCCTCCAATGATCTTGGAGCTGTTCTTCATTGTCATGATCTCCTTAGGTAAATTCTTCCCAGTGTTCTAGTTTTCACAGAACAGATAGTCTATAACTGGTTATTTAATGTCTTCTGCATTAAATTCTCCCTTTTTAATTTTAGCCAAGTCACAGCAAAACAACATGTAACAGCCTTTCTTGAGATTATAAAGATACTTAAGGTAGGATCTTTAAGCCTAGACTTTTAAAGGTATTAACAAGAGGGTAGAGCAAAAAAAAGATAAAAACTTGGGACACCTGAGTGGCTTAAGCAGTTAAGCATCTAACTCTTCTTTTGTTTTATTTTTAAAAGATTTTATTTGGGATCCCAGGTGGCTCAGTCACTTAGGCATCTCCCTACATCTACCTCTCTCATAAATAAGTTAATAAAATCTTAAAAAAAAAAAAAAAAAAGATTGTATTCATGTATTTGAGAGTGAGAGTACAAGCATGAGCAAGGGGAAGGGGAAAGGGAGAAAGAGAGGGAGAAGCAGGCTCCCCACTGAGCGGGGAACCCAATGCAGGGCTCAATCCCAGGACCCTACATCAAGACCTGAGCCAAAAGCAGATGCTTAACAGACTGAACCACACAAGCACCCCTAATAAAAATATTTCTGTGAAAAAAGATGGTCTCCAATAGGAGTCATAACAGAAACAGCAGAATATGCCAACCCCTCTGCATGTAGTCACTCATAAAATGCCAATGATCAGCCATTTGTGGGTTTATGTATATTCTCTCCACTGTCACAAAAAGTCTACAAAATTGATATTATCACCTTTTTCAAAATCTTCAAGTAACCTATTCAACCCCAAAACTGGTAAAGGTAGAATTTTAAACAAGGTCAATCTGACTCCCAAACTCATAGAATTTACAGTGTGTCATATTTCTAGAAGTAAGGCAAAACGTATTTCACACTCGCGGAGAGCAGCTGGAGAGTCTACTGTGCACGTGTACAGAATATCCAGCTATTTTTAGCTCAAAAGTTTCTATTCTGCAATTTTAGAAGCTCTTCACAGAACTGCAGGGGGTACTACAAATCCGGATCTGCATTCTAGTATTACTCTGATTTATATTTAATAGTCCAAAAACCAATACCTTATAGATTCCAGGAAAGAAGTCCTATAATTAAATAGTACCTCCAGTACATCTTGTAATTACTTACATTTCCTTGAGATGCCGTATTTCTTGAACAGTTTGAAAAGCAAATTCTTGTAGTTTTTCTGGGGCAAAGCTATTGCTTATTGCTTTTTGAAATACTTCATGAAGGACCGTACCAATCAGCATTTGGCGTGTGGCTAGATCAGAGCTCTATTCAAAGAAATCACACATTTTATTTCAAACATATTAATAGACATGATCCCATACTTATTACTTATCCTATTAAACCACCACAGGGACACCTGGGTGGCTCAGTAGTTGAATGTCAGTCTTCAGCTCAGGGCATGATCCCAGAATCCCAGGATGGAGTCCTACACCAGGCTCCCTGCATGAAGCCTGCTTCTCCCTCTGCCTATGTCTCTGCCTCTCTCTCTCTCTCTGTGTCTCTAATGAGTAAATAAATAAAATATTTAATTAATAAATAAATAAACAAACAAAACCACCACAGCTGGCAGCCCGGGTGGCTCAGTGGTTTAGCACTGCCTTCAGCCCAGGGTGTGATCCTGGAGACCCAGGATTGAGTCCCACCTCAGGCTCCCTGCAGGGGAGCCTGCTTCTCCCTCTGTCTGTGTCTCTGCCTCTCTCTCTCTGTGTCTCTCATGAATAAATAAATAAATCTTAAAAAAAATAAAAATAGGGCAGCCCGGGTGGCTCAGTGGTTTAGCGCCTGCCTTTGGCCCAGGGCGTGATCCTAGAGACCCAGAATCGAGTCCCACGTCGGGCTCCCTGCATGGAGCCTGCTTCTCCCTCTCCCTGTGTGTCTCTGCCTCTCATTAATAAATAAATAGAATCATAAATAAATATTAAATAAATAAACAAATAAATAAATAAATAATTGACAACTAAGACTACTGGAAAATGTCTATTTAGGTATTTCTCCTTCCTTTATTTTTTTTGCTCAGCTGTATTTTTGGTTTTCTACACACATTTAAATTATATAACCTTAAAAAATATCCTGAAAGGAAGAAACCGTTTAACAAATGAAACCGAGGTTCATCAACAAATGGCACTGAAACAAAGAGGGTGAGTACAAGGCAGAACTAATAGAGACTAAAAGAAACTTAGTGGACATACCAACCAAACATAATACAAAGACCTTGTCTGGGGGCAGGCACCTGGCTGGCTCAGTCAGAGGAGCACACAAATCTTGATCTCAGAGTTGTGGGTTCAAGCCCCACATTGGGGTTAGTGACTAGTTAAAATCTTAAGGGGTCCTTGGGTGGCTCAGTTGGCTAAGCATCTGACTCTTGGTATCTGCTCAGGTCATGATCTCGCGGTCATGGGATCAAGCCCCAAGATGAGCTTTGTGCTCTCAGTGTGGACTCTCTTCAAATTCTCTCTCCCTCTCCCTCCCATGCTCTCAGATAAATAAAATCTTTAAAAAATAAAATATATAAAATCTTTTTAAATAAAGAAAGATAAAAAGAAAAGACCTTGTTGGATTCTGATTCTAACAAACTAAGTAAAGATTTTTATTTTAAAGATTTATTCATTCATGAGAGCCACACAGAAAGATGCAGAAACATAGGCAGAGGGAGAAACCGGCTCCTCGCAGGGAGCCCAATGTGAGAATCGATCCGGACCCCGGGATCATGCCCTGAGCTGAAGACGGACGTTCAACCACTGAGCCACCCAAGCGTCCCAAAGATATTTTTGGGGGACTTTATTATTTGAAAGAGAGAGAACATGTGCACACAAGTGAGTGAGAGAGAGCAAGAGTAGGGGAGAAGGGCAGAGGGAAAGAGAGAGAAGCAGACTCCCCAGAGTGGAGGGCCCAATACAGGGCTCGATCCCAGGACCCCAGGATCATGACCTGAGCTGAAGGCAGACACTTAATCGACTGAGCCACCCAGGAACCTCTAAAAAGATATTTTCAATAAAAGACATTAAAGGGGCACCTGGTGGCACAGTTGGTTAAGTGTCTGATTGTGGATTTCAGCTCAGATCACTCTCTCTGGCTCATGAGATGGAGCTGCCAGTGGCTATGAGCTGAGCATGGAGCCTGCTTGAGATTTTCTCTCTCTCTAAAAATCACAAAAAAATAAAAATAAAAAAGATATTATAGATAAACTAGGCAGTATATTAATTTAAGGGAATTACTGTTAATTGTATTGTGTATGGTAAAGATATGTTTATACTTTTAAAAGATCCTCAGCTTTCATGTACTTGCAAAATAATGTAATGTTTGGGAACAGTAAAATAGGTACACAGCATTTACTTAAAAAAAAAAAAAGTGTAAAAGTGCTAACTCTAAAACCCTGTAGAAATATTAGCTGTTAAAATTATTCACCCTAAAAGTTTCACTCAGGACAGCTCTTCTCATACACCGAATACTACTGGCTATGCTTGTGCCAGAAATCAGCATGTCTGGATATAGAATCAAATATCCAAAATCTTCATCTATTATCCAAGTATCAGATAGGCAGTCTCCCTCCAAATGAATGATATCCCCTGGCTCCACTGGTACAGAGCACCTACAAATAAAGCAAAGTATACATAGTTTAGATTCCTATGTTTAAACATATTAAGGAAGTGTCAAAAAGTAAATGAATATTTTATCAAAGGAATAGTATTTGTAAATTTCTGGGTCTTCAAAAAAATTTAATACCAAGGTGTAGTCTTTTGAATGACTCCTGGTCACTATACTCCTTTCTACCTTTGAAATACACCTGAGAATACTCAGGGGTTTTCCTTAAATATCAAAAAGGAAAACTGCTTGGTATTAGCATCACCTACTGTAAAAGCTATCAAATCTTTAATAATGTTAATACATAGCTCCAATTATGGATTAGGGGGATCCCTGGGTGGCGCAGCGGTTTGGCGCCTGCCTTTGGCCCAGGGCGCGATCCTGGAGACCCGGGATCGAATCCCACATCAGGCTCCCGGTGCATGGAGCCTGCTTCTCCCTCCGCCTGTGTTTCTGCCTCTCTCTCTCTCTCTGTGACTATCATAAATAAATAAAAAATTAAAAAAAAAAAAATTATGGATTAGGTTGTTTCAATAATAATTCTCTCATTGTTAAGACTTGTAGCATGTCTACAGCTTCTGTAAGTCTTGAGGCATAATGCCAAACCCAATGTGTTAAGAATAAAATCATATTTATAATTTTTATCTAGACAAAGAGTCTAACAGACAAAATTAGACCTCCACTTTCTCTGCATTTCCCTTTCACCTCTCACATACCATACTTTGCTGAGTAGAGAAATCTAGGATTTAAGAATGTTCTCATGTTGTAATTAATTTTGCTATTAGTGAAAACAATTATGAGTTTTAAGCTGCAATCTTAAAACAAAATGTATTAGGAAATTTCGGAAGTAGTCATTTAATAAGGCCCTTTGTAGTTAATTTTCAAATGACAATTAAAATCGAGTTTTGGAATAAGGGCCTTGAAATGCTGGGGTAACAAGCACAATTTTTACATGGTATTAGTTCAAGTTCATATCTTCTCCCTTTATTAACAATTAAATTATAGCAACATCCACACAAGTCCATATGAGGAGTTTTAAAATGGTAATCTTAAGCCAGATCAGTGCCCAGTCACACAAAAATTACCAGTCATTCCTAAGGATACACAGTTCTTTATATTCTAGTGACTGGGAAGCAGTGATGATTAGGTGCTTTTCATGCTTTCCTTCTTCATTCTGTACAATACTGACTGCTAATACCAGGTACCGATTATCCACTCCTCGGCTCAGAACTGTTTTAGAAAAGGAAGCTTCCGTCTGCTTCTGAAATCTAAAGCATATACAAACAAAACTACTGTAGCATGAAATAAGAAGCCATCCAATTTCCTTTAACAACAAACAAATCTTCTCAATTTTCTAGGTGTGTTTTTTCTAGAAAGCTTATCACAATGACCATCAGCTAAATAGGTAAAAATTAAGACAGTAAAGGCATAGCAGAATTCCTATGATTAAAAACTTCCCAGAAGTAATGCCATTTAAAACATGTTTATGATACGGATTTTTCCAAATACTGTAAGTCCTAGTGAGGAGCTCTGTGGAACATCCATGATCATGAGGATTAAGGATAAATTGCAAAACATAAAATAGCAAATTCCTACCACTGGTGCAAACCTCCCCAAAATCCATGCAAAAGGAAATGTCTTGGACACTATTTTTTTTAGTAAATGAAAGGGCTATTTGTTAGAGAAAAGCATAGTGTGGGTGGTTTGCTGAAGTCCTACTGTGAACCACAGTATTTTATTAAACTTTAAGCCTACTTAGAAATCATCTACTCCAAACTACTATTTAATGAAGAAAATCCTTTTTTTTTTTTTTAAAGATTTTATTTATTTATTTATTCACGAGAGACACAGGGAGAGAGGCAGAGACATAGGCAGAGAGAGAAGCAGGCTTCATGCAGGGACTCCAGGATCACACCGTCGGTGGAAGGCAAGTGCTCAACCTCTGAGCCACCCAGGCATCCCAAGAAAACCCTTCTTTAAAATCTCAGTGAAAGGCAGCCCAGGTGGCTCAGTGGTTGAGCGTCTGCCTCTGGCCCAGGGCCTGATCCTGGAGACCCGGGATCGAGTCCCACATCGGGCTCCCGGTGCGTGGAGCCTGCTTCTCCCTCTGCCTGTGTCTCTGCCCCTCTCTGTCTCTCATGAATAAATAAATAGATAAAAATCTTTATAAAATAAAATCTCAGTGAAAATCAACTAGCCCCTACCACCTAGAAAAAAGCAAGCTTAATAGCTATCACATTAGCTCATTCCTTCATTGAGTAATTCAGAAATTTATTTATAATGGGCAAGTCAACTTCACAATACTTTTACACATTGATCCTAGCTGCCTGAAAACTATGCAGGATACTTTTTTTTTTTTTTTAAGATTTTATTTATTGGGACGCCTGCGTGACTCAGTGGTTTTAGCACCTGCCTTCCGCCCAGGGCATGATCCTGGAATTCCAGGATCAAGTCCTGCATCAGGCTCCCTGCATGGAGCCTGCTTCTCCCTCTGCCTGTGTCTCTGCCCCTCTCTCTCTCTCTCTCTCTCTCTCTCTCATTCTCTCTCTCTCTGTGTCTCTCATGAATAAACCATCTCTTTTTAAAAGAATAAAAAATAAAATAAATTTTTAAAAAAGATTTTATTTATTCATGGGAGACACAGAGAGGCAGAGACATAGGCAAAGAGAGAACCCTCGGGAGCCCAATGCAAGACTTGATTCCAGAACCCTACGATCACGACCTGAGCTGAAGGCAGACGCTCAACCAGAGCCACCCTGGTGCCCCTACTATGCAGGATACTCTAATGGCTCTAGAAAATATTAAGTTTCTCAATACAATAGTCTTTCCAGTTTGACTACAGTCTTTGTCAGTGACTGTACAACAGAGTCTAAAATCGTTACCTCTCTACACCCAACCCGAGGCTCTGTTACTTGGGGGTCGCCTCATTCACCTACTCCAGGAAGCCTCAGGCCATGAATTCCCCAAGGGCAGCCGGGATGCCTTAAGGATCTCGCAAAAGATAATGCTGATCAAAACTCAAAATGCACAGACCCGTCAACAATAATTAGCATCATTATTATTAATTGAAAATAATTCCACATCGTAATTGTGGGTCACGCTGCCCTGACCATTTTAATCCAAGTCGAGAGTAGAGCGTTCTCCTGGGAGAAGTTTCTCCAACTAAATGCTGAGAAAAGTACCCGCAGCGGCAGTCTCCCTTTATGGAGGCATTTAAAGTGCTGGCCCTCCCCGAATTCCGGCAAGTGACACTAAGAGCAAACAATCAACTACTGGGTGAGCAGTCTTCGGGCTCCGGCCCGAGGGTGGCGGCACAGAGAACTCCAGCTGCGGAAACCCGTCGCGCGCCCAGGGGTCCCCCCCCCGCCCCAGCGCCCCGGCCCCGCTCCGGCTCCCGCTCCCGGAGGCGCGGTGCAGCCTCTCCCGCTCCCTCCTTTCAAATCTCCCGCCAGGATCCCAGGCCCTCCCTCCCTCCCTCCCTCCGCTCCGCTCACTGCTCCGCCGGCGGCCCAGTCTCTCCCCCGAGACTCTTCTTCAGCAGCCCCAGCTCTTCCAGTTGCGCCATGTCGGGCGCGGAAAATGCAAACCGTGGTCAGGCAAAACCCGGGAAACCAGCGGCTCCAACGAAAAAAACAAGCGCGCGTCTGTAAGGCGCCGTGCGCATGCGCCCTTCCGCTGTAGTCCCCAGTGACCTGCGCGAAGGGGGCCCCTCCGGGAGGGGTGGGGTTAGCAGCCTTGGCTCCCTTGCCTTAGGGTTAGGAAAGCAGACTCTTCAGAATCTGGCCCACGCTAAATGCTCCCGCACTTTCTCTGGACGTGCCAGCCCTTGCTCACACAATCTGAGGACAGAACCAATTGCCCAAACCCAGGCGTCCCTTTTTAGCTTGCAGATTTTTCCATTTTTGGGGAGAGGGAAACAATCTCTCCTCTTTTGTATTTTTTTAAGATTTTATTTTATTTTTTTATTTTTTTTAATTTATTTTATATATTTTATTTTATTTATTTTATATTTTATATTTTATTTTATTTTTTATATTTTATATTTTATATTTTATATTTTATTTTATTTTATTTTATTTTATTTTACAGAGAGAGAACATAAGCAGGGGGAAGGGCAGAATGAGAGTGAGAGAAGTAGCTAGGAGGCTGAGCAGAGAGCCCCTGGTGAAGCTCCAAAACCAAAAGTCCACACTGGAGGACTGAGTCATCCTGGAGCCCCTCCTCTTTTTTTTTTTTTTTTTTTTTTTTTTTTTAGTGGAAAAACCCACTGAGAAAATAGAAGCTGTCAGGGACTTCCTCATCATGCCACAACTAAATATATAAAAGTACTAATATTTGTACTTGTCTCATAACCTATTTACACTTTTTTCTGCAGTGGCCAAAAGCAGTCCACTGATCAATGAATGAGCAATCCTACTTGTACTCATTCTCAAGGGCGTTGCTTCTTCAGCTGTTTCGACGTTCTCTTGTACAGTCAATGTGGCCCTCACTATTGGGTTGCTCCCAGGCTTGTAATATGGCCCAGTATCTCTCACCTTTTCTTTCTTTTTAAAATGTATTTATTCATGAAAAAGAGAGAGGCAGAGACATAGGCAAAGGGAGAAACAGGGTCCCTGCAGGGAGCCCCACGCAGAACTCAATCCCAGAACCTCAGGATCAGGCCCTGAGCGGCAGCTGCTCAACCACAAAGCCACCAGGCATCCCTATCTCCCACCTTCAAAAGATGTCACCTTGCAGGTGCCTGGATGGCTCAGAGGATTAAGCAGTTAAGCCGCTACCTTCGCTCGGGTCATGATCCCAGAGTCCTGGGATAGAGCCCCACCTGGGACTCTTGGCTCAGTAGGAAATCCGCTTCTCCCTCTTCCTCTGTGATCTCTCTCTCCCTCTTCTCTCTCTCAAATAAATAGATAAAATCTTTTTTAAAAAAATACGGGACACCTGGGTGGATCAGCCATTGAGCGTCTGCCTTTGGCTCAGGCATGGTCTTGGGGTCCTGTGTTGGGTTCCCAGCAGGAAGCCTGCTTCTCCCTCTGCCTATGTCTCTGCCTCTCTCTGTGTCTCTCATGAATACATAAATAAAATCTTTAAACAAGTTTAAAAAAAAGATGGAATGCCTGGGTGGCTCAGTGGTTGAGCATCTGCCTTGGGCTGGGGCGTGATCCCAGAGTTTCATGGTCGAGTCCCACCTGGGGCTCCCCGCAGGGAGCCAGCTTCTCCCTCTGCCTGTGTCTCTGCCTTCTCTCTGTCTCTCATGAATAAATAAAATCTTAAAAAAAAAAAAGTCACATGCTGCTTGGACTAAGCCAGACAGGTGCCCCATCATCCAATTTTAAAATAATCTTTATTAAAAGCTTTGTTTGGGGGGAATCTCTGGGTGGCTCAGTGGTTTAGTGCCTGCCTTTGGCCCAGGATGTGATCCTGGAGTCCTGGGATCGAGTCCCACATCAGGCTCCCTGCATGGAGCCTGCTTCTCCCTCTGCCTGTGTCTCTGCCTCTCTCTCCTCTGTGTCTTTCATGAATAAATAAAATCTTAAAAAAATAAAAAATAAAGCTTTGTTTGGGGTGTCTGGGTGGCTCATTCGATTAAGTGTCTGCCTTCAGCTCAGGTCATGATCCCAGGGTCCTGGGCTGGGATGGAATCCCACATAAGGATCCCTGCTCAGCAGGGAATCTGCTCCTCCCTCTCTCTACCCCTCCCTCTGCTTGTTCTCTCTCTCAAATAAAGAAGTCTTTTTTTTTTTTTTTTTAAGTAGTCTTTTGGGGCGTGTGGGTGGCTCAGTCGGTTGAATAATGAGCTCTTGATTTGGGGTTAGATCATAATCTCAGGGTCCTGGGATCCAACCTAGGTCAGTCTCCACACTCAGTGGGGAGTCTGCTTCTCTCCCTCTGCCCTCCCTCCTCCAGCTCAGGTGTAGGGGTTCACACTCTCTCTCTAAAATAAATAAATCTAAATAAATAAATAAATAAATAAATAAATAAATAAATAAATAAAATCTTTGGAATGCGTGGGTGGCTCAATGCTTGTGCTCCTGCCTTCCACCCAGGGCGTGATCCTGGAGTCCTGAGATCGAGTCCCACATCAGGCTCCCTGCGTGAAGCCAGCTTTTCCATCTGCCTGTGTCTCTGCCTCTCTCTCTCTCTCTCTCTCTCTCTGTGTCTCTCATGGATAAATAAATAAAAAAATCTTTAAAAAAATAAATCTTTAAAAAAACAACAAGACTTTTAAAAAGTTGTGTTTTACATTCATGTTGATTCAATCAAAATTATGAGAAATCTCTTGGGGAAGAAAATGGAAAAGACTTGCCTCTGATAGGGATAGTCTACCTGTGCACCGCACTCAGTTGGTTTTCCTCCAACCTCACAGGCCCTCCTCAATCTCCGTTACTGTCTCTTCATTTTCTGCCCAATCTCTAAATGTTGAAAGTCCTCAGAGGTCAGTTCCAGACAAATTTCTCCATCTACCAACTCCCTAAGTTATTTCATCTCTTCTCATGGTTTGAGATACTATCTCTCTCTTGCCAATTCTCAAATTCACGTATATAGGCAAGGCTTTTCCTCTGAATTCAAAAATCCAACTACATACTTAATATCTACACTTAGAAATATTTGGGGCGAGGGGAGTCTTTCATTATAACATGGCCAAAATGGAATTTTAAATTTTATCCACAGACCTGCTATTCTTCTCAGTGATAGCACTATTCACCGAGAAGATAAGGCCAGAAACCCAGAAGTTATCCTGATTCCTTTCTATTACTACTCACATCCAATCCATAGGCAGACCTATAGATTCAGCCTTTAAAGTTATCTTAAATCTCTTCATGGGGCACTGGAGTCACTTAGGCAGTTAAGCATCTGCCTTCTACTTGGGTCATGATCCCAGGGTCCTAGGATCAAGCCCCATATTGGGCTCTCTGCTTAGTGAGGAGCCTGCATCTCCCTATCCCTCTGCCTGCCACTCCCCCTGCTTGTGCTCTATGTCAAAAAAATAAATAAAAATTTTTAAAAAGTAAGCATGAAGAGATCTTCATGCTTTTCCATTTCCACAGTCACTACCTAATCATCATCTCTAACATAAAAAGCCACAGCACACTCTTAAATGTGCTTTCACTTTTGTCTCCCTGCAATTAAGTCCCTTTCCCCAATATTTTATCATGAAAACTCTCAAATGTACAGAATTATATAAGAAAGTATATAATGAGGGGCACCTGGGTGGCATAATGGTTGAGTGCCTGCTTTCTGCTCAGGTAGTGATCCTAGAGTTCTGGAATCGAGTCCCACATCAGGCTTCCTGCAGGAAGACTGCTTCTCCCTCTGCCTATGTCTCTGCCTCTCTGTGTCTCTCATGAATAAATAAATAAAATATTTTTTTAAAGTATAAAATGAACTCCCATATAGATATTACCTAGATTTTATAATTAACATTTTGCTATCTTTGATTTATCACATGTGTATCTATCCATACCTCTATATATCCATGAATTCAAGGTGTTTTTTTAAAATGTGATAAATAAATAAATAAATAAAATGTGTTAACAAATAGCAGGCATCAGTTCATTTCATCCCTAAACACTTTAAACATTTTTTTTATTTATTTTTATTTATTTATTATAGTCACAGAGAGAGAGAGGCAGAGACACAGGCAGAGGGAGAAGCAGGCTCCATGCACCGGGAGCCCGACGTGGGATTTGATCCCGGGTCTCCAGGATCGTGCCCTGGGCCAAAGGCAGGCGCCAAACCACTGCGCCACCCAGGGATCCCTCATCCCTAAATACTTTAGCATGAATATCATTATATCATTATGATATAATGATATAGAGTGCAACATTTCTTTACGGTACTTTTAAAATTTAATGTAAATTTTACGTGTAAAAAAAAATTTTTTTTTAAGATTTTCTTTATTCATGAGAGACACACAGAGAAAGGCAGAGACATAGGCAGAAAGAGAAGCAGGTTCTTGGGATCCCTGGGTGGCGCAGCGGTTGCGCAGCGGTTTGGCGCCTGCCTTTGGCCCAGGGCGCGATCCTGGAGACCCGGGATCGAATCCCACGTCGGGCTCCTGGTGCATGGAGCCTGCTTCTCCCTCTGCCTGTGTCTCTGCCTCTCTCTCTCTCTCTCTCTGTATGACTATCATAAATAAATAATAAAAAAAAAATTTAAACTTAAAAAAAAAAAAGAGAGAGAGAAGCAGGTTCTCTGTGAGGAGCCTGATGCTGAACTCGATCCCAGGACCCCTGGATCACAACCTGAGCCAAAGGCAGATGCTCAACCACTAGCTCTACCCAGGTGCCCCTAAAATTTTTTAATTTACAATTAAAAATACACAGCTCTTATGTGTACCATTTATTAAATTTTGACAAACGTGTTTATTTATTTATTAAGATTTTATTTATTTATGCATGAGAGACATAGAGAGAGAGAGAGGCAGAGACACAGGCAGAAGGAGAAGCAGGCTCCATGCAGGGAGCCCAACGTGGGACTAGATCCTGGGTCTCCAGGGTCAGGCCCTGGGCCGAAGGCTGCGCCAAACCGCTGAGCCACCCAGGCTGCCCAGACAAACCCCTACTAAGATAATGAGTGTGTTGTCATCACCCCAGAAAAATTCTCTCATGCCCTAATAGAGAAGCAATAACTAGTCTGTTTTTTTTTTTAGTCGGCTTTTTTATCTTTGTTTTTCACCAGAGATTAGATTTGTCTATTCTAGAACTCCATATAAATGGAATCATATAGTACACACTATTTTGTATCTGACATGCTTGATCATTTCTACACCTTTCAATGCAGTATGTCTGTTCAAATCCTTTGCCCATTTTTTTAAATTGCATTGTTCTTGGGGTGCCTGCCTGGCTCACTCAGTAGGGCACGGGATTCTTGATCTCAGGTTTTAAGTTCAGGTGCTATGTTGGGTGTAGAAATTACTTAAAATCTTCTAAAAAATTAAAATAAAATAAAATTGTTCTTTTATTATTGAGTTACAGAGATTCTTTTTTTTGTTTTTGTTTTTGTTTTTTTGTTTGTTTGTTTGTTTTTTTTGAGATTCTTTATATAATTCTGGATACAAGACTTTTGTCAGATAAGTTTGCAAGTATTTTCTCCCTTCTGTGGTTTGCTTATTTGTCATCTTTTTTTTTTCTTAAGATTTTATTTTTAAGTAATCTCTACACCCAACATGGAGCTCGAGCTTACAATACTGAGATCAAGAGTTGCATGCTCTTCTGACTCAGCCAGCCAGGCACCCCATTTACTCATCTTCTTAGTAAGAAGATCTTTAGATATGCAGAGGCTCAAGTCTTTCTTTATCAAGTCTAATTTATCCATGTTTCTTCCATGCTTTTTGCTTCTTGTGACCTAAGAGTCTTTTCCAACCCATAAGTTATGAAGATATTCTGTTTTCTTCTTGAAGCTTGATTGTTCTTTTCTTTTTTTTTTTTTAAGATTTTATTCATTTTTGAGAGAGAGAGCAGGAGCAGAGGGGAGCAGCAGAGGGAGAAAGAGAAGCAGACTCCCCACTGAGCAGGGAGCCAGACATAGAGTTCTATCCCAGGACACAGGGATCATGACCTGAACTGAAGGCAGATGCTTACCCAACTGAGCTACCCAGGCGCCTTTCATTGTTCTGTTTTTCATTTAGGTCCACAATCCATCTCAAATGAATTTGTGTGTGTAGTATGAGGTAGAGATTGAATCTTCCCCACCCACTATGTGCATATCCGTTTTTCCAACAGCACTAGTTAAAAAGACTTTTCTTCCCCATAGGATTGCTTTGGCACCCTTAAATCCAATGACTATATAAGTATAGGTCTGTTTCTCGGTTCTCTGTTCTTTTGATGTTTGTTGATCTTTATGCCAGATCCTCAATGTCATAATCACTACAGCTTTATAGTAAGTCATATGGTCAGGTAGTGATGTTTTTGTTCGTTTTTAAGATTGCTTTGGGTATTCTAGGTGTTTGAATTTCTGTATAAATTTTAGAATCAGATTGTAGTTTCTACAAAAGAGCCTATGAGAATTATGGTTGAGATTGCATTTGATCTATAAATCAACTTGGAAAAATTTCTTTACACTCTAGAGTCTTCTAATTCATAAACATGTGTTATCTTTCCATTTATACAGATCTTTAATGTCTCTCAGCAATATTTTGTAATTGTCAGTGTAGAGCTCTTGCACACCTTTGACTAAGTTGAAATATTTTACATTTTTGATGCTATTATAGATTTTTTGTGTTCTTTTTTCTCAAAGGTTTTATTCTATTATTTTTAAGATTTTATTTTATGTTTTGAATAATCTCTACACCCAAAATGGGGCTTCAATTTACAACCCCAAGACCAAGAGTCACATGCTCTACTTATTGAGCCAGGCAGGCACCCCCAAAGATTTTTTTAAAAGATTTATTTTATTTTTTAAACATTTATTTATTTAAGATTTATTCATGAGAGAGAGAGAGAGGCAGAGACACAGGAGGAGAGAGAAGCAGGTTCTATGCTGGGAGCCTGACACGGGACTTGATCCCGGGACTCCAGGATCGCACCCTGGGCCAAAGGCAGGCGCCAAACCGCTGAGCCATCCAGGGATCCCCTTTATTTATTTTAGAGAGAAAGAGAGCACGAGTGAGAGGGGCAGGGAGAAAGACAGAATCTTCAAGGAGACTCTGAGCTGAGTGTGGAACCCAATGCAGGCTTGATCTCACAATCCTGAGATCACAACCTGAGACAAAACCAAGAGTCATACGTTTCATTGACTGTGCCACCCAGGCACCCCTAAAGATTTTATTTTTTTAAGTAATATCTAGACCCAGTGCACCAGGTGACTCAGTCACTTAAGTGTCTGCCTTCCACTCAGGTCATGACCCCAGGGTCCTGAGATCAAGCCCCACATCAAGCTCCCTGCTCAGTAGAGAGTCTGCTTCTCCTTCTCCATTCTCCTTCTGGTCCTCATGTTTATGCTCTCTCTGTCAAATAAATAAATAAAATCTTTAAAAAAAAAGTAATCTCTATACCCAGTGTGGGGCTCAAACGCACAACCCAGAGATCAAGACTTTCATGGTACACTAACTGAGCCAGCCAGGCACTCCTGAATTTTTTTTTTTTGTAAATCCTATTCCCAACACAGGACTTGAACTCACCACCCTGAGATCAAGAGTTGCATGCTTGGGATCCCTGGGTGGCTCAGTGGTTTAGAGCCTGCCTTTGGCCCAGGGCGTGATCCTGGAGTCCCAGGATCAAGTCCCACGCCCGGCTCCCTGCATGGAGCCTGTTTCTCCCTCCGCCTGTGTCTCTGCCTCTCTGTGTGTCTCTTGTGAATAAATAAATAAAATCTTTTAAAAAAAATTCGTATCATACCACTTAAAAAAAAAAAAAAAAGAGTTGCATGCTTTACAAAATGAGCCAGCCAAGTACCTATAAATGAAATTGCTCTTAAATTGTTTTCCAGAGTTACTTGGTTGGCTCAGTTAGTAGAGCATGCAACTCGATCTCAGGATGGTGAGTTCAAGTCCCATCTTGGGTGTAGAGATTACTTAAAAGTAAAATCTCATAAAAGTGCATTGAAGTATTTAGGGGCACCTGACTAGCTTAGTTGGTGGAGTACGTGACTCTTGATCTTGTGGTTCTGAGTTCAAGCCCTACATTGGGTGTAGAGATTACTTAAAAATAAATCTTTTAGGGGCGCCTGGGTGGCTCCGTTAAGCATCTGCCTTCAGTTCAGGTCATGATCGCAGAGTCTAGGATGGAGCCCTGAGTCAGGATTCCTGCTTGGTGGGGAGTCTGCTTCTCTCTCTCTTTCCCTCTGCCCCTCTCCACCACTTGTTCTCTCACTTTCTCAAATAAATAAATAAAATCTGAAAAAAGTAAAATATTTTGGGGGGGGCAAATAAAAATTAAGTAAAAATTTTAAATTATATATTTGAACAGCCCGGGTGGCTCAGCAGTTTAGCGCCTGCCTTTGACCCAGGGCGTGATTCTGGAGACCCTGGATCGAGTCCCACGTTGGGCTCCTTGCATGGAGCCTGCTTCTCCCTCTGCCTGTGTCTCTGCCTCTCTCTCTCATGAATAAATAAATAAAATCTTTAAAAAAATAATTATATATTTACCTTATATCCTAAGATATAAATTCACTTACAATTTCTAATACTTGTGTTATAGGTCTATTAAGAATTTCTAGGGATCCCTGGGTGGTGCAGCGGTTTGGTGCCTGCCTTTGGCCCACGGCGCGATCCTGGAGACCCGGGATCAAATCCCACGTCGGGCTCCCGGTGCATGGAGCCTGCTTCTCCCTCTGCCTGTGTCTCTGCTTCTCTCTCTCTCTCTCTCTGTGACTATCATAAATAAATTAAATTAAAAAAAAAAAAAAAAGAATTTCTAGGGTAGCCTGGGTGGCTCAGCAGTTTGGCGCCTGCCTTCGGCCCAGGGCGTGATCCTGGAGACCCGGGATCAAGTCCCACATCAGGCTCCCTGCATGGAGCCTGCTTTTCCCTCTGCCTCTGTCTCTCATGAGTAAATAAATAAAATCTTAAAAAAAAAAAAAATCTATGTAAACATGTAATCTGCAAATAGAGGGAATTTTGCTTCTTCCTTTCTGATCTTTATGCTTTTTATTTATTTTTCTTACCTATGTTCACTGGTTAAATAGAAGTCGTGACACTTGACATCCTTACCTTCTACCTGGTATTAGGGGGAAAGCATTCAGTATTTCACCAGCTAGTATGGGGCTAGCTGTTGGTTTTTCATGGCTGTTATGGCTATCTAAGACTATATAAAAGCAGAAACAAATCTCCCAAACTTTTTTTTTAAAGATCTTATCTATTATTCATGAGACACACAGAGAGGCAGAGACATAGGCAGGGGGAGAAGCAGGCTCCCTGTGGGGAGCCGGACAAGGGACTTGATTTCAGGACCCAGGATCATGACCCGAGGCAAAGGCAGATGCTCAACCACTGAGCCACCCAGGCGTCCCAATTATTTTTTTTCTTAGATGTGCATTAGAATTCACATCTGAGCCTGGAGGTTTTTTGTTTGTTTGTTTGTTTGTTTGTTTTTTTAGGATTTTATTTTTTAACATAATCTCTACACCCAATGTGGGGCTTGAACCCACAACCGCAAGATGAAGTGTCTCATTCATTCCACCAACTTGAGCCAGTCAGATGCCCTGAGACTGGAGTTTATTTGTGGAATAATTTTTGATAAATTCAATTTCCTTAATTGGCTATGCAGATTTTATTTATGGTAGTTTTGGTTGTAATTTTCAAGACATCTGTCCATTTCACCTAAGTTGTTAAATTCTTTGGCAAAGAGTTATTTAGAAATTCCTTATTATCTTTTCAATATTTGTAGAATCCATAGTGATGTCCTCTCTTTAGTTGATATTAGCAATTTATGTTCTTTTTTAGTTATCAGTCTAGCTAGGAGCTTATCAATTAGTTGATCTTTTTCAAAGAACCAATTTTGGCATTTGTTATTTTCTCTATTGTCTTAAATTTTGTTGATTTCTGTTTTAACTGCAAACTTTGTTGACAAAGCAATCTTTTTTTAAAAAAATTTTTAACGAGTTTTATTTATTCATGACAGATACACACACACACAGAGACAGAGAGAGAGAGAGAGAGAGGCAGAGACACAGGCAGTGAGAGAAGCAGGCTTCCTGTGGGGAGCCTAAAGCAGAACTCAATCCCAGGACTTTAGGATCACGACCTGAGCCAACGGCAGATGCTCAATCACTGAACCACCCAGGTGCTCCAGTAGAGCAATCTCTGTAAAAACATTATCAGACAATTTTATTTCCCTGCTGAAAACCTTGAAGCATTTCCCATGGCATTTAGGATTAAAGACAAAATGATTACCATATCATGTAGAGCCCTCTGTGACTTGGCCTTTGTCTACTTCTCCAATACTGCTTGTTGCTACTCCTTCACTCACAGTGTTTCATTCACAGTAGACTTTTGACAATTCCCATGTCAAGCCAAGCTTTTTCTTGTCTGAAGCTCTTCTCTTCACCTGGGCCATTCTTCCCCCACAACTCTGCATGGCTATTTCCTTTTTATCCTTCATGTGTCAGTTTAAAGTATAGCATATCAAACTTTACCCTGACCATTCTAAAGTAGCTTTCTGGTCTTTACACCTGACAATTATTCTTTATCATGTGATCTACTTATTTAATAAGCGCTTTCCATAAATTATCATTTTTTATTAGTTTATGTTTGTAGACATGTTCAAATTTGACATTAGAATTCCATCTGGATAGGATACTACTGCATTGAAGTACAACGCATTACTAGCATTATGGCTAGTAGAGTAGGCTGTAGATTTAGACTGTCTGAATTTGAATCCTAGATCCACCACTTACTGTATGAATTCGAGCAAGTTATTTGATCTCATTGGACTTCCATTATTCCATCCGTAAAAAAAGGAATATTAAATAGTACCTATCCTATAGCTGTTGTAGAGCTAAAGCATCAAAAGAGCATAAAGCAAACCATGAAACATAGTAAGTCCTCAGGAAATACACATGACAAATATATGTTATTTGTCATTGATGTCTAGGGCCTCAGTGTCTTATTCAAAGAACAGCTGTGAGCAATTGTGTAGCGTTCAGTTCATTTCTATGAAACCAAATGAGTTTTTCAAATTGCTCTTCCCAGGGAATGTTTGTGCCTTATTTCTCTCTACTGAACATAAAGTCTCCAAAAACAGGGACCACGCCATCTTTTTTAGCAAACATCACTGAGTACCTATTATGGTGCCAAGCCCTGTGCTCCTGAGAGGGAATATGAAGGCAGAGCTCTGCCCCTGAGAGAAACAATTGGGGCAACATAGGTAAACAGTTACCATAAAGTGTAGTACATACTCTACTAGAGAAATACCTGCTGTTAGATACTATTGGACATACAAATCAGACTTTAAGTACACAGCTAGGGAACCCTGGGTGGCGCAGCGGTTTGGCGCCTGCCTTTGGCCCAGGGCGCGATCCTGGAGAGCCGGGATCGAATCCCGCGTCGGGCTCCCGGTGCATGGAGCCTGCTTCTCCCTCTGCCTATGTCTCTGCGTCTCTCTCTCTCTCTCTCTGTGTGTGTGACTATCATAAGTGAATAAAAATTTAAGTACAGGGATTCCTGGGTGGTGCAGTGGTTTGGCGCCTGCCTTTGGCCCAGGGCACGATCCTGGAGACCCGGGATCGAATCCCACAACGGGCTCCCAGTGCATGGAGCCTGCTTCTCCCTCTGCCTGTGTCTCTGCCTCTCTCTCTCTCTCTGTGTGACTGTCATAAAAAAAAAAAAAAAAAATTTAAGTACACAGCTAATAGCCCTCCCAAGGTAAGTTCTCCATAATGCTGACATAATGCCTGACACACAATGGGTGCTGAATAAATGGATGTTGAATATCCAGAGAGGTATTAGGGTAAGATACTATCATATATACCTTTCTAACTCCATACCCTTGAGAGCTCGGAGTGGTACTTCACTTACCAATCCCTAAGACCAGACCACTGTCCCATTTTATAGATCAAAGGACTATTCCCACAAAGGGCAGGAACAGTAACAATGGAAATCAAAACAGAAAAAGTCAATCTTTGAGACGCCGGGGTGGCTCAGCGGTTTAGCGCCTGCCTTTGGCCCAAGGCGTGATCCTGGAGTCCCTGGATCGAGTCCCACATCAGGCTCCCTGTCTGGCGCCTGCTTCTCCCTCTGCCTATGTCTCTGTCTCTCTGTGTCTCTCATGAATAAATAAAATACTAAAAAAATAGTTGATCTTCATTGGAAGATAGCCTAGCAAGATACACTTTGGGTTATGAGTCTGAAATAAATCAGATATAAATACAGTCATTATTTTAAATATTCTTCTGTTTTGACTATTTATGTTTAGCATTTGTACTTCAATAATGTGAAGTTTTTAAAAATAATGTGAAGTTAAAAAAAAGAGAATGCCAAAATATAAATAAAATTTATTTATTTATTAAAGATTTTATTTATTTATTCATGAGATACACAGAAAGAGAGGCGGAGACACAGGCAGAAGGAGGAGAAGCAGGCTCCACACAAGGAGCCCGATGCAGGACTTGATCCTGGGAATCCAGGATCATGCCCTGAGCCAAAGGCAGACGCCCAACCACTGAGCCACCCAGGCGTCCCTAAAATTTATTTTTAATATCCTATGTATTCTATAACAGACATAGAATGCAAATTTTTATTTAAAAAAATATTTGCAGTTCTCTTTTATTGATAACATAACTGAGATACTTATTTTATACATTTAAATTATCTTGAGATTTGGTAACAATATTTAGCTACAATGTAGCCCAGGAATGAAAATATACAAAATAGTTTTAAGAACACATATATTTCTACCTGTGGGTACACTTACAAATCATACAAAGATACATATCTATTTTAAAATAAAGACTTTGAAAATGAAACCAGTTCATCTAATTTTTACCAACGCATGACAAAAAATCTTTTACGCAGACAAAATTTGAAGCAGAAATAACACTTTCAACTTAGTTTTCTAATACATCAATTAGATGGTAACTAGACTTATTGTAGTGATTATATTGCAGTAAATACAAATATTGAATCATTACATTGTGCACCTGAAACTAATATATTGTTATATGTCAATTTTACCTCAATACAAAAATTATAAAGTTAGAGCAATTAAAATAGTTTGCATTGATCAAAAAAAAATTACATCAATTCTACAAATCACTATTTCTGGACAGAATTATAATTGTTCCCTTCCCATTTCTGTCATGCTTACAATAAAAGATAAAAAGTGTTCTAAACACAATAAATGGAATTCTTATATTTTAAACTATTTTAATATGAAGAATAACAATTAAATCATGTTTTACGTTTCTACTTAAGTTTATATTGCACTAAAATTATTTTACATGGAAGAACTAGTCAATGTATCATGATAAAATACCTTAGAAACATTCTTTGACATTCACATCTATATTAATGGATATTTCACAGTCCATTTAAATTTCCTAGTGTATACCAAATGACCTAACAAAAACAAATCTATAATGCTAATCTGTTTTTTGAAAGCAAAGATATTCAGTATTTATTATTACTGCCTTTGAGGAATACATTGACTTTTAAAAACAAATTTAAGTCAGTCATAGTACCTAGAAATAACAGTTGAGCAATACCTGAAAATTCTTCATTTATTGTTGAGTTTCTACAAGACTAATTTTTAAATACAACATTTATTTTATTTAAAAACAGAGAAAAACTGTCAGTCCTTCTATGCAGTGGAGCAGAGTTAAGAGAAGAGAGATAAGAATAATCTTCAATGCTGGCTTCTAAGCTACAGGCTTTTAAATTTAATTTTTTTTTTTATTTAGTAATCTCTACACCCAAAGTGGGCTCAAAATTATGACCCCAAGATTAAGAGTTGCATGCTTCTCTGGGTGGGCCAGCCCGGTGCCCCCCTAACCTATGTTTTATATGACTCAAAAATTCAGTTTTCATCATTCTACTGCAATATAACCAAGCCTATTTATAATAATAATAATAATAATAACCAATGTTAGAGTCTTTGAAATCATGATCATAAATAAAGCTTGGAATTAAAGCATGATAAAGCTAATAGCAAGCTCTTGAATCCCATTTTAAGTTTGTTCTACTTGCAAATAACACTTTAAAACAGTTTCAAATAACGTCACTGATTAGCCAGCATCAGCTTAGGAATTTTTTCAACGTTCTAAGGTATAACTTTTGGCATCAAAAAGCACAGTAAGCACTTTTGATTTGTGATGAATAAAAAAATCAAGTATTAAAATAGCAGTGGTTCCTGTGACAAGGCAAATATCCCCCTTCAAGTAATATTCTCCCTAAAATTAAAGTAACATTTTATTTCTCCCTCGGAGATTTTACTAAGGAAAAAAAAATCATGATTTTCTTTAGTTGAGATGAAAAAACTGCTTCATAAGTTCATATGTTGTAAAAGCTACTGCTTGAGAGGGAACACAGCGAATGTAATTAAGAGATAAACCACGATATAATCCTCTTCGAATTCCATGGTGTCCATAGACGTACTTCATAGTCTCCCACATGGTACTGAAAGACAATGGTTATATGATGACACCTTTATACCCACTCATGAAGAGACAATTTCAAAATCCGTAATAGCATTTTTAATTTTTTGTAAAGGAGTTTTTTCTTTTAAAAGATTTTGAGACAGAGAGAGCACACATGCAGAAGCACATGAGCAAGGGGAGGAGCATAATGAGAAGCAGGCTCCCTCCTGAGCAAGGAGCCCTATGTAATCCTGGGACTTTGGAATCATGATCCAAAGGCAGATGCTTGACCAACTGAGCCACGAGGTGCCCCCATAATAGCATTTCTAAAAGAAGCCAAAATGCCATCTTGACTAGTTTTTGGAAGGAAAGTGTAAAAAAATAAGCTGAAAATTCACAATAAAGCAGCACTTCATTCCAAGTACAAGCACTATGTACAGAATTGCCTGGCTTATTAATACATCTATTCTGTTTGGACTATGTCTGTAACATTCACTGGCAACACTATTTCATAATAATATCTAGACTACTGGTAAGACCACAGTCCTATCTCCTTACTTACGTTATTTTATTTATTTATTTATTTTGGTACCAGGAGTGGGGTTACTTTAAACATTACATTTCCTAAAGAAAATGATCAATGACATAGAGAACTTACAGGCACTTTTCAAATTCTGGAAGAGCAGTTCCTAACTGCATTCGCCGACGAGTTACATCAAATGGGTAGCTAAAAGAAGAAAAAGGCAAAAGGACTTAAAAATGACTTTTAGTGTTCTATTCAACAATTATTGATTACAAAGTCATATATATTATTTCCTTAGGAAAGAATGCATTCCTATGCCTTTATTGTCTAATCTAGGAGTATATAAGCACATGAATAAATCAAATAGCAATACAGAGATCTTGTTTTTGCTTATGTGAGTCCATTGGTTAGATGATTCTTCTCTCTCATCACTTCAATATAGAGTTCTATTCATTCCTCGGGGCCAAATTAAATGCCACTTTCTGAAGATTTAAACTGGATATTTTTCATTGTTGGAACCCTAAGACAGGGTTTCTCAACTTTGTCATTGACATTTTAGGTTAGGTAATATTTAGCTATGGGGGTCTATCCTGTGCACTGTGGGATATTTAAGTGCATCCCTGGCCTCTACCTACTACATGCCAGTAGCATACCCTCGGCTTGACAGCCAAAATTGTCTCCAGACATTAATAAATGTCCACTGGAAGCAAAATCACCCCTAGTTGAGAACCACTACTCTAAGAGTATTCAGCAAGTCCCCCTGTATATAGTAGACCAACAAAAATGTTTCCTTATGGGCAAAAATAAACAATTACAGATATGGCATTTAGAAGATAGAAAATTCTATGAAAAAAAATAACCTGAAATGAAATACATAAAAGTAGCCTCTTTTTAGGAGTGTGACCCCAGGTGATTTTTTAAAATTCCTTTAATTTTGCTAATATTGACTACCTGTGTTAGGTTCTGTGCTAAACAATTTATGTAAATTATCTCATTCCATCTTCAAAACTACATGAAATAGGTACAATTATCCCAACATTAAGAAAACTGAATCTTGGGCAGCCCCGGTGGCGCAGCGGTTTGGTGCCGCCTGCAGCCTGGGATGTGATCCTGGAGACCCGGGATCGAGTCCCACATCGGGCTCCCTGCATGGAGCCTGCTTCTCCCTCTGTCTGTGTCTCTGCCCCTCTCTCTCTGTGTCTATGAATAAAAAAAAATAAAATCTTTAAAAAAAAGAAAAGAAAGAAAGAAAACTGAATCTTGGGCAGCCCCGGTGGCTCAGTGGTTTAGCGCCACCTTTGGCCCAGGGTGTGATCCTGGAGACCTGGGATCGAGTCCCATACCAGGCTTCCTGCATGGAAGCTGCTTCTCCCTCTGCCTGTGTCTCTGCCTCTCTCTCTCTCTCTGAGTCTGTCATGAATAAATAAGTAAAATCTTTTTTTTTTTAATTTTTTTTTAATTTTTATTTATTTATGATAGTCACAGAGAGAAAGAGAGAGAGGCAGAGACACAGGCAGAGGGAGAAGCAGGCTCCATGCACCGGGAGCCCGACGTGGGATTCGATCCCGGGTCTCCAGGATCGCGCCCTAGGCCAAAGGCAGGCGCCAAACCGCTGCGCCACCCAGGGATCCCTAAATAAGTAAAATCTTAAAAAAAAAAAAAAAAAAAAAAAAACCTTAAAAAAAAGAAAAAGAAAATTGAATCTTAGAGACATTCTCCAGTATCACAGAGCTACTTTCTACTTTCCTATTCAAAGATCTCCGTGGTAACTTAATATATACCTAAGTGATACACAACAAAAACAGTAATATACTTTTATATACATTTATATTTACAATGAAATGTTGTAATTAAAAAGAAACTACATTTTTAACCAAACAGCTTAAGAAATAACATTACCAATCACTGAAGTTCCATATACATTTTAAAAGCATCTCCAGGAATTATTTTTTAATGAAGGTTGTAAGAGGAAGAAACTTTATGGGAATTAAGGGACAAAAACCTCAACCCGAAAGATTCAGTTTCAGAGAAAAGATGTATGTGAGTACAAGGAATTGGTTAGTAGAAAGGAGAGAATGTAAGAAGACCAGGTACAAGGAGTAGAACAAGGGAAATAACAATGGGAAAGAAAGAAAGAAAAAAGCACTCTAGGCAGTATTCTACAGTAAAAAACAAGACAGAATGATAACTGAAAACATACAATATGAAAATTGATTTCAAGGTATTTCCAGGGCTAGAAGGTTCATGGTTATAGTAACAAACAGTAAAGCTAGGAGCTGAGGATTGTAACCAGGAGAAAGACAAGTAATGTCTGAACTATGAAGTTTGCACTGATGGCAGAAGTCCAAGTAGAAACATCCAAGAGCCTGCTACAGAAGAAATGGAGAGACAGTAATGGGAGACTTAAATAGAATTTGTTATCTGTGCAGAAGTGACCACTGAAACCGTAAAGATAGATGAACTATTCTAGATATTTATAGGAAGAGAAGAGGATTAAACTCAGGCAAGGGCCTTAAAAAAAATCAGCATGGATAGGTAGGAAGAGGAGGACATGAATCAGCAGGACACCTGAAAACTGAAAAGCAAGGCTGGGAAAGTTGATCGCCAAGAGAGGGTACTGACACAAAAAACCCAGAATTAGAACAATTGGAAGGAAGCAAAAGGACTGAGAGGAAGCCTTTGGACCTGGTAAGAGTCAACAGGTATAGTATATAGTTTAAGAAAAGAAGTGAGAGAAAAAAGGCAGATCTTAAGAATCTAAATTAGAAGTGAGTAGCAAAGAAAAAAGGCAGTAAAAGCAAGAAGAGAATCAGAACAGCTGGAGAATGATCATGTTTCTATAAATGAGCAAGGTTCCACAGCCAGGTTTTCATCCCCCGCCCCGAGGTCTCAGTCGGCTCTCAGCATCCACTCCATCATCTGGTTCCTAGAACTCAGATTGCGCAGTGGTCACATCATCATCGACCGGGGCTCGCAGCTACGGGGCAGGGGCCTCCCCAACCGCCCCCGCCTCCCTGCCTCCCCGCCCCGGTCCCCAGCCCCACCTTACCCCACATCCCACACGTTTTCATAATCCTCTCAGGCTCCAGGTCAGCTATGCCAAGCGGAGCTCAATCATTTAAGGAAAATACCGCGAGCTCACGAGGGGGCTACATTGGGGGCTTGGGGACTTCCCACGCTTCCAACCCCGAACACCGCCCCTCACCCCCTACCGGGTCCTCCCGGCCCCTCTCCCCACAGCCAGGTTTTCAAAAATAAACCAACATACCTTTTCTTCTTTACCTTCAACCTAGTATGATTTGCTTCTACAGACAAGTACACTGAATCTGGTTTCACAAAGGCAATCCTTAATTGTAAAGTCCAATAAACACCTTATGTTTCAGTATTTATCTTACTTTGACTTTTCTTTTTCATTGGATACTCTTTTTTGTCTTTGTGACACTATTACTTCCTGTTTTTTAGGATACTCCTCAGTCACAGAAAGCTTTTCTTCATGTTCGTGAAAAGCTCCTGCAAGTGTTCCAGCCTCTTTTTATCTCATCTACTCAATCTCTCTTGGGCTGGGAAATTCTTGGAAGTCACCTTTCCAATTAAAATATAGTAATACCTTTATCTATATTCCCACTACAACTTATATTAATATATAACTCCATTGTATTGCCACTGTCTTAATAAGAGTATAGGCTTATTGAGAAAATAACTTTGTTTTTCCTTTAGCAAGTATCTCAAAGCCTAGTACACTGCCTGGCACAAAGGAGGCCTTCAAGATTTAGTGCCAGAAAAGTGCCTCCTCTCCTTCACTCTCTCTCTCATTCTTTCTCTCTCTTTCACAAACACACACACACACACACACACAAATGACTCAAATTTCAAAAACCCATAAAGGCAAATTCATGAGAAAATATGAAGACTATAATTAGTAATTCTTTATAGCTTACTTTCTTTTTTTTCTTTCATTAAAAAAATTTTTGTTTTAAAGACTTTATTTTTAACTAATCTCTACACCCAATATGGGGCTTGAACCTAAAACTCCAAGATCAAGAGTGGCAGACTCTACCAGCTGAGCCAGCCAGGTGGCCCTCTTTCTTTTATATGAATCCACAAAAATTTTGATAGGTTCAAACTAATCTGGTCAACATGGCATCTAAGTATTTATAATATGCTTAAAGTGCAGGTACATCTGGAAAAATGAATTAGATTACTGCTTATATTTTGCAAGGGATCCTGTGTTTTAATAATTAGAAAAAATAAAATGATTTAACTGACACTGAAAATCAAGATTGAGAAATTGCAATTTGATTGAATTAAGTTGATGAAGAGACTTACGATATTGTCTGTGCTATTGCTCCAGCAACACCACCACAAAGTAAGTTTATGTGGGTTTTCAAAACTAAGACATTAGGATTGTCTGATGAAGGTCTGCCAAGAAGGGTAGGAGCATGGGAAAGCCCAACACTCTTTAAGGTACCAAAAGTAAAAAATGAAACACCTGAAAAACAAAATATAAATTCACCACAATGCTTTTAACATTACATGAACCATGAAAAGACACCATTCTTCATAATAAACAATTAACTCAAGAAACAAACTATACATTTCCTGATTTCTGATGTTTGGCTTAATCTAAAAGAAAAAGGTTTAATTAATGTTTATAAATAACCTAGAGATGACAAAATAACTACCTATAATAATTATAGGCATGGTTTTCACACGCTAATATATGCTGTAGTTTACTGAATAAAGGCAGAGTTCGTTATAAATGCCATCTTATGTATTAATAGAATTAAGTAGTTTTCCAAGGTTTCACATGAGTAAAAGTTAACTTCATGATTAATAATTACAAGTAAAGGGGATCCCTGGGTGGCGCAGCGGTTTGGCGCCTGCCTTTGGCCCAGGGCGCGATCCTGGAGACCCGGGATCGAGTCCCACGTCAGGCTCCCGGTGCATGGAGCCTGCTTCTCCCTCTGCCTGTGTCTCTGCCTCTCTCTCTCTCTCTGTGACTATCATAAATAAATTTAAAATAATAATAATAATAATAATTACAAGTAAATATGACAACTTATATTTACAATAATGATCATGATAAGATAAAGGTGAAAACTTCAGAAGTGACAAAGAAATTGTTTTTTTAACTCAGTGTCTAATTTTGTCTCGAATGAAGAGTTGTGACCATGAGAGAAATGTTCATATTGGATCACGAAATCCAATATGAATTAGTGAAATCTAATAAATATTAAATTATCAATAACACACACTTGGTGTGTGCTGAACATTTACATGATTTTATAATAGACCCATTAAAGTCTTACTTTCACAAAATCAAGAATAGAATTCAAGCAATCCTATCAACTATACTCAAGGTAACTTGATACATATTAAATTTTAAAATATATTTAAAATATGCTCTATACTTAACAAGAAAAACGAGCACTAACAAAAATTCAGTCGAGGAGAATACCTCAATATATGCATTTATTCTTTATACAAAATTCTTATATAGTATTTGAATTGATGGCATACAATTATAGAATATTCATATACGTTTATATTTGGGAAATCTATTAAAGACTTAATCTAGGGCAGCATGGGTGGCTCAGTAGTTTAGTGCCATCTTCAGCTCAGGGACTGATCCTGGAGGCCTGGGATGGAGTCCCACGTTAGGATCCCTCCCTAACGGAGCCTGCTTCTCCCTCTGCTTGTGTCTCTGCCTCTCTCTCTCTCTGTGTCTCACATGAATAAATAAATAAAATCTTTAAAAAACAAAAAATAAAATAAAGGCAATCTAAAATTTGAAAAAGCTCACAGTGAGGAAATACATAGCAAATTAAATGTAAATTGGAAAAATCAGAAATACCTAAATGTGAAATAATATTCAGTGAAAAAATACAACTAATAAAAATGACATTTGTGGAGTATTCAAATATATGAAAAATGTTTGAGAAATGGAGAAATAAAATTATATATATACTATAATTAGGTTAAAATCTATTTTAAAAGCAAAAAAGAGAAGAAAATAGAGCAAAAAAATTATAGAGTTCTGCTTCCAACATAATGGCAATCTAGGTATTCTGAATGACTTTGTCATTGCTATTGTTGTTGCAAAAAAGGATGAGAAGGAGAACCCGAGGACTATAGCCTTCCAACAACATAAGCTGGAGCCCACTTGGGAGTTGTAGGCCCATGAGAGTGGTGAAGTGACTCTATATAATGAAGCCAAGAGCCACAAAGCTATTGAGATGGATCATGCCACTGGGTCTGCAGAAGATGGAATCGCTGGGTCTGAAACTCAGAGATTATGATCAAGTAATGGGGTCATAATTAAAGGCTACCAACCATAGGAGGGAGCAAAATAAATTTACATATTTATAAAAGAATGGGTAAGGGAAGGGTTCAGAAAAATAAGACAGAAATATTTTAAAACATGAAAAGAAAAGCCATAGGTAGAAATCAAATAGCAAAGGACAGAAAGTACAAATGTATGAAAAATCACAACTATTAGATGGGTAAATTGACAATTAAAGATTTTACAGACCAGATTTTTAAAAATAATCAGTTACATAATGGTTGCAAAAGAAATACTTAAAACATAAAGACATGAAAAAGTAGAAAATGAAAGGATGAAAAAAGATATACTAGGCAAATATTAACTTGGATATGTCCAAAAACTAATCATGAGTTAAGGGGAGGAGGTGGGGAGTTGAACAACGATAATATACTGGATGATACTGAGAATTTTTTTAAAAAGTTCATAATGGTGTGTGATTATGCTTTAAAAAAAGAGCATAGAGAGCTGAATCCTGAAATACTATGGATGAAATAAAATGACTTTAAAACAATATGGGATAAAAGGAGAGTTTTTAGGGGCATAGATGAAACAAGACTGGTCTTGATTTGATCATTGTTGAAGGTAGGTGCTAGGTGAATGGTGGCTCTTTTATTGTCTACTTTTGAATATGTTTGAAAATTTCCACATTTTAAGTAAAAACAGTAAAATAATAAACTCATGTAATGCAGCTAAAGCAGGATTTGGGGGGTAGGGTGAGGCGAAGGCCTACATTAGGAAAAAAAACCCCAAAGGTTGAAAATGAATGAAGCAAGCACCCAACTGAAGAATAAAACTGAGGAAGGACATAAGAAATGAACAAGAATCAATGAAATGGAAAATAAAGGTAGACTAGAGAAGAAAACAAAAGTTAAAACTGATTCTTTGCAAAATATAATAACTGATAAAACAAATAAAAATGAAAAAAAGGACACAATAGAGCAGATGTAAAAAACTTTGAAAAATAAGGGAAATCTTTTGCCAAAAAATTGAAAACTAATACCAAAGGGCTAAGTTGAAAATGGTGAAGAAAGGTATGAACTACCAAAAATGGTTCACAAAAGAGAAAAACCTGAATGGTCCTACATGGAATCCCTGGGTGGCTCAGCCGTTTAATGCCTGCCCTCGGCCCTGGGCGTGATCCTGGAGTCCCGGGATCGAGTCCCGCCATCAGGCTCCCTGCATGGAGCCTACTTCTCCCTCTGCCTGTGTCTCTGCCTCTCGCTCTCTGTGTCTCTCATGAATAAATAAATAAAATCCTTAAAAAATAATAAAATTAAAAATAAAAATCAGGGGATCCCTGGGTGGCGCAGCGGTTTAGCGCCTGCCTTTGGCCTAGGGCGCGATCCTGGAGACCCGGGATCGAATCCCACATCGGGCTCCTGGTGCATGGAGCCTGCTTCTCCCTCTGCCTGTGTCTCTGCCTCTCTCTCTCTCTCTCTCACTGTGTGCCTATCATAAATAAATAAAAATTAAAAAAAAAAAATTTAGTAAAAAAAAAAAAAAAAATCATCCACAATGAAAACTTTCAAGAAACAGATAATTCTAATCTTTTTTATAGAGATTATTTCTGAACATGGAAAATGAGGAAATACTCTTCAACTCATTTATGAGATCTATATAACCTTGATACCCAAACTACACAAGGATATTACAAGAAAATAAAATTACAAGCTAATCTCATTTAGGAATACAGATGTAAAACTTCTTAAAAAAATTAGCAAACTTGATTCAATGCGATATAAAAAGGTCGTTATGTCATAACCAATTTGGGTTGATCTTAGAACATCTATTAATTTCAATTGTATTAACAGATTAAGGAAGAAAACTATATGATCACCTCCATATATGCAGGAAAGGGTGTCTGATAAAATTCAACACCAATTCAGATAAAAATTCTTACCAAAACTTCCTTAACGCCATACATGAACATTATGCTAAGTGAAGAAGTATTACAAACAGTCCCTTTAAAATCATTAAGGAGCCAAAATGCCCAGTATCATCACTTCTATTCACTGCTGCATCGTAGGTCCTTAGCTATTACAGTAGCTAAGATAAACATAAATAAATAAGGAAATAAGGATTAGAACGGAAACAGAAAAATGATATTATTTGTACAGAATATGAATCCCCCACACAGAAACCCCAAAGCATCTACAAGTAACACGGTGGCTGACTATAATTAAACAAGTAGGATAATGACTAGCTATAAGATGATATAAAATTAAATCAAGCAATAGATTGAAAATGTAATTTTCCAAAAGACACAACAGAGCTTATATGGTATCTATAAATATGTCTAACAAAAATGTCCAAGATCTGTAAAAACTTCATTCAAAATCTTAATGGGGGGCAGCCCCGGTGGCGCAGTGGTTTAGCGCCACCTGCAACCCAGGGTGTGATCCTGGAGACCCAGGATCGAGTCCCACATCTGGTTCCCTGCATGGAGCCTGCTTCTCCCTCTGCCTGTGTCTTTGCCTCTCTCTGTCTCTCTGTGTCTCTCTGAATAAATAAATAAAAATATTTTTAAAAAAATCCTAATGGGGTTTTTGTGCAAAATCAAAAACGTACATGGAATAGAGTATTTATAGTTCTTACATTCCTTTAAAAAAAAAAAGGCATAAGGTAAAGGGACTTGTCCACCAAATATAAAGACTTGAAAAACTGCACTCTATTAGTATTTTTAGAAGTAGCACTATAGGTCACTGGGAAAGGAGGGACTATTTAATAAATGGTGCTGGGTCAAATGTTTATCCTTAAGGAGGGAAAAACCAAATCCAGATGGAATAGGGGTTTGATACAAAATGCTAAAATTTAAAAATCATTCTTAGGAAAAACTAATAAAAGATTCTGCCAAATTTCAAAATACCTGCATATGGAGCCATTCCTAAAATAGTGGGCATCAGGCCTCTGTAAAATCCAAGGAAACCGCCTTCCTTTTGAATGAAGAAAAATTAGAAGTGAGATTAAGATTGTGCTTATCATTATAAACATCAAAAGCAAAAGCATATGTTACAATAGAAAAAATCACTCTGGGTCCCATCCTGAAACATAGATGTATCATAATCATTAATATCATCCATAAATAAAAGTTTAAATAACATTCAAAATATTTTTCTAAATATAAAAGGACACATTAAAGGGGCACCTGGCTGGCTCAGCAGAGCTTAAGACTCTTGACCTTGTAGTCAAGAGTTCAAGCCCCAAGTTGGGCACAGAGCTTACATTAAAAAAATAAAACAAGATAGATGAGAAAAGTAAATGTGAAATACCTTTGCATAAATTGTTTTGAATGCATGAATAATTCCTGTATAAGTGTGTTCCCCTTTCACCTGGAAAGCTAGGCGTACTCTCACCATATCAAGAGGGTAAGTACAGATAACTGCAGTCATACCTGAAAAAAAAAAGTAGAAACTTAAATGTAAAAGAATATGCATATATATATACACACATATATATACTACTAATGTATAAGTATACTATACATACTAATATATATAGTATACTATATATATACTAATATATATATACTACTAATGATAGGAAATATATAAGTATATATTAATATATTATATTATATTATTATATATATTATATATATTAATATATATTATATATATTATAAGTAAATATATAAGTATATATTTCCTATGATTAGTAGTGCTCTCAAATTATAGCAATGATGAAAATCTAATAAAATAAAAAATGATATTACTAATAGAATTATATCATAATACCATCAGCTGAAAAACAACCTCGTAAGCAAAGGGTCAGTTTGTAAAATATTTCCAAATTCTTCCCACTGTGAAGTTATGTTATTAATACCAAAATAGTACAGTATAGGTGGATCATGAGTATTTTTTAAATTCTATTTCTTGTCTATTTCCAGAAAGGAAAAACTATCTCCTAGCACTAGACAAGATATTTGACTTTTTACTTATTATCTCTAATCTTAAAATGAAGAGATGCTTTACCTACCAAAGGGATTCTTATAAAAATAAAATAAAGGCATTTTTCTAAACTTCAAAGCATGATCATTATTTTCTTTTTAGTGTTTTGGTAAATTTGTTGATGAAACATAATAAAAATATAAATGCTCATAGTCATAGAAAAAATTTGTTTTAGGAATAAAAATTTGATAAGCAAATTTAGTATTAAGTTCTAGATTTTCATCAATATAATAATTTTCAAATAGCATAAACTATCCAACTGAGCTATTTTTAATTAAATCATCGATCTTTAAAAGAAGTTTTACTTTTTAAAATTTTTATTTTATTTTAATTTCAGGATAGTTAACATACAATATTAAATTAGATTCAGGTGTGCAGTATAGGGATTCAACAATTCTATACATTACTCAGTGCTCATCAAGATAAATATACTCCTAATCGCCTTTACCTACTTCACCCACATCCCCCCCATTTACCTCCACTAAAGCCATCTTTTGCTCCTTATAGTGGACTCTGGTTTTGTGGGGGTTTTTTGGTGGTTTTTTATTCTGGTTTCTTTTATTCTCCCTCTTTGTTCATTTGTTTTGTTTCCTAAATTCCACATATAAGTGAAATCATTTGGTATTTTTCTCTTTCATTTTACCATTATATTCTCTAGCTCCATCTATGCTGTTTCAAATGGCAAGATTTCTTTTTTTTTTTTTTTTTAACAGTTTAATAATATTCCTGTGTGTATCTCTCACATCTTCTTTATCCACTTAGGCTGCTTCCATAATTTGGCTACTCTAAATAATGCTGCAATAAACATAGGTGTGCATACATTTTTTGGAATTAAAGTTTTTTTTAGGGATTCAACATGTATTCCTTGTATTGCATTCCTTGGATAAATATGCAGTAGTGGAATTACTGGATCAAATGGTAATTTTATTTTTAACTTCCATACGGTCTTCCACAATGACTGGTTTGCATTCCCACCAACAGTGCACAAGGGTACCTTTCTCTCCACATTCTTGCCAATACTTGTTTCTTGAGTTTATTTTAGACATTCTTTTTTTAAAATTAAGATTTTATTTGAGAGATGGAGTGAGAGTAAGCGTGAGACAGAGAACACGAGTGTGGTGAGAGGCAAAGGGAGGAGCAGACTCTGTGCCAAGCAGGGGGCATGACTTGGGGCTCAATGCCAGGATTCCAGGATCATGACCTGAGCAGAAGGCAGAAGCTTAACCGACTGAGCCACCCAGGTGCCCCTGTTTTTTACTTTTGTTGGTAGTTTCCTTCACTGTACAAAGCTTTTTATTTATTATTATTTTTTAAAATTTATTTGAGAGAGCATGAACAGGGGAAGGGGCAGAGGGACAAGCAGACTCTCCACTGAGTGGGGACATGGGGTTTGATCCCAGGACCCAGAGATGATGACTTGAGCTAAAGTCAGACACTTAACTGAGCCACCCATGTGCCCCAATTTATTTATTTTCTTAAATTTTATTTAAAAAAAAAAATTTATTTTTAAGTAATCTCCACACCCAACGTGGGGCTCAAACACACAATCTTGAGATCAAGTATTGCACACTGAGCCAGCCAGGAACCCCAGAACCTTTTTGTTTTGATGTAGCAAAAATCTATTTTTGTAAAATAGATTTCCTTACTTCTCAAAAGAAATGTATGTTCAGTGTAGAAAAATTAGAAAAAAATAAATAAAAAATTAAACATACACATATTTATTCACCATTAACAAGCACCTAAATATATAACATCCCAAACCTTTAAACATGTACATTTACACACATGTAAACACATACGTGCTTAAAACTTATAATAATGTAATTCTGGGGTAGCTGGCTGGCTCAGTCAGTACAGCGTTCAACTCTTGATCTTAGGGTCATGAGTTTAAGCCCCACAATAGGTGTAGAGATTACTACAAAATAAAAAATAAATTTAAAAAGTATAATTATTTTGTAGTCAATTTTTTCTACTGTAAATTACGTTGTGAACATCTTCCCATGTGAGGAAAACATTACCTGGATGTAACTTAATTTATTAAAACAATCACCTTAGACTTTTTTTTTTTAAACATTTTTTAAAAATTTTTATTTATTTATGATAGTCACACACACAGAGAGAGAGAGAGAGAGAGAGAGGCAGAGACATAGGCAGAGGGAGAAGCAGGCTCCATGCACCGGGAGCCCAACGTGGGATTCGATCCCGGGTCTCCAGGATCGCGCCCTGGGCCAAAGGCAGGCGCCAAACCACTGCGCCACCCAGGGATCCCTCACCTTAGACTTTTAGGTGATTTTAGACTAATCTAATTTGCCATATGCTCCATTATTTGCTATACGATACTATAATTGCAAAAAATGCTTTTGTGAATGACCTTTTAGATAAATATTTTTGTGCATCATTTCCATTATAGATAAATTCCTAAAACAGAATTATTAGGGCAAAGAATAAAGTTTTTTTTTTTTTTTTTTTTTAGATTTTATTTATTTATTCTTGAGAGACACAGAGAAAGAGAGGCAGAAGAGACACAGGCAGAGGGAGAAGCAGGCTCCACTCCATGAAGGGAGCCCGACATGGGACTTGATCCCCGGTCCCCAGGACCACACCCTGGGCCGAAGGCGGCGCTAAACCGCTGAGTCACCCGGGCTGCCCAAGAATAAAGCTTTTAATAGAAATTGTCTTCCAGGGCAGCCCTGGTGGCGCAGCGGTTTAGTGCCGCCTGCAGCCCAGGGTGTAATCCCTGGAGACCTGGGATCGAGTCCCACATCGGGCTCCCTGCATGGAGCCTGCTTCTCCCTCTGCCTGTGTCTCTGCCTCTCTCTCTCTCTCTCTCTCTCTCTCTCTCTCTGTGTCTCTCATAAATAAATAAAATCTTTAAAAAAACATTAAAAAAAAAAGAAATTGTCTTCCAGAAAGATTGTACCAATTTGTTTTTTGTTTTTCTTTTTTTTTATTTATGATAGTCACACACACAGAGAGAGAGGCAGAGACATAGGCAGAGGGAGAAGCAGGCTCCATGCACCGGGAACCTGACGTGGGATTCGATCCCGGGCCTCCAGGATCGCGCCCTGGGCCAAAGGCAGGCGCTAAACCGCTGCGCCACCCAGGGATCCCCAGATTGTACCAATTTGTAATAAATGTCAGCCATTAGAATAAAAGTCCTATTTTCCTGACTTCTCAGAAGTATTAGATAATTATTAGATAATTAGAATATTCAATTAGTGGATAGTTTTCCCAGCATTTGATTGACAAAGAGCATTCTCTCTTATTTTGGCTTGTTTCTTATATGACTCCCCTCTCCCCTTTTTTGGTGGTTCTGTAACTTTATTTGACATTCAGTTGTCACTTCTCATTCACATTGATTGTATAGATTTTTGAAAGTGGTGCCAGAATTTTCAAAGTGGTTATCTATATAGTATATAGGTAACCAACAAACATATAGCTTCTTTGATAAATCTTTATCCTTATTACGTTTTCTGAACCACCTCACATGGATACAGAATGAGGGACATTCCTAATTCCTTTGGCCCACATAGTTTTGTTGAGTCTAATGTTAATGTGCACATCTGGAGTTTTCATCTCATTCAGGGCAAATTTCGGGATTTCTCTAAGTAGATGAGGCACATGCTCTTGAAGCCCACTCCATAGATATATTTGTGAATGGTAAGGGTGTGTTTCCTGGTCACTACCTTGTGGTCAAGAGAATAGCCTTCTTTTCACCACCCTTCTTTTGCAGAGCCATTCTGGGCTCAGGTTGGAAAGGAAGAGTACAAGGTATTGTCATGACTTCCTTTTTCTATGTAGGCTTTTTTATTTTTTATTTTATTTTTTTCTTATGTAGGCTTTTTAAAAAAAAAGATTTTATTTATCTGACAGCATGCATAAGCAGGTGGAGCAGCAGGTAGAGGGAGAGAGAGAAGCAGGCTCCCTGCTGAGCAGAGAGCCCAACATGGGGCTCATCCTAGGACCCTGGGATCATGACCCGAGCTGAAGGGAGACACTTAACTGACTGAGCCACCCAGGTGCCCCAAGATTTTAAACATTTATTTGAGAGAGTGTGTATGCATGTGACTGGAGGGAGGGGCAGAGGGAGAGAATCCCCAAGCAGACTCCCTACTGAGCACTCAATCCCACCACCCTTGAGATCACTACCTGAGCCAAAACTAAGTGCTGGACACTCAACCAACCAAGCCACCCAGATGTCCCTAAGATTTTAAGTAATTTCTACACCCAGTGTGGGGCTCAAACTCACACCCTGAGATGAAGAGTCACATGTTTCACCAAATGAGTCAACCAGATGCCTATGTAGACTTGTAATACTACCTTATATTTTTTTAATATTTTTTAAATAAAGATTTATTTGACAGAGAGAGCAAGAGAGCACAAGCAGAGGGAGCAGCAGAAATAGAGGGACAAGCAGACTCCTCAATGCAGGGAGCCTGATGCAGGCCCAGGGCTCAAGCCCAGAACCCTGGGATCATGACCCAAGTCGAAGCTTGACACTTATTGGACTAAGCTACTCAGGTGCCCCAATACTACCTTTTAAACATGATATATTTATCTTTTTTTTAGTCTTAACAAATAAAATTTTTGTGCCACAACTTTGACTCAAAATAGCAAACAAGTAATATAAAAGTGGCAATTTAAAGTGATTACCAGGAAAAAATAAAAAATAAAAAAATGAAGTGATTACCAGGGACTTAGGTCATGATCCCAGAGTCCTGGGATTGAGCCCCGCATAGGACTCCCTGCTCAGTGGGGAGTCTGCTTCTCCCTCTCCCTCTGCCCCTCTCCTCTGCGCATACTCTCTCTCCCTCAAATAAGTAAATAAAATCTTAAAATAATTAATTTTTTTGAAAGGTGATTTCCGGGATCCCTGGGTGGCGCAGCGGTTTGGCGCCTGCCTTTGGCCCAGGGCGCGATCCTGGAGACCCGGGATCGAATCCCACATCAGGCTCCCGGTGCATGGAGCCTGCTTCTCCCTCTGCCTGTGTCTCTGCCTCTCTCTTTCTCTCTGTATGACTATCATAAAAAAAAAAAAAAAAAAAAAAAAAAAGAAAGGTGATTTCCATTCTAGGAGCTCCTGGGTGGCTCAGTTGGTTAAGCAAAACTCACTCTTGATTTATGCTCAGGTCATAATCTCAGGGTTGTGAAATCAAGCCCCAAGTCAGGCTCCATTCTGGGCCTGGAGTCTGCTTAAGATTTTCTCTCTCCCTCTCCCACACTTGTGCATGCATACTCTCTCCCTATCTCCCTCTCTCAAAAAAAAGAAAGTAAAGGAAAAAAAGTTATTTCCATTCTCTTGGCCTAATTTAACTTTTTGGTCTAAAAAATTTTTTTAGGGCAGCCCCAGTAGCCCAGTGGTTTAGCGCTGCCTTTGGCCCACGGTATGATCTTGGAGACTCAGGATCGAGTCCCACGTCGGGGTCCCTGCATAGAGCCTGCTTCTCCCTCTGCCTGTGTCTCTGTCCCTCTCTCTCTCTCTGTGTCTCTCATGAGTAAATAAATAAAAATCTTTAAACAAAACAAAACATTCGATTAGTAATTTTTTTTTTTTAAGATTTTATTTATTTATTCATGAGAGACACAGAGACAGAGAGAGAGGCAGAGACACAGGCAGAGGGAGAAGCAGGCTCCATGCAGGGAGCCTAATGTGGGACTTGATCCCAGGTCTCCAGGATCACGCCCGGGGCTGAAGGCGGCACTAAACCGCTGAGCCACCTAGTCTGCCCTGATGAGTATTTCTAAACTTAATTTTTTATTTCAGAAATTCCATCATCTAGTGACTAGAACTGTCAGTTCCCCACTGCAGCCAGTTTGTGAGCTCTCTACCTGTGCTATTTGTTTTCAATCTATTCATTTTTTAACTATTTAACATATTTATATTTAACTTATCGGTATTCAAATCAGCCATGTATGGCAGGCAAGGCAGTGATTTTCTAACTGGCTTCTTTTAAGATGAATCTTAACTAATACAGTACAAAATTCCTGAGGCAAGATTTGGCAATAGATTACATCTATATTACAGCAAATACCTTATTATCCAGATATTTATAAAACTAACATGATTTGCAAGTTGGCTTAATTTTTTTTTACAGCTTGTGCTAAAGACTTTGCAAGGGAATTTTTGGAAAATAAAATTAGGAGACATTATCCATAAAATAGTTTCATCTTTATTGGAATATTTCATATTAAGAAGTGTAACAAAAGAATCAAAAGGCTGACCATTTTAAGGCTTGATTGTGCTGACACAACACACCTTGATTAATATTCAGATTTTGCTAGGATTTTCCCAATTCATCACTATCCATTTTTACAACACCTATTAATTTTTACAACTCCTTTTTTTCTCTTCCCTAACCTGCATCACTTTGGTCTTGCCTCTTCCACTTGCTCTCTCTCACTCCATTTATTTCTTCTTTCCTTCTAGTTGTCTTACTGGCTTCAAGTGGCTTAACATGAAATGATTGTGACTTAAAGTAGCAAATGATAAATTGGTAGAAAATGAGTATGCTTAGAAATTTATAAATGTAAAGGGGGCATTAGCTTAAAAGTTGCAAGACAGGAAGTGGCAGGACCATGAGTCAGACAGAGGAATTGGCATAACCTAATTATATATCAGAAAATGGTAAAAAAAATAATGCCAATGGTTACTAGAATGCTAAATTTGTGATCTAGCTTTGCAATTTTTTAGCCAGTTTATTTTGCCATGTTTTTATGGATTTCTTTTAAATTAAAAAAAATCAATCAAATCTTCCTAAAGAAAAAACATGTTAACATTTGTTAAAATGAAACAAGTTTAAGGCAAAAAAGAAAAGAGGGGTGCCTGGGTGGCTCAGTGGTTGAGCATCTGCCTTTGACTCAGGGCATGATCCCGGGGTCTCACGATTGAGTCATGCATCCGGCTTCCTACATGGAGCCTGCTTCTCCCTATGCCTATGTCTCTGCCTCTCCCTCTCTGTGTCTCATGAATAAATAAAATCTTAAAAAAATAAAAATAAAAAAGAAAGAAACCACAGGCCCAAAATGGAGTCACTTGTGCTAAGCCCATGTCACCAAATCAAGTCTTAATACTTAACCTAAATGCAGTTTCAGCCTTCTCCAGGAATTTGCCCCATTCTTTCTTTATCTCTTCCCACTTCTGGCTATAAAAGCTTTCCATTTTGCATAGCTCCCCAGATCTCCTTTCTACTTGCTAGATGGGATGCTGCATAATGCATGAATTGTTGAAAAAGCCAATCTGATTCTCAAATTTTTACAGCTGAATTTTTTTTTTTTTAGAGATTTTATTCATGAGATACACAGAGAGAGAGAATGAGAGAGAGAGAGAGGCAAGGACACAGGCAGAGGGAGAAGCAGGCTCCATGCAAGGAGCCCAATGTGGGACTCAATCCAGGGACTCCAGGATCACATCCTGTGCCGAAGGCAGGCACCAAACCGCTGAGCCACCCAGGGATCCCTACAGTTGAATTGTTACACAAGATTATAAAAATCACCAAGTTTTGTTGTTAGGTTTTTTTTTTTTTAAGATTTTATTTATTCATTTGAGACAGAGAAAACAAGAGAGAGGAGAGAGGCACAGAGAGAAGCAGATTCCCCACTGAGCCAAGAGCCCTACATGGCACTCAGTCCCAGGACCTAGAGATCATGACCTGAGCCAAAGGCAAATCCTGAAAACAACTTAACGATTTTTTTTTTTTTAATGATTTTATTTATTTATTTATTCCGGAGAGAGCACAAGCAGTAGGGAGAGGGAGAAGCAGGCTCCCTGCTGAACCAGAAGCCCAACATGAGACTTGATCCAAGGACCCTAGTATCAAGAACTGAGCTGAAGGCAGATGCTTAACCGGCTAAGCCACCTAGGACTCCCAACAACTTCATGATTTCAATGTAATTTTAAACCCTGAGGGCAGCCCCAGTGGCGCAGCAGTTTGGCGCCTCCTGTAGCCTGGGGTGTGATCCTAGAGACCCGGGATCGAGTCCCACATCGGGCTCCCTGCATGGAGCCTGCTTCCCCCTCTGCCTGTGTCTCTGCCTCTCTCTCCGTGTCTATGAATAAATAAATAAAAACTTTAAAAATAAATAAATAAATAAACCCTGGAATGTAAGCAGAGGATTTTTAATAATTATGCACTCTTAAATCTTGAAAACTAATTAGTGACTTTAAATGTTTACTTATTTTTAGAACAAGGAGGTAATAAAGGGAGGTAAGAAATACCCTTCACTCTAAGTATTAAACTATGAACCCCGCTACAGGGCTAGATGTAGACTTCTACAAACCCTAACTACAAAAAAGATTATGATATCTTGCATTGTTCAAACTAAAAATACTATTACACTGTAAAATAAGTTTGAGGATATCCAACTACGTTCTGATTTTCCTCACAATGACTGCATCAATCCTTTTTCAAAATAATGCTGGGGACTTAAGCATGGGTGTAGTCTACCTGTCAAGTAATCTAGCACCAGCATTATTTTCTTGGGGTTGAACTTTTCTCATTTCAGTAATTTATTATTTTTAAAGTATTTGGTTTTGACTTATGATCAAAACTGATCAAATGGTCAAAAGAACTTATGAGTATGGACTCTAGATTGAGCCTGAGTTCAAATTAGACTCTACCACTAACTAGCTGTGTGACCTTGAGCAAGTTACCTAACCTGGGTGTCAGCTTCAAAATCTATAAAATGGACATCACAATAAGTCATTACCCAAATTAGGTTTTATGAAGCTTAAATGAGTTAATATATGTAAATAAAGGCTTAAAATAATTCCCAACATATACAAAATATTATATCTTAATGTTAAAAAAAATGTTAGCTATTATTCTCCCAGTCTTTTTCAAGTTATTCACTTTTTGACCCTTTTTTTTTTTTTTTATGAGATCTTATTTATTTATTCATGATAGACACAGAGAGAGAGAGAGGCAGAGACACAGGCAGCAGGCTCCATACTGGGAGCCCAACGTGGGACTCGATCCTGGGACTCCAGGATCACATCCTGGACCGAAGGCAGGCGCTAAACCAGCTCAGCCACCCAGGGATCCCCTTGACCCTTTCTTTTGTGAACCAAATCAACTGTATTCTCTTTTTACCCAAATTCTTCCACTCTCAATCTCTTCCTATACATCAAGAATTCAGATAAAAAAGAAAAAATTAATAATAATACAAAAAGAAAAAAAGAACAATCGGGATTATTGGGAAGGAATATGTAACAAAGTGGGAACTTAGCTTGACTGCTAGTAATCATACTGACCTATGTATCAGTCATCTACATGGTGACTGGGATTTTTCAATTCATAAACCTAGTGCCTCTCATTTTGGCCTTTTTTCTATACTACATATCTCTTGCTTACTATTCTAACTAGCACTGCTTTTCAGAGAGGCCAAAAAAGTCCTCCAAGTACAATTAAGGAAAATCAGAAACTACCTACCTCAAATAGTGGTGGTGATAGTTTTCCTCTTCCCCCATTTTACAACCATAATCCAATACAGAAAGCAGTATATCTTCACCTACCAGGAAGCAATGAAACTCAATCAAGTTGAGATGTGCCTGCAATTTTTGTATATGTGCAAACTTCTCTTTTCTTCCCTTAGTCAAGAAATTGAGGACTTAATGATGAATCCAAACTTACTGAGACTGTTTTTCCCTAAATTCTTACCCTAACATAGAATCCAGGAATTGTGGTAACCCAAGAACATACATTAATCAGTAAATTTTGCAGATCTGCAAAGCTTCAAAGACCTCAACAGTGCCTCATAATCACTGTATACAATACAAAAATCCTATGAGTGCAAATTATATTTATAATCATGATACCTAAGACAGATAATTCCTGGTCATTAAAACTGCAGAGATCGGGATCCCTGGGTGGCGCAGCAGTTTAGCACCTGCCTTTGGCCCAGGGCGTGATCCTGGAGACCCGGGATAGAGTCCCACGTTGGGCTCCCGGTGCATGGAGCCTACTTCTCCCTCTGCCTGTGTCTCTGCCTCTCTCTCTCTCTCTCTCTCTCTCTCTCTCTCTCTGTGACTATCATAAATAAATAAAAAAAAATAAATAAAAAACTGCAGAGATCATATTCTGAAAATATGGCAAATATAAATTTTTTATTCTGCTCCAGCAAGAAGCATATATAACTTCTTAACAAAGGAACTACCACTATAAGGAGGAGGCAGTAGAGGAAAGATGAAAGAGGACTTTAACCACTTCTATTTGACATCAGTGTGTACCTTCTAATTGCTTAAGTTCTTCTTTCCAGCTTATCTCTTTACTCAGGCAAAAGACCAGGTGGGCAAAGCATTCTGTGAGCATCCCTCAAGACAGGACAACTGCCCTGAACCAGCAAGACCAGGCGGGATTGACCTCCCTGCCCTCCTGCATGTACCCACCAACATTTGTCCCATATTTTCCTTATATAAACCTAGAAGTATTTTCAGCCTTTGAGACACTCTTTGAGCGTGTCCACTGTCTTCTGGGTAATGGCCTCACAGAAATAAATTCCTTTCTTGTTTTACCACATCCACCTTTCTATCTTTGGATTTTATCCATAGAGAGTAGCCGAACCTGTCTATTTGGGAACCCCAAAGCCAGGTGTTCTTGCACTTCTGAGCCCCCGGTGCAATTCTGGCAAGCCAGCCAGGTGCTGTACTTCTCATTTATCCAGCCGCCTCAGGATTCCCCAGTATAGAGCAACTAGGTGTGGCAGCAGCCCAGGGCTCCCTGTTGGTTTCCTGAGCTAGTGACTATGAGAGGTCAGAGTCAGCTAGCTATTGCTAGTTGACCCCAGACAGGGAGCTGCTGAAACCTGTTTCATTTTGAGGACTTTCTCCCTTGCCTTGAATTGGCACCAACTGCCTTACCTACATCTGGTGAAACAAATGAATTAGAAGTAGCAGGCCCTAGAAATTTGGCTCCCAGTAAGTTCCCGATAAGTGCATACTGTACCCAGTACTTCTTTATTTCCCTTCTGTTGGGTTCTTCTGAACCACTGTCAGGTTTTCATAACCTTTTTGTTTAGGCTTGCATAGCTTGGAGTTGGGGCAGGGGCCACTGAAACTTGTGAAGGTACTGACCAAAAGAGGAATGATGAGAGGTAAACAGGAAGTTAAAGTACACATCTGGGAAGATCCCTGTTGGAATTCATGTGTCTGTGAGTACATGTACAAGACAGGAAGTACTATCTCTATACCCTTTCAAAAGCTCCTGGCTGACTGGTCTATATATCTATGACTCATTTTATGTGTGTTCAGGACTGACTAGGATTGGAATGAATGAATTTCTGTTTTTTTTGGTAGTAGAGGGTGGGGAGGAAGCAGAGGGAGAGGCAGAGAGAGAAATCTCCAGGCTGGGCATGGAGCCGGATGCAGGGCTTGATCTCACAACCTTGAGATCATTACCTGGGCTGAAATTAAGAGTCAGGAGTTTAATCAACTGAGCCACTCAGGCACCCCATGGAATGAATGAGTTTTAAAATTACATTGGCAGGGACACCTAGCTGGTTCAGTCATTAGAGCATGTGACTCTTGATCTCAGGGTTGTAAGTTCAAGCCCCTTCTTCATCTCAGGGTTGCAAGAGCTTATTTTTAAAAACATAAATAAAAATAAAGTACACTCTTTAAAAAAAAAATAAAGAGTACATTGGTGTAGGTTGAGATCTGGCTTTTTGGTTAAAAACAACAAAGTTGGGATCCCTGGGTGGCGCAGCGGTTTGGCGCCTGCCTTTGGCCCAGGGCGCGATCCTGGAGACCCGGGATCGAATCCCACGTCGGGCTCCCGGTGCATGGAGCCTGCTTCTCCCTCTGCCTGTGTCTCTGACTCTCTCTCTCTCTCTCTGTGACTATCATAAATAAATAAAAAATTAAAAAAACAACAACAACAACAACAAAGTTTTCTTGGATTGTTGGTCTGGTCTTGATAAGAAATTACAAAAAGTTTTTTCCTTTTTCTTTATCTGCCCAGGGCTATGTTTTATCATTATCAGGGCTTTGATAACTTAAGAAAGTTAAAACATGGGACACCTTGGTGGCTCAGTGGTTGAGCATCTGCTTTTGGCTCCGGTCGTGATCCCAGGGTCCTGGGATTTAGTCCTGCGCATCAGGCTCCCCACAGGGAGAGCCTATTTCTCCCTCTTCCTAGGTCTCTGCCTCTCTGTGTGTCTCTCATAAACAAATAAATAAAATCTTTAAAAAAAAAAAAAAGTTAAAACTTCTCAGGGTGCCTTGGTGGCTCAGTCAGTTGAGGGTCTACCTTCTGTTCAGGTCATGATCTTGGGGTCCTACACTCCCTTCTCAGCAGAAGTCTGCTTCTCCCTTTTCTCTCCGTCTGCCCCTCCCTTTTCTCTCCGTCTGCCCCTCCCACTTGCTTGTGCGCGCTCTCTCAAAAAAAAATAAAAAACTTAAAAATGTTAAAACTTCTCAATATTAAAAGAGCTAAATTTTGCTAATAACTATATAGACTTCTTTATAATCTTTTATTGCCACCTTGGTTAAACAATTAAATATTAAGTTTTATAACAATCTGTAATCTTAAGGCAACTGCTTTATTTATTTATTTTAAGAGATTTTATTTATTTGACAGAGAGGGAGAGAGCACAAGCAAGGGGAACAGCAGAGGGAGAGGGAGAAGCAGGCTCCTCACTGAGTACGGAGCCCAATATAAGGCTCCATCTCAGAATCTTGGGATCACAACCTGAGCTAAAAGCAGACGCTTAACTGACTGAGCCACCTGGGTGTCCCATGGCAACTGCTTTAAAACCTTCTGAGATTTTTGGGGTGTCTGGCTGGTTCAGTTGGAGGAGTGACTCTAGATCCCAAGGCTGGGATTTCAAGCCTCACACTGGCTATACAAATTACTTAAATTTTAAAAAGGCACCTGGGTGGCTCAGTCAGTTAAGTGGCTGCCTTCGGCTCAGGTAATGATCCCAGGGTCCTGGGATCTGGGATCCAGACCCATGTTGGGCTTCCTGGCTCAGTGGGGAGTTAGTTAGCTTCTCCCTCTGCCCCTCCCCCTACTCATGCCTTCTCTCTCAAATAAATAAATAAATAAATTTTAAAAAGTGTCCTAGTAGTTAAGCATCTGACTTTTTGTTTTGACTCAGATCATGATCTCAAGGTTGTGAGACTGAGCCTCACGTTGAGCTCTACACTCAGCACAGAGTCTGCTTGCAATTCTCTATTCTCCCTTTCTCTCTCTGCCACTCCCACTCATGTTCACACTGGCTGTCTCCAAAATAAAAATCTTAAAAAAAAACCCTGAGGTTTTTAACAAACTTCCCAAGATTCAAATTCTAAATGAAGGCTTTTTGACTAATTAGGCTTGCTTATTTGGCATATTCGATTACATGGAAAGCACTGTCAAATAAATGGTGATGATCTTCTTAGGTTATATTGTATGAATAAATGCTGTAATGCTGTTCTAGAAATTATCTGAAATCCCTAGAGTTTTAACATGTCCTGGTATAAGGTCATCATTTAACATTCTAATTATTGGGCAGCCCTGGTGGCGCTGCGGTTTAGTGCCGCCTGCAGCCTGGGGTGGTGCGATCCTGAAGACCTGGATGGAGTCTCCATACAGCTTCCTATATGGAGCCTGCTTCTCTCTCTGCCTGTATCTCTGCCTGTGTTTCTGCCTCTCTCTCTGTGTCTCTGTGAATAAATAAAATCTTTAAAAAAAAAAAAAAAGAAACACATTCTAATTATTGAAATGTCACAGAAATAATTGGATCTCCTTGTCAACTGCACTATAATGAACTATTGTCCAATCTTTAACCATATCCATCTTTTTTTAGTCTTTTGTTATTTATAGCTATTGCTCTCTTGAACTGTGTTTCATCTTCAAGGAGATTCATGAAAAGGACTATTTGACAAATACAGGTTTTTGATATTTTTTTTTTAAGATTTTATTTATTTATTTGACAAAGAGAACAGAAGCAGGGGGTGCGGTGCGGGGAGAGGGAGCAGCAGACTTCTGGATGAGCAGGGAGCCCAATGTGGGGCTCGATCCCAAGACCTGGGATCATGACCCAAGCTGAAGGTAGCCACTCAAACGACTGAGCCACCCATGAGCCACCCCCCACCCCCGATATCTTTAAAATCATAAAACTAAACTGGGTAAGAATTTCCAGGACTAATGGAAAAGCTGCATTCAATCAGAATAAAAATTAGTAACATGGGATTAAATGAATTAAGAAAGATAATTATAGTTTTTATGACCCTTCTTTGAAACATTGCTGGTTCTAACATTTCCTCTTCCAGATTTTTTTTTTTAATTTTTATTCATAACAGACACAGAGAGATAGAGAGGCAGAGACACAGGCAGAGGAGAAGCAGGCTCCTTGCAGGGAACCCAATGTGGGACTTGATCCCGGGTTTCCAGGTCACGCCCTGGGCCAAAGGTGGCGCCAAACTGCTGGGCCACTGGGGCTGCCCAGATTTAAGGAAACTTTTTCTCTCAAGATATCTATGACTTCAAGAAATACAATAAAATACTCCTTTGTAAACAAATTAAAACATTTAACTTTTCTGCCTACCTGTACCCTCCAAAATTCAGAAACTTTCATGGGTATTCTTTCTTTCATGACAATTTTAATTAGTTGCACAAGTTCAATAAGAATCTGTTTTTCTTGTAACAGGACATGATTAGAAACATTGGCTACTTTGCCAAGGCTTTGACTGGAAGGTCATATTGAGAGAAAGATGTGCAGACTCAGGTATGACCAGACAGCTTTGAGGACCTAAGGCCAAATTTATGGAGTCAATAGAGCCCCTTGGAAATGTTGGCCTGACACCTTGCTAACACAGTTTCCAGCAATCTTACCAGGTAAGTAAAGAATGTCACTTCCTGGCAGATGCAGGAACCTCAGGATATTTGGGGACCTCGAGAAGAGAAATTCACTTAAACTCACAGGTACTGCCGGCAAATCTGATGGCAAGAATTTGGCTTGGCTCTGGCTTTGTAAAGATATTAGAAGTTCAATCTAGGGCACCCGGGTAGCTCAGCGGTTTAGCGCCACCTTCAGCCCAGGGCGTGATCCTGGAGTCCCGGGATCAAGTTCCGTATCAGGCTCCTTGCATGGAGCCTGCTTCTCCCTCTGCCTATGTTTCTGCCTGTCTCTCTGTGTGTCTCATGAATAAATAAATAAAAAGCTTAAATAAATAAAACAATAAATAAAATTCCTTATAGAAACACCCAACTGGTTGGAATAGCATGCAACTCTTGATCTCAGGGTTGTGAGTTCAAGCCCTCACATTGGACATAAATTGCATAAATAAACAAATGAATCTTTATATAATAAAATTCCCTATAAAAAGTTGCAGCAAAGCAGATTTAAAGAACTAACATGGTCATAGTCACCATTCTTGCTGTGCTTATGTAAATAATTAGGCCAAGTTTGTTAGAACTGGACTTGTTTTACAAACAAATTGGCCTTAATTTGGCTATCTTTGATGGAAATGAGGGTTATTTTAAAGACAAAAATATGTTTCAATAACACACCTTTGAGGACGTTAGACTCCAGTTCTTTTTTTTTTTTTTTGAAAGATTTTTATTTATTCATGAGAGAGAGAGAGAGGCAGAGACACAGGCAGAGGGAGAAGCAGGCTCCACACAGGGAGCCCGATGTGGGACGTGATCCTGGGTCTTCAGGATCACACCCTGGGCTGAAGGCAGGCGTTAAACTGCTGAGCCACCCAGGGATCCCCTAGACTCCAGTTCTGATTGTCCTTGAATGTTGGTTGTTCGTATAAGCTGGACATTTTGAGGTAACTATCACAATGCCACAATAGCCCATGTATAGACAATCACTGCACTTATTACTCTGAGGGAATACCCATGGGCATAGGATTATTTGAACAGCTGGACAATGGGATGGTCTCTCGAAAAATTGTGTAACTCAACTATTCTTTTTTTTTTTTTTTTAAAGAAAGATTTTATTTCTTTGAGACAGACAGAGAAAGAGAGACAGAGAGAGAGACAGGCAAAGGGAGAAGCAGGCTCCATGCAGGGAGCCTGACATGGGACTCGATCCCAGGTCTCCAGGATCACCCTTCGCCCTAACTCAACTGTCCTTTTGACCAAATCTGTATGGCTAGGATAGCAAAACTGCTCTTTAAAAGCCAGAGCAAGGGGCAGCCCAGGGGGCTCAGTGGTTTAGCACTGCCTTCAGTCCAGGGTATGATCCTAGAGATCTGGGTTCAAGTCCACATCGAGCTCCCCACAGGGAGCTTGCTTTTCCCTCTGCCTGTGTCTCTGTCTCTCATGAATAAATAAATAAATAAAATCTTTTAAATAAATAAAAAATAAAGTAAAATAAAATAAAATGAATAAAAGCCAGAGCAGGGATGCCTGGGTGGCTCAGCAGTTGAGTGTCTGCCTTTGGCTCAGGGCATGATCCCAGATTCCCAGTTTTGAGTCCCACAGTGGGCTCCTTGCATGGAGCCTGCTTCTCCCTCTGCTGGTGTCTCTGCCTCTCTCTCTCTCTCTCTCTGTCTCTCATGAATAAATAAAATCTTAAAAAAAAAAGAAAAAAGAAAAAAGAAATGAAGCTCCTACTCTGTCAAAGTCTTCCATTCCAAAATCCCTACGTTGCCCCCTAGTAGTAGAAAATAGCTATAGAAGAAATGACTGTCATCCCTTCTTTCTTCCATAGAAAAAGAATGGTGTTTTGATAGTGGGGATTTGAAAAGAGGACTTCAACTACTTCCATTTTGACCTCACTCTGTACTTTCTATGCTTGTGTTCTTCTTTCCAGCTTATCTCATAACTTAGGCAAAAGATGCAGTAAACAAAGCATCCCAGGATGGGTACCAAAACTACCCAAACAATGACAAATGCCCTGACACCAGCATGACTCCACATGACTAATGCTAAGACAATTATTGACCTCTTATGGCCCACCTACATGTCCTACTGACCTTTGTCCCACATTTTCCTTATATAAACCTAGAAGTATATTCAGCACTTTGGAGACAGTCTTTGAGACATTAATCTATTGTTTTCTGGGTGATGCCCTCACTGAAATAAATTCCTTTCTTGTTTCACCACCACCTGGTATCTGCCTTTGCACTGTGTCAGTGGTGAGTGGCAAAACCTGGTCTGTTTGGGACTCTGAAGTCAGGTGCTCTTGAATCCCTGCATCCCAGTTACAAAGAGAGTAATATATATTAAAAATTGGATAATACAATAAGCAAAGGAGCATATCCAGGCTCTCATCAATTAATCTCCTTCCTCTCTAACTTCTCAATGAATATGGAAGTAGATTTCAGTTTTCAGAGATGGCTTCCTTTCTAGCTCACTACCTTCCTTCCATCTGAAGCTACACAGTAGGAGCAGCAGACTTCATGTACATATTCAAAGAGATTAAAGTTCAATGAAAAAATGCATGGATTCAAAATGAATACTTTAGACAAAAGAAGGGCTCCATGTATCATAGATATAAAAGATAAGCCATAAAGCTAAGGAAATTGGTGTAGAGTATATGTCCAAGAACAGTCAATTCTACCATATCCTGTCTTTTGGAACCACATCACTGCTTCAAGCCTGATGATTAAATATCAGTTGTAAATAACTAATATAATAAACCGTCGATAGTTATGTGCAACCTCTGAATCTTAAAGAGCCTTCTACAGAGAGAGAGAATTCAACTATGATATTCAGGAGCCACATTTGCAGTCATTATTACCAAAAAGGAATAACCACTGTGGATACTTTTAGTACAATACTCTCCGGTGGAAACCATGTTTCAATAACTACATGATGCTAAGTCCAAGAACCAAAGAGCTACAGAGCAGAGGTCTGAACATCATGCCCATCCTATACACAAATCAGGCCTCAAATCTATTAACTAAAGAAAGTAAGTTCTGAAATCAAGGGTTGTACTACCATCTTAGAAGAGAAATTTCTCCAAAAATATATGCTTCTGGATTCTGGATCAGGACTCAAGGGAATAGCATTCCCTTTTAAATATTTAAATAAATAAATAAATATTTGAATAAATAAATAAATATATATATATATATATATATATATATATATATATCAAAGTATCAGGGATCCCTGGGTGGCACAGCAGTTTGGCGCCTGCCTTCAGCCCAGGGCATGATTCTGGAGTCCCAGGATCGAGTCCCACATCAGGCTCCCTGCATGGGGTCTGCTTCTCCCTCTGCCTGTGAATCTGCCCCCCGCCCCCTGTGTGTGTCTCTCATGAATAAATAAATCTTTAAAAATAAATAGTCTCTCATGAATAAATAAATCTTTAAAAATAAATAAATATTAAGGTATCTGGAAAATGTGCCTCCAAGTCTCTGAAATTCTCCAAACAGTGTGCAACCTGTTCTAATAATCACAACCTGTTCTAATAATTTAATAACGGCACCATACAGCCATTCTCACTGCTGACATCCAGCCTCTGTTCTGATTGGTTGCTACACATGCTATACTAATTGTTAAATATTTTGAATACTTTTTTTTAAGTTTTTATTTATTTATTCATGAGAGACACACAGAGAGAGAGGCAGAAACACAGGCAAAGGGAGAAGCAGGCTCCATGCAGGGAGCCTGACATGGGACTCGATCCCAGGTCTCCAGGGTCAGGCCCTGGGCCGAAGGCAGGAGCCAAACACTAGAGCCACCCAGGGATCCCACCACTTTTATTTAAAATTTTCTCAAAAAAATAAAAATAAAAATAATAAATAAAATAAAATAAAATAAAATAAAATAAAATAAAATAAAATAAAATAAAATTTTCTCTGTGTTACAAATGAGACAGGAATAAGGAATTCAGGTGGTTGGCTCAAGAGCATGTAACAAGTCACTGACAAGGAAGACTTAATAACATTCCCTAATATTTAAGGAGGACCTCAGATCTTTCAGAACATTTTCATAGCAATTCTTTGACCTTCAGAACAACTCAGAAGGAGAGGGAGTTGGGCAAACACAAGCTCCACTTTAACAAATGGAGAATGAATTAAGGAAGGTTTAAATAATCTGCCCATGGTCAATATAATGTAATGAGGGCCAGCCAGAATCCAGGAAGTGTTCTATACATTTGACTTCCCAGCCTTGCGCCAAAATACCAAACTGTAAGAGTCCAGAGAAGGCAGCAAATACAACCCAGCTTATCATTTCTAGTTTCCATTCTTCCCCTCTTTTTTTCTCTTCTCTTTATCCCATCACTCTTAGTTCCATGAGAACTGGCAGAGCAAGACTGATTTCATTTAAAAGATTTTATTTATTTACTCATGAGAGACACAGAGAGAGTAGAGACACAGGCAGAGGGAGAAGCAGGCTCCATGCAGGGAGCCCGATGCGGAACTTGATCCTGGTATTCCAGGATCACGCCGTGAGCTGAAGGCAGACGTGCTCAACTGCTGAGCCACCAGGGGTCCCACAAGACTGATTTCAAACAATTGAAACACACAGAAGGAAAGACGACCTTTTTTAAATACACAAACCTTGATTCTCAGTCCCTAGTTTTTCCTTTTTTCTGGTTAACCGAGGTTCAACATGTACTGCATTACAGTTCTAGGACGAGGGAAAAGGTTCAAATTCAAAAAAGCTTTAAAATAAGCTCTGTTGAAATGATTGTGAAAAACACACCATTTTTTATTTTGGCAAATATAAAAAATTCCAAACTTACACTCAAAGGCTACCAAAGGTACAGGAGCAAAGATACTTGATATAAATAAAATTAACTAGAACATTCATTTCAATTATTTACAATCATAGAAATAAAATGTAAATTGTAATTACTTAAACATGGTAATAAAAATACAAATATTGAATTATGGAAGTACTAGTCTTATGTGTAATTGGTAGCATTTCTAAAAACTTTTTCTCTAAAAATTAAAATATACAATTAGGGACACCTGGGTGGCTCTCATGAATAAATTTTAAAAATCTTTTTAAAAAATTATAATTAAAATTCCTTTTGGTTTTTATTGTTTTTAATATATACTGAAAACTTGATGTTAACATGTCTTTCATCTCAGAAAAAAGAAACTAAGGACACCTGGGTGGCTCAGCAGTTGAGCGTCTGCCTTCAGCTCAGGGCATGATCCTGGGATCCAGGGACCGAGTCCCACATCAGGATCCTGCATGGAGCCTGCTTCTCCCTCTGCCTCTGTCTCTGCTTCTCACTCTGTGTCTCTCATGAATAAATAAATAAAAATCTTAAAAAAAAAAAAAAAGAAAAAGACAAAGAAACTAAAAATACAATTTCAATGAACAATGCTATTCAATAATCAAATGTCGTGAAACAGAAATAATACAAAGTCTTCAGGATTTAGCTTATATTTATAATCCAACTTAATCTTTCTCACAATCTTCAAAGAAAGAATTTTTATCAGTCATGTGGGGTTTTTTTTGTTTGTTTTTATTAAAGTTGATTGGTCACTTGTAAAGTTGAATTTTAAAGAAAGAAAATTTATTTTTTTTAAAGATTTTATTTATTTATTCATGAGAGACACAGAGAGAGAAAAAGAGGCAGAGACACAGGCAGAGGGAGAAGCGGGCCCCATGCAGGGAGCCTGACGTGGGACTAGATCCGGGGTCCCCAGGACACGCCCTGTGCCGCAGACGGCGCTAAACTGCTGAGCCACCCGGGCTGCCAAAAGAAGAAAATGTAAAAAGTAATGTACAAAATCATAAATTTTATAATTTAGGAGGCACCAGGGTGGCTCGTAAGTTAAGTGTCTGCTTTGGCTCAGGTCATGGTCCTAGGGTCCTGGGATCAAGCTCACATCAGGCTCCCTGTTCCCCCAGGGAGTCTGCTTCTCCTTCTCCCTCTGCCCTTCCCCCTGCTTGTGTTCTCTTTCTCTCAAATAAATAAAAATCTTTTAAAAATTTGTTTTATAATTTGGAATCTTAGTAAAATTTCCCTTCTATAAAGTGAAGATAATCATAGCATTTTCCACATGGCATTTTGCTGTGGACTACCTGTCAAGTGTTTGAAGATTACACATCAAATGCTCAGGTCTAGATAAGGTATATATCAAATAATCAATACTTGTTAGCTAATGTCACTCGCCAGCACTGTCATGCCCGTGTAACATACTGAAATTATTTCTAAACTAGTTGCCAAATAGCTGTTGCTCCAACTCCCTAATATCCCTACCATGGCCCTGGTAGCCCTCTCCCCCTACCAGAATTCCCATCACATACTATCTCATGCTTCAGTCACTAACAAGTTAATTAGAGACTTTCAGAACCTGTCTTATTTTTAAGTACCTCTATAGTTGTGTTGCAAAATATTTTGAATATTATTCCTGGTTATTTTTACTACTTAATTAATTTGGTTTAGTCACAAGGAGTCAAGGAAAGATAAACACTGGATAAGGCAAAAACCATAAATGAGGATTACAGATCTAGGTACAAAGGTGAGGCTGAAGAGTCATTGGAATCAGAGTCTGAGCTGTATCTGGAAAATTCCTAAGACCCGTCATCATCCAAGAACAAGCCTGTCATCTCAATGACAAGGAAGGTAAATGATTACCTACAGCCATAGTGTCTCCAACATCTATCCAATGGTTTTTGTTGCCTTTTAGGGCCTACATGGTCAGTACATCTGTCCCCACTACTCTCCCTACCACATCACACATGTAGATTTCAAGAGTTTTAGATAGTCTGATACGTGGAATTTTTTTTACCACTCTTTTATAGCTACATTTTAAGTGACCTTTTGGTATGATAAACAAAACTGCAATGAACATCTTTGCTGCTAAATACCATTGTACACATTTTTACTTCCTCTCTTAAATAGAATTACTGAAGGGGAGAAATGGGATAACTGGGTAATGGGCATTAAGGAGGGCATGTGAGAGGCAGCCTGGGTGGCCCAGCGGTTTAGCGCCTGCCTTCAGCCCAGGGCGTGATCCTGGAGACCTGGGATCAAGTCCCACATCGGGCTCCCTACATGGAGCCTGCTTCTCCCTTTGCCTATTTATCTGCCTCTCTCTGTGTCTCTCACTAATAAATAAATAAAAATCTTAAAAAAAAAAAAAAAAAAAGGAGGGTATGTGATGTAATGAGCACTAGGTGTTAGATGCAACTGATGAATCATAACTCTATTTCTGAAACTAATAATACACTATATATTAATTGAATTTAAATTTAATTTAAAAATAAATATAAAATTACTGAAATTAGTATATGATAGTGCTTAAAAATCAGAAAAAAGGGTAAGTTATCGAAAAAATAATGTTGACATGAGTGACCAGTCATCTGGAGAAAAATTTTATTCAATCCCCACTTTATTAATTATATAAATATTAAAAAGATCAATATAAAAAAGTTTTAAAAATAAAGTTTTTTTAAAAGATTTATTTATTTATTCATTCATTCATTCATTCATTCAGAGAGAGAAAGAGAGGCAGAGACACAGGCAGAGGGAGAAGCAGGCTCCATGCAGGAAGCCTGACGTGGGACTCGATCCCGGGTCTCCAGGATCACACCCCGGGCTGCAGGCGGCGCTAAACCGCTGCGCCACCAGGGCTACCCTAAAAATAAAATTTTTATAGAAAACATGATAAATTGTTTTTATCTTAGAATGAAGAAGGCAGGGGGACCAGAGTGGCTCAGCCATTAAGCATCTGCCTTTGGCTCAGGTCCTGAGATGGAACCCCACATAAGGCTCCCTGCTCAACAGAGAGTCTGCTTCTCCTTCTCCCTCTGCCCACCACCTCCTGCCCCATCCCAGATAAAGAAAATATTTTTTAATTAAAAAAAAAAAAAGAAAATCTTTTTTAAAAAATAAAGAAAGCATTTCTAAACACAACACAAATTTTGAAGCCACAGTGCAAAAGACTAATCCATTGGCTATGTAAAACTTCTATAGATGTGGGTGTGGGTATGTGGATGAGTGTGAAAATTTTAGAGGATTTTTCTTGAAAAAAAAAAAAAAAAAAAAATCACAAGGTTAAAAGACAAATTTAAAACTGAGAAATCGGGATCCCTGGGTGGCACAGCGGTTTGGCGCCTGCCTTTGGCCCAGGGCGCGATCCTGGAGACCCGGGATCGAATCCCACGTCGGGCTCCCGGTGCATGGAGCCTGCTTCTCCCTCTGCCTGTGTCTCTGCCTCTCTCTCTCTCTCTCTCTCTCTCTGTGTGACTATCATAAATAAATAAAAATTAAAAATAAATAAATAAATAAAAAATAAAAAAAATAAATAAAACTGAGAAATAGGGCAGCTCCGGTGGCTCAGCGGTTTAGCACTGCCTTCAGCCCGGGGTGTGATTCTGGAGACCCGGGATCGAGTCCCACATCCGGCTCCCTGCGTGAAGCCTGCTTCTCCCTCTGCCTCTCTCTCTCTCTCTCTCTCTGTGTGCCTCTCATGAATAAATAAATAAAATCTTTAAAAAAATAAAATAAAACCGAGAAATAAACTATTAAAAATATTTGACAGAAACAAAAGCAATGTCCTTATTCCCAAATTCATAAAAAAAAATTTCTAGTTTTTTTAAGCAAAATTAAGTATTTAAAAAACTAGAAACATCTCAGGCTGAAAGTAAAAGAAACAGAAATGGTCAATAAACATTGGAAAGCTGATGAACCTTACTCATAATTAACTGCTAAATATTAAAAAAAAATTTTTTAAGATTATATTTATTCATGAGACACAGAAAGAGATGTGATCCTGCAGGGAATGTGCTTCCTCTGCCTGTCTGCCCTGCTCTCTCTCCTCTCTGTGTTTCTCATGAATAAATAAAATCTTAAAAAAAAAAAAAGCATTATGAAGATCAACTAAACAACTTATCAAAATTTAAATGCACATATCCTTTTATAAAAGAATTTCCCTTGTCAAAATTTATTCTACAGCCATAACAAGTGCAATGTGTTATTTGTGAAATAAAAACTGAAAATATTCCAAATGCCAGTCAATAAGGGACTGGATTAAATAAATCATGATACATTCATAAATTAGAAAATAACATCAGGTCTTTAAAAAAAAATAAGAAAGATCTATGTATTGATATAGAAAACAGTCTTGAGATAACTGTAAAAGAAAGGTTCTAATCTTACAGAGTAGTATTGGAAATTGCTAATAGTTACTGCTTCTAGGGAGTAGAATTATTTTCATTGTATAGGAGTATGTATTATTATAGTCATTATAATTTTTTTAAATGCTTGAAAGAAAAAAACATTTCCAGAAGTAGAATTGTCAAAGGGAATGTATGGGGATCCCTGGGTGGCTCAATGGTTTAGTGCCTGCCTTTGGCTCAGGGCATGATCCTGGAGTCCCGAGAACAAGTCCCACATCAGGCTCCCTGCATGGAGCCTGCTTCTCCCTCTGCCTATGTCTCTGCCTCTCTCTCTCCGTCTCTCTCATGAATAAATAAAATCTTAAAAAAAAAAAAAAAAAAAAAGGGAATGTATGTTGTTCACAGAGTTATACATTTAGACTATTCCTTACCTTTTCCTACTGTAAAATACTTTGAGGTGGGATATTAATGATTTCTTACATGTCTAAGTATAGGAAGATGACAAAGGTGTGCTACTTAATCAATGTCACAAATATTACTTAAAGCAAATTGTGTATTTTAGTAGAAAATTAATTTGTCAGAAATAAAATACACCCATTCCTCTTACCTGCCATGGATCCAGCCATTAATCTGTGCACATGACCAGAAACGCCCAGCTTTGTGGTAATTAACTAGAAACCAAAAACATCATATTAAATGGGATATTTTGGAGTACTTCTCATTTCACTGTTTCATAATGAAGGCATTTCAAGAAAGTTACAGGACTAGTGAAAAGAAAATCAGTATTAAACATAAGTGAAACAAGTGCAATGGTATAAAAGTGAACAGTGTTCTAGCACATGATGAACAGTTCAGGTATTTCCTCTGTAGCCTCTGCTCTAGTTCTGCACTTTTACAATCTTAATTTAGGATTGCCAAATATACTATGTTGCATGTTGATGACCACAAATACTTAAAGAGTGAATGGTATAGTACAAATAAAATGCTACTACGGACAATGAATTCTTGATATACTGATGGCATCAATTCTGACTGATGAGCTGAGAACGTTCTATTGTTTTCTTTTTAAGATACTTGTAAAATTTAACATATTTAACCTTTTTCTAAGTTATTTGAGAGCATAAACTTTCAGTCCAACAAAGAGAAAATCAATTAATGAGTAGGATAGGAAAAGTTGTTAAGTGATAGCATTACTCAAAAATGGACTTTCACCATATGATTTCACTATCTTATTTAGTAAGAAAATCCAAAGCCACAATGTTCCTTTCCTATAACTGAGAAACAAAAAGCACATTAAAAAGCTATTAATATTTTATGAATTTACTATTATCTACTTGAGGTATATTTTGGCTCTTCTTCATAAGTGTGTACATAAACAATTTGCTCAAAAATGACTAACAAGTCTAAAATAGATACCTCCAAAACCAAGTTATATTTAAAAATTTAAATTATCACAAGTCTTTTTCCTTCAAAAAGGTATTACTTTACCCATTCATCCAAAGTAATTTTAAAGGCGAAAGCAAATGCCTTGTCAACTAAGTATGATATTCAGGACACAAAAAGGAAACAAGATAAAAGTTCAAGTACCGTTTTATAATGCTCAAATGCCATAAACTGGATTGCACCATAGGGAAAGATTCGAATCATCATTGCACCATTCCCTTTATATAATCCAAGGTATCCCTCCTTTTGGGGAACAGCACGCAATGCAGAAAATACTCCTATTTTTGGAAAAGTGTTTAGAAGAAAAATACTATTAAAACAGAGGAAACTATCTAAATTCAAATTTTCAAAACAATCACTTAAAAGATGATGACGCTATCATTCATGATATAATTTTGTCTGAGAAATTACATGAATAGTAATTTATGATTAGCATTTAAACCTACCTAAAATACAGAAGTCCAAATTATACAAACATCTCATATAAAAATATAAAACATATAACAAAAACAAAAAAATCAGCCATATAGTATAGCAAAATAGATTTATAATTATTACAAATTATATTAACTTACAGTAATCAAAAAAATGTTAACAAATATATTCAAGGACCAGACACTGCAGATTGACTCTGGAAGGATAAAGGAAGGTTTCTCAGACTGACCTAGATACATAAGGGAATTGCTAAATAAACAAATTTAAAAACTATTACAATTTTTTTTAAGATTTTATTTATTTAGGGCAGCCTGGCTCAGCGGTTTAGCACCACCTTTAGCCCAGGGTGAGATCCTAGAGACCATGATCGAGGCTCCCTGCGTGGTCTGCTTCTCCCTCTGTCTGTGCCTCTGCCTCTCTCTCTCTCATGACTAAATAAATAAAATCTTAAAAAAAAAAAAAAAGATTTTATTTATTTGCTTGAAAGAGAGGAGAGGAAGAAAGGAGAAAGACAAGCAGAATCCATGCTGAACACAAATTCGGATGGGGGCTGGATCCCAGGACCCCAAGATAACGACCTGAGCCAGAGGCTTAATTGACCTAGCCACCTAGCCAGCCCCTATTATAACTATTTAAATTTGGGGGAAGGGTGCCTGGGTGCATCAGTGGTTGAGTATCTGCCTTGAGTACTGCCCAGGGTGTGATCCTGGGGTCCCAGGATCGAGTCCCGTATCAGGTTCCCTGTACGGAGCCTGCTTCTCTCTTTGCCTGTCTCTGCCTCTCTCATCAATAAATAATTTTCTTTAAATGGCTTAAGCAAATAAAGGGAACTTAAAATAAATAACTAAAGCAAGCACTTGTATAACTTCCACCCTTTAAAAGAAAAAGTAACCCTCAATCTTAAAAAAAAAAAAAAAAAAAAAGAGGAGTTCCTAAGTGGCTCAATTGTTGAGCCCAACTCTTGATTTCGGCCCAGATCATGATCTCAGGATCCTGGGATCAAGCCCCTGCTAGGGCTCCATGCTCCATGGAGAGTCAGCTTCCTGCTCTCCCTCTGTCTCTGCCCCTCCCCTCTGTTCATGCTCTCTCTCAAATAAATAAAATCTTTAGAGGGATCCCTGGGTGGCGCAGCGGTTTGGCGCCTGCCTTTGGCCCAGGGCGCGATCCTGGAGACCCGGGATCGAATCCCACGTCGGGCTCCCGGTGCATGGAGCCTGCTTCTCCCTCTGCCTGTGTCTCTGCCTCTCTCTATCTCTCTGTGACTATCATAAATAAATAAAAATTTTAAAAAAAAAATAATAATAATAAAATCTTTAGAAAAAGAGAAAGAATAATTCTATTTCATATATATATATATATATATCTATGGATTGCACCATAGGGAAAGATTCGAATCATCATTGCACCATATATGTGTCTATGTAAAAATTCTCCTAGAACACATGAATAATGAAATTAAATATACTTCCCCACCACCAAAAAAATTCTCTTGCAGGAGAGGGGACAAAGGTTAGACCCTGTTTATTTGATTCAAATGTATTTGTAACAATTTAATTTAAGAATAATCAAATTTAAAATAACAGTTACCTAGTTGGGACAGGAAGGCTGAAGATGAGAGAGTAGAAGTTTCAACTGTACCAGTAATGTTTATTTCTGAATCTCTGTGTGGGTCCACATATGTTTACCATATTAGTCTTTAAAACTCTTTAATTATCACAAATATTTTGTTAAAAAGGATTTTCAGAGAAATCACTTAGTAGAAGTAAAATACATATAGTACTTTCAAAAAAGGAAATCCAGGAAAAAAAAAGTGGGGGAGGTTGCTCAGGAGGACAGAATATAAGAAAGCACAGAAACGAAGAGAAAACATTATGATGGTGAATGAAAAAGAATATATGATTACACACACACAAAATCAGAATAATAGGGATTCCTGGGTGGTGCAGCGGTTTAGCGCCTGCCCTTTGGCCCAGGGCGCGATCCTGGAGACCCGGGATCGAATCCCGCGTCAGGCTCCCGGTGCATGGAGCCTGCTTCTCCCTCTGCCTATGTCTGCCTCTCTCGCGCTCTCTCTCTCTCTCTCTCTGGGACTATCATAAATAAATAAAAATTAAAAAAAAAAGAATAATAGAAATTCCTCTATTAAAAGCCAAAGATGGGCAGCCCCAGTGGCTCAGTGGTTTAGCGCTGCCTTCAGCTCAGGGCATGATCCTGGAGACCTGGGATCGAGTCCCACGTTGGGCTCCCTGCATGGAGCCTGCTTCTCACTCTGCCTGTGTCTCTGCCTCTCTCTCTCTCTCTCATGCATGAATAAATAGAATTTTAAAATAAAATAAAAATAAATAAAAAATAAAAGCCAAAAATGGGGCACCTGGGTGGCTCAGTGGTTGAGCATCTGCCTTGGGCTTGGGTAGTGGTCCTGGGGTCCTGGGATCGAGTCCCAAATCAGGCTCCCACAAGGAGCCTGCCTCTCCTTTTGCCTGTGTCTGCCTCTGTGTGTGTATCATGAATAAATAAATAAATGAATAAATAAATAAAATCCTTTAAAAAAAAGCCAAAGATTCTCAAATTCTGTTTAAAGTCCATATCTAACCATATGCTTTTTATAAAATTCTTACCTAAAACAAAATAACAGAGAAAGAGCAATATTGAATGTTTTCAAATGGCTCTTAAATATCCACAGAGATTTACTACAGATCATTGTTTTTCTCCTTCAACTTATAGTCTGTACTATTTTGACTTTGGGAAATGAATAAATTAAGGCTTTCTTTATGGCAAAACATTGAATACTTTTTTTTTTTTTTCTCAAGTAGGTTCCACACCCAAAGTGGGGCTTGAACTCACAAGTTTGAGATCAAGGGCTGTATACCCTACCAAGCCAGCCAGGTGCCCCAACACTGGACCAATTCTTACAAATGTTAGAAATGTTTTGGAAAGAATATATATAATCTGTAGGGTACAAAGTTCCCTGTGTATCTCGTACATCAAGCTTGTGTGTGATTTAAATCCTCTATATCTTTACCTATTTTATCAAGCTAGGAATAGAAGGAAATAACATTTGGTAAAATATAAGCATGTCTGTAGATGTATGTAAACATCAGCTCTGAAAGGAAATGGAAGTACCTGGTAAAAATGCTTAATTACAAGGAGGAAATAACAAGATGTTTATTTTTATACTTTTTGAATTATGAACCTGTGACATCACACATTCAAAAAAACTTAAATAAAAACATAAAAACATGGGCAGCCTGGTAGCTCAGCGGTTTAGCGCCGCTTTCAGTCCAGGGCTTGATCTTGGAGACCCGGGATTGTTACTTTTTTTTTTTTTTTTTTTTTTTTTTATTTATGATAGTCACACAGAGAGAGAGAGAGAGAGAGAGAGGCAGAGACACAGGCAGAGGGAGAAGCAGGCTCCATGCACCGGGAGCCCGACGTGGGATTCGATCCCGGGTCTCCAGGATCCGCCCTGGGCCAAAGGCAGGCACCAAACCGCTGCGCCACCCAGGGATCCCGGAGACCCGGGATTGAGTCCCATGTCGGGCTCCCTGCATGGAGCCTGGTTCTCCCTCTGCCTGTGTCTCTGCCTCTCTCTCTCTGTCTCTCATGAATAAATAAATAAAATCTTTAAAAAAAAAAAAAAAAGTAAAAACAATAAAATTAAAAGTAAAGATTTTTAAAGAATCCCACTATGATTCACCTATTTTTACATCATACTGAACTGTAAAAAGCTGAATGGCAGTCAAAGATTTTCAATACATTGCAGGAAAAAAAATCTTTATGCTAACACTACAAAGTGGGGGAAAGAAAGATTCTAATTGTACTCCTTGTTTTCCATTTGGCTAGAATAATTTTGCTTCAATATAAAAAATAGTTTTTGATGCCTTGGAAGTATACACATTTTTAAAAAGAAGCTAAAGTAGAAGTTTTATTCAATAGCACATTTTCATCTTTTTTGGGAAAATACATGTTTAAAAAAGCAAAATTTTTTTAAAAAAAGCAAAATTTGGGGTGCCTGGGTGACTCAGTAGGGTAAGCATCTGACTCTTGATTTCAGCTCAGGTCATGATCTCAGGGTTCTGAGACTGATCCTTTTTTTTTTTTTTTTTATAATAAATTTATTGTTTATTGGTGTTCACTTTGCCAACATACAGAATAACACCCAGTGCTCATCCCCTCAAGTGCCCCCCTCAGTGCCTGTCACCCATTCACCCCCACCCCCCACCCTCCTCCCCTTCCACTACCCCTAGCTCGTTTCCCAGAGTTAGGAGTCTCTATGTTCTGTCTCCCTTTCTGATATTTCCCACACATTTCTTCTCCCTTCCCTTATATTCCCTTTCACTATTATTTATATTCCCCAAATGAATGAGAACATATAATGTTTGTGAGACTGATCCTTGAGTCAGGTTCTGAGCTCAGCTCAGAGTTAGCTTGGGGTTCTCTCCCTCTGACCCTCCCCATCCCTCCTCCCTGGCCCCAGCTCAAGCTATCTCTCTCTAAAATAAATATATAAAATATTTTAAAAATAAATAATAAAAATTAAGAAACAAAATTTTATAAATTACCTTATGCATACATATAAAAAGAGAGGCAATTAGAATAAAATGCCCAAAACATTTAAAAAGAAAATTACAAGTCATATATATAATTTTTTTGGCTTATATGTTTTAAAGATACATGAAACTCCATATACTACAGCAACAGTTCATTGTTTCACTATGGGAATTCCACTTCAAATTTTGCATGCCTTGTAAGGGTATGCTGTAACCCATGGCATGTAGTCCTGTAGAGCGTGAAATCTAATGTGAATATGTAATCTAATGACTACAAATCAGGAAACAAAACAACATAAACCAGCATGGGGAGGAGGTTAAAGGAATAAAACAATCCTGCTCAGACATTCATATGTTGGGTTGTTGTAAACACCCTGAGATATTGGGTAACATAATTCATCTCCTCTTTACCCTTAATGTGGACAATGAGAAAAAATAAATTCCTTCCTTTCCAGTTTTATATACTGTCTCAGTAAGTTCAAAGGTCTGATTCTATATATGAGCAGCACACTGTGCTCATTGTTGGACACAGAAAAGGCAGCAATTTTTTTCTTTAAAGTACAGACTTACTATTAAAAATATTGATAAGAAAATGAACTATAACTTATAAATATTCACTACATTTTTTGAGAAAAATCACATTTTAAAAACACAACTAGAAAAATAATTGGTTCTTTTCATTTATTTTTCTTTTAAGATTTTATTTATTCATGAGAGACACACAGAGAGAGGCAGAGATACAAGCAAAGGGAGAAGCAGGCTCCCTGTGGGGAGCCCAATGCGGCACTCGATTCCAGGACCTGGGACCATGACCTGAGCTGAAAGCAAATGTTCAACCACTGAGCCACCCAGGTGCCCAATTTATTTACGTAAAGTGCAGTATGAGGGATCCCTGGGTGGCGCAGCGGTTTGGTGCCTGCCTTTGGCCCAGGGCGCAATCCTGGAGACCCGGGATCAAATCCCACGTCGGGCTCCCAGTGCATGGAGCCTGCTTCTCCCTCTGCCTCTGCCTCTGCCTCTCTCTCTCTCTCTCTCTCTCTCTCTGTGTGACTATCATAAATAAAAAAAATAAATAAAGTGCAGTATGATTAAACCATTTTATAATGTCTTCATTTATCTAATACATCTGAACATTGCTCCTAGTCAATTAATATTATTTTTTTTTTAAATAAGCTCTAGGGGCACCTGAGTAGGGTGAGAGAGAAGGAGAAGTAGACTCCCTGCTGAGCAGGGGACCCAATTTGGAGCTCAATCCCAGGACTCTGGGACCATGACCTGAGCCAAAGGCAGATGCTTCACTGAGCCACCCAGGTGCCCCTGCACCAAGATTTCTAGATTTAACTAGGTGTTTAAAGGAATAGGGTGCCTGGCTGGCTCAATCAGTACAGTGTGCAACTCTTGATCTGGAGGTCATTAGTTGGAGACCCACGTTGGGTGTAAAGATTATTTTAAAAATGAAAAATAGGGGCACCTGGGTGGCTCATTGGTTAAGTGGCCAACTCTTGATTTCAAGCTCAGGTCATGATCTTAAGATCCCAGGATCAAGCTCCATGTTAGGCTCCATGCTCAGCAGGGAGTCTGCTTCAGGATTCCCCCTCTCTCCCTCTGCCTCTTCCTCCCAACCCTCTCTCTCCTCCTACAAGCTATCTCTCTAATAAATAAATAAATCTAAATAATTTTTTTAAAATATTTATTTATTTATTCATGAGAGACACAGAGAGAGGCAGAGACACAGGAGTAGCAGGCTTCTCACAGGGAGCCCAATGCAGGATTTGATTCCCGGACTGGGGATCACACCCTGAGCCAAAGGCAGACGCTCAACCACTTAGCCACTCAGGCATCCCTAAATCTTTAAATAAATAAACAAATAAATAAGGGAATAAAACTTCTCTCCATCACTAATTGGATATTTTTTTTAAAAATCAGGCCGTCGTGTTTGTGTTTAGAAAGGATGTGACTATTTTTTTTTTTTAAGATTTTATTTATTTATTTGACAGCACAAGTAGGGCAAGTGACAGAGTGGAGGGAGAAGCAAGCTCCCCACTGAGCAGGCAATCTCTCACAAGGGCTTACTCCCAAGACCCTGGAATCATGATCTGAGCCAAAGGCAGATGCTGAGTCAACCCAGGCACCCAAGAATGTGACTCTTTAATTCCAATAAACAAATAGTACTTACTTCAATGATTCCAAGATTTTGGTTTAGAGAATATCAGTATCCTAAAATTATTATATATTTAACCACTACTGCAACTGAAAAGGTTAAAGCAAGTAAGAGATAAATCTCTATAAAATTTGCCCCCAAACTTGAACTCCCTTTTGTATCCTCTTACGACTATAATTCAAAACTGGAAATAAAGCCAGCAGATGAACAGTATTTTCATTCATTTTTACCTTTAACAACCATTAACTCACCTAGATGTTTGTAATGGTGATTGTGAGCTTGCAATAAAACCTTTACTCGATCCAAAGGAGCAACTGTTGTTTTGGCACAGCATCCAGCAATACCTAAAAAATTTTTAAACAGGATGAAATTGCATACCATTTTTTCCACATGGAAGCTGTTATTTGTTCAGCCAGCACACCTTCTGATTTCTAATTTGGTCTCCACGGGTAGAACTGCCCAGTTGCAGGGATATGCAGATAGATGATTGGCCCCCATTCCCTGTAACCTAATAGAGTATGTCCGACTTAAAAATAAATTTGAAGAGCGTAAATCTTCTCCTTAATACCTGATGAACACTGGGAATCTTGCTAAATGTAGTTATGGAGACAGACACTTAAAGGTATTTACCCAACTGTTTCAAGTAACCTCCTCTTGATGACTCTTTCATTGAAATAACCAACTTTTACCCATAAAATTCAGTCATTCGTTTATATATTCAGCAATTATGTACTTGGTCCTTACCACATGCCACTGTGCAGACATATGGATGACAGTAATGTGTGTACATGGGCTTTTGTTTAGGTCAGAATACAGGGCAGCCTTATTAGCATGTCATGCTTTTAAGATGGTAATACATAAAGACTTTTTTAAAAAAAGATTTTATTTATTTATTCATGAGAGACACAGAGAGGCAGAGACAAAGAGGGAAAAGCAGGCTCCTCACAGGGAGCCCGATGCGGAACTCGATCCCTAGACCCAGGATCACACTCTGAGCCAAAGGCAGATGCTCAACCGCTGAGCCACCTAGGCATCCCTATAAAACCTCTGTGGTATAGATTGTATCCTCCCAAATTCATATGTGGAAAACTAATTCCCAGTATGATGGTATGTATGTATGTATGTGTGTATTTATCTTTATTTTTTGAGTATGATGGTATTTAGAGATGGGCTTTCAGGAATTGACTAGGTCAGCAGAGTGAAGCCCTCATGAACAAGATTAATGCCCTTAAAATGCCCAGAGAAATCCCTGGCCCCTTCCACCATGTGAAAACATAAAGAGAAGGAGCAGTCTATGAAGGAACAGGTCCTCACGAGACATCAAATTCTGCTGACACCATGATCTGGCTTTACCAGCTTCCAGAACTATAAGAAATAAATGTCTGGAGCTTGCTGGTTGATAAAAAGGAAGAAAGGAGGGCAGCCTGGGTGGCTCAGCGGTTTAGCGTCACCTTCAGCCCAGGGTGTGATCCTGCATGAAGCCTGCTTCTCCCTCTCCCTCTGCCTGTGTCGGTGCCTCTCTCTCTGTCTCTCATGAACAAATAAATAAAATTTTAAAGAAAAAAAAAGGGGGAAGGAAAGAACGAAGAAAGTTGTTTATAAACCACCCAGATTATATTTTTGTTATAGTAGCCCGAACAGACTAAAACAATTTTGTAAAGTATCTTCCGTGTTATAAACAGTTGGTAAAATAGGCTCTTATTGTTAAAAGATGGGTAAAAGTCTTGGTGTCTTTTTATGATTATATTAAGCTCTTCACCACTGCATATTTGATTCAGAAGGTACAAGAGGACTGGGTTTTGTGGGTCGCCTTTACTACTATATCCCCAGAGACCAGTACATGGCCTGGCACATAATAGGCACTCAATAAATGCTTGTTGAATGAACGAATGTACAGTCTTATTTTATAAACTTTTTAAAATGTAAGACAAAATCACTCAAAGTCCACACACATTTATTTAATAGCCTAACATGTAATAATGCTAATTAAAATCCATATTCTGAGATATCCAAAAACAAAATGCCTATTTCTATTTAAATATTAGATCCACATATAAGGGGGCACCTGGGTGGCTCAGTTGGTTAAGCGTCTGCATTCAGCTCAGGTCATGATCCTAGGATCCTGGGATCTAGTCCCACATCAGGCTCCCTGCTCAGCCCTCTGCCTGCTGCTAATCCTGCTTGCGCACTCTCTCTCAAATAAATAAAATATTTTTAAAATTAAAAAAAAAATCCACACATAAGTTTCTATATCAAGCTTCTCTTATCTGAACTAATGAAAATCATGATAGCTACCCAAAATTGATAAACTAAAAATAATTTGCATTTGAGTATATTTGGATTCAGAATATTATCTTCTCAGTCATTATGATTTAACCATATAATGAAATTATTTAGAATGTGTTCATTTCCTTTATAGTATCTTTTTTTAAGATTTGTATTTATTTGGGACACCTGAGTGGCTCAGTTGGTTGAGCATCTGCCTTTGGGTCAGGGTGTGAAATAGAGCCTGCTTCTCCCTCTGCGTCTCTAATAAATAGGTAAATAAAATCTTTTTAAAAATGTATTTATTTACTTGCAAGAGACAGCACAGAGGGATAGGGAGAAGCAGACTCCCACTGAGCAGGGAACCCAATGCAGGACTCCATCCCAGGACCCTGGAATCATGACCTGAGCCAAAGGCAGGCACTTAACTTACTGAGCCAACCAGGTGCCCCACCTTTGATAGTATTTTAACTCACTTAATCACATTACTTTATAACTCAATTAATCATTATAATAATCCATTGAGTTAGGTCACCCAGCTTTGATCTTCCTTTTGAGCAAACGAGGTTAAGATATTGGCCAAGGCCACTGCTAATCAACAATAATAGTTAAGAAATTTTGAGTGTTTACTTTGTACCAGGTACTAGGCTAAGAGATTTACCTGAGGACAGTATGCCAAGGCTTTTATGGGTACTATCTCATTTAATTGTTATAACCTTCTGAGGTAAGAAATTTTCTTTCCTGGTTTAAAGGATGCAAAAACTGAGGCACAGGGAGGCTATGTACGCCCAAAGATCTTTTTTCATATCACTGGGACCAGAAACTCCTTCAAAGTTATTCACTTTACAAAAATCTGAAGCAACACTTTACCAAGTAAGACACAAATGGCCAAAAAGAATATGAAAAGATTCAGCATTAGTCATCAGGGAACTGCAAATTAAAAACACAATTACATACCATTAAACACCTATTTAAAGGGCAACACACACACCTACACAAACACAGAGGACACAAACTCTATTAACAAGTGTTAACAAGATAATGGAGACACAAAATGGAACAGACATTTTCGAAAACAGTATGGCAGTTCCTACTTCACTGCAAACAAAAGTTGGAATCTTTACAATTGTTTGGAAAGCCCTTCATTTGACTCCCCATTACCTCTCTAACCTCCTTCCCCCATCAACACCACTTGGTTTCAACTTACATAGTTTTTCTTAAGGCCTGAAATGCTCCTCTTCAGACATCAACTTGCTAAACCTGCTAATTCAAGTCTGCTCAAGGGTTATTCTCTCCACAAGACTTATCAGAACCGTCCTATTTAACAACAAGCCCACTCGGCCTCTGCATTCCTTGCCCCAATCTCCTTTTTACTTCTCCCCATTGCCTTCAGCACCTTGTAACATACTATATAAATTACTTTCTCATTTTATTTATTTTCTCCCCTCAACTCTCCAATCAATGCAAACTCCAGGATCTGTGTTTTGTTCCCTGATACACACTATGTAGCAGGCACATAGTAGGCACTCATATTCCTTATAAATGAACGTCGTTTTTATCAGAACAAAATAATTTTTTTAAAGAAAAGAAAAAGAGGGGATCCCTGGGTGGCGCAGCAGTTTAGCGCCTGCCTTTGGCCCAGGGCGCGATCCTGGAGACTCGGGATCGAATCCCACGTCGGGCTCCCGGTGCATGGAGCCTGCTTCTCCCTCTGCCTGTGTCTCTGCCTCTCTCTCTTTCTCTCTGTGACTATCATAAATAAATAAAAATTTAAGAAAAAAAAAATAAAACCTTTTTTTTAAAAGAATTTATTTATTCATGAGAGACACAGACTAAGAGAGAGAGAGGCAGAGGCATAGGCAGAGGGAGAGGGAGAAGCAGTCTCCCTGCAGGGAGCCAGACTTGGGACTTGATCCCAGGTCTCCAGGATCACGCCCTGGGCCGAAGGCAGGCGCTAAACTGCTAAGCCACCCAGGGACCCCCCAAGATATGCTTTCTAAAAGCCCTTGTATAATGCGGAAATTTAAAAAGTTCCTGGCCTTGGGGATCCCTGGATGGCCCAGTGGTTTAGCACCGCTTTCGGCCCAGGGCGTGATCCTGGAGCCTCGGGATCGAGTCCCACGTCGGGCTCCCTGCGTGGAGCCTGCTTCTCCCTCTGCCTGTGTGTCTGCCTCTCTCTCTGTTTCTCATAATTAATTAATTAATTAAGTGCTGACAACCCAGACAATCAATTACGAGAGGGTAGGGATTGAAATAGTTCTTTATGGGAGGCAGAGGAAATTTCCGAGCGACAATTATGAACTTTGTGGCCTCACAGCGCCCCGGATAGAAGGGCCGCGCCAGCTGCCTGTCATGTAGCTATAGAACGTTTTACTAGGATCCCTGGAACTCGTTTTGGTTGTAGACAGTTTTGCACAATTTCCCAGTCAGCTTAAAAAGCTGACCTCCAATATTTGCTTTCTTTAAAGCAAATAGCAAATTTCTTTAAAGCAAATGGTCTTTATAACAAAGAGGCGCCCAGCATGTTTCACAGAAACGCTGGAGTCTTTGTAAAGGAAGGACTCGGCTCTTTCCCCTACTATCCAACCCTGAAGCAAGGGGCGCTTGGTTCAGTCCCTCCACCTCCTCCGCCAGCTCGAGGCCCTTCCTCCCCAGGATCCTGCTGCCACTTGTCAAGTGATTATTAGAAAGAGTTACAACCGGTCGGGGCAAATATCCCGCCGGGCACTGAAGCAGGCAGAGTCCGAGGATGTCGCCGCGGCCGCAAGCACCGTATCCGCCTCGGGTCCCGCCCTGCCACCCGAGCGTGGCCGGGTCCCCCCGGCTGACACCCACCTCCGGCCAGAAAGGAGCGCAGCCAGTAGAAGTCCCGACGGGCGGCGGGCCCTCCGGCTCCTGCCGCCTGCGGCATCGCGGGAGGGGGGTCGGCCGCTGCCAGAGCCGCCGCCGCCGCCGCCGCCATCAGGACCGGGGCCGCGTCGGGAACTCTGGTCGCCAATTTACCAGCCACGGCCGCGGGCCATGGCCACAGCGGGCGGTGACAGAGCACCCGCCGCCGCGCGGGCGGGACGGAATAACGCCGGGCAGCGCGGCGCGGCGCGGCGCGGCCTGATGACGTGACCCGGGGGCGGGGCCTGGGCGCGCACCCCGGGCGGGAGTTCCCGGCGCCGCCTCCTCCCGCGCAGCGTCGCCCAGCGCCCCTGCCCCCGGCCTCGCTCTCAAGGCCTCCTCACGTTCTGACGAAGGGGGAGAGGCGGCGCCCCCGGGAAGGTCGCGCTCAAACCCACCCTCTCGGGAAGCTCTCCCCCGCGCGCTGACTTGTAACTGCCCGTGGGGCTGTCTTCTGAACTACCTCAGATGAAGCCTTTCCAGAGCCACGCTTAGGCTCCTCGCTGCCCTTTCCAGGAACTTCTGAAATTGCATCATCTCCAACCAAATCAGTTCTGCCTTCGCAGAGCTCCTCACTAACCCCCTATTCAGCTTGCACTCCACCCCATCACGTCTGTCAAATATTGCTACAGCAGATTGTTCTTTCCTTGGGGCCCTACAAGTTACACAAGTACTTAGGCCTTGTCAGGCCTTCTCTGAATCACCGCCTTCTGCTTAGCTCCCAAAGCCCCCACCCCAGCCTCAGCCCTAAATAAACTCTTAGGAAGTCCCCGGTTCCTTCTCCCTGTCCCCACTGCACTCCAAGACTCTTATTAGCTATTCTCTTCCTGTGAGGCCCGCATCACTTCCAGGTTGGACAAAAATCAGTCTAAATATATTCTTTATGGCCAAACTTGTTCTGAACGTATATCGTCACTTTCAGAAACTATTATGATTTTTCTCAATACTTAATCATATTAGTGTCACTGATCTCCTCTTTCTCTTTCTGTGGATAGGCTTCTGCAAGGTGTTTCTAGCCACAAATAGTCACTAATGATGAGTCCAGATTTAAAATTTATTTTTCCACCAAAAAATAAGAAATAAAATTTATTTTTCACCATGTTCCCAATTTTTGGTTTCTGCCGGAAAATACAGACCCATATAATAATATCATTATTTATATTTTACATGTCTCGCGTCAGGAATCAAAACCTCCCCAGAGTGAAATGATTGTACGACATTGTAAATGTAGTTGATGCTACTGAATTGTACAATTAAAAATGGGTAAAATTGTAAATTTAAAATATTGTGTATATTTTACACAATAAAAAATACAAAGAAAAAGCTCCTCGTGTTTTTTGTTTTATGAAACAGCAAAGGAAAAATTTCTGTATTTTGGGGGTACCTGGCTGGCTCAGTCAATAGATTGTGCAACCCTTGATCTCAAGGTTTGAGTTCAAGCCCCACATTGGGTATAGAGATTACATAAAAATAAAATCTTAAAAATTAAAAAAAAGAACAATTATTAAATGATTTCACTCCTATGTTAAATTTAGGAAAGGAAACAAAGATCATAGGGAAAGGGGAGTGGAAATAAAATAAGACAGGAACACCTGGGTGGCTCAGTGGTTTAGCATCTGCCTTGGACTCAGGGCAAGATCCCAGGGTCCCGGGATGAAGTTCCACATCCAGCTCCCCACAAGTATCCTGCTTCTTCCTCTGCCTATGTCTCTGCCTCTCTCTTTGTGTCTCTCATGAAAAAATAAATAAAATCTTAAAAAAAAAAAGAAAACAAAAATCAGAAATGGAGACAAACCATTCCTTAAATATAGGAAACAAACTGAGGGTTGCTAGAGAGAAGGTGGGGTGTGGGGTAACTGGGTGAAGGGCATTAAGGAGGGCATTTGATGTAATGAGTGTTATATGCAACTGATGAGTCACTAAACTCTACCTTTGAAACTAATAATACATTATATGTTAATTAATTGAATTTAAATTAAAAAAATTTTAATTCCTGTATTTTCAGGATGCCTGGGTGGCTAGCGGTTGAGCATCTGCATTCAGCTCTGGACGTGATCCTGGAGACCCGGGATAGAGTCCCACACCGGTCTTCTTACTTGGAGCCTGCTTCTCCCTCTGCCTATGTCTCTGCCTCTCTCTCTCTACCTCTCTCTCTCTCATGAATAAATAAATAAAAAATTTTTTAAAAATTCCTGTATTTTCATATTACTTAACTAGCGAAACTATTCCAATCCCTGGTGCTAACGTTTTCCCCTGTCCTGTAGCCTATACTGGTATATCTCTTTTCCATTTCTGTTTTCAATGAGACGCTCTTTACAGGTTTTACTTATCAGTTAGTTAATGGCTCCCAACTCCAAAAGATCCAGATGAAGGAGATCCCTGGGTGGCTCAGTGGTTTAGCGCCTGCCTTCGGCCCAGGGCCTGATCCTAGAGACCCAGATCGAATCCCGCATCAGGCTCCCTGCATGGAGCCTGCTTCTCCCTCTGCCTGTGTCTCTGCCTCTCTCTCTATGTGTGTCTCATGAATAAATAAATAAAATCTTTAAAAAAAAAAAAAGAATGTTTAAAAAAAAATCCAGATGAAGGATGGAAAGTTGATGTAAAAGATAAATGACTGTGCAATCAGTTAAGCACCCGTCTCTTGGGTTTGGCTCAAGTCCTAATCTCAGTGTCATGGGATTGAACCCTGCATCTACTCAAATTTCTCTCTCTCTCCCTCTGCCTCTCCCCACCCGCCGCCCCAATTGCTCACTCTATCACTCTCTCTCTCATAAATAAATAAATCTTAAAAAAAGATAACTGACAAGTCTAATGATTTTAGCCTCCAATTATTTCTTCTCCATCTATGTAACTGGTTACTATTAAAGTCCCCAATCTGGGGCAGCCTGGCTGGCTCAGCAGTTTAGGGCTGCCTTCAGGCCAAGACATGATCTTGGAGACCCAGGATTGAGTCCCAAATCAGGATCCCTGCATGGGGCCTGTTTCTCTGCCTTTCTCTTTCTGTGTCTCTCATGAATAAATAAAACCTTAAAAAAAGAAAAGTCCCCAACATACAGATGTTATAGTGTTCCAGAGAAATCAACACGTCTCTCCTATAATCACACTCCCATAGGAGACCTCATAACCTCATAGGTTTTTTATTATTATTTTAATATATTTTATTTATTTATTTTTAATTATACTCTACACCTATCATGGGGCTCAAACTCATGACCCCTAGGATTAAGAGTCACATGCTCTACAGACTGAGCCAATCAGGTTCCACTGTATTTTATTTTATTTTTCACAATATAGTGAGTCGACAATTCTAAACATTACTCAGTGCACATCGCAGTAAGTGTACTTTTAATCCCCTTCATCTATTTCACTCATTCCCCCACGTACCTCCAGTAGGTTTGTTCCTTATATTTAGGAGACTGATTTTTGTCTCTTTTCTCTCTGTTCATTTGTTTTGTTTCTTAAATTCCACATATGAATGAAATCAGATGGTATTTGCTTTCTCTGACTGACTTATTTCACTTAGCATTATACTCTCTAGATCCATCCATGTTGTTGCAAATGGCAAGATTTTATTCTTTCTGATGGCTGAGCAATATTCCTATATATATATATATATATATATGATATATATATGATGCATATATAATGGAATGTATATACACATATACTAGAATATGTATATAATGGAATATATATATACATAGAGAGAGAGAGAGTCTTAAATACGAAAAGAAACTGGTGGTTCCTGCATATATATGCATGCCCATCTTCTTTACCCATTCATCTATCCATGAACAGTTGGATTGCTTCCATAATTTGGCTATTGTAAATAATGCTACATAAACATAAGGGTGTATATGGTTTTTTTAAAGATTTTATTTATTTATTCATGAGAGACACACAGAGAGAGGGGTGGGGCAGAGACATAGGCAGAGGGAGAAGCTCCTGCAAGGAGCCTGATTTGGGACTCAAATCCCAGGACCCCGGGATCACGCCCTGAGCCAAAGGCAGATGCTCAACTGCTGAGCCACACAGGCATCCCTTTTTTAATTTTTTTTCCAAACCAATCCTTTAAAACCAAAAACAAATCTTGTCACTCCTTATCCCTAAACCCTTCAGTTGCTTCCCATATCATTTACAGAAATTCTTACAACCGGTCTACTGGTTTCCTATTGTCTCTCTGACCTCAACTCCTAGGACTCCCTTTAGTCACACTGGCTTCTTGTTCTTCATAAACACCAAGCATGCTCCCCTCAGGGCCTGTGCACGTGCTATTCCTTCTGCCAGCATTGCTTTTCCCCTAAATATTCCATGTATTTTCCTCCTTTTCATCTCTCCTTCAGATCTTCACACAAAGTCACTTTCTCAGAGAAGCCATTCCTGGATGTAATATTTCAAATTACCAGCACAGGGATGGACCAAGAGGGTTTTATGCTAAGTGAAATAAGTCAGACAAAGAAGGACAAAAACCATATGATTTCACTTATTTAAGTGGAATCTAAAAAACACAACAAATAAACAAACAATGGAGTCTTAAATACCGAAAAGAAACTGGTGGTTTCCAGAGAGGAGGTGGATGGGGGGATGATTAAAATAGATGAAGGGGATTAAGAAGTACAAAATTCCAGTTATAAAATAGATAAATCGGGATCCCTGGGTGGCGCAGCGGTTTGGCGCCTGCCTTTGGCCCGGGGCGCGATCCTGGAGACCCGGGATCGAATCGCACGTCGGGCTCCCGGTGCATGGAGCCTGCTTCTCCCTCTGCCTATGTCTCTGCTTCTTTCTCTCTCACTGTGTGCCTATCATAAATAAATAAAATTAAAAAATAAAATAAAATAAAATAAAATAGATAAATCACAGCAATGGAAAGTACAGTATATATATATATTTTTTTAATAATAAGTTTATTTTGGGCAGCCCCGGTGGCGCAGCGGTTTAGCACTGCCTGCAGCCCAGGGCGTGATCCTTGGAGACCCTGGATTGAGTCCCACATCGGGCTCTCTGCGTGGAGCCTGCTTCTCCCTCTGCCTGTGTCTCTGCCTCTCTCTCTCTGTGTCTCTCTCATGAATAAATAAATAAAATCTTTTTAAAAAAATAAATTTATTTTTTATTGGTGTTCAATTTGCCAACATAGAGAATAACACCCAGTGCTCATCCCGACAAGTGCCCCCTCAGTGCCCGTTTTTCTTTTTAAATAATAAATGGAAAGTACAGTATAGAGAAATAGTCAATAAAGCAATATCAGAACAATATTCTATGGTGACTATACTTATCATGGTGAGCATTGAATAATGTATAGAATTGTTGAATCAGTATGTCATACACTTTTTTTTTTTTAAAGATTTATTTATTCATTCAGAGAGAGCGAGAGAGAGGCAGAGACACAAGCAGAGGGAGAAGCAGGCTCCATGCAGGACGCCCGATTTGGGACTCGATCCCGGGTCTCCAGGATCACACCCCGGGCTGCAGGCGGTGCTAAACCGCTGCACCACCAGGGCTACCCAGTATGTTATACACTTGAAACTAATATAAAAAAATAAATAAATAAACTAATATAACATTCTATGTCAATTATACTTCAATAATAAATTTTAAAATAATAATAAAAAATAAAATTTCCAGGAGCACCTAGCTGGCTCAGTCAGAACAGCATGCAACTCCTGACCTTGGGATTGAAACTTTGAGCTCCACATTGGGCAAAGAACTTAATTAAAAAAAAAAAAATTAAATTAAATTAATTAATTAATGGGATGCCTGGGTGGCTCAGCTGTTGGGTGTCTGCCTTTGGCTCAGGGCATGATCCTTGGGTCCTGGGACTGAGTCCTGCATGGGGCTTCCTGCATGGAGCCTACTTCTTCCCCTGCCTGTGTCTCTGCCTCTCTGTGTATGTGTCTCTCATGAATATGTAAATAAAATTTTTTTTTTTTTTTTTTATGATAGTCACAGAGAGAGAGAGAGAGAGGCAGAGACACAGGCAGAGGGAGAAGCAGGCTCCATGCACCGGGAGCCCGATGTGGGATTCGATCCCGGGTCTCCAGGATCGCGCCCTGGGCCAAAGGCAGGCGCCAAACCGCTGCGCCACCCAGGGATCCCGTGAATAAAAATCTTTTTAAAAAATTCATTAATTAAGGAATCCCTGCGTGGTTCAGTGGTTTAGCGCCTGCCTTTGGCCCAGGGCGTGATCCTAGAGTCTCAGGATCGTGTCCCACATCGGGCTCCCTGCATGGAGCCTGCTTCTCCCTCTGCCTGTGTCTCTGCCTCTGTGTGTGTGTGTCTTTCATGAATAAATAAATAAATAAAATCTTTAAAATAAAAATAAATAAAAATTCACTAATTAAATAAATAAAATAAGATTACCACTCATTCCCCCCTCAGTCCTACCAAAACTCTTTTTCCTCCACTTCAATTTAAATATTTCCTTTTTTAAAAAAAATTATTTATTTATGATAGTTACAGAGACAGAGAGAGAGAGAGAGGCGGAGACAGAAGCAGGCTCCATGCACCGGGAGCCTGATGTGGGATCCCGGGTCACCAGGATTGTGCCCTGGGCCAAAGGCAGGCGCCAAACCGCTGTGCCACCCCGGGATCCCCAATTTAAGTATTTCCACAGCACTTCTTGCCTTTACATAAATATATTATATACAAGAGCTGTATTATATATAAAATGTTCCTATTATGAGTTTTCCTTGACTAGAATGTAACTTCCAGGGCACCTGGGTGCCTCAGTTGGTTAAGTGTCTGCCTTTGGCTCAGGTCATGATCCCAAGATTCTGGGATTGAGTCCTGATTCCGTCTCCCTGCTCAGCAGGGAGCCTGCTTCTCCCTCTCTCTTGGCTGCTCCTCCTGCTTGTGCTCTCTCTCTCTCTCCCTTTCTCTCCCTCTCTATCCAACTCTCTCAAATAAATAAGTAAAATCTTAAAAAAAAAAAAAAAAAAAAAAGAATGGGGATGCCTGGGTGGCCCAGTGGTTGAGCCTCTGCCTTTGGCTCAGGGCGTGATCCCGGTGTCCTAGGATCCAGTGCCACATTAGGCTCCCCAGAGGGAGCCTGCTTCTCCCTTTGCCTGTGTCTCTGCTTCTCTCTCATGAATAAATACATTAAATATTTTTAAAAATAAACAATAAATTAAATTAAATTAAAAAGTATAATGTAGCTTCCTTTCCAACTAGGGCCCGGCAGAATGGCTCCCGCAAAGAATGGTGGCGAGAAGGGCCGTTCTGCCATCAATGAGGTAGTGACCAGAGACTACACCATCAACATTCACAAAAGTATCCATAGAATCCATGGAGTGGGTTTCAAGAAGCATGCCCCTCGGGCACTCAAAGAGATTCGGAAATTTGCCATGAAGGTGATGGGAACTCCAGATATGCGCATTGACAACAACGCTGTCTGAGCCAAAGGAATAAGGAATGTTCCATACCGTATCTATTGTGCCCAAGATTGCGAATCCGAGAAAACCACCGATGCAAACACACGAGGGTTTAATTTTTTAATTTTTTAAAATTTTTATTCATTTCTGATAGTCACACACACACAGAGAGAGAGGCAGACACAGGCAGAGGGAGAAGCAGGCTCCATGCACTGGGAGCCCAATGTGGGATTCGATCCCGGGTCTCCAGGATCGTGCCCTGGGCCAAAGGCAGGCGCTAAACCTCTGCGCCACCCAGGGATCCCCACACGAGGGTTTATTTACAAGCTCGAGCTTGGGTCCAAGTGTACCCGACACAGCAGAGCAGGGACTTGGACTCCGAGGGGGGTTACAGCTGTTTTATGGGCTGGTCTAGGGGATTTCCAGAAGGGGTGGAGGAATTTCTTAAACTCTGTTTTCATTCCAATATGGGACTTTCTGTCTCTGTCAAGGGCATTCTGAGCTCTGTTTTCATTCTGATATGGGAGTTTCTGTCAAGGGCATTAAGCTCTGGTCTCATTCTGTTATGGGAGTCTCTATCAAGAGTGTTCTGCGGTTTTTCCTGCAAAGTTCAGTTCTTATTCACAGAGGCCTGAGATGGCTATACTTGTGCTATTGCTAAACCTGAGGTGGAATGGCCTTAATTAATTAACCTCGGCCTCCACATATCCATGTGCGGTTCTCCAGAAAACGTAAGGAGGATGAAGATTCACCAAACAAGCTCTACATGCTAGTTACCTACTTACCTGTCACTACTTTCAAAAATCTACAGACTGTTAATGTGAGTGACAACTAATCGCTGATTGTCAAATAAAGGTATAAAACTGCAAAAAAAAAAAGTAGAATGTAAGTTCCATGAGGGTAGGGATTATTATTATTTTTTAAGATTTTATTTACCGCTGAGCCACCCAGGGATCCCCAGAGAGTAGGGATTATCTGTTTCAATTGGATATGTCATTTGATACTGAATACATGACAAATGATGGTAGATCTATTTAAAGACCAATCTTTTCTATTTTTTAAAAGATTTTATGTCTATGTTAACTAAAATTTAAATTAAAAATTTGAAAAAAACATTTTGTTTTTAAGTCATCTCCACACCCAATGTGGGGCTTGAACTCACAACTCTGAGATCGAGTCACATCTTGTACTGATTGAGCCAGCCACACACACCAAAGATCAATCTTTTCTATCTCTGCCATTCACATTTACAATATCTAGCAACCAGTACCCAAAGACTAAGAAAATAGAGAAAAATCGGGCAGCCTGGTGGCCCAGCAGTTTAATGCCACCTTCAACCAGAGGTGTGATCCCGGAGACCTGGGATAGAGTCCCACATCAGGCTCCCTGCATGGAGCCTGCTTCTCCCTCTGCCTGTGTCTCTGCCTCTCTCTCTGTGTGGGTATCTCATGAGTAAATAAATAAAATCTTTAAAAAAAAAAGAAAAATAAATTTTCTTCCTCAAAGAAAGGGATGAATGTGAACATAATAGTAAAATAAATATAATGCAAACCAAAGTGGGGATATAGGAGAAAGATCACATTTGTTAGCAGTCATCAAGAAAGGAGGTACTTGAACTGTCCTTTGACATGGGCCGAGGCAAACACACATTAATACACACACACACACAAATAAAGACATTCAATCTGTTCCAGAAACAAATAATTGTCCAGGTTGCCTATCTTAAGACCCTTGACCCCCTCTCCATAACTCCCCAACGCTTGCATGGCCGACCATTGACCAATTTAGAGAAGTATATCATAAACAGGTTGAATTTTTGGCCAAATAGTTTAGACTTAGTTGAGAATGGATAATAAGAAGCTGATGACAGTTCTGTTTTAGAAAAGTTAATTTGGAAGAGATGAATAGAATATTTGGAAAGGCAGACAGTGACACATCTTTAGTAAGGAAGCCAGTTAAGCAGCTTTTGCAATAATCCAGATAAGAAAACATAGTGGCCTAGAAGAAATTGGATGGAGGTGCCTGGCTGGCTTAGTCAGAAGAGCGTGCAACTCTTGATCTTGGGTTGTGAGTCTTTGAGTCCCTCGTTGGGTGTAGAGAGTACTTAAGCAAATAAAACTTTAAGCAAAGTAAAAATACAAAGAAATGGATGGAGGAAAAGTCAAAGCTGCTGCAAATGTTTTTGCTAGAGTGATTAACAGACTTGATAGTATTAACAGAATAGGAAAGACAGAAAGGGAATGGTTTAAAGCACAGAAAGGGGTTAGAAATATTAGCACAAAGACTAAAGGTAAAAAGCAAGAACAAGGGATCCCTGGGTGGCTCAGTAGTTTAAGGCCTGCCTTCAGCCCAGGGTGTGATCCTGGAGACCGGGAATCGAGTCCCACGTCAGGCTTCCTGCATGGAGCCTGCTTCTCCTTCTGCCTGTGTCTCTGCCTCTCCCTCCGTGTGTGTCTCTCATGAATAAATAAAAATAAAATCTTTTTAAAAAAGCAAAAACAATAGCAACAAAAAGCTAAAATAATTTTAAAATAAATACTGTAGGGACCCCTGGGTGGCTCAGCAGTTGAGCATCTGCCTTTGGCTCAGGTCATGATCCTGGGGTCCTGGGATCAAGTCCTCATTGAGCCTGCTTCTCCCTCTGCCTGTGTCTCTGCCCCTCTCTCTCTCTCTCTGTGTCTCTCACGAATAAATAAATAAAATCCTTAAAAATAAAATAAATAGTGTATAGGGGCACCTGAGTGGTGAAGTCATCTAAGCCCTGGGAAGTTTGATTTCACCTCAGGTCATGATCTCACGGTCATGGAATCTAGCCCAAGAGAGGCTCCGTGCTCTGTACAGAGTGTGCTTGGGATTCTCTTCCTTTCCCTCTCCCTCCTTCTCTGCACCTCTCCCCATTGGCACACACCATTCCTCTCTCTCAAATAAATAAATAAAATCTTAAAAAAAAAAACAAAACTGTAAAGATGATGAAAACTTTGGCCAAAGGTCAAAGTTTGTTTTGTTTTTAAGTAAGCTCTACCCTCGAAGAGGGATAGCACGCTTTACTGACTGAGATAGCCAGATGTCCCTTGCAAAGGACAAAGTTTTGGCAAAACTTTTTTTTTTTTAAAGCTTAAAAAAATATGGACAACATATGAATACTGTATAGACTATATATAATAATAACCACCTAAAAAAGCCTTCTTCAGGGACCTAGGTGGCTCAATCCTTCAGCTCAGGTCAGAATCCCTGGGCCCTGGGATTGAGGCCCACATAGGGTTCCCAGCTCAGTAGGGACCCTGCTTCTCCCTCTCCTTCTGCCTGCTGCTCCCCCTGCTTGTGCTCTCTCTCTGTGTCAAATAAATAAATAAAATCTTAAAAATTTAAAAATAAATAAATAAATAAACAAATAATAAAATGCCTCCATTGTAGGGCACCTGGGTGGCTCTGTTGGTTAAGCTTCTGACTCTTGATTTCTGTTCAGGTCAGAATCTCAGGGCCCTGAGATCAAGCCATGCATAAGACTCCTGCTAGGTGTGGGGCTTAATATTCTCTTGCTCCTTCTCCCTCCGCCCCTCCCCCTCTACTTGTACCCTATCTCACTCCCTCTCTAAAAAAAAAGAAAAAGCCTTCTTTGAAAACTTCCCCATCCCCACATGTACCCCCACATTTCGTGAAATGGAGGAAACTGTGTGCCACTTTAAGATTATTTATTTATCTGAGAGAGAGAGAGCGTGAGATGGAGGGGGGGCACAGACAGAGAGGGAGAGAGGCAGACTCCCTGTTGAGCACAGAGCTTGACAGGGGGCCAATTTCATGACCCTGAGATCATGACCTGAGCCAAAATCAAGAGTCAGACACTTAACCAGCTAAGCCACCGAGGCACCCCTCGGTGTACCATTTTAATAAACATTGTCATGGACATTAGCTATCTTCAAGTCTTCTATTAAGTAGTCTTTTAGACCACATATCATTAACATTTATTTATTTATATTTATCAGGAATAAGCATCATATATCACAGATGCCTTATTAATTTCAATAACTTTGGAGTCATATATAATTTATCCTATAGATAACATATGACTTTTGTTCCTTTAGTACAGTTTATACAAAATTTAAAATATTTAATATTTTTTATTTTTAAAATTTTATTTATTTATTTTTAAAGATTTTATTTATTTATTCATGAGAGAGAGAGAAGAGAGGCAGAGATATAGATAGACAGAGTAGCAGGCTCCATGCAGGGAGCCCGACATGGGACTCAATCCCGGGACTCCAGGACCACGTCCTGGGCCAAAGGCAGGTGCTAAATCACTGAGCCACTCAGGGGTCCCCTATTTTATTTTTTTAAAGATTTTATTTACTTATTCATGATATACACAGATAAAGAGAGGCAGAGACACAGGCAGAGGGAGAAACAGGCTCCATGCAGGGAGCCCAATGTGGGACTTGATCCCAGGACTGCAGGATCATGCCTTGAGTCAAAGGCAGAGTCTCAACTGCTGAGCCACCCAGGCATCCCTTAAATATTTTTTAAAGTTTTATTTACTTAAGTAATCTCTATACCCTACATAGGGCTTGAACTCATGACCCCAAGATCAAAAGTTGTATGCTCCTCTGACTGAACCAGATGCTATGCAACTTCACATGAAATTGGACATCTTCATTTTCTTTTATATACATACAAAGTGTAGTATTTTCAGGGCACCTGGATGGTTGAGTCAATTGAGCATCTGACTCTTAATTTTAGCTCAGGTCAAGATCTTGGGGTGCTGAGATTGAGCCCTGTGTCAGCTCCAAACTAGGTGCAGAACCTGCTTAAGATTCTCTCCTTCTTCTTCTTCTTCTTCTTCTTCTTCTTCTTCTTCTTCTTCTTCTTCTTCTTCAGATTTTATTTATTTGAGATAGAAGGAGAGAGAGAGAGAGAGATGATTGGAGGGAGGGCAGAGGGAAAGGGAGAAGCAGGCTCCCTGCTGAGTAGAGAACCAACGTAGGGTTTGATCCCAGGACCCAAGATAATGACCTGAGCAGAAGGCAGACACCTAACTGACTGAGCTACCCAGGCCCCCCTGGTTTGAGGTTTTTTTAAGCATGCTTTGGTTATATTTTCAACCTAAGGTTATTAGATCTCTCTCTCTCTCTTTTTTAAGATTCTATTTATTATTTCCTTGAGAGAGAGTGCACAAGCAGGGGGAAGGAGAGGGAGAAGAAGATTCCCCACTTAGCAGAGAGATCAACACTAGGCTCAATCCCAGGATCTGGAGATCATTAGCTGAGCAGAAGGCAGATGCTTAACTGACTGAGCCACCCAGGTGCCCCTAGGTAATTAGATCTTAAGAAATTACATAAGATAGGGGTGCCTGGATGGTTCAATGGTTAAGCTTCTGCCTTTGGCTCCGGTCATGATCCTAGGCTCCTGGGATCACATTCTACATCAGGTGACCCACAGGGAGCCTGTTTCTCCCTTTGCCTATGACTCTGCCTCTCTCTCTGTGTCTTTCATGAATAAATAAACAAAATATTTTAGAAAAAAGAAAGAAATTGCATGAGATAAACATAATTCTTACTATTTTCAAGTCTAGAAATAATATTATATATTCTGAAATTGTGACATCAGATTTCCATGACTAAGGTATAATAGGCAGTTAAGAAGTTTGTGAGGTGTAGAGATTACTTAAAAATAAGAGCTTAAAAAACAAACAAACAAACCTAGTCCATGCCCTTCAGGGAATTTATACTCTAGCAGGACAGACAAATCTTAATCACGTGATCACAAAAATTAATGTAAAATTGAAACTGAGATAAGTACTTTTAAAAGGAGGCTTAGTGCATGGTGATATAAAACCATAAAACAGAGATTTGACCTAAACAAGAAGTTTAGAAAAGGCTTCCTTAAGAAAGTGACGTGGAGGGGATCCCTGGGTGGCTCAGTGGTTTAGTGCCTGCCTTTGGCCCAGGGCGTGATCCTGGAGTCCTGGGATCAAGTCCCACATTGGGCTCCCTGCATGGAGCCTGCTTCTCCCTCTGCCTGTGTCTCCTACCTCTCTCTTTCTGTCTATCATGAATGAATGAATAAATAAATAAATAAAATCTAGTTCATTAAAAAAAAAGAAAGAAAGAAAGTGATGTGGAACCCAGAGGTGGAGGATGACTAGGGTTTAACTGAGGAAAGGAATAAGAAAAAGCATTCCAGAAAAAGGAAACAGAGCCTCTTGTGGGGGAGTTTGGTAGTTTCAAAGGTCTGATCACAATCTCAAATGCATTACTGTGCTGTGTCCTTTAAGGGTCAAGAATTCAGATGCCTTCCAGGGATCAGCAGGTCACTTACACGAGGAATGTATAAGACAATAGAGGGAGCTGCTAGACTAGAGAAGTATCAAAGTGTTTGTCCAGCATAAAATGAAACTTGACTGCAAATGAAATTTATTGGTTTACAAAAACAGAAATATTAGTTTGCCACTACAGAAGAAAGCCACGGTAGGAAGAACTATATATAGGATGATATGGAGAAATAGGTCAAATCTTATAGCTACTAGCAAACTGTGGAGGTATTGTCATCATCTTATTTTTTTTTAATTTTTATTTATTTTATGATAGTCACACAGAGAGAGAGAGGCAGAGAGAGAAGCAGGCTCCATGCACTGGGAGCCTGACATGGGATTCAATCCTGGGTCTCCAGGCTTGCACCCTGGGCCAAAGGCAGGCACCAAACTGCTGCGCCACCCAGGGATCCCTATTGTCATCATCTTGAAAGCTACATGAATCCAAAGTTTTAAGCTGTGGTTGACATGGTCAGATGTACGTTTCGAAAAGATCCCTGCCCATGGCTTGGATAATGGGATAGGGACAAAAATAGTTATGATTAGATTATTGCAGAACATGGGCCACCTGGGTGGCTCAGTAGTTGAATGTCTGCTTTTGGCTCTGGTTGTGATCCCACGGTCCTGGGATCAAGTCCCACATCAGGGTCCCTGTGGGGAGCCTGCTTCTCCCTCTGCCTATGTCTCTGCCTCTCTCTGTGTGTCTCTTATGAATAAATAAATAAAATCTTTGAAAAAAAAAAAGATTATTGCAAGATGTGGCGCTTGGTCTAGACTAAAGGCCATAAGAATGGAGGGAAATGGATGTATTGGAAAGACACTGAACTGATAAAATGGATGAGACTTGGCAATGGATTCGATAAGGGCTATGGGGAGAGGGAGATGTTAAGGATCATTCCTAGGTTCCTGTTAACATAAATGTATGGATTCACCAAGGCAGGGATCACTGAAAGAGAATTTGTTTGTTATTTGTTTAGAGCAATGTGGAAGGACAGAGGAAAGGATGAGTTGCTTGGTTGGGACATATTGAGTATGCAGAGGCCTTGGAGACATCCAAGAGAAGATATTAAAGAGTTGAATATATAAGGAGCACCCTAGGCTTAAGATATAACATTAGTAAATCAAGGCTAAGGAGAAAGCAAAAACATAGAACCCAGCCTTGCATAAATGCAACACTTAATGGCTAGCTAGAGAATAATGGCAAAGGAGACAAAGAAGTACTTACAGATGTAGAGAGAAAAACAAGAGTTATAGAAGCCAATGGAAAAGAGTGTTTTAAAAATAATGCAGTATTGGTTGATAAGTGCTAAATAACATATGGAATTGTAGAAGCACTATATTGTACTCTTGAAACTAATATAAGACTGTAAGTTAACTATGCTGAAGTTAAAATTTAAAAATAAATAAATAAATAAAATAAAAGACAAAGACAAAAAATCCTGAAGTGATAAGAATGTAACGAGAGAGAGAGAGAGAGAGAGAGAGAGAGAGAGAGAGAGAGAGAGAAGAGAATAATATAGTATTGGAAAGGGGATCCCTGGGTGGCGCAGGGGTTTGGCGCCTGCCTTTGGCCCAGGGCGCGATTCTGGAGACTCGGGATCGAATCCCACATCGGGCTCCCGGTGCATGGAGCCTGCTTCTCCCTCTGCCTGTGTCTCTGCCCCCCTCTCTCTCTCTCTCTCTCTCTCTCTCTGACTATCATAAATTTTAAAAAAAATATAGTATTGGAAATGTTGAGTTTAGGGTCACCTGGCTGACTCAGTCAGTAGAGTACATGACTCTTGATCTCAAGATTGTGAATTCAAACTCCACATTGGGTGTGAAGCCCCCTTTAAAAAAAAATGTTGGGAACCCTGGGTGGCGCAGCGGTTTGGCGCCTGCCTTTGGCCCAGGGCGCGATCCTGGAGACCCGGGATCGAGTCCCACGTCGGGCTCCTGTTGCATGGAGCCTGCTTCTCCCTCTGCCTGTGTCTCTGCCTCTCTCTCTCTCTCTGTGTGTGTGACTATCATAAATAAATAAATAATTTAAAAAAATAAAAATAAAAAAAAATATTGAGTTTAAAAGGTCTATGAAGGATCCAAGTTGAAATAATCTGGGGCTCAAAAGTGGACATGAAGTTTACAGAGATAGAAGTTTGCAGCATTTAAGTTGCAATTTAAAACATACTTAAGGATCCCTGGGTGGCGCAGCGGTTTGGCGCCTGCCTTTGGCCCAGGGCACGATCCTGGAGACCCGGGATCAAATCTCATGTCAGGCTCCCGGTGCATGGAGCCTGCTTCTCCCTCTTCCTATGTCTCTGCCTCTCTCTCTCTCTCTCCCTGTGTGACTATCATAAATAAATAAATATTTTTTAAAAATAAATAAATAAAACATACTTATTGGGGCAGCCCGGGTGGCTCAGCGGTTTACCACTGCCTTCAGCTCAGGACCTGATCCTGGAAACGCAGGATTGAGTCCCACATCGGGCTCCCTGCATGGAGCCTGCTTCTCCCTCTGCCTGTGTCTCTGTCTCTTTCTGTCTCTCATGAATAAATAAATAAAATCTTTAAAAATAAAAAATAAAACATACTTATTTAGAGAGTGGAGTTTAATGTGTAAAGATGGTGCTCATGGGACGCCTGGGTGGCTCAGTGGTTGAGCGTCTGCCTTTGGCTCAGGTCGTGATCCCAGGGTCCTGGGATCGAGTCCCATATCAGGCTTCCCGCAGGGAGCCCGCTTCTCCCTCTGCCTGTGTCTCTGCCTCTCTCTGTGTGTCTCTCATGAATAAATAAATAAATTAATTAATTAATTAATAAAAAAAGATGTTGCTCATACTTCATCAACAGTAGCAATTACTATTCACACACTTGAGCAATAATAACACTGATGGATTTCCTTACTATTTTCCTACCAGAAGATGGAAACACTTTGGAGATATTATCCATTGCTTCTGTAAGTCAATATTTGGCCTGCCAGCAATATTTATTGAGGGTATTATAGTATGAGGTCCTATAACAAAGATAAGATCCAAAAGAAACATAAGGTAACAGTCTTCCCCTGAAGCCTTCGGGCAGTTGGGGAAATAAAATGTTGACATATGTAATACCAATGAACAGTGACAAAATTACATATTGGTGAGTACAATTAATAAAATTCAACACTATTCTTCATGAATGCTGAGGAGAGAATGATAATTCAGAGGTTATTTACATTTAGTGGAGTTGCTCAAGAACAATTTCCAGAGGAACTGAGTTGTCAGTGGATTTTATATAATAGAATTCTAGAGATGGTAAAGGCCTTGTAAATCTTCAAGGCAATGACAAATATTTTTGAAGTTCTTCTTATAGATATGAGGAGGTGATAGGAAAGGAACCTGCGGAACCCCTGCTTTCTGTGGGCCTATTGTAGGTGTTTTACATTTACTATCATGTTTAAGGTATGATGACACCGTGAAGTTTATCAAGAAATTCTTGGGGTACCTGAGTGGCTCAGTCAGGTGTCTGCCTCTTGATTTCTGCTCAGGTCATGATTTCAGGGTCGTGGGATAGAGTTCCCCATTGTGCTCTGTGCTCAACACACAGTTGGCTTGCCCCTCTCCCTCTGCTCCTCCCCCAGCTCACACACTCTGGCTCTCTCAAATAAATAAATGAATAAAATCTAAAAAAAAAAAAAAAAAAGTCTTAGTTGTGCAAACATAGAATTGTTGGATTGTAGCCATAGAGTTTAGATAAGACCTCAGAGAGGCACTTGAGAAAAATGTCTCTCTCTCTCTTAAACATTTTATTTATTTATTCATGAGAAACACACACACACACAGAGGGGCAGAGACACAGGCAGAGGGAGAAGCAGACTCCATGCAGGGAGGCCGATGTGGGACTCGATCATGGGTCTCCAGGATCACGCCCTGGGCTGAAGGCGGCGCTAAACCGCTAAGCCACCCAGGCTGCCCAATGTCTCTCTTTTCAAAAAAGATTATTTATTTGAGAGAGAGAGAGAAAGAGAGAGAGGATGCACACAGTGGCTGGGAGGGGCAGAGGGAGAAAATCTTCAAGCAGACTCTCCACTGAGCCCATAGCCTCACCCAGGGCTTGATTTCATGATTTATGAGATTATGACCTGAGCTGAAACCAAGAGTCTGACGCTCAAATGACTGAGCCACCCAGGCACCCCAACAAAAATTTCTTGAGCCATTCAGTGTCAGCTATGGGCCAGGTCCTGGACTAAGCACTGGGGCTGAAGTCAGATGGGAACGCCAGATAAGGCAAAGGGGTGACCTGGTTGTGATAAACACCTCTAGGACACAGAAAAGAGGGAGTACTGAAGAAAAGATTGAGGATCCTAGAAAGAAGGGCTCTTAAGGTCAAGTAAGGGTACTCCCAAGTGGAGTTTGGGATCATGACCTGAGCTGAAGTCAGTTAACCAACTGAGTCACTCAGGCACCCCATCGATTGTTCTCTTTAATCTCTCCCAAACTCAATTCACGAAACCGCTGAGCCACCCAGGCATTCCAGACCCTGTGTATTCTTTTTTTTTTTTTTTTTTTTTTAAGATTTTATTTATTTATTCATGACAGAGAGAGAGAGAGAGAGAGAGAGAGAGAGAGAGAGAGAGGCAGAGACACAAGCAGAGGGAGAAGCAGGCTCCATGCAGGGAGCCTGACATGGGACTTGATCCTGGGTCTTCAGGATCGAGCCATGGGCTGAAGGCAGTGCTAAACTGCTGAGCCACCTGGGCTGCCTGACCCTGTGTATTCTTGACAATCTTTGAATTCAATTTGGAAACCTGAGCGAGAAAAAAGTTTTAGGTCTTTGTCTGCCATTAAATTGACTAGTAAATGCCAATTCCTGCAGACTTGCTTATTGCAAATTCTCTGGTAATTCCCTTGAGTCTTTTCTGCTCTAAGTTTTTCTTGCTCTCTTGAACTCCTGGCAAAATTGACAGCATAGATCTTTTACTTTTTTTTTTTTTTTTTTTTTTTTTAAGATTTAGCTATTTGAGGGCAGCCCCGGTGGCGCAGCGGTTTAGCGCCGCCTGCAGCCCACGGCGTGATCCTGGAGACCTGGAATCGAGTCCCATGTCGGGCTCCCTGCTTGGAGTCGGCTTCTTCCTCTGCCTGTGTCTCTGCCTCTCTCTCTCTCGCTCTGTATCTCTCATGAGTAAATAAAATAAAATCTTAAAAAAAAAAAAAAGATTTAGCTATTTGAGAGAGTTAGAGAGAGCACAAGTGGGAGAAGCAGACTCCGTGCTGAGCTGGGAACCTCAAGGGAGGCTCAGTTCTAGGATTCTGAGATCATGGTCTGAGCCAAAGAGAGACACTTAACCATCTGAGCTACCTAGGTGCCCCTATTCTGTTTCTTAAATTCCATATATGAGTGAAATCATATTTGTCTTTCTCTGACTACTGACTTATTTCACTCAGCATTATACTCTCTAATCCATCCATGTTGCAAATGGTGAGATTTCACTCTTTTTTTCATGGCTGAGGAATATTCCATCGTGTATGTGTGTATCATATCTTCTTTATTCTTCTATCAACAGACACTTAGGTTGTTTCCATAATTCGTCTATTGTAAATAATGCAATAAACATAGGGGTGCATATGTCTTTTTAAAGTAGTATTTTCATATTCTTTGGGTAAATATCCAGTAGTGGAATTACTGGATCATGTGGTTATTCTGTTTTTAATTTTTTGAGGAAACTCTATACTGTTTTCCACAGTTCCTGTACTAGTTTGTTGGTGCAGGAGGGTTCCTTTTTCTCCAAATCCTTGCCAACTTGTTCGTTCATGTGTTTTTTTTATTTTAGCCATTCTGACAGGTGTGAGGTGATATCTCATCGTGGTTTTGACTTGCATTTCCCTGATGATGACTGATGTTGAGCATGTTTTCATGTGTCTGTTGACTGTGTATCTTCTTTAAAAAAATTTTTTTTAAAGATTTTATTTATTTATTCATGAGAGACAGACAGAGAGAGGGGGGGAGAGACATAGGCAGAGGGAGAAGCAGGCTTCCTGCAAAGAGCCCTATGTGGGACTCGATTTCAGATCCCAGGATCATGCCTGGAGCTGAAGGCAGATGCTCAACTGCTGAGCCATCCAGGTGTCCCTATCTGTTTATCTTCTTTGGAGAACACATATTCTCCAAAGAAATATGTGTTCATGTCTTCTGTCCATATTTTTACTATTATTTTGGTTTTTGGTGTTGAGTTGTATCAGTTTTTTTTTTTTAAGATTTTATTTATTTATTCGTGACAGGCACAGAGAGAGAGGTAGAGACATATGCAGAAGGAGAAACAGGCTCCATGCAGGGAGCCCAATGTGGGACTCAATCTGGGGACCGCGGGATCACACCCTGAGCCAAAGGCAGACACCCTGAGTCAAAGGCAGATGCTCAACTGCTGAGCCACCCAGGCACCCCATATCAGTTCTTTATATATTTTGGATACTAACCCTTTATTTGATATCTCATCTACAAATATTTTCCCCATTTAGTAGGTTGCCTTTTAGTTTTGTTGATTATCTTTATTTACTTACTTATTTAAAAAATTATTTATTTATTCATGAGAGGCACAGAGCAAGGCAGAGACATAGGTAGAGGGAGAAGCAGGCTCCCCACATGGAGCCTGATGCTGGGGACTGGCTCCCAGGACCTCGGGATCACGACCTAGCCAAAGGCAGGCTCTCAACCACTGAGCCACTCAGGTGCCCTTGTTGATGATCTTTAAAAATATTTGTATTTATTAATTTTAAAAAATATTTTATTTATTCATTCATGAGAGACAGAGAGAGAGAGAGAGGCAGAGACACAGGCAGAGGAGGAAGCAGGCTCCATGCAGGGAGCCCAACATGGGACTCCATCCTGGGTCTCCAAGATTACACCCTGGGCTGAAGGTGGCGCTAAACCGCTGAGTCACTCGGGCTGCCCTATTTATTAATTTTTTAAAGTAGGATACAGACCCAATATGGGGTTTAACTCGTGACCCTGAGATCAAGAGTTACATGCTTTACCGACTGAGCCAGGCTGGCACTACAGAAGCTTTTTATTTTCATGTAGTCCCAATAGTTTCCTTTTGCTTTTGTTTCTCTTGCCACTGGAGACATATCCAAAAAAAAAAAAAAAAAGAAAAAAAAAAAAAAGATTGGTACAGCCAATGTCAGAGAAATTATTGCCTGAGCTCTCTTCTTTTATGGTTTCGGGTCTCACATTTAAGTCCTTAATTCATTCCGAGTTCATTTTTGTATATGTTCTAAGAAAGTGGTCCAGTTTCATTCTTTTGCATGTTGCTGTCCAGTTTTCCCAACACCATTTTTTAAAAAAGATTATTTATTTATTTATTTATTCATGAAGACACACAGAGAGAGAGGCAGAGACAGAGAGAGAGAAGCAGGCTCCATGCAGGGAGCCTAATGCGGGACTCGATCCTGATCCTGGGACTCTAGGATCACTCCCTAGGCCCAAGGCAGGCATTCAACCCCTGAGCCACCCAGGCATCCCATCCCAACGCTATTTGTTGAAGAGACTTTTTCCAGTATTGCCAAATTTAAAAAAAAATTGCCAATTTGAGATTATATTCTATAGGAAAGAAACTATGTGTGGATGCACATGTGTCTGTGTATATGCATTTGAGGAAAGTATATATATTTTTTCCTAGGGCACTGCATAAGGTAAATTATGAAGCAGGGCAGCTAAGATAAAATTCGTTATATCTTTAGAAGTTAGATAGGCACAGTTTTACATATGTAAACTCACATATGTGTAATTACATCTCTTTTCTAGAGAAGTGCTTGGAATAAGACAGGAATTCTTGCTTTGCTATTAAGGAAGAATGAAGCAAGTAGTTGTAAGGATAGTGGGAAACTGCTTAAAGATTTATTCTTTGATATTGAGTTCTGGAAAGAATTTCACTTTCTTTTCTTCTCCTTGGGTAGACACTTCATGTTATTGATTAGTTCAACCTTTTAGTTTCTGTTATAAATATCAGACCCCTTTTCTAATAGCCTCACATGGACCTGATGATGTTTGGTGAGATGTTTAAGACTCAGATACCAAAGTGGATGTAAATATCACATACATGCTGAGGTGCCTGGGTGGCTCAGTTGGTTAAGTATGTGACTCTTGATTTGTCAGTTTAAGCCCTATATTGGGTAAATAAATAAAATAAAATAATAATAATAAATATCAACATGCTGATGACTTTCAAGTTTGTTTTTCCAAATGAAACCTCTTTTCCAAACTTAAAATTGCCCCAGACTTGGCCAATGGGAGGGAGCTATACTTTTATATAGCGTTTCCAAAGTTTTACTGTTGTGAAACTCATTGAAATTATTGTGTTGCCACAAACACAATCTTACCTTCAGGGCCTTTGCACTTGCTTTCTCCTACATGTAAAATCTTCCCCAGCTCCCTCCCTCATCTTTTTCAGGTCTAGTCAATGAGCTCATTGTCATATTTAAAATCGCAACTTTCCCCAGCACTTCCTGTCCCCTTCCTGTTTTCCTCCCCCTCCCATTAACTATCTCCATCTGACAAGCTATATATATTCTGCTTATTTGCTTTCTTTATTTTCAGCCCCACCCCCACTCCAGTATGGAATGCAAGCTCCACAAGGGCAGAGGTTTCATTTTTTTTTTTTTAATTTTTATTTATTTATGATAGTCACACACACACACACACAGAGAGGCAGAGACACAGGCAGAGGGAGAAGTAGGCTCCATGCACCGGGAGCCCGACGTGGGATTCGATCCTGGGTCTCCAGGATCGCGCCCTAGGCCAAAGGCAGGCGCCAAACCGCGGCGCCACCCAGGGATCCCCAGAGGTTTCATTTTGATACTACTATTTTCCCAACGTTTATTTTTATTTATTTATTTATTTTTATTTTCCCAAAGTTTAGAACTGTGCCTGGCACATAGTATGGATTCAACTACATTTATGGAATGAAGAGAATGAGTGTTACCATGGACATTTTTCTTTTTTTTTTTAATGATTTTATTTATTTATTCATGAGAGACACAGAGAGAGAGAGAGACAGAGGCAGAGACATAGGCAAAGGGAGAAGCAGGCTCCATGCAGGGAGCCCAACATGGGACTCAATCCCGGGTCTCCAGGACCACACCCCAGGCTGAAGGCGGCGCTAAACCGCTGAGCCACCCAGGCTGCCCACCATGGACATTTCTCTGCATTTTTGTGTGATTTTTCTATTTCAATACTTTTAAAAGTTAACCATTTCAGTTAACTGACAAATGCCAAGATATTGCTATTTCATGATAATCTTTTCCCCTTTGTTCTTCTTTCAATGTTCTTTTTTTTTAAAAAAAAGATTTTAATTAAAAAATATTTTAATTATTTATTTGAGAAGAGAAAGAGAGCAAGGGAGAGAGCACAAGTGGGGTGAGAGGCAGAGAGAGAAGCAGACTCCCTGCTGAGCAGGGGGCCTGATACGGGGCTCCCCTGATGTGGGGCTCAATCCTAGGACTCTGGGATTATGACCTGAGCCTAAGGCAGATACTTTTTTTTTTAAAGACTTTATTTATTTATTCATGAGAGACAGAGAGAGAAAGAGAGGCAGAGACACAGGCAGAGGGAGAAGCAGGCTCCATACAGGTAGCCGATGTGGACTCAATCCCAGAACTGTGAGCCAAATCCCAGGACCCTGAGCCAAAGGCAGATGCTCAACCACTAAGCTACCCAGGTGCGTCTCTTTTTTTTTATTTTTTTAATTTTTTTTTATTTTATGGAGCTCATGTTATGAGTCAAACTCTCCCAACGTTCTTTTCACCTAGGTCCTAGGACATTGTTTCTGAAAAGGTATTAATAATTAGGCTTTGGAAACATTGAGAAAAGTCCATTATTGTAGATAAGATTTATCTCAAATGCCACATTTTTTTACTTTCTCCAACTAAGGTATTTATCTGACTGTAGCACTGAAAACACTGTAGTGCAGTCATTAGTTTATTCTGTTTGCCAAACCAGGATTTGTGTTTCTGCTATTTAAGAGGCGAATTTTATTCATCTCTGTGTATCTATCTATACCCTAGCTCAGGAATAAGTTTGAATGAATCAATCAGTGAGAAAGGTTGAAAATTTAGGAATCTGTCTCAAAAACAATCTGGTGGGGCATATGGGTGGTTCAGTGGTTGAGCATCTATCTGCCTTTGGCTCAGGTCATGATCCAGAGGTCCTAGGATGGAGTCCCGCATCAGTCTCCCCACAGGGAGCCTGCTTCTCCCTCTGCCTCTCTCTGCCTTCGTGAATACACAAATACAATATTAAAAAAAAAAAAAAACCAATCTGGTCATGCTTATTAAAGCAAGTACACAAAACAATAAAAATTATGTGCAAAACAATAAAAATTACCATGTTCAAGGTAATGATGGGAATGAGTCTTTCTCTCCAGCTGAAGTTTTGACTTGGGTGGAATGATAGTTTCATGAACACCATTTTCTTTACAACTGTGAGCCCATGAAAGATCTGATTTCCCTCATCTGTGTAATGACTAACTGCTAGAAGAAGCAATAGCCATCAAACATTTAGGGAGAAATTCCAATGCCCCACTCAGTCTTAATTTGGCATAAAGCCACTGGTTATTCCTTCTCATGTTAAAAACTTACTTCTTCTGGTGCCTTCATTGCTTCATCCGTAAAGTGAATATGACCACCCTCAACATACAGGGTCAAATAGCTCAGAAAAATGTTCCGATGACCTTTTCGGACATCAAGTGTAGAGTCAAGGGAACACAACCCTCCTCCCGTTGCTCTTTGGTGTTAAGGGCAGTTTACCATCATCTGCAACCCAGACATTGCTCAATTGTGTCATCTCTGATCTGGCATTCCCTTGATCTATCTATAAACAAACATCGAATTTAGAAATCCTAAAATCTGCCTCGCAGCCCAAGAACCCTTCAGGAAAAAAAAAAAAAAAAAAAGACAATGACAAGAAAACCTGGACACTTCTTTTCCTGTCCGATATTCTTTGACCTTAAAAAAAAAAAAAAAAAAAAAAAGGTGTTATGAGACAGGAGGGTGAAGGGGACGGGTAAGGGTCGAGAGGGGAGTCCAGCTCCAGTTTGGGTAAATCCAGCGCGCGTTTTGACTCTAGCTCAGTGGTGCAGGGTCCAGCAAAGGCAGCGAGAGCCCCTGCTTCACTCCCTGAGGTCTGTCCTGGGGAGACACTACTGCTCCGGGGGGCTGACCTGGCGGGGAGTGGCAGCGCGACCCGCTCCCGCACCGCTTTGTGCGCGCAGCCGCCGGGCCCTCCGCTCCCGGGTCTGCCCCCTGGGACAACCCCCTGCCCCGCCCCAGTCATGCAACTCTACCTGCCTCTCCTCGGCGGACCTTTGGGAAGCTGCCGCCCACCCCGGGGGCTCGGGCCCTGACCCTGCCAGGCCGCGGGTAGGTGTCCGCCCGGGGCCCACTCACGCTCCTCGCGCCCCCGGGGCCCTGGGCTCCCAAGTTGTGGGGTCCCGCGCGAGGTGGAAAGTTTGCTCGAGGGCCGGTGCGGGCTTGCACCGGGGGCACGCGCGCTGCCCTCCGAGCCTGAGCGGCCAGCGGTGAGTGGGGCCGGGCAGAGGGCAGGGGTGCGGGGACCCTCACGCCGAGCCCGGAAGGGGGTGCGAGGGGCGGGCCTCGGCCGGGGCCGGGGTGGGGGCCGGAGCTGGGCGTCCGCGGGCCCTCGGGGGGCGCAGGGGTGGGCCCACGCCCCGCGGCGACCCCCTGCCCCGAGCCGCTCGGGGAGCTTTTGTTGCGGGTGGTAAACAATGCCCCCGGCCGGAGGACGCGGCCGCCTGCCCGGGAGGCCCAGTTCCAGCGCGGGATGGGGCGGCGGGGGCGGGGGCGCGGGCGCGGGCGCGGGCGCGGGAGCCGGGGGCTCGGACCCTGAGCGCCGCGGCAGCCGGGCGGGGGCAGGGCGGGGGCAGGGCGGGGGCAGGGCGGGCGCGCCCTCGCGGTCCCTGGGGGTGCCGGCCACCCGTGCGCGCCCGGGAGTCAGGTCCGCGGCCTCCAGGGGAGAAGCAGGGGTGAGGGCTCGGGGCGGGTGGGGAGCCCGTCCTGCCGCGGGATCCAACGCACCCCGGGGCGGGCTTTCTCCCTCCCCCATGCTCGTGTAGGGGACCGATGCGTTGGGAAACGTTTGGCACTTCCCTCCTGAGCACTTCGGGGAGGGGACTCCAAGGATGAAACTTTAGAATGGAGGCAGCGGGAGAGTCTGGCCCGAGGTGAGCTGGAGTTACACCGATCGGGGAAGAAGGGAACAGGGCGAAGAGCTCGTGTTCTGTCAAAATGGCTTTAAAACCTCCTGTGAGCGCCAGCAAGGTCGCCGAGAGCGCTGGCGCTGCGGTCGCGTCGGCCCTACCCGCGGGCTCGGGAGCCGGCCGGGGGCGGGGAGGTGCGCGCCGCCGGGGGCTGCGGACCGCGCGGGGGCGGGAGTCCGGCCGGAGCCCGGGGCCGGGGCCGCAGGCGCTTCCCGCGCGCGGGGGGGGGGGGTGGGCAGGGGCCAGATCTCGGCCCCTCTCCTCGCCTCTCCTCCTTCCTCCCTCCCTCCCACCCGCGCACCCAACGGACCGAGCTTCTGGAAGGGCGCGTAGACGGTCCGTACAGTTGCACAGAGTGGTCGGGAAGTTGCCGGCCCGCCCCAGGAGTCTTTCCACTTGCACCGGGAACCCAGATGGCGCATTTCTGACCCGATAAAAATGAACGTATTGCCAAGAGAACAAACTTTGCAGGAACTAGGAGACTTACCCCCGCCTCCAACTCGTCCTCTTCCCCAATTCACTGTTTTGCCCTGGTCGCTCCCGTGCCACACTTCTCCTCCCCGGTTTCGCTCTCCGGCACCCAATGGGCTGCACAACACATGGTGATGGGCAGCTTATGAAGAAATAAAGTTTAAGCGCTTCGACGCTCGAAGCGAGTTACAGATGAGGTGCACAGTCCAGGGTCGGCGGGGTGCGCTGCGCGCCGCACCGGGAGGGGTTGCCGGGCGGCGCTGTGGGGCAGCAGCCTCGGGTCGGCCCTGAACCGAAATGTGCTCACTTGCCCTTCTCCACCTCTGAACAGTATTTAGTAAAGTGGGTTTAGTGAAATATAGACGACGGCTTCTTTAGGCCTCGGGATGCCAAACACCACACGCGTATGTATGTATGTATGTGTGTATGTACGTGTTTGCTTGTTAACCAGCTAGGGCAAGAGTAATTTACTGCCTATCAGGAATCTATGACTACAGTTAAACTACAGTTACGGTAAAGGCAGGTAGGTACGTAGATAAGGAGACGTTTGGAGGTTAGTCCGCATAGTTTACAACAACTAAAAGATTTCAGTACTGTGGCTTTGGGTGTGTTTCCTGATTTTCATAAGTTTTAGGTTACACTAGTTAAAACCTTCCCCCCCTCCCCAATTAAGGGAACTTAAATAGGTTGCTCGTAAGCCTCAGCTAAACTTCAGAATCAAGATCTAGAGGAGTTATTAGCACATATTCTCCCTTTTCCTTTGCAAAGACTCCTAGCCCAGATTTACAACTCTTCAGCCACCATTTACCATTTTAATGAGAGTTAACTATCACACTCAGCTCTGGTTTTCCAGAACTGATGGGTTGGAGGTTTGGATCACCACTGTTCCTGCTCTTTGTTTCTCTTGCCCCCTCCAATCTTCTTTATCTGGTTTGTTCATCCCCTCCCCCACTCTCTCTTTGCATCTATCTGTCCCTGCACACTTAACCCCTCCCTTTCTACCTTTAGTCTTAAGCATTTTGATCCCAGTTATCTTTCTTATATTCTACCTTTATTACTATAAATTTCTTCCCCTTACTCTGTCTTTTGCTCCCTTTCTCCCCTTTAGACATTTTCTTCCTTAGGCTTTTTATTATTCTCAACATATTTTATGTTTTTCTTGTTTTTGGAAGAGTCATTCTAGCTCCATTTTAACTTCTCCCTTCCTTTTTCTGTGGCCCTCTTAGGTCTTTTTTTTTTCCTTGCTCTCTGCAGGGCAGCAGGGGTGTTTTACATATGGAAGGAGCCTTTGACTAAATCTGCTGGCATTCTAGTGAGTTTCCCTGAACAGCCTTTCCTTGTGCGGAGGGCTCTCTCTCACACTTCCTGTGGTAGAAGACTATCTAGGAACTGCAAGCAGCCCACCCACCTCCTCTTCCTTTAGATGTAGAACTTACTAGTGGCTGGAGGAAACTAAGTCAGGTGGTGCCTTTTAAAAGAAAGGTTTTAAGTCTTGTATTTCTCAGCCAAGTGCAGTAGCCTTTAAATTCTAAAGAGCTGAATGGAGTGACCATGAAATCAGAGCTTCTTTTTCCTCTAGCCCTATGGATGAGAATACTCCCCACTTTTTTGGCCACTGCTGGTGGTGGGAAGGGTTGCAATATAATTTTAAATTGACATGCGGGCTGTATGGTTACATCAGTTCAGCCACTTCCTGCCCAGGGGACTTTGGGAGATGCAGAAGGAGGAGGGATGTAGGTGGGAGAGGATTTTCTGACGTGGTGCTGTCAACATTGTCCTTTAAAGACAACTGATACAGTTTAGGAAGTCAGTTTTTATTTTCTAGGCAAGGGGGTGACTTCAATAATTATTTAAAAAGCCCGCTGGGAAAGATTGAATACCTAGTAGGCTTAAATAGTATTGACAAAGATACCAATCCTCTTTGTTGACCAATTTGGTTTGGCAAGTTTAAATAACTTGTGAATAATTAGCAGATCCTTACAGAGGCAGTGCTTATCATATTCACCCTGGGGCCTGCTCCTGCCACTTCTGTGGGGTGGCCTGCTCCTGCCACTTCTGCCCTCCGTCTTTAGCTTTATATTCTTTACTTTAGGCTGGCATCATGTCTTTTTGTGTTTTGAATTATATGTTGGCCTCTTATCTCCTGGCCTATAATGTTTGGATCTCATACTCTGTGTCACAAGGACACTTTAGGACACATAATTTTATTTTCAATGTCCTCTGGTGAAAAGACTTGTTGACTAATGATTTTGCATCCCACAATGGTTGGATTTTTGTTTGCTTGTTTCATTTTGTTTTTTCTTCCAGGAAAGTAACTCACAAAATAGTATCAATTAATTGCAGATAATTAGAGCCTGTGATATATGTTTAATAACAGGAACACTATTCTCTTATTTTCTGCTCTGAGCACGTTGTCCTATAGCTATCTCTATAGCACTCAGACTCTTGAATATATTCTAGGGTAGAATAAAACTGATTTTGAGAAATATTGAAATGGCAATATTCATCAGAAATGAAAATGGAAGTGGAATTAATTTTCAATTGTAAATATATCTTTTTGTATGACTTAAGTACTCTATAATAAATAAAAGTAATAAAAAAGAGGGAAATGGAGCATTTTATAATGTTTACAGATTAATAAGGAAAATAAATACCAGGAGATCTGTGAGGATAATTCCATATTTAAATATGGGCCTATTTAATAGAATGAACTACATTGTTTTTTTTTCCCCCACAAATTTCAAAAAAAGCTTGCTGCCTCTCTTCCCAGAGTTCAGCCCTGGGGATAACTTAGTTTATCACAAAAGAAGGTCACATTTCATCAGTGGAGCCAAGGGTGATAAAATTAGGATCTTGTGGGAGCCCTTATTTTGTTTCTGATTGTCTGTTTCTTTGGCTGGGTGGTACCCAGTGGTTTCTCCCCTGCAGTTGGGTTTTTCAGGGGTCATTGGCCTCTTTCACGATCTCATAAAAAGGCTGTTACCATTTAAAGAGGCCACATCTTCCCAATCCATGTTGCTCATACCTTTTCTATTTCCTTGGCAGGCTCTTTTTCAGGAGATAAGGTTTGAATGGTAAACATTATCTTAATTACAAGTCTGAATTTCTGAAGCACTTTAATTTAAAAATATAAAAGAATATATAAGACAGAGATCAATTTATAAACTACTTTCAAAGGCAGATCCCATGACACCTTCTGGCATATCCAGATTACTTCTGGCATATCCAGATTACTTTAAAAATTAAAATATGTGAATTTTAATTTTTGTGGCTGATTGCAATACCTAGATTATATATGCTCCTAATAATTTTTTAGCAATGTAATCTTGATACAAGAGATAAAGCAAGCTTATACTGATATTGTTGAATTTCTAAACAATGGAAAGGATTGCTTTTTGCTATCTGAAAAAAAAAAAAATCCTTATAAAGACTTTCTGGAGATTAGAATTGGAATGTCTTTTGTTTTCTAAAAATACTGGTACAAAGAGCAGTGGTCTTGGGAGAAAATATCCTAGAGTTTTTCACAGCCAAAAAGTTAGTGCAAGCCAGAAACTTTTTTTTTCTTTTTTTTAAGAAAAGAGTTTGGAAAGCAGTAAGCTTAGATGCCAAGAACTCAAATGATGTATTCTCTGGTCTAGTGTTTGTATTTAGCACCGATTTAGCAAACTTATTTTTCTTGTGGTTAATGTTATCACTAATGTCTGTTTAAAAAGTCTGTCTTAAAGGCACAATGCTTTGACTAAATGTGTTCTGGGATCGTTTTGTATAGTGTGTGGCTTACAATGTGTTAGGTGATAACAGAAACAAAGAACTAGATCTTGTTTTGGAGGATATGGCAGACTGTGGGTTAAACTGGTTCTATAATAATGATACCCACCAACTAGCTTATTTTCTCTTATTATTCTTTGTATTTTGGAAGTATAAGTGGCCTTTATTTATTTATTTATTTATTTAGGTTCCCATTTATTATTAAAAACCTATTCTATGCCAGCCCTCTGCTAAGTGTTTACACATGTCATTTCATTTTATTCTCATGGTAACCCAATGAGGTCAGTACTATTATGCTTCCTATTCTATTACATATAAGGAGACTGAAGTATAGAGAGACTGAGGAATTTATCAGAATCACATGGCTAGTAATGTTTCTGAGCTGGAAACTGAACCCGAGTCTGCCTACTTCCAAAGTCCTTCTTAATTTACCTTCCCCCACTCCCCCTCAACCTCAGATATCACTGGGAAGCCATTAGGCTTTCCCTGTAGGAGCTCAATGAAAACTCAAAACAACCTCATTTCAGATGCAGAAACTTTGACTAGGTGAAATAGATTGTGGAGGGACATAGCTGGTGATCACAGATTCAAACTCATAGCTTTCTGATGGACACATCTCTAGCTACTAAACCAACCAGTATGTCCCAGGATTGCTTGGATCAGATCAGTACAACAAAAACAAATGCACAATTTGAGAATGATAGAGATCTGTCAAGTTTTTACTTTGCCAGGTAATAACATTATAAAATAAACCTATCCCTACCTTTTTACAAAAGAAAGGACTTTTACTACCTTTTTTTTAAAGAAATGACATCTTTGAGCACCCTGGTGTCTCAGTGGTTTAGTGCCGCCTTCAGCCCAGGGTATGATCCTGGAGACCGGGGATCGAGTCCCACGTCGGGCTCCCTTCATGGAGCCTGCTTCTCCCTCTGTGTCTCTGCCTCTCTCTCTCTACGTCTCTCATGAATAAATAAATAAAATCTTTATTTATTTTTTTAAAAAAATTTTTTTAAATAAAATCTTTAAAAAAAGAAACGACATATTTTTAAAAAGGTTTTATTTATTATTTTTAAGATTTGTATTTATTTATTTGATAGAGAAAGCAAGAGAGCACAAGCAGGGGAAGAGGAAGAAGCAGGCTCCCCGCTGAGCAGGGAGCTTGATGTGGGGCTCATCCCAGGGCCTCCCAGGGCCCCGGGATCATGACCCAAGCTGAAGGTAGATGCTTAACCGACTGAGCCACCCAGGCACCCCTATTTAATTATTACTTTAAAAAGATTTTATTTATTTAAGAGAGAGAGAGAGCATGAGTGGGGAATAGAGGGAGGGCTGAGGGAAAGGAAGAAGCAGACTCCCCGCTGACTATGGAGTCTGGATTTGGGGGAAGGGGAGCTTGATTCCAGGACCCTAGGATCCTGGAACCATGATCTGAACTGAGTTAACCAACTCAGCCTCCCAGGCACTCCTATTTATTTACTTGAGAGAGAAAGAGAGTGAGTGAGTGTAAGGAGGGGGGCAAGGGGGCAGAGGGAGAAGAGAGAGAATCCCAAGAAGATTCCCCCTGAACTCTGAGCCGGAAGTGGGGCCCTATCCCCTGAACTGAGATCATGACTTAGCTGACTGGAGCGCAAATCAAGAGCTGGTTGTTCAACCTACTAAGCCACCCAGGCACCCCAAGGAAGGACATTTTAACGAGGCAAAACTGGAAGGCATAATTTCAGAGTAATGAAGAGTTGTTTACATGAATAAATTCAACTTTATGAAAAATTTTTGATACTGCTTATTTTTTCTGATTTTGCCACAGAATGCTGATCACTTGGTTGCAGATCAGTTTTCGGTAACTATTATACTACACCATGCTTTCTTACAAATCCAACAACCCGTCCGCTGGTAAAGAATACTCACCCACTCAGTTGTACCGCTCTTGATTCCATAATCTTTAGAGAATATATTGATACGTTGTGTATGGTGAGCTTTATTCTTGTTCATAGTTTGGTCTTACTCTGAGTTAGAGTAAGCAATCTGAGGAGACCAAAAGACCATTAATTATGGCTCTTAGTTCCCTTTCATTTTCTTTTTTCTTGCTTACTTTTCAAATAATAGTTGCTTGCCTAGTATGCTTTACTGTTCTAATTATCTCATTTTCTCTTTATTTCCAATTTCCTTGCCTAGGCATTCATCATGAGACTTTTGGGACCCTTGGTAGAAGGGATTTTAGAACCAGCAGTCTTTGGATTAAGTCGGGTGAAAGAGAAAAGAGGGACATCATTTCTGGGTGTGGGCAGTGCCCACCACAATGTCTTCCTTATACATAGTAGGTACTCAACAGATATTTGTTGGACCTGTGAGTCTTACTTGTAACCTAATCTATCAATACTAACTCCTCAGATTTATTGCTATTTTTGTGTGCGTGTGTAAAGCTCAGAATTTGTAGATTGTTAATTGAAATGTGGTATTAATATTATTGGATCTCCAAGTAGAGGTTCTTTTCTTATTTTTAAAGATTTTTAAAATTTATTTATTCACGAGAGACACAGAGAGAGAATCAGAGACCTAGGAAGAGAAAGGAAGCAGTCTCCTCACAGGGAGCCCAATGCGGGATTCGATCCCTGGACCTGGGATCATGCCCCTGAGCCAAAGAGAGATGCTCAACCACTGAGCCACCCAGACATCCCCAAATAGAGTTTCTTGAATTATATAAGCCTCCTCTTCCTCCAGTTTTTTTTTTTTCAATTTTTTAAAAATTTATTTATGATAGTCACAGAGAGAGAGAGAGAGAGGCAGAGACATAGGCAGAGGGAGAAGCAGGCTCCATGCACCGGGAGCCAGACGTGCGACTCGATCACGGGTCTCCAGGATCGCGCCCTGGGCCAAAGGCAGGCACTAAACCGCTGCGCCACCCAGGGATCCCTCTTCCTCCAGTTTTACTAGCTTTACTGTCCAACACATGACCCCTCTATCTCTGTGGTGATGTGCTGAGGAAAGAGATTAGGAGATAATTTTTTAAGTATCCAAATTTGCAAAGATTGGGATTTGATCTTTAAACTACATGTTAACTACAACAGTTGTAGTTTCTAATATAGAATAACCCTCATGCTTATGCCATGCATAGAACTTCATCAACTAAATCCGTTGTCACAGTAATTACAGCAGCTTAATTTGTGAATCCAGGGTTTAAAGGATACTTTATTATTTTTATCATATTTTTCTTTTGCAGTAAACATTCTCAGTGCTCTAATTGTGATTAATAATTGTTAGTAGATATTTCATTTCAAATGGGAGAATACACAGGAAAAAGACTCATTTTCCAATATTTTTTTGTTATTTCAGACCAAAATCCTGTGCCACTGAGTTCAACCATGGTGCATCCAGATTCTCCTCAGAATTGAGACTTTCCAAAGGCCCAATGACTCTGTTCCTTGTGCCCTTTCATTTTATCCTACTCCGTAGCTATGTCTCGATCCCGCCATGCAAGGCCTTCCAGATTAGTCAGGAGGGAAGATCTAAACAGAAAGAAAAGCACCCAACTGAAGAAGACATGTAAGGCGGCCAACAAAAACGTGGCATCAGTCAAGACTGTGAGCCCTGGAAAATTAAAGCAATTAATTCACGAAAGAGATGTTAAGAAAAAAATTGAACCCAAACCACCTATGCCAGTCAGAAGCCTTCTAACAAGAGCTGGAGCAGCACGAATGAATTTGGATAGGACTGAGGTTCTTTTTCAGAACCCAGAATCCTTAACTTGCAATGGGTTTACAATGGCTCTCCGAAGCACCTCTCTTAGCAGGCGACTCTCCCAACCTCCAGTGATCATAGCCAAACCCAAGAAAGTTTCACCTCCTAAGAATTTAGAAAAGCAACGTGAATGTGATTATAATGTGGTTACTGACATGGGAGTAAAACATGCAGAAAATGATTCCGTTCCAACGCAAGTTCCCCTAATCACTCCTGAAATAGAGAATCTAATTGGTGTACAAAATGCATCTTTAATTAAAGATGAGAGCCAAGAAATAGCCCAGTCTTGGTCCCAAAGGGTCGACGATTCCAAAATAAATATCTCCACTCACAGTGGTCCTGAAGGAGAGAGCCTTTCTGGGTCATCGGAAGGGACACGTGGTGGTGAAGGATTATTCTCTAAAGAGACATTGAATGATATCAGTGATTCCCCCAGAATGTTTGCTCAGGACACTCTGTGTGCTCCTTTGCTCCAAAGAGCAGCTCTCAAGGTTACTTATGAAGGAAATTCTAGCATTCAGTTAGAAGATTTGGGTTCACGAGTGGAATCTCTTAAGCTATCTGATTCTTACCCGGATCCTATCAAAAGTGAACGTGACTGCTACCCCACCTCCAGCTTTAATAAGATTATACCTGAATTGGACCTTAGAAACTGTTTGTCCATTGATGGGTCAATATATCCTACCTCATTAATAAAACTCCTCTTGGCAAGCTCAGAACAAGAAACCCTTGGTGCTAAACCAGATCATCGAGAGATACTCAAAGCTACCACAAATCAGCAGGAAATTCCTGATACCACCCCTGTCATAGGACAGGCTTTTAGTGCTGTCCCACATCGATGGGAAATTCCTGGTGCTAACATAATTCATGGAGAGGCTCTGGATGAGACCCTAGACCCACCAGAGATGCCTGGTGCTGTTTCAGTCCAAGGAGAGGTCTTTGGTGCTATCCTAGATCAACAAATCCTTGGAATGGGTGGTGGTACTGCCTCAGACCCACCTATGTTTCTTCCTCCTCCTCTAAACCCAATTGCTACCTATAATGTTCCCCCAGAATGGCCTGAGCCCCAGAGCACTGTTTCATATGGACTTGAGGTCCAGGGTGCTGTGCAGATTCTGCCTTTGGGCTCTGGTCACACACCTCAGCCACCATCAAACTCAGAGATAAGTTCGGTACCTCCAATAATGACTATTAGCAATATAGAAAATGAGAAGCAGGTTCATATAAGCTTTCTGCCAGCTAACATTCAGGGGATCACATTAGCCCCTGAGCGAGGACTCCTTCTCCATGCTTCACAGGGCATTACCCAACTCTCCCAGGCTGGTCCCAGCACATTGGAAGGAGAGAGCTCCCAGGTCAGCATGACCAGTGCGGTTGACATCAACACTAAAGTGGTGTCTAGGCCAGTGTCACTTGGCAGTACTCCCTCTTCTTCCTTTACAACTTTGCTACCTACTTTGGAAAAGAAGAAACGAAAGCGATGTGGGGTCTGTGAGCCCTGCCAGCAGAAGACCAATTGTGGTGAATGTACTTACTGCAAGAACAGAAAGAACAGCCATCAGATCTGTAAGAAGAGAAAATGTGAGGAGCTGAAAAAGAAACCATCAGTCATTGTGCCTTTGGAGGTGAGTAAACAAACCCTCAAGGGTTGGGAGATGCCTGTGAAGCTCCATTGAGCTTCTGTGCGGAGACAAGTTGATTCAGAATTACATCCTTTTACTTTGGTAAAATTTTATATTATCTATAACAATTTGTGGATCTACCTGAAGCATGTGTTGTGCAGTGATACGTTAGCTTATTTTTAGAATTTGTCTCAGAAAACTAGAACATAAAGTTTTTCCATTATGGAATTTGATGGAGACAGGGAAATGGCATGAAATGTGGTTTTGCAAAGATTTCCACTATGCCTTCTTTTGGCTAGTTGTGTGTCTTTTTTGAAAGTTACAGATTTAACTCAAATTTAAATTAAGAGAGGAACAAATTCATGAACTCCCTTGTAGCTTGAAGAACCAGTGAAATTAAACTTCTGTTCTTTTGAAAGGATAAAACTGGGACACCTGGGTGGCTCAGTGGTTGAGAGTCTGCCTTTGGCCCAGGGCATGATCTTGGGGTCCTGGGATCAAGTCCCACATCGGGCTTCCTGCATGAAGCCTGCTTCTCCCTCTGCCTCTATCTCTGCCTCTCTCTCTCTCTCTTTCTCTCTCTCTCTGTCTCTCATGAATAAATAAGTAAAATCTTTACCAAAAAAAAAAAAAAAAAAAGGATAAAACGGTATCCTTAATTTTGAAACTTTGCCTTGAAGGTATAGTGATAAAGCTTTCTTCTCAACTTTTGGCAGGTGATTTTCACCTGCTCTACATATCTCATGTGGTTGTTAGGATCATCAGAAGTTCACAATCATTTGTAAGCTCCAAAGTGATACATACATTAATTCTCATTATTACAGTTCTTTTTTTTTTTTTTAAGATTTTATTTATTTATTCATGAGAAACAGAGAGAGAGAGAGAGAGAGAGAGAGAGAGAGAGGCAGAGACATAAGCAGAGGGAGAAGCAGGCTCCATGCAGGGAGCCCGACGTGGGACTTGATCCCGGGACTCCAGGATCACGCCCCGGGCTGAAGGCAGGCGCTAAACTGCTGAGCCACCTGGGCTGCCCTCATTATTACAGTTCTTGAGCCTAGGTACTAAAAATATTGGTTGGCTTAGACTTTATTTAAAGGATTTTATGGAACTCGGTTAATACTTAAACTTATGTTTCAGACCTTTGAAATACATGCCAACTATGGTGTTCAGATTTTTAGGTCACTCATGCGAAGTTATGCTTATTTTGTGTCTGCTCTGAATACAGGTATAGTAGAATAGATTAATCTAAAAGTCTTGTGAACTTAAACTTAGTCATTCTTTTCTATTTCACTCTTAAATTATCTGTCCAAAAATGCTGATTTTCTATTTGACTGCCCCATTGCCAACGAGATCGAACCTTTGACTGATCACCTATTAATGGGCATTTGGGGTGTTTCTAAAATATTGTTATTACAAACCTTACTGCAATAAAATTTTTTACTCCTCACTTCACACGAAGTGGCCACCAACTTAATGGTTTACAAACATACATCTAAAACACTAGCAGCAATATCTTGTAGCAGAGAGACCTCCCTTGTAAGTTCCTATTTGTAATATTGCCAAACGGCATCATTGCTGAAAAGTACTCATGTTATCTAATAGGTAGAAACAAATTTGTTTTCTTTTTTCCTAAACCTGGTCCTTTTTTTGCATTACATATTTGGTTTAATTTACATCTACATGGTTGCCCAAATGGAAAATTCAGCCATCTTTCATGCCTTCCTCTCACTCTTCTTGATTTCTTATTCTGAAATTTGAGCCCTCCTAGCTCTCCATTTTCTTGGAGAAAATAGTTGAGGCCTTTATTCCTTATTGGGACACTTTCAGTGTTCTCTGTATTATCAGTAAGTATTTACTGTACTTCTATTCGGGGTTGTGCACTGGGGATGTAGTTGTAAGTATACCAGCTAGAAGAGAAGTCAGGATATTGAACAACCTCTTAAGCGCAGTTCAAGTTTTCTTTCTAAAGCCCTGATGATTCTCCTACTTAAATACATTTAGGGCTCTTGTCTATGTGTGATATATCTCATTCAAAACAAAACAAAAATAGAGAAGAGGGGCACCTGGGTGGCTCAAGTGATTGAGCCTCTGCCTTTGGCTCAGTCCCTGGATCCCAGAAGGAGTCCCACATCAGGCTCCCTGCAGGGAGCCTGCTTCTTCCTCTGCCTATGTCTCTTCCTCTCTGTGTGTCTTTCATGAATAAATAAATAAAATTTTTAAAAAAATAGAGAAGAGCTTTTTGTGCCTTCCAAGTATATTATAAAACCTAGATTCTTCTTTCTTTCTTTCTTTCTTTCTTTCTTTCTTTCTTTCTTTCTTTCTTTCTTTCTTTTTTTCTTTCTTTCTTTCTTTCTTTCTTTCTCTCTCTCTCTTTCTTTCTTTCTTTCTTTCTTTCTTTCTTTCTTTCTTTCTTCTTTCTTTCTTTCTTTCTTTCTTTCTTTCTTTCTTTCTTTCTTTCTTTCTTCTTTCGAGAGACCCAGAGAAAGGTGAGGGCGGTGGAGGAAGGGCAGAGAGAGAGAGAATCTCAAACAAACCCCCTACTGAGCATGGAGCCTGACTCGGGGCTTGATCCCATGACTCTGAGATCATGATTGGAACCAAAATCAAGAGTCAGATGCTCAATCCACTGAGCCACCCAGGTGTCCCCCAAAAGATCACTTTTATGATTTACAAGGCTGATTCTGCAGAATGTATTAGGTTGTCCTTATACTGAACTCTGGGATCAGATAGACCTACCTTTCCAAAAGTTTATGGAGAGGTAGAGGAGAACACAGGGAACACTACTCTGAAGGAAATTCATTCCAAGAGAGCAAAGAACAGTTTTATATTCTTGTTTCTGGTTTCTTTGCTTAATATGCATCAAAAATGTTGCTTATATAATCATTGTTAATACAGTGTATTGTTCCATTGTATGTTTATAACACAATACATTAGTCCATTCTACTGTTAATGTGCACATTATCATAAATGTCTTTTGGTGAATATATGTGTGCATTCTAATGAGTAGATGCCTAGGAGTGGAATTGCTGGGTCATAGAATATGTATGTTTAGCTTTCAAGGATATTACTCAGCAGCTGTGGTTGTTCCAATTAAGACTCTTCATCATTAGTATATGAGAGTTCCACCAGCCCCACGTCCTTCTGAAGTTATTTTCTGTTTTGTTTTACTTGAATTGTTTTGTTGGATGTGTAGCAGCATGACTACACTGGATTTTCTCAATGACTAATGGAACTGAGCTGCTTCTTATTTGCTTCTTAGTCATTTAGATATTGTCTTTGTCTATTTTTAAATGGTTTTTACTGCCTTTTCATTGTTGGTTTATAAGAGTTCATAATATTTCATTGATATAAATTCTTTGTTGAGGGCAGCCCCAGTGGCTCAGCGGTTTAGTGCCACCTTCACACCTGGGGTGTGATCCTGGAGACCTGGGGTCGAGTCCCGCGTGGGGCTCCCTGCATGGAGCCTGCTTCTCCCTCTGCCCATGTCTCTGCCTCTCTCTCTGTCTCTGTGTCCCTCATGAATAAATAAATAAAATTAAAAAAAAATTCTTTGTTGAGTGTATGATTGTAAATATCTTTACTTATTCTATGACTTAACTTTTTGCTCACTTTATCCTGCTTTTTTTTTTTTTTTAAGATTTTATTTATTTATTTATGAGAGACAGAGAGAGGCAGAGACATGGGCAGAGGGAGAAGCAGGCTCCATGCACTGGGAGCCCGACGTGGGACTTGATCCTGGGTCTCCAGGATCACACCCTGGGTGGAAGGCAGTGCTAAACTGCTGAGCCACCCGGGCTGCCCTCACTTTATCCTGCTTTTTACTGAACAGAAAATCTTAGCTTCAATATCCAATTACCAATGCTTTTCTTTATATCCTGTTTAAGAAAATTTTGTCTATTTTTTTGCCAATTGCAAGGTCATGAAGATGTTCTTTTTTGCTTCCTTCTTTAAAAGTTACTTTTTTAAACCTTTAACATTTAGGTGTAAAGTATAGCTGGAGTTGACTTCTGTGTACAGTGTGAGGAGTTAAGGTTGATTATTTTTTTCTATGAATTTGTAATTGACTGGAACCATTACTAAGATGACCATCCTTTCCCTGTTACTATAATCTCGTCATTAAATCAAATGACTGATTAGCTTTGGGGTTCTTTTTTTTTTTTTTTAAAGATTTTATTTATTTATTCATGAGAGACACACAGAGAGAGAAGGCAGAGACATAGGCAGAGGGAGAGGTAGGCTCCATGAAGGGAGCCGGATGTGGGACTTGATTCCAGGACCCCAGGATCTCGACCTGAACTGAAGGCAGATGCTCAACCGCTGAGCCACCCAGGCATCCTTCGGGGTTATTTCTAGACTCTGTTTCATTGGTCTTTCTGTCTATCCTTGTGCCTAACTCATTATCTGTAGGCTTTATAATCATTAAGTGGTAGTATAAGTCCATCAGCTTTGTTCTTCAATACTGATTTAGGCTGTTTTTATTGTTCTTTGCATTTTCATTAACATTTTGAATCAGCTTGTAAATTTCCATCAGAACTCTGTGATTTTACTGTGATTATGTTGAACTTATACATAAATTTGGGAAGACTGACATTTCTACAATATTGAATCTTCCAGTTTATGAGTCTGGTATATCTTTATATATATGTCATTTAATTTCTTTCAGTAATATTTTGTAGTTTTCAATAAAGATTTATTTCACTTATTTTTTTCCTACGTATTTGATATTTTTTTCCCTAGGAGTTTGATATGTCCCTAGATACTTGATAGTTTTTTTTTTTCTACGATTTTATTTATTCATTCATGAGAGACACACACACACACACAGAGAGAGAGAGAGAGAGAGAGAGAGAGAGGCAGAGACACAGGCAGAGGGAGAAGCAGGCTCCATGCAGGGAGCCTGACTAGGGACTTGATCCCCGGTCTCTAGGATCAGGCCCTGGGCCGAAGGCGGCGCTAAACTACTTAGCCACCCGGGCTGCGCGATACTGGATAGTTTTGAAAAATATTTATTTTAGGGACACCTGGGTAGCTTAGTGGTTGAGCGTCTGGCTTCAGCTCAGGGTGTGGTCCCATAGTCCCAGGATCAAGTCCCAAATCAGGCTCCCCTTGAGGAACCTGCTTCTCCCTCTGCCTATGTCTCTGCCTCTGTGTGTGTGTGTCTCTCATAAATAAATAAAAATCTTAAAAAAACTTTTATTTGATGCTAGTATTAATGATTGAAGGCCATTCAGTTTGACAACTAATACTGTTAAGCAAATATGTTTCTTGTATTTATTTCTTCCTTGCATCAGAATTATTTTACTTATTGAGGGGGTCCCTGGGTGGCTCAGCGGTTTCGTGCCTGCCTTTGGCCCGGGGCGCGATCCTGGAGTCCTGGGATCGAGTCCCGCGTCAGGCTCCCGGCATGGAGCCTGCTTCTCCCTCTGCCTGTGTCTCTGCCCCCGCCCCTCTCTCTATGTGTATCATAAATAAATAAATATTTTTTAAAAAAGATCTCATCTATAACTAAAAATTAAAAAAAAAAAAGAATTATTTTACTTATTGAGAGTCGGAGTGAGAAACAGAATATACATTTATAGTTTTATTTTCTTATTTTTTTAAGATTTTATTTATTTATTAATGAGAGAGACAGAGAGAGAGAGAGAGAGAGGCAGAGACACAGGCAGAGGGAGAAGCAGGCTCCATGCAGGGAGCCCAACGTGGGACTTGATTCCAGGTCTCCAGGATCAGGCCCTGGGCTGAATGGGGTGCTAAACTACTGAGCCACCCGGGCTGCCCACATTTATAGTTTTATTTTTTTATTTTTTATTTTTTTAAATTTTTATTTATTTATGTATTATAGTCACAGAGAGAGAGAGAGGCAGAGACACAGGCAGAGGGAGAAGCAGGCTCCATGCACTGGGAGCCCGATGTGGGATTCGATCCCGGGTCTCCAGGATCGCGCCCTGGGCCAAAGGCAGGCTCTAAACCGCTGAGCCACCCAGGGATCTCCATTTATAGTTTTAAAACGTTAATGTAGGGCAGCCCCAGTGGCTCATTGGTTTACACCGCCTTCAGCCTAGGGCCTGATCCTGGAGACCTGGGATCGAGTCTCATGTCAGGCTCCCTGCATGGAGCCTGTTTGTCCCTCTGCCTGTGTCTCTGCCTCTCTTTCTCTCTCTCATTAATAAATAAATAAAATCTTTTTTAAAAAGTTAATATAAAAAAAAAGTTAATATATTTTTTCAATATTTTATTTATTTATTTGAGACAGAGAGAAAGAGAGAGGGCACAAGCAGAGAGGAGGAGGGTCAGAAAGAGAAAAGGATAAGCAGACTTTCCACTGAGCAGGGAGTCAAATGAGGGACTCAATCCTAGGACCCCAAGGTTATGATCTGAGTCAAAGGCAGATGCTTAACCTACTGAGCCATCCAAGAGCCCCTAGAATGTTGATATTTTCATTAATGTTTATGCTAAACAAATGTACATTTTCAAACAGAACTGTTAACCTTTTTTTTCCTAAAATATACTTAGCATATGCCATCTCTCAAAAAGTTAACTACTGATGTCTGAGAGAAGTAAAAACAGTTTTTTACTTGCCTTTTTAATCACAGATTACATTTTTGTCTCCCACAAAAGCAGAATTTTTAAATTTGTTTGCCTAGGTGGTTAGATAGTCTTCCCAGAGAGATCTTTTGGCCAAGAGATAAAATGGTATTATTCTGTCAAGTTTAGTTCAGCTTACTTTCTCTGTATTAAAAAATACAGATAATTTAAAAAAAATACAGATAATTAAAGCCACTAACTTTATGACTCATAGGCATCTAGGAATTTGCTCTTGGCTAGACATACCTCAAATATATTTGTAATTTAGCATTTTAAGGTATATTTTAAGTCATATAAGATTATTTTCCTATTTATTGAGTAAGGTTAGAAGTGAAAATAAAGGAAGGGGTGCTTTTTAGAGATATAGAGAGTAAGTTTAAAATCAGGCTACGCTTTTGCAAATAATTTGTAGTGTGTATTAAAAAAAAACAAAAAACTGGGCAGCCCAGGTGGCTCAGAGGTTTAGCACCGCCCTCAGCCCAGGGCCTGATCCTGGAAACCCGGGATTGAGTCCCACATCGGGCTCCCTGCATGGAGCCTGCTTCTCCCTCTGCCTGTGTTTCTGCCTCTCTCTCTGTGTGTCTCATGAATAAAATAACATCTTTAAAAAAAAAGTAAACAAAATGCAGTTGTTTGTAGATATATTTCTGAAGGCAACGTATTAAATTATATATCTGGGGATGCCTGGGTGGCTGCCCAGTGGTTGGGCAACTGCCTTGGGCTCAGGGTGTGATCCTGGAGTGCGGGATCGAGTCCTACATCGGGGTCGCTCAATGAAGTCTGCTTCTCCCTCTGCTTCTGTCTCTGCCTCTTTCTCTGTGTTTCTCATGAATAATCAAATAAAATCTTTTTTTAAAGAAGAATTATATACCTGTAGCTTAAAGATTTGGGTATATACTACATCACACATTTAATTAATCAAATGAGGACGGCCCGGGTGGCTCAGCGGTTTAGCACCGCCTTCAGCCCAGGGCATGATCCTGGAGACCTGGGATCGAGCCTCATGTCAGGCTCCCTGCATGGAGCCTGCTTCTCCCTCTGCCTGTGTCTCTGCCTCTCTCTCTTTTTCTGTGTCTCTTATTAATAAATAAATAAATAAAATCTTTAAAAAAAATAATCAAATGGCTAAATGAGCAGTTGCTGAGTTGGTTGCCAAAGTGAAAACATCTATATTTACTCTACTTAATGATTTTTTCCCAACATATTGAAGGTTATTTTTTATTATTATCACAATTAATTAATTAATTAATTAATTAAAGATTTTATTTATTTGAGAAAGAGCACAAGCAGAGGAGGGAGAAGCAGGCTCCCTGCTGAGGAGGAAGCCCAGCTTGGGGCTCTATCCCAGGACCCTGGGATCATGACCCAAGCCAAAGGCACATGCTTAACTAACTGATCCACCCAGGCACCCCTATTTTGTCTTTTTAAAAATTATTTATTTATTTTTGAGAGAGAGAGAGAGAGAGAGAGAGAGAGAACTCTCAAATGTGAATGACAGAGGGGCTAAGGGAGCCAGGGAAAGAGTGAATCCCAGGCAGGCACCATGCCCATGCCCATGCCTATGCCCAGCGTGTGAACCCAACATGGGGCTTTATCTCGTAACCCTGAGATCATGACCTGAGTTGAAACCAAGAGTCATATGCTTAATCGACTGAGCCACTCAGGCACCCCTCTTTTTTTTCAAGATTTTATTTTTTTGAATTTTAATTTTTTAATGATTTTATTTATTTATTCATGAGAGACACAGAGAGACAGGCAGAGACACAGGCAGAGGGAGAAGCAGGCTCCATGCAGGGAGCCTGATATGGGACTCGATTCCGTGTCTCCAGGATCATGCCCTGGACTGAAGGCAGCACTGAACTGCTCAGCCACCCGGGCTGCCCACAAGACTTTATTCTTAAGTAACTTCTATACCCAATGTGGGCTCAGGCTTACAACTCTGAGATCAAGAGTCACATACTCAAGGACGCCTGGGTGGCTCACCAGTTAAGTGTCTGCCTTGGGCTCAGCACGCCCTGGGGTCCCAGGATCCAGTCCCATTTTGGGCCCCTGCATGGAGCCTGCTTCTCCCTTTGCCTATGTCTCTGCCTCTCTCTCTGTGTCTCTCATGAAAATAAATAAAATCGTTAAAAAAAAAAAAAAAAATCACATGCTCTACTGACTGAGCCAGCCAGGCACACCTGTTTGGTGAGATTAAATAGCAGTGCACTAGAAAACACTGTTAAGTGTGCTATTGTTACCATGGTATCTTCTGAGCTATGCAAATTCTACCTACCTGGAAAATAACAATATCTCCAAAGTCTGTGCTTGAAAAACTAAAAGTTCAGTAGTAGTGTACGATACTAATAGAACCAGACTGTTCACTTTTTTATGAATAGTGTGATAACAGTCTAGTTCCAGAGATACCATTTCAGAATTGGTTGACATACTTGTTTTTATTTTATTTTATCCATTTTAGTGGGAATGAGGCAAGATAAGCCTCTCCTGGCCACTGCTTTTTTTTTTTAATTTTTATTTTAAAATTTATTTTAAAAGTATTATTTAGAGAAAGTGCATGTTCATGCACTTGCGTGTGCATAGATAGTGACAGAGAGAAAGGGATAGGGACAAGCAGATTCCACATTAAGCACAGAGCCAACTCGGTGCTTAATCCCATGACCCTGAAAGCATCACCTGAACAGAAATCAAGAATCAGACATTAACCAACTGAGCCACTCAGGCGCCCCTGGACACAGCTTTTTTAGTGTTTTTAAACAGTCAGATCTCATTTTGGTTTAGGTTGTGTATGTCATATGGAACAAATTTTTGCTACCAACTCCTTCAATTGAGGGCAGATGTTATATGTCCTTAAATATGCCTTTAAGGAATCTCTTTGGATCACTACTGAGACTTCAGTAGCATGCCTCACCGCAGAGCTGACCATAGGGGGAAAAAGCCCTTTGGTGTCTAGGATCCTTGCATGTGTAAACTGCAAATATGTCAACAAAACCATGCTGACCTTGATTGATTCTGACCTATGAGTGTTAATTTCTGGAATCTTGTCAATATGGTTCAAATCTTCCCTTGCCATTTTCTGTATATCATCTTATCCAAGAAGGAAAATGTGTGAAACTGGCTAACGCCTTTATCTAGTGTTAGCATGATCCAAATTATACTATTATATAATAATGAGAGCCACAGTATGATACATGTTTACATTGCCATAGAACTTAACTCCAGGGCAGCCCGGGGGCTCAGTGGTTTAGCGCAGCCTTCAACCCAGGGCGTGGTCTTGGAGACTCCGGATCGAGTCCCACGTCAGGCTCCCTGCATGGAGCCTGCTTCTCCCTCTGCCTATCTATCTCTCTGTCTCTAAATAAATAAATAATATTAAAAAAAAAAAAAAAGAACTCCATATCTCTTTTTGTTGGTTAACCTCTTGTTTGTTTGTTTTTGTTTGTTTTTAATTAGAGTAGTATTCAAGAGTTGATGGTTTCAAAGCTCCAACAGTCATTCTTCTTATAGTCAGTCATTGTTGCACTATGATGGATGTGGCACAGGTGTTACCAGGAAGGAAAGAAGACGAAATCTTATCTTTTTGCATTATTTTCATATTAAAATAAGATACAACTAGCAAATGAATCAAACTAATCAAAGCAATTCAGGTCATTACCTTGATTATGAGACTCAGTGCTTGAGTCATGAGTATCCAGAAAGTCTTGGCTAATTATCACTTGCTCTTCATGTCTGCTATGAAAGAAACAAAAGAAAAGGGACGCCTGGGTGGCTCAGCGGTTTAGCGGTTGAGCGTCTGCCTTTGGCTCAGGGTGTGATCCTGGAGTCCTGGGATCGAGTCCCACATCAGGCTCCCTGCATGGAGCCTGCTTCTCCCTCTGCCTCTCTCTCTCTGTGTCTCTTGTGAATAAATAAATAAAATCTTAAAAAAAAACAAGGAAATTTGCCCTTTTCTGATTTAATTATCCCCCCCCCCCTTTTTTTAAGATTATTTATTTATTTATTCATGAGAGACACAGAGAGAGAGAGGCAGAGGGAGGAGAAGCAGGCTCCATGCAGGGAGCCTGATGTGGGACTCGATCCCAGGACTCCAGGATCACACCCTGAGCCAAAAGCAGACGCTCAACCGCTGAGCCAACTATGCGTCCCCAGAGAGGGAATCTTATGCAGGCTGCATGCCCAGCATAGATCCTAACATAAAGTCCAATGTGGGGCTGGATCTCATGACCCTACCTAAAATCAAGTCAGACTCTTTTTTTTTTTTTTTCAAGATTTTATTTATTTATTCATGAGAGATACACAGAGAGGCAGAGGGAGGAGAAGCAAGCTCCATCCAGGGAGCCCCACTCCGGACTCCCAGGTCTCCAGGATCACGCCCTGGGCCTAAGGCGGTGCTAAACCACTGAGCCACCTGGGCTGCCCTCAAGTCAGACTCTTAACGAGTTGAACTACCCAGGTGCCCCAGAGTCACAATTTTTAAAAGAAAGTCACAGTGTTCTTCTACAGAAAGAAAAGTGATTAGAAGTGAGATATGTTTATTTATTGTTATTTTTTAAAAGTGAGATGTTTAAATTACGTTAAAGCTCAAGCCTAGGATTTAGGCCGTACTAGCACATAATTAGTGCTCGATAAGTGTTTGGTGAGTAAATGATTCAATGAATGAATGAAAAAATAAAATAAAAAATGTAAGATTTCAACATATTTCTCACATAGCAATGTATCTTTATTTTTAAATATTATTTCTTTTTTTTAAAAGATTTTATTTATTTATTCGTGAGAGACACAGAGAGAGAGAGGCAGAGACACAGGCAGAGGGAGAGGCAGGCAGAGGGAGGAAGCAGGCTCTATGCAAGGAGCCCCACGCGGACTGGATCCCGGGTCTCCAGGATCACAGCCTGGGCTGAAGGCGGCGCTAAATCACTGAGCCACCCGGGCTGCCCCTCTCTTTTTTTTTTTTTTTTATTCATGAGAGACACAGAGAGAGAGAGAGAGAGAGAGAGAGAGAGAGAGATAGGCAGAGGGAGAAGCAGGCTCCTGAAGGGGACCCCAGTGTGGGACTCCTTCCGGGAATGCCAGGACCATGCCCTGAGCCAAAGGCAGACTGAACTGCTGAGCCACCCGGCATCCCTATTTTTTAAAAGATTTTATTTTTACGTAACCTCTATACCCCGTGTGGGGCTAGAATTTATAACCCTGATATTAAGAGTCCCATCCTCTATGGACCCAGCCAGCTCCTAAAGTATCTTTTAAAAAAGCACACTGTAAATCATCATTGCATCCTATATGTACTTAATATATCCTCTTCAGAAGCAGGCTCCATGCAGGGAGCCGGATGTGGGACTGGATCCTGCGACTTCAGGATCAGACGCTGGGCTGAAGGCACGGGCTCTACTGCTGAGCCACCCAGGCATCCCTTGACAGCACTTTTTAAAATATGTGTTAAAAAGCTGCTACTTGGGCTCCTGGGTGGCTCAGTGGCTGATCATCTGCCTTTGGCTCAGGTTGTGATCCCCAGGGTTCTAGGATCAAGTCCTCCATCAGGCTCCCTGCAGGGAGCCTGCTTCTCTTCTGCCTATGTCTCTGTCTTTCTCTCTGTGTCTCTCATGAATAAGTAAATACAATCTTAAAAAAAAAATAAAAGCTGCTACTTAAGTTACTTAAAATTACTGGCATAAGCATTTGTGATTGTGAGTGATACCATGATACAAAGTTTGAACAATTCAAAATCATGTATTTTTCTAATTGTAAATGGAAAAACAATTGTAGAAGGATATCTACCAAACAAAACCATTGTAAGTGTTTATCTCTAAGGATAGGTTTTTTTTGAATGGAGGAAGAGCATATTAGGAAATTCATGATTTAAAATTTTTATTTAAATTTTTCTACGTGAAAAAAATTTTTTTCTATGTGCTTTGAATTTTTATATATTAAGCTTATGTTACTTTAAAAAGTAATACAGCATACTAAGTCAAAGTAATATAATTTGTATTTAGAAAGTTTAGGAGCAGGAAAAAAGTAAACTATGATTCTACTACTTGGAGACAACCTTCATGGATATATTGGCATATTTGCTTCCAGTATTTTTTCTGCATTTAAAAAGTGACATTGTGGAAGTCAATGAGGTAATGTTTTCTTTTCGTTGTTTTTTTATTTTTATTTATGATAGTCACAGAGAGAGAGAGAGAGAGAGAGAGAGAGGCAGAGACACAGGCAGAGGGAGAGGCAGGCTCCATGCACCGGGAGCCCGACATGGGATTCGATCCCTGGGCCAAAGGCAGGTGCCAAACCACTGTGCCACCCAGGGATCCCCCTTTTCCTTGTTTTTACATTTTCCCTTGTAATTAACATTTTGTAAAGATTTAAAAAGTATGCAAAAATACTTCTTTAGGGAAGCCTGGGTAGCTCAGTGGTTGAGCATCTGCCTTCCGCCCAGGGCGTGATCCTGGAGTCCCCGGATGAGTCCCACATCAGGCTCTTGGCATGGAGCCTGCTTCTCCCTCTGCCTGTGTCTCTGCCTCTCTCTCTCTGTGTCTCTCTCATGAATAAATAAATAAAATATTAAAAAAAATACTTTTTTAGGTAAATGAACATAACCTTACTAAATTATCTTTCATTTGTGGATGCTGCAGTTTCTTAATTTTTTGTATGGCAGTGAACGATTTTCAGGGTAAATCTTGGTTTCCATTTCAGATTCTTTTTTTTTTTTTAATATTTTATTTATTTATTCAGGAGAGACAGAGACAGAGAGAGAGAGAGAGAGACAGAGACACAGGCAGAGGGAGAAGCAGGCTCCATGCAGGGAGCCTGATGTGGGACTCGATCCCAGGTCTCCAGGATCATGCCCTGGACTGAAGGCCACGCTAAACCGCTGAGCCACCCAGGGATCCCCAGATTATTTTCTTGACACGGAATCATTAGTCCTTTATTTCAAGCTAAAGGTTTTAGCATAACCAAAATATTTAGTATTTTTCTAATGAGTTACTGCCTAATGGTTTCTAAATCTTTTCCATTTTTAGAAACTTGAGGTCTGTATTTTTTTTTTTTTAATTTTTATTTATTTATTTATTTATGATAGTCATACAGAGAGAGAGAGAGAGAGGCAGAGACACAGGCAGAGGGAGAAACAGGCTCCATGCACCGGGAGCCTGACGTGGGATTCGATCCCGGGTCTCCAGGATCGCGCCCTGGGCCAAAGGCAGGCGCCAAACCGCTGCGCCACCCAGGGATCCCTTGAGGTCTGTATTTATAGTACAGGTATTTTTTTTAGAAAATCATGTTTCTTTCTTTCTCTGAAAATTAGAAACTGAAGTTGGTGTTTTTGTAAAAAAAAAAAAAAAAAAAAAGTTATCTGACAGAGAGAGAGAATGACCGACATCACAAGTAAGAAAAGTGGCAGGCAGAGGGAGAGGGAGATGCAGGCTCCCTGCTCATCAGGGAGCCCAATGCAGGGCTCAATCCCAGGGCCTTGAGATTATGACCTCAGCCAAAGGCAGTTACTTAACTGACTAAACCACCCAAGGCACCCTGAGAAACTGAAGTTTCTGTTACATTCTTTTTAGTTAACACATCTTAGTTGTCTTCTCAAAGATGGTGATTGAAGTAGCATTTCAGCATATCTCCTAACTAATGATTGACCAGATCAGATTAGGTAGTTGCTGAATCTTTTTTTTAAAGATTTTATTTATTTATTCATGAGAGACACACAGAGATAGGCAGAGATAGGGGCAGAAGGAGAAGCAGGCTCCCTGTAGGGAGTCCAATGCTGGACTCAATCCCAGGACCCCAGGATCATGCCCTGAGCCAAAGGCAGGCACTCAACTGCTGAGCCACCCAGGAGTCCCTAAATAAATAAAATCTTAAAAAAAAAAAAAAATTCCAACACTCATACAATATTTCAATGATCATAAAAATAGAACTTATATATTAGAGGGTTTTTAAAGATTTATTTATTTATTTTAGAAAGGGTTCGAGGAAATGGAAAGAAACTGAAGTAGACTCCCTTCTCAGCGGATATCCCCATGGAGGGGGTTCTATCTCACAACGCTGAGATCTTGACTTGAGCTGAAATCAAGAGCCAGCCACTCAACTGAGCCACCCAGGCGCCCCTACATTAGAGTTTTTTTTTCATTAGAGGTTTTTTTAATGTGGATGGTTTTTTTAATTTAATATGGTTTTTTTTTTTAATGTGGATGGATTCTGTGATCCCATTACCTCAAAATTTTATGCAACATGTATATATTTTTTATTCCAGTATAGTTAACATACTATAAGTTTGCAACATACTGTTTTTATATGCATTTTTCTGGAGAGATGGTCTGTAGTTTTTATTAGATTTATTTATTTTTAAGATTTTATTTATTCATGAGAGAGATACAGAGAGAGAGAAGCAGAGACACAGGCAGAGGGAGAAGCAGGCTCCATGTATGGAGCCTGATGTGGGACTTGATCCTGGGTCTCCAGGATCACACCCTGGGCTGAAGGCGGCGCTAAACCGCTGAGTCACCTGGCTGCCCTTTATTAGATTTAATAGAAATATAAGTCATGTCTCCAATTCCCCAAAAGAAAACCAAGTAAGAGAATCACACAACCCCCTTAAGATTTTGGAGGAATGAAATTGACAACTATTCCTATGGTTAAGGAAAAACCAGTTATACCGAGTTTTGATATTCCTTGATGTGGCCATCAGTGTGAGAATGGATCTATTTGTAACGTTGTGACAGACTTGGGGAATAGGGATGCCATGAGGAGCAGAAGTGATGTTGTTTATTACGGCCTGGCAGTGTGCCTGCTACATCCTAGATGCCTACATGTGATGCTTGTCATACCTTTAAAGAGATTTGTTCATTCATTTCATTACTTTCAGCCATTTCCCTCCTTCCACTTGATTCATGTTATTTAGAGAAACGTTATTGAAGTCCTCAGAAGTAGCAAGTACATACCATTTTGCAACATCTGCAAAAGCATTTTTCCTGCTGGAGGGTTAAGATGCCTTATGAATGAATTGGTTTCACTGTTCCCATGTGATAGAGAATTATAGTTGTGGTTTCCAGTGAGACGACAATTGTACAGTTATTTTCTTGCCTTTGTATAATGAGAGGGTTTTGGTGTTTCTGCTGTATTCTAGACATTTACACTGCACTGCTTGTTTTCATATCAGATTTCATATGCAACATCATTTTGTGGTGAGTTTTCTGTTAAAGAGCAAAACTAGGATCAAGGCAAGAGGAAACGGGAAGACAAGACAATGGAAGTCCACAGTTTATGCAAGGCATGAAATTTTGGAGGAGTCTATATAGTTTAGATTTAAAAGAAAATGTGTGTGTGTGTGTGTGTGTGTGTGTGTGTGTGTGTGTGTGTGTTCTATACTTGCAGTAGTAAATAACCTGTTTTGGAGTTAATACAAAATTGTAGAGAGATTGGTCTACTAGGCATCATAGAAATGAAAATATCTTCTTCATTCACCCACTTCCATTTTCTAGTGCATTATGAGATGTTAAAACAAACAAAAATCAATGAAACAAGGAAAATGAAATAATAGCGTTTACTTTTTATCTTTTTTTTTTTTTTTAAGATTTTATTTATTTAGTCACAAGAGACACACGCAGAGAGAGAGGCAGAGACACAGGCAGAGGGAGAAGCAGGCTCCATGCAGGGAGCCCGATGTGGGACTCCACCCTGGGTCTCCAGGATCACGCCCTGGGCCAAAGGCAGGCTCTAAACCACGGAGCCACTCAGGGATCCCCACTTTTTATCTTTTTTTGAATAATTAATAGCTTAGGGAACTCTGTCTTCATTGCTCATTATTAGGTACATAAGACTTTGACAAAATTTAAACTTCTTTGATTTGAAACAGGAACTGGCAGAGGAAAGAAATTAACATTTATTGAGGCTATACTATGGGCCAGACACTGTGCTAAAAAGCTTACTGTTACCGTATTCGATCCTGACAGTGATTGATGAAGTATAAGTGTTAGGTCACTAATTATGCAGATGGGGAAATAGAAACCCACTTTAAAAATTGTGTTTAAAAAAATAAAAATAAATAAATAAAAAATAAAAATTGTGTTTAATTTCCCATGGCTAGCAAGTAGTAGAGGCACTTTTTTTTCACTGTATTAAAGGAGAATTAAATAATTCATTTTTTAAAACTGAGATAGAGTTCACATAATAAAATTCACTCTTTTAAAAGTGCACAAGTTAGTAGTCTTTAATATGTTTACAAAGTTGTGCAACCATCACCACAGTCTAATTCTGGAACATTTTCATTATTCCAAAAGAAATCCTATGCCACTCAGCAGTCACTCCATTCTCCCCTCCCCCAGCTCCTGGCAACCACTAATCTGCTTTTTGTCTCTGGATTTGCCTATTCTGGACATTTTGTGTAAATAGAATGATACAGTATTTGGTCTTTTGTGTCTGGCTTCTGTCACTTAGCATAATGCTTTCAAGGTTCACCCATGTTATACCATATATCAGTACTTTGTTCTCTTTTATGGCTGAATAATATTTCACTGTAGGAATAAACCACATTTCGTATAAACATCCATCATTTGATGGATTTTTAGGTTGTTTCCAATTTTTGCCTATTACTGGTAATGCCATTACGAACTTTGTGTACAGGTTTTTGCATAGACATGTGTTTTCAGTTACTTTGTATATATTCCTAGATGCGGAATTGCTGGGCCAAATGGTAACTGTCTAAATTTAAGGAACTATCAAATGGGTTTCCAAAGTAGCCATACCATTTTGGACTCCAACCAATGATGCATGAGGGTTCTAATTTTTCCATATCCTCACCTCAACACTTGTTATTGTCTGACTTGTTGATTATTGCCATCCTTATGAGTGTAAAGTGGTATCTCATGATGATTTTGATTTGTCCTTTCTCTAGTGATTAAGGATGTCAAGCATCTTTTCATGTGCTTATTGACCATTTGTATATGTCCTATGAATACTTTGCAATTCTGTTTTAGTCCTTCTGGGCTGCTATACCAAAATACTACAGACTGGTTACTTATGAGTAACAGAAACCTGTAGTTCTGGGGATCCCTGGGTGGCGCAGGGGATCCCTGGGTGGCGCAGGGGATCCCTGGGTGGCGCAGCCGTTTGGCGCCTGCCTTTGGCCCAGGGCGCGATCCTGGAGACCCGGGATCGAATCCCACATCGGGCTCCCGGTGCATGGAGCCTGCTTCTCCCTCTGCCTATGTCTCTGCCTCTCTCTCTCTCTCTCTGTGACTATCATAAATAAATAAATTTAAAAAAGAAAAAAAAAAAAAAAAAGAAACCTGTAGCTCAAAATTCTGGGGGCTGGGAAGTCCAAGGTCAAGGTACCAGCATGGTCAAATTCTGGTGAAGGGCCCTCTTCATGGCTTATAGTTGGTGCCTCCTCACTGTGTCCTCACATTGTGGAAGAGGCTAGGGATCTCTCTGGAGCTTCTTTTATAAGGCACAGATCCTATTCATGACGGGTCCATTCTTATGATTTAAGCACTTCCCAAAGGTCCCATCTTCTATTACATTGGGCATTGGGATATCAACATAGATTTTGGGGGGACAGAAACATTCAAACCATAGCAAAGTCCTTTGTCCATCTTTAAACTGGCCTATTTGTCTTCTGTCGAGTTGCAAGTGTTCTTTATCTGTTCTGTATGTTAGACCCCAATCAGATAGATGATTTACACATGTTTCAGAGAGTTGTCTTTTCACTCTTGTGATAGGTCCTTTGAAACATAGAAATTTTTAATTTATTTTATTTTTTTCTTTGCTGTGCTTAATCTCTTTATTTTGTCATTCACTTCTAAGTGAACTTTATTTTTTAAGATTTAAAAAAAGATTTTATTTATTTATTCATGAGAGACACAGAAAGAGAGAGACAGAGAGAGACATAGGCAGAGGGAGACTCCATGCAGGGAGCCCGATGTGGGACTCAATCCTGGTACTCCAGGATCACACCCTGAACTGAAGGCAGATGCACTTAACTGCTGAGCCACCTGATGTCCCTATTTTTTAAGATTTTATTTATTTATTAGAGAGAGAGAGAGAGAGAGAGAGACCACAAGCAGGGGGAGCAGCAGGCAGAGGGTGAGGAGAAGGAGGCTCCCAGCTGAGCAAGGAGCCCAATGCAGGGCTCCATCCCAGAATCCTGAGATGACCTGAGCTAAAGGTAGTTGCTTAACTGACCAAGCCACCCAGGCACCCATGAACTTTACTTTTTGTTTTGTAGAAATGGCCCTGGCTTGACTGAAGAGGCTGGAGCTTTTTTCTTTTCCTTCATTTCTATGCAGTGCCTGATATTTGGTAGCCGTCAAACAAATGGTGGTTTATTTTTATTTTTTAAAGATTTTATTTATTTATTCGTAGAGACACAGAGACACACACACAGAGAGAGGCAGAGACACAATACAGGCAGAGGGAGAAGCAGGCTCCACGCAGGGAGCCCGACGTGGGACTCGATCCCAGGTCTCTAGGATCACACCCAGGGCTGCAGCCGGTGCCAGACTGCTGCGCCACCGGGGCTGCCCACAAATGGTGGTTTAACTGAATGATACTAATCATAGATGTGGAACTGGTATGCAGTAAACATTGATATCTGAAGGGATTAATAACAACTATCATGTTTTGAGTACTTACTAAGTGCCCAATACTATTTTAAGCACTGAAATAGTCATTCTCTGATTTAATCTTTACAAGAATCCTATGAAATATGCATTCTTCCCTCAACATATAAAGGAAGACACTGAAACATAGAGAGGCCAAGTAACTTATCTAAGACCACATAGTTGATCTGGGATTAGAACACTTGGCTTAGATGGTATGTGCTCATTTTTACCACCATGTTCTTGAGCTAGGGCAACAATCAAAATGTGAAGAACCCAGAGGATGGAGAGGAGTGGGACCATGAGGTGGACTTGTGAATAGTCACCTTAAGGGAATATATGCTATCTTTCAGATTTTTGAAACTTTGAAAGAAATGTTGTGTGAGAGTCTTACAGGTTCTTTTTGCAAAAGTATAATTTCTTTTTGACCTGAATCAAATCTTAAAACTCTCTGAGTTTGCCAGTTCCACTGCTTCTATATTTTACCTTCAAGGTTACATTTCTCTTTTACCATCTTTTTAGCTCTTATCCTCCATATATATATATGGAGGATATATATATATATATAAAGATTTTATTTATTTATTCATGAGAGATACACAGAGAGAGAGAAAAGCAGAGACATAGACAGAGGGAGAAGCAGGCTCCATGCACGGAGCCCGACTCGGGACTTGATCCCGGGACTTCAGGATCACAATCTGCGCCAAAGGCAGGCACTAAACCACTGGGATCCCCTCCATTTCATATTTTTACTTAAAATATTTTTACTCTCCCTAGACCTCATTCCCCTCTGAATCTTGGTATGGTAATTCTACACAATAATGGTAATTTTTTACTTTTCTCTGCCTCTAAGCAGATGTTTTTATATTTTATGTAGCTTTTTTAGTTGTCTTTATCAGGATAGTTGATCCAAATTATCAATTCTATTATCAATGAACCGAAAGTTTCATATTCTTCTTAATAAATGTAAGATTATGATATGATGAAATTATGGCATTAGAACGTCCAACTCTAGCAGAAATCTTATTAATACTAGATTTATCTAGGAGTGGTTCTAATTCTAATGCCTCAAAATACTGTGCTTGAATATCTTGAGTCTTTAGATTAAATGAATTTTAATTGCTCATTACATTTTAAAAAAATTCCAATATAGCTAACATACAGTGCTAAATTATTTTCAGGTGTACAATATAGTGATTCAACAATTCTATATGTTACTCAGTGCTCATCATGGTACATATACTCTTGATCCCCTTCACCTATTTACCTTCTCTCTCTACAACTTCCCCTCTGTGGCCATCTATTTGTTCTTAATAGTTAAGAGTCTGTTCTTTTGGTTTGTCTCTTTTTCTTTTACCTTTGTTTCTTAAGTTCCACATATGAGTGAAATCATATAGTATTTGTCTTTCTCTGACTGACTTATTTCACTTAGCTTTATACTCTCTAGGTCCATCCATGTTGTTACAAATGGCAAGATTTTATTCCTTTCGATGGCTGAATAATATCTTTATTCATTCATCTATCAATGGATACTTGAGCTACTATCATAACTTGGCTATTAAATAATGCTGCAATAAACATTGGGATGCATATATCCTTTCAAATTAGTGTTTTCATATTCTCTGGGTAAATACACAGTAGTGGAATTACTGGATCATAGGGCAGTTCTAGTTTAAATTTTTTGAGGAACCTTCATACTGCGTTCTACCAGTGGCTGCACCAGTTTGTATTCCCACGAGCAGTCTGTGAGCATTCCTTTTTCTCTACATCCTTGCCAACAGTTGTTGTTTCTTTACCTTTTTTAAAGATTTAGTTTAATTAATTTGAGGGAGAAGGGGAGAGGTGGGGATTAGGCAGGGGGCAGAGGGAGAGGGAGAAGCAGACGCCCGGATGAGCAGGGACCTCAATGTGGGGCTCAATCCCAGGACCTGAAAGCAGATGCTCAATGGACTGAGCCACACAGGCACCCCTATATCTTTTTTATTAGCGTTTTTTGTACACAGTTTTCTTACCTAGTGACAGCCATGGTTCTTTGTTGTTGCAGTGGATCCACCTGGAAGCCAAGTGCCATATGTTGTACTCTTCATAGTCATTTTAACATTTAACACTAATGTCAGCATTTTCCTTCACTGAGTCTTTGGGAGGTTGACTTGCTCAAGGTTCCATATCTAATAGCATCATTGGGATTTGGACCCACCAGGGACATACTGATCTTGTTTAAAATAGTAATTTGATATTGTATAATATTTTAAAGTGGACAGTCCAAAAGGAAATAAAATTTTCTTCTCTCTCTCTTTTTTTAAGATTTTATTTTTAAGTAATCTCTACACTCAATGTGGGGCTGGAACTCACAACACTGATATCAAGAGTCACATACTCCACCAACTGAACCAGCCAGGCACCCCAAAACTTTCTTTTCAAAACATCTAAAGTAATTGTTTTTTTATTACATGCACAGTTAGTGATTAATAGAGTTGTTGGGTATAGCAATCTTTCACCCCTTCCCACCGAAACTCACAACACATTATTTATTATAATGAAATAGAAGTAGTTCTATAAAATATGGGTATATGTTCACAAAGTTAGAGATTTAATTACAGCATCTGTGAATGCAGTTTGACTTATCTCAAATAATGTGATTTAAAGAACCAATGTTATGGGAAATTCACAGTTTATAAATGATAGTAAAACATTAAGAATCAGAGGTGCTTAGGTGGCTCAGTCAGTTGAGCATCAACTCTTGATTTCAGCTCAGGTCATGGTCTCAGTGTCCTGAGACTGAGCCCCTCATTGAGATGCTCCAGGCTCAGCATCTGCTTGAGATTCCTTCTCCCTCTCCCTCTGTTCTTTCCTATTTCTTGCATGCGTGCATGCTCTCTGAAATAAATAAATCTTTAAAAGAAAAGAAGAATCGTTTATTTTAAACAAGAGCTAATGTGCTTGTTGAATAAATATTTGGAAGTGAGGGTAATCAAACATTTTTTGGGGGCAAATTGCATTCTTCTAAAGAGCTTTTATTTATGAGAGACACAGAGAGAGAGGGAGAGACATAGGCAGAGGGAGAAGCAGGCTCCTTGCAGGGAGCCCGATGTGGGACTTGATCCCGGATCCCCGGATCATGACCTGAACCAAAGGCAGATGCTCAACCACTGAGCCACCTAGGCGTCCCCAAAATTGCATTTTCTTAACTAGGTATTAAGAGTGAATATCTGTGGGGGTGCCTGTCTAGCTCAGTCATTAGAGCATTTCTTTCTTTCTTTCTTTCTTTCTTTCTTTCTTTCTTTCTTTCTTTCTTCTTTTTTTGGGTAAGATTTTATTTATTTATTTGACAGAAAGCAAACAGCAGAGGGAGAAGGAGAAGCAGGCTTCCTGCTCAGCCCAATGTGGGACTTATTCCCAGGACCCTGGGATCACAACCTGAGCCGAAGGTAGATGCTTAACTGACTGAGCTGTCCAGGTGCCCCTAAAACATTCCACTCTTGATCTTGGGATTGTGAGTCTGAGTCCCACATTGACTGTAGAGATTACTTAAAAATAAAGTCTTTACGGGTAACTGGGTGGCTCAGTTGGTTAAGTATCTGCCTTCAGCTCAGGGTTGGCTTGTGATTCCAGAGTCCTGGGATGGAGCCCCATGTCAGGCTTCCTGATCAGCAGGGAGTCTGCTTCTCCCTCTGCCCTCCTCCTTGCTTGTGTGCTCTTTCTCTCTTGATCTTAAATAAATAAAATAAATGAAATCCTTAAGAAAAATCTTTAAAACTAACTAAATAAAATCCTTAAAGAGTGTATCTATGAAAACTCCATTATAATGTTTATGCTAAAACATTCCTAATAAAGATAGGCAAGTTTTTTTACTTAAATCTGCAGTTAGCACAATTTATAATCTTGAGCTCTATACCCGTTGATTTCTTTCTTTCTTTCTTTCTTTCTTTCTTTCTTTCTTTCTTTTTTTAAGATTTTATTTTTTCATGAGAGATACACAGAGAGAGGCAGAGACATAGGCAGAGGGAGAAGCAGCTTCCTGCAGGGAGCCTGATTCAAGACTCAATCCCAGGACCCTGGGATTACAACCTGAGCCAATGACAGAGGCCCGACCACTGAGCTACCCAGGTGTCTCTCTCTCTCTCTCTCTCTTTTAAGATTTTATTTATTTGAGAGAGAGAGTGCATGGGGAAGTGGAGGATGGGGAAGGGCAGAGGGAGAGGAACAGAATTTTAAGCAGACTCCCTGCTGAGCACAGAGTCAGGCAGGGGGCCAATCTCAGTACCTGAAGATCATAACCTGAGCAAAATCAAGAGTTGGTCACTCAAGAGACTGAGCCACTCAGGTGCTTCTATACCTGTTAATTTCTAAGGTGAGCTGTGATGAAAATAATCTTTTTGGTTTTTTGTTATGGCAAGTATATCCTCCTGACTTCACGAGGTATTTCTAAAGGGCTTTACAAAAGTTTTAAAAGATCCCCTTCAAACACAGAAATGGTAGCAAGGTAGAACTGTTTCTACTACGAAACTTGAGGACTATTTATTTTATTTTATTATTTATTTTTAAAGATTTTATTTATTTATTCACAAGACACACAGAGAGGCAGAGACGCCGGCTCCATGCGGGGAGCCCGACGTGGGACTCGATCTCGGGTCTCCAGGATCACACCCTGGGCTGAAGGCGGCGCTAAACCGCTGAGCCACCAGGGCTGCCCCTGTTTATTTTATTTTAAATAAGAGATACTGTGCCCTTTGAATAAGTATTTGGCTGTCAGGAAAATCAGACTTTGGAAGAAAATTTGACTTTAGGCATTCTATTATTATAAATATTACAGGCTCAATATTACAGGCAAGTTTTTTTTTTTTTTAATTTGTTTTGAAAAATATATTTCCTGTCTTCTCTCTAGCTGAGTTAGACTCCATGGAAAAAAGATCTCTTAAATCAGAGATCCAAACGGTATTAAGAAGTGCCTCCAATATAGTGGGAATTCTCTATTCTATTCCTGGAATGAACAAAGGGTACCCCTTACTCCAAATATCAAAAGCATCTGTCTGGTACAGCTACTCAGCTGAAAGAATAACATTACCTGGCAACAAGTTTATGTCTCTATAGAATGTGTGAAACTGGCAAATGAGTTCAAATACTAAAGGAGTTAACCCTTCCTGGATAACTGATCTATCCTAACAAACATTTTACATATATTCATTTCCACAACATGATTTTCTTTGATTAGGAGATTTAGTTATACCAAGGGTGTTCTCTACCTTAAAAACCAGGATTTTCAGATCTAAGATAAACCAATCACCTCTCCTTAGTTCTTTCCTTGAGAAAGTTGCTAATATTTGCGATCATCAATTTAACAAGAGCATCCTTGTTGGCTTTTGAAAGGACTAATTATGGAAACTTGAAGAATGGAACACAAAAAGCAGCATTTCAAACTGGAATGGTAGGGAATTAAAAGCTGATTGCATCTCTTCATGTGCAAGCTCAGTGATCAGCCTTTTATATGAATTGTCCCCTTTGCCTCTTCACAACCATACTCTAGTGTGACTTTTCCTTAGCCACAATACTACCTGTCCTTGCACATGCTCTTACCTTCATCTAGGACACATCCCTTTCTTCCCTTTCTCTAAATTTCACCAACTCCTGTTTATCCTCTGGGTTTCAGTGGACATGTCGCTTCCCCTGGGAAGCCTTCTCTTCCTTTCTTAGCATTCTGGGCTCATCTCCATTTTATACTGCATCATGATTGTCCGTTTGTGTCTCTCCTGAGTTGATAGGTTCAGGAGTGGCAGGCCCAGCACCATTTCTGCATATTGGAAGTCCCTAACATTTTAAAAAAATATTTTATTTACTTATTTGAAAGAACTGAGCAAGCAAAAGAGAGCACTAGCAGGGGGAGAGGGAGAAGCAGACTCCCCATTGAGCAGGGAGCCCAATGTGGGTCTCAATCCCAAGACCCTGAGAATATGACCTGAGCCAAAGGCAGATCCTTAACCGACTGAGCCACCCAGGTGCCCTTGATGTCTCCAATATTTTTTAAGTCTTTGTATGTGTTTTTATTATGATTTTTTATTATTAAGTTGTTTAAAGGTTTAAGTGGGAACAGTGTTTTTGGATGTTAGGTCTTTTAAGGTTCAACAATTTTGATTTGGCTAAACGGGATAACTAGATCTAACTTTCTCAGAAATTAGTTGTGTGGATGAAAAATGATTTGAGCTTCTCAGTGAAACAATAAATGCTTATAATTTTGCTATTAGACTTAGTGAGACTATTAGATTTTCTAACAACTGAGGATACAATGCTATCCGGTGTCAGTTCTGCAGCAGGAATGACAGGGAGAAGAAGCCCAAAGACACAGAACTTCCTTTAAAAAAATAAGGGGGATATTATTGATTACAAAACACACAGGACAGAATGGCAAATAATAAGAAGCAAACTTCAATATATCATTCACAGAAGGGGACATTTTTCTAAATAGCAGCATTCTTTGTAATTTCTTTGTTTTGGCAAAAACCCATAGTTACTCTTACCGGATTTCTCTGTCCAAATTATGAATCTAGACTGTAATGCAGTAGGCTTGTTGATTTCAAGGTAGTACTGAGAACTGTTGAGAAATTGAGAGGTGATATTTCAGCCCCATTAGTCGCTGGCATTAACTCTGGTTCACTTCATTGTCAGCAGTTCTCACTCAGCAACTATTGGAGACCCATCGCTCACTTGTTCCTTAATTCTTGTTATTGAAGAGCAGTTATTTTTACCAGCAGTAAGCAGGACGGCTAGAGGGAATGGGGTAGTCATTAGGTAGACTTGGCCCCTTAGAAGGAAAAAGGGCTACTGCAGATAAGCCACAGGGAAGGAAGTGGGGGAGGGAAGCCAGGGAAATGCTGCCTGAGGAGATCGGCCCCCTAGACCCAGACCATTATTGTTTACCCAATCACCCAGGAAGATCTCCTGTTAATCTAAAGTTTCTGTAGTCTCCTAAGAAATAAAACCAAACTAACTTTGAGATCTCCTTTAGAATTGTGAAAAAAACGAGCCATCTTTTTCTTAATGATTGGAAATTTATAAAATATGGTACTTGAAATATGTCTTTACCCAGGTGTCATAGGAAAAGCTTTGACCCCCCCCCCCCCCCCCCCCCCCCAGCAATAGGGGAGAAGAGAAATACAGGAGGATTTCATGGGAGAAGAGAGTGTGACTAATACTGGAAGGATTTTGTTCTGGAGAAGTGTCAAGTTTGAGGAATCGTGATGACTTCTGAGATTACCTTAGAAGAAAACACCTGTTTTTGTAGGTCTAGTAAGCCATGTTTGTAGGTCTAGTTTCTTGTGGATGCAGAGTGGCTTGTGCTTAGAAAGGCTTGTGCCCTCATAAACTTATTTCTGAGGGCACAACATTTATGTTTTAAAAGCACACCTAACATAAGGTTCATTTAAATACCAGTCTTCTAGAAACCTGAGCCAATTCTCCTCTCTTCTAAAAATGAAGGGTGTGGTTTTGAAGACCTTTCAACCTTAAAGGTTATTAGGAGTTATGGTGAAAGCAGTGTAGATGGTTGGTTATGCCTCTCAAGTCCAGTTTTAACTTGCTGTATAAGGTAAATTAAGTAATTCTATCTCTTTAAGCCTTAGTTTACCTATGAAATAATGTAGTTAGGCTCAATTTTCTCTGATGTTCTTTTTTTAGTTCTATAATCATGCGATTTTCAAAAGAAAAGAGATCTCATTTTGTAATATTTGCAAGAACCTAATAATCTAGAACTATTACAAATTTTTTATTTTATTTTATTTTATTTTATGATAGTCACATAGAGAGAGAGAGAGGCAGAGAGAGATAGGCAGAGGGAGAAGCAGGCTCCATGCACCGGGAGCCTGAAGTGGGATTCGATCCCGGGTCTCCAGGATCGCGCCCTGGGCCAAAGGCAGGCGCCAAACCGCTGTGCCACCCAGGGATCCCGAACTATTACAAAATTAAATACATCTTATGCAAATTCATAATCATAATTCCTTGTGAGAAGAACAAATAGATTTAAGAGACAAAAACAAGTTCTGAATAAGTCGGACTATATGGCACAGAGTTTCATAGTTTCTGATCTGCCATTCTTCCAACTGATTCTAGTTTTATGCACTTTGCCCTAAATAATAAGAGAATGGGAATGGCTCTCCAGCCCTCCAATTTCTCTGCTAGTAATGTCTGGTTATTTTCTCCATCAAAGCTCATCATCACCTAAGTCCTGAGCTGAGAGACCATCAAATCGCTAAGTATAGGATTTAGAGCAGATGGTCATAACGAATATAGGTTACCAATCTATTCTGTGTCCGAACAAGTGCAGATTTTCATGGTGTAGTATCAGTTGGATATTTGGAGCTAATGTTAGGTCTGGTCACTTGATTTAACCCTCATATTTAGCTGAGATGAGCTGTGGCTTTATTTATTAATTCATTTTACAGAACAATGCACACAGACCTGCAATATTTGCTAGTTTGCCAAGTGCAGCGTTGTATGGCTTCATGAGTATCCCATGTAGTGAAAATGCCTGTCAATGGGGCTTTAAAAGTGGACTTCTCACTGACTTGGATACTCAGTACACCTAACAGTCTGAGCCTGATTTTATTTTATTTTATTTTGTTTTATTTTATTGAGACAAACATGGATCACACAGGTAATAGATGGATTTTAAATATATAATTATATATCCTGACCCACCTTACTAAATATTGAATGATCGAGCTGGGGAATATGTTGATGCCTTTTAAAAATTATATTCAGGTATTCAAGGGGGAGAAGTATAACGTGTAATTGAAATGCAAGAAATGTAGGGCTACCCTTGTGTGCACTGCTGACAAGAGTGGAAAATGATATAGCCACTGTAGAAAGTTTAGTGATTCTTTAAATATTTAAACAGAATTATCATATGATACACCAGTTCTTTTTCTAGATATATATCAAAAAGAATTGAAAGCAGGGATTCACATACTCGTACCCATGTTCACACCAGTATTACTCAAAATAGACAGAAGGTGGGAACAACCCAAATGTACATCAACAGAAGAATAGATAAACAAATTTGTTGTTTATACACAGTGAAATACTATTTTATTTTATTTATTTATTTATTTAAAGATTTTATCTGTCCATTCATGAAAGACACAGAGGCAGAGACACAGGCAGAGGGAGAAGCAGGCTCCACGCAAGGAGACCAATGTAGGACTTGATCCTGGGACTCCAGGATCACGGCCTGAGCCAAAGGCAGATGCTCAACTGCTGAGCCACCCCCATGTGTCCCACTATTGAGTTTTAAAATGGAATGGTATTCTGATACATCTTACATTGTTGATGAACCTTGAAAACATTATGCAAAGTGAAGTAAGCCAGACACCAAAGGACACACATCATGCGATACTACTTATATGAGATATTAGAATAGGTGAATTTATAGACCCCAAAAGTAAAATAAAAAGTAGCAAGGACTGAGAGAAGGCAAATGAGAACTTATTGTTGAATGAATACAGAGTATCTGGGATAATGAAAAGGTGCTGAAAATGGAGAGTGAGAATCATTTCACAACATTGTGAACATACTTAATGCTATTAACCTATACACTTAAAAATGGTTAAAATAGGGGCACCTGGGTGGCTCAGTCCATTAAACATCTGCCTTGGGCTCACCTCCTGGGATCAGGCCCCACATGGGGAAATCCCTGCTCAGCAGGGAGTCTACTTCTCCCTCTCTCTCTGCCCCTCCTGCTTGTACTCTCTCTCAAATAAACAAAATCTTTTAAAAAAATGGTTAAAGTGGCAGATTTTATGTTATGTTTATTTTATCTCACGCATGCACACACACACTTAAAAGAAAAAGAAGTACAGGGCCATTTTCAAATCTTGCTGTATTATTAGGTCCTGTTTTCCACCTCTTTCATGGTTTTGCTTCATTCACCAGGGAGAGCTTCTCAGTGTGGGCTCAGTGTGCTTGAGGTTGCCCTGATGGATGTGTTTAAGTCAGAATCCACTGATTTTGCTACCAGGAGGCTTGCTTTTTACATGTGTTAAAAATTTTGAGGGTGGGTAGGTGAGGGAGAGGTAGTTGAACGTGGGAAAACAGGGCATGTTGGACTTACCATTCCAACAAGTAAGGCGTGCTTTTGTGGCCAACCGAAAGCCTAGGAATCCCGGGTGATGAAACACAGGCCTTCCGGCCCTCACTCTGTTCCTGATTTCTGGTTGTGGGAATCTGTTCTGAATCCAACTGCAAGTGGAAAACCCATCTTTGGCTGAGCAGCCAGGGAGGCCCTCCTGCCAATCCCCTAAATGTGTTGCTGAAACTTTGGCCCTGTGAGGATGGAGCTGAGGCTCTCTTCCCAAGATCTGTGCAGCTGTCAAGGTGGCTGTGATGGGACTGTGACCGGACTCTGCACTACATTTTGGCAGTGACCTTGAGACCTGCCAGCTCACAGCAGCTGTCCTGGTTCCTTCTCTACTGTCACTGTTGCCAGGCCAGGGAGAGAGCTTAACTCTCTGGCTCTGGCATTCTCAGGGTCTGGCAAATTCCAACTGTGGTGCCCCCGCTCTCCCAGTGCCTACCACCCGCTGAGCGCGGTGGCAGCCCAGGTGCCTGAGTGTGGGTAGCTGCTTGTGCCACCTCTGGCTCAGCTCCCATTCCCGGGAAGTGGGTGGTTCCGTCTGACCATCAGCCGGGTAGGCAGGCTGGCTCCGCCTGGGGACCTGTTTGGCAGCTCCACGGAAAGATGCTCTGAGACAGTTGATGATCTTGGGAGACAGAGAAGCCCATAAAGGTGCCCCTTTTTGTCTGAAAGGTGTAAACCCACCTTCTGGACCCGAGGGATTTCTTCAGGAAATGAAGGTCACCAGAAATGTCCAGAGCAAGAGAGAGAAATCTTTTCCTCTGCAGCCACTCAGAGTGGCAAGTGTATTTTGAAAACTCCTCCCCCTCTCCTTGTCCTCATCCTGTCCTTTTCCTTTTAAGTGGCTTCATTAGTGTTTTTTAATCCGCCTTTGTCATTGGACATTTATTGACAGAAATCAAATTGCTGTGTTTCTGGGCAAAGCGCCTGCTGCAAAGAGGTGTGGTTCCCGGGGAATGAGACACGCAGCCCAACAGCTGAGCCTACACTGTCCTCACATAACCTCCCTGCCTTAAATATCGCCAATATTTAGCCTTGCCTTATAAAGTAAAAATGCACAATACCTTCCAGAGTTTCAGCAAGCCCAAATGCCCCCCTCGGCTCGGTTATATCTCCTGTACGTTGGAGGCAGAGCCGCGCACCCCTCCCCCCGCGCAGACCTGCCCTCGGAGCCGCCAAGAGGTTACTAATCAGGGAGCCTCCGCCATCGATCCGATGGCGGAGACCTGGGGGATTTGTGTGCATTGTTTTTGCTGAAGCCTCCTGTGATTTCGGCGCGACCAGATCCTCTGCAGCGCACTCCATGTCGCAGCTTGTGGCTGCCTGTGTCCTGTGGTGAGAGCGGAGCCGCACAGGAGATCCTTTGTCTAGGAGGGCTAGCAGAGAAGATCACTTTGGAGTTGCTAAGCTCTGCATTGCCATTGGCTGCACTCTTTGTGGGGCTGTTTTTGCAAAAGGCATGCCCAGCACGTCTACAGTGCTGGCAGGCCAGGGCTGCCTTTAAACACCATGATAATAATACCAAAAAGCAGTTTGCAGAACTGTTCCACTGTAGAGGCTTCCTCTGCAGAAGCAAGCAAGATGGCTACCTCGTGGGCTTCGCTGTGAAGAATGCAGAGGCTAATTAAGACAGTCTTTAAGGGGAAAAAAGGGTATTTCCCTCCTTCATCTTTATGCAAGGCTTTTTTTCAGTGACTTTTAAAGTATGCATTTTACATGAGCTCTTTAGGTTCTGCCTAGCAAACATGTGGATGATTTTAAATGGTCTAAATAGTTTTATAGAGAAATAGCCAAAAAAAATTTTTGGGGGGAGGTGGGAGCTAATTTTTTTTTTTTTTTCTTAAACGGAGGCTCATTTTGCAATTTGATTTTTTTTAGGTTATAAAGGAAAACAAGAGGCCCCAGAGGGAAAAGAAGCCCAAAGTTTTAAAGGTAATCAGCTATTGATTAAATCATATTTGATTTTTTTTTTGCCATTTCATAGAGTATTTTTCTGTCACTTAGGAGAAAATTTGGAGTACAGTGGATGTGAATTCTCCCGGATTTTCAGTAGATAAATGAATTTTCACTCAACTGAAGTGTTTTTTTTTTCTCTCCCTCTCTCTCTCTCTCTCTCTTTTTTTGATGTGCTGCATGATGTGCATATTAGCATCCTTTATTTTCAACTCTACACAAGTCTGCAGAAGGAAAAGTTTATATGCAAAGCATTGTGAATAAAATTTGTTTTCTTGGTAGATCCCTTTGTAGCATCTGCCTTTGTGGTGTTGCACCAGTGTGTAAACTTATGCTCTTAAGGAGAGAGACACTATTTGAAGTTGACAGCTATGATCCATTGTGATTTTAATAGACCTTGCATTAGATACTATTTTAAAATGTGCGGTTTTGCTTTCCAAAGGAAAAGGTCCTTAGAGGTTTTAGTTCAATTTGAAATATGTAAGACATTGAGCTCAGCCAAATTATCATTGCTTAATCCCAAATTCTCATTGTATCATTTTTAATTTTGGCATTCAGAGAGCTGTAGGAATATGCATGTTTTCTTTATTTTCAGTAGTTTGCCTAATGAATATTTAGTAGTAACCTAATTTGGTTCTAAGCTAACAGTCTGGGTTATGAGCTTTGTACAGTATTTAGAAGGGTTAATTTAAAAGCATATGGCACCACTAAAAGTTCAAGGCTAGCTTTAGTTTAGCAAATGAGTGCTTATGTGTTAAACATTTCAAGTGGCCTATTGCTACTATAAATGTAAGCAACCTAGCAAGTAACCTTTTTAATTAAAAAAAGACATATTAAGCAATAAAATGTACTGGTCTTTAAAATTATATCATTTATAATAATTAATATTATTTTAACCTAACCTTAGCTTTTCTTTTGCAAATAAAGTTTTAGCACTCAAAGAGGAACAACATGTTGAACTATGGATGTGGGAAATTTTTTATCTCATTTGCTTCCCCAGTTGTGTATCTTGAAAATGTTATTGACATGGAGAACCAAACCTTGCATTTCTTTCAAATTTGTCTGACCACCTTGAGTTTCTGTTTCCTGTGTGTACACGGCGTTGCCATGTACACTTTAATCAACCAACAAGTATTTGTTTAATATTTACCACACAGTCATCAATGTTCTAGGCACTGTGAAATGAATGAAATTGCTTGGCACAAATTCTCATTGGGCCTGGACAAATAGAATACTGGTTGTTTTCAAGGTAAATTAACCCCTCCTATTTTGCTTCTGCAAAATATTGACCCACCCACCCCCTTTTACTTCCTTCCCCTTCTCCAACTATAGAATTGTATCATTAAAAAAAAAAAAAAAAAGAATTGTATCATTAAAAAGCCCTGCTTTATAATTCTTAACCTATTCTTAATACTTTCTGTGTTGGGTGTATCCATCTCAAGGTGTTTTTGTCTTTAGATTTTCAAATAAGAAATCATTTTAGTGCTACTGTTAAAATGGCTCTCAAATTTGCCAGGGGGTGGGGTGGGGGCCTAAGAGAAAGAGGTCAATTGTATGGACACATTAATATAGAATAAATTTGGTAGCTAAATCATCATCTGCCTTTGCTAGGAAGTAGAATTGGGCTTTGGGAATACTATTTAATTCTATGTTTATTTTGTTAGTCTGTGGGTGTCCTGTCACCTGAAATAAATTTCAGAAGTAAATATACCGTGTGTTGCTTTTTTGAATTATGGCAATGGACTCTGACTTATTTTAAAATAAGTGCCTGTGGGTGGCTGAATTTCATGTGCCACAGCAAGCAGAATTGAATTGTTGCTCACCTTTCTCTATAGTTATCAATTGTTGTACAAGAGTAGGGAAGTGCCCTAAAAGGAAAAAATAATAATTTTCCCCCTGATGTTGGCATTTTAAAATGTTTTCTTTAATTTTTTATTGGCTATAATGTATTTTGTTCTCCACAGTAGAAATGCTAAAATACTTTTCAGATTTAAGTTTGATATGTGTAAAATATATGGAATATTGTACAACCCTGAAGGAGATGTTAAGAAAACGAAATTCGTATTTGGGAAGGGAGGGTAGGGGGAAGAGTACAACTTTCGGTTTAAGGTTTTATGGATGAGGACTTAGCGGTCAGCTGGCTGGTACCTGGGGGAGCAGAGATGGGAGTCTATAGGTTAAAATGTGGTCTCCTTTCATAATTCTCCCTTTGCATTTTGCATTATGCCAGAAATTTCGCTGCTTCCTTTGGCTCTGGCCTCCTAGATCTTCAGATCTCCTGGGTCCCTTGTTCTTTGTCAGGGTGGATGCTGTAGGTGCCCTGATTAAAGATTTTCATCTTCATCATCTGTGAAGAAGTAGTAGGACAGGTGAAGAGTCTGATTAGGGAAATTGGGTGCAGAATTGAAGCTTGTCCCATCTTACTCTGAACCTGCTAACTAAATACTGAATCCAGTTGTGGGGCTGAAATTGCTTGGTATGTCTCATACCTCTCATTTTTAAGCAATTTATTATCTATACCAAGAACCTATATGCATTTTATTGTAGTTCAAAATTTAAAACTGCAGATAGTGACCTCAAATCCCTGATAAGAGAGAGAATTCCTCTCCAGCTGAAATGACAGTTTTTGTCCAAAGCACTCAAATGGCCAAATGGGAGTCCAATGATGGGGGCTGGAGAGTGGGCTCAGCATAAATTCCTGTCCCCACTGGTTCTGGAGGACCAGGTTCCTGTTCAAGTGCTATTGATTATTACTAGAGTTATTTTATATATACATGGCACCTTATTGGCTGTGCTGTAATTGTTTCCTTGACCCTTGAGTAAGGTAAAGGTGTGAAATAATTCCAGGCATTGATTCATAAAATTGGACTTGTGAATGGTATGATTTGGAACTCATTGTGGTAGAAACTTTTATGTAAATACTCTCGACTTGGTGTGTCAGGGTAAGAGGATATATTCCCTTAAGGGAATGTTGATTTTAAGGTAATACCACTTTGGGTAGGTCATCAATCATTGTCTTTGGAAAAAATCAGATTAACGCTCATTTGGGGACATTGAGGGGAATTTAATAAAGGAATTGTTTATTTTTTATTTTTTTTAATTTTTTTTTTATTTATTTATGATAGTCATACAGAGAGAGAGAGAGAGGCAGAGACACAGGCAGAGGGAGAAGCAGGCTCCATGCACCGGGAGCCTGATGTGGGATTCGATCCCGGGTCTCCAGGATCGCGCCCTGGGCCAAAGGCAGGCGCCAAACCGCTGCGCCACCCAGGGATCCCCAAAGGAATTGTTTAAAAGCTATGGGCAGGGTTAAGGGAAAAACTAGGGATGGCAAAGCATCCCAGGACTAGTGACAGCAGAGATTTCTCACCACTCCTAGGCCTGAAGGGGCCAGGGAGTGGGAGCAGGAACCCAGAGAGAAAGAATAGTTGTAGTTGAAGAGACAGAGTAGGGGCTTTTGTTATGGCCTTTGGTAACAGGATGTTTCTGCAGAGACAAAGTTTTGGGGAACTGGGGATGGATATAAATACCCTGCTCCCCAGTTTTCTGCTGCTTTCATTGGTGGATCCAATCAGAAGCCAAAAGGGGCCAGTCTGCCTCCTATGGCTTGCAAGAGAGTATGGAAGATAGAGTGTAGACCTAGAGGGCCAGATAGAACATATTCTCTCTCTCTCTTTTTTTTAAGATTTTATTTATTTATTCATGAGAGACACACAGAAAGAGGCAGAGACACAGGCAGAGAGAGAAGTAGGCTCCCCATGGGGAGCCCAATGCAGGACATGATCTTGGGACCCCAGGATCACCATCTGAGCCAAAGGCAGATGCTCAACCACTGAGCCACCGAGGCATCCCCAGATAGAACATATTCAGCATCACTAGTGACCACAGGGATGGGATGGTGGGGTTAGAAATAGTATCAGAATCATTATTATAAGAAGGTAACATCATGCAAGGCTGGGTGAAGTGTGTTTGAGAAACCCTATACTATATTTGGAACTTAGTTGTAAATCTAAAATCATTTCAAAATAAAAAGTGTGGGTATCCCTGAGCGGGGACCATATTTATACATTCTGTAATTAGAGACACTCTTTCTAGGCCAGTAAAGGATATTTTCTAGCTATTGAGTTATAAAATATCATCAAAGTAGTGTTTGGAAGAACTGAATGAATAAATATAAAGAATGTCAGTGGATATTAAAGCAGGAAATGGTCTACAGATGATTTAGAAAAGAAAAAATGAAAGCTAAGTGATCTTCCTGCTAGCTTCTGCACTGGCAACCCTGCTCTTCACTGTTTCCTTCCTTCCTTGATGATGCTGATAAAGGAGAAGAACAAGTGGTACTGGGGCCTGATGGGGGACATAAGACATATATCTCACCAGGATAGAAGACACTTGCATACTTACATGGTTTTTTGAAATATGTTTTAAAAGGAGAATTAAATCATAAATAAATCATACTCATACATGATCTTGATTTGCATGACATAGGTGACATTCAGAATATTTAGTACCATCATTGCCTGGCACATAGTAAATGCTCAGTAAGCTCAGTTTCCTGAACAACAATCATTTACATTCAATAAATATATATTCTTTAGCATATACTAAATGTTGGAACTATATGGTATACAAGACCAAAATGATTTCTGCCCTCATTGAGATTAACTTGCTTAGGAATGATAGGCAAAACAATTAAAAGACAAATGAATAAATTACAAATTGCTGTATATTCTTTGAAGGAAACAAAAAAATGCCAAGCTAGGGAAATTTACTTCATATCTTTGAGAGCTGTTCCTTTGTATATGTTACAATTTAAAATTTAAAAAAATTGTTACATGTAGTAGCTCTGACTTAAAACTACCAAATTAGATACAATTGAGTTAACTTGTTTATTTTTAAAACCCATTAAGCAAGAAGTAGAAGATTAAACAGAGTTACTAAACATTTTTCTCTGCACATCTATCTACAACTTTGTTTCAGTTAAGAAAAGAAAAACATTGGTAAAACGATAAACTTTAACTCTGGTTATAATGTAACATTCCATCATTCATAGTAACATGTTGCAAATTTTAGGGCTAGATCAAATACAGAGCTTGATCATTGTTCAGGAAAAGAAGCATACCATTTTTATAGTGTTTCATGGTCACATGCAGTGAATCCCAGACTTCTGAGTATAACCGACTAGTGGGGAAAAAATTCAGAGTGCGTAGTGAGAGTACCTAGAAAGCAATAACAGCGCCTTTTTCCCCCCAAGAATTTATTTATTTATTTGAGAGGTAGAAAGAGCATGTGAGAGAGCCAAGTGGTAGTGGAGAGGGAGAAGCAGGCTGCCTATCTAGCAGGGAGCCTGATGTGGGGCCCACCAGGACCCTGGGATCATGACCTGAGCCAAAGGCAACTGCTTAAGTGACTGAGCCTCCCAGGTGCCCCGCAATACCAACTTTAAAAAACAGACAAACAAATAAATTCAAAGAAGATAATCTCAGAATACCAGAAGGTCATATAAATTTAATTATTTAGTTTTATGGTTCAACACATGGTCCTTATTTTCCTCATTATGTCATAAACTGGCAAAAATTGTCAAAGATCTGTGTTCATCCATCAGTGTTTATTCACATGATCAAAGGCACACATGGAGCTTCTGGTTTGCATACCCAGAAATTGTAATATCTCCTTTTGCCCAAAGATGATCAGACTGATTTCAGGGCTAGGTTCTCACTAAGCCAGCTCACACACAGTCAAAAATCATTCATTTATTATTGGAGCACGTACATTTTCAGTGACTCAAGACCCATGTTCATTCTGCAATTTCTAGGAATGATCCCAGAGTATCAGTGAATAGAAGCCAAGTGGGTGAATGGGCGTGAGGAAAATTTCATTCAAGCTACCCCCCCCCCCAAAAAAAATCTGTTGAATTCTTCCTAGCTAAGAATATATACCTTTTGTCTTGAATACTTAATGATCATTTGATACTGTGTTTGTGTGTTCATAGTGTTGGACTAGAATGTATCCCTAAGAGCAGATAAAAAGAGCTAAATAAGAAATGTTAATAAATTTTTGTTGAAACCTTAACTGGTATCTTAATTCATTTTCAAGTTTAATTAATTTAATAATGGAATGTCTTGTGCTCACTTCGGCAGCACATATAGTAAAATTGGAATAATAATGGAATGTCTTTCAGTGTCTAAAATATGTTATTGAAACAATTGTTTTAAAGATCTGGTGACAAAATTTACCTGGCACAGTGGCCAATGAAATAGAATGAAGATTATAGAATTTTTATTTTTTTTAAATTTTTATTTATTTATGATAGTCACACAGGGAGAGAGAGAGAGAGAGAGGCAGAGACACAGGCAGAGGGAGAGGGAGAAGTAGGCTCCATGCACCGGGAGCCCGACGTGGGACTCGATCCTGGGTCTCCAGGATCGCGCCCTGGGCCAAAGGCAGGCGCCAAACTGCTGTGTCACCCAGGGATCCCGATTATATAATTTTTTAAAAACTGTTCTGATGACTTATTTTTTATTTTTATTTTTTTATTAAATTTTTTTAAAATTTTTATTTATTTATGATAGTCACACAGAGAGAGAGGGGCAGAGACATATGCAGAGGGAGAAGCAGGCTCCATGCAGGGAGCCCGACGTGGGATTCGATCCCGGGTCTCCAGGATCAAGCCCTGGGCTAAAGGCAGGTGCCAAACCGCTGCGCCACCCAGGGATCCCCTGATTTATTTTTTAAATACTGACTAACTCTTTGAATCTTTTTTTGAACTAAAAGCAGGACTCTCTGCATGTGACAAATTTTAAGAGAAGAGATGCTATAGTTTTATCATCTATGATTAAAATTTACTGATGTCACATGAATTTGATTGAAGCACATGTTCTTTTCATGATTCTAAGGAACCAAATGTTAAACTAAACTTATAGGAACTTTTCAATTTTGTTTTAAATTTTTTAAGATTTTATTTATTTATTTGAGAGAGAGAGAGCACAAGCAGGAGCAGCGGCAGGGGCAGAGAGAGAGGGAGAAGCAGGCTGAGCAACGTGCCTGACATAAGGTTCCATCCCAGGACCCTGAGATCATGACCTGAGCCAAAGGCAGACACTTAACAGACTAAGCCAGCTAGGTGCCCAGAACTTTTTTATTTTATTTTATTTTATTTTATTTTATTATTTTTTTTAAATTTTTTTAAACTTTTTTATTTTAAATAACTAAATTATATATTATATTGCACATGTGCTTAATTTTAAATATAGTACACAAACGCACCTACAGAAGATCACAGACTTGTTGTATAGTTAATTATTTAATACATGTAAAATGGTTAAGATAGCTTGGCATATAGTAATTTTTCAATTACTGTATTATTATATCTAAAGATGTAGTATATGTTACTAAAAATATTAAGTGAACTTTTCAGAAAATGTGTATTTTCTTAGCAATATATTCACTTAATTGCTCTATTTGAAAAATATAAACCTATATTCCAGAAACCCTTTTCTTTCCTTTTAAAAATTCCACTTATGCTTTTTGTAATGAGGAATATCAGAAATAAGATTTTAAAGATTGAAAGTACTAAATTTTTCTCTTTTCCCTTTTATTTATAAATATCCTATAGGGGCACCTGGGTGACCTAGTTGGTTGGGCATCTGACTGTTCATTTTAGCCCAGGTCATGATCTCAGGTCATGAGATTGGTCCCTACATCTGGCTTTGTGCTGGGCATGGATCCTACTTAAGTTTCTCTCCCATCTCCCTCTTAAATATATGTACATATTTATGTATGTGTATGTATGTATACACATATATAAAAAATAGGATCAACTATTCTAGAATATGATGATATAATCTCACAATTAATGGTTAGTTTGAATTATAGAACTTCGTTACAAAGACCAAGGTAGATGGACATGAACATATCTGGAAGAGAATACAAGTTTTAGTATGTTTTCAGGTTATGTATATTAAATATCATTTCTTCCAGATAAAAATCACATAATAAAGTTCTCACTAAATTATCAAAAAAAGGGGATGCCTGAGTGGCTCAGTGGTTGAACGTCTGTCTTTGCCTCAGGGCATGATCCCGGGGTTCTGGGATCAAGTTCCGTATTGGGCTCCCTGTAAGGAGCCTGCTCTCCCTCTGTCTCTCATGAATGAGTAAATAAAATCTTAAAAAATAAATACATAAATTATCAAAAAAAGTATCTTAAATATCTGAAGGCATTTTTTTATCTTAGAAATATTTTCACTTAATATCCTATGTATTCATTTCACTTTAGAAAAAGAAAAAATTATCTATTTTTGAAATAATGTTATTTTAGACAAAACTTCCTTCTGAAAAAATAGGAAAAATATATCTGAAATTTTCTAAGCATCTAAATTTTGATATAAATATTTAATGTTTTTTTATTATTTTTCATTTTTTATTTGAACCATGTCTCCTATGGTATCAGCAGTATCCAAAAGAAGATGCATGACCTTTAATGTCTTAGTCCCAGGTTTAACCCTGTTTCTTCTATTTATTGTATGACCTAAAGAAGTTTAAGTGAACTCTGAGACCTATTTTCCTTATCTGTAAAACTGTAAAAGGGGAACAGTAACCAATCGATAGGGTTGTTTGGTAGCATGTATAATTTTTAATTTACTTAATTTATCTCATGTAGTATATATTCAATAAATGATAGCTTTCACCATCATCATTTTTGTTATGATTGTTAATATAAAATAAAATCCTTTGTAGAATATTGTCTTTAGATTTTGAGTTTTTTTTTTTTAAAGATTTATTTATTCATTTATTCATGATAGAGAGAGACAGAGACAGAGACACAGGCAGAGGGAGAAGCAGGCTCCATGCAGGGAGCCCAACGCAGGACTCGATCCCAGGACTCCAGGATCACGCCCTGGGCTGAAGGCAGGCGCCAAACCGCTGAGCCACCCAGGGATCCCCGAGATTTTGAGTTTTTAATATTCTTTAAACTAGATTGTAAACCTTTTATTTATTTAAAAAATATTTTATTTATTTATTCAAGAGAGACACAGGCAGAGGGAGGAGAAACAGGCTTCATGCAAGGAGCCCCATGCGGGACTCGATCCTGGGAATCTGGGATCACGCCCTGAGCCAAAGTCAGAGGCTCAACCGCTGAGCCACCCAGGCAACCTAAACCTTTTATTTTAGAGCAGCAGTCAACTTTGTGTTCCGCATCATGTCTTAATGTAATACCTTACACCTACAATTCAATAAATGTTAGTTTAATGAATGATTGAATTGATACATGTGGCCTATTTGTCAGTTGGGTCAGAACTGTAGAAATTACTATACTGACATCTTGGTATGTAAGAGAAACTGTGTTTTCCCAAATCATCTGACCAGACCGGAGTAGTCTGTGTAATGATGAATTGCTATGGAAATCAGGACACATGTCTAATAAATTTAATTTAATTTGATTAATTTTTTCCTAATTTTTACTTGAAAAAAACTAAACCTATAGAAAAGTTGAAAGAACAATACATTAAACATCTATATTCTTTTATATATATATATATATATATATATATATATTTTTTTTTTTTTTTTTTTGCTGGACCATGTACCATTTTATCTGTAAATATTTCAGCATGCCTCTCATAAGAATATTCTATGTAACCACAATACAATTATTACACTAAAGAAGTTTAATATTAATTCAGTCTAATCTAAACTACTGTTCATTTAAACATTTTTTTCAATTGTCCTCCCTCTCCCCTAAAAATCCTTTCTAGTTGTTTTCCTTCTGATTTAGCATCCAGTCTTAGATCACATCTTGCATTGCATAGTCTCTTTGATCTATTATCTGGTTTTCCTACCATTGTGTGCATGTGTGTGTGTGTGTGTGTGTGTGTGTGTGTGTGTATCTTTCTTGACTGATGAGTTTGAACACTACTCGTCTTTTCTTACTTTTTTAATCTTCTTATTTGACAGTCAAGAAATCTGGGTAACTGGCAGTAAATTTAAGGTTTTGGGTAGATTGTATAATCCACATTTAGCTGTTGGAGACTGTCCAATGCTTCCTGGATTGGGTCCTAAATTTCTAATTAGGAGAGGTTAACGATTGAAAAAAAAATGTAAGTGTAACTCAGAGATTAAACTGATCTTCTGCATCTACATCTGGTGGTAATAGGGAATGGATGAGAAAGGGATACCTTGATTATTGGCTCACTGAAATAAATAAAAAATGAACTAGAGATATTTATAGTCATGGAGAAGGACTTAGAAAAGTAATATTGGCTTGAAGTAAGGGTTTTGATGAACCTTACAAAAATCTGAAGTTTATTTGATTAAGGTAAATAGAAGCTATTTCAAAATAGCTTAATTTTATCACTCCACCCATGAAATCTAGTTTATGCCCTCACTTAATGGATGGTGTAAAATAACTGCACTGCTGGTTAGAACGTTTCATCAGAAATTTAATCCAGCTGTCCAGGGTTTATTTAAAGCCTCTGATATTTGATCTCTTCACTAAAACAAGTTAGGATCATCAGAAAGCTGAGTTACCTGGGCCACATTTTCTAAAGTCCTATGCATTATGACACACGATAGTTAATAGAGGGCCTGAGAGGCTAACATTCTTCCATATAATTTTTAGTAAAAATTGACTGTGAAGATTAATTTAGTTTAATTTCTAACCATGGTCAGAAAGAAAAAGACAACGTTTTCCAATTTGACTTTTCAGTCAGAATACTCAGATTCATAGGTCAAGCAGTGTAATGTGTTCAACTTTGAAATGAGAAAGCTTCTGGTCTTCCCCCTACTTTCTTGTGAATTTCATTAAAATTAAAAAATTTTTAAAAAATATTTCCAAACAACAGAAAAGCTATGAGTAGTACAAAATATTCCCAAACACCCCTCACTGAGTTTTCCCAAATGTTAATATTTTATCTTGTTTGCTTTATCTCTCTTCATACACTAAAATGTGCATTTCTTACAAACAAGGACCTCTTCTTGCATAATTATAGTACTAAGATCAGTCAGTAAATTAACATTGATATAATACTATCATTATTTAATCTATTGATCAGATCTCACCAATTGTCCTTAATAATGTAGTAATATCAAAAGATCATCTCAGGTCATGCATTGCATTCAGTTGTTCTCTCTTCAATCTTTTTGTCATGTTAAAGGTAATATTTTATTATGCATAGTTTTATGACTACATATATCTCTTCCCTCAAAGTGAGACAAGCTGAAATTCAAAATTTTATATATCTATTAAAGAAATTGAAACTCTGAAAAACCCTTTCCTCAAAAAAATAGAGCTCATATAATTTTGTTATTTAATTTTTCTAAATAGTTAAGGTAAAAAAATGTCACTTTTACAAGCATTTTTCTTGAGACAAAAAACAGAACACTAATACTTATTAGAGGCCAGCATAATTTTTATATCAAATCATAAGAATATTACAGAAAGGAAAATTATAAGTTAATCTCTTTCTTTTTTTTTTTTAATTTTTATTTATTTATGATAGTCGCACAGAGAGAGAGAGAGAGAGGCAGAGACTTAGGCAGAGGGAGAAGCAGGCTCCATGCACCGGGAGCCCGACGTAGGATTTGATCCCGAGTCTCCAGGATCACGCCCTGGGCCAAAGGCAGGTGCCAAACCGCTACACCACCCAGGGATCCCAGTTAATCTCTTTCTATATCTGAACACGCATGCATGCGTGCATATGGTCTAATGAAATATTTCAAATAAATTCCAGTAATATTTAAGGAAGATAATATATTATGATCAAGTGGGACCTATTACAGTAATGAAAGATTGGTTTAGCATTCAAATCAATCATTGCATCTTACCTCATTAGAAGAATAAAGAGAACTCAAATGGTCATTTCAATAGATGCATGAGAGGCATCTGATAGATTCAGCCCACACTTAAAACTGTTTAAAAACATAGACAATTTTGAATAAAATAGAACTGTCTCAATTTGATATATTTTATTTAAAAAACACTTAAAGCAGCCATTTTTCTTAATGGTTATGTACTGAAAAATTATATCCTAAGACTGTGAAAATTAAGAAGATATCTGCTAACACTAAGTATATTCAATACTATATTTGAGTTATAAGCCAGTACAGGGCAGCCCTGGTGGCTCAGCGGTTTAGTGCCGCCTGCAGCCCAGGGTGTGATCCTGGGGACCCCGGATCGAGTCCCACATCAGGCTCCTTGCATGGAGCCTGCTTCTCCCTCTGCCTGTGTCTCTGCTTCTCTCTCTCCTCTCTGTGTGTTCTCATGAATAAATGAAATCTTTAAAAAAAAAAATATATATAAGCCAGTACAGTAAGCTAAGAGACAAAAGATACAGACATTATTAAAGGGTAAGTAAAACTGATGAATATGACATAACATACAGAAAATCCAAAAGAATCTACAGATTATATTAAGAAGAAAAAAAATCAATAGTTAAATTAACAACTTTTAAAAAATTAAACAGTTTATGTTTTTAAGCTCGCATATTTTACTTTTTTGAATTTTTAAAAATTTAAATTCTATTAATTAACATATTATGTATTATTAATTTCAGAGGTAGAGGTCAGTAATTCATCAGTCTTGCATAATACCCATTGCTCATTAATTCACATGCCCTCCCTAATGCCCATCACCCAGTTACCCTATCCCCCGATCCCTTCCCCTCCAGGGACCCTCAATTTGTTTCCTATGATTAAGAGTCTCTTATGGTTTGTCTCCCTGTCTGATGTTGTCTTGTTTTATTTTTTCCTCTTCCACTATGATCTTCTGTTTTGTTTCTTAAATTCCACGTATGAGTGAGGTTGTATGATAAGTGTCTTTCTCTGACTGAGTTCTCTCTTTAATCTTGCCAATCCGATGTTTTCAAAGAATGCAGGTCAGTTATTTTTGTAGAATATCACTTGTTTTCATTTTATTCAATGTTTATTCTTGATTAGATTTAGGTTATGCTTTTTTAACTAGAATGCCACGAAAGTGAGTTTGTGTTCTTCTCAGTGGATCATATTTGGTGGCACATCATACAAATTTGTTCCATTACTATGATCTTAACACTGATCACTTGATTAAGGTAGTATCTGACAGGTAATAGTTTATTCTTACCTTTTGTAATTTATTATGTTGAGATACTCTAGGACTATGTCAGTATTTTTTCTTCTCATTGATTTTTAGAATCCATTTATGATTCTTATCTGAATGAAATATTATTATCCATTCCATTTTTAACCTAAACAATCTGTTTTATATTTTATCACCTTTAAGGCACCTTGACTTTTGGGAGTCATAGAAAAGTTGAACTTAAAAATTTAAAGCACTAAAGATTAAATGAATACAACTTTTACTAGTAACGAAAAATGCTTTTGGTTCTATTTAATGTCCTATTGTACATTGTAGGCAAATGGTTAATTTTGGTTGAGAATGTTGGATTCAGGCTACTATGTGGTAAAATGCAGGTATAGTATCTGGAATGTGGAGAAAAAGCAGATATCAGGATGATGAGGCTAACTAGGCATAGAATTCCAAGGGAATGTGATGTAGACTTCATTCCTTCTTTATCTTGCCTTTTTTATCTTGCTCTTTCCACCTCTTATCTTCCACACAACCCTATCTTACCAAGAAGTTAATACAAAAGAAAGAAGCCCAACTCAGAAATTCAATGGAGACAAAGTAAAGTAGACAATAATCAACCAGTGATAACCTACTCCCTCAATTGAGCACCAAGTAGCTTTAAAGAAAAGAAAAATGATTTGTTTATGAACCAGATCAGAAACAAATTACATTAAAGATTCTTCAGGATATATACTAGAAACAAAACTCACAAAATTACCTCTGACTGAAGTTAGTAAGTTGTACTAATAGCAAAAGTATACTGCAATCCTATGTACAGTTAATGATCTGATGGAAACATCAAAGTGTAGTCAAAATTAATTATGTCAAATAAAAATGCAAAGGTCATTTATGATTTTAATCATATGTTCTATTTTCATATGTTGTAATCATGTGTTGTATTTTCAGATATAGTATCTATACATACAACTCTATCTCCAGTTCCGTGTATGAATTATATTTATACAGATGTATCAACTCATTTTTTAATAGTGATTATTTTTTGAAATATATTTGATATGCTTTGAAATACTCAGGTCTTATATACACTATTCAACAAGTTTTTGGTTTTTTTTAAAAGATGTTTTATTTATTTATTCACTAGAGACAGACACACACACAGAGAGAGAGAGGTAGAGAGACACAGGCAGAGGGAGAAGCAGGCTCCATGCAGGAAGCCTGATGTGGAACTCGATCCTGGGACTCTGGGATCACACCCTGAGTCCAAGGCAGACACTCAGCCATCAAGCCACCTAGGTGTCCCAAGGAATTTTGATGGATACATAGAAAGACTCCCATCATTTCTGTCACCACAAGTTCTCTTGTGCCTCTTCCTAGCCAATATTACCCTCCCCTCAGTCCAGCGACTACTGATCTGTTTTCTGTCCTCATAAGTTAGGGTTTTTTTTTTTTTAATGTATGAAATTATAGAGAATAAATTGGCTTCTTTTACTCAGAACTAGGTAGGTAGATATGAACATCCTTAGTTTTGGGTTTTTGTTTTTGTTTTAAACAGCTTTTTTGAAAAAAATAATAAACAGCTTTATTGAGATATAATTCATATACTACACAATTCATTCATTTAAAGTGTATAATTCAGTGGCTTTTAGTATATTTACAGTTGTACATGGATTACCACAATCAATTTTAGAAGATTTTCATTATCCCAGAGAATTACCCTGTTCCCTTTAGCTGACACCTCCCAACCTCGTCATCCACTTCAGCTGTAGGCAACCAGTAATTTACTTTCTATCTCTATGGATTTGCCTGTTTAGACATTTCATATAATCATCGTGCCTGGTTTCTTTTATTTGGTGTAATATTTTTTAAGGTTTATTATTATTGTAACATGTATCAATACTTAATTTCTTTCTTCATTCCTGAATAATCCATTGTATGTATATAGCACATTTTATTTATCCAGTCACCGTTTTTTTTTTTTTTTTTAAGATTTTATTTATTTATTCATGAGAGACACAGAGAGAGAGAGAGAGAGAGAGAGAGAGAGAGGCAGAGACACAGGCAGAGGGAGAAGCAGGCTCCATGCAGGGAGTCCGATGTGGGACTCAATCCTGGGTCTCCAGGATCAGGTCCTGGGCTGAAGGCTGAGCCACCCGGGCTGCCCATCCAGTCACCGTTTGATGGCCATTTGAGAAGTTTCCACTTTCTGGCTATTATGAATAATGCTGCTATGGTCATTCATATATAAGTTTTTGTGTGGGACAAAAACTTTCATTTCTCTTGAGTACAGACCCATGGGTAGAATTGCTGAGCTATATGTTAACGTAATGGTTAACTTTTAGAAAAATTGCCAAACTTCGTGAAAGCAGCTGCACCATTTTACATTCTTACTAGAATTGTACGAAGAGATCCAATTTCTCAATATTTTGTCTGACATTCATTATTGTCTGTCCTTTTTTAATGTTAGCCCTCCTAGTGGGTAGGTGAAGTGGTGGTGTCTCATGTTAATGATAGTAAGCATCTCTTTATATGCCTATTAGCCATTTGTGGGTCTTCTTAGGAGAACTATCTCTACATGCTTTTTTTTTTTTTAATCTGTACATGTTCTAATGGGTTATTTGACTTTTATTGTTGACTTATTATCGAATATATGTATTCTACATTCAAGACCCTTATTAGCTGTATGATTGTAAATGTTTTCTCTCAATCTTAGGGTTATTTTTCTTTTTTCTTTTTTTAAGAATTTATTTATTTATTCATGAGAGACACACAGAGAGAGGCAGAAACATAGGTAGAGGAAGAGGTAGGCTCTCCGTGGGGAGACTCATCCCCTCCATCACTGACTCTGGGATCACACCCTGAGCTGAAGGCAGACATTCAACTGCTGAGCCACCCAGGCATCCTGGGTTATTTTTTTCTTGATGTGTCCTTTGAAGTACAATAGTTCTTAATTTTGATGATCAGTTTATCTATCTTTTATTGCTTGTTTGTTCTTTTGTTGTGATATCTAAGAAACCGTTGCCTAATCCAAGTTTACAAATATACATGTTTTCTTTGAAGAGATTTTGATTTAGCTTTTACTTTACTTTAAAGTCTTTGATTCATTTTAATTCAATTTTTTTTATATATGGTGTGATGCAGGGTCCCAACTTCATTCTTTTGCAACTGGATATCCAATTGTCCCAACACTATTTGTTGAAAAGATTGTTTCCCCATTGAATTGTCTCAGGACTCCTCATATTTTTGAATTTCATTCACGTTGTGTATATCATTCCTTTGTTCCTTTTTTATCACTAAATAGTATTCCACTGTAAGAATATACCACACTTTGTTTATTCATCCTCTCACTGATGGACATTTTGATTATTTTCAGTTTGGGGCTTTAATGAAAAAAGCTGTTAATGGATATTCTTTTTTTTTTTTAATGAACATTTTTATATAAGGGCTTTTTGATGGATATGTGTTTTCAGAGAGAGAGAAGCAGAGACACAGAAGGAGAAGCAGGCTCCATGTAGGAAGCCCGTTGTGGGACCGGATTCTGGGACCCCAGGATCACGCCCTGAGCGGAAGGCAGAAGCTCAACTGCTGAGCCACCCAGGTGCCCCTAAACACAGATTTTTAAAGGTGTATAATTCATTTGGGATGCCTCACCTAGGTGGCACGGTGGCTGCACCTTTGGCCTTTGGCCTAGGGCGTGATCCTGGAGTCCCAGGATCCAGTCCCACACTGGGCTTCCTGCTTGGAGCCTGCTTCTCTCTCTGCCTGTGTCTCTGCCTTTCTCTGTATCTCTCAAGAATAAATGAATAAAATCTTAAAAAAAATAAAGGTATATAATCCATCATATAATACTGAATATGTAATAATAGTATGAAGAAAAATAGTTAGCATTGCAGTCCAGTGGGTTTTTAAAAATTATTAGTATTCTAAACATTGGTGGTGAATTTTGGTAACTACATAGGGGAAGCAGGACCTATCTTGTATTTTTGCCACTTGCTTTTAATCATTGTATTAAAATGTAGATAGAACATCCAAAAGAGGAATTGAAGTTCAGAATTTTTTAAAAAGATTTTATGTATTTATTCATGGGAGATACACAGAGAGAGAGGCAGAAACAGAGGCACAGGGAGAAGTAGGCTCCATGTCGGGAGCCCGACATGGGACTCTATCCTGGGACTCCAGGATCACGCCCTGGGCCAAAGGCAGGTGCTAAACCGCTGAGCCACCCAGGGATCCCCAAAGTTGAGAATTTCTGATGATAGTGTACAAAATTTTCCTCATAGTTGGTTTAAAAAGGATTCAAATTTCTGCTTAAGATATTATGGCAACCCATAATAATGATGGTACTTGGAAATAAGGGAACCCAAATCACATCAGTGATGTTTATGGTGTTATAGAGAATGAAAGAGTTGTCTGGGGGTTTAAAATAAATGAAAAACTTACTAAGTGGTCAACATCACAAAAGAAGGAATATAAACATTCAAGAAATAGTTTTTCAATGATCAACCTCTACAATACTTTACATTAAAATTTACATTAAGATTCTGTTTTTGTTTTTTATATACATGAATTTGGATAGGTAAAAGGACAAGATTAGTAAATAATGAGAAATTTGCATTAAAATGGGACACTTGGTAACTCTGAAAAAAGAAGTAAATTGGTACTATCTTTCTGGAGAGCAGTTTGGCTTAGAGTCTTAGAAGTAAGCATGTCTACTTTCAGTCTTAAGAGAAGGGAGATGTAACTGTATTTTTTTCAGTGAAAAAAATAGGTTACAAAATGACATGCTATAGATCTCATTTTTCTTTTAAAAGTACAGTCCAGGGATCCCTGCGTGGTGCAGCGGTTTGGTGCCTGCCTTTGGCCCAGGGCGCGATCCTGGAGACCCGGGATCAAATCCCACGTCGGGCTCCCAGTGCATGGAGCCTGCTTCTCCCTCTGCCTGTGTCTCTGCCTCTCTCTCTCTCTCTGTGACTATCATAAATAAATAAATTTTTTAAAATAAAAGTACAGTCCATCAAATATATTTATATACAGGAAAAGGGATCTCACAGACTACATATTAGTTTTCCCTGAGTAAATGATTTGGTGTCTTCTCATTTTCCTTATCTGCCAGTTTCTCCCTCCCCTGCCACGAAATGAAAATATAATAAAATCAAAGAAATTTTAATTAAAATAAAAAATGCAAACCTTTCCATTGTGATTAAAGAGCAGTGAGTAGCACTCGAAACATTGTAATACTATTCCTTCTGTGTAAATTTCCAGTAAAGCCTTGAGGGTATAAAAAAGTCTTGGGGAGAAGAGAATGGGCTCTAAGCTATGACAAGTACATTTTTTTGACTTTTCATTTAAATGTCATTTCTAATTTGTAAGACTATTACAAAAATGATACAAAGAGTTTATCAATATCCCCAAGTGTTTCATTTTTAAATTCCATTATAGTTAACATACAGTGTTCTATTAGATTCAGGTGTCTAATACAGTGATTCAGCAAATCTATACATGACCAAGTGCTAAATGTTATGGGTTCTTTTTAATCCCTATCACTTAACCCTCCCACCCCACTCACTTCCCCTCTGAAAACCAAGTTTGTTCTCTATAATTAAGAGGCTGTTCCATGGTTTGTCTCTCTCTCTTTTTCCCCCCTTTGTTTGTTTTCTTTCTTAAGTTGCACATGAGTGAAATAATATAGTGTTTGTCTTCCTCTGTTGATGTACTTCACACAGCATTATACTCTAGCTCTATCATGTTGCAAATGGAAAGATTTCATTCTTTTATAAGAGGGAATAGTATTCCATTGTATGTATGTATTTATATAACATCCTCTGTATCCATTCATCATCAATCAATGGACACCTGTGCTGCTTCCATAATTTGGCTATTGTAAATAATGCTGCTACAAATTCAGGGGCACATGTATTCCCTGTGAATTGTGTTTTTGTATTTTTTTGGTAAATACCCAGTAGCACGATTGTTGGATTGTAGAATAGTTCTATTTTTTAATTTACTGTTTTCCAGTCCCTGTACCAGTTTGCATTCCTACCAATAGAACTACAGAGTTCCATTTTCTCCACATCCTCGCCAACACCTGTTGTATCATGTAGTCTTGGTTTTAGCCATTCTGACAGGTGTGAGATGGTATCTCGTTGAAATTTTGATTTGCATTTCTCTAATGACGAGTGATGTTGAGTAACATCACCAAATGATAATGTCTTACATACCCTGGATCAAAACAAAGGCATTAACATTTACAGAATATCATTTACTGTTCTGAAGACCTAATTCAAATTTGTCCAGTTTCCCCACTAATGTCCTTATTTGGGGGGCTTCAGGGTTCAATTTAAGATCTTTCATCATATTTAGTTGTCATATCTCCTTAGTCTCCAGAGTGTAATAGTGTTTCAGGGTCTTTTGTGGCATTGGGACTTTTGAAAAATCCCTTTCAGTTATTTTATAGAATATTGCTTGTATTAGGTTGTGTGATGCTCCCTCTTGATTAAATTCAAGATATGCATTTTTGGCAAGAAGCCACAGAAGCTGTGTGCCTTTCTCAGTGTATCATATCAGGTCTCATGTCTGAATTAACTTTGATCTCTTGGCTTAAGTGTCTGTCAGGATTCTTCTCTGTAAAATTGCTGTTTCCCTTTGTAGTTAAAAAATATCATATGGGGAGATACTTGGACACTATGTTTTAGAGGGGAGTGAGTGGTGAAGGGAGAAGGAGAGAATCTTAAGCAGGCTCCACACCCAGTGGGAGCCAACACAGAGCTCGATCTCACAATCCTGAGATCTCAGGATCTCATGACCTGAGCCAATATCAAGACTTGGATGCTTAACTGACTGAGCCAGCCACCCAGGCACCTGTACCTACTAATTTTAGTATTCATAGGTAATTCTTGCTTTGAACAGTTATTAGTACGGTGCTTACAAAATGGCCATTTTCTACCATCCTTCCCCATCTATTAATGGAAATTGTACTTTAAGAAAGCACTGTCCCTCTTCCCCCTCTTATTTATTAATTCAATTATTTATTATATCAGTATGGATTCAGAGCTATTTATTTTATCCTATGGGTTACAATGCATTACTAATGGTTAACTGAAGGGTTAAGGAAGACTTGCCATGTCAGGTTCCAAGCATAAAAATAAGACTGATAAGTGTTGGATAGGAAGAGACAGGGGATCCCTGGGTGGCGCAGCGGTTTGGCGCCTGCCTTTGGCCCAGGGCGCGATCCTGGAGACCCGGGATCGAATCCCACGTCAGGCTCCCGGTGCATGGAGCCTGCTTCTCCCTCTGCCTGTGTCTCTGCCTCTCTCTCTCTCTCTCTCTCTCTCTCTCTCTCTCTCTCTCTCTGTGTGACTATCATAAATAAATAAAAATTAAAAAAAAAAAAAAAAGGAAGAGACAGCATATTGGACTGTCTAGTTTCTTGTCACTTCAAGTATGTAAGCAAAGGTTGATGAATCACTTAATAGAGGTAATGCAGAGATTGGTCCTGGTGTAAGGAAGTGGATTCCATGCCCTTGAAGATCTCTTCTAACCTTGAGATCCTCTCATCTGCTTAAGCAGAAAACACAGATGGTCACTTCATAGCTTACTTAACTACTAAGCTTGTATAGTAAGAGTTTTATATCAGAGCATGTTTAGCCTCTGGTGTATCTGTTGCATAATTTTTAAAACTCAGCCAGCATCCCAGGCAAAAGGGTAAGGTGTGTGGAACTTCAATGTATATAATCTAAAAATGCCAGACCTGTCAGTTCTTACTTTTTAGGACTAAACATAATGTTGTGTAAGTTTATCTCAAGGTGACTTTTTCTTGGGATGTGTAAAGGAGATTATTGCATCTGCTGGTCGAGTAGTTGTATTGTTTTAAGATTTGCTGCCTGTTGCATTTCAAATAATTTCAACACTTCTTCCTAGAATTTTAGCCTTTACTCTTCAGACATTTTTTTCAAATGAATTTGATAGTTGTCTTTATTTCCATGGTTTCTGAAATATTTCCATGAAACAATAAAATAGTTCTAACAAACTCATTTTATGTTCTTATATTTATTTTAGTATACAAAAAATACTGAACTTCATTCAAAATTTTTCAAATTTATTTTTTCTCCACCTTTATTGAGATATACTTGTCATGTAACACTGTGTTTATGATGTATAGCATGGTTATTTGTATTGTAAAATTATTACCACATTGTTTTGTTCATTTAGAATGTCGAAATTTTCTTCCCTTGTAGTAACTTGTAACATTGTCATAAATTTATTACTTGCCCAAACTTTATTCTTTTCTTTGTTTTCCAATTAATTGTTAGAGTTAGCAGGTCTTAGATGTTATTTCAGTTTTTACTGGCCAAGTACACTCACTCCTGCCAAGGATCCTTTGTTTACCATATTTAATCCAGCTTGTAGTTCCAGTGATTGCTCCTTCCCAAGCTGATTTGTTTGAATCAGTTTTGCAAGTATAATACCAAGGGGCCTTGTAGGAACTGCTTAATTATTAATGTCCAAATGTATAACAACATCTGCTGAGGCTTCTTCCTGCCTGGAGCCTCGTGTTTTCAAAAGTCCTGTTAGTTTCCATGGCTGTCGTCTCATTTGCTGGTTAGCAAAGCATCAAAATGGCTTTAAGAACAGGCCACAAAAGTTTCCCTGGCAGCTTTCCAGCAAGGTACAGAAGAGCGGTATTTTAAGGTCAGGTTGTGACTTTGAAATTCATAAAAGAGAGGTGAGAAAAATTCAGCGGTAACAGATCTCAGTGTTCAGACTGGCAGACTTTTTTCTGGTGTTATTTTTGTTTAGTTTTATTAAAAGCCTTATACTCAGTTCTGTCAGTCTTTACAGTCATCCTCAGTTGTATGATATTAAAGTGTAGCAATTTTCTGTTTTATTGTATGACACCAGTTTTTTGGGAACTGTGTCCCTTTCTGATGATTTATATATATATATATATTTTTTTGATGATTTATATTTTTATTCCTGTGTTTCTTTTCTTTTTTTTAAAAGATTTATATTTATTTATTTATTTGATAAAGAGAGAGAGAGAGTGAGAGAGAGCATGAGTGCAAGGAGATGGAGAGGGAGAAACGGACTCCTTGCCCGTGCAGCCCAGGGGCACAAGGCTCCATCCCAGGACTCAGATCATGAACCTGAGCTGAAGGCAAAAACTTAACCAACTGAGCCACCCAGACATCACTATTCCTGTGTTTCTTTTTTATTTTCTTTTTTAAGATTTTATTTATTTATTTGTGAAAAACACACACAGAGAGAGCGGCAGAGTGAGAAGCAGGCTGCATGCTGGGAGCCCGATGTGGGACTTGATCCCAGGTCTCCAGGATCACGCCCTGGGCCGAAGGCAGGCGCTAAACCGCTAAGCCATCCAGGTGTCCCTATTCCTGTGTTTCTTAATTGGATTTGTATTCCATGACGTTTAAGGTGTTTATGAAGAATTAAAAGGTAATATAGTCCCAGATTTGAATTTGTGTGTGGTGACTGTCAAAAGAGATACATAACAGAATGGAGGGAAATGAAGTGCCTTCTTCCTTAAGGTAGTAATGACTTATAACGTCAATGAAGTTTTTTCTAATGCCTTCATTTTTTTTTTTGTAAGATTTTATTTATTTATTCATGAGAGACACACACACTCAGAGGCAGAGACACAAGCAGGCTTCCCACAGGGAGCCCAATGCAGAATCCCGGTATCTGGCCGTAAACTGAAGGCAGACACTCAACCACTGAGACATTTGAGCATTCTCCTTCATTTTTTTCTGCAACATTTTGTTTCCACTATGAAATACATAAAACGATGATAACAGTCATGCTGGGGTTTTATTCCAAACAATGTGTCAAAGAAGATGACATTCTTTGTTTCTTTTAAGATTTATTTATTTATTTGAGAGAGAGAGCATGCATCCTTGCATACCAGGGAGGGGCAGAGGGAGAGGGAGAGAATCTCAAGCAGGCTTCTGGCTGAGTTAGGTGCCATACACCTGCTCCATCTCACAACCCTGAGATCATGACCTGAGCCAAAATCAAGAGTTAGATGCTTAACTAATTGAGCCACCCAGGTGCCCCCACATAGATCACTTTCTAGACACTTATTAAGATTAAGAGTATCTTTCTTGAGGTACCTGGCTGGCTTTAGTCAAAGGAGCATGCAAGTCTTGGTCTCAGGACCATGAGTTCAAGCTCTAAATAAAATTGTCTTTTTCTTTAACTGTAAATTTAATTGTAGTGGACAATTTACTTCTCCCTAGCTCATCCACATAGATCTACTATTAACAACTGTGTTATATGGTAAGTGTCCTATGACTATAGTAACATTTATTATTTTTATAACAATTAGACTATTATGTTACTTCTTTTTTAAAAATTTTATTTATTTATTCATGAGAGATACAGAGAGAGAGAGAGAGAGAGAGGCAGAGACACAGGCAGAGGGAGAAGCAGGCTCCATGCAGGGAGCCAGACCTGGGACTCCATCCCAGGTCTCCAGGATCACACCCTGGGCTGAAGGCGGTGCTAAACCATTGAGCCACCAGGGCCACCCTCTTATGTTGCTTCTTTGCAGCTTGGTTCTTTTCATATTAATATATCCTGTTTGGGTCAATTTATGTAAATCTCCATTGTGATTTTAATAAATTGAGAAATATAGATTTAAGAATAATATTTAAAGCCATGAAGGGACTCAGTAGTGTATTTAAGATAGAGTGTATGTCTTTTTCTTAAGATTATATTTATTTATTTGAGAGAGAGAGATAGAGCACAAGCAGGAGGAGAGGGAGAAGCGTGGGAGCCATTGCAGGGGCTCAATCCCAGGACTCTGGAATCATAACCTGAGTCAAAAGCACTCACTTAACTGACTGAGCCACCCAGGCACCCCAATAATATCTAGATGTGATAAACTTGTTACTCTTGGTTCAATTTTTAAATTTATAGATGGAAATAATTATTAAAAATTTAAATTTAAAATAGAAGGATATCCATCCTATTTTTGTTTATATTTCTCTGGAATATTTTTGCCCATCCTTTGAGTTTCAAGTCACTTTCCTTTAGGAGTGTCCCTTATGGGCAGTAAATCATTTAATTTAGACTTTGTTTTATTTACATAATCTGTGGCATTTCTTTTAGGTAGTGACTATATTTTATTAGACACATTGTAATAATAAATGTTTGGTGCTGGCTGGCTAAATGGGTTATTTTTCTATTTTATTCTCTTTTCCTCTATTAATTTAAAAGACATTAAAAAAAATAAAAGACATAGATTCAGAGCACCTGGGCAGGAGCCTGATTCTCTCTCTTTCTTCCTGCTGCTCCCCCTGCTTATGCTCTCTATCCCTGTTAAATAAATAAATGAAATCTTAAACACACACATTAACACACACAACCAGATGTTATTATTATTGTCAATCTAATTTTTAAATTGATTATATTAATTTAATTTAAAAATTATCACTGAGGTTTGTTTTTCAGCCTTATTGAGGTAAAATTGACAGATTTGTATGATAAATATCTAAACACTATCTACACACTAAATAGTGTGTAGTTTAGTAATTTGGTATATGTACACATTATGGAAGGATTCCCCCCATCATAGTAACACATCTATTACCTCACAAATTTACCTTTTTTTTCGTTTTTAGTGAGAATATTTAAATTCTATTTCTTTAGCAAATTTAATTATACAATGCAGTGTTATCAATCATAGTCACCATGTTGTATATTGGATCCTCAAACTTTTTTCATCTTATAACTGAAAGTTTCTACCCTTCTTACCAACCTCTCCCTATTTCCTCTACCCCCCAGTCCCTGACAATAACTTTTGTACTGTTTCTGTGAATTTGCCATTTTAAGATTTTAGATTCCAAATATAAGTGTTTCCATGCAATATTCGTCTTTCTCTCTTTCAAAATTCACTTAACATAATATTCATAAGGGTCATCCATGTTGTTTTAAATGACAGGATTTCCTTTTTAAGACTGAATAATATCCCTGTGTGTGTGTGTATACATGTATTCACATATACATACACATACACATTTACATCTGTCCAGAGCCACTAAGGTTGTTCCCTTACCTTGGCTGTTGTGAATAATGCTGCTATCTCATGGAGGTGATATCTCATTTTGTTTTTTATTTGCATTTCTGTGATGGTTAATAATGATTAGCACTGGGGCATCTAGCTGGGTTAGCTGGTAGATCATCTGACTCTTAATCTCTCAGGGTCCTCAGGTTGTGGAACCTACTTAAAAAATAATAATAATAGGGGGGACACCTAGGTGGCTCAGTGGTTGAGCATCTGCCTTCCGCTCAGGGCATGATCCTGGATTTCTGGGACCAAGTCCCACATCAGGATCCTGCAGAGAGCCTGCCTGCCTCTCCCTCTGCCTCTCTCTCAATGTCTCTCATGAATAAATAAATAAATCTTAAATATAAATAAATAATAATAAAAATGATTAGCACCTCTTCCAGTACTTGTTGTCCATCTGCATTGTAGTCGTTGGGGAAAAAAATCAATTTAGGTCCTTAATTTTATTTATTAATAATGCAACGAAACATCTTTTTGTAGAAAATTAATACTGGACTTTGGCAGATGTAGTTTTCTGGATTTTATTTCAGCTTTGTATGCCTTTATAATCTATTTATTTAATTTATTTATTTGAGAGAGAGTTGAGAGGGAGTTGCAGGTATTTATTTAGTTGAGAGGGAGTTTCAGAAGAGAGGGACAAGCAGACTGTGCTGAGCTCAGAGCCTAACATAGGGCTATTTACCCAGGACCCTGAGATCATGACTTGAGCCTAAATCAAGAGTCTGAGGCTCAATTGACTGAGCCACCCAGGTGCTCCATGCATTTATAATTAAAAATCTTTATTATAAAAAGAACAGATACTAGTTGAAAAAATTAAAATATCAAAGTGCTAAAAGTTACAATTCCCATCTTCTTTCTCCCTTCTTCCCTATCTCTTTTATTTCACAGCAATAACCTCAGGACTTCTTTATTGGGTATTTCTTCAGATGTTTTATTTTATTATTTTATTTTATTTATTTATTTATTAAAGATTTTATTTATTTATTCACAAGAGACACACAGAGAGAGAGGCAGAGACACAGGCAGAGGGAGAAGCAGGCTCCATGCAGAGAGCATGATGTGGGACTCCATCCCAGGACTCCAGGATCATGCCCTGAGCTGAAGGCAGGTGCTAAACCGCTGAGCCACCCAGGCGTCCATATTATTTTATTTTTAAATAGTCTATACACCCAACATGGGGTTTGAACTCACAACCCTAAGATCAAGAATCACATGTTCTACTGACTTAGCCATCCAAGTGCCCCTCTTCAGATGTTTTAAACCTTCACTTAGAGATTTCTCCTCAACCGTCCCCACATACACATACACACACAGAAAACTGTATCATATATTCCTCTTCAACTGGTCTTTTCATGAAGCGTTTTGGATCTTTTGCCGTTTCATGGCAAAAAGTATGTATCATACCATACTTTATTCACCTAGTCTTGTATTGTTTTTGAAATATTTGCTGTTAAACAATACAAATTACACAATCTTCCCTAAACATTCTTGTATATGGTTTTTAAATTCCTTTTCTTTATTAAGGAAATATCTAAATCTGGAAATATTTTAAAATTGTTAACTTCTGGGACTCCTGGGTGGCTCAGTCTGTTAGTCTGCCTTCTGCTCAGGTCATAATCCTGTGGTCCTGGGATCTAGATCTAGTCCCATGTCAGGCTTCCTGCTCAGTGGGGAGTCTGCTGCTCCCTCTCCCTACCCCTGCCCTTTCTTTTTCTCTCAAATGAATGAACAAAATACATTTTTTTAATTCTTCTAAAAGAAGGAAAAAGGGTGAAATTTCCATCATTGTACTTATTTTATGGAAATAAGACGAAAAAAGGAGTATGCTCATGATGGGAATTTGTATTGGTGTGTAGTACCTCTTAGCTTCATGATTTTGATTGTAAGTGCTTATCTGGGTTTCTCTTCTTGACTTGCCAAGGCTGAATCATGTATTAATAAGGGAGTAAGGGGGCACCTGTGTGGCTCAGTCGGTTAAGTGTCTGCCTTTGGCTCAGGTCATGATAGGAGGGATCAAGCCCCATGTTGTGCTTCCTGTTCCTCTGGGAGCCTGCTTCTCTCTCTCCCTCTGCCTGCTGCTTCCCCTGTTTGTTCTCTGTCAATTAAATAAAAATAAAATCTTAAGAAAAATAAATTTAAATTAAAAAAGAGACTTAAGGTAGTAGAATATACCAGAGCTCTGGTTAAGGAGAAAGGTGTACATGAGGTCCTGGAGACTGTTTTGCGGGAGGCAAGGAAAATCTAGAACAAATTTATCTAAATTAACTTTTCCTAACCAGTTCTGCCAGTTGAGGTATCTCTTTCTAGAAGAGCCACCTTATGAAAACAAGCATTTGAAAATTTAGCATTTAGAAAGGAAGAACTATTCCTTTATTCTAAAATAATATTTACAAATCAATAAATCTAAATTGGTCAATTAAACTCAGTTTAAACCACCCTGTGGTTTTTCTTCTCTTTTGGGTTTTTTGTTTTTGTTGTTGTTTTGTTTTGTTTTTTCTTATAAATTCATTTGTATACTTATTCTTATGATAATCATCCAGCTTTTTAAATAAATATTTTAAGCAGAAAACAGGTTGAGAAAATAATGCAATGAACACCACTATGTCCATTATCATAATCCAATATTTTACTTTTTGTGTGCACAAGAACCATTGGAAAGTTGCAGGTTATCATCTTTAAGGTTAATCCTACCATACAATCATACCATTATTAAGATTTCCTGATACTATCTAATATCTATCGAATACTTAGATTTTCCCGTTTGTTCCCAAAATGAAACACAACTGTGAGCCTAGAGAACAATCACCAAGATCTCTCCTCTGAGGACTAAAGTCCAGGATGAAGAGACAGTAGTGCAAACAGATAAGTAGGTACAATCAATTGCTATGATCAATATCTGTGCCTAGATAGTAAAGGAAGGAGTGTTCAGTTTTATCTGATCCTGGCTAGGGGATAAGAAATACTTGAGTCTACCAGCTGGGGAATTGTTAAAAATAGCTGATTTTTTCTTACAGATACCTTTCTTCTAGTTCTAGGTGTTTTTTGGGCAAAATCGATGTGGGGCAGATTGTAGGGCGAAAGGGCATTCTACCTTCAAGCGGCTGCTCAAGAAAGGACTGGGCAGTTCAAAATAGCCTTGGGGGAAGCAAGGCTGGGGGTGGGGCTGGTCTGAGGATACTGCTGTTGCAAGATGCATTCTGTAAAATTTGGCCAAGGGTAGGATCTTGGACCGATTCCTTGTTGTACTGAAAAATGTGAATTTTGCTCTGGTGGTTAGTGGTTCCAAATCCCTTACCACACTGCTCTTTGATTCTTAATGGAGTTTCTACCTTCAGACTCAGGAAACCTTGCTGGGGCTATTTTAGAATTTCCTTTTCTAAAAACTCCTAAGGTGATGTTGATGTTTAGCCAGGTGCTTGTGGAATGCAGCCGAAAGCAATGAGATTTGCATTTAAAATGATCTCTGTAAATAACTGCATATCTGATACTTGAAATTTGGGTGTTAAGGCTAAGAAACTGATTTTATTTAATTTTAATGGATTTAAAATTTAAAACCGAATTAAAGTAAAATATTTTTTATCAAACACAGCTTTGCTTCAGTTACCACTGCATTTTTCTTTAACCATTGAAAATTTAACTATGAATTAATTTGCAATAAGTATAAAATGTACACTGCATTTCTCAGACTTAATATAGAAAAAGCAAAATATTAATTTTTATATTGCGTATTGAAATTATATTTTTATATTGTGCCCTAAAAAGAAATATATTAAAATTTATTTCACCTGTTTCTTTTTACTTTTAAGAAATATACCTCCTAAACACTTTTTGAAATTAATTCTGTAGCCCACAATTGTATTTCCATTAGACAGTGCTTTCTTAGAATTACAGTATATGACGGTTTGGGAATCCTACAGACTAGAAACCAGTCCCAATTCTGAGGTTAATCCCCTAGGAGAAGTAGGTGAAAGATTAGGTTCTGAAAATGCTTATTACCTAACATTTATTAGAATGTGATGTCCAGGTGTGTCTGGGTAGCTCAGTCAATTAAGTGGCTACCTTCAGCTCAGGTCATGATCTCAGGATCCTGGAAACTAGCTTCTAGTTGGCTGCCCCCCTCTCCCCCCCATTCAGCAGGGAGTCCACTTCTCCTTCTGCCTCTGCCCCTCCCATTCTCTCTGCCTCACAAAAATTAATAAGATTTTTTAAAATGTACTGTTCATAAGAACTGGTACCTCTCATGTTAACTCTCCCATTAACCATGCCTACAGCATGCTATGGATATTCTTCTAAATAAATATTTGTGGAATGAACATTGAGGCAAAGGCAGTAGGAATGAAGAACACAGGATGAAAAGAAGAGGTTTCAAGTAAGACCGCTGAATTCATTGGCTGAATTTGGATGTTGAATGTAGGAAGCTAACAAGGAGATGCCTGAGTTATTATGTTAGGGGAGTTCTGGGGTTAAAGCAGGGTTGAGATAGAGATAACTCATTAACTTTTAAATGTGGTTGAGTTTTAATTGTCTAATGAAGATGTCCAGTTGGCGAATGACTTGCTGTGGGAATCATCAGCAAATAGGTGTAGACTGGAGGCCTACTTCTAGATTAGTGGGGAGCCTGGAGAGAAGGCAAAAGAAAACATGGTATAAGTGGGCAGAAAAGCCAGCAAAGGAGACTGGAAATTATGTGTTGAGAATTGAAGGGACAAGTTTGAAGATGTGAGCAATAGTATCAACCATATTCTGGCTGTCCATTGAATTTGACAATTGGGACTTCACTGGTGAGGCTTGGGCAGTTTCAATGAGGTGGTGGCAGCAGAAGCCTAATTATAGTGGGCTGAAGAGTGTGTGATAGGGATTGCAGACAATTATTTCAAGGTCATTTTTTGTAAAATGGTGCAGTGAGATGAGGGTGAGAGCTAAATACTTATGGAGGGATGGAGGGTTTTGTTTTCTTTAGATAGAAAAGACAGGAGTTTGTTATAGCCTGTGGGGAGGCATCTAGAAGGGAAAGATTTACAGATCTTGATACTTTGACTCTAGAATGTTCACTGATTTTTCTGTTAGGAATGTGTAAATATCTCTGTGCATAGCATCACCAGCTAAGTGCTAAATAAATACTCAGTATTCTTGGAGCTAATGTTCTTAGAAAGCCTAGACATAAATAGACGCTTCTTTTTTCTTTAAAGATTTTATTTATTAATGAGAGACAGAGAGAGAGAGAGAGGAAGAGGGAGAAGCAGGCTTCATGCAGGGAGCCTGATGTGGGACTCGACCCCCGGTCTCCAGAATCACGCCCTGGGCTGCAGGTGGCGCTAAACCGCTGAGCCACCCAGGCTGCTCTTATTTTTTCTTCTTAAAGGGAAACATTGAGGAAGGGATTGAGAGACAAAGTCACATGAGCAATATTGGAAAGAATGAAAATTGAAAAAAAAAGAAAGAAAGAACGAACGAACGAACGAACGAAAGAAAGAAAGAAAGAAAGAAAGAAAATTGAAATCTTTATTAGTACTTTGTAGAATCATGAATTAACTAGTTATCTGATGGCCTCCTGGATGGAGTTGGGTAAGGCAAGGTCCTTGAATTTATCTTTGATCATGAGGGAGCATTCCAGGCAAAATGACTTGATAGAGGCTAAACCCTAGTGGAAAACAGGATTTGTCCTAAGACCAGGCTCCTGAAATCTTGAGCATTTAAATGCCCTAAAAAAAAGGTATTTGGAGCCTACCTTCCCATGAAACTTGACAGGTTGTGAGTGCATATAAATTGCATTTGTAAAATTAGTGTGATTGACTCTTGTCTGATTGAATTAGATAATTGGCAATTTTTGTATTCTTTTCATTATTTTTTAAAAGTTAATGTGGAACTTCACTTTGGGGTATTATTTGATACCTATAAGTTTTTGGTCACTTGACTGACTGAGTTAGAGCATGCAACTCTTGATCGCAGGGTTGTGAGTTGAAGCCCCACATTGGGCATGGAGCCTACTTAAAATTAAAAAAAAAAGTTTTCAATGAGCCTTCTAGTGATATGAAACTGAAATTTTTGAATAAAAAGTTAGGAAAAAGATAAATCTGATTTATCCAAAAGTAAGGAGGCTTATAGTCTAGGGAACATTAGAGAGAAAATAGTGACCTCTGATCATATCCTCAAGAGTTGGATTGTAAATTGGATTCTAATTTCACCTCTCCTTCATAACCTGGTATGAACCCTGTGTACACATACTGAATTTGCACAAAAGGTGGTAGTATTTTGCATAGCAATGCTATACTGTTACAACTTAAAAACAGGTGAATGAAAGTAGGCCAGTGGGTTCAGAAAAACAATAATTCACATAGTCTAAGAAAAGAAACAATCATAGGAATTGAGTTGTTCTTTTATGTTTTAAGCATCTGTGGTAATCTTAGGTCAGTAAACATTACTAAAAATTAGTAACAAATGGAATTCATCATAAATGTTAATTATTAAAGAGCAGTGCCTTGGGGCTAAACACTAAGTTCTCGAAAGAGACACCTCTGGTTTGATTCTGGCTCTGAGAGTATTGATTTGACTTTGCCTAGTTACTTAACCTTTCTAAACCTTATCAGGAGAATGGAAATACTCTTACACTTAGTAGGAGAAGCAAAGGAGAGCATTCTGATAAAATGTTAATGATAATGCCTCTTAAGTAGTCAATGCTCAATATATTAATAATAACTACTAATAAATATTCTTTTTTCTTAATTGTGAATTTGAGACTGCAATTAGTAGGTTTTGCTCTATGTTGAAGGACCTGTAGCAAAAAAGAACTACCTAATAGGTTTTTACCCCGTCAATAGTTCATTTCCACATGTAGTAAGGCCCAACAATGTGTATAAATACCTTATTTCATTTATTCTTCACAATAAACTTGCTTTCTAGTCCTGATTCATTTTAAGAGAACTGAGGTTCAAGGAGGCTTCATAGAGCGAGGACTTACTCTAGGCCACATGGTTGGTAAGTGATGGAACAGGAAAAGTAGCCAATGTTTTTCTGATTCCAATAAAGCCCCATTCTGAGAAATATAGGAAACAAGGTACTCAAAAAGTATAAAGAAGAAATTACTCTGTTCACAAGAGTTGGTTATGAACTTCAAGCATGGGTAAGGTTGTTCATGGAAAAGGTGAAGAATGAATAGGCAGTGGGTTTGGCTTTGGAATCCTCTAAATTGGAGGCTCAGGGGGACACACCTACCACCTGGGGACAGACAGAGAAGAAGGGAGTACCAAGGGAGTCCCAGATTTTAGAGTTTCAGTTGAGACTCTCTTTGGAGGCCTACAAAAGAAAGAGCAGGTTAAGGAATGATGGTATTTGAGTTAGCCATTTAAGATGTTTGAATGAGGAGGGAATCTGATAGGATGATTGCTTGAGGCAAATTGGGGGTCTGAGAGGGGTGTTTTTAGCCTTTTTGACTCAGAAGGAATTGTACTGGCTCAAAGCTCCAGAGGAAGACGTTAGGAGTAAGGACCCCTGAGACAAGAGAGGTATGGTTCTTAGGTCAGTTTTGTATACATTCAGAACCAATCTACAATCAACAAGTTTTTGGATTAAATAGAAGTTGTCCCTCCCTCTAATAATATGCTTCCCTTCCTCTGCCCCACCCTCAAGTTAAAGGATTTAATTTGGATTCTGAGACCCTGTGGCCAAATGAGGGTGGAGTTTTTGTTGGAGAATAGGAGTAAAAAAATTAGAATAGAAAAGAAGGCTGGATCTGGTGGATCGAGCGGAAAGCAACTCTTAAGGACTCTGGGATGTTTTTTCTTCAGCCCAGGCAAGGAAGAGCCATGAGGTTTTATGGCGCCAAGGTAGGACAAGTGGGACAAGTGCAGACTCAGTCCCTTAGATCCCCCCACCCCCTGCCCACCTTTTTTATGAACTTTGAACATCTTACAGGGCAGATATAGGCAAGCTGGAGAAGCAGAACAGAGGCAAAGCTCAAATATTAGGGCTACAAACTTGGTAGGGTATGTGAGCTCTTTATGCCTAAAAAAGGAAAACAGCTAAACAATTTTACTGCTGTAGGAATATAAGGTAACTTGCAAATCCCCTTTGAGGGAGGATTTGTGTGTGTGTTAAAAGTTTATTTTAGCTTTGGTGAATGGCTGGTTTATCTTTTTTTTTAATTTCAATTTGGGTTTGTTCGAAAGCAGTTGTGCAGAGCAGGAGCTGACCTGCATGCATCTGTGGGAATGTGGGAGGTCAAATACTGTATCTGGCATGATTGCATCATCAAAGTCAACATGAATGGAGCTACCAGTGGTTCTCCTGAATTTTTTCTCCAAACACTTAATTTTCAGGTTGAGAACATAAGGTCCTGTAGGTATCACTTCTAATCAGGTATGATTTGCAGGCTGCTCCTTGTCTTTTACATGTTAGTTTTTTTATTATTATTATTTATTTATTTGAGAGAGATCGAGAATGAGTTGGGGGAGGGACAGAGGGAAGAAGCAGACTTTATTGTCCACGAGGAGCCAGTTTTCCTGTCTCTCATAGGGCTCGATCTTAACAACTGTGAGATACCGTGATCTGAGCCGAAATCAAGAGTCAGACTTGCATAACTCACTGAGCCACCCAGGCAGCCCTTCTACATGTTAGTTTTTCTAAATCCTCAAAGGTGATAAAGATTGGTCCTTGGTTGCGAGTAGAGGGTGAAAAAAAATAAATTTAGCTATTATGATGGTACCACATACTATATCTGTGGAATTAAAATTTCCTGGGGAGGGCTATTAGGAAAAAAGTGTTTTAAAAAAGATTACTGGGGTGGAGATGGTAAAAAAAAAGAAAGGAAAAAAAGAAAGGAAAGACAAATTGAGAAACTGATCTGCCTGCAGTAAAGGTCTAGTCTCGTGTACCGTATGTCTCTGTACATGCTTTGAAAGGCTTTTCCATGGGATCTGAGCAGCTGTTTCTTGACACAGGAAATACAACATGTATGGAATGTGAGTGTTGGGAGAGGCGACAGTCAGATTCTGTCCAAAGGGCATACTCAGCGTTTCAGAATAAAAATACCACTTTGGTCAATACCATTTGAGCTCATTCAAGAGTGGGTGTGAGTATTACTACGATAAGAATGTGGAGAAATGAGAAAACAGGGTACTTGTCAACTATTGGACCCAGATCTGATCTAAGGTGATCAACATTCCTGTTGGTTCAGGAGTAAGAGAGGCCCAGAGCAACATAGAGCCTTGTGACTACTATAGAGTGCACACAGAGAACTGGGAGATATTGAATTAGTGTCCTTTAAATGATACCCTTGGGCACTTTTGGGGTGGTAGAGGAGGAAGAGATGAGACACCAGTGGCAGGTGGCATGAGTTTGGGTCACTAGAGTGTATATATGCTGCTTGAGGGAGTGAAACAGCCACCATTCCAATATTTGTGAAACACTTCACTTCCTTCAGAGAGATGGCATCTCTTTAAGAAAGGTAGATGTTAACAAATATTTTGAGATTCAAAGTGGTTATTCGGGAATACACCACATCTAAGCAGATTTTCCTTGATTAAAAGTCAAGGAAATCTTCAGTAAAAAATAAAAATTCATAATGTAGTTACTGGAGCCTGTTTCATGTAGTAGTTTGGGATGTTACACTCGGTGGTAGGACGGAGTCCCCTCCTTCCAGGTCAGTAATTAAGTGCATTTCTTCTTAACTCCGGCTCAGGTGTCATACTGATAATTTACAATCCACTATGGTGGAAGTATTTATACCACAAAAATTGGCCTACCCTGCAAAAGTGTTTCCTCTTCCTCAGTTCCCAATCTGGTGATTGTTGAACATTAACTAGTATTCTACTGAGTACAGTTTCTATACGACAAATGTTGACAATCTCGCATAGCCTTCCTGAATATTAGCAAATATTAACAAGTGTGTAGGTACTCCACACCCTTTCTTTATATTCTAATTTGTTTGGAATTTGGTACTACATAAACTTTTAGCTTTTTTCGCCTATGTACTAGAAATCTTTCCATAGACCGCTTTAATTTTGGCTTAAATATAAAGGAAATAAAAAATCAAAACAGTATTTAGTCAGGTCTGGGTTTAATAGTTCCCAAGCTCCTGTATCGTTCTTGACCTCCTGCTCTTCACTCATACTAGTTTTTGTATTCTTTTAGAGTTTCTTTATGTAAATATGAATATATATATTAATTCCCCATACTTTTTATTAAAATAGAAAACATTGTATATGCAGGTTCTAGATCCTTTTTTTTTTTTTAAATAAACAATATATCCTGGACATCTGCATTTTAGTAACGGAATTCTTTTTTTATAGCTGCAAGGTATTACGTAGATATACCACAGTTGAATTAGTCTGTTACAGGTGGACATTCAGGTATTATGAATTACTTGTTAAAATATACAAAACTGGGGCTCCTGAGTGGCTCATTCAGTTGAGCATCTGCCTTCTGCTCTGGTCAGGATCCCAAGGTCCTGGGATTGAGCCCCACATCAGGCTCCCTGATCAGAAAAGAGCCTGCTTCTGTCTCTCCCTCGGCTGCTCCCCCTGATTGTGCTGTCTCTGTGTCAAATAAATAAAATCTGTTAAAAAAAAATAAAATATGCAAAGTTGTCAAAACATATAATTAAGGGCAAGTATAAATAGATAGATTCTTAGCAGTGAAAATGCTGTGTCAAGGGAGAGGTTGAATTTGTAATTTTGATAATTATTGCCAAATTCCCCTCCATAGGGTTGATACCATTTTGCACTACACCAGCATTAGATGGGGGTATATATCCTCCACAACCTACTCCAAGGGTCTGGGTGGTCAAACATTTTGATGTTTGCTATTCTGATAAGTGAAAAATGTTATCTTTGCTGTTTTGATTTGCATTTTTCTTAACCCTGATCCCCTTTTACAGGGTCCACAACTTAGGGTTGTGAAGATCAAATGAGTTCCTGCAGTAAAGAGTGTATTACAATATAGCCAACATTCTTTTTAATTATAACTCTTAAAATGAGATTGTTAGTGTTCTCTCTTACTGATACCTCCTCCTTACTGTGCTAATAACTTTGGTCATAGGGTCTCATTGAACCCCCATCACAATATACATGACCTCTTCAAAAAGGACACTAAAGTTCAGGCTACATGGCATCTTTGGATCAGATGACCCCACCCCCCCGCCCCCCAGCCCACCCCATAGTGGTAAATCAGTTTGTTCTGGCCACTTAGTTTCACTAGGAACATCAAGTGAAACTAAGAGTAACCATTTTCTCAGTGTGCACACCTGTGCACATACACATACACTTATAATCACATTTAACAGTACATAAGAGTTCAGCCAGGTTGATTCCTGAAAACAGAAAATCTTACCAGCCCTACTGAAATGTAATCTATTAAATTGTTTTCTTAACGGTTAGGTTTAGTAGTTGGCAGTGTGTAGTGCATGTTCTCATGTACTTATAGACCCCATGTTTCAAACCCCTTGTTTTTAAAAAGCCATATCAGATATAGGGGCACCTGGGTGGCTCAGTCAGTTGTCTGACTTTTTTAAAGATTTTATTTATTTATTCATGAGAGGCAGAGACATAGGCAGAAGGAGAAACAGCCCTTGGGGAGCCTGATGTGGGACTTGATCCTAGGACTCCAGGATCATAACCTGAGCCACCCAGGCACCCCGAGCGTCTGACTCTTGATTTTGGCTCAGGTCATGATCTCAAGGTTGTGAGATCAAGCCCCACTTCAGGCTTCGTGCTGGGTTTGGAGCTTGATGAAGATTTCCTTTCTTCCTCTCCTTCTGCCCCTTCCTGCCTCCTAAAAAGAAAAGTTATAGGAGATACAATTAAATGATAAAGATCAGTTGTTTTTAATGAAGCTCATTAGTTAATGAGAATGTCCTATGTTGTGGCACATAAATCTTAAAAGTTACTCAACATCTTTTCTAGAGGAATGTGTACATTGAAGTTCCCGTGTCTTAGATATGCATATTTATAAAATCAAGTAAAATAAACAAACAAAAAAACCTCTTTTCCTCACATCTGTTTCCCAGCGGTAGTGGTAACTAATAGTAATGTTTTACCTACCAGCTTTCTGCAACTTGTTTATATGGGTTAATATATTTTGGATCTGTTGCCATGCAATCAGTAGATTGATATGTGTAAGTGATAGCTGCACATTATTTCAAAATATGAATGTGCATTTCTCTAGTATAAATATTATATTCCATGATAATTTGTTTGCACACATTTCTGCATTTTTAGTTTTGGTTGGTATTTGTGTAGATTAAAAAGTTGCATTTATTTTCATTTGCTTGTCTTCTAGGAAAGTCAAACAGCTTTTGAACCTGTGGATTTCCACTTAAGCAAAGAACACATTCCTGTCTTTTTCTCACTCTTCTACTGAGTCATTTACCTTTTCTTGTTGATTGTGGAAGTTCTCTTACATTACGAAAAGTAACTAACTATCTACATGTAGTATCAATTTTTTCCTAGACTATCCTTTGCCTTTACCTTTTTATGGTAGTATTTCTCCTCCCTTTTTTTTTAACAAATATAGGTATGAAGAAGTCAATACATTTTACATCCTGATTCAGTGCACGGACACATACATACACATTATTTTTTTTTACATACACATTATATAAAAGATTTGTTCCTTATTTATTTATTCATAGACACAGAGAGGGAGGCAGAGACACAGGCAGAGGGAGAGGGAGACTCAGGCTCCATGCAGGGAGCCCGATGTGGGACTCGATCCTGGGTCTCCAGGATCACACCCCAGGCGGCGCCAAACCCCTGCGCCACCGGGGCTGCCCTATAAAAGATTTACATTATAAGATTGCCTGGCTGGCTCAGTTGGAATACCATGTGACTCTTGATCTTGGGGTCATGACGGCAAGCCCCACCCTGGGTGTAGGGATTACTTAAATGAATAAAACATTTTTTTAAAATGATTTACATTGTAATACTTATTTTTACTAAATGTAGTATATTTGTATTTTTCTGTACAATTTTGTTAAGAAAAACCACTTGTTACAAAGCACTAAGTTGGTATTGGAACTTCTAGATTATGATCAACAGTTTGCAAAGAACTACATTATGGTGTCTTTGCTTTAAAAATTGTTCATATTATACATAGTTAAAATATTTTTTTTCCTTTATGGCTTCTCACTTTTTACTCTTGCTTGGGAATATTTTCCCTACTTTCTAAATTGTCTTATCTTTTTATATTTAAATTATTAATTTATCTGGAATTTTTGTTACATATTAAAAGATCATATTGCCCTTGTCGTTTTTAAGAAATTGACACTTTCTCCACTGCTTTGAAATGCCATTTTAATAATAAAAGTTTATCTGTTAATTTATTAACCTGTATATTAAAAAATTGACAATTGTTTCAGTTTAGTTTTTTTTTTTTTTAAGATTTTATTTATTTATTCATGAGAGACACAGAGAGAGCCACAGACACAGTCAGAGGGAGAAGCAGGCTCCTTGCGGGGAGCCCAATGTGGGACTCGATCCCGGGACGGCGAGATCACCCCCTGAGCCTAAGGCAGACGTTCAACCACTGGGCCAACCCAGGCATCCCAGTTTTTTAAGTTATTATTGAAATGTAATATATACAGAGAATGTATATATGAGAATTGTGTATTTTGATGAATTTTGACAAACTGAACATAACCTATGTAACCTGTGTATCCTGATCGAGAAATTAGATAATAATTTATTTCTACTAAGATTGTTTAATGTGCAAGAAAAGATTATTTAATGTTTAACTTTAGAATTGGGTAATGCTTACACATTTTATAGCTATTCTGTGCTTTGATTTAGTTTTTCCATCAATACTTCAGGTTTGTCTATGGACTCAGGTATATCATCTTCACTGAATAAGAAGTCTCCTAATCTTAATATTTTTTTCTCTTCCTGGGGTTTTAACTAGAATGTCCACAGCCATATTAAAGACTAGGAGGTGTAGGTTATCTTTACATTTGCTCCTGACAGGAGTTGGAAATGCCACTACTGTCTCAGTTCCTATGTTGTAATTTTGGATTACGTGTTTCAGGGTTTTAAAAATAGGGATTAGAAGGGAATATAGACAGTGACTGCTTAATGCATACAAGGTTTCTCTCAGGGCTGATGAAAATGTTCTGGAATTAGGTAGAGGCGATTATTGCATAACATTGTAACTATGCTTAAAAACCACTGATGTATAGTTTTCAATGGTAAAATGGTTAATCTTATTTTATGGGTATTTCATCTAAAAAATTTTTTTTTCATCTAAAAATTTTTTAAAAGGAATTATACTGTTCCACTAAACGTAATGGCTAAAGTGAAAAGACAGAGCATACTAACTGATAATAAGAATGTGCAACAATTAGAACTGTCATAATTACTGGTGGGAGTGTATGTTGGTAACCATTTTAGAAGATTCATTGGCCTTTCTACTAACGCTGAAGATAACATACACTTACACACTTGATGACCTAGTACTTCCACTCCACCCAATGTGTATATGTTCACCAAATGATAGCAATAGTATATTATAGTGGTATACTTACAATACTCAAAAACCAAGAATTAATTCAACTGTCCATCCACAGTAGAATCAATAAGCATGTTATAGTATATTCAATCAATGAATTACTATACAACAATAAGAATCAATGGACTGCAAATACACTTAACATGAATGAACCCCAAATATAGTTTTGAGTGTGAAAGGAAGTCAGTTACTTAAAGTTTGGAAATAAGCAAAAGAGATCTATGGTAGATGTCAAAACAATGGCAACCCTTTGCCAGTGGACTGATGACTAGATGGGAATTTCTTGGCTGGAACTTGGGCGCTTAGGGGTTCATTTGTGAAAAAATCAATAAGCTATACACTTAGGATTTGTACGCTTTTCTGTGTGTATTATTTATTTCAGTACAGGTTGCATTAAGATAATAGATATTGCCTATTGAATGGTACCAACATAAAAATAGTTTAAAGATTTATTTGGAGGAGTGCCTGGGTGGCTCAGTCATCCAACTCTTGATTTCGGCTCAGGTCATGATCTCTGGGGTTGTGAGATTGAACCTGCATCAGTGTCTGCCCTGAGCATGGAGTCTGCTTAAGATTCTCTCTCTGGGGCACATGGGTGACTCAGTTGGTTAAGTGTCTGCCTTTGGCTAGAGTCCTGATCTTGGGGTCCTAGGATCAAGTCCCCCATTGGACTCCCTGCTTCTCCCTCTGCTCCTCACCCCACTTGTGCTCTCTGGCTCTCTCTCTGTCAAATAAATAAAAGCTTTAAAATTAAAAAAATAAATCTACCTATACTATTTATTAAGTTTTTCCGTCTGCCTTTGCCTCCCAACCCCCCCTTACACTTGTTCTTCTCTCTCTCTAAAAAAAAAAGTATTTTGAAAAACAAATACATATGCCAAAATATTACCAGGTATGAGTTAATGATAGTTTGTACTTCATTTTTCCCCCCTACACACTCCTTTTGGTATTTTATTGAAAATAAAAAGCAAAAGTAGTATCTTTATCAGGGGCATTACCTTTAGTTCCTGTAAATTATAAAGTTCCTGTGGCTCTTACTCCAATATTTGCATAAATATTATGAGATATTTCTGTGTTTATTTTGTAGGCAGATTTTGACAACAAATCAGTAAATGGCCTCAAGTCAGAATCCATGGAATACAGGAGGAGTTATGGGGGGGAACAGAGATTGGAATTAAACCCACCTCCCCTCGAAAATGTAACCAAAAATGAAGAAAGTATGACAGGTATTGAAGTGGAGAAGTGGACGCAAAACAAGAAATCACATTTAACCGATCATGTCAAAGGCGAATTTAAGGCAATTGTGACAGAAGCTGAAAAATTTAAAAATTCTGAAGATGACAAGAAAAAAGTCCTCCTTACTGACTTAATTGAGCCTCAGAAATTGTTTGCACAAACTATAAGAAACGGCATTAAAAATGTACACTATTTACCAACCGAAACAAACGTGTCTTTTAAAAAATTCAATATTGAAGAATTTGGCAAGGCATTTGAAAACAACTCCTATAAATTCCTGAAAGACACTGCCAACCATAATGCCATGAGTTCCATTGCTACTAGTGCGAGCTGTGATCATCTCAAGGGGAAAAATAATGTTTCAGTCTTCCAGAAGCCTGGCTTTAACTGCAAGTCTTTTCCAGATCCTACAACTTTCAACTTAAATAGTCATACTAGTACACACAATGAAAGTGATCAACCCAAATCTCTAGATAATATACCAAGTAAAGACCCAAAAGATGGATCTCCAGTTCAGCCAAGTCTTCTATCCCTGATGAAAGATAGGAGATTAACACTGGAGCAAGTGGTGGCCATAGAAGCTCTGACTCAACTGTCAGAAGCTCCATCAGAAAATTCCTCACCATCAAAGTCAGAGAAGGATGAAGAAACAGAACACAGAACAGCAAGTTTGCTTAATAGTTGTAAAGCTATCCTCTATTCTGTAAGAAAAGACCTCCAGGACCCAAACCTGCAAGGGGAGCCAGAAAGCCTTCATCACTATCCATCTTTGGAAAAGCCGACTTCATGCAACACGGTGGTGTTCAATGGCCAAAACATTTCCAAGTCACACCACAACTCAGCTGCTAACCAGGCACCTACCAAGTCACAGGAATGTCCAAAAGCCACAAATTCAATAACTCTTTTTATACCAAATTCAAATTCATCTAAAATTGACACCAATAAAAATGTTGCTCAAAGTGGAATTACTCTTGAGAGTTCTAAGAATTTGCATCAGTTGCCACCAGCAGGTGATAAATTGGGGTATTGTAACCAATCACTGGCCAGCAGTAAAAAGATAGACTTAAAAGACGATCCATCATGTCTAAATACAATACACAGCAAAATAGAGGAAGATGTTGCAACACAGTTAACACAACTTGCGTCCATAATTAAATTCAATTATATAAAACAAGAAGACAAAAAGGTTGAGAGTACACCAACAAGCCTCGTTGCATATAATGTACAGCAAAAATGTAGTCAGGAGAAGGCCACAATACAACAGAAACCACCTTCCAGTGTACAAAACAATCATAGCTCATTATTGACAAAGCAAAAGAACACAACACAGAAAAAGACAAGAGCTACCCCATCAAGAGATCGGCGGAAAAAGAAGCCTGTAGTCATAAGTTGTCGAGAAAATGACCAGAAAAAGCAGGAACAGTTGTCATATGAGTATAGTAAATTACATGACATTTGGATAGCATCTAAATTTCAAAGATTTGGTCAATTCGGTCCACATGATTTTCCCATTCTGTTGGGAAAAATTCCTCCTTTAACCAAAGTATGGAAACCACTGACTCAAACGAGTTCAGTGTTAGAACACAAAAAATTGTTTCCTCCACTCACTCAGATAAAATTTGAGCGTTATTATCCTGAATTAGCACAGGAAAGAAACATGAAGGTTGAACCGTTGGATTCTCTCCCAATATGCCAGTTAAAAACAGAGTCCAATGAGCAGGCGTTTACAGAAAAAGTATATAGTTCTCAGGTACAGCCAACAGGGAATGTCAATCAGAAAGCCCATCCTTTACTCCAGACCTCCTCTCCAACTAACCAGTGTGCTAATGTAATGACCGGCGATGACCAAACACAGTTCCAGCGGGATGTTCAAGACCAACTCATGCATCAGAGACTGCCAACATTGCCTGGTATCTCTCATGAAACCCCCTTACCAGACCCAGCACACATTCTCAGGAATGTAAATGTGGTATGTTCAGGTGGAATTACAGTGGTTTCTACCAAGAATGAAGAGGACGTCTGTTCATCTAGTGTTGGAGCATCAGAATTTTCCCCAGTAGACAGTGCACAGAAAAGTTTTAATGATTATGCCATGAACTTCTTTACCAATCCTACAAAAAACCTGGTGTCCACAACAAAAGATTCTGATTTGCCAACCTGCAACTGTCTTGGTAAGTGTGTGCACATATAGCTGAGTGCATGTGCACCCGCATGTTTGTGTGTGTGTGTGTGTGTGCGTGTGTGTGTGTGCTTTGTTTACCTCCATTAATTGCCTCGTTGTGACCAGGTCAATTTTGGGTTATCTTTTACATGTGGCAACTTTGCCCCATTCATATCCTAGCTAAAATGGAGTAGATTCTATACCCATTTTTCTGGGGGACCTTGATTACTTTTGCTCAAATAATTAGGAAGTTTAACTCATAATTTCGAAATTTCAACAAGTGGAAAATTTGCTCATTTCTCTCAGCTAAATTTCTCCTAAGTTATTTATTGTACATATCATAAGAATGAATTCCTTTATTATCTATCCTATATTAAAAAAATTTCAACCTCTAAGCATTTTGTTTAAAAAAAAGTTTTATGTGAGATATAAAATACATGCAGAGAATATAAAATGTATGTGCAGCCTAACAAATAACTAAAAATATCTATAATTGCCACCCTATGCAAAAACTGGAAATGGTTTCTTTCTTTTCAATGACAGTGCTTTTCTGCTATGTGATACAAAGGATGTCTAGATATGAAAAAAATCCCTAGTCCTGGCCATTGATGAATTTGTGAACCTTTTGAAATATTAAAATATGAAATTGTTGTATAATATCGATTGTCTATAAAAAACAAATAAGCATATGCAACTAGCTGATTTATGGAACAATTCATAACTGATATTTATTTTGCGCCTTAGGAGTTATTGCAAGTGAACATCTAGGAACTAATAATTAGAATTTTTATTGTGTTAAAAGTCCTGGGAAAATCTTAGGCTCTTTTTTTCTTTTTTAAGATTTTATTTATTTGTTCATGAGAGACACACAGAGATAGAGACAGAGACACAGGCAGAGGAAAAAGCAGGTTTCCATTGAGGGAGCTGGATGTGGAACTCCTCCCAGGACTCCAGGATCACGCTCTGAGCCCAAGGCAGACGCTCACCCACTGAGCCACCCAGGCATCCCCTAGACAGGCTTTATGAGAAATTTGCTCAGTATTTGAAACACAAGAAATGCTGAATTTCAACCTTGTACTGATTAGTCACTATCTATGGTAAAATTTCATGTAAGTGCTCAAATAAAAGAATTAATTTATTCTAATGTAGCTGTAATAGGGAAATTAAATAGATTGTGTCATTAAAGTTTGTTAGGCTGCTCATGCCCTCATTATTTCAGCTTTTATATGAGGATTTTTGAGGACAGAATTTGTGAAATAAACCTATTTGGGTTCAAAATAGGTTAATTATTAAAAGTCTTATTTAAAAAAAATTTTAAATATAGCTCCAAATCACAAAGATTTAAGATTGCCTTGAACATTGGAAGCTTTTTTCCCTGAAGTAGGTGTTTCATAAGTACATTGCAAAATGGGCAAATGATTATTTGAAAGGATAAACTATATCATTTTTTCTTAAATCACAGGAGAAAAAATAGTGAAGTGTAGCAATGACCTTTTGCTCTCGATTATCTAAAGTGATACTTTGAAATCAATCCTTCCATTTCTCCACTCATCATTCATCACAGTTATGACAGCCTACCACATGCCAGGTCCCAGGGATATGCTCTTTTTAGAAGGATCTCATAATATGAAAAGGGTGACAATGCTGAGTGGGGTTCAACTGGGAGAATGAGAGTTTCCTGGAGCAAGGACAGAAGAGTGTAGCAAGGATGACTCCTCCTATTCCAGATCTTTAATGCAGGTCTGAAACTGTACTATGACCTTGACTTGTCATATTCAAAACATGCCTACAAAGGGAAGATGTGTTATCTCCATTTTACAAGTGAAGAAACTAAGTCACATAATTTACTAGTCATAATTTACTAGTAAATTATTAAACTGGAATTCAAAACAGTCTCAACTTCAGAGCCTATGTTTGTACCCTTCTTGCTCTTGTTTCAAAAATCTGAAGAAAGGGACAGTATTTTTCTAAATATCATTACAAATGGAAAAAAGATCTCTAATTTAAAATGCCATTAAAATGTATATACCTGATCTAGTCTTATTTTACTGTGTGCATAATGTCAGAACAATTGTTTAGTTTCAAGACTTTTTCCTTATATATTACATAATAATGTACATAGTCACCATGTAGTAGTTGAGACACCCAGGCATTTAAAGTTTATTGAGCATCTACAGTGGACCTGTGATTGTTTAATGAATTGTCACATATTTTTCTGTAATCTTTGCATGTGAGGTTACTATGCTTTTTGTATAGAAATAGGAACTTAAGAAAAACAAAAAAGCAGGGGTGCCTTGGTGGCTCAGTTAAGCATCCGACTCTTTTTCAGCTCAGGTCTTTATCTCCAGTTCTGAGTTCAGGCTTCATGTTGGACTTCACACTGGGAATGGTGCCTACTTTAAAACAACAACAACAAAAAAGCAGACTCACTCAGAAATTATCCCAAGTGGAATGATCATATCTAAAAGATTTCCATGGAGAGACACCTGGGTGGTTCAGTCGGTTAAGCATGTGGCTCAGGTCTTGATCTCAGGGTCGTGAGATGGAGCCTCGCATCATCTCCATGCTGAGTGTGGAGTCCACTTGAGATTCTCTCCATCTGTCTCTCCCCTTGCTCGTGCATGTGCTCTCTTTAATCTTTAATTAAAAACAAGATTTCCATGGATGTATTGTGTTCTAGCAAAATAAGAGTGATTAACCTCTGGATCATGGTTCCTCAATTTGAGCACTATTGGCATTTTAGATAAGGTAATGCTTTGATGTGTAGGGGGACTGTTGTCTGCATCCTAGCCTGTTTAAGTGGGATTCATGCCCTCTACCCACTGGATACAAGTAAATACACACACACACCTGCCCAGTTGTAACAACCAAAAATATTTGCCAAATGATCGCTCAGGAAAAATTGCCCCTGGTTAAGAACCACTGCTCTAGATGATCATTAATAAGTTAAAATCTGTTCAGTGTATCTTAGGAAGCCACAGAAGTAATCCTATGTTGTAGCTGATAACCAGTCAAAATGGTTAAATAATCACCTTTCATTATAGGGGCACCATGGCAAGAAATGCATTCATCGGCGATTCTAGTTAGACGTGATTCTAAGAGGCCAAGTTAAAAATACTGTTTTTGAGAAACCCGTAATTCATACAAAATTTAAAGTAGTACAGTGGTGCCTGTCTGGCTCAATTTGTAGAGCATGCGATCTAGAGTTGTAATCTCAGGGTGGTATTGAGTCCCGCATTGAGTGTAGAGTTTGCTTAAAATTAAAATCTTTAAATGATAACAATGTTAAAGATTTTATCTATTTACCAGAGACACACAGAGAGAGAGAGAGAGAGAGAGAGAGAGAGAAAGGATGAGCAGGGTGGGTCGGATAGAACAGGCAGCCTGACCTGGGGCTCTATTACAGGACCCAGAGATCATGACCTCAGCCAAAGGCAGATGCTTAACCAACTGAGCCACCTAGGTGCTCAATGTTTGTAAATATTGGTTTAACGGTTTTATTGTTTTCCACTATATAAGCATCCCTTAATTTATTCAACCTATCATTTAGTGACAGATGCTAAGTGTGTTTCTATTTTTGGTATTACAAATAATTGTGACAAAGAACATTCCTGTGTGCATTTGCATTATAAATATATAATTATGTGACTGTATAGGAGAATAAATTCTTAGAGGTGCGGTTGCTGGGCTCAATTTTAATAGGATTCTGAGCAAAGCTTTTAAAGATGTATTGCTCTTAGATAACTTTTAATTTTGCATTTCAATTATTAATAGATTTCTTTCAAAGCAGGAGATAGAATAAATATGACCCACATCTTAAATATTTCTTTTCCTCTTCTGATGCTTAGAGGAAGCATGAAATAGTGCCCGCAAGAAAGGAACAAGTTAAATTCTAGGGCCTATTGTCCTAGACTTTAATTATTAAAGTTTACCAAAACCTTGTCAAGATAAATTTTTCTGAGTTGATAAAAAAAAAAAAAGAATTAATAAAAATAGCTCCTCCTTGCCCCTATGCAATTCTGTAAAGGTCTTTGGGTCTAATAATCTTATTCCTTCCACAGATCGAGTTATACAAAAAGACAAAGGCCCATATTATACACACCTTGGGGCAGGACCAAGTGTTGCTGCTGTCAGGGAAATCATGGAGAATAGGTGAGGAAATATCCTTCCCTGTTAAAATCATTCATTATTGTACACCTGACTCAATGTAGAGAGACCATCTCCTGGAACAAATGAGAAGTAAATGGCAAACTCAAGAGTATAAGTCGGATGTTTCCTAGGGCCCAGGAAAAGAATAGCATCCTGGTGTCCCTGCTGAGGCACTCATCACATAAGCCTTTGGGCACTCAACAAGACACTTACAAAGCAAGGCTGTCTTTGTTAAATCCAGAAATACTTAATTTTTATATCATTGTATAATGGTAGAAATAGTTAAAATTACCTCCTTCAACACTGCATTCGCACTCCTTATGCTTATCTTTGAGCCAGTCCATTTTTTTAAAGAAGTGATTTTTAAGGATAAGTAAACAGAACGGAATATTTAAAATATCTGCCACACAAAAGTAATTTTTTAACAAATGTAAATTTTAATGAACAGGGTATTTGATTTCTGTACTTACGTAAATTTATATCTTCTGTACCTTCAGATGTTAAAAGATGTATCACATTTGCAATTATTTTCCCTTCACTGTGCTTTGTACTCAGGTATGGTCAAAAAGGAAACGCAATAAGAATAGAAATTGTAGTGTATACGGGGAAAGAAGGAAAAAGCTCTCATGGGTGTCCAATTGCTAAGTGGGTAAGTATTTTATACTTACACGTTTTTCAAACATGAATTTATTCCACATATAAAATCAATTTATTTTCCATGAAAATGGTGACTAGAAAAGTATCCACTGTCATTGTTCCCTAGGAAATAATAAAGAAGCTATCTGTCTTAGCCTGTGTAATTTATGTTAAATGAACAAAAGTTTACAGTTATTACCAAGTGACCTTCATCTCCCCAAGGTCCCCATGTTTACCAGCTTATTGTGTACTTTTCGAGATCTTCTAATGCAGTTATAATTGGATAGCATAAGTAAATGGTGTTAAACTATACAGTGTTTTATATCTTTTATCTGTTTTTGTATTTTGTAATTATTTCCAAGTTCTTATCCATAGGACCACCTTAATGAGAGTCCTACTATTCTGAAAGCAAAATTAATTTTTTATGACATACCGCCAAAACTATTTCCATGACTTTGAGTTTTCTAAAAAATGCAGAACCATAAGAACTGGATTCAATTTCTTTAGGAAGTTGTCAAGTGAAAAACAAGTTCATAGCCAAATGTGTATATTCAATAAAATATTCATATCCACAGGGATATTAATCAGTGGATTTGGAATTTTTGAACATAGAATCATTTGAGATCCCTGTTCTATCATTTGTTAATAATGATGGTGTAAAAAAATTTTTTTTAAATGGTGATGGTGGTAAGAATAATAAAATGATAGCAATTACCTTTTGTTACACATCAGGCACTAGGTTAAGAATTTGGTAAACATTTGCCTCATAAATCCTCACAGAGGGGCTCCATTATGATTTTGAATAAGGTAAAGGTCATTATTTGCATACCTCTTTTGGAGAAATTAAAAACATTAAAAGCAAAATGGCAATGGGATTTAAACCCAGGTATTCCTAAAGCAAGACAATTGCCACACCCATAGCTACTCTAGTGGTAGACTTTCTCTTGGTTACTTTTCAACCTTTCAGAGATGACTGGCAGTTACAAGCACAAGAGCTGTATACTCCACACTAACTACTTTAGAATGCTTTGTTTCCTAAATCTGTTTGGAGCACTTAGTCTTGTCAAAATACACATAGGCTCGGAGACCTGGAATTTACCTTGTTCGGTTATCCTACATATAGTAAAGTCCACAAATCTTAAGTGTACATATCAAGGTTATTCCTCATGTGTATAACACTACCTGGATAATGATACAATCACTTTCACCACCCAGAAGGCTCCCGCATGGCCTGTCCCAGCCAATGATTCCACATAAAGATAACTACTCTTTTGATATTTATCTTCATATCTTTTTTTTTTTTAATGAACTTCACATAACTGGAATCATAGAGTATATGCTCTCTTGTGTCTCTTTTCACTCAACATTCATAGAACAGGGATCTAATGGCTGGGGTTCCAACAGCCATCTGGAAGCTTAAATTGACTTGATAGGGGAAGATATGTGCTAAGTTAGTGGGAAGAAAGATAAGAGCCTGAGTCCCTGGTGATACCAGTAGAGTTGCCAAACCAACCTTAGCCCTTTCTAAATCTGAATTTCTTAATATTAGAGGGAAAAAAATTTTTTGTGGCTTATTTAAAACCTGTGATTTGCGAGTTTTCTGTGATATGAAATAAAATCAAGTAAGTACCAATTAAGGTAAATTGTCTTCAATTTGTTAAGTGTGGATGAATTTTGGAAGAAAAAGAAACATTTCAGAATGCAAAAAATAAGTGAAGAAACTTGTGAACATTAAGTACTTTCTATTGATTGCCAGGCCCTAGGTTAGATATTGGAGGAGGCAAACATAAATAAGATCTACCAGGCATTTCATTTTGTAGATGGACAGAAGCTGGCCCAGTTTTATCAGCCAGGGTGAGACTAGACTTGCGGACTACAATTTATCCTCCAGGAACACATTTGTTTTCTAGGGTCACTTTGCCTCAAAAACTAAATAAAATTTCCTTAAAATGCTCCCCAACTAGTTTTAAATTACTATTTCCGCATTTCGTGAATCAGTCTGTTGTCCTGTCAAGCACTGATTTTCACACTGTGTTAACTCTGTTATGAAGGTACAGCCTTTTCTCAGTCCCCCACAAAACATTCATATCTGTCTCTAGGTGTAACAGTTTGGGTGAAGATGTATGTAAACAACAGCTAGAGTGATGAGGTTTATTCTTTTGTTTTATTCATTCTTTTGAAAAAGTAATACAGTTTATTCAAAACATTTTAAAGTAGGAAATAATGTATAGATTGCCCACTTTTCTATTGGATTATTAGTCTTCTATTGATTTTAAAGGAGCCCCTTTAAAAAATTGATGTTTGTGATAAGAGTTGCAGATGGATTTCCACAATTTGTCATTGTTTTTAACATCTGGGTTTTTTTTTTTAACATCTGGGTTTTTTAAATGAAATTTTTACATTAAAGTTTTTTTAAAGATGAAAAACACTTTTCACCAATTCTTTTGTGATTTTAGTGTATTATGTCCTTTTAAATTTTATTTATTTATTTGAGACCGAGATAGTGAGAGACAGCTCAAGCATGTGGGTTGGGAGAGGGTGAAGCAAGCTCCTCACTGAGCAGGGAGCCTGATGCGGGGCTCAATTCCAGGACCCTGGGATCATAACCTGAACGGAAGGCAGCCACCTCACCAACTGAGCCACCCAGACACTCCAGTGTACTGTATCTTAGTTAGAAAAATCTACCACTTGTAGATTATTAAAAAAACTTTTCATTTTCTTTTTATTGTATTTTAATGATTTTGTTTCTTTGCATTTAACTATTTTATTCATTTTTTTGTGTGTAGAATATTAGTAACAATATTTTTTCAGATGACTACCCAGCCAGCCAAAACCACTTACTTAATTGTTCATCTTTTCTCTTCTGATTTGTATTTGTTTGTGTTAGTAGATTTTCAGTTCTTTTCCCCTCATGTTATGTATCTCCGATATAAGCATCAAATTACTCTAATTATTTAGGGTTTATGTTTTCATATCTGATAGAGCTAATTCCTCCTTTTAATTCTTCAGAAATTTCTTGACAATTCTTGCTTTGTTGATTTTTCCATAAGTTAATAATCATCTTAACTAGTTGCAAGAATAAAGTCCTATTGGTATTATAATGGAACCATGTTGCACAGAAAACTTGGAGAATTTACTTTTTTTTTTTTTAAGATTTTATTTATTTATTCATGAGAGACAGTGAGAGGCAGGCAGAGAGAGAAGCAGGCTCCATGCAGGGAGCCCGACATGGGACTCAGGATCAGGCCCGGGCTGAAGGCGGCGCCAAACCACCGAGCCACCCGGAGAATTTACTTCTTGATGTTTAGTCTTTTTTTTTTTTTCTAATTTTTATTTATTTATGATAGTCACACACACACAGAGAGAGAGAGGCAGAGACATAGGCAGAGGGAGAAGCAGGCTCCATACACCGGGAGCCCGACATGGGATTCGATCCCGGGTCTCCAGGATCGTGCCCTGGGCCAAAGGCAGGTGCCAAACCGCTGCGCCACCCAGGGATGCCTTGATGTTTAATGTCCTAGGCAGTAGACCTTTCCATTGGCTAATGCCCTCTTTTGTCCTTCAGAGGTGCTTGGATTTTTTTTTTTTTTTTAAGATTTTATTTATTTATTCATGAGAGACACAGAGAGAGAGGCAGAGACACAGGCAGAGGGAGAAGCAGGCTCCATGCAGGGAGCCTGATGGGGGACTTGATCCCGGGCCTTCAGGATCACGACCTGAGCCAAAGGCAGATGCTTAACCGCTGATCCACCCAGATGTCCCTGATTTTTATTTTATTTTTTTTAAGGAATCTCTACACTCAACATGTAGAAAACCCCAAGTCCTAAGGTCAAGAGTCATATGCGCTGCCAATTGAACCAGCCAGGTGCCCCCCTTTCAGAGGTGTTTTAAAGTTTTGTTCCTCAATATGACATATTGCTTGTTTTTCACTTTATTTTTTTGTGTGTCGGAAGTACAATTGTGTAATCCATAATGACAAATTTATATTCTCCTTTCTAAATTTTATATTATTAATTTCTTTTTCATTTAATATAGTCAAACAGACTAACTCTAGTTTTATATTGCTTTAAATAATGACCTCCTTATCTTGTTCCTCTCATTAGTGGGAACTTTCCAGGGCTTTCTCATGATTGGGTCATCAGGGAAGGCCTCTCTGAGAAGGGAACATAATCTCAGAGGAGTCCAATAATTTTGAGTTTGTGGAGAATGGAACTAGGTGAGGGTAAAAAGGTATAGGCAGAAACCAGGGCATGAATGGTTTCGTATACCATAGTGTTCTGAGTTTGGGTTTTAGTACATGAATAACATGAAGCATTGAAGTATTTCGGTTAGGGTTGTGTTATCTATCTGGTTTGTGTTTCATAAAGAGCATTCTAAAGAATTAATTGACAGTGTATTAGTTATCTGTTGCTAATTAATAGGTACTCAAATTTAGTTGCTCTGAACAATAAACATTTATTATCTCATAGAGTTTTTATGGGTCAGGAATATGACAGTCAGGGCACCTGGCTGGCACAGTTAGTAGAATATGCAAGGGTTTTTTGTTGTTGTTATTTTTGTTTTTGTTTTTTTTTTAGGATTTATTTATTTGAGCATGTGAGAATGAGTGAGCTGGAAGAGGGACAGAGGGGAAAAAACTCAAACTTCTGAGTGCATACCCAAATCAAGGCTCAATCTCATAACCTGAGGCAAAATCAAGAGGCTGTGTTTTAGCCGATTGAGACACCCAGGCGCCCCTGGGCATGTGACTCTTAATCTCTGGTCGGTACTTCAAGCCCAAAAAAGTTAAGAATCTGAGAACAGTTTAGCAGAGTGCTTCTGGAAGAGGATCATGAGGTTGCCTTCACCTGAAAAATTTGACTGGGGACTATGTAGTGGAGCTGGACGGGTCACTACCCAGGTCATTGGCAGGAGGGTTTTCCTTGATGTCTGTTTGCTAGAAACCTCAATTTCTTACCATAGTACTACTTTTTTTTTTTTTTTTTTAATATTTTATTTATTCATGAAAGACACAGACAGAGGCAGAGGGAGAAGCATGCTCCATGCAGAAAGTTCGATGCAGGACTCTATCCCGGGACTCCAGGATCACACCCTGAACCAAAGGAACATACTCAACCGTTGAGCCACGTAGGCATCCCTTACCATAGTACTAAAGTGTTTCCACATGTCATGGCAGCTTAGTTTTCCCCATAGTGAGTCAATGAAAAGATAACAAGCAAGAAACCACAATGTCTTTTATGACATTAGCCTTAGAAGTTCCTACACAAGTGAGCCCTATTCAGTGTAGATAGGTTCTCTGCAAGAGTCCCAATACCAGGTGGTGGCAGTCATTGGGGACACCATGGAGATGGCTACCACAATATTCCATATCTCTTTTTCACTAAAAATATCAAAGTTAAAGACACTACATTAGCATCATAAAGTATATCTTAGCCTTGTCCAATCTCTAATATTTAATATATAGTACATCTGGGACGCCTGGGTGGCTCAGTGGTTAAGTGTCAGCCTTCAGCTCAGGGCATCATCCGGGGTCTTGGGATTGAGTCCTGCATCAGGCAAGTCCTTTGTGCATCTTTATTCACAAAATAATGCTGTAAAGTATTAGCATTTTTCATTATGTAATATATCAACAAAAAATTCACAAAGCATAAATGAACAGTTTACGTTTAATTATAAAAACTCATGAAGTGGGATCCCTGGGTGGCGCAGTGGTTTAGCGCCTGCCTTTGGCCCAGGGCGAGATCTTGGAGACCCGGGATCGAATCCCACGTCGGGCTCCCGGTGCATGGAGCCTGCTTCTCTCTCTGCCTCTCTCTCTCTCTCTCTCTCTCTCTCTCTCTCACTGTGTGCCTATCATAAAAAAAAAAAAAAAAAAAAAAAAAAACTCATGAAGTAACTACCCAATGCACAAAAATAGAGCATTCTTAGATTCCCAGAAGCCCTAAGAAGTTCCCATCCTGACTTTTGTGTTCGTAATTTTCTTGCTTTCTGGGGTGCCTGGGTGGCTCAGTTAGTTAAGCTTCTAACTCTTGGTTTTGGCTCAGGTCATGATCTCGTGGGTCATGATTTTGTGCATGGGTTGTGGGATTCAGCCCCTTGTCAGGCTCCCTCTCTGCCCTTCCCCCTTCTCACACACTCGGGCTCTCTCCCCTTCTCTCTCAAATAAATAAATAAATCTTAAAAAAATTTCTTGCCTTTTTCTTCCACATACGTGTTTCCTAACAGTGTAGTATTGTTTTCCTTTTTTCATTTTATCTTGCCCTTCCATAGTACCTTACACATATGCTGAAATAGAGATTAGTTCCCAATATCTGGCACTGATAGTTGACATAGATTCATTAATCTATATCTGTTAAATAATTCTGAATCCTTTCCTTTCTTGCCCATTAAGTAGCAAAGGGTAAAAATATCCTTAGGATGTGGCAGCTGGCTCTCCCTAGAGTAAGTGATCCAAATGAGAACAATGTAATTAGGTTAAGTGGTGGGATTTTGGAAGATCCTTCCTCCTTGCCTTACTTTTTCCTTTTTTTTTTTTAATTTTTTTTTCCTTCTTGCCTTTCAAACCTTCTCTTATGTAATAATCATTATACTGATAGAATTTAGTATATACATCTTTTTTTTCTAATGAAGGCAAATATGAAATTTATAGTTCAAAGATTTTGGTAGTAACTTCCTGTTGCCATTATTGATTTTAGTCTTCAAAGATTCTTAGGTAGAAAAAAGTATTTTCCATGAATCATTGGTAGCAAAATTAGTTTTTATTTTCCCTATTGCAGTATTTCTTTCAGAATAAATAGAACATTTCAATACACAGTGATACATATCTGGCACTTTTCGCAAATACAAAAACAACCCGGAGATGAGGAATGAAGTAAAGCACAGTTTCTAAGCAACTTAATGAAAATTTTGATATCTACTAGTGACAAGGCAAAAGTATAATCTTTTTTTTTTTTTTTTTTGCAAAAGTATAATCTTGATAACAAAACCAAGAACTGATTTTGTATATCTGTGAAAAAGAAAAGCTAGGACTTAAATCTTTTTCTTTTTTTTTTTTTTTTTAAGATTTTATTTATTTATTCATGATAGACATAGAGAGAGAAGCAGAGACACAGGCTGAGGGAGAAGCAGGCTCCATGCACCGGGAGCCTGATGTGGGATTCGATCCCGGGTCTCCAGGATCGCGCCCTGGGCCAAAGGCAGGCGCCAAACCGCTGCGCCACCCAGGGATCCCAAAGCTAGGACTTATAAATGATTAAATGTTAGAAAAATCAAAGTATTAATCCAACTTCCTTTTTTCCAAGCTTTGCAAGTTATCTTACTTAAAATATTCATATGTTCATTGCTAATGCCCGAAGTGCTACCCAGCAGTCAACACTGAATAAATTTTTGTTGAGTGATTGAATATAGAGCTTTAATGGGACTGATTTAGAATATGGTATATTTTGAATTTGAATTGGTATCTTAGAATAGTTTTGCTGTGGTATTCATTATTGGCTCTTTTCTGAAGCATGAGAACATTGAGTGTTAAAATTGATAAAGTTGCCTATCAAAAAATTGAACTTTGGATAGAGGTTAAATAAAAATTGAGTGAAAAGATTAGGTCTCCATAGTCTACATACTTTTTAGGACTCCATAGATTATTTTGAATAGCACTAGCAAAATTAAGTCTTATATGGATGTTTTATGCAGGAATGAAGTAAGAGGAAGATCAATCATTTTATTTTTTTATTTTTTAATTTTTTTTTTTAATTTTTTTTTTTTATTTATTTATGATAGTCACAGAGAGAGAGAGAGAGAGAGGCAGAGATACAGGCAGAGGGAGAAGCAGGCTCCATGCCCCGGGAGCCTGACGTGGGATTCGATCCCGGGTCTCCAGGATCGCGCCCTGGGCCAAAGGCAGGCGCCAAACCGCTGCGCCACCCAGGGATGCCTTATTTTTTTATTTTTATTTATTTATTCATGACAGAGAGAAAGGCAGAGACACAGGCAGAGGGAGAAGCAGGCTCCACGCAGGGAGCATGATGTGTGGGACTCGAAACCGTGGGATCCAGGATCACATCCTGAGCCAAAGGCAGGTGGTCAACTCAGGCGTCCCATCAATCATTTTATTTTATTTATTTATTAGAGACACACAAAGAGAGAGAAGCAGGCTCCATGCAGGGAGCCCAATGTGGGACTTGATCCCCGGTCTCCAGGATCAGGCCCTGGGCTGAAGGCGGTGCTAAACCACTAAGCCACCGGGGCTGTCCTCCATCAATCATTTCATAATAAGGGGCTGTCCTCCATCAATCATTTCATTTCAATTAGCTAATGGGTTACATTGTTCCAAATTTATTTTTCATTTTGGACAATGTACATTTGTCATGTATTTGATATTAAGCATTAACCTAAATCAAACACTGATTTTGTGTAAATTTTTTTAACTCTACATGCAGACTTATTTGTTCATGGTGATTGAATTCTATAATATTTTTATTGTGCTACACTTGCCTCTTTTGCTTGAGGGGGTGTGGCTTATGGCTTCTTTTTTTTAATGGTCACATCCAAAAACCCTAATGGCAAGTTATATCTGGGCAGCACAACTTTCTGAGCCATTCTGACATTGTTTTGCCTTTGCTCTTGACAGAATTTTCTGTGCCGGGCAGTCATTAAGCTCCCCCATAATTGTTAGCCTTCAGCAGACATTTCTGGCTCTCTGCTGTCACTATGGGTCTTGTCAGGGACTAGTTATCCTGTTTCTCAGTAGATTTTAGTGGAAAGAATGTAGTTTTTTGAAGGAAAGGATGCAGTTCATTAGATCCACTAGGTTCTTTTTTCTTATGATAGTCATACAGAGAGAGAGAGAGAGAGAGAGAGGCAGAGACACAGGCGGAGGGAGAAGCAGGCTCCATGCACCGGGAGCCCGACGTGCGATTCGATCCTGGGTCTCCAGGATCGCGCCCTGGGCCAAAGGCAGGCAACAAACCGCTGCGCCACCCAGGGATCCCAGATCCACTAGGTTCTATTAACTCCCTATAGTACTAATTCCCACTTCTCTCTTACACACACACACATGCATGCACCCCACAGTTGAGCCTCTGGGGTGGTGGCAGGAGTAAGGAGAAGTTGTGTTTTTTTTTTTTTAAGATTTTATTTATTTAAAAAAAAAAGATTTTATTTATTTATTCATGAGAGACACACATGGGGGTGGAGGGCACATAGTGAGAGGCTATGCCTGCAGGCTCCCTGCAGGGATCCCAATGTGGGACTTGATCCAGGGTCATGCCCTGAGCCCAAGGCAGGCGCCACACTGCTGAGCCACCCAGGGATCCCTAGAGAGAAGATTCAAACAGTAGTCTCCCCAGACGGCTTCAATGCCTGATAAATTCACACCTGGAATCAGTTCATGGATTCTCCTCTGTAAGATTGTTTATTGATCAGTAGGACAGGTGTGGCAATGAATATATAAAATATATATAAGTGAATGTTTTGTTTCTTACTCTGGTCTGAGATGTCCAGAGTTTTGGGAAAGGGTAAACCAAGTATCCAATAGTTTTCAAATGGTCTTTCCTGGATATATACATGTACATCCAGGCGTCCTTCCAGAGTTCTTTTTTTTTTTTTTTTTTTTTTTTTTAATGATAGTCACAGAGAGAGAGAGAGAGAGGCAGAGACAGAGACATAGGCAGAGGAAGAAGCAGGCCCCATGCACCGGGAGCCCGACGTGGGATTCGATCCTGGATCTCCAGGATCGCGCCCAGGGATCCCCAGAGTTCATTTTTTAAGGCAACTTATTGAGGTATAATATTCACAAAGGAGAGTACACAAGTCTTAAGTGTAAAGCCCAGTGAAGTTTTACAAAGTAAACACACCGATGTAATCAACACTCAAGAAATAAATTATTGCGGGATCCCTGGGTGGCGCAGCGGTTTGGCGCCTGCCTTTGGCCCAGGGCGCGATCCTGGAGACCCGAGATCGAATCCCATGTTGGGCTCCCGGTGCATGGAGCCTGCTTCTGCCTCTCTCTCTGTCTCTCTGTGACTATCATAAATAAATAAAAATTAAAAAAAAATAAAATAAAATAAATTATTGCTACCACCTCAAGATGAACCCAGTCATTATCCCCCAAAGGTCAAAGTTTATTTTATCATATACATATAGGCTATATGATATATTATACATATATATATAATTTCATCACATATATATATGTAGATTTAAATGATCTTAATCAACGGGATTTTTGGGTGGCCACCATCATTTTATGTTGAAAATGGGCTCTACTTTGTCTCCCACATGATTATTGATAAACTCAAAAATGATCTCTCCTTAGTAATATATCCCATACTTGAAGTGAATATTCCTGCTAGCTGTGATACTAAGCCAGTCCTTCTGTTAGTCCCAGATCTTTTGTGGAGCTGATGTAGATCCTTACTCACCTGGCATCTTTACAACCTAGACTGTATTACAAGGACTTTTATTTGCTTTGCTTTGCTTTGTTTTTTGTTTTGTTTTGTTAAGAGAGTTAAGGTAGTTCTATGTATTTATGCAATTATTAAATTAAATTTTTTAAATTTAAAACTTTAAAATTAAGTCCAGGGACACCTGGGAGGCTCAGCGGTTGAGCATCTGCCTTTGTCTCAAGGAGTGATCCTGGAATCACGGGATTGAGTCCCACATTGGGTTCCCTGGATGGAGCCTGCTTCTCCTGCCTATGTCTCTGCCTCTCTATCTCTCTGTGTCTCTCATGAATGAACGAACAAATAAATAAATAAATAAATAAATAAATAAATAAATAAATAATTTTTTAAAGATGGAATCAAGACGTAAATAAATAAATAAATAAATTTTAAAGATGAAATCAAGACTGCTTATCCGAGCAGAATAAAAAGTAAAGCTCGGGACTCCTAGGTGGCTCAGTCTGTTGGGTATCTACCTTCTTCCCCTTAGGTTGAGTTCCTGGGGTCCTGGGATTGAGCCCTGCATCTGGATCCCTGATCGGCAGGGAGCCTGCTGCTCCCTCTACTCTGCCCCTGCTGGTGCTCTCATGCTCTCTCTCCAATAAATAAATAAGTAAAATCTTTAGACAAGAAAAGGAAAGCTCTATATTAAAATTAAGCTTTAAAACTCTATTTTTGGGATCCCTGGGTGGCTCAGTGGTTTAGTGCCTGCCTTTGGCCCCGGGCGTGAACCTGGAGTCCTGGGATCAAGTCCCATGTTGGGCTCCCGGCATGGAGCCTCCTTCTCCCTCCTCCTGTGTCTCTCCCTCTCTCTCTCTATGTCTATCATGAATAAATAAATAAATAAATCTTTAAAAAATAAAACTATTTTTAAAAGTTAAATTCCAATATAGATAGCAAACATTGTTATATTGGTTTCAGGTATACAATACAGTGATTCGAAAATTCCATATATTACAGCACACGTCGAAACAAGTGTACTCCTAATCCCCTTCACCTGTTTCACCCATACCCCACCTACTTATCTTGTGGTAACTATCAGTTTGTTCTCTATAGTTAAGAGTCTGTCTTTTGATTTGTCTCTCTTTTTTCTTTTGTTCATTTGTTTTATTTCCTAAATTCCACATATAAATGAAATCATATGGCATTTGTCTGTCTCTGACTTATTTCACTTAGCATTACACTCTCTATCTTACTGCATATTGTTGCAAATGGCAAGATTTTCTTCATTTTATAGCTGAATAATATTCCAGTGTGTGTATGCCCCACATCTTTATTCATTTATCTATCAATAGGCACTTGGGCTGCTTCCATAATTTGGCTATTGTAAATAATGGCATCAACATGGGGGGGCATATATCTTTTTGAATTAGTGTTTTCATATTCTCTGGGTAAATACCCAGTAATGGAATTACTGGATCATATGGAATTTCTATTTTTAATATTTTGAGGAATCTGCATACTATTTCCCACACTTGCTGCAGCAGTTTGCATTCCCACCAACAATACGTGAGGGTTCCTTTTTCCCCATATCCTTATGAATATTTGTTTCTTGTATTTTTTTATTTTAGCCATGTTGACAGGTGTGAGGTGATAGCTCATTTGTGGTTTTGATTTGCATTTCCCTGATGATGAGTGATGTTGAGCATCTTTTCATATGTCTGTTGACCATCTGTATGCATTTGGAGAAATGTCTGTTCATGTCTTTTGCCTGTTTTTTAATTGGATTACTTGGGTTTTGAGTATTGAGTTGTATCACTTTATATACTTTGGGTACTTAACCCTTTATCTGATGTAATTTGCAAGTATCTTCTTTCATTCAGTAGATGGTCTTTTAATTTTGTTGATTGTTTCCTTTGCTTAAATTTTTTTTTAATTTATTATTATTATTATTATTATTATTTTATTTATGATAGTCACAGAGAGAGAGAGAGGCAGAGACACAGGCAGAGGGAGAAGCAGGCTCCATGCACCGGGAGCCTGATGTGGGATTCCATCCCGGGTCTCCAGGATCGCGCCCTGGGCCAAAGGCAGGTGCCAAACCGCTGCGCCACCCAGGGATCCCTGTTTCCTTTGCTTTAAAGTCTATTACTAAAAAAAATAAAAAAATAAAAAAAATTAAAGTCTATTACTTTCAGAGGTGTGGGGTGTGTCAATCAGTTAAGTGTCCAACTTTTGTTTTGGTCTCAGGTCTTGATCCTCAAGGTTGAGGTTAAGCCCCGCCTCATGTCAAGCATGGAGTCAGTTTAAGATTCCTCTCCCTCCATCCGGCTCCTTGGGAGGAAACTGCTTATCCCTCAGCCTATGTCTCTGTCTCTCTTTGTGGGTGTTTCATGAATAAATAAAGTCTTTAAAAAAAAACAACAACATTATTGTACAACTTCTAAATTTCAGGGAAAGTTTACTTGATTAAGTAAGCATGGGATTATTTTAGAGCAGAATTTAGTCAAGAGTATTTGTTCCTCCTTACATATTGAAATGGGAATCTTTGTGTGTAGTTTTGAAGCAGTATTAGAAATTATAAAGAAGGGCACCCTGGGTGGCTCAGCGGTTTAGCAACCCATTTGGCCCAGGGCGTGATCCCTGCATGGAGCCTGCTTCTCACCTCTGCCTGTCTCTACCTCTCTGTTTCTCATGAATAAAATCTTTAAGAAAAAAGGGAACTATAAAGAAGGCATCTGAAAACTCACTTATTTTTACAAAAAGCTAAACAATAGTGTACTCAATTATTTGCTTAGGGGCACCTGGGTAGATCAGTCAAGTAAGCGGCTGCCTTTGGCTCTGCTCATATTCCCAGGGTTCTGGGATCAAGCCCCTCATTGGGCTCCGTGCTCAAGGAGAAGGTGCTTTTCCCTTTCACTTCTTCTCGTGCCCATAAATACATCTAATAGTTAATCTATTTCCTCATTGTTAACCTAGTGAGTAAAAATTGATGTTGTGAATGAACTTGCATTTTGACTAGTAAGGTTTAGTTTCCTTTAAATCTTTATTAATCATTTGTATTTCTTCCATGAAGTCACTCTTCATAACCATTTTGTTTTGTTTAGGTTATCTTTTTCTTAAATAAAGTTTTATTATATAGTTTGCCATTGTTTAATCCTAGGGTTTTTTGTTTTGTTTTGTTTTAGTTTTAGGGCTTGACTTATGTTTGTACAAAAGCTTGACATTCTTAGCAGGCCAAATCTATGTCACTATATATTTTGCGTTTTTCATGTTGCTATGGAAGCCTTTCCTTACCCTACTATTATGAAAATAGTGTCTCCTATGTTTTCATAATTTTATATATAGGGCAGCCCCAGTGGCTCAGCGGTTTGGCGCCGCCTTCGGCCCGGGGCATGATCCTGGAGAACTGGGAACGAGTCCCGCGCCGGGCTCCCTGCATGGAGCCTGCTTCTCCCTCCTCCTGTGTCTGTCTCTCATGAATAAATAACATCTTTAAAAAATAATAATAATTTTATATATAGATCCAGTAGTTAATTTGACATTTTTTTCATTGATTTAAAGTTCCACTTCATTTTCTACATGTCCATTTTTGTTGACATTGCTCATTAACCCATTAGAGCAGAACTTTGCTAGGCATATACTACTTTGCTTTGACTTTAAAGAAAATTTCTAAATTTAGAAGGCCAATGCATTAAAAAAAAGAACTTAAGCACTTAACAGTCTGTTTTTTGGAAATAGGGAGATTAGACAGCTGTATTTAAACAGCTTTAAACAGATTGTTTTTCTGTTGCCTATATAAATATGACTAGAGGCTAAATTTGCCTGTCCTAGTAGAAATGTTTCTTAGTCATTTAGTTTCTTTCTATGCCCTAAGGATATGAAAATAGTATTACCTTACATTTGCCTCTTTAGAAATTGTAATAATAATTTAGTTTTTTCAGAACAGTCTTCTCTCTGCACCCTTTTTTTTTTTTTTTTTTTTTAAGATTTTATGTATTTATTTGAGAGAGTGAGAGAGCACAAGTGCGGTGCACAGAGGGACAAGCAGACTCCTTATTGAGCCGGGAACTTGATACAAGGCTTAGTCCAGGGCCCTGGGAATCATGACCTGAGCCCGTCAGACGCTTAACCCACTGAGCCACCTAGGCACCCCTCTCTCTCAACCAGTTTTTATACACATAGTAATGACTTGTCCTAAACCATCCTAGACCAGAGATTATTTAGAATATCCTAGGTTATTGCTCTTGATCCTGGCCTAACCTGCCTTAAAGCTTCTCATGGGGAATTTCAGTAAGTTGTCCCATCTGGATCAAGTATTCAGACAATAAATTTACTATGTAGTTTTCAGAGCTATTTATAAATACTCTTTTAAGGCAGCATAATTTATAACCTGGGATAAGGGAATTCTGTCTTAGATTTGCTAGGAAATCTTTTCCTAATGAGAATCATAGTGATCTATTTTTCTCAACCTCTTCTCTGAAAGTGCTATCCCAATGATCAACCAATTCCTTAACTCCCAAAGATAATTCTAGGTCCTCATAACCTTTCTTCAGCAGCTCAAACTATTGGTTACACTCCCTCCTCTGAGAAGTTAATGTGTTGCTTGGCTTCTATATAACACAGCTTCTCCCATCATTCCTCAGCTCTTTAATCACCCTGTCTATATGATAAGTCTTCTTGGGTGAGCTTATTTTTATGACCATGCCTTAAGCAGTCACCAGCATTCTAGTGACTGTGAAATCCTACCACTTTCCTACTTCTGACTAGCATATAGAGAGAGCAGGGAGGAGACCTAAGGGTGATGTTTGGAGGTGAGGGTCCAGGAAGGACTTTGGGGGGATATTGACCCTTGAGCTAAATCTTATATACAGAGCATTCATCATCTTAATGTCAGAGATCCCAGAAATGGAACCAACTATGTATAATAATTTAATAAAGGAGGTTTTATAAATCACAGAAACCATACAGTTGGCACCAATATTTTTAATAGTTGGAGTTACAATAGCAGAATGCAATCTTTAAACATAGGAAAAATACAGAAAAATGAAGAGTGATAACAGTAGAATTGACTTATAAATAGAGATTTTAATATGAAAAGTTATATCTAATACGTTAGTTAATAAGAAGGACTTACTTTTTTTGTAGTTGAAATCCTGCCTCTTTCTTTCTGATGCAGTATGTTGAAATGTAGCAAACAGGGACACCTGGGTAGTTCAGCGGTTAAGCGTCTGCCTTCGGGTCAGAGCATGCTCCTCGAGTCCTGGGATCGAGGTCCAAGTTGGGCTCCCTGCATGGAGCCTGCTTCTGCCTCTGCCTCTGTCTCTCTCTCTCTCTCTCTGTGTCTCTCATAAATAAATAAATAAAATATTAAAAAAAAAAAAGGAAATGTAGCAAAGAAATAATTAGGTATGGGGGTAAGTATTCAGAGCATATGACTGTCCAGTCACTGGCGGTTTTTGCTTTATGATGCTTTTATTTTCTCAGTATTTAAGTGTTCTTTCTTGATTTAACAGTACAGTATGTTGAATACCCAAAATAATCTTGAGATAGAAGAGCAAAATTGGAGGACTCAAAACTTCTCTATTTTAAAATGTATACAAAGCTAAAGTAACCAATAAGGTGTGTTACTGGCATAAAGATAGACATATCGATTAGTGGAATATCAAGAAATAAGCAATTTCGAGGTGTCTGAGTGACTCAGTCTGTCTGTTAAGCATCCAACTCTGATCTCAGTGCAAAGTTTTGATCTCAGGTTTGTGAGTTCAAGCCCACATTGGGCTCTACGCTGGGTATGGAGCATAATTAAAAAGTAACTACAAATTACTTTTTAATAATTAAAAATAATTAAATATAAATGATTATATATTATAATTATATAAATATAAATAATTAAAAAGTAATAACAAGGTGTGCCCGTGTGGCTCAGTCAGTTAAGTATTTGCCTTCAGCGTGGGTCATGATCTCAGGTCTTGGGATCGAGCCCCACATCAGGGTCCCTGCTAAGCAGGCATCCTTCTTCTCTGTTCCCTGTTCCCCCTGCTTGTGCTCTCTCTCTCTCAAAAAATAATAATGAGCCATTTATGGTGAATTGTTCTCAATAAAATTGCAGGACTATTCCTGTAGAAAAGAGGTCTTTCAACAAAAGATGATAGGATGACTAGATATCAATATACAGGAGAATGAATTTGAGCTCTTATCAAATACCACATCAAAAATTAACTCAAAATGGATCATAGATTCAAATGTCAGAGCTCAAAATATGAAATCATTAGCCAAAAGATGAAAATGTAGCTGTAGATCTTTGTGAGCTTGGATTATGCAACCTTTATTAGATTGAACACTGAAAGCACAGGTGAGAATTTAAGTTGGACTTCAAAATTTAAACTTTTGTGTTTCAAAGGCTCTTATCAAAAAAGGTCTGAGAAAACTAAGAATGACAGAAAATATGTACTAATCAAATGTCTAATAAAGAGCTTGTATGACCCCGTTGGCTGGCTGTCAGCCGGGCATATGACTCTTGATCTCAGGGTTGTGAGTTTGAGTCCCCTGTTGGGTTTGGAGATCACCTTAAAAATGGGGGAAATTTTATTTGTTTATTTATTTTTTAGGATTTTATATATTTGTTTATGAGAACAGAAAAGCAGAGACAGGCAGAGGGAGAAGCAGGCTCCCTTGGGAGCCTGATATAGGATTCAATCCCAGGACCCTAGGATCCCGACCTGAGCCAAAGGCAGGCGATGAACAATTGAGTCCACCAAAAATATAAAATCTTTATGGGGCACCTGGGTGGCTATCAGGTATTTGCCTTCAGCTCAGGTAATGATCCCAGGGTCCTAGGATGAAGCCCCATTTCGACCCCTGATCAAGGAGTCTGCTTCTCCCTCGGTCTACGTCTCTGCTTCTCTTGTGTGTCTCTCATGACAAAATAAATAAAATCTTTTTTTAAAAAATAGACATTCTAAACTAAAAATAAACAATGTATTTGAATAGTCCTTTTCAGAAGAGGATATCATCTGTATATGTGCCAATAGGCACATGAAAATATGCTCAGGGATCCCTGGGTGGCGCAGCGGTTTGGTGCCTGCCTTTGGCCCAGGGCGCGATCCTGGAGACCCGGGATCGGATCCCACGTCGGGCTCCCGGTGCATGGAGCCTGCTTCTCCCTCTGCCTGTGTCTCTGCCTCTCTCTCTCTCTCTCTCTGTGACTATCATAAATAAAGAAAAATTAAAAAAAAATATTTTAAAAAAAAGAAAATATGCTCAACATTGATCAAATCAAACTCCAAATGGGATGCCTCTTTACACTAGAATGGCTAAAACTAAAGGACAGACCATAACAAGTGTTGTGGAAGATCTAAAAAAATTGGAACCTTTTGTACATACCTAATGTGGTTGTAAAATAGTTGTTCCACTTTGGAAAATGGTCTGATGGTTCCTTAAAAGTATAAACATAATTACTATATAACCAAGCAATTCGACTCCTTGGTATATACCCAAGAGAAACGAAAGCATGGGTCTATAGAAAAACTTGTTGCATGAATGTTCTTAGCAGAATAAATTACAGTTGAAAGAGTGGAAGCAATCTAAGTGACAATCAACCAATGAATGGATAAATTTAAATGGCCTGTCCATGCAATGGAATTTTATTTGGCAGTAAAACGGAATGAAGTACTGATAAGTGCAACAAATATGAATCAACATACATTTAGTAAAAGAAGCCTGAAATAAAAGGTCAAATCTAGTAGAAGAAGCCTAAAATAAAAGGCCACAATTTAGAGGATTCCATATATATAAAATAGTCCAAATTAGTAAAATGCATAGAGAAAATTGATGAAGTCAGAAAAGGGAGAAATGTGACATAATTTCTAAGGGCTGGGGAGGGGGATGGTTCTAAAATTGTATAGTGGTAGTAGTTGGCCAATTCTGAGTAAACTAATAACCACTGAATTCCTTTTCTTTCTTTCTTTCTTTCTTTCTTTCTTTCTTTCTTTCTTTCTTTCTTTCTTTTTTTCTTTCTTTCTTTCTTTCTTTCTTTCTTTCTTTCTTTCTTGAGAGTGAGCACATGAGGTGGGGGTAGTGGGGAGAGGAAGAGAATCTTAGGCTGGCTCCATATCTGGTGTGGAACCCAATAGGGAGCCCAAGGCAGGCTCAATGTCAGTATTTGGAGATCATGACCTAAGCCAAAATCAAGTTGGATGCTTAAACCAATTGAGTCACCCAGGTACCCCTAAATTCCCTACTTTAAAAGGATGGGCTTTAGGATTTTGAAATTATATTTCAGTTGAGCTGATATCAAAGACAAGTGGACTATACTTATAAAAACTATTTAAAACATTTTTTGTTCCAACGTGTTCAATTTTCTGTATGTTTTTAATTAACACGATTAACAAAAGAATGCTTCATGATGTTGCATTAGGATATAATTTCAAAAAAAGATATAATTTCATAATATGTAATAGAAATTATACAAATATATATTTTTAAATAATAGAAAAGTAGCCACAGACATTACTCAGAATTTTATATGCATCATTTACCATCTAATGTGACTGCCATTGCCATGTGGCCATAAATTCAACAGTTTACAAATTAATACACCCTCCAGCTACAAAATAATGTGTTGTTTTTAAGATTCAATCATTCATTCATTCATTCATTCATTTGAAACACACAGAGAGAGGCAGAGACCTAGGGAGAGGGAGAAGCAGGGCTCCCCATGGGGGACTGGATCCTGGAATCCCAGGATCATGCCCTGACCTGAAAGCAGATGCTCAACTGCTGAGCTATGCAGGCATCCCTAAAATCTTTTTTTTTTTTTTTTTGAAATGAGTTTTCAACTTAATAATGTAACTTACATTTTTGAAATTTTCATAAAATGAAACCATATTAGGTTTTTGTGCTTTTTACCCATCTATTCAACAAATATTTATCTGATGAGCTGAATTCTGTGCTCAGAAGCCATGTGTGCAGTAATAAAACCAAAAGACATAAAATAGTGGCTAACGTTTATTAAGAACCTAGCTCTGTGCTATTATAAAAGTTAAGACACTTGCTAAATCCTGATGCAGTAAATTGACTAAATGATTTCAGGTTTGTGTTTTTCAATTTAGGGTTAGGTACACTTTTTAATTAAGTATAGCATACATACAGAACACTGTAGAAATCCTAAGGTCACAGAATTTTTCTAAAGTGAACACCTTAAAAATAAATAAATAAATAAATAAATAAATAAATAAATAAATAAATAAATAAATGAAGTGAACACCTTTTAAAAAATAAGTAAAGTGAACACCTTTGTGTGACTGGCATCTGAAACTACTAGCACTTCATTCAGAAGCACTCTTCCACCCCCTTCCTGTTACCCCTTAAAAGTACTCTCTCTCCTGTCTTCTAACATTATGGACTAATCATGTCTGATTTGAATGTTCTATACATAGAGTCTTAAAGTCATTATTCTTTTGTCTTGTCTTTTATGCAGCATTAGAATTGTAAGATTAATTTATGTTTTCTGTAATTGTATATCATTCTAATTCTCATTGTTTTGTAGTGTTCCATTATCATAAATAGGTAAACTTTATTGAGTTACTCTTCTGATTATTGACATTTGAGTTGTTTTCAGTTTGGGATAAATACGACTATGGATGCTGACTTTGGGAATTATAAGAATACATTTTTGAGTGATATATACCTAGAAATGGAATTGCCTAGAAATGGGACAGGCGGTGGGGAACAGCGTGTGCATATGTGCAGCTTTGGTTGATAGTAACACGTAGTTTTCCAAAGAGTTTATCCTTTTTTATATTCACATAAGTAATGTACAAGTGTTCCAGTTCTCCAAATCCTTACTAATGCTGGTTGTTTTCTTTGTCATTTTAGACATTCTACTTAGTATTAGTACCTCTTTAAGACCTCTTTCCTCTTTTTTTGATATTAAGTATACAGATCAGGAATGTTATATGGTCACATTGTGAGCTGGAACTCTAGAACTACTTCATCTTTCAAATCTGAAACGTTATACCCATTAAATAACTCCCAATTTCCCCACGATCACAGCCACTATTAACCACCATTCCACTTTTATGTTTTGTAAATTTGACTACTTTCGGTAGTAGTCATATAACTGGCATTATACAGCTTCACTATTTTGTGACTGGCTTACTTCACTTAACATTATATCCTAAGGTTGCTCCATATTGTAGCAATTAACAGGACTTCCTTTTTACATCTGAATAATATTCCATTATATGTATATGCCACATTTTGTTTATCCATTCATCTGTCAATGGACATTTGAGTTGCTTCCACCTCTTGGCTATTTTGAATAGTGCTGCTATGAACATGCATATGCAGATAACTATTTTAGTCCTTGCTTTCAGTTCTTTTGGATGTATACTCAGAAGTTAAATTCTTGGATCACATGGGGATTCTATTTTTGATTTCTTGAGGAACTTCCAGACTGTTTTCTATAGCAGTTGTACCATTTTATAATCCACCAACATATGTGGTGCTTTAAATTTTTTTTTACTTGCTGCATGACTAGTAATATGGAGCATATTTTCATATGTTCATCATCTGTTTGATATTCTCTTGTATTGAGCCTATCTGGTTTTTTTGGCCAGTTTTCTATTGTGTTTTTATTGCTCACTTGGAGAAATTTTTAAAGATATTTTGGGTAAAAATATTTTGTCAATTTTATGTACTGCAAATATTTCTCCCACTGTATTGCTTGATTTTATAGCTTTTTTTTTTTTTTTTAAGATTTTATTTATTCATTAGAGACACACAGAGAGGCAGAGACACAGGCAGAGGTAGAAGCAGGCACCATGTGGGGAACCTGATGTGGGACTCAATCCTGGGTCTCCAGGATCATGCCCTGAGCTAAAGGTGGCACTAAACCACTGAGCCACCCAGGCTGCCCAACCTATATAGCTTCTTGATCCTTTGCTACTTAATGTTTTTGATGAACAGAGGTTCTTAGTTATAATATAATCCTGATTTTAAGGTTTCATTTTTATGTAATCTCTACCGCTAGCATGGGGCTCGAACTTCCAACCCGAGATCAAAACTCATATGTTCTCCCAACTGAGCCAGCCAGGCACCCCTATTATCCAACTTCTTTAACTTTTTCCTTTATAATGATTAAATTTGACAATTCATTCTAAAATTGTTTTACCTACTTCAAGATCATTAAGATGTTTTCTTCCAAAAACTTACTGTTTTAACTTTCATATTTAGATCAACAATATAACCAAGCTACTTATGTGAAGTAGGAGTCAAGATTCATATTTTTCCCATCGGGATATCTACATAGTACCATTTTTTGAAAAGACTACATTATATTACAATGTCAACTGTGTCATAAATCTAATGGCCATATGTATATGCATCTCCTGTACTCTTTATTCTATTAATCTATTTATCTGTCATTGCACCAAAACTAGACTATAATTACTATAGCTTTACAATAAATACTCATAATCTGGTAAACTACTTTGCCTTTTTTCATTTTCTTGCTCTTTAATGGTCTTTTGCATTTCCATATAAATTTTGGCATAACTTTGTTAATTTCCGCCCAAAACAAAATAAACTCTGATAGGATTTTGTTTGAGATTATATCAAATCTAGATATCCATTTTGGGAAAATTGACAGCATTATATAGTGTCTATTCCATTAAAATGGTACTTCTTTCTATTTATTTAGGTCATCTTTAATTTCTTTTAATGTCTTTATAGTTTTCATAGGTCTTATACAGGTTTAATACTTGTCTTCCTCCATTTATATTGCTATGAGAAAATACCAGACTGGGTGGCTTCAATACAACAAATTTATTTCTCTCAGTTCTGGAGTTTGAAAGTCTTAGATCAGGGAGCCAGCATGGTTGGGTGAGGGCCCTCTTCTCTTTGTGTTTGCACATGTTTGAAGGCATTGAACACTAATCTCACTGATGAGAGCTTCCCCCTTATAATTTACTTATCTCACAAATGCCCTACTTCCTAATACCATTACAATTGGGATTCAGGATTTAATATATGGATTTTGAGTGGTCACAAATATCCATACCAAGGCAATACTAAAGGTGTTTATTGAACCTAAATCTGAATTATGCTCTATTTTCTGATGTTCCCTAATGTATATTGAAAAATCTGGGGAAAACATAGATACCTAAGAAATAGCATTTTAGCATTTCCCATGCAAAGACTGGATCAATGTAACTTTGTTCTTTGTTTGATAACTTAAAAAGTATCTGGTATAATTTTGTTTGATACAATATATATCATTTTGTATTTGACCTTATTTGAAAGCAAATGTATTCTTATTTGGCTGTAAAAGGACATATAAATATAGAAAAAAATTTTAATATAAATAATTGTGTTTAGGGGGAAGGTCCTAAAGCCAACTCTACTCAAGGGATGCCTTGGTAGCAATGATTGTTAACCATCTGGAGTGACAGAAGAAAGTGATATTGGGTAACTAACATCTTAAGAAGTTTCATCTCAAGTTTATGTAATATTATTATAGCAACAAAATTGAAATCTTAAGTATGCTGTTGGTTGCTCCATTTTGGTCACAGGGGTGGGCACCTTTATCATTTACTGATTATATACTGATTAATGTGGTCAGTGTCTTTGCTCTGTTAATTTGTGATAAATGGAGAGAGTTTTAACCAGAATTGGTTGGTTTTATGTCTTGTCAAGATTTTTATGTAATTCTTTTTGTATGCATTGAGTCCACTAGGCAATATTTTTAAGTATTTTGAGACCTTTTTAGCACCCTATGGGTATGATGCAGTGTAAGATAAATCAATCCCTATTCAAAATTAATTGTTGTATTTTGCATTTACCATGTCAACTGAACCACCTTAATCTTATGATAATGTGGGTATGATAAATAATAAATACGGGTATGTGATAGCATGGAAAAATCACAGAAACTGCAGAACATTGCTTTATATATTAATTATTCTGTATAATAAAACCATTCACCCAAGGAAAAGATCTGTAACTTTCCACAGATGCTAAATTTCAGTGCTGAAGTTCAGTTTTCATATTGGGAGTCCTTGGTAATTTGCATGTAGCTAGATTTGTCCTATTATGGCATTTGTAGAAGAGCAGAATAGTTAGGCGCTTTTCCAGGAGATCCTGTGTTGTCTCTTTTGCAATACTGTATCAACAGTGAAATAAAACAAACTTCTTTGGTCTACTTTTATAAATAACAACCACATACCACAGACTTCTATTCTGCCTATTGTTGGTTAGTCAAGTAACCTGGGATACTCTGATGAGTTGTGTGGATGCAGCTAGTCAGAAAACTGAATGTCCTGTAAGCTTCAACCCTTTGAGAAATACACATGTTTTAAAAGACCTAAAATGCAATGACACAGACCTTTAAACAATATCCATTGCACTCAACTCTAGGTTTCTTGTTTTCTGTAAATAAATGCATTCCACTTTTCCAGGTGTTAAGAAGAGGCAGTGATGAAGAGAAAGTCCTTTGTTTGGTTCGGCAGCGTACAGGCCACCACTGTCCAACTGCTGTGATGGTGGTGCTCATCATGGTATGGGACGGCATTCCTCTTCCCATGGCTGACAGATTGTACACGGAGCTTACTGAAAACCTAAAGTCATACAATGGTCATCCCACAGACCGAAGATGCACGCTCAATGAAAAGTAATCAAATCTGTTTTGTACTGCTTTCCCATTCATTCAGACCTCTATTATTTTAACATTAAATTGTTAACTATCAGGTATACATATTATAGAATTTTAGGTATTCTGAAACTAAAGAATGACCTTTTTTAAAAAAAAGAAATTCAGTTTCATAGCAAGTTGAGACTTTCTAGGGTATTCTTATTTGTTTGTTTTTAATCTCTACATGCAACCTGGGCCTCAAGCTTTCACTATCTCCAGATCAGACTCTGGGGGTTACTTGGGTGGCTCAGTGGTTGAACATCTGCCTTTGACTCAGGTCATGATCCCGGGGTCCTGGGATCGAGTCCCACATTGGGTTCCCCACAGAGAGCCTGCTTCTCCCTATGCCTATGTCTCTACCTCTCTCTGTGTGTTTATCATTAATAAATGAATAAAATCTTTTAAAAAAATAAAATAAGAGTCAGACCCTGAGATCATGCTCTTCTGACTGAGTCAGCCAGGCAACCTTAGAAAGTATTCTTTGTACTCTGCAGGAAGTCTACTTATCTCTTTTCCCTCTATTCTCCCTGCTTATGCTCTCTCTCTTTGTCAAATAAATAAATAAAATCTTGAGAAAAGATTTTTTTAAACAGGAAAAAACGATGTCATTATACAAAATATAAACAAAACATGTATTGTCCCCTCTCTGATCCCTACACAAGACTTTAAGAGTATTCCTTTATGTTTATGTCATTGTTTTATGGGTGTGGTTTTTTTTTTTTGCTTCTGTCATCATTTTATTACATTATTATCTCTCCAATGCCAATAATATTCAAACTATTTTTAATATCTGCTAATTCTTTTGTATGTGGATGCACAGTAATCATAACTTTTGTATGAAGGCACTGCTTTTAAAGATATACATATTATTTTTATCTTCCCAAGAATCCAATAGCATTAGTTTTATTCTATTTCACTCAGTGTCTATCCTTAGCATATATATATATAGATTTTTTTTTGAGATTTTATTTTTAAGTAATCTCTATGTGGGGCTCAAACTCACAATCCCAAGAACAAGTTTTATGGTCTACTGACCGACCAGGCAGTAATGCCTCCAGCAGATGTTCTTTTAAAAAATAAAGTAGGGCAGCCCCGGTAGCTCAATGGTTTAGCGCCGCCTTCAGCCCAGGGTGTGATCCTGAAGACCTGGGATCAAGTCCCACATTGGGCTCCCTGCATGGAGCCTGCTTCTCCCTCTGCTTGTGTCGCTGCCTCTCTTTCTCAAATAAATAAATAAATAAATAAATAAATAAATAAATTTTTAAAGGACTGATTAAATTAAATTGAGGGATTTGTATGCTACACTTTTTCCATAATATTAGGACTTATTTTTGATTCATTTGTCCTATTTATCAGTGATGTTGATTTCAGATATTCTGCTAAAACTTCTAGGTCTCAGAATCCTCCACATTTCCTATGTATTCCATTGTTTAAATAACTGTCAGCTGTTAGTTAAACTATGTTTTTCTTTCCTTACCATGTATCATTTTAATTATATAAATGTATTTATTGTTTCGTATTCAGTGTTATCTTAATATCACATATTTTTTTACTTTAACAATTAAAAACTACTAGTTTTGATATCACAATTTCTGTGTATTTTTCATTTACAGATTTTTTTTTAATTATGGGAGTTTTTGTGTTTTATAATCATTTGTAAATACCACATTCATAATATTAGAAGTTTCAAGTATTATGGGATTGGAAACCACAGAGTGTATGTTACTCCCTTGGTTTCTTATCTTTATTACAGATATTCTAACCATTGTCATCCTTACTATCGTGTATGTTGGGGCCTCAGAAATGTCCCCAATGTGCAAAAATAACCAATTTCCTTAATGAAACAAACTTTCAGTTCAGTTTTTCCATTTATAACCTTAATAAAGGCTTTCTTTAAAATTAACAAAGCAATTTCACATTAAATATGTATTATCCATTATTAATCTTCAGAGGATTATATCAATATCCGTTTATAAATGATAGAATTAAAGTCCAGAGAGGTAATGAGATACTCATTTTCATTTATGATAGGGAACAGATCCAGGATTTAAAATGCATATTCTTTGGGGTGACTGGGTGGCTCAGTCAGTTAAGCACCCAACTCTTAGTTTCAGCCCAGATCATGATCTCAGAGTCGCGAGATTAAGCCCTAGGTCAGGCTCCTAGCTGAGTGTGGAGCCTGTTTAAGAGCCTCTCTCTCTCTCTTTCTCTTTCTCTCTCAATAAAATAAGTAAAATGCAGACCATTTCTTTCTTCTCAGGCATATCCAAATCAAATTATGGGTACTTCTGTATGGTTTATTACTGTTTATTTGGACTTACAATCTTGAACAATTTAGTTAAAAACTTGCTTATATTCAAGGACAGGTAGCTTTGGGTTATTAATACTACTTAAGATAAAATAAGTAATAAAATAATGTTAAAATCAGTTCATTAGCCATCTATTCTTCTAAAGTTACAGGAATCTGAAATGTTCTGTCTAAGGCATTGGCCTGCTTTATCAGTTCATTCCGTTGCAATCTTACAGTCGTACCTGTACATGTCAAGGAATTGATCCAGAGACTTGTGGAGCTTCGTTCTCTTTTGGCTGTTCATGGAGTATGTATTTCAATGGATGTAAATTTGGTAGAAGCCCAAGCCCCAGAAGATTTAGAATTGATCCAAGCTCTCCCTTACATGTAAGTGTTCTTTTTTACTTTTCAATTACACAATAAATTTATAAGTACATTCCTTAAAATATTTTCTAAATAGTAAAACAGTGAAATATTTAAAAAGTAGTAAAAAAAACAATAAGAATATATATATTTATATATATAAGTAAATAGTTTAAAATTCTCAATAAATTAGGTAAAGTCTTCAATTACCAACCCAAATTCCAACTATCCCTGGTTCCCTCCTCCTTCTCCCTTAACCCCAGAGATAATCATTGTTAAAAGAACCTAGAATTTTATATCCAGCCAAAGTAGGAGGAATAAATAAAGCCATTTGCCAACATTTCAAAGACTCAGAAAGTTTACTACCCACAGAACTACTATGAAAGAATTACTAAAGGACGTAATCCAGAAAGAAGATATATGAAACCGGAACCAATCTGTCCGGGACACGAGGCCATGGTGAGCAAAGAAATTAGTCAACCTTACTGTTAAGTTTAAATAAGTTGAGTACTTACATTTCTTTAAATTAAAATAACAACCAATAACTATAATTCCATACTCTTATCAACTCAAGGGTGGGCACTGGGAGGGGGGGGGGCACCCAGAGGAAATAAGTGTGGTATGCTTTATGGTTTGTTTGGAGTGGGGAGGATTTAGATACTAAGATCAGTGTTTTTCAAACTTTGAGCTATGACCAAGTATAAAAAGCATTTTATATTTACAAACTGCTATATAATAGGCATATGTAAGTGAATAATTAAAACCATCAGAAAATAATACTTCAGCTTCTATGTAAGAGAACATATTAAAAAATTAATATCCGGTCTAGCTGTTGCTAAGGATTACTATGATTCACTGTAATATTTTATATAAAATTTCATTTTCTTCCATTAAATGTTACTTGTTACCTACTAAACTGATTTCATGGCCCACAAATGAGTCATGACCCACAGCTTGGAAAACACTGCTCTAGACGTTATTAGAAAAACATATATTTGAGAGAGAAAGTGTATGCTTTAAGGTTTTTTTAAATGAACAAAAATAGAATTTTTATATTTGAAATAGTGGGGAAAAAAGTCTATAAAAGATGACAATCTGAAAGGGTTTTTTAAAATCATAAAAATGCAAAATAAATAGGAAGCACCAAATAAAATAGGAATAAATCCAACTATATAATACAATAAATATAACATCTTTTGAGAAACTCAGAATTAATAGTCGGTAGAATGTACAACTCTTGGTCTCAGTCATGAGTTCAAGCCCCATGTTGGGTGTAGAGCTTACATTTTTAAAAAAGGGTGTGTATTAGAACTTTAGGGAGAAAACTAAAAATTGAGTAAAGTACATATAAAACACCTGATAATGGAAAAGGTGCTATGTTCAAGCATAAGAACACTTGCTAATGTGATATCCGTTCTCCCTTAAAATAATCAGTTAAATGTTCTTTCCAAATATTATAATATAAAACTAACAATATATAAATTTACTAGTAATATTTATATGACCATTAAATTTTTATTCTACAACAGAATAATATATAATTAATGAGTATGAAATCAGATTTTGTTTCTGGTCATTTTAAATATTGAGTAACATCTATGTAGTGCTTATAATACAGAAAGAAGCATTTCTCATTACAGAAACTGACAGAAGGCCAGTTTGAAACTCAGCAGACAAGGGAGAGTAAGGTGAATGCAGTGGCCTTCTAAGTGATGTCAAACATTATGGAAGATCATTGAAGGATTTTGATGAGAGTAATACAGTTATACTTGTCTTTGAAAGAGATCTCTCTGATTTCTCTTTGAATAATGGATTGGAGTTCGTAAGAATGTGTTTCCCAAGATGAGCTAGCCTTAAGAATAGTCCAGACAAAGGATAATTGTGACTTAAAATACGGCTGTGAGGGAGGAAATGGTGGGCAGTGGTTCGTCTGGAAGGATTTTAATTATTAGATGACAGTGCTATGGCTTGATATATAGAGTATGTGGAAATAGAACTGAGTTTCAAAAGAGCAGATAATAAATTCATTTTGGAACCACTAGATGAGAGATTTCTATAAAATCCTTTGCCGCAGGTGCCTGGGTGGCTCAATCTGTTAAACATCTAACTTCAGCTCAGGTCACGATCCCAGAGACCTGGTATTGGCCCACATTGGGATCCCTGCTTAGCAGGGAGCCTGCTTCTCCTTCTTCCTCTGCTGCTCCCTCTGCTTGTGTTCCCTTGCTCTGTCAAATAATCTTTTTAAAAAAATCCACATGGGGATATCAGGTTAATCATAAGAATCTGAGGGCACCTGGGTGACTCAGTCATTTGAGGATTAGACTCTTGGTTTCAGCTTCAGTCATGATCTCATGGGTCTTGAGAACAAGCCCCACATCAGGCTCCACATTCAGTGAGGAGTCTGCTTAAAGATTCTCTCCCTCAGCTCCTTCCCCCGCCTTGTGTCCTTTCTCTCTCTCTGATAAATAAATCAATCTTAAATAATAAGAAAAAGAAGAAGCTCAAGTATGATTTGTGATCTAGGTCATAACTATAGCTGTGATTTGTGTGTGTGGTTTTTTTGTTTGTTTGTTTTTGTTTTTGTTTTTTTTTTCCATGAGAGAGAGACGGAGACATAGACAAGGGAGAAGCAGGCTTTTCACAGGAGCTGGATGCAGGACTCGACCCTGGACCCTGGAATCACGACCTGAGCTGAAATCAGCCACCCAACTGCTGAGCCACCCAGGCATCCCTATAGCTATGATTTGTGGTCTAGGTAGTGGATATATGCCACTCCTAGGGATCAGGTATAGGATGAGAAGAGCATGGGAATGTAGGCCTGAGCCCTAATAGGTAAAGATCTGATAAGAAACTTTTATATCTAACATGCACATTCATTCTAATGAAACAATTAGAAAGTCAATATATTTACATTATGTTTAATGAGACTTAAATTCGTAAGATGATACCAATGGTCAGCTCTCAAGCTTTATTTTATTTGTTTCTATGTACCTACTTTATTTCAACATTTCTACACTAAAAGAGATATTTCATGATGCCTCATTACTCGGGCTGACCAGATGGTTCATAATCTTGTCGTTGTAAGACAACTCCTAATAGCTACTCCACCTATTATTTCAAGTGTTAGGAACCATAATCATAATATTTTCAGTAGGTACTTAAATCACAAATGTTAAGTTTTCCCCAAATAAATAATTAACGGGTGAGTATAGTTAGAAAGTGTTTTTAAAGTAGGGTCCTGACTTTCTTGGCTATATTTATGAAACTATATTAAGTACCAGATACATATGTATGACAGATAAAAGGAACAGAGTAATCTAGATATAGACCTAATGTGCATAAATTTCTTCTTCAATGAGCGCATGAACCTTAATCTGTGGGACACCACAAGGGTTATCACTGATGCTTTACAGTTGCCCAAATGGGTTTTTTAAAATGTGCTCAAGAAATAACTTCCTGGGATGCGTGGGTGTCTTAGCAGTTGAGTGTCTGCCTTTGGCTCAGGGCATGATCCTGGAGTCCCGGAAGGGAGCCTGCTTATATCTTTGCCTCTCTCTCTGTGTCTTTTATGAATAAATAAAATTTTTTAAAAAAGAAAGAAAGATCTTCCTATGTCTACATTGCATGTGGCTTTGGTTTTATAATAATTTACTGCAAATCAGAGTGAACTAATCCACATGAAGGTCTTGTTTCAGTGTTCTTGGCATCCACCAAATCTCAAATGAAGCAGAAGCATCAAGCTTTCATAAGTGTCTCATCCTTGCTCTCAGTTCCCCTTTAGTCTCCCTTAGGTGTGACTGATCATTTATCGAGTCTTTGATTTTATTTAGGATACAATCCTCTCAAAAATTATATCACAGTGGTCTTTCAACTATCGTTTCCAAAATCTACCCTATCTGCTACATACCTTATACTGTCTTTAGTGGGGTTTTTTTTTTTTGTTTTGTGTTGTTTTTGTTTTAAGATTTTATATATTTATTTGAGAGAGAGAGCTTGAGGCCAGGTGGGGAGAATCTCAAGCTGAGTTGGCTCTGAGTTTGGATCCCAACTCCAGGCTCAATCTCATATCCTTGAGATCATGACCTGAGCTGAAACTTCAGTGATATTTGTAATAGAGACATTTGTCATAACTGTTCTCCTTGAAAAGGAGTCTTAAAATGTTTCTACTATAAGTAGCAATCCAGATTCTTGATAATGGTGTCAAGGCTCATTACTATCCCACTAAGTCTTCCTCAATTTTTGACCATTATAATGTGACAAAGAAAACCCTAGTTTTAGACAACTGTTGACCACTTCACTATATTTGAAGCTATTAGCACAGGATCTGATTTGTAGTATACATATTATGTTTGTTCTCCCATTTTTGTTATAGAAGCTTGCTGCACTCTGTCAGAGTTCTTTACTTCAACAACTCTTTTTGCCAATAGGAACCCTGTCTTGATTTATTTCAAGTGCCCAGTACTATTGAATAAATATAAAATAGGGTTCTTGTATTTAGCAACATGACCCATTTCACACCTTACTTCTAACAATCTTTAGATTTCTAGTTAGCTTATAACATAGAACTTGAATTTCAAAAGACTAAATTAAAGCATAACAATGACCAATAGTTTAGATTTTTTTTCAAAATCTGTTATTTTCTATGGTAGCCTATTATTAGGGTAAGTATGCTTTGTGCATCAACCATATATCAGCAATGATTTATGATTCATTTTCATACCTAAAACTCATGTCATTATGAAACAACTTTTATGGACTGTCTTTTCCTGTAGGAAAAAAACCTTGAAGATAATTTACAGAGTTTGGCTACACGATTAGCTCCAATTTATAAGCAGTATGCTCCAGTTGCTTACCAAAACCAGGTACGTTTTGGGACCATATACAGTGCTCTTAAACATGGTTGAAATTTCTATGTAAGCATCATTGTTAATAGAAAACCTTCAAATTTCAACTTGAGTATATATCTACTTTTAGAACAGCTTAAATTATCCAGCCTGGGTTTACCTGACTGATTATTTTTAGCTTTTTTTTTTCCCCGCCCCCCCCTTTTTTCCCCCAGCCCCCCCCTTTTAGCTTGTTTTTAAAAGACTTCTTATTACGACAATTAAACTAAAAGTCCAGAATGATAGAATTATGATTAATTCTAAAAATGTAATTTATGCATTTTTAGAATTTATGCGTTTTAATTTAGGCATTATTGATTCAACACAAGAAAATTAATCAATGTAGTATACTACCTACATTGATAAAACATTACAAAAACCATAAAAACAAAAATCCTTATAGATAGAAGATATTTGACAAAATTCAACACGTTCATGATTAAAACAATTAAGAAAATGGCAATAGAAGGGAATTGCCTCAGCCTGATAAAGGACATCTATAAAAACCCATGGATAATATCATAATTACAATTAAAGACCAAAAAATTTTTTGCTTAATGTTTGGAACAAGACAGTATGTACTCTCACCATTTATACTAAACATTTTGCTGGAGGTTCTATTAAGAACAAGTTGAAGAAATTCAGACTACAAAAGGAGATAAAATAATTTCTACTAGCGACTGGTATGATCCTTTAGGTGGAAACTACTGAGGAACACACATACATACACACCCACTATTCAAGCTAATAAATGAGTTTAGCAAGCTTTCGTGATACAAGATCAATATGTAGAGGCCCTATGTTTATCTATATATTATCAATAGACAATCCAAAAATAAAAATAAGGATAAAATAGGTTGCAAGAGTTTTAAATTCTGTACTTCAAAGGACATCACCAAGAAAATAAATGAGGTATGGGGGAATGAGAGGATGATCAGGGTATGAGCTCCCAGGTATAAGATAAATAAAATTTTATCTGTTGGCTGCACAGCATGGGGACTACAATTGACAATACTATATTATATACTTAAAAGTGTTTAAGGATCTAAAATGTTACCACTACACACACAAAATCATCCTTATGATGTGAGGAATTGAGGTTTCTTAAATCTTTATTTGTATTATCATGAATAGCATGCTCTCTGTTAATTGCTAAATTTTCATTTTTAAAGAGTTAAAATTCACTTTCTATATTAGCTGATGAACATAGGTATTTATGTATGCGTACTTTTTATAGACATTGAAAACTCTTTACATGTGATTAATGCACTGTAGTAGTCTCTCTTCCTAATGGGATAATTTAAGCTTATTCTGCTTGTTTATTCACCCCCAGCCGGTATTGTTGTCACCCTACCATTAGTCACAGCCAGTCATTGTCATTTTACTTCATGTCTCAATCTTCAAGACTCTTCCTCCTGAATGTTTCTGAACTACACATCCACTATTTACCACCCTGTAGGCAGAAGTTATTGAAATTACAAAGTGTAATTAGGTCAAGAACATTGTCAGGAAGTAATTTTTACTCTTTGCTAAAGGTGATTCTTCCTGCCTTTTAAAACTGTGTGTTACCCATTTCTCATTTAGGTAGAATATGAACATGTTGCCCGAGAATGTCGGCTTGGCAGCAAAGAAGGGCGTCCTTTCTCTGGGGTCACTGCTTGCCTAGACTTCTGTGCCCATCCCCACAGGGACATCCACAACATGAATAATGGAAGCACTGTGGTATGTACCTGGGTGCCTTTTGATTCTAAAAGATCCATGGCTTTCTTAGGCTGAGGTCCTGAAACATAATTATTGTTCAAAGTCCTATTTTATTTTCTGTCCCTCATAGTATATATCAATACAATTTAAGTTTACTGTCGAAGTTACAGGACTGGCCTTGAATATTTTGTTGCAAGTCTTGAATCATTGTGGTTACCTTTGCTAGGAGATCGGAGTACAGTTCTATGTTATCAAACTGGTAGTTGGGAAGTTAAACAACTTACTGGTTTTCTTGTTTGGTTTGGTTTCGTTTTTGCCTTCTGTGTACCTCAGCGTTTTTGTGAAGGAACTATGCCAAATTTATCATGGTTTTTTTGTGCATGTTTGTTCTTAATGCCAGTGTATATGTATGTTACATTACTATTCCAGAATCATCAGAAATATTTGCATTTAGAAATGCATGCTTAGGTTTACAGCCATGAAAAGAATTACATGCCCCTAGCATGAAATCAGTGAAGATATTTTAAATCAGGTAAAAGAGCCTGGGGAAAATCGTGCAATTAAACCTTTTGTAAGTGAAATGGGCTTGCTTCAACAAAGAAAGAAAGAAAGAAAGAAAGAAAGAAAGAAAGAAAGAAAGAAAGAAAGAAGATGGGTTTGCTTCTAGTAACCATCTTCTTATTTAGTAAAACATACCACTCTATTTTTTGCACTACACCAGTCTGTTTGGTTGGCCCCATATAAAAGATAGCTATGGGATCTTGAAAGTACACAGTCTAAGCCATCAAAAGGCAGCCTTCCTTCCTCGTTTGGCCAATAAAGTTTGTGATAGATTAAGGAGCCTTTCTTTTTCTTTTGCTTTTTGTTGATATCATTCTTCTCCACTGCTGTATACTGTAGTCTTTGAGATCAGTGTAATTTTCAAATGTTGAAATATTATAAATCTGTCCGGGTGAATCTTAGCCAACATGTCGTCATTGCTTAGTACGTTTGACCTTATTTGCTTCATTACAGATCATCAGGCTGAATTAGGTTTAGTGTCAAATCAAATTCTGGTTCCTCTTTTCTTGTGTATTATTCAGTGATGCCTCTTCTCCACTGCTCTTGCTCATGCCATGAGGCTTATACTTAGAACTTGACATAACTCCAAATTTCCCTGTCTCTGTAAACCCCAAATTCTTAAAATTCAGCTGCCAACTCTTTTCTGCTGCCCCAGTCTTTCTAATTATGCTCCTCATATCAGGTCCTGGTCCTTTTCTTATTCTCCCTGTGAACAAATAAACTGTTTAAAGTAAATATTTATTGGTGGAAGAGTCTAGTTTTTAACATGATTGCTTTTAAATTATTGACAAATTAGAACCCAGAGAATTCTTTTTTTTTTTTTCAACCCAGAGAATTCAATATTTAAAGTATTCCTGGTAAATGTGACTGTAAATATGTGAAAATAGTGTGATTTTTAAAACTTTATGCTTATCTTACATTATCATCTGTATTCATCAACTCTATCAACCTTATAATCAGGCAGTTTTATTTCTTTCCAGCCTACTGGCTTAGAAAGAGCCCCTCAGTTCTAGAAGAAATGTTTTTAACAAAAATAATGAAACCATTGGATATATCTTTGGTGGATCTTTAATGATAACTTGCAAATTAATTACCATTAAGATCCTATTCTATGAAGATAAATACTAATATTAGGTATTAAAGTCAGGAATTGCTTGTATGTAGTAGTTCTGTTTTTTCTTTCTATAATGAATAAAAATAAAAACTTTTAAAGTAAGGAGAAGGGAAAAAAATAAAGAATAAGGACTGAGATAAAGTTATATTCAAGAGAGAATTTTCTTTAAATGTCTTATTTCACATTCAAAAGAAAGGTAGGGGGCAGCCCGAGTGGCTTAGCAGTTTAGCGCTGCCTTCAGCCCAGGGTATGATCCTGGAGACCCGGGATCGAGTCCCATGTCAGGTTCCCTGCATGGAGCCTGCTTCTCCCTCTGCCTGTGTCTCTGCCTCTCTCTCTCCCTCCCTCTCTCCATCTCTCTCTCTCTCTCTCTCTGAGTGTGTCTCACATGAATAAATAAATAAAATCTTTAAAAAAAAAAAAAGAAAGAAAGAAAGAAAGAAAGAAAGAAAGAAAGGTAGAGCTTACTGGCATATTCCTAACCAAAGTAGAAACAACATGAAGCAGAAAGAGAAAATTTACCAAATTTAATGTTTAACTTTTAAAAACTATTAGAATTTTTTTAAATAAATAATTTTTAAAATAATAAAATATCAATTAAAAACTATTAGAATATGAGTCCTGCTAGAAAAAGAAATCTCTTGTGCCTCTTCTTTAACTTCATTAATACCTGTTCAGTTCATTTAATGAGGAAAGAAAAATCACTCTTAACAGGCAGAGAAAGGGATTGAAGGAAAAAAAAATATCTATAGATCTATCAATAAATTCCACTTTATAAGCAGAATTTATCTATCTATTTATCTATCTATCCAAATTTATCTATCAATAAATTCCACTCATAAGCAGAAGTGGAGAAACCCTTAATGAAAATACAGCAAATAGAAAATTCTTAATAATCAATCCCCCTCTACCCAAAGAATGTGACATAACTTAAGAAATAGGGTAATAGGGCACCTGGGTGATTCAGTCAGTTAAGCATCTGCCTTTGGATCTGGTCATGATCCCAGGGTCTGGGGATGGAGCCCCACATTGGGCTCTGTGCTCAGCAGGGAGTCTGCTCCTCTCTCTGTCCTTTCCCCTGCTCACGATCTATCTCTCTCTCTCCCTCTCTCTCAAATAAATAAAATCTTTTTAAAAAATAGGGTAATATATAGGCTAAAATAATGTCTTCTTAATAGTTAATATTTAATATGAAGGCTTTGGACAATCCTGCAGACATTCCTTAACTTAGACAATGAAGTACAATGGAATGTAACAAAAAGGTTTAATGTTTAAAATATTATATGGGTTTGAATTGCCTAGCTGGAACAGCATGTGACTCTTGACCTTGGGGTATTGTGAGTTTGAGCCCCACATTAGGGATACAGTTTACTTTTTAAAAATATTATAAAATACATAAACATGTATAATATCATTTACTTATCATTTCAACTCAAAATTATACTGATCTGCTTATAACTAACTGATAAATTACCAGAATTGAAGAGTGTTGAGTGGCTTATTATATGGTAATTTATCCAGAATTACTATACCATCAGTAACCATTGGAAAATAGAATAGGAACACAGATCCTTTTGACAATGGCAACAGTTAGAAGGTAGAAATAAACTATGATAAATGTGTAGGACCTATTTCGTCTTTTCTTTCTGTCAGGTTTGTACTTTAACACGAGAAGATAACCGCTCCTTGGGGGTTATCCCTCAAGATGAGCAGCTGCATGTGCTACCACTCTACAAACTCTCAGACACAGATGAGTTTGGCTCTAGAGAAGGAATGGAAGCCAAGATCAAGTCTGGGGCCATTGAGGTGCTCACACCCCGTCGTAAAAAAAGAAAACGTTTTACTCAGCCCGTACCTCGTTCTGGGAAGAAGAGGGCAGCAATGATGACAGAAGTTCTCGCACATAAGATAAGAGCTGTGGAGAAAAAATTTGTCCCTCGGGTCAAACGGAAGAACAACTCGACGACAAACAATAGCAAGACTTCATCGCTGCCGCTTTTAGGTGAGGCCTGTGGATACTACTTAATTTTTGTGCATAACTTCCAGTGGTTGAAGGGTTAGGCCTTGAATTTGCACCTTATATCCCCTCTCCTTTCTCTTTGCTGCTCTCTTAGGAATGTGTCGTTATCGGGGAGGGGGTGGTAGAGGGGCACCTTAGTGGCTCAGTCAGTTGAGCATCTGCCTTCATCTCAGGTCATGATCCCAGGGTCCTGGGATTGGGCCCCTCATGGGGACTCCCTGCTCTGTGGGGAATTTGATTCTCCCTCTCCCTCTGCCCCTGCTTATGCTCTTCTCTCTTTTTCTTTCTGCCATTTAAATAAATTTTTTTAAAAAGACAACACAACTTTAGACAGATATCAGTTAAGTTAGATAAATAAAATCTTAAAAAAAAAAAAAAAGACACTGACTACATACATGGAAACAATTTCTACATACTTGCCAAAACCTAGTCAACAAGAAAGTGACCCATCAATGTTTCTTGGTATTTCTTCCACTTATGCTCTCTCTCTTTTTTTTAAATATGTTTTTATTGTTTGTTTCCCTTCTGTTTTGAAGTCCTACTCCTCCTCCTTGGCATACATGAAATAACATCACTTCCTTGAAGTCTTCCTCGGTCAACTTTAGCATCAGTTTAAGTAATGCAGTCAACAGGTATTACTAAACACCACTTTGTGCTGTTGTGGGTGTTGGAAATGTAGCGGTGAAAGAGGAGAGGGAACCCTGTGCAAGAATACCGTCACATATGGCTATCAGAGAATGATTTGCTGAGAATGTGGCATTTCAGTCAAGTCCTCAAGCCAACGAGAATCATCAGTGTCTTTCTTTGGAGAAACAGTATTCCAGGCAGTGGAAATGGCAAATATAAAGGTCAGGAGGCAAGAACCTGGAATCCTTGAGGCATGCAAGGGGGCCAGTGTGACTGAAGCAGAGGATGAAATGGGAAGAAGAGTAGGTGATAGATCAGGGAAGGAAAAGGGATATTTGAAAAGTTCACCCCAGGCTTTGTAAAAGAAGAGAGGACTATAACCTAATTCAAACCTAACGTTCTGTTTACTGGTTTGAAACTGAGAAACAGGGCAGCCCCGGTGGCGCAGCGGTTTAGCGCCGCCTGCAGCCCGGGGTGTGATCCTGGAGACCCCAGATCGAGTCCCGCATCGGGCTCCCTGCATGGTGCCTGCTTCTCTCTCTGCCTGTGTCTCTGCCTCTCTTCGCTCTCTCTGAATGAATAAGTAAATAAATCTTTAAAAAAAAAGAAAAGAAACTGAGAAACAGGGCAGCCCCGGTGGCTCAGCGGTTTAGCGCCTCCTTCAGCCCAGGGCGTGATCCTGGAGACTCGGGATCGAGTCCCACATCGGGCTCCCTGCACAGTCTGCTTCTCCCTCTGCCTGTGTCTCTGTCTCTAATAAATAAATAAAATCTTAAAAAAAAAAAAAACAACAACAAAAACCTGGGAAACCTTAGGCAGAGTAAAGAAAAATAGGGTGATTGTAAAGAAGCCATCTTAACCACTCAGGAGAGGGATGATGGAGCTTGGACCAGACTGGCTCATCAGGAGCATATGAGAAATGTCCCGTCCTGGATGTTTTTAAGGCAAGGACAACAAGATTTCTCATAAATCTGGAGTGTGGACAAAACGAAGTGTCAGTGTTTATCCTGATGTTATTGGTCCGAAGGAACTGGAAAACTGGAGAAATCACCGAAAGGTCATGAGAAATGGGGAGAAAAGAATAGATTTGGAAAGATACAGAGGGAGATCAGAAGCTCGATTTTGGGCATGTCAAATTCAGGACACCTGTCAGACAACTGTTAGGAAAAGAATTGTTTAAGAATATATAGTTCAGAGAAGAGATGTAGGCTAGAGGTAATGATTTTTTTTTTCTTTCTGTATTTATTTTTAAAGCAGACTCCACATCCAGTGTGAAGCAATGGGGCTTGAATTCACCACCCTGAGATCAAGAGTGTATGTTTAACTGAGCATCCCCCCAGACTGCCCCTCAAACATTTTTTTTTAAGACTTTATTTTATTCATTTATTCGTGAGAGACACACAGAGAGAGGCAGAGATCAAGGCATAGGGAGAAGTAGGCTCCTCGTGGGAAGACCAGTGAGGGACTTGATCCCAGGACCCTGAGATCACGACCTGAGCCAAAGGCAGATGCTCAACCCTGGTGCCCCTAAAAGATTTTAATACATAATAATTCTTATTTCATCTATGTCTTGATCCTGGCCCCACCTCTTCGAAATTTTTTATGACAAATTGCAGAAGTCATATCATGTAATCAATTACTTCATCAGTATTTGTCAACAAAGGATAAGGAATGTTTAGAACCACAATACGCAAAACAAATAATGTCTGACTATCAACCCAGTGCTCAAATTGCTCCATTTATCTCCTAAATGATTTTTCTTTTTTGACATTTGGTTTACTTAATCAGTATCCAAACAAGGTCACACATTATAGTTAGTTGATTTGTCTCCTAAACCTTTTCTTATTTAAATCTTGCTTTTTTTCCTATTTTTCTTCCTTTTTTCTTTTTTACATATAGTAGAAACCATTATCCTATAGAGACAAGTTCAGCTTCAACTTTAAAAACACTTAACTATGGGGGCATCTGGCTGGCTCAGAAGGTAGAGCATATGACTATTAATCTTGTTTGAAGTGGTGAGTTCAAGTCCCTCATTGAGTGTAGAGTTCACCAAAACGACAACAGCTATAACAAACCAGAAAACAAAAAAACACTTGATATGGCAAGGCCACTGTCTGAATTCTACATTCTTGTTTCTTCACATGAGGAAGCACAGTGTCTGATGGTATCTCTTTTTGTGATCTTAAGGTTGATCCATGGTACCCGTGTTGTCAGCATGAGTCTTTCATCTCCTGGTTTTAAAAATATGTACTATCATGTTCTGTATTCATTGTTCCATTAGAAGTAACAAAGTCTACCATTCTTCTTTCCATTTGTTAGTTGATTTGCTTTTCAAAAGAAATATTGTCCTGATCAATAACATGTTAATTCTGAGGTATGGTTCATACGGAGAAATTAAAATAAATGCTTCGCAATTTGATTCTATTCACCAGTTTCAGAATAAAAGTTAGTGCCTAGCCATCTTCTAATATGTTCAGTTTTTTAAAATTTAGTATCGTTTTTCATCTCATGCTTTTTATATTTTTTATTATTTTATTGATAGTATTTATTATTTTAAAAGATTTTAATTATTTGAGAGAAAGTGTGAGCATGAGAGAGAGAGAGCCCACAAGCAGGGGCAGAAGGAGAGGTGGAAGCAAACTCCCTGTTGAGCAGGGAGCCCAATCCCAGGACCCCAGGATCATGACCTGAGGCAAAGGCAGATGCTTGCTTAACTGATTGTGCCACCCAGACACCCCTATATATTTTTTTTAATTTAAATCTAGTATAACACCCAGTGCTCATCCTATCAAGTCAGACACCCCTGTATTTATTACTACTTAGAGTTTATATTTCAGCGCACATTAATTGGGCTTCTTTCCCCGAATTATATGTGAAAATGCTTTAAAAAATCCTCAAATTGTGCCATCTTTAATTGGTAGAAACCCATCATGCTGGCTTCTGAACTTAATTTTGTCATGACCCCAATTGTCTCTGATAGTTTCTTCCTTAGCTGCTGTTCCGACAAGATGTTCTAGGTTCATCTTATATAATCCTGCCCCATATATAAATTCAGCCATCTCTCCACGGAGTCCAAAGAAAAAAATACACCTTGGATTTATACTAATATTCAACTTTAGAATTACAGGGTATTCCTTAACTTTCTTTCCTTTTTTTCTTTTCTTTCTTTTTTTTTTTTTCTTTATATATTTGCCAGGAGAGTTGCCTTATTTGTTTTTTTGTAAAATGAGAGAAATGACTGGGCAGACATTTATGTAATGCTAGGAAAGATTCAATAAAGAGATAGTGGAGAGGCAAGGCAGGGAGAATTAGCATTATTTTTTGCTTGTAGCTCCATTTTACACTTAACTTAGTATGTTTAAGATTCACTTACCTGATTCTATGCTGCCTCTAAAAATTCCTATCATATTCAATCTTTGTGTCATTCCATAATAGCATCTTTATAAGCTATGTTTTTAATAATATATATCCTTTTAGTAGCCCTCTGCACAATACTTGTCTTACAACTCCTTGTCCTTTTGTAATCTGACCCATAATTTTTTAAATAGATTTATCCATTTCAGTGAAATACTCCTTAACTATTTAAAAGTGAGACCAGGGGCAGCCCCGGTGGTGCAGCGGTTTAGCGCTGCCTGCAGCCTGGGGCGAGATCCTGGGGATCCGGGATCCAGTCCCACATAAGGCTCCCTGCATGGTGCCTGCTTCTCCTTCTGCCTGTGTCTCTGCCTCTCTCTCTCTAACTGTGTCTCTATGAATAAATAAATAAAATCTCTAAAAAAAAAATAAAGTTTAAAAGTGAGACCAGGCGGTGTGCTTGGGTGGCTTAGTTGGTTAAGCCTTGGACTCTTGATTTTAGCTTAGGTCATGATCTCAGCGTTGTGAATTCAAACGCTAAGTTGGGCTCTGCTCTGGGACTAGAACCTGCTTAAGATTCTCTCTCCCTCTCCCTTTGCCCCTCTCTCCACTCCCCTAAAAAAGAAGGAGAACTGGGCACCTAGTTGGCTCAGTCAATGGAGCATGAGACTCTTGATCTCAGGGTTGTAAATTTTGGTCCCTCATTGGGTATAGAAATTACTCTAAAAAGATAAAAGTAAAATAAAAATGAGAACGGTCTCATTTATACTGGCTTTGGCAGCATATATACTGAAATTGGAATGACACAGAAAAGATTAGCATGCCCACTGCACAAGGGCAACCTATAAATTTGTGACGTGCTCCAAGTTATTTATTTTTTTAAGCTTTCCATGTTTGTTTTTTATAAAAAAATTTATTTATTCATCAGAGACACAGAGAGGCAGAGAAATAGGCAAAGGGAGTAGCAGGTTCCATGCAGGGAGCAGGATGTGGGACTCCGTCCCAGGACCCCAGGATCAAGCCCTGGGCCAAAGGCAGGTGCTCAACCTCTCAGTCACCCAGGTGCCCTACGCTTTCCATGTTTAAAAAAAGGAAGAGAAGGAATTATCTTGTCTCCAGGTTTTATTGTTTGAGGGTGAAATTGCTTATTTTTTTTTACATTTTATTTATTGATAGTTTTTTTATTGGATTAGGTCAATGTTTGCTGTTATATTCTTAATTATTTTAAAACATGGCCATTTTACTTTTTCTATTACTTGACCTAAAATCAGCTGCTTTCGCACTTCCAAAAGTTTTTTTAGAACTTCAAAACATGGAGAATATCCTGAAAGAAAATGTTTCCATTTGATACGTGGTTTGTGTGATTATGTCAGAATAGATTGCCTACAAGAGCCAATGTGATAATAGAGATCTACCTAATTAGTGAGAAAGAAACAAAGCTTAAATGAACTTGCTCTTTAGGGCCACAAATGACTTATTTCAACTAAAAATTTTTAGGTGATTTCCCTTTGCCTAATAATTGAGTTTGCTGGTCATGATGTTTTCATGACCCAGAAATATTCATAAACTATTACTTATTTTTACTTTTTTGAAAATGAGACTATGCAGTACCTAAAATGTATCTAAACATCTTTGGGTAGAAATTCTGCTTTAGATTGTGTTATCACCTGCATCATAATCTACTGTATGATTTTAATATTTATTTCATAGCCAATTAGGTCATTTCTAATCTCTTACTATTTTAAGCAATGGACATCCTTCTCGCTAAATCTGTGTGCTTATTTATGATTATTTGCAAAGAGAAGAGTTCTTTAAGGAAAATAATTGGATTAAAAAGCATACTAAACTACATGCAATGTTTAATGCCTGCTTGTGTGTTTGATTTAAAGTCAATAGAACAAAACTGACCAAGTTCACCATCATTGATGTTTTGTTATATTATTTCTGTGTTAAGATACTCCTTAGAGACAACTACCCAAAGCAGTATTGTACTTATCTTTGCATTTGGTGTCCTTTTCTCTGTTTAGGGAATAAAACCGAAGCCTTGCAACTTGAAATAAAAAGTGAAACTGAACCCCATTTTATCTTCAAAGGTTCGGACAACACTAAAACCTACTCACTGACCCCATCCATTCCTCACACATTGAAAGAGGCAAACATATCTCCAGGTTTCTCCTGGTCCCCTAAGACCACATCAGCCACAACAGCTCCCTTTAAGAATGATGTGTCAGTTTCTTACGGGTTTTCAGAAAGAAGTAGCAATCCCCACTGCACAATGCCTTCTGCGAGACACAGTGGTGCTAATGCAGCTGCTGGGGAATGCACTGGAATTGCACAGCCTGATGAAGTAGTTGCTCTTTCCACCTTGTCTACTCCCGTGACAGAGTCCCTGGTTTATTCTGAGCCTTCCACTGGTCCATCTGAACAGCTACCTTCTAATCATCCAAACCAGCAAGCCCCATTCACCACCTCTCCTCATGACCTTACATCCTCTCTGGTGGAAGAAGATGAGCAGCATTCTGATGCAGATGAGCCTCTATCAGATGACCCCCTATCAGATGACCCCCTGTCACCTACTGAGGAGAAATTGCCCCACATCGATGAGTATTGGTCAGACAGTGAGCACATCTTCTTAGATGCCAACATTGGTGGGGTGGCAATAGCACCTGCCCACGGCTCCGTTTTGATTGAGTGCGCCCGGCGAGAACTTCATGCGACCACTCCTGTTGAACACCCAAACCGGAATCATCCCACACGCCTTTCCCTTGTTTTCTACCAGCACAAAAACCTGAATAAGCCCCAACATGGTTTTGAACTAAACAAAATTAAGTTCGAGGCTAAAGAAGCTAAGAATAAGAAAATTAAGGCCTCAGAGCAGAAAGACCAGGCAGCTAATGAGGGTCCTGACCTGTCCCCTGAAGTTAATGAATTGAACCAAATTCCTTCTCATAAAGCGTTAACATTAACCCATGACAATATTGTCACCGTGTCCCCTTATGCTCTCACACATGTTGCAGGGCCCTATAACCATTGGGTCTGAAGGCTTTTCTCCCCTTAATGCCTTTGCTAGTGCAGTGTATTTTTTCAAGGTGCTGTTAAAAGAAAGTCATGTTGTCGTTTACTTATCTTCATCTCACCCATTTGAAGGCTGAGGTAAAAAAAAAAAAACACAAAAAAACACAAAAAAACAAAAATGGGGTGGGTGTTTCTTAACTGTGACTATATTTTGACAATTGGTAGAAGGTGCACATTTTAAGCAAAAATAAAAGTTTTATAGTTTTAAATACATAAAGAAATGTTTTGGTTAGGTGTTAACCTTGATAGAATCACTCAGTTTGGTGCTTTAAATTAAGTCTGTTTACTATGAAACAAGAGTCATTTTTAGAGGATTTTAACAGGTTCATGTGCTATGATGTAAAATCAAGATACAGTGTTAACTCTACACAGCTCCTGGTGCTTACCCACATCAACAGTTAAAAATAAGCTGCATTATTATGTCATGGTGCCATCGTTCCAACATCTTCCAATCATTGCTAGAAAATCGGCATATTCCTTTGAAATAAACCAATGAAATGTTTTCTCTCAAAATATCTCCTATATAAAATAATTCAATATTGTTAATGGTTGGAGGCTGTTCATAAATTGTAAATATATATTTTAAAAGCACTTTCTATTTTTAAAAGTAACTTGAAATAGTATAGCATAAGAATCTTATTGTTTATTGTTTGTGCATATTTGCATACAAGAGAAATCATTTATTCTTGCTGTGTAGAGTTCCATCTTGTTAACTGCAATATGTATTCTAATCATGTATATGGTTTGTTGTTGTTTTTTTTTAATGTCCTTTCTCATGCAAATATTAGCTACTTCTATAAAATAGGTAGAACATGCAAAAATTGTTAATTTTCTCTAAAATTGGAATTAGGAAGCATATCACCAATATCTGTTAACATTTTATTTGGAACTAAGTAAGCGTGGTCTCTTCTGATTTATCAAGCAACAGTGGCCCCAATTTACTTTAACTCCAGCTTTCTGAATATAATCATGAAAGGTTTTTCCAAAAGGAGATGGGACATAGTAGTATTCAGAAGAGTCAAATGCTTCTAAAGTTTCAAGGTGATAAAATTTAAAAATTAAGTAGCCAGAACCCTACCCATCCCAAATTGCCTTATTTGTTCTGAAACTCAATCTGGTAGAGTAAGAATAAAATTCCCATAGAAATCTTTTGAAAAGAAATCCCCTAATGTCAACATATATCCACACATCCCAAACAGTAGGAGTGGTGTTCAAAGTATGGTATTGTCCATTAAGAGCTAATCCAAAGTAGTTTATCTAAGCATATTAGTTTTAGGGAAAAAACTCATCTTCTCTGATAATTGCCTATGTTCTAGGTAACAGGAAAATAGGCATTCCGTTTATGTTAGCCTTCCCATTATTTTTTCCCCATTACTTATTGACTCATTTTATAACAAAACAAAAGGGATTGCCCAAATAAAATGTTTAGAACAAGAAATTTCAATGAAATACTTGATTCTATTAAAATGCAGAGGTGCTATAACATTCAAAGTGTCAGATACCTTGGGAGTGTGGAAAACCTAAATAATGGTGCTTCTCCCTTGGAAATGCCATAGGAAGCCCACAACTGCTAATACTCAACAATTTTGGTGCAAAAGCAAACAGTTCCAGCAAGCTCTAAAGAAAAACTCATTGTAACTTATATTAAAATAATATATGGTGCAAAGTATCAGTTTCAAGCTTTTGACTAATCCAAGTGAAGGAATATGAAGGGATTGTATATAACAAATATCCGTTGGTAGGCCATCATCTTGTACAAGTAGATTTCTGCTTTTTGAATATGTAAAGTAGGGTGATTCATTGACTTTAGTATTTTGTGTGCCTTAGATTTCCGTTTTAAAACATGTATATTTTTGTGAGCCTAAGGTTTCTTATACATATAAGTATATAAATAAGTGATTGTTTATTATTTCAGCTGCTTCCTTAAGATATTTACTAGTATTAGACTATCAGGAATACACCCTTGTGATATTTCGTTTTAGATATTAGGCCTTAGCTCCCACTAGAAATTATCTCCTCACCAGATTTAATGAATCAAGTTTTAAGACCCTTTAACCATCCACCCATCTTTCTTCCCTTCAACACTTACTGAACGTCTGCAGAATTTAAATATTAGCTTTTGTTTTTCTTTGAATTGCCACCCATGACACAGTAAACATGAAGAATTAAAATCTTAAAAAGATGCTTTTATCCTTTTTTTTTTTTTTTTTTTTTTTTTTAAGAAACAGTAAATTTCCTTCAAAAGAATCCATTGTAGGGGCGCCTGGCTGGCTCAGCCAGTAGAACATGCGACTCTTAATTTCAGGTCTTGAGTTCGAGCCCCATCTTGGGCATAGAGTCTATTTAAAATTGTAAAAACAAAAAGAACGAAGGAATCCATTGTAATATATCTGCAGCAGTTCAAATCAGTGTCACTACCGTTGAGTAAGTTTCTTAAGAAACTTGAACCACCAGTGTTATTTAGGAGAATACTGGGTTTTGTGAAGTTGGTTGCAGTTGCCCAAAGCAAGTACATGGAAATATCCCTTCTCAACTGAAATGTTATAAAATGTTCCATTATTATTATTAACACCGTCAATGTCCTGTCTCAATTGATAACACCATGGTGGGAACCACTTGTGATTCCTACTTTGTTGGACTCTCATAAGTTAAACAGTTTACCATCCCATTGTCTGCCCTGTGATTTTTTTTTTAAGCTTATGCTTATTCAATGTTCTCCAGCATTTGTGATTGTATGCTAGTGACACTGCTTTTAGAATGCTTTTATGAAGCAAGGAAATAAATTTGTTTGAAATGACATTTTTACTCAGAAAACTGGTCATCTAACATTATTTCTGCACCTTTTATTATGTTTTACTAGAACGATCACCTTTGGCTTTACCCATCTTACAGTACTCAAAATGAGTTTTTCAATCTTCTGCCCTTGTTCATGGTATAATTTAATTAATTGATACATGACCCCCAGTTAACCCGACCTGTCCATACTATGTTACAAACTTACTAACTACAATGAGCTGTCTATTTTAGAATCCTACAAAAATATCACACTGCCTTTCAAAATCCCATTTCTAATGGCTCTCGGCTGTGGTTGAAAAAAATTTCTGCTTATCAGCCTTACCTACATCTTTCCAATTCATCCACAAAGTACCAACTACATCATGTCATAGACTTAGCTGAAATATATTAACTGAAAGTGAGGCTTGCTGAAAATGTATAGCTGTAGGTAAATTTTTACATGTTAGCAAAATGTTTGCAGCCTTAACCTTCCAACATCTTTGTTATGCAATGTGCATGTGGATGAAATAATTTAATTTGTTAAATATAGAATTTCAAATAGATGAGATCCATAAGCAATTTACTTAAGACATAACCCCAATACATAATTAATTGAATGCATACCCTTGTGTAAATGAGATAATAATTCATGCAAAGTAACCTACTTCCTAATGTTATTACTTTAAGTGGACTCAAACTGATTATCATTTATTCCACAACAGCATGTATGAAAATAACTCAAACTACTTAAGTTTATTCCTTAAAACAAATCCTATTGAGATTTCTTTTTTATCTGCGACAAAGTTTTGACATTGCATGACAACTTCCACCAATAGTGGGCACAGGATTTCCTTTGAATGTGCCCAGTAAATCAGTAGCTGTATATGACTTTTAATAATATATAGCTATCTTCTATTTCACAACTTCTTGATGCATGGAAATTTTCTTTTTGTCTACATTAAGTATAACTGTGAATTTTGACCTTTTGTAAAGATTTATGATGAGAATTGTGAAATAATATGGTAGTGGCCTCTCACAGCTCTAGAAGACACCTTAGAAGTCATATAGTTCAATCACTGGGGCCCAGAGAGCAGATGTTAATGTCAATATGTACTTATGTTTATAATTAGAATTGAAACAATCAAAGGAAGGCCACTTTATGCTTAGGAGGACTCGAGGAAACAAACTCTATTTGCTCACCCAGAGAGTATCTTACCACTGGGAAATAACCTTATTGTGGTACAAGTAAAGATTAAAAAGGCTTTTTTTTTTTTTTCTGTTGGGTTTTCTTGCTTTTTGTTTTTCTGAGAAATTCTGGAAAACCAGTCAAATGAAGTTGGATCAAGATTCCCCTGCCTGCAGAGTTTTGTGGGCCTTGTGTGGGAAATCTAGCTTTTACCTATGAAGCTATCTCATCCAACAAAACGTGGCAGTAGCCTGAATTAGCTATTTCAAATATATATATACACACACACCAGGTACTTAGATCGTACAGGCTTTTATTTCTCCTGGAAATATGCATATACAAGGAGGAAGAAAAAATTGAATGATTGAAAGGGTTCGGGAAAGTATACCCATTGTATATACTACCTAGCCATGGTTGTACAGTCTATTCACACCTCTTGCCAATTGGCTTCACAATTAAGTCCTAGCATAGTCAATTTTGATGTGATTGTCTACATATATTAGAATACTGTTTTATTGTGCACAGCTCCGAAACTTTCCTGTAAGTGTATTGAACTTGTAACTTCAACATCAACAGTTGAGGCACACTTCAACTAGGTGATACAGTGTCCTGATTCCTGAAGAGTCTGGATTTACCCAAATCAAATTGTGCTCCACATTGTGCTTTCTTCTAATAGATTTAGGAAATGAGGCCATTCATGGTTCTGGAATGCAAGTAAAAAAATCAGCGTGTCAGAAGCTAAATTTGTGTATTTTCTTGGAATGTGCTGAGATTTATTGGCTTTCTTTCCTCTCTTTTGTAAAATAAGAGTCCTTTGTTAATTTTGGAGATGGTAAAACTGGCTTTTATGTAAGACCTCACTTTTTGTCCACATTGAACTCTACAAACTTGAATTCTCTGCTTTCCAGTATATCTGGATGACTTTCATTCAATTCCTGTTCCTTCTGGGCACCCAATCAAATACTATTGTTCACTTCAAAAAGCATATATTTTAGTCCTTCAGGTAATGCAAAGATGTAATATAACTTTCTATAATTAAAGCAAAACTTTGTCTAAGGTAGGGATGTTATTATCAGATGTTAAACACATGACCTGACTTAACTGATTTATGTTTGAGTGCAACTTGGGAAACTTTTGTTTAATGGTATAAACCTAGTTTTCCTAAAAATAGAAATTTTGTCCCTAGCAGCTGTGATGAAAGGCATTCTCTCTTGTCTTGTTCATCAGGAAAAAATCTTGCAGCTGTCAGAAACATGCTCGCTTTTGGAGAAACAGTGTTGAAAAGTAATTTCATTTGTTCTTCATTTGGCTAGGTATAAACTTAACCATCTTTGACCAGAAACTCTGCTTGTTATTATTTTTCTTTTTTCATTTTACTGAAGCCATGGTGTCACTAAATGTACTTTCTTTTTCTAGTTTTGATTCTTTCCTCTGATTTTCTTTAAATTAAAACTATGTCGCTTCCCCTCTCTATTCTGCGTCCACTCCCCGTGTCCCTACACAAATACACATGGTTCTTGTTAAGAACAGCAGTCATCTTGGTCAAGTTGTCTTTTCCTGCTTTCTAAAATCCTGATTCACAAATCTTTTGTGGAATAATACCAAAAGGGATCACAATCTTTTATTCAGTCATTTTCTGTTGGAGGCAAATTCAGTTTTTAGGAGTATAGTGGCCATGAGACCACAGGTGAGCATCCACTTTTTAACAATCCCAACAGTGTTTGACTCTCAACATGTTTCTTGGTGTTTGAGTGTTTTGCAAGAACTTGTATCAGAAGTTAAATATTCTAGCATTATTCCTACATAGCTTTGTTATTTCTCTATAATGCATCATACTAATTATTAGTGGTTTGACCAGTGGCTTTGAATTAATAATGGGTCTGATTTATACAGTAGACAATTTTTTTTCACATGTTTTATCCCCCAGCCCAGTTTTGTGGATGGTCTTTACTCTCCAATGTAAATTTACCCCTTCGAAATTTGGGTTTTTGTGATAATAGGAACCATTCTATAATCTGGGTGAGAAAGATTAAAAAAAAATGAGCTGAAAGTAGTTTGAGAATTCTTAAAGATGGAATAGATCAGGTATTTGGAGTTGTGAATGTACTAGGGTCCAGTACATTAAGGTGCAGGAAGAAGGGAGAATTGTGTTCCTATCAGCAATCTGCAGGTTCACTCCACCATCTCAACACCAAAACATACTGTAATAGCTTTTCCCACCTTGTAGCAGTGTATCTGAAAAAAAATGAGGTACCATTGTGAATGTAAATATGGTAGTAAGAAAACTTATAACCCCTAGACTTTATAATGTTTTAGGTTATCAAACTGCTTTCACTGTGTGCTCTCTTTTTCTCCCCAACACGGAGGGTTGGACAGATGTCCAAATATTCCTCTTACTGGTGAAGAACCTGCAGGTTGGCAAGAATAGCAAATGCCTTGCTCCAGTCACAGAGCAAGTCCACCCATCTGAGATCAAACCATTTCAATTCTGCAGACTGACTGCTAAATGCATTTCTGCACCATAAATTATGACTTACAGAGTGTTATTGAGCAGAAATTGTCAGACCTGATTTAAGAATAATGCAAAACCTACTTATTGTGTGCAAAACATGCTTCTCAACTTTGTTTCCATTATTTATTTAGCCAGTGATTTTTGTATGCATACTTTGGAAGGTCTCCCCCAAATTCCCAGGACTTCTGCATTAGGGCTTAGATTAATGAAGCTGTAGTTTTCCCCCTGTAAGTAAGCTTTTTAATGAAGAATGTCCCTGTATTGCTAAAACAAAAGGAAACCTCAGTAATATTTGTCTAAAAATATTATTTTTTTAAAAACTGAGATCAGCAACTCATAATCAAAGTTTAATGTATTTGTTATATTGAAATGCAGGTTTCTAGAAGGGAATGTGCTGGGTAAACTGACTTAGTTCCCAGGCCCCCGTGGTAAAAATGTAAAGTTGTTGGCATCTCTAAGAGATAGTAAGTACTGTCTCCCACTTATTTAAATATTTTGTTTTGTTTTTTGTTCTGCTTTGTTTCCAGCCACGTAAAGTGTCCAGTCAAAGTTTAAACATATCTTTGCCCAGAGAGTTAAGAAAAATAATGAGATGTATTTGTAAAGTTTTGGGTAAGCTCTTTATAACTATAAAGAGGTGGGATATTTTGGCATTTCCATCAGTACATTTTGGGTTACTAATGAAAAACCAAAACTTACCTAAATAATCAAATAAATTCCACTTTTGATGATTTGGTTCAATAACTGCCTATCCTCACTAATGCCTGTTTGTGATATTATAAAATGGCTGACAACATAGGACTTTACAAAAACAGCTCTTAGAAAAAAAAAAAAAAGAAACAAAACAAAGACTAAATATTTTATTAATATGTATGGTCATTTTTTTTAAACTTCTATAACAGATAACATTGTGATAGGTGCTTTAAGAGAAATATTTTTCCAGAAATGGTTTTATAGTAAATGGGGGGGGCAGCTTTTGCATTGTGATGTATGGGTGGATAGTCATCTTTGAGTTACTAAGAAATCATGAAGTGTTCCCTGAAGAGAAAACTCATAAAACTATTTGGCAGAAAGAAAAGCATTAATTTCCAGTTTCTTTATTTTCTCTTGTGTTATATGGTGGCCTATATCACGTGTAGATTCACGTGTATATCAATACTTTGGCTCAAAGGAGAAGACAGTGCTTATCAATAGTGGGTGTAAAATATTCACAGATTCTTCATTATGGGGAAATAGAGTAGCATTGACTTTTCAATAGAGAAATACCAATTTCACAAGTTAATATTCCTGTCTCTAGGTGACTTTTTCTCTCCTTTGAGTATATTTACTATTTATTTTGTACCTTTGATTTTTTTGCTTTGGGGGATTTATTTTTACCTATTGCAGTCCTACTGTATTAAATATCGCATATAATGAAATAAGTAAGGGAAAGATTTTAAAACTCCATAAAATCTGGTTTGGGTTCTTAATATATGGGAGAAACAGTTTCAAGAAAAAGCACTTCACCATGCAGAAGGGAAAGAGTAGTCTTAATTATGATGACTTCAATTCAGGATCAAGATGTAGTGCTCTGCATACAAGGGAACACTTACTAGCAGTACTTGAAGACTTGTGAGTTGGAATTGCATGTTACTTGAAAGACCTAATTAAGCTAAATTTTGGTGCACAGCAGTTGTACATGATTTCATGTTTATGTAGCAAAATGCATTGAAATGTACTAGTATTGAAACATACATGTAAAGATAGTTGTGGAAATTGTCTATTATATTTTCCTTGTGTGTCTCATTTATTTAGAGCACAAAGTTTTTTTTTAAGTGTTCTAACTGAATAAGGCTAAATGAATACTGTAATTGAAATTATATTTTAAATCTTTGTCATGAGTTTTTAAAAAAAACTATTGCAAATTGTATCATTCCTGATTACACAGAACTTTGTGGGTGGTTTTAAATAAATTTTATACTTCTATTTTGCACCTGGTAGTCTAATTTTTCTTTCCTCTTCAAAACAATATTTTAAAATTTTAAGGGATCCCTGGGTGGCACAGCGGTTTAGCGCCTGCCTTTGGCCCAGGGCACAATCCTGGAGACCCAGGATCGAATCCCACGTTGGGCTCCCGGTGCATGGAGCCTGCTTCTCCCTCTGCCTCTGTCTCTGCCTCTCTCTCTCTCTGTGTGTGTGTGACTATCATAAATAAATAAAAATTAAAATAAATAAATAAAATTTTAATATCCAATAAAAATCACACATTTTTAACTATAAAGGACTTTGAGAGATAACATTTGGAGATGTCCAATTGTGTGGATTATGCCCAACATAAAATCAAGATGGGATCCTTACTTTTTTTTTTTTACACTTAAGAGGGTCTTTTTTTGTTTTTAAGTAGGCTCCATGTCCAATGTGGGGCTTGAACTCATGACCCTGAGATTAAGAGTCACATGCTCTACTGACTGAGCCAACCAGACACCCCTGTGAAACCCTTATTTGGGGATCTCTGGGTGGCTCAGCAATTTAGTGCCTGCCTTCCACCCGGGGCGTGATCCTGGAGTCCCCGGATAGTCCCACGTCAGGCTACCTGCATGGAGCTTGCTTCTCCCTCCACCTGTGTCTCTGTCTCTCTCTCTCTCTGTCTCTCGTGAATAAATAAGTCAAATCTTTAAAAAAAAACAAACCCTTATTTTGTACCAAAACCGTTGAATTTTATATAAATTATTTAACTCCCACAGTAATGCTATTAAGTAAGGACTTTTACCAACCTCACTTTACAGATTAATTCTGAAGCTTAACCTAGTAATTGTCAAAGGTTTAAATCAACTTGGATCTAGACTAACTCATGCCCTCCCATACATTTTTTGTTATTTTAGTAAACAATTCTGAACACAGTATGCTAACAGTATTTTTAAAGTTCACATCCTAATGTATTTAATAAAACCTGAAGTGAAAAAAATTAATAGGCTTTTAGTAATATTATAGCAAATATCACAATGTAATAAATTACTTTAAATTCATGTAATCTGGTCCAGTTGCTAGATCATGTGACTCCTAATCTCAGGGTTGTGAGTTCAAGTCCCATGTTGGGTGTAGAGTTTAAAATTAATCGATTAGAAATCCCTGGGTGGCTCAGTGGTTTAGCACCTGCCTTCCACCGGGAGTGTGATACTGAAGACCCCGGATCGAGTCCCACATCGGGCTCCCTGCATGGGGCCTGCTTCTCCCTCTGCCTGTGTCTCTGCCTCTCTCTCTCTCTGTGTGTGTGTGTCTCTCATGAATAAATAAATAAAATCTTTTTTAAAAATTTATTGATTGATTGATCTGAAACCCAACTCCCCTGATGTAGCATCTGGTATTTCTCTTCTTTCTAGTAATGGGAACAACTCCCTCCCCGACCAGATCTCCTCCTCAGGTTTACCTGGGCATCTAGAGACTACATTTTCCACCTTATTCCTGGCTGGTTGAAAGGCAGATATGGGGCAGCCCGGGTGGCTCAGCGGCTTAGCTCCACCTTCAACCCAGGGTGAGTTCTTGGAGACCCGGGATCAAGTCCCATGTCAGGCTCCCTGCGTGGAGCCTCGTTCTCCCTCTGCCTGTGTCTCTGCCTCTCTCTCTCCCTCATGAATGAATGAATGAATGAATGAATGAATAAATAAATAAATAAAATCTTAAAAAAAAAAAAAAGGCAGATATGTGAGTTAGGCTGACCATACAAACATGGGCATCACACTAAGTAATGTCAGAACAGCAAAACACAAGAAACTCAACTTAGGATGACCTACTCTCCTGACCCACCTATCAACTTTGTCTTTACACAAAAGTAAGTATTCTTTTCTATTATTTTGCTCCTGCTAAACAGTTCAATGAATGTTGTAACTAAAAATCCACCTCACAAGACAAGTATCATGTTTTTTTAATCTTCAGGCCAAATATACTGTTTCTTTCCTCTAGTGACACAGTTTCTAGATTCTTTATCTTAATACTCTCTAGACAACAGCCTATTTATTTATTTATTTGGCTCTGTAGGATGCTTAACCAACTAAGCCATCCAAGATCTTTTAAAAGATTTGTGTAATTTTTTTTTAAAGATTTTATTTATTTATTTATTAAAGAGAGAGAGGCAGAGGGAGAAGCAGGCTCTGTGCAGGAAGCTAGATGTGGGACTCGAACCTGGGTCTCAATCCAGGATCATGCCCCAGGCTAAAGGCGGCACTAAACCACTGAGCCACCCAGGCTTCCCAAGATTTGTGTAATCTTTTAAAAGCCATCTCAGGAGTGCCGGGGTGGCTCAGTTGGTTGACAGACCAATCTTTTTTTTAATTCATTTTAAAGAGACAGCTATCGAGAGCTTATGTAGGGGAAGGGTAAGAGAGAGGGAGAAGCAGACTCCTCACTGAGCAGGGTGCCCTAATTGGAGCTCCATTCAGGACCCTGGATCATGATCTGAACCAAAGGCAGATCCTCAGTTGACTGAGCCACCCAGGCACCCTGAGAGACCAACTCTTAATTTCAGATCAGGTCTTGATCTCAGGGTTGTGAGTTGGAGCTCCACCAAGGCACTGCCCTTGGTACAGTCTCCTCGAGTTTCCCTCTCCTTCTCCCTCTGCCTCTCCCGCCTTGGGTGTGCTCTCTTTTTTTTTTAAATCAACTTTTAAATTTTTTAAAAAGATTATTTATTTATTTATTCATGAGAGAGAGAGAGAGAGAAGAGACAGAGAAGCGGGCTCCCTGAGGAGACCCCAATGGGTGACTCGATCCCGGATCTCCAGGATCAGGCTCTGGGTGGAGGTGGTGCTAAACCGCTGAGCCACCCAGGCATCCCTCTCTCTCTCTGTTTCTCAAATAAATCAATAAATCTTTTTAAAAATGATAAAAAATAGGGGTGCCTGGGTGGCTCATCGGTTAAGTGTATGCCTTAGGCTCAGATCATGATCTCCCAGGACCCTGCATCGGCTTCCCTGCTCAGAGGAGAACCTGCTTCTCCCTGTGCTGCTCCCTCTGCTCGTGCTCTCTCACTCTCTCTGTCAAATAACTAAAAATCTCTTTAAAAAATAAAAATTAATAGGATGCCTAGGTGGCTCAGCAGTTGAGCATCTGCCTTTGGCTCAGGGTGTGATCCCGGAGTTCTGGGATCGAGTCCCACATCAGGCAATGCTTCTCCCTCTGCATGTGTCTCTACCTCTCTATGTCTGTCATGAATAAATAAAATATTTTCTTAAAAAAATTTTAAATTAAATTAAAAATAAAAATAAATAAATTAAAAATAAAAACAGATCTCAGATCATGGTATTTCTCTACTTTAAAGACCTCTATGGCTTTCCATTGCATTTAATATAAAACCAAACTCCCTAGTTAGTCTGTAAAGCTCTGGGAATCCAGCTGCTGCCAACCTGTCTGCTCTCATTTACCAGGCTCCAGCCACCCTGAGCTATATAGTTCCTTGAAGAGGCCAAACTCTTAACTCAAACCCTTTGTACCTTTGCTTCATCCCTACCTTCAGATTCTCACATGACTAGATCCTTCCTGTAGTTCTCATATCAGCTCAAATGTCTTATCTTTTTTTTTCTACACTCAGAGATACCAATATTTATTTATTTAGTTTGTTAGTTTCCAAAGGTTTATTTAAATTCTAGTTGGTGGGGCTCCTGGGTAGAATAGTTGGTTAAGTACCCAATTCTTGGTTTCTGCTCAGATCGTGATCTCAGGGTTGTGAGATTGAGCCCCACATGGGGCTCTGTGCTCACACGCAGTCTGCTTCGGTTTCTCTCTCCCTCTCCCTCTTCCCCTCTCCCCTGTTCTCTATCTCAAAATAATATTAATTAATTAATTAATTAATTAATTAATTAAATTCTAGTTAGTTAATATGTAGTGCTCAGTTCTTTGATCTTATCTGGGCACCTTCTCTCTCCTTCACTTGAACCTCCTTTTTCCAGTCACAGAATGGAATATATCATCCCTTCCAAAATCATTAGCTCAAATATCTCACATCATGACCTCAGCCTCCGATCATCTCTGTTTGGGAGCTGTTTCCACAGCACTTTTTCTACCTCACTAGAGTCTCCGTTGATCCTTCCTCATATACAATCTTTTCTTCTCTGGCTTATTTCTTGATTTCAATCATTCTCTTGCCAACACTTTACATTCTCTTTCTAATCAGCCCTTTCTGGCAGTTTAAAGAAAAATAAGTGGCCAAAGATCAAGGAAAATCCCCTCTCCTTGCCAGGTACCAAATTTGTTACCAGGCTATTTCATAAGACTGAGAATGAAAAGAATTTTAAGAAACAGGTATTCAAAAGCATTTTTCAAACAAGATTTTTATTTTCTTTCAAATATTTTTTTAAATTTTATTTATGAGAGAGAGAGAGAGGCAGAGACACAGGCAGAGGGAGAAGCAGGCTCCATGCAGGGAGCCTGATGTGGGACCCGATCCAGGGTCTCCAGGATCAAGGCGGCTTTAAACCGCTGAGCCACTCAGGCTGCCCTTTTCAAACATTTTTTAAAGATTTATTTATTTAAGGGCACCTGGGTGGCTCAGTGATGAGGTCTGCCTTTGGCTCAGGGTGTGATCCCAGGGTCCTGGAATCAAGTTCCACATCAGGCTCCCCACAAGGAGCCTGCTTCTCCCTCTGCCAATGTCTCTGCCTCTCTCTTTGTCTGTCATGAATAAATAAAATCTTTTTAAAAAGTAACATATTTATGTATTGGGGTGACTGGGTGGCTGAGTCAGTTAAGTATCTGCCTTCAGCTCAGGTCTTGATCTCAGGGTCCTGGGATTGAGCCCCACATCAGGCTCCCTGCTCATGGGGGAGTCTGCTTCTGCCTCTGCCCCTCCCCCCTGCTCCTTCTCTCTCTCTCTCTCTCTCTCTCTCTCTCTCTCACTCTTTCTCTCTCTTAAATAAATAAAATCTTTAAAAAATATATTTATTTATTTTAGTAATCTCTATCCCCAACATTAGACTAGAAATTTTCTTTTAAAGATTTTATTTATTTATTCATGAGAGACACACAGAGAGAGGCAAAGACACAGGCAGAGGAAGAAACAGGCTCCATGCAGAAAGCATGTGGGACTCGATCCCCAGATCAGAGATCACGCCCTGAGCCAAAGGCAGAGGCTCAACCACTGAGCCACCCAGGCGTCCCGGGACTAGAATTTGTGACCTCAAGATTGAATGTCACATCTCTACTGACTGAGATCGCCAGGCAACCGTTAAAACTTATGTTTATTGAGGCATAATTTACATACAGCAGAATTTTCCCTTTACATGTGTTCTCTGAGTTTTGACAAATGTATATAGTTCTGTAACAATAATCAAGATATACAATAGCACTGTCCAATAGAAAACTAATTGAGGGGGGCACCAGGATGGCTCAGATGGTTAAGTGTCTGCCTTCAACTCAGGTCATGATCTCAGGGTCCTGGGATGGAGCCCCATGTCAAGCTCCTGGCTCAGTGTGGAGTCTGTTTCTTCTCCCTCTTCATTCCCGCAAGCTCATGCTGTCTCAAATGAATAAATAAAATCTATTTAAAAAAAAAAACAACTATGAGAGTTCTGTTTGTAATTAAAACTTTATATAGGATGGTCAGATTAAAAAGGTAAGAAAGAGGGATCCCTGGGTGGCGCAGTGGTTTGGCGCCTGCCTTTGGCCCAGGGCGCGATCCTGGAGACCCGGGATCGAATCCCACATCAGGCTCCCGGTGCATGGAGCCTGCTTCTCCCTCCGCCTGTGTCTCTGCCTCTCTCTCTCTCTCTGTGGCTATCATAAATAAAAATTAAAAAAAAAAAAAAAAAAAAAAGGTAAGAAAGAGGGACATCTGGGTGGCTCAGCAGTTGGGCGTCTGACTTCGGCTCAGGAGGTGATCCCGGGGACGCAGGATGGAATCCCATATGGGGCTACCGGCATGGAGCCTCCTTCCCTCTCTGCCTGTGTCTCTGCCTCTCTCTCTCTGTCTTTCATGAATAAATAAAATCTTTAAAAAAAACTTTTATTAAAAAAGTGTAAGTAAATAAAAGAAAAAGTTAAATTAGAAAGTAAAATTAGGGCAGCCCTGGTGGCACAGTGGTTTAGCGCTGCCTGCAGCCCAGGGTGTGATCCTAGGGACCCGGGATCGAGTCCCACATCGGGCTCCTTGCATGGAGCCTGCTTCTCCCTCTGCCTGTGTCTCTGCCTCTCTGTGTGTGTGTCTCTCATGAATAAATAAAATCTTTAAGAAAAAATTTTATTTTTAAAAGTTAAAATAAATAAAATTATTTCTAATTGTGTATTTTATTTAACTTAATATGTCCAAAATAGTATTACTGGTTTTTAAATTTTTATTTATTTATTTGAGTGAGAGTGCATATGCAGGAACAAGAGGGGTAGAGGGAGAGGGAATCCTCAAGCAAACTCCTGACTGAGTGTTGAATCAACATGGGGCTTGATCCCAGAACCCTGAGAACATGACCTGAGCTGCAATCAGGAGTTGGCCACTTAAAATGACTCAGCTACACAGGTGCCCCCCAAAATAGTATCATTTTAATAGTAATGATGAGGAGGTACCTGGGTGTCTCAGTCGGTTGAGCATCTGCCTTTGATTTGGGTCATGACCTCAGAGTCCTGGGATAGAGCCCCACATTGAGCTCCCTGCTTAGTTGCTCAGTGAGGAGCCTGCTTATCCCTCTCCCTCTGCCTGTTGCTCCCTTATTGTGTGTGTCTCTCTCTCTGTCAAATAAATAAATAAAATCTTAAAAAAAAAAAAAATAGAGGCCAGCCTGGGTGGCTCAGCGGTTTAGCGCTACCTTTTTTTGGCCCAGGGCCTGATCCTGGAGACCCGGGATTGAGTCCCACGTCAGTCTCCTCCCAGAAGCATGGAGCCTGCTTCGCCCTCTGTGTCTCCGCCTCTCTCGCTCTGTGCGTGTCTCTCATGAATAAATAAATAAAATATTTTTTAAAAATTAATAGTAATGAAGAGGTATTTTTCACTAAGTCTTTAAATTTTTTTTTTTTTACTTGAAAAAGTAGATGCATACCAAAGTAATTCCAAACATACTTAAAATTTTCCTTTAAAACTTTCCAATAATTGGGATCCCTGGGTGGCTCAGTGGTTGAGAATCTGCTTTTCGCCCAGGGCATGATCCTGGAGTCTCGGGATCCTCAGTCTCCCATCAGGCTCCCTGCATGGAGCCTGCTTTTCCCTCTGCCTGTGTCTCTGCCTCTCTCTCTTTCTGTGTGTCTCTCATGAATAAATAAAATCTTTAAAAAAAAAAAAACTTTCCAATAATTGAATCTATAATCAGTTTTTAAGTTTAAATGTTGGTTAATTAAAATTAAATAAACTTAGGGTGCTTTGTTGGCTCAGTCTGTAAAGCATGCCATTCTTTTTTTAAGATTTATTTATTCATGAAAGAGAGCGAGAGGCAGAGACATAACTAGAGGGAGAAGCAGGGGATCCCTGGATGGCTCAGCGGTTTAATGCCTGCCTTTGGCCCAGGGTGTGATCCTGGGGACTGGGGATCGAGTCCCACATCGGGTTCCTGCATGGAGCCTGCTTCTCCCCCTGCCTGTGTCTCTGCGTCTCTCTCTGTGTGTCTCTCATGAATAAATAAATAAAATCTAAAAAAAAAAAAAAGAGGGAGAAGCAGGCTCCTCATAGGGAGCCACCGCTGAGTCACCCAGGCATCCCGAGCATGCCACTCTTGATCTCTGAGTTCTAAGTTCAAGCCCCATGTTGGGTTTAGAAGTTACTTAAAAAAAAAAAAAGTCTTTTAAATTAAAAAACTAAAAGTTCAATTCCTTGGTTGCACCAGTCGCAATTCAATTACTCAATAGCCACAGGTGGTTAGTGACTACTGTATATTGGATGACTCAGATTACATTGTATTTCCAATAGCCCCCAGAGTACCCAGGTATCCTTTGTAGTCAAATTGCCTCCCCACCTGGTTGCCCCTGGCAATGACCAGTCAGATTTCTTTCCTTCATATTTTCTGCCTTTCTCAGAATGCTATGAAAATAAAATAGCTAGCTTATATCATTTAGCATAATGCTTTTGAGATTCATCCATGTGAAGACAGAATTTTCTTTTTTTTTAAATTTAACAAAGCTTTATTGACTGTAAGACAGAATTTTCTACTAAAGATAAGCTTAAATCATAATCAGATGTTATACACACTGGTTTCCCAGCCCTCTGGTAATGAAGTGCTCTCCCTGAACTGTTTTGTGTATCTGAGCAGAAATGGATTAGATTTTAATAACTTTCTAATATGCCCAAACTCTTCTGAGTGCTTTCCTCTAAACCACTGCATGTGGCCCCTGGGTGGCTCAGTGTTTGAGCATCTACCTTTGGCTCAGGTCATGAACCTGGGGTCTTGGGATTGAGTCCCACATCAGGCTCCTACGGGGAAGCCTGCTTCTCTGCTTCTCCCTCTGCCTATGTCTCTGCCTCTCTCTCTCTGTGTCTCTCATGAATAAATCAAAATCTTAAAAATAAATAAATAAACCACAGCATGTGTAATAGTCATGTAATCCTCAGTGAAGAAATAGGCACAGGGCAGCCCGGCTGGCTCAGCGGTTTAGTGCTGCCTTCAGCCCAGGGCCAAATCCTGGAGACCTGGGATCGAGTCTGTCCGGCTCCCTGCATGGAGCCTGCTTCTCCCTCTGCCTGTGTCTCTGCCTCTCTGTGTGTGTGTGTCTCCCATGAATGAATAAATAAAATTAAAAAAAAAAAAAAAAAGCACAGAAAATGTAACTGGCATGCCCAACATTACCACAGCTGTTAAGAGCAGGAGCCAAGTTTGAACCAAGGCAGTCTGGTTCCTCAGCCTATACTCCTAACTTCTGCTTTCCTCCAACCACCCCTGCCTGCCCCATCTTGAGTGATTCAGAGTAAGGGGGCTACTCTGTCAGATGATTTGGTCACTCTCTCTCCACTTTGTGATGGCCTTTGTCTTTTATGCTCAGGACGGGTGATCATATGCAACCTTCCTTTATTATTGGGCCACAGAAAGATGGGGTTTCTCTATTCTTTTTTTCTTTGAAGATTTTATTTATTTAATCATGAGAGACAGAGACAGACAGAGAGAGAAAGAGAGGGAGAGAAGAGAGGCAACAAGGCAGAGGGAGAAGCAGGCTCCCTGCAGGAAGCCCCATGCAGGACTCCAGGATCACGCCCTGAGCTGAAGGCAGAAGCTCAACTGCTGAGCCACCCAGGTGTCCCAAGTTTCTCTATTCTTTAACAGATAATGCAAGGCACCCCAAAACTGTCACGACCTAGCGCATAGTATAAAGTTCCAAGGAAAATGTTATGTTCTTGTGCTCTTTCTTTGGTTATTACATGTAAATTATTGCACAAAAATAGAACAACCTAGGCCTTGCTTGCCTACTGCAGGTTATTAATTCCATATGTTCCTAGGTAAAGAAAGCACAGTCACATGGCATATGGCCAAGAAGCCTTTTTACTTCCCGAGGCTGTGTGATGCAAAGGTCCCCTGGCATGCTATAGAATCCCCACTTCATCACAGAGTCACAATTGCCAGTGTCGATGAGGCCTACAATATTGTTTTTCTAAACCATCCAATCTGTGTACACCTTTGAACCCCATTTGTTCTCAATCATTGACTGCCTTTTTCCTCAGAGTAGTTGAAGCCACAGACCAAAAATCCTCTCCTTTTCCCATCTATAGCTTATGAATCTTTTTTTTTTATAGCTTATGAATCTATCTCCACCTGAACCCACCTTCTGCTTCCCATTCCAATGACGGAAATGTCCTTCTTCCAATCAAAGATTAATCCCTCTACGTGAACTCTAGCCTCTGTCCCATCTAGCTTTCTCAGGGACTTCAATTCTTCAGGAGGGAGCTATTTCTTCTTTGCCTGTAACTTCAATCTCAATAACAGATCCTCCTTAGCAATATTTAAATAGATTCTAGGGATCCCTGGGTGGCGCAGCGGTTTGGCGCCTGCCTTTGGCCGAGGGCGCGATCCTGGAGACCAGGGATCGAATCCCACATCGGGCTCCCGGTGCATGGAGCCTGCTTCTCCCTCCGCCTGTGTCTCTGCCTCTCTCTCTCTCTCTCTGTGACTATCATAAATAAATAAAAAATTAAAAAAAAAATTGAAATAAATAGATTCTAGTCCCTAGGGGATCCCTGGATGGCTCAGCAGTTTAGTGCCTGCCTTCAGCCCAGGGCGTGATCCTGGGGTCCCAGGAATGAGTCCCACATCAGGCTCCCTGCATGGAGCCTGCTTCTTCCTCTGCCTGTGTCTCTGCCCCTCTCTGTGTGTATGTATCTCATGAATAAATAAATAAAATATTTTTTAAAAAAGAGAGACATTTCTCTCTCTCTCTCTCTAATAAATAAAATCTTAAAATATTCTAGGTCTCTGGCATCATAAAACAGATAAGAAACTGCTCTTCAGCCTTTACATCTCTCTCCTAGCACCACCATTTCTTCTTTCTTCAGTCACAATCACTTTCAAAAAATGATTATTTACACACATCTAAGCAACTAGAATTTACGATCATTCCGAAGATCTGTGGAAATGTATAATCTTGTTTTATTTATTTTTTAAATATTTTATTTATTCATGAAAGACAGAGAGAGAGAGGCAGAGACACAAGCAGGCTCCATGCGGGGAGCCTGACGCAGGACCCGATCCCAGGTCTCCATGATCACGCCCTGGGCCGAAGGCAGCGCTAAACCGCTGAGCTACCAGGGCTGCCCTATAATCTTGTTTTAAAAAGTTTTAGCTAGGGAAGCCTGGGTGGCTCAGTGGTTGAGCCTCTGCCTTTGACTCAGGGTGTGATCCTGCAGTACTGGGATCGAGTCCTACATCAGGCTTCCTGCATGGAGCCTGCTTCTCCCTCTCCCTCTGCCTGTGTGTGTGTGTGTGTGTGTGTGTGTGTGTGTGTGTGTGTGGTGAATAAACAAAAAAATAAAAAGAAGTTTTCAGATGCTTGGGTGGCTGCCTTTGGCTCAGGTCATGATCCCAGAGTCTCAGATCGAGTCCCCTATCAGGCTCCTGCTTCTCCTGTCTCTGCCTGTCTCTCATGAGTAAGTAAATAAAATCTTTAAAAAAAAATTATATTTCAAGGGTGCCTGAGTAGCTTAGTTGATTGAGCAGCCCACTCTTCCTTTTGGCTCAGATCATGATCTCATGGGTAGAGAGGATGGAGCACTCAGGGGGGAGTCTGCTTGAAAGATTCTCTCTCTTTATCCTCCCCCCACTCTTGTGCTCTCTTGCATGTGTGCAAAGGACGCCTGGGTAGCTCAGAGCATCATCCTTTGGCTCAGGGCATGATGCCGGAGTCCTGGGATAGAGTCTTGCATCCGGCTCCCTGCATGGAGCCTCCTTCTCCCTCTGCCTGTATCTCTGCCTCTCTCTCTTTGTGTCTCTCATGAATAAATAAATAAAATCTTAAAAAAAATAAAAAACCAAAACAAATAAACAAAAAATCTTGGAATAATGGGAGGCCTGGCTGGCTTACTTGGAAGAGCATAAGACTCTTGATCTCAGAGTAGTGAATTCGAGTCTACAGCCATACCACCCTGATCACACCTGATCTCCTCTGATCTCGGAAGCTAAGCAGGGTTGGGTCTGCTTAGTACTTGGACAGGAGAGTAGTGAATTGGAGGCCTGCTTGGGGATAGAGATTACTTAAAAATAAAGTTTTTTTAAAAAGTTGGGAGTATAAAGGAGATAATATCACTGGTGGTTGGATTCAAGGCTGGCTGATAATGAATTATCACTAATTTAGGCTATTCATTTAGAGAAATCCTGATAAAGATACCACCTTCAGGATATTTGGGAGGGAACTGGACAAACCTAACTTTAAAGTTCATATGAGGGTTGCCTGAGTTGGCTCAGTTGGTTAAGCATCTGCCTTCAGCTCAGGTCATGATCTCGGGGTCCTGGGAATGAGCCCTGCATCTGACTCCCTGCTCAGCAGGGAATCTGCTTCTCCTCTTCCTCCCACCTATGCTCTTTCTCTCTCTCTCTAATAAATAAATAAATAAAATCTTTAAAAAAATGTTTGTATGGAATAGATAAATATAGCCCAAAATATCCAGGGGTCAGGGGAAAAGGGAGAGTAGTTCTACTCAATATTACAAATATAAAATATTTTATAAAGCTACAGTGATTGAAAGAATATGGTACTAGTGTGATGAATAATAGATCGGTAGAACAGAACAGAATTCCAAAACAAACTGATCTGAAAATGTTGAGGTTTGGAGCAAAAGTCAAGAAAGAATTTTTTTTTTTTTTTTAAGTTTTATTTATTTAAGCAATCTCCACAACCAACATGAGGCTTGAACTCATGGCCCCGAGACCAAGAGTCGCATGCTCGTCCAACTGAGCCAGCCAGGCACCCCAATAAAGAATTCTTGAGACATCTTCGGTGCAAAAAGGATGGTTTTATTAAAGCACAGACACAGGACCTATGGGCAGAAAGAGCTGTACTGAGGTCATGAGGAGTGGCTGATTACATACTTTCAAGTTGAAAGGAAGTTAGGGATAGTGTAAGTCTCTAAGGAATTTGCAAGCAAGGTTTCTAGGACCTTGAGGGGCTAGCTGTTGTTAGGAAAGTTCATTTAGTTCTGTTTAGTAGAGTCTTAGTCATGAGACCCTTCAGATGTATATCAAGGGGCCATAAGCTTGGAGGATGATTGCTAATTTGTATCTTTGGGGGGTAGGAGGTGAAGATAAAGGAAGTTTCCAAAGAGATTTTTACAGGATCTTGGAGGTCGGGCTAATGTGAAGTAGTTACCTTTTGCCTCTAACATCAAGACAGTTAAGATCCTCAAGGAAGGGGTGCCTTGGTGGTTCTGTGGTCAAGTCTCTGCCTTTGGCTCAGGTCGTGATCCAGGGTCCTGGGATTAAGTCCCATATCAGGTTCCCTGTGGGGAGCCTGTTTCTCCTTCTGCCTATGTCTCTGCTTCTCTGTGTCTCTCATGAATAAATAAATAAAAATCATTAAAAAAATTAAAACTATGCTCAAGGAAAGGGCACCTGGGTGGCTTAGTCGGTTAAGCATCTGCCTTAGGCTTGGATTATGATCCCGTCCTGGGATGGAGCCCCACTTGGGGCTCCCTGCTCAGCAGGGAATCTGCTTCTCCCTCTCCCCACTGCTCATTCTCTCCCTCTCTCTCTCAAATAAATATTTTTTGAAAAAAAGAAAAGATAGCCTCACTCATATTGACAGAAATGCTAACCAAAACTACATTAGGATGCCAAAGAAGGCCATCATCCTCTTTCCCCCCTCTTTGTGCATTGAAAGCTGACATCTCTTCTTCCACCTCATTCAAACTGAGCTGACATTATCCCTTCATTACTTTCAGGGCCTGAGCTCTTATGAAAGAAGGCCAGGCTGCTCTGCTAGAGAGGCTTAGAGTACAGGAGCACTTTAGTGCCAGATGTGTGAACCAAGAAATCACCTTGGACAGGCCAGGATCAGATGACTCCAGTTCAGCTACCATCTGACTGCAAGCAAATTAGAGACCTTAAGCCATCACCATCTAGCTGAGCTTCATCATCCCACAGAGCCAACAGATATTAAGAAGCTGTTATTTGGGCAGCCCCAGTGGCTCAGAGGTTTAGCACCACCTTCAGCCCAGGGTGTGATCCTGGAGACTTGGGATGGAGTCCTATGTCAGGCTCCAGGCTCTCTGCCTCTCTCTCTCTCTGTCTCTCTTGAATAAATTAAAAAAAAAAAAAAGCTGTTATTTTAAGCTACTACATTTTGTGACAGTTTGTTACACAGAAAGAGATAACAGAAGCAGTGTTATTCACCGGTGAGCAGGCTTAAAAGTTTGAAAATATACTATTGGCAAGTGTAGGGGAAAACAGACGCTCTCATACATTGCTAGTAGGTGTGTAAAGATGTATAAATTTATGGAAGTCAAGTTGGCAATATGCATTTAAAAATTGTAAATTCACACAATCTGTTGACCAAGCAATCCTACTTATAGGAATATATTCTATTGACATAATTTTATGAGAGAAATGACCTAAGTATGAAGTTGTTTATTGCAGCACTGCTTGAGTGAAAAAGATAAAAAATCCCCTACAAGGGGTGCCTGCATGGCTTAATTGGGAGAACATGTGACTCTTAATCTACAGGTCATGAGTTCAAGCCCCCTTTGGGGGTAGAGCCTACTTTATTTTTTTTTTAATTTTTATTTATTTATGATAGTCACACAGAGAGAGAGAGGCAGAGACACAGGCAGAGGGAGAAGCAGGCTCCATGCACCGGGAGCCCGACATGGGATTCGATCCCAGGTCTCCAGGATCACGCCCTGGGCCAAAGGCAGGCACTAAACCGCTGCGCCACCCAGGGATCCTGATAGAGCCTACTTTAAATAAATAAATCCTTCTTTCCGTTAAAAAAGAGATATTTTAAGATTTTATTTTTTTTTTTTAAAGATTTTAGTTATTGATTTGAGAGACAGAGAGAGAGAGCATGCACAAGCAGAGTGAGAAGGAGAAGCAGACTCCCTACTTAGCAGGGAAGCACTGGGCTCTATCCCAGGACTCCGGGGATCCTGACCTGAACTGAAGGCAGACCCTCAACCAACCAAGTGACCCAGGCACTCCATTTTAAGATTTTATTTTTAAGTATTTTCTACACCAAATGTGGGGTTCAAGCCAAAAACCCCAAGATCAAGAGTTGTACACTCTACTGACTAAGCCAGCCAGGCACCTTGTTAAAAAGAAAAAAAAAGGTTTTTTAAAAGATTCATTTATTTATTTGAGAGAGAGAGAGAGAGAGAGAGAGAGCGCACATGAGTCAAAGCCAGTGGAGGGAGGAACAAACGGAAAGAATCTTCAAATAGGCTCCCTGCCAACTGCAGAGCCCAAAGTGGGGCTTGATTCCAAGACCCATGAGGTCATGAACTGAGCAGAAATCAAGAGTTGGATGCTAAATCAACTGAGCCATCCAAGCACTGCTCCAAAAAAGATTTTTTTTAAATGGCCTACATAGGGACACCTGGGTGGCTCAGTGGTCGAGCATCTGCCTTCGGCTCAGGGCATGATCTGGGACCGTGTGCCACATTAGGTTTCCTTCGAGGAGCCTGCTTCTCCCTCCGTCTATGTCTCTGTCTCTCTCTGTGTCTTTCATGAATAAATAAATCTTTAAAAAAAATAATGGGCAGCCCGGGGGGCTCAGTGGTTTAGTGCTGCCCAGGGCCTGATCCTGGAGACCCGGGATCGAGTCCCACGTCGGGCTTCCTGCATGGAGCCTGCTTTTCTCCCTCTGCCTCTCTCTCTGTCTCTCATGAATAAATAAATAAAATCTTTTTAAAACAATAAAAAAATAAATAAAATTTGAGAAATAAAAAAACAATGATGAATGGACTACCTGGTCCGCCCAGTTAAACATCTGACTAGGTCTCAGGTCATGATCTTGGGGTACTGGGATAGAACCCCACGTCAGGCTCCATGCTCAGCAGGAAGTCTGCTTCTCCCTCTTGCTCTCCCTCAGCACCAGCCACTACTTGTATGCTCTGTCAAATAAATAGGTAAAATAGGGACACCTGGGTGGTTCAGCAGTTGAGCATCTGCCTTCAGCTCAGGGCCTGATCCCAGGATCCAGGATCCAGGATCGAGTCCCACATCGGGCTCCCCATAGGGAGCCTGCTTCTCCCTCTGCCTATGTCTCTGCCTTTCTCTCTGTGTTTCTCATTAATAAATAAATCTTTAAAAAAATAAAATAAAAAAGTAAAATATATTAAAAAATTAAAATTAAAAAATTAAAATTTATTTAATTGTATAATTAAATTTAATTAATTTTGTAATTAAATAATTTTATAATTAAATAATTAAAGAGAAAAGATCCTCTAATCATGAAATGGATAATATTGTTAAGATGGCAATACTCCCTAAATTGGTCTACAAATTCAATGAAATCCCTATCAAAAGGAACCTACCTGTCTTAGTTGGAAGAGCATGCAACTCTTGGTCTCAGGGTTGTGAGTTGAGCCTCATGTTGGGTGTTTTTTTTTTTAATATTTTATTTATTTATTTGAGAGAGAGAGAGAATGAGCACAGGGAGGGGCAGCGGGAGAGGGAGAAACAGACTCCCCACTAAGCAGGGAGCCCAACATAGGGCTTGATCTCAGGAGGCTGGGATCATGACCTGAGCTGAAGGCAGATGCCCAACCCACTGAGCCACCCAAGTGCCCTTAGGGAGGAAATTAGCAAGACTTTTTTATCTCTTTGCCACATTGTTTCTGGATGCCCCAGCAAACATTTTTTTAAATTTTGTTTTTTTTTTTTTAAGATTTTATTTATTTATTCATGAGATATACAGAGAGAGAGGCAGAGGGAGAAGCAGGCTCCATACAGGGAGCCCGACATGGGGCTGGATCCCGGGACTCCAGGATCACGCATGGCGCTGAAGGCGGTGCTAAACCGCTGAGCCACCGGGGCTGCCCAAGATTTTATTTATTTATTTATGACAGACACACACAGAGAGGCAGAGACACAGGCAGGGGGAGATGCAGGCTCCATGCAGGGAACCCGACGTGGGACTCCATCCCAGATCTCCAGGATCACACCCTGAGCGGAAGGCGGCGCTAAACCACTGAGCAATCGGGGCTGCCCTGGCCCAGCAAACATTTACCAAATATTTACTCTTTCTATTCTTCCTATGAATTACCTTCCTTTCCTTTCAAGCCCCTGACCCCTATCTCCTTCTCCTTAATCCAGAATGACACATATACCTCATTTTGCTGGACTATCTTTGGAATCTCTAATGTTTATGTGGATGTCCCACATCTATGTAATTAAATTTGACTTTTCTTGTTTTTTAATCTAATCTGTTAATCTATCTCATCTTCGTTTAATTCTTAGATCAGTGAGAATAATCTCCAAGTGTAGCAGAAAATTTGTCCTCCCAAACAGAAATAACAAAAATGTAGATTAAGTTCAACTTCAACAAAAATCAGTGTTTTGTGCATGACATGATACTACTAATAAAGTGAAAAGATAATCCACAGAATGGGAGAAAATATCTGCAAAACATATCTCTGATAAAGATTTAGTATGCAGAACTAGAACTCTAGACTAAGTCAAAACGACAACCAAATTTAAAATTGCGCAAAGGTAATGGTTGTACCACACTGTAAATGTACTTAATGCCATCGTATTATTATACACTTCTAGAAATGTTTAAAATGTCAAATTTTATGTTCATATATATATCTTTTTTTACTGCACACACACAAAAATCACCAAGGTTCGGGAGGGGGAGCCAAAGGACATGAATAAACATTTTTGTAAAGAAGATAGACAAATGGCCAACAAGATAACTTTGCTAGTCTTTAGGGATATTAGTCAAATCCATTTCACACACAAGGATACTATAAGAACAACTTTGTTTTGTTTTAAAAGATTTATTTTAGGGGTGCCTGGGTGACTCCGTGGTTAAACATCTGCATTCAGCTTGGGTCATGATCCCAGGGTTCTGGGATAGAGCCCTACACCTGGCTCCCTGCTCAGTGAGGAGCCTGCTTTTCCCTCTTTCTCTACTGGCTCCCCCTGCATGTGCACTCTCATTCTCTCTGTGTCAAATAAATAAATAAAATCTTAAAAAAATACTTTATTTGAGAGAGAGAGAGAGAGAGCGAGCACATGCACACATGCAAGAGTAAAGGGAGGTGCAGAGGGAGAGGATCTTCAAGCAGATTCCCTGCTAAGCATGGAGCCTTCATGGGACTTGATCTCTCCACCCAGGTGATTGTGACATGAGCCAAAACTACTTAACTGACTGAGCCACCCATGCACACCTATAAGGATAACTTTTTTTTTTTTTAGATTTTATTTATGGGACACCTGGGTGGCTCAGTGGTTGAGCGTCCTGGGTCCTGGGATGGAGACCTGCATGGGACTTCCTGGAGGGAGTCTACTTTTCTCTCTGTGTCTCAAGATTTTTTTTTTTTTTTTTTTAAGATTTTATTTATTTACTCGTGAGAGAGAGAGAGAGAGAGAGAGAGGCAGAGACACAGGCATAGGGAGAAGCAGGCTCTGTGTGGGAAGCCCGATGTGGGACTTGATCTCGGGATCATGGGACATGATCCCGGGATCATGACCTGAGCCAAAGACAGACGCTCAACCACTGAGCCACCCTGGCGTCCCTAAAATTAGTGTAATTAAATTAAATTAATGTAGCCACTGTGAGAACAAGTTGACAATTTCTCAAAACTGAAGTATGGAACTGCCACGTGACTCGGAATCCCACTCTTGTGCATATACTTAAGATAACTGAAAACAAGAGTTCAAAACACACACACACACACATACACAAAAACCTGTATGTGAATATTCACAGCCACATTATTCATAACAGCAAAAAGTGAAGACAACCTAAGCGATCGTCTTAGGACAAATGGATAAACAAATGTGATGATAGCCATTTGAAGGATTCGTTTTAGCCATGAAATGGAATTAAGTACTGAGGCTTGCTTCATGAAACTTAAAAACAGTAAGTCAAAGAGGCTGTAGACGCCACTTTTAGGCAAACGGGCCAGAGCAGTGGAATTCAGAAAGGCCCACCAGGCCACCTGACTACAGATGGGCCGGGCTACAGGGGGACCTACCTTCAACTATGCATCCATAGGCCCTAACTGGCCAACGGGCTACTTACAACTAGTCACAGATACCAGACACGGGAGAATTCTGCAGGTGGCCATAATCCTCATCTGACCCCCTTTAAAAACAGTCCCCACCCACTGCCTCTTTGCAGACTCTCTCCTTCGGGGTCCTGCTGGTCGCTCCCTTGAGGTGACGGTAATAAACTTCCATTTCCTTTGTTCCGCCTCGGTCGAGTCTTTCACCACCTGCGCCACCGGCTTCCACCGGAAGGGGTCGCTCCGTGTTTGGGGGGGGGAGGATGGGTTGCAATCCGATCCAGAGACGCTCCGTGTAGACACCACAGAAGCCAGACACGAAAGACCCTGTATGAACACGGAGTACCTAGGAAATACACATCCGGAGACAAAGCCGCCTAGTGCCTGTGAGGGCATGGCAGTAGCAGGGAATAAAGAGCGACTGCTTACTGGGTAAGGTGCTTCTTTTAAGCGTTGAGGTGGCGATGGCCTACAGAACCTTAGGACTGTATAAAGGCCACTGGAAAAAATTTAAAAATTGGTCCCTGGACTGTACAAAATATTTAAGACAGTGAATTACACGGTAAGTGAATTTCATCTCAATTAAAAGAAAAAAAAAAAACCAGGAAGACAGTACAGGCTATATCCACTCTTTTAACTACCTGATCTAAAAGAAAAAAGAAAAAAAAACACACACACACAAAAAAGGCGAAAAAGTACAAAATGGCGGCGGGCTGACCGGGTCACGTGACCGCCGGTTCTTCCCTGCCCACCCTCCGAAAAGGCGTCTCTTCGGAGCTGGCGCGGAGACACGGCCCGCTCATTGTTGTGGGAAGCTCAGGTAACTCTCCTCAGGCGCGCTCCAGTTCTGGCTGCGCAGCGCAGGCGGCGGGCGTATTGAAGGCGGGCGGGGGAGCGCGCACGTACGACGTCAGCCCGTAAGCGCCGTTCCTCGCGGAGATGGGGGGGGGAAGGCGTGGAGGAAGAGGGGGAAGTTGGCGCATGCGCCTGACGCTGACGGGTTTGAAATGGCCTCGGTGTTAGCCGGGACCCGACTCAGGTGAAGGTCTGGTCCTCGCGGTTGGAGCAGCGGGCGGCGGAGCCGGGGGCCTGACGTCCTGTCGGATCCGCGGAAGGGCCGGGAGTGGCTGTTTCGGTAGCACGGCGTCCGTAGGCCGGCGACGGTGGGGCTCTCGTGGGACTGGGGCGGGAGGGACGCGGTCCCTTTTGTGCGGGTCGGAGCAGGCCCCGCGCGGCAGGCCCCTCCCCCACCGCCTTGTGTTGTCGTCTCCCCTTCCCCTCCGCGGCTCCTCAGGTGCCTCCCGCGCTCCTCCGCCGCGCTGGTCTGCGGTCCCTCCTCACTCCGGAGCCGCCGAGCTTCAGCTTCCCCGCCGCCGGCCCGGGGCGTCGGGCGGCTGGCGGCGGCGCGGGGTTGGGGGGACAGAGGCTCTCGGCCCGGCCCGGCGGGCCGAGGGGACCAGGGCTTTGAGTAGTCCTCTCTTGGCGCTTCGCCCAGTCTCGTGAGACGGAGATTCCGCCTTCTCTGGTCTGCGTCCCGGGAGGAGCTGGGGCTGGGGGAAGATGGATGGCTGAGCTCCGGCCCCTGCGAGTCGCCGGGGAAGGAGGGGGTGCGCGGGCTGAGATCTTCGGCTTCTCTGACTTGTTTTTTTAGGGGGGGAGGGGTCTTAGCGATGGTTCTTCAGGGGGCATCCGTTATTTCAACTGTCTTTTCCCTCGAGGGAGGGGAGAGAAAAGGAGCCCCTCGGCCCTCCCCAGTCCAAGAAAGTAAGGAGATGTACGTTATTTAAATGGTGGCCTTAAATACCTTTATTCAGTGTTTTCATCCCCAGTTTTCATTATTGGTTTCGCCACTTTCAGCCCCCAACATCGCCGAAAGAAACACGCAGGCTCTATTTTCTTTGAACCTGGAGCTGTGTACTTATTAAGAATTGGGTAGATAACAGCACATGGTCTTCCGTTTAAATATGACAGTTTGTAGTCTTCGGAAAGAAGTGCCCTTCCTGTAAGTCGACTCCTCGTTTCGTATGTTGAAATTGGGTGCTTTTGGCGAGCCACTTGATGTAGAATGTTTTTTGCTGCATATCAGGACGTTCGTATATATACCTTGTTATTTATGCAACAACGATCTACGGAGATGTCCTTGACAAACACTTATTTAACAGTACTTTTCACGATATTTATCAGTTTGAGCTTTAAAATGTGGATTCTTTTTCTTAATAGGTCGCTGCTATAGAAAAACAAGTGAAGATTTTTACCCCCCTTTCATCATGGCTCAGTTTGGAGGACAGAAGAATCCGCCATGGGCTACTCAGTTTACAGCCACTGCGGTATCTCAGCCAGGTCAGGCTCCTGAACACATGTACTGTAAACTTGGGGGATGGGGGGAGGACATGTTACAACTATGTGAATCAGGCTCTGTGTGATATTGTAGAATGTTAGCAAATGATGTATCTTCTATTTGTGAAGCTTTTAAAAATTCTTGGATCAACCAGCAAAACGTCTGTTTCACACAGTTTTGATAGTTTTGTATAGTTTTTCAAACATTAAGTTGATTAACTTTTATTTGATTTAATTAGGTTAGCAGCCACTCATTGATTAGAGGTTATCTCATTTGGCACGTTAGTGTGTCAGTAGTCACAAGTTACATTTAAAAAGTAATATATTAAAAGTTTAAGTTTTATGAAAAACTATATATGACTAGCTTTCAGTTGTTTGAATTTAAAGTGAAAAGCCCAATTCTAAAGAATTTATCAAGCAAAGGAAAAAGATGAATAGATGTAAAAGGAGCAAAGGAATGTTGACATTTTCAAAAGGTCAACAAAAATGTGCCATTGAAAGTGTTCCCTTTGCGTCTTTAGAAGATATTTATTTATTTACTTTTTAAAGATTTATTTATTAAGAGAGAGACAGACGTAGGCAGAAAGAGAAGTGGGCTTTCCACAGGGAGCAATATGTGGGACTTGATCTGGGACCCCGGGATCACACCCTGAGCCGTGACAGACGCTCATCAACTGCAGAGCTACCCAGGTGTTCCGGAAGAGATTTTTTTTTTTTAATTAAGGGGAAAATTTTTTTTTTGATTTCTTGACTTACAGTTTGAATCTTACATAATTGTCCCAAAGATTCTACAGAATGAACTTCAGTTTAAGTACCCAGTAAAATTAGTTTATTCTATTAATTTGAGTATATTTTTTTATTTATGACATCTCTAATACTGGTTCTTTACTGCCTTTTACTTAAAATGTCAATTTTAGTAATTCAAAGTTATAGAGACACAATGATCTTCTGGCTTGGGTGTTCTAAAATTGATGGACATGATTAACTTAAGTAGGTGACCTTTCTCCTTAAAGAAATGGATGCTTCTGAGTTTTTATTTTAGTTATTCTTCATTTGGGGAGTTAAATGATTGGTTCTGTAAGCAACTGAAGATATTAAAATAATTATAATAGATTTGAAATAATTATAATAGATTGTGTTTAATTCAGATCTAGGTACTATTTTATGTTAAGTAATGGGGACTCTGGTATTGATTTAGTTTTGATGAAATGGGAATTATTAGCAGTTACTCAGTGTCCAGAAGCAAGTGCTATATACTTTTTTTTCCCCCAAAGATTTTATCTATTCATAAGAGACCTAGAGGCAGAGAGACATAGGCAGAGTGAGAAGCAGGCTCCCTGCAAGGAGCCTGATGGAGGAGTCGATTCCAGGACCCCAGAATCACACCCTGAGCCAAAGGCAGATGCTCAACCACTGAGCCACCCTAGGCGTCCCAAGTGCTATGTACTTGTATTTTGGTAAACTAAACATGGTTTACCTGGGCTTTTTCTGCATAATAATTTGTTTTATTATTTTTTTTTAATTTGTTTTAAATTTATATCTGTGTTATTCAGTAAAATAGCTCTTAATGGCAGAAGCCTGTTATCTGTAGTTATTAACATTTGTATTATAATTAAATTCATATTACACTTTTTTTTTTTTTTTTTTTTAAATGCTGAGGGGATCCCTGGGTGGCTCAGTGGTTTGGCGACTGCCTTCGGCCCAGGGCGTGATCCTGGAGTCCCAGGATCCAGTCCCACATCGAGCTCCCTGCATGGAGCCTGCTCCTCCTCTGCCTGTGTCACTGCCCCCCCCCCCCCCCCCTCTCTCTCTCTCTCTCTCTGTGTCTCTCATGAATAAATAAATAAAATTAAAAAAAAAATTTAAAAATAGTGAAGACACCAGGTGTTTATAAAATTATTAAACTCAAAGTCAATAGTAAATATAGGTCTCCCTTTCCATATTTTCCATAGAGTCCAAATATAAATAATGGGGTTTGTGTAAACAGAGCTTCTATTTGTGCTATAGGAAATTATTTGTGGGTTTTCTTAGACCTTGTTAATCAGAGTTTTTCAAAATCAAATTTTATTGACGTATCATGACTTTAAGTAGTCCAGGTGTTTTGTTAGCATCTGTCTGCCTTTAGCTTTTCTGTAACAATCCTGGAGTAGGTTCTAAATGGAACTCTAGTGATACTGTTTTTAGTAAAATGTTTCATTTCCAGGTGCTATATTTTAGGCTGCTTCCTGAAAGCTTACTGTTTTCTTACCTTCATCTTAAAACCCTTTTTTGTGATTAATCATCTCTTCTTAATAGAGCTGATTTTCAGAGCCACACAAATTTTTGTAAAAGCTAAATTTTCAATCCTGAGGCATTTAATTTTTTTTTTTTTTTTTTAATTTTTATTTATTTATGATAGTCACAGAGAGAGAGAGAGGCAGAGAGACACAGGCAGAGGGAGAAGCAGGCTCCATGCACCGGGAGCCCGACGTGGGATTCGATCCCGGGTCTCCAGGATCGCGCCCTGGGCCAAAGGCAGGCGCCAAACCGCTGCGCCACCCAGGGATCCCCCTGAGGCATTTAAAATGTGTTTTATTTACATCTCCTTTAATTGGAGAACTTTTTTTTTAACTTTATTTTTTTTATTTATTATTTTTTAATAAATTAATTTTTTATTGGTGTTCAATTTACCAACATACAGAATAACACCCAGTGCTCATCCCGTCAAGTGCCCCCTCAGTGCCCGTCACCCATGCATCCCCACCCCCCGCCCTCCTCCCCTTCCACCACTCCTAGTTTTTTTTTTTTAACTTTAAATAATTTCCACACTCAACACGGGGCTTGAACTCACAACTCTGAGATCAGGAGTCACATGCTCCACTGGTAGAGCCAGCCATGCAACCCTAAATGGAGAACATTCTAACCTAATTTTATTGTCTCAGGTTTTCTCCTGGCAGCTTCAAGTTCAATTCGATAAATTTCAACCAAGGACATATAAGGACTTAATTGGGATAATAGTGTAGGTGCCAGTTTTTTACTCTGTTAGAAAAAAAAAATGCACCCTTTGAAAATATGCCTGACATATTAGTATCAGAGGCCAGTCATCAATCAAATGATCGTGGAACAGTAAAAGGTTAACTGAATAATTCAGCTTGAATTAAATATTTTGATTTCTGTGCCTATATTTCTGACTCATTTTGTCTTGAGAGCAGTATGAAAATTACTACTTTTGTATATAACTTAACATGTTTTTATTCAGTTAAAGTGTTCGCTGTTCTATTTTCTAGCAAAGATATTTTGCATTTGTACTAACCTTGAAAATTCTCAACTAACAGTGAAAGAAAGTTTAACTGCATTCACACAGCTGACTTATTTAAAAAATAAAAAGGGGGAAAATAAAAAATAAAACAAAATATATAAAGGGGGCACTTGGCTGGCTCACTTAGAAGAGCATGCGACTTTTGATCTCAGTCATGATTTTGAGCCCGACGTTAGGTGTGTAGAGAGTACTTAACCCTAAAAATTAGATAATATTACAAACTTTAGTAAAAGCATGCATGCTAGCAATATATTGCTGAAATCTGTTGTAAAATTTAAGATTGATATTTGAATTGTTTCGGGTTAATTTTGAATTCTTAGAGGTGTCCTCATCTGTCATCTTTGATTTTCTTTTCCTTTAACCCCCATATTCAGTCATATATCAAATCTTGACTTTTTTCCCCTTTGAAAATGCCTCAGGTATGCTCCATTTTGCATTTATGCCTTGGGCACTTCCTATTTGAATAACTGTCAGTAGCAGCTTTCTCTTGCTTAAAACTCAGGTTCCAAAATCTCTCACCTAACTTTCAGGGTTTTCCTTGCCTTTCCCAAACCTAATCCATAGTGCTTACCGTGGATTCTTAAGTCAGGAAGCTCTTTTTCCCATCTCTCACTTGGTGGATGGTATTACTCTATATTTCGTTCTTTTTTTTTTTTTAATATTTTATTTACTTTTTTTGAGAAAGAGAGCATGAGCAGGGGAGGGGTAGAGGGAGAAGCAGACTCCCTGCTGAGTTGGGAGCCCAATGTGTGGCTTGATCCCAGTACCCTGGAATTGTGACCTGAGCTGATAGCAGACACTTAAACTGACTGAGTCCACTTACGCACCCTGACTAAATCGCAAACTTTTTCTAAGCTGCATGGTACCTGACCTAGTTTTTGTCTCAACAACTTTCTGTAACAGACAAGGAATTTGAGGTCCAGAAAGGTGAAGAAATTTGTTTAGGTTTTACAGATGGTTACAAAAGAGTTAATGTTAGGACATCGGAATTGTGGTTCTTTATCTTCCATTATTCTGAGTCATCTGCTAACGTATCTTTGAGGATTTTAAGAATTCATTTCAAACTCCTTGGGATGGTATTCAGGTTGTTCTGCCTTTCTAGCCCTATATCTCATTTCTCCTACCTTAAAATAATTGTTCTTAATATTTCTCCCTTTTTTCTCTTTTCTAGCTGAAGTCCTATGGTATATATTGAGTGACAGTCATATTTTGTTTTAGAACTTTTAGGTCTGAAAACTTAACAGTTTAACAAGTAAAGAGACATTAAGAATGAGATAGCCAGTGAATCTTTAGATTTTGTTTTTTAAGATTTTATTTATGGGGCACCTCATATGCCTCATTTATGGGGCAGCTCAGTGGATTACGAGTCAGCCTTTGGTTCATGTCATGGTGCTGGGAGCAGGCCTTACGTCAGGCTCCCTGTTCGCGGAGTCTGCTTCTGCCTCTTCCCCTGCTTGTCCTTTCTCTCTCACTCTCCTCAAATACATAAATAAAATCTTTTTTAAAAATTTAAAAAGATTTTATTTATTTATTTATTATTGTTATTTTTTTTAAATTTATGATAGACACACAGAGAGAGAGAGAGAGGCAGAGACACAGGCAGAGGGAGAAGCAGGCTCCATGCACCGGGAGCCCGACGTGGGATTCGATCCCAGGTCTCCAGGATCGCGCCCTGGGCCAAAGGCAGGCGCTAAACTGCTGCGCCACTCAGGGATCCCGAGATTTTATTTATTAAAAGTGTGTACGTGAGAGTGGTGGAGGAGCAGAGGGAAGGGACAAGTAGACTCTGCTGAGCACAGAGTCCAACCTACAGCCCGATCCCATGACCCTGAGATCATGATCTAAGCTGAAATCATGCGTTGGCACTTAAAGTGACTGACCCACCCAGGCAGACCATGACTTTTTTTAAAATTTATTTTTATTTTTTAAATACTAATTAAAACTCAAACTCGTAACCCCAAGATCAATAGTTGAATGCGCCACTCCTGAGCCAGCCAGGTGGCTGACTGATTGAATCTTTTACCTTAAGATTAATTATTTTTTTTTTTTTAAATTTTATTTATTTATTTATTTATGATAGTCACAGAGAGAGAGAGAGAGAGGAGAGACACAGGCAGAGGGAGAAGCAGGTTCCATGCACCGGGAGCCTGATGTGGGATTCGATCCCGGGTCTCCAGGATCGCGCCCCAGGCCAAAGGCAGGCGCCAAACCTCTGCGCCACCCAGGGATCCCCCTTAAGATTAATTATATTGACTAGATATAATTTAGTCAATTTTAGATTTGATGAAAAAATCTTTGCATTTGTATCTGTATATAATCATAATACTGAAGTATGAGAAATGATTTAGCATATTCTGACCTATTTTCTCATCTATTTCTTTTGACCATTTGTAAAACGACTGCATTCTGGCCATAGAGAAACATGAACTAGTTTAGGAGTTAAGACTATAGTGATAAATGTGCTTTCCAACAGGCGCCTGAAGCTAATACCTATCCAGTTGTTTTAAATATGACTTCATTTTTCCTACCTCTATTTTGGCCCAGGTGGCCCTTAAGGCTCATTGTTAATACATACTTTTTTCCCCTCATTCTCTTAGTATTCCTTATTTTTGCTCTGATCCAGTGAGGGCTGTATTAACATCAAACTACAGGCGTCCCTGTTCCTGGGTGGGTCAGTCCTCTAAGTATCTGCCTTTGGCTCAGGTCATGATCTCTATCAAGGTCCTCTCTATCAAGGTCCGCATTGGACTCCCTGCTCAGCAGGGAGCCCGTTTCTCCCTCTGCCACTTACCCTGCTTGTGCTCTTTTCTCTCTCTCAAATAAATAAATAAAATCTTAAAAAATCCTACTGCAAGGCAATGAGTTCCCATCTCTCTATCCTAACTTGAGCATGCAAATCATGTTTATATAATTGTGGTTTTTCTTGCACTATGTGTTTTACGATCTGGGAAATAATTTTGATCTGTTATAGCCGAAAATGTATTGGAAGTAACATTGAAAGTTTGAATATTGGGATACCTGGGTGGCTCAGGGGTTTGGTGCCTGCCTTTGGCCCAGGGCATGGTCCTGGAGGCCTGGGATCGAGTCCCACATTGGGCTCCCTGCATGGAGCCTGCTTCTCCCTATGCCTGTGTCCCTGCCTCTCTCTCTATCTCTGTGTCTCTCATGAATAAATAAATAAAATATGTATATATATTTTTAAAGAAAGTTTGAATATTAACTTTGGGTGGTACAAGACTCTGAAAGAAATGGGGCCGAAAATTGTATGAATAACAGAGGCAATTAGGATAGAAGAAATCCTAGAACATTACAAATAGTGTCTTCATCTGCCTGAAAGGAAGAGTTGATCAATTATTTGAATAATAGCTAGAAGAGACTATAGCCAGGTCCATTAGTTATCACATCCATGGGACTTTAAGAGAGTGGAAGAGCTATCTTATGTAAGGATGTGTTTTGTTTTTTGTGTTTTTTTTTTTTGGCAAAGATTTTATTTATTTATTCATGAGAGACACAGAGAGGGACAGGGAGAGACAGAGGGAGAACCTGGGCCTAAGGCAGGAGGTAAACTGTTAAGCCACCCAGGGATCCCCTTCTGTAAGGATGTTAATCTTTATAGAGATTGTAAGAACTCCATATAACACAGATAATTAATAATTAGTTAAGGCTTTGCCTCTTTGTTACAGAATAGTACTGTCCACTGAGAAGTATTTGCTGCAGTGATGGATGTATTTTATGTCTTCATTGTCTAATTTGCTACCCGCTAGCAACATGGGGCTATTGAGCATGTGGTTATTGTGACTGAGGAACTTCTAGTTTTATTTAATTTTCACTCCTTTAAATTGAATTGGCCACATATGTCTGGTGGCTAGTGTGTCAAACAAGACAATTATAGAAGGATACAATACTTGGAATATGTTATATTTAAAATATACTGAGCCTTAATTTCTTTTTTTTTTATGGGCTTACAATAGAACCTTGCAAACGAGCAGTACATTGACCAATGAGTTATCTGATTGTAAGAAAGTTATCTGTGCATGGGAGCATCAAAGGTTTTGTAGTTGTGTGAAATCTGATCTTCAAAGGATATTGAGATGACATTTAGAGGACACTTACTCATTCGATTTAAAACATGGATTTAGGGATACCTGGGTGGCTCAGCAGTTGAGCGTCTGTCTTTGACTCGGCGTGATCCCATGTCCTGGGATCGAGTCCTGCATCAGGCTCCTTGCGGGGAGCCTGCTTCTCCCTCTGCCTGTATCTCTGCCTCTCTCTGTGTATCTCTTGTGAATAAATAAATAAAATCTTTTTAAAAAAATAAAAAAACCCACTTGGGTTTGTAAGTACTTTAGTAAAATCACAAATTATGAAGAAAATCCCTCACATCTTGTTTTCCTCTCCAAACAGTGTGAGATTGCCTTTTTTTTTTTTTTTTTTTTTTTAAGATTTTATTTATTTATTCATGAGACACACAGAGTGAGAGAGGCAGAGACACAGGCCAAGGGAGAAGCAGGCTCCCCGCAAGGAGCCCAATGGCCCAATGTGAGACTCAATCCCGGATCCCGGGATCACGCCCTGAGCCCAAGGCAGACGGTCAACTGCTGAGCCACCCAGGCGTCCCTGAGATTACTTTTTGAGTATGTATTGGTAGTAGAAATTTCAAATGAGAAAGTAAAAAAAAAAAAAAAAAAAAAAAAAAATGAGAAAGTATTATTTGATCAATGTTTTAACTACTTTTGCAGAAGGTGAAAACATGAAGTTTCTGTCATCAGTTTGAGGGTTTGAATTTTATTTCAGGATGACTTATCTTAGTAAAGATAGAGCACCAAGGTTTAAAGATAATGAGTTTTAAATTTAACAGTGAAAAAAAAAATAAGTTTAACAGTGAATTTGATAAGCTCAAGGGACAACAGAAAAGGGAGAGGTTTTGTGTGTGTGTGTTTTTTTAAGGTTTTATTTATTATTTATTCATGAGAGACACAGAGAGAAAGAGGCAGAGACACAGGTAGAGGGAGAAGCAGGCTCCTTGCAGGGAGCCCGACATGGGACACGATCCTGGGTCTCCAGGATCAGGCCCTGGGCTGAAGGTGGCACTAAACCGCTGAGCCACCAGGGCTGCCCTCTCTTTTGTGTTTTAATGGTGGGTTTCTTGGTATTCAGTAAAAACTATTACTGTATCGTAACACGAGTGTGTTTCGGTCATATGAAGGTGATTTTACTTTCTGTTTTTAAAGATCATTCATTCATTCATGAGATACACAGAGGCAGAGACAGGCAGAGGGAGAAGCAGGCTCCTCCCAGGAAGCCCGATGCCAGCCTTGATCCCCAGACCCAGGATCATGCTCTGAGCCTACGGCAGACACTCAACCGCTGAGCCACCCCAGCATCCCAGTTTTTTTACATTTTAGAAAATGATATAATTTACATTTGTCCTTAAAGGTTTAAAAAATGGTAGCCCTTGAGTTTACTTGTTTACTGGTAAACAAGTGGTCATTTAGGGCTCATTTCATAGGTTTGTCTGTGGAAGTATTGATACACAGTGATAAACAAATCTGTTTCAGAAGGGTCAGAAGACCTTCAGCAATCATTGAATTAGATAAATGAGACTCTTGTACTTTGCATAATTGGAAAAAGATCTCTAGCTGACAAATGTTTGGCCACTTGGGTGGAAAGATTTAGTCAGGGATTGATACCTTTGTACTTTGTAAATTATAGAATTATCTTGCAGAATATTGATTATAATTCACAAGAATGGAGAATGCTCCTTAGAAAAATTCAAGTATAGTTTCTCAGATAACCACAAAAAAGGATATTAATAATGAAATAAACTTTGAGAGTAAAAGTCTCAAATATGAATGATTTTTACAAGAGCTATATTGCTATAAAAAAATAAAAAAATAAAATAAAATAAAAAAAAAAACAAAACAAAAAACAAGAGCTATATTGCAGGTATATAGAAGCCACAACCACATGCACAGTGATTTCACAAAATTTGAATTAACTAGCTAGTGGTTTGACACAACTAGTAGAATGTAAATTTCTTTCCTGTGAATTTCACCTAGCAGTTGAACCCTTCATTATCAACACGCATTGACCCTTGAACACATGGGGTTGAACTGTGTGAGTCCACTTTTATTGAGATTTTTTTTGGTGGGGGGGTGATAAGTACTGTCCTGTAAATGTATTTTCCTTATGATTTTCTCTTTTCTAGCTTACTTTATTGTAAGTAACAGGATATAGGACTCCTCAGTGGCTCAGTTGGTTAAGCATGGACTCTTGATCTCAGCTCAGTTTTGATCTCAGGGTCATGAGTTCAAGTCCTCTCTTGTGCCCCATACCGGGCATGGAGCATACTTTAAAAGGGGGGCGGGGCAGCCTGGGTGGCTCAGTGGTTTAGCGCCACCTTCGGCCCAGGGCGTGATTCTGGAGATCCAGGATCGAGTCCCACGTTGGGCTTCCTGCATGGAGCCTGCTTCTCCCTCTGCCTGTGTCTCTTCCTCTCCCTCTCTCCCTGTGTCTCACATGAATAAGTAAAAATCTTAAAAAAAAAAAAAAAGACTATATAATGCATATAACATACAAAATATATTAACTATTCATATTTCCAGTAAGGCTTCCAGTCAACAGTTGGCTGTTAGTGGTTTTTTGTTTTTAAAGATTTTAATTATGAAAAAGAAAGTGTGGGTGCATGCCCAAGCGCAGAGAAAGAGAAGGACAAGCAGAGTCCATACTGAGGGCAGAGCCCGATGCCGGCTCTATCTTTCAACCCTGAGATCATGACGTGAGCCGAAACTAAGAGTTGGGCACTTAACTGACTGAGCTATGCAAGTGTCCTAGAGATATTTTATTTTCCCTTCTAAATCCAAGGGCAAGGTATAGTGGAGTTGTAAAAATGGAAAGCCACTTAGTCTGATTCACACAAATATTACTGTTTATTTTCAAAGTCCAAGAATGAAAACTTGCAATTGAATACTGAGCAAGTCACATGTTTAGGTAATATTTCTTATAAAGTTTTTCTCTTAAAAAGTCTCAAATATGATGCAGGATCTAAATTTTCAATGGCATATATATGCCATTAAAGTAAATGTTCTGAAATCTGGTAAGTTATGTCAATCCTGAGGGTTTTAATAAAATCTTAAAAAAAAAAAAAGTTTCTTTCAGTAACCTCTGCAGACCCAATGTGGGGCTTGAAGTCATGTTGGCAAGATCAAGAGTAGCATACTTCTCTGAGCCAGTCAGCCCCCCACCCCCGAATTAACTTTAATTAAAAAAAAAAAAAAAAAAAAACCAGGGTGCCTAAATGACTCAGATCGTTAAGCATCTGCCTTTGGCTCCAGTCATGATCTCAGAGTCCTGGGATCTAGCCCCATCGGGCTCCCTACTCAGTGGGAAGTGGGTTTCTCCTTGTTTCTCTGCCCCTTCCCTCGCTTGCGTATGCTTGCTCTTTCTCAAATAAATAACATTTTGTTTTAAAAGATTTGATTTATTTATTCATGAGAGAGGCAGAGACATAGGCAGAGGAAGAAGCAGGCTCCATGCAGGGCACCCAACGTGGGACTTGATCCCAGGACTCCAGGATCATGCCCTGGGCCCAAGGCAGGTGCTCAACCACTAAGCCACCCAGGCATCCCTCAAATAAATAAAATCTTTTTTTTTTTAATGAGCTTTATGTTTTTTCTTTTTTTTTTTCTTTTTTTTTCTTTATGTTTTTTCTATGCTACTGTAGTTCTCTTTTTACTCAGTGTTTCACTTTATGCTATTTTCAGTTTTCTTTCAAAAATCTTTGAACAATAATAATTACAATGCAAAATTTGGGGAGAAATGATAGAAAACGTACAAATGAAAAACTCTTATGACTAAATTCAGTCATTAACTGCTAATACCTGTGAATGGATTTTTTTTTTTTTAAAGTAAATCACTTAAATGAGCTTGAATTCATGACCCTGAGCTTGAATTCATGACCCTGAGATCAAGAGTTCCATGCTCTACAGACTAAAAGCCTGTGAGGTACCCCTGTGGTTTTTTTTTCTTTTTAAGATTTTATTTATTTCAGAGAGTGAGTGAGAGCACAGGGAGGACAGGAGAGGCAGAGGGAAAGAAAATCTTGAGTAGAGTCAGCACTGAGTAGTGGGGCTCAATCCTTTGACCCAAGCTGAAGTCAAGATTTGGATGCTTAGCTGAGTGAGCCACCTCAGTGCCCTTGCCCCTGTATTCTTTTTAGTAATCAAGACATCAGTATGGTCTTAAAGCTTGTATATGCTTGCCTGTGTGTGAATGGTTTACATAGATATAGTACTATATTGTCCTAGAAAAACAGTGTCATCTACAAATCAACTAATTGGTACATTCTTTAATTAGGAATATTTTATCTAAGGCATTGGACTATTGGTAGTTAATTTGGAGGGATTTATTTATTTATAAAAGGTTTTATATATTTATTCATGAGAGAGAGAGAGAGAAAGGCAGACACACAGAAGGAGAAGCAGGGTCCATGCAGGGAGCCCGATTCAGGACTTGATCCTGGGACCACAGAATCACGCCCAGAGCGGAAGACAGATGCTCAACTGCTGAGCCACCCAGGCATCCCAATTTAGGGGGATTTAAAAGTTATATTTCAACTTTCAACTGTGTAGGGAAGTCAAGCACCTTTAACTTCCACATTGTTCTGGGGTCACCTGTAATTTTTTTTATAGTTTCTAATTCATCACACTGACTAAATAGTAGAGAAATGTGTCTGGCATCCTATCTACCTAATGTGAGGCTGCTGTATGATGCCAGGATTCAGAACATCTAAAAATGTAATAAGAAGAAAGATAGACTTTCTGGGATATTGGCTCTGAGTTCTTCTGCTGTGGCAACTTCCAGGATTCTGAAGATTGGTACTAACAGAATGAAACAGCAGATCTGGGGTCAGAGTTCAGGTGGATGAAGGTTGTGGGTATGATATTTGATTCATGGATGCTACTTCTGTCAAATGTATAATCTGCCAATCTTAATTTAAAACACTAATAATTTTTTCCACGATCTTGTGTTTGATGAATATTTTGCTTCTGTTTTCCTAGAATAGTGGTTCTTAACTTTTTTGGGTCCATAATTCTCTTAAAAACTAATAAAAGCTTTAGACTATCTCATCTGCAATTTTGCATACCATTTTGAAAAGGATAACAGGATCCACTGATTAGACTCTGTGTCCTAGATTTCAGTACCTTTTTCTTTACTCTCATTGCAGTTAACATCATTTTGAACTTATGCTGGTATTAAGAGATTCTCCACCTTTTCTGTTTAAATTCATTTAGTTAGTCCTGGTTTCTTCTTTCTGCCCATCTGTGGTATCTGACTTACTGTAAAAACAAGAAAAGATTAATGTGGTAAGGACTTAGGAGATATAGAAATTTTTTGCCCACCTTAGACTTTTCCTTTTCTCCTCCTTTTTTAATTTTTAAAAATTAGTACTTAGGAAAAAAATCAGTATTTTTGCAGGGAGTAATTTGTAATTTCTTTTTTAAAGATTTTAGTTATTTATTCATGAGAGAGAGAGAGAGAGAGAGGCAGAGACACAGGCAGAGGGAGAAGCAGGCCCATGCAGGGAGCCTGACGTGGGACTTGATCCCGGGACTCCAGGATCACGCCCTAGGCTGAAGGCAGGCGCCAAACCGCTGAACCACCCAGGGATCCCCCTGTAATTTTTTTTTAAAAGATTTTATTTATTCACGACAGAGGCAGAGAGAGAAGCAGGCTCCATGCAAGGAGCCCAACTTCGGACTTGATCCTGGGACTCTGGGATTATGCTCTGTGTCAAAGGCAGACGATCAACCACTGAGCCACCCAGGCGTCCCAGTAATTTGTAATTTACAAGAACTGAACTGTTTGTTGGTTTGTTTTGTCTTTAAGCAAAATTAGTTTGAACTTTTTATTTTATTTCATTTTTTTTAGTTTGAACTTTTAAACAACTGATGATGAACCTCACACTTTTTTTTTTTTTTTTTGAAGATTTTATTTATTCATGAGAGACAGAGAGAGACCGAGACATAGGCAGAGGGAGAAGCAGACTCTGTGCAGGGAACCCAATGTGGGACTCCGTCCCAGGACTCCAGGATCACGCCCCGAGCTACCCAGGTGTCCCAGACCTCACACTTCTAAAGATTTTTTGGGATATTCTAGACTAGGTGCTTTGATTAGTTCATTACATTCTCTGTTCTGTTCTTGTAAAACAAAATAATTTTTTCTATAAGGTTGTTAACTAGTAATTATAGAGCCGCATTTTTTCAGGATATTTTCAGATAGAAGCAGGTGTTTTGGAAAAGGGAGTATTCATGTGTAAATACTGCTTTATGGCAATCTTTTAAGATTTAGAATGCTTAGTTGGCATATTAAAGATTCTGAGAAATACTGCAGTAAAAATATGTACTTAATTAGCTATTTCTTAAACTTTTAATTTTTTTTTTATTTTTTTATTTTTATTTTTTTTTTAACTTATGATAGTCACAGAGAGAGAGAGAGAGGCAGAGACACAGGCGGAGGGAGAAGCAGGCTCCATGCACCGGGAGCCCGATGTGGGACTCGATCCCGGGTCTCCAGGATCGCGCCCTGGGCCAAAGGCAGGCACCAAACCGCTGCGCCACCCAGGGATCCCCTATTTCCTAAACTTTTAAAGTAAGCTCTATGCCCATGGGTCTTAAACTCATGACCTTGAGGTCAGGAATTGCATGGTCTACCAGCAAAGCCAGCCAGGCACCCCTCTCTCCTTAGCTTTAAACTTTGGACCTTTTTTTGTTTTGTTTTCCTACTTTAATGTCTTGGGAAGCTAGTCATAATTCTAAGAGATCCAATTTTGGGAACGGTAGTGCTACACACAGTTTTAGTTGATTGCTTTTTTGCATTTGGTCGAATTGTATAAAAACATCAAGCAAAATCTTTCTCATGTTCTCTTAAGCTTTTTAATTCTGTTTAAGCATACATTAAGCATTAAATACCTAAATCTGTCATTCTGAATCCTTTCCCAATTTGGCTTAATGAAATTATAATTTAAAGTCACTGGTTAATTTTGTCTCATTGCTCCATATAGTAGTACATTAAAATTCAAAACTTTGAAATTTGGTCTGTTTCCAAGTTTAAAAAAAAATTTTTTTTTTTAAGATCTTATTTATTTATTCATGAGAGATACTGAGAGAGAGGCAGAGACACAGAGGGAGAAGTAGGCTCCATGCAGGAAGCCTGATGTGGGACTCAACCCCTGGACTTAGGATCACGCCCTAATCCAAAGGCAGACGCTCAACCGCTGAGCCACCCAGGAGTCCCCCCGCCCCCCAATTTTTTTTAATTAAGATTTTGTTTATTTGAGAGGGGGAGAAAGAGAGAGAGAGAGGAAAAGTGCTCCAAGGGAGTGAGAAGCAGACTCCCACTGAGCAGAAAGCCTGATGTGGGGCTCTGTCCTAGGACCCTGAGATCCTGACCTGAGCCGAAGGCAGACACTTAACCAAGTGAGCCACCCAGGCTACCCCTCAAGTTTTAAAAATTTTTATTCATATCTATTTATCTATCTATATATATATTTTAAAGATTTTATTTATTTATTCGCGAGAAACACAGAGAGAGGCAGAGACACAGGCAGAGGGAGAAGCAGGCTCCTAGTGAGTTTAGTGCGGAACTCGATCCCTGTACCCAGGATCATGCCCTAAGCTGAAGGCAGATGCTCAACTGCTGAGCCACCCAGGCGTGGCTCAGCCACCGAGACATCCCAGTTTTGAAATTTTTAATGCAGAGTAGAAGTATATGAAAATTCTGTCCAATGGAAGATTTTAGGGTAGATCACTTTCAGCAACACTGTCTTCAATATAGGATTCTCATCTACTTGAAGATAAAACAGTAAATTCTAGATTATTAAAATAAGACCATTTATTTTCTGCTTTTTCCTAAAAATACTTTTTTTTTTTTAAAGATTTTATTTATTTATTAGGGATCCCTGGGTGGCGCAGCGGTTTGGCGCCTGCCTTTGGCCCAGGGCGCGATCCTGGAGACCTGGGATCAAATCCCACATCGGGCTCCCAGTGCATGGAGCCTGCTTCTCCCTCTGCCTATCTCTCTCTCTCTCTTTTTTTTTTTTTTTTTTAAAGATTTTATTTATTTATTCATGATAGAGAGAGAGAGAGAGGCAGAGACACAGGCAGAGAGAGAAGCAGGCTCCATGCACTGGGAGCCCGACGTGGGATTCGATCCCGGGTCTCCAGGATCGCGCCCTGGGTCAAAGGCAGGCGCCAAACCGCTGCACCACCCAGGGATCCCTATCTCTCTCTCTCTCTGTGACTATCATAAGTAAATAAAAAAAAAAAATTAAAAAAAAATTTAAAAAATAAAGATTTTATTTATTTATTCATTCATGAGAGACACAGAGAGAAAGAGACACAGGCAGAGGGAGAAGCAGGCTCCATGCAGGGAGCCTGATGTGGGGCTTGATCCCGGGACTCCAGAATTGTGCCCTGGGCCGAAGGCGGGCGCTAAACCGCTGAGCCACCCAGGGATCCCCCTAAAAATACTTCTTGAGAGCAATTTAGGCTCTTGGTCTAGGTAAGGTTGGTTATGGTCATTATGTAGTTTAATTTTATAAAATAGTGTTTTTCTGTATCTGTTACGACATTTAGTATAAAGCCACTGGGATTGGGATACCTGGGTGGCTTAAGGGTTGAGCATCTGCGTTTGGCTTAGACCTGGGATCGAGTCCTGAATCAGGCTCCCTGCATGGAGCCTGCTTCTTCCTCTGCCGATGTCTCTGCCTCTCCCTCTCTGTGTCTCTCATGAATAAATAAATAAAATCTTTAAAAAGTAAAATAAAGCCACTGGGATCTAGGGAGGTACATGAATCAGTTAAATTTACCAAGCATTACTGGAATTTTGCTTTAGGTTTTTACTAAACAATGGCAGAACATAATTTATAGCTAAGCACTTATGGAAAATTCCTAGACTGGATCCAAATAATGCTTTTTTTCTCTTTAATCTCATTTTAGCTGCATTGGGTGTCCAACAACCATCACTCCTTGGAGCATCTCCTACCATTTATACACAGCAAACCGCATTAGCAGCAGCAGGCCTGACCACACAAACTCCAGCAAACTATCAGTTAACTCAGACTGCAGCCTTGCAGCAACAGGCTGCAGCTGCTGCAGCTGCATTGCAACAGGTGAGTTTTTATTGAGTTTCAAGATGCGTCTATTAAACTGTCCTATCTGAGTAGCCAGATAATAATTTTAAGAATTAATAATTTTAGGGTTTCTTTTTAAGATTTCTTTATTAGAGGGAGGGAGAGTGCACATGTTTTCGCATGAGCAGAATGAGAGGCAGAGGGAGGGAGAATCAACCTGAAGTATACTGCGTGCTGAGCACAGAGCCTGAGGTGGGGCTGGATCCCAGGACCCCGAGATCATGACCTTAGCTAAAACCAAGAGTCAGACGCTTAACTGACTGTACCATCCAGGTGCCCCAATAATTGTGTATTTTTATTATGCTTATTGTTTTTATAGGTAATAGGAACTATATATGCTTAAGACATATAGAACAGTGCAATTGCATGGTCAAAATTCTTAAATTCTTAAAACAGGCGGTTCTTACACCTTAAATTATTTGAACAAAATTCAGTTCTTCATGAATCCCAGAGTGTAAGAAATCACTATTTTGCTTATTTTTGGTGAAGTTTAGTTCCAGAAAAGTTCTTTGTTAAATGTGACTTTTATGTTTTTGTATGTATATATATCACTTCTTGAAAATGAATAAAACTGACATCCATACTTTTCTTTGAAAAATCTTTTTTTTCCAGCAATATTCACAACCTCAGCAGGCCTTGTATAGTGTGCAACAACAGGTTAGTTTATATATTCTATATTTAAAAAGTGATTTAAAGAAAATCATTTGTCCCAGGTTCAATATATATAGATTTCATCTCCGGTCAGGTATAGTAATGTATGATTTGAATTATTTGGAGGTGGGCTAAATGAGGTAGGCAAAAAGGAAGGTCTCCAAGTCAAAGGAAGAAGAGAGGTCCTAAAACCCCAAATAATCAAGTAGCAGTCAGTCTTTGTCACATGTTTGTTTGTTTCTGTTTTTAAAGATTCATTCATTTATTTGAGAGAGAGTAAGAGAGATGTGCACTTGCTCAAGCATAAGCAGAGAGGAGGAACAGAGAGAAGGAGAAGCAGACTTCCCTCCTGATTCCCTGCTGAGCAGGGAGCCACATGTGAGGCTTGATTCTAGGCCCCCCGAAACACAACCAGAGCCAAAAGCAGACTTTTTTTTTTTAATATTTTATTTATTTATTCATGAGAGACACAGACTGAGAGAGAGAGAGAGAGAGAGGCAGAGACACAGGCAGAGGGAGAAGCAGGCTCCATGCATGGAGCCTGATGTGGGACTTGATCCCGGGACTCCAGGATCACACCCTGGTCCAAAGGCAGACGCCAAACCGCTGAGCCACCCAGGGATCCCCCAAAAGCAGACTCTTAACTTACTGAGCTGCCTAGGTGCCCCGTTACATGTTTCTAAGAAAGCTTTCAGAGGATAACCTAGAAAGAATTACTGTATTACTGAATACAGTGAATGGCCCAGTTCTGTCTGGAACATATAGCTCTATGCTGTACTAGTTCACCTGTGAAAATTATAAGATCCTTTTTCCCATTTGAAGCTTTAACTCTAGTTAGGTCATTGGCTTTGAGCCTTTATTTTATTTTATTTTTTGAAAGACAGTGTGCAGGGGTGGGGAGAGGGAGAGAGAGAGAGACTCTTAAGCAGGTTTCACATCTGGCTTGGAGCCTGAGGCCCCAAGGCTGGGCTCATTCTCAGGACCCTGAGATCATAACCTGAGCCAATATCAAGAATCGACTCTTGACTGAGTCACCTCAAGCACCCTATTTTTATTTTTTTAATCTTTAAGTTTTTTTTTTTTTTTTTAATTTTTTTATTTATTTATGATAGTCACAGAGAGAGAGAGAGAGAGGCAGAGACACAGGCAGAGGGAGAAGCAGGCTCCATGCACCGGAGCCTGATGTGGGATTCGATCCCGGGTCTCCAGGATTGCGCCCTAGCCCAAAGGCAGGCGCTAAACCACTGCGCCACCCAGGGATCCCCAGTCTTTAAGTTTTTTAAATGTAAGTTCTCCGTCCAGTGTGGGGCGTAAACTCCCAACACTGAGATCAAGAGTCACACGCTCTACTGACTGACCCAGCTTTGCGCAGTGGCAGTATCGTAGCCAATAAGGTTTATCCAAGGTGCGATTATTGCTAATTTTGTTAACTTTTCTACTGACTGACCCAGCCAGGTGCTCTGTGAATCTTTATTTTTTACTGTGTGTGTGTGTGTGTTTTTTTTTTTTTTTAAGATTTTATTTATTTATTGGGGATTCAGAGAAAGAGGATTATGCAGATTCCCTGCTGAGTGGGGAGTCTGACTCAGGGCTGGATCCTAGGACCCCAAGATCTGATGTGAGCCAAAGGCCAATGCTCAACCAACTGAGCCACCTAGGCATCCATTTTGTTTTTCTTAAGATTCTACTTATGAGTGGAATCATATGGCATTTGTTTTTCTCAGTCTTATTTCACTTAGCATAATACCTTCTAGGTCCATCTCTGTGGTCTCAAATAACACAATCTGATCCTTTTTATAGCTGTGTAATATTGTAATCTCTCAGAGTGTGTGTATGTGTGTGTATATGCGCTAGGTTTTCCTTATCTACTTGTCTATTGATGGACAGTTAGGTTACTTCCATATTTTGGCTATTGTAAATAATGCAGTAAACATAGGGGTCCATATATTCCAATGGTGGTATTAATTGGGTTATATGGTATTTCTATTTTTGATTCTGTGAGGAACCTCCATACTATTTTCCACAGTGGCTGTACCAATTTACATTCCACCAAAAGTACATGAAGTTTCCTTTTTCTCCACATTCTTATCAACACTTGTTACTTGTGTTTTTGATTTTAGCTATTCTGACAGGTGTGAGGTGGTGCTTCATTGTGGTTTTGATTTGCATTTCGTTGGTGATGCATGATGTTGAGCATCTTTTCATGTTTCTCTTTTCCCATCTGTATGTCTTTTTAGGAACAGTGTCTATTCAGTTCCTTTGGCCTTTTTTTTTTTTTTTTTTTTTTAAGATTTTTATTCATGAGAGATACACAGAGAGAGGCTTTTGATGTAAGATTTTATATATTTTCTTTATAATTTGGGTTTTAACCTCTTATTGAGTATCATTTATAGAGCCAATGATTTTTTTTACTTTTACTTTTATTTTTATTAATTTTGTATTTATTTGAGAGAGAGTACATAAGTGAGTGAAGAGGCCGAGGGAGAGAGAGAAGCACGGAGCCTGATGTAGAGCTCGATCCCAGAATCCTGGGATCATGACCTGAGCCAAAGACAGATGCTCAACCACTGAGACACCCAGGTCCCCGCCCCCTGGCCTGTTTTTAAGTTTTTAATTTTTATTTTTTAAAAACTATTTATTTATTCATGAGAGACAGAGAGAAAGAGAAGCAGAGACACAGGCAGAGGTAGACGCAGGCTCCATGCAGGGAGCCCAATGCGGAACTCGATCCCAGTTCTCCAGGATAACACCCTGGGCCAAAGGTGGCACTAAACTGCTGAGCCACGCAGGCTGCCCCCGGCCCATTTTTTAATTGGTTCGTTTTTTGATATAAGATTTTGTGTGTTCTTTATATATTTTGGTGCTAACCACATAATTGGATATATCATTCATAGAGCCAATGATTTTTTTTTTTTTTTTTGAGATTTTATTTACTGGGATGCCTGGATGGCTCAGCGGTTGGGCGTCTGCCTTCAGCTCAGGGCGTGATCCCAATGTTCTGGATCGAGACCCACATTGGCTCCCTGCAAGGAGCTCACTTCTCCCTCTGCCTATGTCTCTGCCTCTGTGTGCCTCTCATGAATAAATAAATAAAATCTATAAAAAAAAAAAAAAGATTTTATTTACTTATTTGAGAGAGCATGAGTGAGAGTAAGAGAGTGTATAACTGAGTGAATAGGCCGGGAGAGGTGAAGCAGACTCCCAACTGAGCAGGGAGCCTGATGCGCAGCTTGATCCCAGAACCTGGGATCATGACCTGAGCAGAAGGCAAACACTTCAACTGACTGAGCTACCCCAGGAGCCCCTCTCCAATGATATTTTTGATGCAAATAGCATACTGATGATAATCATTTGCAGCATGGTGACTAATATGTCAGTACTGGAAATTTTCCCATCTAGGGACTTGGTTGATTTTGTGTGTGTGTGTGTGTGTGTGTGTGTGTGTGTGTGTGTGTGTGTTATCCCTATGAAATAAGATAAAACATCAATTTTTTTATTGGATGAGTTTGGTTTTTTGGGTTTTTTAAAAATATTTTATATTTAATAATTTCTGTGCCCAAACTCAAAGCACAGAGAATAGTAGTCACATGCTCTACTGACTTGAGCCAGCCAGGTGCCCCATTGAACGAGTTAGTTATATATCAGGTCTGCAATCAGAAATACTTCTAGGAAATGGCTATAATTATCTCTGTTACTTTTTTTTTAATCATTTCTTTTAAAAGTTTATTTATTCATGAGAGACACAGAGAGGCAGAAACATAGGTAGAAGGAGAAGCAGACTCCCTATGGGGAACCTGATGTGGGACTCAATCCTAGGATCACGACCTGTACCAAAGGCAGACGCTCAACCACTGGGCCATCCAGGCACCCCACTTCTGTTACTTTCACCATAGATATATATATTTTTTTGTTTAAGATTTTTTTTGTTGTTGTTAGAAAGGATCAGCAGGGGGTGTGGGTTAGAGGGAGAAGGAGAGGAAGACTCCCCATTGAGCAGGGAACCTGACTCGAGGCTGGGTTGCAGGACCCCGGGATCATGACATGACCCAAAGGCAGATGCTTAACTGCCTAAGGCATCCAGGCATCCTCCACCATATTTCTTAATTAGAAATGAAGTACCCATTTAATAGGAATTTTTTTTAATGAGAGCATCTATGAAACAATTTTGATTGACCTTTTTCTTTTTCTTCCCTGTTTTTGTTTGTTTATTCTATTTTCAGTTACAGCAACCTCAGCAGACTCTTTTAACACAGGTTAGTTTGGCATTACATTATTCCTTTTGGATATCTGAATGAAGAATAGACCAAAAAATTTTATTCCTGTTAAGTATTTCTTTCTTTCAGGGTTTGAAGATGAATATTGGTTTGGTTCACATATTAGTTTAACAATACATGGAATTAAAGATGGAATGCATGTTGTTGTTTTGTATTTAATGTTTTTGATTGCAGATCCAGTTGTGATCTAGTTTGAATACATATGAGGTCTTATTTTAAACTTAATTCTGATTTTGGCATTTATACTTTCATTATTGGTGATATTTTTAGGAAAGTTTTTTTTAGGTATTATATCTTTTAAGCTTGACCTTAGTTGGTGAAGCTTTTGTATTACATTATTAGCTTAGTTTTTCCAGCATTAGCAGCATTAAAATGTTTTTGAACTTTTTAAAAAATATATTTATTTGAGAGAGAGCATGTGGGGGGGAAGAGTAGAGAGAGAGGGACAAACAGATTGTTCACTAAGTGTAGAGCCTAACATGGGGCTCGAACCCTGACCTTAAGACCATGACCTGAGACAAAATCAAGTCAGAGGCTTAACCGATTCAGCCACCCGGGTGCCCCTGTGTAGTGCTAGTTTAGGTTGTGGAGTCTCTGTTGCAAGTTTTATTATTTGTAACAGTTATTTTAAAGTATAAAACAGGTCACTTAGATGACTTCAGTCAGGTATGAGTCTTACTATCCACTTACGTCATGATCTCAGGGCCCTGGGATTGAGCCCCGTGTCATACTCCCTGCTCAGAAAGGAGTCTGCTTATCCCTCTTCCCCTGCCAGTCTCCTGCTCGTGCTCTCTCAAATAAATTAATATAATCTTTAAAAATAAATAGAGCTTGAAAAACCATCCCTAATTTCACACTATACAAAAATCACAAAATTGTAAGCTATGGGCTGGATTTGACCAAAGAGCCATGGTTTACTGACTTAAATTGAAATATTATGAAAATGATAAAAAAGGAAGCAGAACCTATAATAATAACTGGTGATTGTCCCATGGGTAGAGAATTTAGGTCGCTGAGGAACACAAGTTTTGTAGTCTATAGCCTTTCATACCATTTTAGTCTTTAATGTGTTATTTTTGTAAAATTTCACTTGAGAAGTCAACTTCACTTTGGTTTTGTTAAGGAATCAAAATCAGCTGACACTGATCTTGTAATTTTAATCTCCCAATAGTAGAATTTCCAAACTAAGTAAAAAAGCTATAAAAATTAGTCTTTTCAAAAAAAAATTAGTCTTTTCTTAGAATAACATTTCCTAGTATGTGCTCATAAATCATTATTGTCAGGATGTTAAAGAAATTTTATGAGTAAATAATTGTGTGGTCATAGTTTGAGAAAAGTTGAGTCCTTTCACTATATATAGGATTTGGCTTTTTTTTTTATTGTAAAAATTAAGAGACTTGATTTATTGGGCAATCATAAAACATCATGTTTTGTCTTGAAGAGTCAGATGATTATTTTTTTTAATGGTTTTATTACTATTTACGTATAGAAGTTTTCATCAGTAATATGCTATGTTTGTGCCAGAAAAGAAATGAAAGTAACATTTTTCTCATTTGTTTAGTTTTATGGAAAGTAATTGATATATAACACTATATTAATATAAGATGTACAACATAATTTGATACATATATATATATATGATGTGAAATGAATTACCATAATAAGTTTAGTTAACATGAGTCACCTTGCATAGTTATAGATTTTTTTCCTGATGAGAACTTTTAAGAGCTACTTTGTCAGTGCTTTCAAATATACAACACAGAGATGCCTGGGTGATTCAGTGTGGTTGAGAGCCTGCCTCCGTCCTAGGGCATGATCCTGGAGTCCTGGGTTTGAGTCCCATATTGGGCTCCCTGCATGGAGCCTGCTTTTCTCTCTGCCTATGACTCTGCCTCTCTCTGTGTGTCTCTCATGAATACATAAAATCTAAAAAAAAAAAAAAACAAACCACAATACAGTATTATTAGAGTCATCATGCTGTATATAACATCCATAGAACTTATCTAGAAATTTGTGCTTTTTGACCAACTTCACCCATTTCTTCTCCCTCCATGCCTCTGGCAGTCACCAAATCTGTTTTCTGTTTCTGTGAATTTTTTGTCTTTTAGATTTCAGATGTAAGTGAGGTCATACATATTTGTTTTTCTCTGACTTACTTCACATATACAGAACTTTCCTGAGTATTATGCCACTATTGTTTTGAATTTCTAAGAGGGGACTAAAATTCACATGCTTTTCCTTTTTTCTAAGTAATCTCTACTCCCATCTTGGGCTCAAACCCACAACCCCAAGACCAAGAGTGAGCCAGCCAGGCACTTCTAATATATGCAGTATTTTGGGGGGGCAGCACAGGAGGAAGGAGAGACAATAGTTTTTTGTTTTTGTTCTTGTTTTTAATACTTATTTATTCATGAGAGAGAGAGAGGCAGAGACGCAGAGGGAGAAGCAGGCTCCATTTAGGGAGCCCGACGTGGGACTCGATCCCGGGTCCCCAGGATCACACCCCAGGCTGCAGGTGGTGCTAAACCGCTGTGACACCAGGCTGCCCAAGGAGAGAGAATCGTAAGCAGACTCCATGCGTAGCACATGAGTCTGATGAGGGTCTCGATCTCACAACCCTGAGAAATGAAGTTCAGATGCTTAACTGCCTGAGCCACCCAGGCCACCCAATATGCACTTTTTATTTTATTTTTAAATTTTTTTTAAGATTTTATTTATTCATTCAGTCAGTCATGAGAGACAGAGAGAGAGGGGCAGGGACATTAGCAGAGAAAGAAGCAGGCTCCCTGCAGGCACCCTGATACGAGAATCAGTCCCAGGATTTTGGGATCATGACCTGAGTCAAAGGCAAATGTTCAACCACTGAACCACCCAGGTGCCCCTGCATTATTTATTTTAGAGAGAGGATGTGTATTTGTGCTTAAGTGCGGAAGGGCAAAGGGAGAGGGAATAAAGAATCCCAAGTAAACTCCTTGTTGAGCCCAGAGCCAAATGTGGGGCTTGATCTCATGACCTGAGATCATGACCTTAGCCGAAGAGTTGGACACTCAACCGATGAAGGCAGTCAAATGCTCCCTGCAGTATTTTTAAAACTCATTTCACTATGGTATATATTCTTTTCCTAGAATAATATGTGAAAACATTTGAAGGAACTTAATGTTGAGGTAGATTTAAAGGAAAGAAAAGCTTTTTTGAGACTTGGTTTTCATCTTCAAGGTGTACGTGTGTGTTTCCTAACTTCAAATAAGTTATTTTTAGTATTTTGGGGATCCCTGGGTGGCGCAGCGGTTTAGCGTCTGCCTTTGGCCCAGGGCGCGATCCTGGAGAACCAGGATCGAGTCCCATGTCGGGCTCACTGCATGGATCCTGCTTCTCCCTCTGCCTGTGTCTCTGCCTCTCTCTCTCTCTCTCTCTCTCTCTCTCTCTCTCTCTCCCTCCCTCTCTCTCTCTCTGTGACTATCATGAATAAATAAAATCTTTTTAAAAAAAACTTATTTTTAGCATTTTGAGTTAGAGCAGTCATTTTTAATTTCTAGAGTCTATCAAATCACTAGCTTAAGTTGATCTTGATTTTGTTTTGTAGCCAGCGGTTGCACTGCCTACAAGCCTTAGCCTGTCTACTCCTCAGCCTGCAGCACAGATAACTGTATCATATCCCACACCAAGATCCAGTCAGCAACAAACCCAACCTCAGAAACAGCGTGTTTTTACAGGCGTAGTTACAAAACTACATGATACATTTGGATTTGTGGATGAAGATGTGTTCTTTCAGCTTAGGTAACTTAATTAGGTGTTGGCAAATGCTGCCTGTATTTAGCATGAAATATATTGATGAGGCCTAATTGTGGCATAGGATTGTGTTTTTGGTATAATTTTTTGTTTTAATCATCTAGTATTAATTTCTATCTAGCCTTTTTTGATGGAGAATATGAGTGAAGATACTTCTGGTTACTGAATAAAGTAATTATGGTGAATTCTTTATACATGTTTCATAGGAGTGAGTTAATTTTTCCAACTCTTTATGGGCAGACAGACTAGAGATTGAAATAGTTCTGTGCCTTTTAAAATTTAATCTTCTGTTTGACATATCTAACGACACTATATACTAAAAAAGCATTTTTATTTGAAAAAATAATGAGTAGGATTGAATGATTAATGATTAACATTCAGAATAGTATTTTGTTACAGTAATGGTGGTTGCATAAAAAGATTTTCCTTGGATGTTTCAACTATATTCCTAATGAACTGCCTTAGAAGTACTTCATTTTGGGAAATTTAATTATTACGAGATTTTTCTAAAAATGGGTCTCCTGTTTTCCATCTTCATTTCTCCTATCACTCCACAGCCCAAAGGAAATCAATCTTACACTTGGATTATTAAAGTTAGAAAGTACTGAAGAAGGACGGACACAATATTGGTAGAATATGGGGTGCAAAATTATTTCTTCCACTTCAAACCCTGTACTTTTTAGAGAGGGTGAAACGTGAGTTTTAAAGAAGTCTAGGAGGTATATCTACTTTTTAAAGGGGCTTTTTAGATTTCCTTTTCAGATAGTTTACATTAGATAAAATACAAATATAAATGGGGTTTTTTTTTTTTTTGAGTAATCTCTTAATTATATGTATATTTAACTTAACTTTTTTTCCAGTGCTGTCAAAGGGAAAACCCCTCAAGTGGGTGACAGAGTATTGGTTGAAGCTACATATAATCCCAATATGCCTTTTAAATGGAATGCACAAAGAATTCAAACGCTACCAAATCAGGTATATAAAATACTGAGTTAGGTGTTATAGAAATGTGGTGATTCAGTCTTCTAATTTTCAAAGTGTTTTCTTCCTATTTAATTTTTTTTTTTTTGGTTGGTTTTTGTTTTTGTTAAGAATCAATCCCAAACTCAACCCTTACTGAAGACTCCTCCTGCTGTACTTCAGCCAATTGCTCCACAGACAACATTTGGTGTTCAAGCTCAGCCCCAGCCCCAGTCCCTGCTGCAGGCCCAGATCTCAGCAGCTTCTATTACACCATTATTGCAGACTCAGCCGCAGCCTTTATTACAGCAGCCACAGCAAAAAGGTATTACTTACAATGTGTCTTTTCTGTTCCAGATTAACACATAACTTTTACAGCTGTGTAGTTATTAAAAATAAGGAGAATATGCTTTTAATTATAAAGGGCAGGGATTTCCAGAATACTTGAAAGGAAGTTTAACTATCTTGTGTATACCACTTTTACTTCTGTAGCTATTTGGAAGTATTTTTATATTATTGCTCTTATATAAAGACATGCTCTTTGTGAACTTAAAAATCAGAACTGTTAATCCCAAGTCCTTTTAGGTATCTTACCTGTAATGGAAGAAAATGTCATAAATATAACATTTTATTCATTTATTTATTTTTAATTTGAGGGTGGGGGGAGTGGCAGAGAGGGGGAGAGAGTATCTTCAACAGACATCCCACTGAGCAGTGAGCCCAATTTGGTTGGGGCTCGATTTCAGGATCCTGAGATCATGACCTGAGCAAAAGTCTATAGAGTTGCTCACATAACCGACTGGGCCACCTCAGGTATTTCACATATATATTGTCTGGTAATAGAACTTTAAGTTATTTGTGGAATTATAGTGCACGACATAAATGAACTGTATTTTACATTTTCCTTCGCAAATTATTTGAAACTATGGACACTTTTATTGAAATAACATTAACAAGATAGCCTTGGCTTAACAGAAGCATTCTTGATTAGTTGTTTCTAGTTTTTGTTTTAAGATTTATCTATCTTAGCACAGGAATAGGGAGAAGGGTAGAGGGAAAGGGAGAGGAGAGGAAGAACCTCAAGCAGACTCCACTGAATGTGTAGCCCTATGGAGGGGGTCATGACTATGAGATCTTGACCTGAGCTGAAATCAAGCGTCAGATGTTTAACTGGCTGAGCCCCCAAGCACCCCTAATTAGTACTTTTAAAAGTGTTAATTTGTGGCATTTTCTCCTATATTAAAATAATTGCATACTTAAAATGATTAAAAAGATTACAGTGTAATGAGTTACTAAACACCTATCTAATCAATACTTGGGTAAAAAAATACAGTTTTCCTAGTTTACTTTTATAATAGTTTTACTCTCTAAATATGCATCCTCATAATACAGTTTAGATTTGTCTATCTTTGAACTTTACATAGTGTGATTCCATTTATATAAACTGTTGTGTAGGACTTAATTTTTTCAACATTATGTTCTAAAAGTTTTTCATACTATTTTTTCTATCTGGCTCATTCTTCATTTTCATTATTAGATAATATTATATGTATGAATATTGTACAGTTTATTTACAGTTCTGTTCCCTGGTAAACATTAGGATTGTTTCTAGTTTTTTGGTTTCAGAAGATGCGGCAATAAATGTCCTTGCGTATTTGTTTAGGGGCAATGTGCCTGGATTTCTCTGGGGCATGTTATCTTCAGAAGCCTGCTTAAGGGATCCCTGGGTGGCGCAGCGGTTTAGCACCTGCCTTTGGCCCAGGGCCTGATCCTGGAGACCCGTGATCGAATCCCACGTCGGGCTGCCGGTGCATGGAGCCCGCTTCTCCTTCTGCCTGTGTCTCTGCCTCTCTCTCTCTCTCTCTGTGACTATCATAAATAAATAAAAATTGAAAAAAAAAAATTTATAAAAAAAAAAAAAAAGAAGCCTGCTTAAGATTTTCTTCTCCTCACCTTCTGTCCCTACCCATAACTCACTTGTGCACTCTCTCTTAAAAAAAAAAAAAAAAAAGGTTTTGGGTAGAACACATTATAGGTGATGTTTTGTAATTTTATTGCATGATACTGGGAGGTATATGTCAACTTCTTCCATTAATTGTTGCTAAATGTGATTACTAGGTCAGAGTAGAGATCGCTCCATTATAAGGAGTTCTTTATGTATAGGTAATCTTTGGATGATAGCTTGGCAGCCTGTGAATACCTCATTGTACAGCAATCTTTGGTTTATTGTTTATGGATCAAGGATTTCAAATTATAGCCCTTTGATTTGGTCCATGGCTGGTTTACATGACGCCTGAGCTACAGATGGCTTTTGCATTTTTAAATGATTGTAAAAAATAAATACAAATATACAAGTGATGTCTGCTACCTGGCCACGAAGCTCAAGATACTATCCAGTTTTCTAGTTGTAAAACTCAACTAGGTAATGTTTTTAGTTGAGCTAAAATATTTTTTTCTCTGTCTTTTAAAGCTGGGTTATTACAGCCTCCTGTCCGTATAGTTTCACAGCCACAACCAGCACGAAGATTAGATCCACCATCCAGATTTTCAGGAAGGAATGATAGAGGGGATCAGGTGCCTAACAGAAAAGATGACCGAAGGTATTTTTAAAGTATACTTTTGATGGTGGTGATGGTTGCACATTGTGAATGCACTTAATGCCACAAATTGTATGTTTCAAAATGGTTATGGGGGGAGTTTGTGTATCACATATTGTACTATTTTTAGAAGTTGTTAAACTATGTTAGAGAATCTTGCTTATATTATCTATTATATTTATCAAAGAACTCTTCAGTAATGCCGGCAATATTAGTAATTTTAGAAAATTTTGTTTTAAGTCGTGAAAGGGAGAGAGAAAGACGTAGATCCAGAGAAAGATCTCCTCAAAGAAAGCGTTCCCGGGAGAGATCTCCTCGAAGAGAGAGAGAACGATCACCTCGGAGAGTTCGACGTGTTGTTCCACGTTACACAGTTCAGTTTTCAAAATTTTCCTTAGATTGGTAAGTTCTTTTCCCTCATTGTTTTTATTGAGTTTGCAACTCTGTAATTTTGTCTAATTTAGTAGGATATATGGAGATATTTTTCTTAGAACTTTCATTTGTGATCTTTAGTTTACATAGGGCAGAAATGCAGTTTGAAGTAGGAATGGAGTCTTTTGCAAGGGCGTATTATTTTCATATATTCATTAAAGATAACAGCTATTAAAAAGGACAGCTGCTCTGTAATGAACTTGTTTTAATTTGTTTCTTAAAGTTAGTCATTTAAGGTCCAGATTTATTGATAACTTTATTAAATTCATGGGTAGTCCATTATGTTTGATGAAATGGGCCAATTATTTAAAGTTAGTTGTGACACTGTGCCATGATAGCAGTATAGACCTACATATGCTGTCACAGACATAGAACATAAATACATGTGCGTAAATACATTTTTCAGCCTTTGGAGTCAGAGGTAATGGACAAGTTAATAAGAGTTTCTTACTTTAACCTGCAAAATGGGAATTTTATCAATTAGCTGAATTACTAAGGTTAAATTGAATTCATATATATAGAGCACTTTATCCAATCTTAGCAGTTGTAGATACTCCATAATTAACGGTGGTGGTGAGATGTCATGGCCAGGTAATAACTTCAAAGTTGTAATTCATAAAAAGGCAAATTGATAAAATGACTAATTTAGTCTAAGGGAAAGGAAGAATTATTTAAAGGCCCTGGGAGTGGCAGTTGTGAAGAGATAAATTAATAGAGAAAACAAATAGTAAAATAAAAATGAATCATTAAAAAAAAAAAGAATCATTAAAAGCAGTGTTTAAAGCTCTTTAGCATGGGAACAAATAACTATATGCACTTCAGTCTCCTGAGGAAGTATTAGTGTGTTTCAACAAAGAATAGTGTAATTAATACTCAAAATACTGACCTATCAAAAATTTAAATTCCTGTATATTCATTTGTAAGTTGGGTAAAACACTGTAATTTACTTAAGCTACTCAGTGCCAAAAAATGATCTTGCTTAGTAACTTTGCTTAATTGTTAATATAGTTAATGGTCATTTAGTCGTGTGGCAAATTTATATTTTTCTTGTTATTCCTGTTTACTTGTATTTTTAAAATATATAGGCTGCATATATCAGAGTAACTTATTAGAGCCAAAAACACTTCTCCAGTCCCAAAGATATTGAATAGAGAGAGCATCTTTGCTCTAGACTATTCCAGTATGGAATGATACTTTTGGGGAGAATTGTCATGGATAGGATATAAATTCAATAGTTACCTATCTTCTTCCAAATTAGACCTTCAGTTTCGTTTCATCACTTCAAAATAAATTCCTAGAATATCAAATCAACCCATTACAAAAAAAATCATTTTAAAATATCAATACCTTTTCTCATTGATAGTTGTGGAAATCAAGATTGTTTTATCGTAATGTGGTTAAAAAAGACTGTATGCCAAGAAATGACTCATTTGTACATTGTTTTATTGTAGTTTTTTTTTTTTTTTTTTGTAGTTTTAATTCTGGTAAAACACAACTAGTGATGGAAATACTGGTAAAACACAACTAGTGATGGAAAACTAAGAAACTATTACACTTTCTGTTTGCAACACTTAAAAAACACAAACCTCTAATACTTACTTTACACATTTTCTTTTTTTTTTTTTAACAGCAGAATCTTACTTTATTAGCAAATGTACCTGACAAGTTTATTGTTATATATTTGTTATTTTTAGGCTTCAAATAAAAAGATACCCCTACAAATATATTTTTTTCCCCTACAAATATATTAAGTCATATTTTATACCCCTGTCTTTAAAAAAACACAATTGAAGAAAGAAGGTAATAAAAAAGATAATGTATTTATTTTTTCATCTTACAAATTGTTTTCCCCTTTTTGTTATACTTTTAATAGAAATCCTTTGTTCTTTTACCAGATTGATTTACCTTTGTGTTCCTTTCCTTTAAAAGCCCTCCTTCTTAGCAAAAAGGAAATCATCCTTTAAAAAAAAATCAGTATGCCAGATTTAAAACGCATGAAACTTACCCTCTTTACATAATAAACAATCAGGTATGGATCTTATTCATTAACAGAGAGATAGAAGTAGAGGGGTGCTAGATAACCCAAAATACATTTGGATTTAGCTTTCATGTGGATTTTTGCACTTAATTTTGAATATATTTGATCTAGGATATTACTATAAAATAAAGGTTTTTTTCTACATTGTATTAACCTGATTGAGGATACTCATCATTTGGTACCATTCTTGTCCCTTATTTTTATCCATTCTGTATGAATTATCATTTTCTAAAAAAATGCATAGTTTCAACTGAGGTAGAACTGCTTTTTGTTCCTATCTTCTCTGGAGCTGGTGTTGAAGTTATTTCAGCAGGTCTCTAACGAATTTTAAGCTACACACAAAAAGGAAAGAAATGAAGGTAATACTTAGGTACCAGTTATTTATTTAAAGCTGTAACTAGACAGTTTGTGAAAATAAGGTTTCCTATGGCTCTTTGCAAATCTGTAGCTCGTTAATAATTGACTCTGACCATTTTCAGCTGGCTTTTAACCATGTCAGATTATGTATTTCGATGCAGAATGGAGTGAATGTTTGTATAATCTTTGATATTAAGGCTATTTATTCACTACTTATGTCTGTTTTTCAGTCCTAGTTGTGACATGATGGAACTAAGGCGCCGTTATCAGAATTTATATATACCTAGTGACTTTTTTGATGCTCAGTTTACATGGGTGGATGCTTTCCCTTTGTCAAGACCATTTCAGCTGGGAAATTACTGCAATTTCTATGTAATGCACAGAGAAGTAGAGTCCTTAGAAAAAAATATGGCCATTCTTGATCCACCAGATGCTGACCATTTATACAGTGCAAAGGTTTGTATTCTGTGATAATACAGCTAAAATTTCTGAGCAGTTACTCATAGTAAGAGTGTGTCTTGCCTCTTAAGCTGTAAAATTTATGGTTATTGCTTTAACATTTCGAAACTCATAAACATGAAGATGAAGTTGATTTTACTGAGCTTTTTGGACTGTTCTGTGACTTCTGGTACCTTCAGATAAAATGTGATGTTGGTCAATACCTTATATATGTTAGTCTTCAGGGTAACATTCAGTATATTGCTTATGGTTGGATCGTTTTTGGCTATTATAGAACATTGATCAAGAAACATTTCTTGACAAAACTCTTATCATTAATATGAAGTATCTAATACCATTTCTGCTGTAGCGTTTTACTTTCCATTTTTATAAAAAAAATTTTGGATATCTAATATGTAAGGATAATTAGTAGTGCTTCTCATTTTTTTACATTACTTTAGACTTTTGACAGGATTGAATTATTTGACTATAATAGGTAATGCTGATGGCTAGTCCTAGTATGGAAGATTTGTATCATAAGTCATGTGCTCTTGCTGAAGACCCACAAGAACTTCGAGATGGATTTCAACATCCTGCTAGACTTGTTAAGGTAAAGTGAAACATTTATTTTAACTTCAGGTGTATATTTGCTTTGCTTAGTTGTGTGTGTGTGTGTGTGTGTGTGTAAAATTAAAAATACATTTTAACTTACTAATTAATAACTAATTTTTCTACTCTTAAGGCACTCAGAATTTAATAATGTAGATTCTTTTTCATTGCAGATCGTGGGTATATCTTATTTGTATTTCACTAGTGATCAGCTGTCATTTTGGTGTTATATTCGTAGCACAGTAAAATCTTAGTGGTAATGGATTTATTAGTGTATCTTTGGATTCTCTTAAAGTGTGAATTATAGCTTGTTTCTTTAAAGAATTCTTTATCTGAAGAAATATTTTAGAAGGATGAGTTATGATGTATAAATCCTATTCCATTGCTGAAATGCAGTGTGGAACACGATGAACTGAACTCTTCCTTGACTCACAGATACCAGAGGTAGTAAAAATGATATTGGAAAGGTTTGTACCTTTCCTTTTCAAGTATCTTATTTGTAATTTGACAAGTTGCATTATATATGTAAATGATTTTTTGTTTTGAATTAGTTTTTAGTGGGCATGAAAGGCAAGGATGAAGCCATGGCCATTGGAGGCCACTGGTCTCCTTCGTTGGATGGACCAGACCCAGAAAAAGACCCCTCTGTGTTGATTAAGACTGCTATTCGTTGTTGTAAGGCTCTGACAGGCATTGATCTAAGTGTATGCACACAATGGTAAGTACTAATTCATTTCCTGATGAGAAACGTTTTTTCTTAGTTTATATAGATGTTCTTATCTGTCAGCCTCCCCTTTCCCCTTATTTTAGCAACCTTGATCATGCAGGTAATCTCAAAGGAAAATCCCCATTTGTAGCAAAAGTTTATTTGGTGCCAAAAATGTTTGGGGGGTAAAAGAATTAAGAACTAATCAAAATAAACAAAATTATTTAAATGTTTTGTTATGCTTTACTTCGGAAGTTGGATGTATGTTGAAAATATTTTTCATTTCATGCATAGCTGGAGAAGATCGTCAAGAGAGAGAACTTCATTTCATAATTCTTTTGTTATAAAATGATGTAGTTGCTGATTATTTTTGTTCAGCCATATTTTCTCTTGAGGCTTATTTGTCTTTTGTATTTTAGTATATTTCTTGTGACTTAATTGAGAATATTCTTTTTTTAGCTCATGAAATCTGAACAGCTATCCAGCTTCTTCAGGTATTCTCTAAAATATGGGTAGCTCTATAATCAAACTTAAAATGCTTTGGGAAACATATTCTTTTAACCATAAAATATTGTACAAATGTACCAAAAGAGGAACTATGGCTTCTATAATTTTTTTTTCTTTAGACCAACCTCAAGTTCTTGCAGCAAAATTTCTTTACTTGATGTGCTACAAGTGAACTAGGGTCTTTAAAATGTATTTTAGAATTTTTTTTCCAACATGCTTCTTCCCTTGCAACAGGTACCGTTTTGCAGAGATTCGCTACCATCGCCCTGAGGAGACCCACAAGGGGCGTACAGTTCCAGCTCATGTGGAGACAGTGGTTTTATTTTTCCCGGATGTTTGGCATTGCCTTCCCACCCGCTCAGAGTGGGAAACCCTCTCCCGAGGATACAAGCAGCAGCTGGTCGAGAAGCTTCAGGGTGAACGCAAGGAGGCTGATGGAGAACAGGCACTGAACGCTAATCCCTTTTTCTATTTCCGCTTCTCACAGGCACAGGAACACAGGCACAAATGCACACCACACACTACATAACAAACACACATGGAGGAACATAACTGGTAACAGCGACTGGTAATCCAGCTTTCAGCAGTATAGTTGTATTTTCTTTTCCTTTAAAAAAAAAAAATCTGTCTAGTTTGTTAACTTTAAGAGTGCTGAGACCTCAAAGGAAAATAAGTTGTGCTTAAATTGCACAGAATTTTGTTTTTATCATAGGTCTAGTTGCTGGAATCTGGGACCAGTTGTTGAGCAAGATTCAGTATTAAGCCATTTTAAACATTTTGCCATTTTCTAAAATTTTAAAAATTTTCTCTTTCACGGTCATCAGTTCTAGTCATGGATATTTGAAATTGGACAACCACAAGTCTGAGAGATTTGACATTTCAGGCTATGTGGCATCGTCTTTGGTACATTTGAAAGGTCTGACTAAATCAGTCTTAACTTTGGGTGGCTTGAAAATTGGGGCAAGATCACACACTGTGTGGTTAGTGGAGACCGGCAGTGTTTGTGCATCCCTGATATCCTTTGTGTTGTAATTTATCACCCTTTTGTGTTTCACAGATCTGGCTTTGATTGGCTGATGAGTGTCTTTGTGATCAGTTAAAAGTGGTAGAATGTATGTACGTGGACTTGCCTAAATAATAACTTTAGGAGAAGACAATCTGAAACATTTGTGACCTTGCACAGATCAGCAACAGACTTTTAAAAATAAATTACCTTTATATTAAGGTTTCAGAATAGTAATTATGTTCTTAACTTTGTATATCAGGATGAAGAAGAGAAGGATGATGGTGAAGCTAAAGAAATTTCCACTCCTACCCATTGGTCTAAACTTGATCCAAAGACAATGAAGGTAACTTTGAAATTGATGGTATTTAATTTGAAATCTCTGATAAGAATAGAGAATGAGATCAGTGTTTTACCACATAAAACCATTAAAAATAAAGTTCACAGGTTTTATATAAATATTCTATATTGTATTTGTGTGTGTGTAATGATTAAATAAAAGGTGACTTCATAAGTCACTGCAGCCAGGATCTGTCAAATGTAATATACAAGTGCCTATAGTGTGAGCAACATCATTTTTTGATTTGGGAACTGACCAAGAAGGCAGAATTTCTGCATTTAAGTAATTTATATTCAAGGAAAAGGGAGGAAACAGGAAAAAGATTACCAAGATTATTTTAGTTTTTAAAATAAAATTTAAAAAGTAGACCAATATGCATCTGAACTGGGAAGGAAATAATTTAAAAACCTCTTTTGAAATTCTTTGGTTAACCTGTACTAGTTTTTCTTTGTTCCCCAATGTCTTTGGACCTATTATCATTCTACACTTTTTCATCTCTGAGTTTATAATGTGAATGTAGACCCATATATTCTGCATATGTACATTCTACATATATCAGAAGATCAGAAGCTGGTTGCTCATGCTTTTGCAGCCTATTTTAACACATTCTGTTATCAGCAAAAAAGTTATCTGTTAACAGCAAAAAAGCATTTTCTTTTGTATGAAACTAGTTTAAACCACGTTGCTAAGTAGAGAATGTATATCATAAAAATGTTTGTTATTTTTGTATTACCTCAAGTTGTCATCAACGTGAGGTTTCATATAGAGAACTGTGGATTCAGAACATACAGGTAATTAGATTAAACCTGCGTCCCAGGACTTTTTATCAAACTGATGGCTTTACCAGTCAGTTTCTAATGTTAAAACTTGTATTTCTTTTGATTATAATGTATGCTTTTTTTTTTTTTTTTTTTTTTTTTTTAATTCATGAGAGGCAGAGAGGGAGAGAGAGAGAGGCAAAGACACAGGCAAAGGGAGAAAGAAGCAGGCTTCACGCAGGGAGCCTGACATGGGACTCGATCCCAGGTCTCCAGGATCACGTCCTGGACTGAAGGCGGCACTAAACTGCTGAGCCATCCGGACTGCCTGCATGCTTATTTTAAAAACTAGTATATATGTAAAAAATAGAAGATAAAAGTTACTCAGGCCTATAAACTCAAACACAACCACTATTATATTTTTGATATTTTTTTTCCATTATTTTTTTTGGGTACAAGTTTTATGGTTTGTTGGCTGGTTTCTGATTATGTATAAAACAGTTGCAGTCTCATCCTTTTCAATTAATGTTGGTTTTTCCCGTGTAATTATTTTTATTTTAAAGATTTTATTCATTAGCGAGAGAGAGCATCTGTGGGTTCACACGTGGGAGGTGGGGGACGGGGTAGGTGCCAGAAGCAGATTCCCTGCTGAACAGGGAGTCTGAAACAGGGCTTCACAGCCTGAGCCAAAGGCAGATCCCCACTGACTAAGCCACCCAGGTGCCCCCCATTAATTAATTTTAATTGTTCTGTATTCCATCTAGTTGATGTGGTATTATTCTTTTATTGGATATTTAGAATTGTCATGTTTTTGAGGAAGGGACTGTTAACAAAGGAATACAAAAAGGTTTTTTGTGGGGTTTTTTTTCCCCCTCTGTGTTTGGAATATTTCTTTAGGGTAAATTCCCAGAAATTAGAAGTACTGTGTCAAAGAGCATTAACTTTTCTTTAAGCATCTTAAAATATGTTACAGATTATTTCCCAAAAATATTCTGACAGTTTGCATTTTCACAAACATGTTCTGAGCTATACAAGTATATTTTTCACCAACATTTTAAAGATCAGATAAAAGATAATTGCATAGTTTGTTCCCTATTTCAATATCTCATTTTCTTCTTCTCTGTTTTTACGCTCTTTATATTTAGGTAAATGATCTCCGGAAAGAATTAGAAAGTCGAGCTCTTAGTTCTAAAGGATTAAAATCCCAGTTAATAGCCCGATTGACAAAACAGCTTAAAGTAGAAGAGCAAAAAGAAGAACAAAAGGAATTAGAGAAATCAGAAAAAGAAGAGGAAGAAGAGGATGATAGGAAATCTGAAGATGATAAAGAGGTATATACTAAATATGATTTTAGTTTATAGAGAATTCTTGAAATATGTGTGTGTATACTTTTATTAAGATTTAAGGGCAGCCCCGGTGGCGCAGTGGTTTAGTGCCGCCTGCAGCCTGGGTTGTGATCCTGGAGACCCGGAATCAAGTCTCGCGTTGGGCTCCGTGCGTGGAGCCTGCTTCTCTGTCTGTGTCTTTGCCTGCCTCTCTCTCTCTCTCTTTCTCTCTCTATGTATGTATGTATGTATGAATGAATGAATGAATTAATAAATCTATCTATCTTTAAAAAAAATAATTGCTGGTGCCCCTTCCCCCTGCTCACTCACTCACTCTCTAAAATCTTTTTTTAAGAAAAGCATGTAACTACATAACTGTAAGATTCAACCTTTCTTTCTTTTTTTTTATTTTTTTTATTTTTTTTATGATAGTCACACAGAGAGAGAGAAGCAGAGACAGGCAGATGGAGAAGCAGGCTCCATGCACCGGGAGTCCGATGTGGGATTCGATCCTGGGTCTCCAGGATCGCGCCCTGGGCCAAAGGCAGGCGCCAAACCGCTGCGCCACCCAGGGATCCCCCCCCCCCTTTTTTTTAGATTCGACCTTTATAGTGAACAGTTTTGCAGGTTTGACAAATTCATATAGTTACGTAACCACCACCACAATTAAGATATAAAACAGGTCTACCACTTTAAAAATCCTCTGCATTCACCTGTAAGCATTTTCTTGTCTCCATGTGCACCTTCTGTCCCCAAGGCCAGCCTCTGGGAGCCACTGACCTGTTTGGTATAGTTTTGTCTATTCAGTATATCATGTAAATGGAACCGTGTAACCTATTGAGTCACCCATTTTGTACATATCACTAATTTTTTCCTTTTTTTTTTTAAGATTTTATTTATTCATGAGAGATTCAGAAAGAGAGGCAGAAACGGGCTCCCTGTTGGGAGCCTGATTCAGGACTTGATCCCAGGACCCCAGGATCAGTACCTGAGCTAAAGGCGGACACTCAATCACTGAGCTGCCCAGGCACCCCTAATTTTTTCCTTTTTTAAGAAACTTTCATTTATTTTAGAGAGGGAACATGTGGGTGGGGCCAAAGGGAAAGGGAGAGAGTCCCAGGCTGACTCTATGCTGAGTGTAGAGTCTGTCTTAGGAACCTATTCCACAACTCCGAGACAAAATTCAAGAGTTCGATGCTCTACCAACTGAGCCAGCAAGGCGCCCCACTAATTTGTTTTCTTTTTATTGCTGAATAACATTCCGTAGTATCAACGTATCACAGTTTATTAGTTTTCCATTTGAGATACATTTGAGTTATTTCCAAGTCATGTATTTTTAATCTTCCTTTTTAAGAATGAATAATAAATTATTCATGTTTGCAGTGCCTGATTGCTCAGTTAGAGCATGCAACTCTTGGTCTTGGGGTCATGGGTTCAAGGCCCACATTGGGCCTAGAGTTGACTTTTAAAAATTACTCCTTATATCTTAGATACAGAAAATGAGAGAAAATTTGATTGACAGAGCCATCAAGTTCAGAGATTGAGTTCTAGTGAAGTGCTTGTCCCAGAATTTTGCTGCTTCTATAGCTATGTATTTGATTGCATTTCAGTCCTTAAGACTCTGAGACTATAGATTCAAGCCATCTTATGCCCTTAGAATAACTCTTGGATTTATAAGCTATAAGCCTGTCATTTGTTTTCTGAATTTTTAAAAAAAATTTTTTAAAGATTTTATTTATTTATTCATGCTAGACATGGGGGTGGGGGCAGAGACACAGGCAGAGGGAGAAGCAGGCTCCATGCCGGGAGCCCGACGTGTGGGACTCCATCCCAGGACTCCAAGATCGCACCCTGGGCCGAAGGCAGGCGTCAAACCGCTGAGCCACTCAGGGATCCCCTGTTTTCTGAATTTTAAATACAGGAATATAGGAAGCATGTTAGAACACCAGTAATTGGACAGACCAACATTATCTGTTTCCTAGTGCATTGTGGAGTACACATCATCATTTATGAAGTATTGTAAGAGAATAATCAGATAAGGTTTTTTTTTGTTTTCTTTTTTTCATTCATGAGAGAGAGGCAGAGAGACAGGCAGAGGGAGAAGCAGACTCCATGCAGGGAGCCTGACGTCGGACTCTATCCCAGGTCTCCAGGATTACGCCCTGGGCTGAAGGCAGTGCTAAACCGCTGAGCCACCAGGGCTGCCCCTGGTTTTTAATTTTTGATGATAGCACCCATTGGGGTTGAAAAATAGTCATAATTCTTACCATTTTGTTGTCCCAAATTTTTCTCATCTGTTCTCTGGTTACTTGGTGGTATAGTTTTACCTATTGGTAAATTCATACAGAAAGCAGTATCAATGTTTGATTCTTTTTTTTTTTTTTTTTTTTTTTAATATAGAACACTTCTTCAAAATGAACCTTCATGCAGGACCCTTGCTAATCTTTATATTGTTATCATGTTATTATATGTGTTCCTAAAGTAAGCAGTGTTGTCCTTTATCTGGTTTTCAAGATACTGAATTGCTTCCCTGTCATCTTCTTCTGATGGTTACCTGTTTGTTCTTAAACATCATTATGGGGTGCCTGGGTGGCTCAGCTGGTTGAGCATCCTCCTTTAGCTCAGGTCATCCCAGGACCTAGCCCCACATCGGGCTCCCTCCTCAGCAGAGAGCCTGCTTCTCCCTCTGCCCCTCCCCCTGCTTGTACTCTCTCTCAAATAAATAATTAAATCAAATCTTTAAAAAGTAAACATCGTTATGAATTTATAGATTTATGTATTTTTAAGGATTTTTTATTAGAGCACAAATGGGGGAAAGGGGCAGGAGAGCGAGAAGCAGATTCCCCACATCAAGGGAGCCCAATGTGGCACTCAATTCCAGGATCGAGCCAAAGGCAGACATTTAACCAACTGAGCCATCCAGGTGCCCCGAATTTATAGATTTAAACACATTTGATGGGTTTCAATTCTTATCCTTATTAAAGCTCAAATTGTCTTTTTTTGTCCAGTGGGTAGGAAAATATAGAGAGACACAACACTAATGTGGGACTAATAGTATACCACCAAGATTATTGCTGAAATTTTTAAAGAATTATTTTTACATTTCCTATTCTTATTTTCTCCCCATTGTTTTTATGTTGTCTATAAGTATATCATCCTAGCATGTAGGATGCATGATGCATGTAGCATCATTACATATTGTATTCTTTTAATTCTCATTCAGTCTTGGTTCTACAATTACTTATCTAATGCTCACCACTAGTCCTTTTGTCATTGTCTCTGAAGCTCATCTCTAGGAGGTTCCTCAGAGCTCATGGTAGCGATATGTAAGTTCTTGTATGTTGGTAACAATTTGACTGTACTGTACTTAAAAGTCAGTTTTGCTGAATATAAAATCTTTGATTCCCATTTATATTTCTTTGACTATTTTAAATATGTTATTACCCATTTTTCTTTTTTTTTTTTTTTAAGACTTAATATATTTATTTGAGAGAACTTGAATGGGGATGGAGGGGTATAGGGAGAGGGGAATCAGGCATCCCATTGTGGAGGGAGCCTGATGTGGGGCTTGATCCCAGGACCCTGGAATCATGACCTGTGCCTAAGGCAGACACTTAATGGCTAAACCACCCAGATAACACCCTGTTGCTCTTCTGTCACTGTTCATTGGGACTTTTTCCTCCCAAGTCTCTGTTTTTGCTGTCCTGCCCACGACTGATTCTGCTTTCAGAAATTTCTTCTAAGTATGAGGCCCTGTGCTGGAAAGATGCATTGGTAATTCAACTTTGCAAGTTCATAGGACTAGAATGTTCTTGGTCCTTTCAGATGTTAAGATGGGCTCCTTGTACTCACTATTGTTGATAGTAAAATGTTGCCTAGGGGGATCCCTGGGTGGCTCAGCGGTTTAGCGCCTGCCTTTGGCCCAGGGCGCAATCCTGGAGTCCTGCGTCCCCGTGTCGGGCTCCCGACATGGAGCCTGCCTCTCCCTCTGCCTGTGACTCTGCCTCTCTCTCTCTCCCTATGTCTATCATAAATAAATGAATAAATAAATAAAATAAAATAAAATAAAATAAAATATTGCCTAGTTTTAGCTGCTGTTACAAAATTGACCACACTTTCCAGTGAATGTCTATTGACTGCTTTGTGGTTTTCCTGTTCTTAGATCCATCAAAAAACCCTATTTGTTTCCTTCTACTTTTCCCTCTACACAGACGCCAGTAACAAATAGGTCTTTTGGTTCTTGTGGTTTTTTCATATTCAATTGTGTATTGGGATTTATGGGGATACCTTTTCACCTTGTTTTGTTGTAAATGTACGTGGATTGGTGTCTAGATTATTCCCTTTTTATGTAGGGATTCAGGAAGATCTAGAAAATACGCTCTATCACTATTTTCCAGAATCTCTGATTTATATGTTAACACAGATTTTTTTTTTCTCTTTAGAAGGCAGTTTCTTGTACTGGGAATCCCAAAAGAGAAAAGCAGAAGCCATAAGAGCTGCTATCTTCATTAGTAAATTTGAACTTTCTTTCCAGCCCTTATGGTTGGCATAATCACTAAAAGGAGTCATGGGAATTTTGCCCTTTTTCATCACAAAGTGTACACTTGATATATACATATTTTGCATGGCAGTTTAACATTACTTAAAATTTCAAATATGTAGGAAGAAGAAAGAAAACGTCAAGAGGAAATGGAACGCCAGCGGCGGGAAAGAAGATACATTTTGCCTGATGAACCAGCCATCATTGTACATCCAAACTGGGCTGCAAAAAGTGGAAAGTTTGACTGTAGCATTATGTCTTTGAGTGTACTTTTGGACTACAGATTAGAGGATAATAAAGAACATTCATTTGAGGTAATATTTTAAGTTCGGGATCTAAATATAAGGTACACACATTTTGATGGTTAATATAGCTCTTAAATCTCTTGGCTTTTTCATGGATTCTGTGTTTTTGTTTTTTTCCTGCAATTTATTAATTTTTTTTTATTTTTAAAGATTTTAATTATTTATTCATGAGAGACACACACAGAGAGAGAGAAGAGAGAGGCAGAGACACAGGCAGAGGAAGAAGCAGGCTCCATGTAGGGAGCCTGATCTGGGACTCGATCCTGGGTCTCCAGGATCACACCCTGGGCTGATGGCGGTGCTAAGCCGCTGAGCCACCCAGGCTGCCCCTGCAATTTATTTTTGAATAAAAAATAAATTTGCTTTTTTTCCCTGCAATTTATTTTTGAAGGTGGGGGGGTACACCAGCTGATTTTTCCTACAAGATTCATTTTTTGTGATTGCATTCCTGTAGTATCATTTAAATGTTACTCTGGCCTCTGTTTTTCCTGTAAATTGATAGTTGGATCTAAAGATTTTAATCAGGTTCTGATTTAATTATTATTTAAAAGAAATAATTCATAAGTAGTGGTGTGGTTTTTTTATCAGAATATCAGGAGACACATGATACATAATGTGTAATTGCCTGTTTGGGGAACGAGGTAATGCTTTATTATTTACTCTAGAATTAAAATACCATTCAGTGGGATTTAAAATTATACTTGGTGATTGATTGAGGTGGAAGATAAAATAATTGATGTTTATTTTTCAACTTGAATCTCTTTCTTTGTTACCATTATCATAGAACAGATTTACAACATGTAGTTTATTTTTCAAAATAATTGAATATTTTTATCCCTAAAGAAGTGATTGGTTCATTCTTTTAAAAAAGATGTAAACTATTCCAAAATAATAATTTCATAAAGATTTTATTTATTCATGAGAGAAACAGAGAAGCAGAGACATAGTCAGAGGGAAAAGCAGGCTCCATGCAGGAAGCCCAGTGTGGGACTCAGTCCCAGGACTCTGGGATTACGCCCTGAGCCAAAGGCATCCCACAACTGCTGAACCACGCAGGCGTGCCACAAATTCAATTTTAATACATTACATTATCCTTTATGATAAGGAAAATAGTCTGATTAAAATTTATTAAATACTCTGAATACACTGCCAAAGATTATGTATTTTATTCTATTTTTTAAGATTTTATTTATTCATGAGAGACAGAGAAAGACATAGACATAAGCAGAGGGAGAAGCAGGCTCCCTGTAATGAGCTTGATGAGGACTCGATACCAGGACCCTGGGATCACGACTTGAACCAAAGGCAGATGTTCAACCACTGAGCTACCCAGGTGCCCCAAAGGTTATGTATTTTAGAGCTGTGGTCAACCATTTCAAGTTCTGGACCCTTTGAATCTGTTGGAAATAGCCTTAGAAATAAAATTTTAAGATTTTTTTTTTTAAGTTTTCTTTTTAAATTTTTATTTATTTGAGAGCGAGAGTAGGAGTTGGCAGAGGGAGAGGGAAAATCTCAAGCAGACTTCCCACTGATAGAAGAGCCTGGGGAGCAAAGAGCCCAACACAGGGCTCAGTCTCATGATTCTCAGATCATAACCTGAGCTGAAATCAAGAGTCAGCTACTTTACCGAGCCACCCACCTGCCCTAAGATTTTTTTTTTCTTTTTTTTTTTTAAGATTTTATTTGGGGCAGCCCCGGTTGCCCAGTGGTTTAGCGCCGCCATGGTGTGATCCTGGAGACCCGAGATCAAGTCCCACGTCCAGCTCCCTGCATGGAGCCTGCTTCTCCCTGTGCCTCTCTCTCTTTCTCTCTCTCTGTCATAAATAAATAATTAAATAAGATCTTTAAAAAAAAATGTTTGTTTGTTCATGAGACAGAGAGGCAGAGACATACACAGAGAGAGAAGCAGACTCCTCACAAGGAGCCTGATGTGGGACTCAATTCCCAGACCTGGGATCCTGTCCTGAGCCAAAGGCAGGTGCTCCACTGCTGAACTACCCAGGCATCCCTAAGATTTTATTTTTAAGTAACCTCTATACCTGATTTGGGGTTCAAATTCAACACCCTGAGATCGAGGGTGGCATGTTCTAAGCCAGCCAGGCACCCTGTACTTAGAAATATTTATATAGAAAATTCAGTGTATAATTTTAGGTTCATGAGTATGTCATTGTCTGTGGATGCTTGCATAGTAATAATGCATGCTCCCTTCTTAGAATTCTCAGTTTGTGTCCCCTGCCTGAAATGCTTTTCTAGGTATCAATATGTCCCATTTCTTTGCCACTTTCAGGTCACTTTTCTTTTTCTTTCTTTCTTTCTTTCTTTCTTTCTTTCTTTCTTTCTTTCTTTCTTTCTTTTTTGCAATCTTTTTCTTTAAAGATTTTATTTATTTATTCATGAGAGACACACAGAGAGAGAGACAGAGACACAGGCAGAGGGAGAAGCAGGCCCCATGGAGGGAGCCCGACGTAGGACTTGATCCCTGGTCTCCAGGATCACACCCTGGGCCGAAGGCAGCGCTAAACCACTGAACCACCCGGCCTACCCGTGGGTCACTTTTCTGATGTCACTTAATCAGAGAGATCTTCTTTGACTACACTGCACTTTATTGTTATTCTGAGTTTATCCCCCCCCTTTTTTGTTAACATTTTATTTATTCATGAGAGACAGGCGGGGGCGGGGGGGTGCTGCAGAGACACAGGCAGAGGGAGAAGCAGGCTCCATGCACAGAGCCCGATGTGGGATTCAATCCTGGGACTCCAGGATCACGCCCTGGGCTGAAGGCAGGCACTAAACTGCTGAGCCACCAGGAATTCCCCCCCCCCCCCCTCCTTTTTTTTTCTTCTTAAAATTTTCTGGTGCTTTGGTTATCTTTTACTCTTCCCATTAGATCATTAGCACATTAGAGTCAGTATTTTTTTTTTTTTTTTAAGATTTTATTTATTTGAGAGAGAGAACCTGAGTGGGGTTGGAGAGGAGCAGGCTCCTCACTGAGCAGGGAGCCTATTCCAGGACAGGATCCCAGGACCCTGATACAGTGACCTGAGCTGAATGCAGCTGCTTAACTGACTGAGCCATCCATGCGCCCTTAGAGTTGATTTTTATCTTCTTCACTGCTGTATTCCCAATGCCTAGAACAATTGGTAGCATAGGAGGCATTTCAGAAAAACTCGTTGAGTAAATAAAAATATTTATCATGAAGATTAAATGCTGTGTAAAATAGAAATCCTTTTTTATACTGATTTCAAATTTTTTTGTGGTACAGTTTTGTTATTCTTTCTAAAATTTGGCCAAAAGTATGCTAAACATAAATTTATATCTTCAAGAGAGTTTTTTGAGTCTTTTGAAGATCTCAACATCATTGACATCAATTATTATCACTCTCTTGTTAGCGCATATTGTTAGATGTGGCGAGTCATTTGATAAATTATTATGCTGGATTTATTCAATTTTCTATTTAAGTTAGCTGAGTTACTGTTGGTATCTTTTTATAGGTTTCATTATTTGCAGAACTTTTCAACGAAATGCTTCAAAGAGATTTTGGTGTCAGAATATACAAATCATTATTATCTCTTCCTGAGAAAGAGGACAAAAAAGAAAAGGAAAAGAAAAGCAAAAAAGATGAGAGAAAAGATAAAAAAGAAGACAGAGATGATGAAACTGATGAGCCAAAACCCAAACGGAGAAAATCAGGCGATGATAAAGATAAAAAAGAAGATAGAGATGAAAGGAAGGTCTGTAATTATTTCTATTACATCAGCAACCTTATTTAGAAGTTTTCCTTTAGTCTTTAGAGTAACAAATGATGATGGATTCCATTGGATAGCAAAATATAAAGGCCAAACTAAAAGATTTTTGTGTATTATTAGAAATTTAATTTTTCAAATTAAGGCTATATAAATATCTAGAACCATTTTCTGGTAATTTGTTCCTTTTATTTTAAGGTGTACAGCATAGTGGTTTATTTACATATATTGTGAATGGTAGTTTACTTTTAAAATGTATTGGGTTTGGGTTTTTGTTTTTTTAAGATTTTATTCTTGAGAGAGGCAGAGATATAGGCAGAGGAGACGAAGCAGGCTTTCTGTGGGGAGCGCAACGCGGGGCTTGATCCCAGTAACCTGGGATCATGCTGTGAGCCCAAGGCAGACACTCAACTGCTGAGCCACTCAGGCATCCCCTAAAGTATATTGTTAAGAGAATTTTATAATATTCTATTTCAAGTAAATTTAATAAATTTATGTTTTTTTGTTTTGTTTTAATCGTTTAACGTTTGGTCAGATATTTTGCTTATTTTAAGGCATTTTAAATTACAGAAAGAAGATAAAAGAAAAGAGGATTCTAAAGATGATGATGAAACTGAAGAAGATAATAATCAAGATGAATATGATCCAATGGAAGCAGAAGAAGCTGAGGATGAAGAAGATGGTAAGATTCAAATTTACTTATTTCTCCTTAGGATGAAAAAATACATTTTTTGTTCGGTGACTTTGTATAATTGCAGTCTATAATTCTAATGTTCTTTCTTTTTTAGAATAGAAATAGTAAAATACGGTTTAGTAAAAATCTGTTTATATTGTTTTATTAATAGATGAGAGGATTTTTTTAAGGTAGAACATAGCATTTTATTTAGATCTTCACTAAACTGTTGGAATTGAGAACTAGACATATGTAATAAACCTCCAAAAATAGATCCTGAATGGCACTTTGTGCTTAAGGCGAGCAGTCCTAGAATGAGCATGTAATAAACAAGGGGCCTCTCTTTACCACACCAGCCAGGTCAGCTTTCTCCATGGTCAGCTGTACCAGTTCTGCCCTCTCTTCTGTTAACACTACCCAGAACCCCATATGTCTAACCCAGAGTTTTTTTGTAGGACACTGTGGGCTACCTGGGAATATTGGAAACATGTTAAAGGAACCATGGTGTTGAGGAGGAAAAAAATTTTTTAAGCTCCCATCTGAGGTGATAGCTTATCTGTACTTACACCCTACTGCAGAATACAATAGATAAGCAATTAAAAAATGTGCAAACGTGAAGGGATTTTGTCCTTTCCACCCAAAGTACTGCTCTCTGAAGGAAGCTGTTTTCTCTATAGCTACAACAGCTGTTCAGAAAGCTCATTGGACATGGTTTTGAAAATAAAACCGCTAGGGATCCCTGGGTGGCGCAGCGGTTTGGCGCCTGCCTTTGGCCCAGGGCACGATCCTGGAGACCCGGGATCGAATCCCACATCGGGCTCCCGGTGCATGGAGCCTGCTTCTCCCTCTGCCTATGTCTCTGCCTCTCTCTCTCTCTCTGTATGACTATCATAAATAAAATAATAATAATAAAAAAAAATATATTGAAAATAAAACCGCTAAAACTCTAGGAGGAATTACTCTGCGGTGTGGAGTACTCAATCCTTAAAAAAACAAACAAACAAACAAACTTCTATCAATATAAGTGCAACCTATAGACCTTTAAATACTGCCCTGTGATGTCTGTGTATGATAGAGGAGAGGATTGATTGATTGATTTTAAATAATCTCTACATACAACATCAGGGCATGGCCCTGGGATCCGGGAGCCTGCTTCTCCCTCCGCCTATGTCTCTGCCACCCCCCCCCCCCATATAAATAAATAAATCTTTAAAAATACATAAAAACTTCCTACTAGCTGATTTCCTTGCTTTTACTCCCTTCTCTAAAGTCTCTTCTCAACACAATTACCAGAATAACATTTGGAAAATTTAAGTCATTTATTTGATTTCTTTCATTTGTTCTTAGATTCTTTCAGTGGCTCTCCATTCCACTCTGTGTAAAAAAAGTCAGTGTTTCCAGTGACCTCTAATACTTTATCACATCAAGTCTCTAATTTTATCTCTTACCACTCTTTCTACTTGGCTTTCGCACCTAAGGCTTTGTGACTTTCTTGAACCCATTATGTATGCCCCTATATTAGGGCCATTCCTTCTGCATGGAAACTCTAAGAGATCTACCTTCCTGATGGTTTCAAATTTGAAGTTTTGTTCAGCAGTCACTTTCTCAGTGAGACCTGCTCTGCCCCCACTCTTATTTAAAATTGCAGTCTTCCCCACCAATACACATTCAGAATCCCTTCTTATTCTGCTCTACTCACAGAACTCAGAAGCTATTCTACTATACTACTTACTTATTTTATTTTCTGTTTTTTCCCACTTGAATACATATAAGCTCTTAATAAGGAAAAGAGTACTTTGGGGACCACCTAGCTGACTCAGTAGAGCATGTGACTCTTGATCTTGGAGTTATAAGTGTGAGCCCCACACTAGGTATAGAGATTACTTAAAAAAAAAAACAACAACATTTTTTTTGTATTTTTTTGAAGATTTTATTTACTCATGAGAGACAGAGACAGAGACACGGGCAGAGGGAGAAGCAGGCTCCACACAGGGAACCTAATGCCGAACTTGATCCCAGGACTCCAGGATCATGCCCCAAGCCAAAGGCAAACAAACAAAACACTCAACCGCTGAGCCACCCAAGCATCCCCAAAATTAATTTTTTTAAGAAAAAATTTTAAATAAAATCTTGAGAAAGAGGGGTTTTTATCTCCTTTTTGCTGATATATATGCAAGTTCCTGGAGCTGTCCAAATAGGCTTTAAATAGAAACTTGAACAAATATAAACAACAAAGCCAAATAGGGTGATCAATTATAGTTCTCATTTGGTTTCCCTGGTATTTCCAGTTGCTGCTTGCTTCAATATTTTCATAGTTTTCCTTTATTTCACCCACCATACTTTATATTTCATTACCCTCTCAAGTTACTTGAAGATCACGCTTTTTCAAATAAAGGTGATTTTTTAAAAAATGAAAACATAATGCCATTTCATGTCTAAAATCATGTTGTATCTTCTTAGTAATCAGGGGAGCATATTGCAATGAGTATTTTTTACCAATCAATTTGATAAAATGGTTGTTGTTGTTTTAAGATTTGTTTATTTGAGAGAGCAGGGGCAGGGCAGGATAAGAGAGAGTCTTAAGGGATGCCTGGGTGGCTTAGCAGTTGAACATCTGTCTTTGGCTCAGGGTGTGATCCCGGGGTACTGGATCGAGTCTTGCATCGCATCGGGCTCCCTATGGGGAGCCCGCCTCTCCCTCTACCTATGTCTGTGCCTCTCTCTCCATCTCTCTCATGAATAAATAAATAAAATCTTTAAAATAAGTAGAGTCTTAAGCAGGCTACCATAAGCGTGGACACTGATGCGGCGCTTGAGATGATAATCTAAGCTGAAACCACAAGTCACATGCTCAACTGACTGCCACCCAGCTGCCTCTTAACAAAAAGTTTTTAATAAAAGATGCAGTTTAACAATTGACAAGGTTAAATAGAAGAGTTATTTCTTATAGTCAGTTTAATTGGGGCACCTGGGTGGCTCAGTTGGTTAAGCATCTGTCTTTGGCTCAGGTCATGATTCCAGGACCTGTTGGGAAATCTGCTTCTCCCTCTCCCTTTCCCTCTGCTCATGCGCTCTCTCTCTCTTTCTCTCTCTCTTTCTCAAATAAAATCTTAAAAAAATGTTACACTTTTTCTGAACAGAAATTTGACAATGTTAATGTACTGTATCCTTTAAAATACCAACACAGGGCAGCCCAGGTGGCTCAGCGGTTTAGTGCCGCCTTCAGCCCAGGGCCTGATCCTGAAGACCCGGGATCGAGTCCCATGTCGGGCTCCCTGCATGGAGCCTGCTTCTCCTTCTGCCTGTGTCTCTGCCTCTCTTTCTCTGTGTGTGTGTCATGAATAAATAAATAAAATATTTTAAAAAATAAAATAAATAAAATAAAATACCAACACAGATGTTCATTCCATATTGTCTATACAAGCAAAAATCAGAATTGGTCTTAATATTAATTAATTAATTAATTTATTTATTTTTAAGATCTGTCTATTTTAGAGAGCAGGTTGGGGGGTGACAGAGAGGGGAACCTGATTTAGGGCTCTATCCTACAACCCCCACCAAGATCATGAGGGAGCCAAAATGAGAGTTGGATGCTTAACTGACTGAGCCACCCAGGTGCTCCTGTCTTAATATTTAATAATAGAGAATTATTTAAATATATTTTGCTGTAGACATGCAATTAAATTCTGTGCAGCCCTTGAAGAAACTGTTGGAGGATTAATGACATGGAAAAAGATTACAAAGTAGTTTTTTATATAGATAGCATGTTCCTTTATTTTTTTTTAAAGATTTTATTTATCTTAGAGAGCATGAGTCAGGGTAGTAGCAGAGGAAGAAGAGACTCCTCAGTGAGCGGAGAACCTGATGTGGGACTCAATCCAGAACCCTGGGATCATGACCTGAGCCAAAGGCAGATGCTTAACCAACTGAGTCACCCAGGAGCCCCAGGAGCCTGTTCCTTTAAATGTGTTTCATGTGGATAGTTGTGTTGGGGAAAAAAAAAAATCTATGTTCCAAGAGAGATAAAGTCTTGAAAATAACAGCTTTCAAGTTGAACTCACATAAGGTGGATCATGTCTATAAAACGTTAATAAAGGAAAGGAAGGGATCCCTGGGTGGCGCAGTGGTTTGGCGCTTGCCTTTGGCCCAGGGCGTGATCTTGGAGACCCGGGATCGAATCCCACATCGGGCTCCCGGTGCATGGAGCCTGCTTCTCCCTCTGCCTATGTCTCTGCCTCTCTCTCTCTCTCTGCGTGTGACTATCATAAATACATTTTAAAAAAAAATAAAAAATAAAAAAAAAATAAAGGAAAGGAATTTAACCTTTGTTTAATATATGGTATACTCAATAAAAATAACTTGTAATTATAATTCTACTCAGAGGCTGTTGTTTTCTCTATTTTTGTAATGGAAGAAACAGGCTCTTAGCATTAATTAATGCTAAATTAATTTATCTACAATAATAAATCTATAGTGCAGCTGAACTATTCTATATTATAGCATATATGAGAAAAATCCATTCCAAGGACACAATTTTTTTAACCGTTTAAGTGCCGATACATACTACAAAATTCACTGCTTTTATTTTATTTTATTTATTCGTGAGAGATACAGAAGTAGAGACATAGGCAGAGGGAGAAGCAGGGTCCCTGCAGAAAACTGGATGTGGAGCTTGATCCCAGGACCCCGAGATCACGCCCTGAGTTGAAGGCAGACACTCAACCACTGAGACCCCCAGGCGTCCCAAAATTCACTACTTTTAAATGTGCAACTTACTCATTCTTAATAACTTTATAGATTTATTAAACCATCACCACAGTCCAGCTTTAGACCACTTGCCTATTTCCCTTTTACAAAAATGGCTTTATTGAGACACAGTTCCATACTATATAACTTACTCATTTAGAAGTGTACAATTCTGGGAACCTGGCTGGCTTAGTCAGAAGATCATGCAACTCTTGATCTTTGGGTTGTGGATTTGAGCCCCATGTTGGGTGTAGAGATCATTTAAAGTCTTAATGAATAAATGAAAAACATTAAAAAGAAAATGATTTATCCAGGTTCCCATCTTTAAACATGGAATAGATACGTTAATAAAGTAAAATTTTTTCCTCCTTCTAGTGTCTCTATGCATTTCTTCCTTTTCTTCTTTATAATTCATTTCTGGGGTGTCTGAATGGCTCAGTCAGTTATGCAGCCAACTCTTAAACTTTTTTTTTTTTTAAAGACTTTATTCATGAGAGGCAGAGAGAGAGAGAGAGAGGCAGAGACACAGGCAGAGGGAAAAGCAGGCTCCATGCAGGGAGCCTGATATGGGACTCGATCCTGGGTCTCCAGGATCACGCCCTGGGCCAAAGGCGAGCACCAATCTGCTGGGCCACCAGGGCTGCCCCTATGCAGCCAACTCGTAATTTCAGCTCAGGTCATGATTCTCAGATTTGTGAGATTAAGCCCCACATTGGGCTCCGTGCTTAGTTGGGAGTCTGCTTGAGATTCTCTGAATCCCTTTTCCTCTGCTTCTCCTCCCATCTTCTCGTTCTCCCTTTCCTCTCCCCCTCCTCTCTAAAAAAGAAAAACAAAAAAACAAAACTATAATTCTTTTTTTTTTAAGATTTTATTTTATTTATTCATGAGAGACACAGAGCGAGAGAGAGAGGCAGAGACATAGGCAGAGGAAAAGCAGGCTCCATGCAGGGAGCCCAACGTGGGACTTGATCCCTGGTCTCCAGGATCACACCCGGGGCTGCAGGCGGTGCTAAACTGCCTTTTTTTTTTTTTTTTTTTTTTTTTTTTTAAATGATAGTCACACACAGAGAGAGAGGCAGAGACACAGGCAGAGGGAGAAGCAGGCTCCATGCACCGGGAGCCCGACGTGGGATTTGATCCCGGGTCTCCAGGATCGCGCCCTGGGCCAAAGGCAGGCGCCAAACCGCTGCACCACCCAGGAATCCCCCCACCCTTTTTTTTTACTATTTTATTTTTCAGTAATCTCTACACGTAATGTGGGGCTAAAATTTACAATCCTAAAATCAAGAGTCACATGCTCTACTGACTGAGCCAGCCAGCACCCCATTAAAGTCCAAACCATTTTTATTCATATGCTATTTCTTTCCATTGTGTCTTTTGAAAACTGATCAGTAATAGAAAACTATTTTTATGTCTACAGTAATAGAAAATATCTATATTAATGAGTATTTTGTTGCTGTTGTGTTGCTTTTATAGATCGAGATGAGGAAGAAATAAACAAACGAGATGACAAAAGAGATATCAACAGGTATTGCAAGGAGAGGCCCTCTAAAGATAAGGTATCTATTGAGTACTCTATTCTTTATAATATAATAATTTCCATTTTTCATACAATCCAGGCTTCTAGGCATAACATAGTTACGAAGTTTAAGTCCTTGTATATCTATATATTACCACTCAGTGCAAAATTCAGCCAATTATTTTTTGATATTTGTGCTTACATTAGATAAGCAATATGTCTTATTCCTTTCTCTGATATATATAAACCAGATCAATTCATTTTAACTTGTAAGATAAGGTAAAGGTCATTCCATGTTTTTGTTGTATGAACACTGTCAATTTCTCACATTTCAGGGGTAAAGATTATGTGCTATTATCTTCCACATTTTCTTTAGGAAAAAGAAAAGACTCAAATGATCACTATTAACAGGGATCTGTTAATGGCATTTGTTTATTTTGATCAAAGCCATTGTGGTTATCTTCTTGAAAAGGATTTGGAAGAAATACTTTATACTCTTGGACTACATCTTTCTCGGGCTCAGGTAATCTGTCTTATGAATGTTTAAAATGAAAATTAACTATCTTTTCAATCTTCTTGAAATATAAGAGTAATACGAGCTAATAGTGATATAGTCAAGAAATACTGAAATGTGTAAAATTTAAAAAAATAGAAGTCCCCTCCAAAGTTATATTTTCCTGGCCTCATGTAATCTTCTAGATCTTTTTGTAAGTAACTCATATGTGTGTATATGTGACATTTTGTATAAGGATGTATAATATATGTGTATAAATATATATATAAAATCATTTTATACATTACAGATAACTTATTTCTTTTTTCTTTTTATTTATTTATTTATTTATTTTATTCATGAGAGGCAGAGACACAGAGGGAGGGAGAAGCAGACTCCATGCAGGGACCCTGATGTGGTACTTGGTCCCAGAACTCCAGGATCACCCCTGGGAGGAAGGCAGGTGCTCAACTGCTGAACCACCCAGGCATCCCTCTTTTTATTTATTTAAAGATTTTACTTCTAAGTAATCTCTACACCCGGTGTGGGGCTCGAACATAAATCCCCAGGGTCCCATGCTGTACCAACTGAACTGGCTGGTGCCTTTGGAGTTTTTTTCATTTAACAATATATAATCAGTCTACCATGAAAATAGAAACCCACTTTGTTCTTTTTATGACTGTAAAGCATTCTGTAATATAGATGTACCATAATTGCCTAGAATAGTCTCAGTTGCCAGGCAGTTTCTTCTTTTTTTTTTTTTTTTTTTTCTTCAGTTTTTTTTTTCCAGTTTTTTGGTTTTTGAAAATTTTATTTATTCATGAGAGACACAGAGAGAGGGGGCCTGGCTTCCTGCAGGGAACCTGATACGGGACTCTATTCCAGGACGTGAGGATCATGACCTGACTGGTCAACAACTGAGCTACCCAGGTGCCTCTAGGCAGTTTTCATTTTTTATAATTATAGATTATGCCGTAATAAATATCTTTGTACATACACCATTTTTATAAAGATTTATTTGAGAGAGCGAGTGTGCACACAAAGGGATGTGGAAAGGGTCAGAATGGAAGAATCTTTTAAGCAGACTCCATAACTGAATGTGGAGCCCCGTGTGGGGTTTGATATCCAGACCCTGAGATTACAGCCTGAGCTGAAAGCAAAAATTGGAGGTTTAGGGATGCCGGGGTGGCTCAGCAATTGAGCCATCTGCCTTTGGCTCAGGGCGTGATCCTGGAGTTCTGGGATCGAGTTCCACATCGGCTCCCTGCATAGAGCCTGCTTCTCCCTTTGCCTATGTGTCTGCCTCTCTCTGTGTCTTTCATGAATGAATAAATAAAATCTTTTTTTTTCTTTTTTTTTTTTTTTGAATAAATATAATCTTTAAAAAAAAAAAAAGGATGTTTAACCAACTTTGCCATCCAGGGTCCCCCTTCCCACCTCTCTTTTCAAAGTAGGTTCCAAGCCCAGTGTGGGGCTTGAATTCACAACCCTGAGATTTAGAATCACATGCTCTTCCAACTAAGCCAAGCAGTACATATACCTTAATCTATGCATTAGTGTTTCTATCAGCGTTATGTGGTTTTTACTAACAAAAATTTTTTCAAGTGATAATTTGGATTTTAGGTTTTATTTATTTATTTTAAAGATTTTATTTATTCATGAGAGACACACATAGAGAGAGAGGCAGAGACACAGGCAGAGGGAGAAGCAGGCTCCATGCAGGGAGCCTGATGTGGGACTCGATCCTGGGGTCTCCAGGATCAGGCCCTGGGCTGAAGGCGGCACTAAACTGCTGAGCCACCCAGGCTGCCCAGAGAAGACAGTTTAAAAAAAAAAATCACAAGGAGGGCACCTGGGTGGCTAGTCGGTTAAACCTCTGCCTTTGGCTCAGTTCATGACCCTCAGTGCCCTAGGATCCAGCCCTGAGTTGGGCTCCCTGCTCAGCAAGGAGTCTGCTTCTCCCTGCTCATGCTCTTTCTCTCCCTTAAATAAATGAAAAAAAAAAAAGAAAAGAAAATATGAAAAATCTTTAAAAAAAAAAAAATGTGCCACCTGGGTGGCTCAGTTGGTTAAAGCCTTCAGCTCTTGATTTCAGCTCAGAGCATGATCTTAGTATTAGTAGATTAAACACAGGCTCCGTGCTTAATGGGGAGTTGATTGAGATTCTTACCTTCCTATACCTCTCCTCCCATTTGTGTGTGCACGCACACTTGCTCTCTTTCAAATAAAATAAAATATTGTATTTATTTATACATGAGAGACACAGAGAGTCAGAGAAATAGGCAGAGCATGAAGTAGGCTGTATGCAGGGAGCCCAATGCGGGACTCAATCCCAGGACCCTAGGACCCTGGGATCACAATCTGAGCCAAAGGTAGACATTAAACCACTGAGCCATCAGGCACCCCAAATAAAATCTTTTAAAACAGCCCACAAGTGTTCTTGAGTGGGAAAGTATACCTGAGAATATAGATGCCATTGTTCATCACATGTGAAAATTAGAACACAGTTAAGGAGAATCAAAAATGTATTCTCATTTTATACTTGTTTATTTGCTTGCATAACAGGTAAAGAAGCTTCTTAATAAAGTAGTACTCCGTGAATCTTGCTTTTACCGGAAATTAACAGACACCTCAAAAGATGAAGAAAACCATGAAGAATCTGAAGCATTGCAGGAAGATATGCTAGGTTTGAGTATATTATTCTTAGGTTGTGTTATTTTTATTATAATTATTAAAAAAGAATAATAAAATAGTGATCTTTTCTTTTATAGGGAACAGGCTGTTACTTCCAACACCAACAGTAAAACAAGAATCAAAGGATGTGGAAGAAAATGTTGGTCTTATCGTGTACAATGGTGCCATGGTAGATGTAGGAAGCCTCTTGCAAAAGTTGGAAAAGAGTGAAAAAGTAAGAGCTGAAGTAGAACAAAAGCTGCAGTTGCTAGAAGAAAAAACGGGTAAGGAACAGCATTGGGTATTTTGGTACTTTGAAAAGCCTGTTGGAATATATAATTGTACACACTTATACATACCTGTGTACACATATCCATACATTGCATTTTAGTCTAGGCACATAATGCAACTTACTTTTGACCATTAAAAACTATAAAATTGCTTAGCTTTATAAGAATTAATCTTAGATTTTCATGTGAATTCTTAGATTCCTCACTTGTTCTTTTGCACTTTTTAAATCCTCCCTAGATCTACTTAGTTGTCAGTTTCTGCTTTTTCTAATCCATATACTCATCTAAAAATGGAACCTGGGTTTAGAAGTAATACTTGGGTAAAACTTAATTTAAATGAAGTAAGTATTGCATCATGCTTTTTAACTGTGACATTTGTGGCTATTTTGGGGAATAACTTTTTTATTGTCCTTAAAATTTCTTTTTAAGATTTACTTATTTTAGAGAGCGCACACAAGTGGGGGGAGGGAGAGAAAGAAAGAATGATAGAGCAGACTTCTGCTGAGCACAGACCCCAATGCAGAGTTCAGTCCCAGGACCCTGAGATCATGACCTGAGCCAAAATAAAGAGCCAGCCACTTAACCTACTAAGCCACCCAGGCACTGCTTCCTTAAATATTTGGTAATCTAAAAGTTAGAGATTTTAAAGGGGTAAAATGGTGAATTTCATTTTTTTAAACAGATGAAGATGAAAAAACCATATTAAATTTGGAAAATTCCAACAAGAGCCTCTCAGGTGAACTCAGAGAAGTTAAAAAGGACTTCAGTCAGTTGCAAGAAAACTTAAAGATTTCAGAAAACATGAATTTGCAGTTTGAAAACCAACTCAATAAGACAATCAGAAACTTATCTACAGTAATGGATGAAATCCACACTGTTCTGAAGAAGGTTAGCAATTTTGTAGTTTCATTTTTCAGTTTATTTTAACTTTTAAATCTGTTTGGAAATTTTAATGTCTTTAATCTCTTAGTTGTTTTTCTCAGAGCAAATAGTAGTATTCTGTCCTTTGTCAGATTAATCAAAAGAAATTTCCAAAAGATTATATTTTTTGAGAATTTAGTTGGAATGTCAACATGGTTTATGTATTGTAGACTTAAAGCAAATTTTGTTTGCATTTTTTTAGAACTATAGAGTGAATTGAATTTGAGGGAAATAAAAGCATTTCCTTTTTTTTTTTTAAGATTTTATTTATTTATTTATTTTTAAATTTTTATTTATTTATGATAGTCCCACACACACAGAGAGAGAGAGAGAGAGAGAGAGGCAGAGACATAGGCAGAGGGAGAAGCAGGCTCCATGCACCGGGAGCCCGATGTGGGGTTTGATCCCGGGTCTCCAGGATCGCGCCCTGGGCCAAAGGCAGGCACTAAACTGCTGCTCCACCCAGGGATCCCAGATTTTTTTTATTTATTCATGAGAGAGAGAGGCAGAGACACAGGCAGAGGGAGAAGCAGGCTCCATGCACCGGGAGCCCGATACAGGACTCTATCCTGGGGCCCCTGGATCACGCCCTGGGCCAAAGGCAGGCACTAAACCGCTGAGCCACCAGGGATGCCCGCATTTACTTCTTTTAAACCTATTTATTGTTGGGCAGAGTTAAGAAATTCTTTGGCACTATCAAATTCAATTTATTAGTTTTTTAAAAGATAGTATTTATTTATTTATTTGAGAGAGAAGAAAAAGAGGATAAGCAGGAGAAGGAGAAGTAGGCTTTCTGTGAACAGGTAGCCCAATGTGGGGCCCCATCCCAGGACCCTGAGATTAGGGCCTCAGATGAAGGCAGACACTTAACATATGGAGCCACCGAGGTGCCTCACTATTTTTTGTCACTAACAAAACAAATCTGGGGATCCCTGGGTGGCGCAGCGGTTTGGCGCCTGCCTTTGGCCCAGGGCGTGATCCTGGATACCCGGGATCGAATCCCACGTCAGGCTCCCAGTGCAGGGAGCCTGCTTCTCCCTCTGCCTGTGTCTCTGCCCCTCCCTCTCTCTCTCTCTCTCTCCCTCATAAATAAATAAATAAATAAATAAATAAATAAATAAATAATAAATAATAAATAAATAAATAAGAAATCTGTAACTCCATGCCATTATAAACTAACTCGATTAATTGAGACCTTCTACATCCTCAGTCTACTCAGAACAAGGAGTGAAAAATTTTACTATTGTGCAGGGAACTATTGTTCCTTGGGACCTCTCATTTCTCAGGACTTAAATAGCTTTCTCAAATACTAGAAACTGTTCTGCATAGAATTGAGAGGTTCTTTTCTAGTTTCCCAGTGTCAGTTTTTTATAGATGGCAAAGTGAGCTATCTGGAGAGTCTGTTGACTGTCTATTTTTAAACTTATATTTAAGAGAATCTAATACAATACACTTTTCCCTTGTCTGTTGTGTTGCAGGATAATGTCAAGAATGAAGATAAAGATCAGAAATCCAAGGAGAATGGTGCAAGTGTATGATAAAATACGTGTAGTGATGAGGAATGGTGTTAAATAATGTAATATATAAAATCATGATACAAGAATGTTTGAAAGTGATGCATGTTTGATTTTAGTAGTATAAATATGTTAGTTCAAATGATGTATAAAGTTTTATGAATGTGAAGAGTCTGCTTTTGAAAATTGCTTGTAATTCCTGGCATTCAAATTATTAAACACTCCTTGAGTGAAATAATTTTGCATTGCAAAATGTTTTAGGATGAACTTTGTTATAGTTTTAACCCCAATAAAGTTCATCAGTTTAATTGATAGTAGTATTTAATTACCAAATGTCTTTTATTAAAATACTTAGAAAATTGCAGTTTTATTTATAGAATTATCATTATTAGGTTTTTATAAAAATTTTTTAGTCTTTTAAAATTTCAGTATAAATCATAAAATAGCATGCTGCTTAATTTTTTGCAAGTTTTTTGAATCAGACTTTTTTACTTGTCTTAAAAAAAATCCCCTCTAATTATCAGTCTCTAAACTATTCATTAAAAATTCAAGTCATCCAAAAGATAGTACACCAAAAACTAAGAAAGTAAGACAATTATCATTGTTATTATATATGTTAGACTTTGCAAAAAAAACAAATAGTACTAATGTTAATGTTACTGCTTTCATTTAATTGTTCTACTTTCCCAAAATAGCACCTATATTATAATTTTGAGGGTTTTTAAAAATGCAGTATATGTCAAATGTACAGTTTAGCACCAGCCAGTAGATGTCAGTATGATGTCTTAAGTTAAGCCTTCTTTAATTAAAAATAATTTTTTTATTAGTGTGTGTACTTCCTTCAGAATTTTAGTGAATACTTGAGAGTTGATTAACTGTTGAGTAAAAAGGGTAGAAAACATGATATACTCTAAAAGTAAGTGGTTCTCAACAGGGGGTGAACTTGCCCCAGAGGACATTTAGCAATGTCTGGAGACACTTCTCACAACTGGGTGAGTGAATGCTATGGCATCTAGTTTTCAGAGGCCAAGGATGTTGCTAAACATTTTACGGTGCATAGGACAGTCCCGCAACAAGAAAGAATTACCCAGGGGCACCTGGGTGGCTCAGTCAGTTAAGTTTCTGCCTTCAGTTCGGGTCATGATCCCATGGTCCTGGGATCAGACTCACATTGGGCTTCCTGCTCATCAGGGAGTCTCCTCCCTCTGCCCCTTTCCACTTATACTCTCTCTCAATAAATAAAAGCTTACAATAAGAATTATCCACCCCAAAATGTCAGTAGTGTTTGATCTGAGAAACTCTGGTCTAAAGAACTATAGGAGGGTCACCTGGCTGGCTCAGTTGGTAGCATGTGACTCCTTGATCTTGAGGTTATTAGTTCAAGCTCCACGTTGGGTGTAGTGATTACTTAAAAATAAAATCCTAGGGCAGCCCCGGTGGCTCAGCGGTTTAGCCTTCAGTCCAGGGTGTGATCCTGGAGACCCTCTCTGTGTGTGTCTTCCATGAATAAATAAATAAAATCTTTTTAAAAAAAAAAATTAAGAATGGAACACTCAACTGACTGAGCCACCCAGGCACCCCAAGAATATATGAATTGATCTTGGGATTTGAGTTCAAGCCCCACATTGGATGCCAAGCCTCCCTAAACAAACAAAAATAATCTTTTCTTTTTAAGGATTAAATGACTTTTTTTTTTTTTAAGGTTTCTTTATTTAAGAAATCATGTGCATGTCGGGGACAGAGGATGGGCAGAGGGAGAGGGAGACAAGGACATTCCCTGCCGAGTGGGGCTTGATCCCAGGACCCCGAGATCATGACCTGAGCTTGAAACCAAGAGTTGGGTGCTCAACCAACTGAGCCACCTAGGCACTCCTAAATGACATGTCTTTGAAATAACACTAGTGAAAACTGACTCGCATCTTTAGCAGATGATTAAAGTTTTTTTGCATTTAAATAACTGTTACTGGACTATTTCTCTGTCATAGAAATACATGCCATACTAGGATTTATTTTATTTTATTTTGCTTTATTTGCTAAAATAATAGGTAGGTGTTCCAAATACATTAATATGAAAATATAAGTGCCATGTTACGCATGCCGTAAGCCAAATTGAATCCACATGGCTCTTACTAAGAAATAGATTAAAATACCTGAAATTTTTTTAAACCAATTTTTGTTCTAAATTCCTCTTTGGGGGCATCTGTGTAGTTCAGTTGGTAAAGTGTCTGCTTTTAGCTTCGGCTGCCTTCGGTGGCTGCCTGAAGATTCCTTCCCTCTGCCCCTTCTCCCCACCTACTCATACACAAGCCCATACACCTGCTCTTTCTTTCACTCTCAATTTTTTTTTAAGATTTTTATTTACTTATTCGAGAGCGAGAGACAGCATGAGCAGGGGAAGCGGGAAAAGCAGACATCCATGGAGCAGGTAACCTGCCACAGGGCTTGATCCCAGGATCCTGGGATCATGATCTGAGCCAAAGGCAGACACTTAACCCAACTGAGCCATGCAAGTGCCCCACAAATAAATCTTTATAAAGTCATAATTAACTGCTCACTGACATTTAAATCACTTGATAGACTTGAAGAATCTCAGAGGTGATTGTGGCATTCATCTAATATCAGATTTGGGATGACATCAAATTTTATAGGTTTAAAATATTTTTATATAATTGACTTCAGCTTATATAAATAGTTGGAAATCCAGAATTCATCATGGCAGAGTTAGGAAGAGCTAACGTAGGACTCTTCCACCGTACCTTTCATATGTTTTAGCAGAGTGAAACCTAAATAATTTAGTCCTCAATTGTACTTACTTGGAAAATACTGTTTTAGTATAAGTAGAAAACAAACATGAAAAGACCCTGTACTTAGCAGGATTAAGTGGAGTAGATTTAGCTGATGTCCTTTTCATCTGCCCTCTTGTGCATCCTGAGCACTTGTGCATCCTGAGCACTTAGAGTAGCACTGCATATCTTAACTGTATAACTGCATCTCAACCTCTGCACACATGCATGACTTGCAGAGAATATTCAATATTCCATCAGTCGTGCAGCCCTGGGCCATTCTCTCTGAACCCTTAGAGTGGAGAGGATATGGAGTGTACCTTTGTTGAGGGGTCAAGCTTTGGAGACTGCCAAAGGTAGACTTAGGAAGACTTGATGCTTTTACAGTTTTGGTAAATCTTTTTTTTTTTTTTTTTTTTTTTTTTTTAATGATAGTCACAGAGAGAGAGAGAGAGGCAGAGACACAGGCAGAGAGAGAAGCAGGCTCCATGCACCGGGAGCCCGACGTGGGATTCGATCCCGGGTCTCCAGGATCGCGCCCTGGGCCAAAGGCAGGCGCCAAACCGCTGAGCCACCCAGGGATCCCAGTTTTGGTAAATCTAATCTTAATTAGCACTAGTGGGAAAAAAAAAATAGCACTAGTGGAGACGTATGAACTTGGACACAGGACCAAAGACCATGGCAGTCCCACAAGTCTCAACTTCCCCTATGCTTCAGTTTAGAAGTAGAAAAATTTCAAGTGCCTTAGTTTCTGGGCCACAACTCAGAGTCTTTCCTGAGATAAGGAGGACAAAACCGGGATTTCTGCCATAGTGACAGTGTAATTGTGTTGAAAAAATTTTTTTTAGGATTTTATTTATTCATGAGAGACACAGAGAGGCAGAGACATAGGCAGAGGGAGAAGCCCACAGGGAGCCTATTGTCGGACTCAATCCCAGGACCCCAGGATCATGACCTGAGCCAAAGGCAGATGCTCAACCACTGAGCCACCCAGGAGTCTCTGTGTTGAACCTTAATACAGACGTGGTCACTTCTTTCTGGTAATATTTACGTAGGAAAAAAAAATTCTCATTTTCTTCTAAAGAAAGAAATTTGGAATATGTTAAATATGGATGAGTAGATAGAATTATTGACCTTTCAGCAGGAAAGGAATCATATCTTCTGTGGTTGGCTGGATCCAGGCCAGTCTTTGTGAATTGTCCCTGATCCAGATAATACTTGACCCTTGAAAGGCTGCTCAGAGGGGATCCCTGGGTGGCGCAGCGGTTTGGCGCCTGCCTTTGGCCCAGGGCACGATCCTGGAGAACCGGGATCGAATCCCGCGTCGGGCTCCTAGTACATGGAGCCTGCTTCTCCCTCTGCCTGTGTCTCTGCCCCTCTCTCTCTTTGTGTGACTATCATAAATAAAAAAAAAAAAAAGAAAGGCTGCTCAGAGCCTGAATTCTCTTGGCTCCTCAGATCTCTTAAATACTGACTAGAATTTATCAAAATTACTAGAGTGGGCACTATACATATGGTTTGACATACTACTATAACAGGCTTTCAGAGCACTCTGACAGTGCACAGGGGGCACTCCTTCCCTACTTCCTTCCACATGACCTTTCTAACCCAGCAGACGCCTCTCATGAGACCTTTGCAAGTCTGCAAGTTAACTCTGAGATGGCACTGAATATTTATTTGGGTCTGAGATAACCTGAGGTTTCCATTGTCAGAAGTTCTGTAGGTTTGCTCCTAGTGAGTGTGAAGTCAAAATAAGTACAGAAAACATGTATTGGTGGGGTGCCTGGGTGGCACAGTCACTTAAGCATCTGACTCTTGGTTTTGGTCCAGGTCATAATGTCAGCAGGGCCATGAGATCACGTCCCAAGTTGAGCTACACTCTTGCAGAGCCTGCTTAAGATTCTTACTCTCTGAGATGCCTGGGTGGCTCAGTGGCTGAGTGTCTTTGGCTCAGGGTGTGATCCTGGGGTCCTGCAATCCAAGCCCCAAATTGGGCTCCCCGCAAGGAGTCTGCTTCTCCCTCTGCTTTTGTCTCTGCCTCTTTCTGTGTCTCTCATGAATAAATTAAAAAATCTAAAAAGAAAAAAAAAATTCTCATTCTCCTTCCACCCCTCTCCTTTCCACATGCTTGCACGTGTTCTCCCTCTCAAGAACATGTTGTTTTTTTTTTTTTTTTAACATGTTGGTTTTAATCAATTGAAGTGAACACAGTAACTAGAGGCACCATAAAAGCTTCTATTGGACCTGTAATGTGCAGCACATTTCTTGCTTTAACTGCAAAACTAGTTGCCATGTTTGTGGGTTCCATGAAAAAAATGTTTCCTTTCTACTCTAATTTTGTATTCCAATTATTTTGAAAATTAAAATTAACATCTAAGAATATCGTCACAAACTTTTTGTTAGAGCTTTTAATGGAATGATGAGAATGTTTCAAGAATCACTTTTCACTGCCTTATTTTATGATTTATTAATAGAGGTGGGTGGTATTTAGACCATAATTTTTATTGTCTAAACTAGGAACTTCTTTGAAAAGAGGGGGCCAAGGATAGTTAAGCCAAGATATTGGGTATAAACCAAGACTAAGTCAAGCTGATTATTGCCTACTTAGTATTCATTTTGAGGGTAATATTGACCTGCTCTTGGTATTTACCAGTTTAAAAACAAGCCTCAGGTTTATACATGAATGAAGATTTCGCCCCAACTACTTTTGACCATAAAAGTGTTTTTATTGTGTATATGGAGGACATGTATCAGATAGTGAAAATAGGGTACTACTTAAGTACTGAGTCAGCTCCTTCTTTGAGCCCCGTTAATGATGGAGTTTGAATGTGATCATTATGCCTAAACTAAGGCAGTGGTTCTTCAAACTGGTATGCAGTAGTATCACTTCTTGGCCTTTTGGCTAAGATCAAGTGCGAACTGTTATGCAGCAGAATCACTTGATAAGCTTGTTAAAACACAGATTGCCTGGCCTACTTTCCAGAATTTCTGATTGAGAAGGTCTGGGGGGGTGGGGCCCGAGTTTGCATTTCTAACAAGTCATCAGGTACCTGCTGCTCTCCTAGGTTAACAAGCTTAAACATCCTCTTGACTAAGGTATGTATAACAGGTTTCCCTCCTTAATATGTGATTTTAAAAACTCCAGGAGGGGTGCCTGGCTGGCTCAGTCAGTGGAGCATGCAACTCATTACGGTCCTGAGTTTGATCCCCATGTTGGAGGTAGAGATTACTTAAAATATATTATTTGCTTTGAGAGAGAGAAAGACTGTGTGCTATTAGAAGTAGATAATAATGGGAGAGGGAGAGAGAGCATCTTAAGTAGGCTCCAGGCCCAGCATGGAGACTGTCATGGGGTTAGATGTCACTACCCTGAGATCACGACTTGAACCAAAACCAAGACCCGACTGAGCCATACAGGCAACCCCCAAAAAAATCTTTTAAAAGCAAAACAAGGGGATCCCTGGGTGGCTCAGCGGTTTAGCGCCTGCCTTTGGCCCAGGGCGCGATCCTGGAGTCCCGGGATCGAGTCCCACATCGGGCTCACTGCATGGAGCCTGCTTCTCCCTCTGTATCTCTGCCTCTTTCTCCCTCTATATCTATCATGAATAAATAAATAAAATCTTAAAAAATAAATAAATAAAAGCAAAACAATTCCAAGAAAAGTAGCAGTTGTCTTAGATATTATCTGAGCAATTTGGGCTTTTTTCTGTAGGGGTAGATATTTCTTCATTGGATAAGCAAGTCTAGGAACCTGCAGGGTATGTACTTTGAAAAGCTACTTTAGGGGATGCCTGGGTGGCTCAGCGGTTGAGCATCTCTGCCTTTGTCTCAGGACGTGATCCTGGAGTCCCAGGATTGAGATCCACATTGGGCTTCCGGCATGGAGCCTGCTTCTCCCTCTGCCTGTGTCTCTGCCTCTGTGTGTGTGTGTGTGTGTCTCTCTCTCTCATGAATAAATAAATGAAATCTTTAAAAAAAAAAAAAAAAAAAAAAAAAGCTGGGCTCCCTGGGTGGCGAAGCGGTTTGGCGCCTGCCTTTGGCGCAGGGCGCGATCCTGGAGACCCGGGATCAAATCCCACGTCGGGCTCCCAGTGCATGGAGCCTGCTTCTCCCTCTGCCTGTGTCTCTGTCTCTCTCTCTCTCTGTGTAACTATCATAAATGAATAAAAAAATTAAAAAAACTACTTTGAGATAGTTTCTTCACAGGAAGGGTCAAAGCTACTTAAGCAACAAATATGCTGGGAAAAATCCATTTTCTTCATAGTTTCTTGTTTCACTTCTCACCCTCAAGCTGACATGACTATATAATTTTCTTGTGAGATATCATATAATGAACATAATCTATTAAGGTAGAGTGTCTTTGTGGTTGATGTGGTCCCCACCACCTGCTTGGGGTCAGACAAGCAGAATGCCCAAACATAGTAGTTTATGAAGGGTAGTTAAGACCTTGATTGGGCGAGCAGGTAGGTGGTGAGGGGGCCTATCAGGTGCTGGCTTGGGCAAGAACACTGGGTTGCTGGGCTGAGAAGGGAAAAAAAGAATTGATATGGTCAGCAGAGGGAGGGGTAAACAGTAAACATATTTTTGACAATGGAGAGGTCAAGAAAATGGCAAGGCAAGACTTAGGCAGATAGATAACAAGCAATGAGGGAGGATCTTGAGATGTGGATTGTGTGCAAAGACAGGTTTCAGCTGTGTGGCTCCAGCCAGGGGTTAGTTGTCTGCCTGAATTTAAAGGGACTATTCTTCAACACACTGACTTCATCTTCTGAAGCCTTAACTGGAAAGGCTGTATTCTCTCAAGGCAGAAAGGGAGCTTCCATGACTAGTTAGGGCCCCAATTGAATTGGGGGCAAAGCAAATGGTGAGAGAAACTTTATTTGGCTAAATTAGATAAATCCTAAAATGTTGCTCCATCAAGCTTTTAAGGATGTAGATAGAGTATTTCGGTAATCAATGAGACCAGTGATGTGTGGTGGGCATCCTAACTGTGCTGCTCCCCCATGTCCTACCCAAGGGTGGCTGAGAGTTCAGATTCCCGTGTACAGGCTGACTTAACTGTCCAAAGGTATAATCTGGTGAGTGGAGAGAGTATGGGGTGTTGAGGAAGTAATAGCCCTCTAGGCTGTGTACTGAAAGTCAGATTATAATCTTAGGTCCAGGGAAATTGATCAGTTTGAATTAGACCACAGCCAGTGGCAGAACCATGAAGACACAGTCCGTAAAGAAGAGAGGATTTTGCAGACTTGTCGGGACCCCAACCACAGAGGCAGGATTGAGAGCTGGAGTCCCAACTTCATTTCAAACAATTTATGCAGAGGCCAGGAACCAAAGTAGAGGCTCATCTATACAGATATTGAAGACAAGAGCTTGATGTGGCTGGTGCCATTTGGGTGCACACCACATTTAAGGCAATGAAAAAAACATTTTAAATATTTATTCATGAGACAGAGAGAGGCAGAGACAGGGAGAAGCAGGCTCCACGCAGGGAGCCCAACATGGGACTCGATCCTGGGTCTCCAAGGACCACACCCTGGGCTGAAGGCGGCGTTAAACCACTGAGCCACCCGGGCCGCCCTGAAAAAAATTTTTTTAAGATTTTTAATTTATTCATGGGAGACAGAGAGGCTGAGATACAGGCAGAGGGAGGAAAAGCAGGCTCTCCCTGCAAGGAGGCTGATGCAGGACTCCATCCCCGAAATCCAGATCATGCCCTGAGCCAAAGGCAGACAGACACTCAATGCCTGAGCCTCTAGGCGTCCCAAGGCAATGAAAGTTTTAATTTCTATCCACTGGGATGATGAACTCCTCCTTACATGTCAGCTCAGAGACCTGGTGAACCTAAATCTACAGTTTAAAGGTATCTGATACTTAGAGCTAGGTAGGGCTGAAATGAAGGCTTAACCTTGAGTGGTTTTACAAACATTTATTAATCAAAAATATCTAAGCATGTTAATATATTTAATATGTTTTGTTAGTGTGAGTCAACCACATTTCAAATTGGGTGAAATGAAATCTAGAGTAAATCTAGATTTGGAATAAAATAGGAACCCTGCCATTCTAAAGATAAGACTTCAGTTCCAGTTAATTTTTTTTTATTAGGATTCTATGTATTTATTTATTCATGAGAGACACAGAGAGAGAGGCAGAGACACAGCAGAGGGACAAGCAGGCTCCCCACAGGGAGTTCGATACAGGACTCTATCCCAGGATCCCGGAATCACTACCGGAGCCCAAGGCAGATGCTGAACCGCTGAGCCACCCAGGCATCCCTAATTTTTGTTTTAGACTTTGCAGTAGGGTGCTTGAGTGGCTCATTCAGTTAAGTTTCTGCCTTTGGCTCAGGTCATGATCTCAGAGTCCTGGGATCAAGCCCTGAGGCGGACTCCATGCTCAGCTGGGAATCTGCTTCTCCTCCTCCCTTGCCCTTGCCCCATGCATGCTCGCACTCAAATAAAAATCTTAAAAAACAAACAAACAAAAAACCTTGTAGTACTCTAGTTCATAAGCAAATTCAAGACCAATGGGTAAAAACTTGTGTTTGCTATAGGAAATCCTAAACTATTGTGAATCTGTGTGTTAAAGAGATTTTATTCATATATAGTGCATGGATATATTGGGAGAACTTCTAATGGTAACAAAAATTTTACAGTGGACATTGCTGGAGTAACTGTAGATTCTGGATTACTCTCTCTGGATTATTTCTTTCCTTATATTTTCTAAGTGGACATTTTATTTATTTTTTTAAAGATTTAATTTATTTATTCATGACAGACACAGAGAGAGAGAGAGGCAGAGACACAGGCAGAGGGAGAAGCAGGCTCCATGCAGGGAGCCTGATGTGGGACTCCACCCCAGGTCTCCAGGATCACACCCCAGGCTGCAGGTGGCGCCAAACCGCTGCGCCACTGGGGCTGCCCATAAGTGGACATTTTAAAACATCTATTCTTTACTAAGGTGTTTAAAAGAATATTTTAAGTCTTGTTTAGATATATCTATCACCTTTTAAATATTTGGCTCTTGGGGGGATCCCTGGGTGGCTCAGCAGTTTAGCGCCTGCCTTTGGTCCAGGGCATGATCCTGGAGTCCCAGGATCGACTCCCATGTCAGGCTCCCCGCAGGGAGCCTGTGTCTCTGCCTCTCTCTCTTTCTCTCTGTGTCTCTCATGAATAAATAAAATCTTTAAAAATAAATAAATAAATATTTGGCTCTTGGCATTGCTTTACAGTGTCTTGAGAGCAGATGGCTTTCTAATTCATCAGTTTTAGAACACATGTGCCTTGGACCTAATATCAAAGAATGTCATATAATTAATTTCTATCCTTTATTGCACTACTGAGTTTCATTTTTGTTAATGTGGCTAAGGGGGTCCCTTCGTTGTATACAGTTTGTTCTAAGTCATCAAATTTGGGGAATTAATTTAACTTCAGAATTGAACTTTTCCAAACATTTTTTATAATTGTATTTGTATTTTCATGACCTTTGCCCTACAAACTCTAAGCTACTAAATCAGGTGGAAATGTCCATGTACAGGTGGAACATTTGGTTGCATATACATGTGGTCCAACAAAAATTGATATTGTACCATTATAGTTCAGGCAAATGAAACTTTATAAAGTGCAGGGAATAGCTTTTTTTAAAAGATATTTTTGTTTTTAAGTAATTTCCCCATTCGATGTGGGGCTCAAACTTACAACCCCAAGATTAAGAGTCACATGCTTCTCTGACTGAGCCAGCCAGGCAATTCTATGGGCAGGGAATAACTTGAAGTGTAACACATAGAAAGCCATTTAATAGAGGTTATTGTAATATTGATCTTGGAGTTTAAAACTTTTTCAAAACTCACATCTAAAGAGACAAAATATTCTAAATTTTCTGACTTAAGATAAACAAAAACCAAATTAGTATTGAGATTAGTTTGCTATGACAAATTCTCCTTTGCAACAGTCATATAAGAGTTTGGAGAATTGATATAGCAGTTAGTAGTGTTAAAAAACAAATTTCAGGGTGCCTGGGTGGCTCAGTAGGTTAAGTGTCTGCCTTCCGGTAATGTCATGATCCCAGGGTCCTGGGGCTGAGCCCCACATCGGGGCTCCCTGCTCAGCGGGGAGTCTGCTCCTTCTTCTCCCCTCCCCCCCACTCATGCTCTCTCAGTCTCTCCCTCTCTCTCAAATAAAACTTTTTTAAAAATCAAGTAAATTTTAAATATTCTACTAGCTTTATTCAGGGATTTATAAATTGGCCAGCATTCCATCTAGCGAATAAAAAGGACTCTAAAGAGCTGCGGGCAGGACAAAGAAGCTCCTTTTAGCAGAGTGGATTGTTTGTGGCAAGGTGACCTTCCTTTAGGGGATGGCAAGGTTCTAGCAAGCTGATTACCTCCGTAGAGTTGTCCAGGTAATTCCAGCTTGAATAGTTTAAGATTCTACTCCTGGGAGAGGTTAAAACTATAATTGAAGTTAGGCATTATGTCTTGGTTTGGTTAATGTGGGCTTAGCACAAATGACTCCATTTTGGGCCTATTGTCTCTTTTTTAAAGATTTATTTATTTAGGGCACCTGGTGGTTCAGTTGGTGGTCAGAGGGTCATGATCCTGGGGTCCTGGGATCAAGCCCCCTGTCAGGCTCCCTGCTCAGCAGGGAACCTGCTTCTCCCTCTCCCTCTGCTGCTCCCTCTGCTTATGCGCTCTTTCTCTCTCTGCCAAAGAAAATCTTTAAAAAAAAAATTGTATGAGTGGAGAGGGGCAGATGGAAAGAATCTTCAAGCACACTGCCTGCTGAGTGTGGTGCCCAATGTGGGGCTCGAGGAGGGTGCTCAACACAGGGCTTGATCTCCCATGTCTGAGATCCTGACCCAAGCTGAAATCTAGTCGGAGGGATCCCTGGGTGGCTCAGTGGTTTAGCGCCTGCCTTTGGCCCAGGGCATGATCCTGGAGTCCCAGGATCGAGTCCCGTGTCGGGCTCCTGGCATGGAGCCTGCTTCTCCCTCCTCCTGTGTCTCTGCCTCTCTCTCTCTCTATCATAAATAAATAAATCTTAAAAAAAAAAAAATCTAGTCGGGCACTCAATCAACTGAGCTACTCAGGTGCCCCCTGTTGTCTTTCTTTCTTTTTTAACAATTATTGATTGCTGCAGGAAAACAAAATCATGTTGTTTTCCCCATCCTAAAGGTGAGAAAACAACCAAAAAATTAAAAGTTATTCCTTTATGGTCCTCAAGGAAATTATAAAAGGTTTAATACTTCACATCATGTCCCCTTAGTAAAATCTCAGATCTCCTTCCTACTTGAACCTGGCCTCCCAGGCTTTTTATAAGATTATATTTCCTGGGATCCCTGGGTGGCACAGCGGTTTAGCGCCTGCCTTTGGCCCAGGGCGCGATCCTGGAGACCCTGGATTGAATCCCACTTCGGGCTCCCGGTGCATGGAGCCTGCTTCTCCCTCTGCCTATATCTCTGCCTCTCTCTCTCTCTCTCTCTTTCTCTCTCTCTCTCTGTGACTATCATAAGTAAATAAAAAATTTTAAAAAAAGATTATATTTCCTTTTGGGACGCCTGGGTGGCTCAGTGGTTGAGCATTTGCCTTTGGCCCAGGGGATGATCCCAGAGTCCCAGGATCAAGACCCATATGGGGCTCTTTGCATGGAGCCTGCTTCTTCCTCTGCCTATGTCTCTGCCTCTCTCTCTGTGTCTCTCATGAATGAATAAATAAAAATTTTAAAAAAGATTACATTTCCTTTTATTTATTTTAAAGATTTTATTCATTTATTCATGAGAGACACACACATAGAGAGAGGGAGAGACACAGGCAGAGGGAGAAGCAGGCTCCTGTGGGACTCGATCTCAGATCCCAGGATCACACATGGAGCTGAAGGCAGGCGCCCAACTGCTAAGCCACCCAGGCGTCCCTTCCTTTTATTTTATTTTTTTAAGATTTTTATTTATTTATTCATGAGAAACACAGAGAGAGAGAGAGAGAGAGGCAGAGAGAGAAGCAGGCTCCATGCAGGGAGCCCGACATGGGACTCAATCCCGGGTCTCCAGGATCAGGCCCTGGACCAAAGGCAGCGCTAAACCACTGAGCCACCCGGGCTGCCCCCCCCCCCCCTTTTTAAAAGATTTTTATTTATTTATTCATGAGAGACACACACACAGAGAGAGAGAGAGAGAGGCAGAGACACAGAGTGAAAAGTACCTTCCTTTTATTTTTAAAATAAGGTTGTACTTCCAAATGCAGCTCACTGGTTATCTCTACCCTTTTTATCTTCCTTCAGGCAGGGAAAGAGCAGAGTACATTTAACATGTATAGAATAAATATTTTATGTCCATCTCCTTGCTGAGATAGACCTGTTGAAATCCTGGCCCTGGCCACACAAAGACCGCTTGCTGTTTCTGGCTATAACATAAATATTTAATTAAAACCTACTTTGAGCCATTCTTCTTAAGGTATAAAATACGCTAGCCTTGGGGTACACTTAGGCCATTTCCAAAATCTATCTATTATTTATTCCAGGGTTTTTATCAGCTTTGCAAACTCAGAAGGCAGTCACTTACTTGGCTGTTGGAAATGCTTCCAAGAGATGAATGTTTAACCTTTGAGCTACTGTTTCCGAAAGAGTATCAGGCAACCAACCATCCATATAAGAATTGGAATTTGGAATAAAATGAAAATTCTACCATTCTTTTTTTTTTTTTTTTTTTAAGATTCTATTTATTTATTCATGAGAGACAGAGGCAGAGGGAGAAGCAAGCAGGCACCATGCAGGGAGCTCCATGTGGGACTGGATCCTGGGACTTCAGGGTCAATGCCCTGGGCCAAAGGCAGGCGCTAAAACACTGAGCCACCCAGGGATCCCAGAATGCTACCATTCTAAAGTTGATCCTTTAGCTCCACAGTTAATTTGGTTCTGTTTTAAGGCTGGATCATGGTTAACTCTTGGTTGCCTGGGACCTCCAGCAGTCTGCACATTCACCTGAGGACATTGCAGCATAGATGCAATGATCCACAAGCTTCTTGCTTTCCTCTGTATTCAGCATTGCTCCAGCAGGACTTTTGTTTTAAATTATTAAGGATTTGTTATAAATAAGGCAGCCTGGGTGGCTCAGCGGTTTAGCGCCGCCTTCAGCCAGGGGGTGTGATCCTGGAGACCCGGGATAGAGTCCCATATGGAGCTCCCTGCATGGAGCCTGCTTCTCCCTCTGCCTGTGTCTCTGCCTTTCTGTGTGTCTGTCATGAATAAATAAATCTTAAAAAAAAAAAAAAGGATTTGTTATAAATAAAGATTCTTCTTTAATAAATAACAGATCAGTTCCTGTATCTTCAGAAGCTAGTCTTTGCTTGGATAGACAAAGGTTTTGAGAAAGTCATTTTTTTTTTTTTAAGATTTGATTTATTTGAGGGGGGGCACCAGCAGGGGGAGGGCCAAAGGGAGAGGGAGAAGCAGGCTCCCCTCGGACTGGGAGCCCTATATGGGGCTTGATCCTAGGAACCAGAGGTCATGACCTGAGTCGAAATCAGACACTTAGGATGCCTGGATAGCTCAGCAGTTGAGCGGCTGCCTTGCGCCCAGGGCATGGTCCCCAGAGTCCCACATTGGGCTTCCTGCATGGGGCCTGCTTCTCTCTCTGCCTCTGTCTCTGCCTCTCTCTCTCATTCTGTGTCTCATGAATGAATGAATGAATGAATGAATGAATAAATAATAAATAAATAAATAAATAAATAAATAAATAAATCAGACACTTAACCCACTGGGCCAGCAAGTGCCCCAATCATTACTTCTTTTGGCTCCATTGCCCAAGATTATGAAGTCACACATCATACTTCTGTTATAATTATTGGGAGGATTGGCAGTTACTCTGTTAATATACCTATAACCAAAATGACAGAAAAAAAATTGAAGTGTCACAGCATAAGCATAAGGGAAATGAACCTAACTAATAAAGGTATGATGTATGGGGTTTAGTCAATGTAGATACTAAGGATTGATTTGACCAGGCATGGCAAAATGGATTTTTATTACAAGAAAAAAAAAAATCAGGAATCCAAACTTCAGCTCCATTCCGCACTAAAAAACAAAAAACAAAAAACAAAACAAAAAAAAAACAACACCTGATTTAAGCCAGCTATGATTTAATGGTACTTACATTGACAATAAAACTCTTTATTAAACAAAAGCAGAGTTGAAAGTCTAAGCTGCAGGGTCAGAGCCACTCCTGTCTTGTACTATGTCTTCCAGTAGTTACTGAAGTGCCATCTTGCCCAGTTTAAAATGCTTCCCAGGTGGGGCCTGGGTGGCTTAGCCAGTTGGGCGTCTGCCTTGGGCTCAGCTCATGATCTCAGAGGGACGAGCGAGCCCTGTGTTGGGCTCCTTGCTCAGCGGGGAGTGTGCTTCTCCCTCTCCCTCTGCCTCCACCTCCTGCTCTTGCTCTCTCTCATTCCCTCTGCTTGTGCTCTCTATTGGGAGTGGCAGGCAGAGGGAGGCAGGCAGTGGCCGACCCCAGGACCCCAGGACCCTGGGATCATGACCTGAGCCAAAGGCAGATGCTTAATCAACGGAGCCAACCAAGAGCCCCAATAAATAAAATCTTTAAAAAAAATTACTTTGAGCAAATATATATTATCCCTAAATGATGTAACCCTATGGATAACCACATTATTACAGGTCACTGGAACTTTACTAAATACTTCCAAAACAACTCTCAAATGAAAAAAAAATTTTTTTAAAGATTTTATTTATTCATGAAAGACAGAGAGAGAGAGGCAGAGACACAGGCAGAGGGAGAAGCAGGCTCCATGCAGGGACTCCATCCCAAGACTCCAGGATCATGCCCTGGGCTAAAGGCAGGCACCAAACCATTGAGCCACCCAGGGATCCCCTGAAAATGTTAATATTCAAATTTTGAGAGGACGATATAAGAAATATAAATCATAACAAATAAGGGTAGGATAAGAAAAAATATGACATAATTCTGAAATTTGGGGTAAATTAGAGATATTTATAGTTGCAAGATAGATGTGAGAAATATTTTGTAAAATCTATTTCAAAGTATAATTTTTTTTGAAGATTTGTTTGCTTATTTGAGAGTGTGTGGGCATGAGCAGAGGGAGAAGTAGGAGTCTGATGACATGGGACTCAATCCTGTACCCTGGGATCATGACCTGAGCCAAAGGTAGATATTTAACTGAGTCACCCAAGGGCCCCCTTATTTCCGAGTTGTTTTGTACCTCCTCTTGTGTAACCAGATGCCCCTTGTTTACACCTCTTCTTATCTGCCCCTTGTTTACATCCCAATTCTTATGCTAAATCATCCTTTACTCAATCACCTTTTAAGATTAAGAGATAGAGCCTTTCTCCATTCTCCCACTTTGCAGATGAGAACACCCAGGCAATGAATCTAAAATAAGAGCACTGAGGGGATCCCTGGGTGGCGCAGCGTTTTAGTGCCTGCCTTTGGCCCAGGGCGCGATCTTGGAGACCCGGGATCAACTCCCACGTCGGGCTCCCGGTGCATGGAGCCTGCTTCTCCCTCCGCCTGTGTCTCTGCCTCTCTCTCTCTCTCTGTGTGACTATCATAAATAAATAAAAATTAAAAAAAAAAAAAGAGTATTGAGCTCAGATCACACTTACACTTCGAGAAATGTTTGCCTGCTAAACCCTGTACCACTAGCTGAAGTCTCTCCCCAGTTTCTTTTTTTTTTTTTTTAAGATTTTATTTATTTATCATAGCACGCGCGCACACGCAAGAGAGAGGGAGGGGGAGAGGCAGAGACACAGGCAGAGGGAGAAGCAGGCTCCATTCAGGGACCCCGATGTGGGACTTGATCCCGGGACTCCAGGATCATGCCCTGGACCGGAAGCAGGCGCTAAACAGCTGAGCCACCCAGGGATCCCCCTCTCTCCAGTTTCTTAAAGAAGTGAAAACATTTGGATTGCTTTTCTTAGTTCTCAGGATACAAACCAAATAAAAACAAGATGTCTTGGATTCTTTTCATTATGAACTGGAATTCAGGGAAATTTACTAAAAATTCTTCTTTGAGAGCCTAGACTATTTTTAGAAAAACACTTTATGATAGATGTAGGTTTTTTGTTTTTTGTTTTAAGATTTTATTTATTGGGCAGCCCCAGTGGCGCAGCGGTTTAGCGCCGCCTGCAGCCTGGGGTGTGATCCTGGAGATCCGAGATCGAGTCCCAAGTCGGGCTCCCTGCATGGAGCCTGCTTCTCCCTCTGCCTGTGTCTCTGCCTCTCTCTCGCTCTCTCTGAATGAATAAATAAATAAATCTTTAAAAAAAAAATGATGTAACTAATAAACTGATCAGAAACCTTATGTGTTGCTGCCTCAGCAATAGTTTCACACATTTGTCCTCTTTTCCTTGGTACCTAACATAGTTCCTATCATAAACTTTTTTAAATTTTATTTATGATAGTCACACACACAGAGACACAGGCAGAGGGAGAAGCAGGCTCCATGCAGGGAGCCCGACGTGGGACTCGATCCTGAGTCTCCAGGATCGTGCCCTGGGCCAAAGGCAGGTGCCAAACCGCTGCGCCACCCGCGGATCCTTTTTTTTTTTTTTTTTTTTAAGTAAGCTCTATGCCCAGTGCGGGGCTTAAATTCACGATCCCAGGATCAAGAATTGCATTTACCAACTGAGTCAGGCAGGTACCCTCCTATCATACAAGTCTATACTGCTGTTTCCACAACCAATGAGTTGGGTACTTTGATACACAGAAATCCTTTGTGGTTTCCCCTTCTCCTTTGCAAATGTTGAGCTTAGGGGTTGAAGAATGGAGACATTATCAGCCATAATGGAAAAATCAAATGTATATAAAATGTTTGAGGGCAGCCAGGGTGGCTCAGCGGTTTAGTGCCGCCTTCAGCCCAGGGTGTGACCCTGGAGACCTGGGATCCAGTCCCACATCAGGCTCCCTGCATGGAGTCTGCTTCTCCCTCTGCCTGTGTCTCTGCCCCTCTCTCTCTGTGTGTCCCTAATGAATAAATAAATAAAATCTTAAAAAAAAATAAAAAAAAATAAAATGTTTGAAAGTGAAAAGTGGTTGAATGAAAGCTAAGAGGGTAGACATCTTCATTCTGGATGCCTAATAAGGGGCTGTCCCAAACATTTGGGTTGGCGAATGGCATATTGAATTTGAAATGGTGAAATAAAGTCATATTTGCTCATTATACTCTATTAAAACCCACTAAAAATACAAAAATAATTAAATAGAGGGAAACCTCCCTTCTCCAGTGAAAGAACAGTCACAACTATTGTGAGAGTGCGGGTTGAAAGTTGACACTTAAAAAAAAAAAAAAAAGAAAGTTGACACTTCACTTCCTTGACCTTGAACAATTTGTATCTTTTCCACAAGTGCCAGAGTCTTTTTTATTTTTTTTAAGATTTCATTTATTCATGAGAGACACAGAGAGAAAGAGGCAGAGACACAGGCAGAGAGAAGAGAAGCAAGCTCCATGCAGGGACTCAATCCCAGGACCCCAGGATCACGCCCTGGGCCAAAGGCAGGAACTCAACCACTGAGCCACCCAGGTGTTTCAGTGCCAGAGTCTTTAAAGGGATATTCTTGGTTAGAGCAATCAAATAAAATATTAAGGATGGGTCACTGGAGACGTAGAGAATATTCTTGTGGAGACCCAGTTTCTGTCCAGGAAGCAGAACTGGGAATAAGGCAAGCCATCCTTACCATTCGTATGATCTTTGGTTTAGCTGCTTACTTAAGGAGGAGGCCTAGGGGTGAAATGGGTGGAAGAGGTACTGTGGGGGTCATAGGTAGAGGGCCTGACACAAATTGTTTGCACCAATCCTCTTGATTTCTGAGAGCTGAAAGAAGATGTATTCATAGAGAAAGCAAATAGCAGATTTGGTGAAAGGGCATTTGAGATAACAAAGGGAGGCTCCCCAGGTATCAGAGCAGCTAAGTAGAAAAAAAGTCCCCTCTTCAGTATGCCTGGATTGCTCAGTGGTTGAGCACCTCCCTTCAGCCCAGGGCGTCATCCTGGAGTCCCGGGATCCTGGAGGTCTGGGAGTCCCACATGGGGCTCTTTGCATGGAGCCTGCTTCTCCTTCTGTGTCTCTGCCTCTCTCTCTCTCTCTCTCTCTCTCTCTCTCTCTCTGTGTCCCATTAATAAATAAGTAAAATCTTTAAAAAATAAAAATAAATAAATTTTTTAAAAAATTTATTTATTTTTAGATATTTTATTTATTCATGAGAGACACACAGAGAGAGGCAGAGAGGCAGAGACACAGGCAGAGGGAGAAGCAGGCTCCCTATGGCGACCCCAATGTGGGACTCTATCCCAGGACCCCGGGATCACACCCTGAACTGAAGGTAGACACTCAACCACTGAGCCACCCAGGTGCACCCAAAACATTTTTTTTTTTTAAACTCATGAGACACACACACACACAGAGAGAGAGAGAGAGAGAGAGAGAGAGAGGCAGAGACACAGGCAGAGGGAGAAGCAGGCCCCATGCAGGGAGCCTGAAGTGGGACTCGATTCCCGGTCTCCAGGATCACACCTTGGGCTGCAGGTGGCGCTAAACCGCTGCACCACCGGGGCTGCCCAACATTTTTTTTTTTTTTATTTAAAAAAAAACCTTTTTAAAAATTATTTATTTATGATAGTCACAGAGAGAGAGAGAGAGGCAGAGACACAGGCAGAGGGAGAAGCAGGCTCCATGCACCGGGAGCCCGATGTGGGATTCGATCCCAAGTCTCCAGGATCGCGCCCTGGGCCAAAGGCAGGCGCTAAACCGCTGTGCCACCCAGGGATCCTCAGTGGCCCAACATTTTTAAATTAAATGTAGAATTCAGTGGTTTTTAGTATACTCAGAGTTGCACAACCAACATCACTATCAAATTTAGAACAGTTTTATCGTCCTAAAGAGAAACCCATTAGCAGTCACTCCCCATCCCTCTCCTTCCCAAGCCCCTGCAACCACTAATCTACTTTCTCTATGGATTTGCCTCTTGTGAACATTTCATATAAATGAAATAATAATTTATGGCCTTTTATGTATGGCTTCTTTAACACTTAGTGTAATGTTATCAAGTTTCCTCCATGTTGTAGCATGTGTTAGGACTTCATTTCTTTTGATGAATAATACTTCAGTGTATAGATACACATTATTTTGATAATCCATTCATTCAGTTGAGGGACATTTGGATTGTGTCTACTTTTTGGTTGTTATGAATAATGCTGCCTGCAAATTCATGTAACAAGTTTTTTTTTTTTTAAAGATTTTATTTATTTATTCATGAGAGACACAGAGAGAGAGAGAGAGAGGCAGAGACAGAAGCAGGCTCCATACAAGGAGCCTGACGTGGGACTCGATCCCGGGTCTCCAGGATCAATACTGGACCAAAGGCAGGGGCTAAACTGCTGAGCCACCCAGGGATCCCCCATGTAACAAGTTTTTGTGTGAACTGATGTTTTGATTTATTTGGGAGAGAGTGGAATTGCTGGGTCATCCACTGAGCTTTTTATTTATGTTAATATATTTTTTAATCTGTAAATTTTTTAGTTTTATTTATTTTTTAAAGATTTTATTTATTTGTTCATGAGAGATACAGAGAGAGAGAGAGAGAGAGAGAGAGAGGCAGAGACATAGGCAGAGAGAGAAGCAAGCTCCATGCAGGAAGCCTGATGTGGGACTCAGTCTTGGGACCCCAAGATCACGCCCTAGCCAAAGGCAGGCATTCAACCACTGAGCCACCCTGGCGTCCCTTTATTTTAGTTTTATTGAAATGTAATTGACATACAGCACTATATAATCTTAAAGTGTAGAGCACAATAACTTGACTTACATACATTGTGAAAAATCACCACAATAAATTTACTTGACATCCTTCCTGTCAGGGTGCCTGGGTGGTTCAGTTGGTTAAGTGTCCAACTCTTGATCTTAGCTCAGGTCCTGATTTCAGGGTTGTGAGTTCAAGCCTCATGTTGGGCTCTACAAGTGTGGAGCCTACTTAATTTTTTTTTAAGATTTTATTTATTTATTTATGAGAGACAGAGAGAGAGAGAGGCAGCGACACAGGCAGAGGGAGAAGCAGGCTCCACACAGGGAGCACGATGTGGGATTCGATCCTGGGACCTCAGGATCACACGCTGAGCTGAAGGCAGACACTCAACTGCTGGGCCACCCAGACGTCTCTGTGGAGCCTACTTAAGGCTTACTTAAAAAAAAAAAAAAAATCCTTCAACTCATATAGATACCCTAACCACGGGATCCCTGGGTGGTGCAGCGGTTTCGTGCCTGCCTTTGGCCCAGGGCGCAATCCTGGAGACCCGGGACCAAGTCCCACGTCGGGCTCCCGGTGCATGGAGCCTGCTTCTCCCTCTGCCTATGTCTCTGCCTCTCTCTCTCTCTCTGTGACTATCATAAATTAAAAAAAAAAACAAAAACAAAAACCCTAACCACCACCCACCCCCTGCCCAAAATGAATGCTTTTTAAATTGTAATGAGAGGGCAGCCTGGGTGGTTCAGTGATTTAGCGCTGCCTTTGGCCCAGGGTGTGATCCTGGAGACTCGGGATCAAGTCCCACATCGGGCTCCCTGGATAGAGCCTGCTTCTCCCTCTGCCTGTGTCCCTCTGCCTCTCTCTTTGTGTCTCTCATGAATAAATAAATAAAAATCTTAAAAATTTTTTTTTTGCACTTTAGCAGACAACACGCAGCCCTCTGACCTCTGACACCACTCCAGTGGGTGACGAGGAGTGCCACCTTATTATTGCCAGATCGAGTGGAAGTCCTGGATTTTTACTCTTGCTCCTTTGACAGTGGAGGGACAAGGGAGGAGGAGACGTTACTTCTAGGTGGGGATGCGGGGTAGGGTTCAGGCTGTCCATTAGGCCTGAAAGTGGTGGAGCATCTTGTTAGTGCTTTCCATGTGGCTTCCACAGATGCCGAGAAGGGGGTGGCCTTGTTACTGCTGAGCTATGGTGGAAGTCCTCATGTCCACCTGGCCTCCTCTGACACCATGGTGGGTGCAGGTGGAAGTCCGAGCTCCTCTTGCCATCTTCACTGACCCTGCAAGGGGTTGGGGTTGGGGTGAGGAGTGAGCTGGGACACATCACTACAGCCTAGCAAGCGTGGAAGTCTAGGCTCTCTAATTGGCCTTTGCTGGGGAGATGGCATTGCCATCACAGTTTTGCCATGACGTTTGACCTGAGTTGAATGACTATTGTGTTAAAGTATCCGTCTTGCTAGGCTGACCCTTTCTTTTTTTTTTTTTTAATTTTATTTATTTATTTATGATAGTCACAGAGAGAGAGAGAGAGAGAGCAGGCTCCATGCACCGGGAGCCCGATGCGGGATTCGATCCCAGGTCTCCAGGATCGCGCCCTGGGCCAAAGGCAGGCGCCAAACCGCTGGGCCACCCAGGGATCCCTAGGCTGACCCTTTCTATTCCCTTAGGTAGAGAAAGCCAGCTTTTCTTAAGTGTTAGTTCTGTCTCTGCCCATTGGCATTTCTAGATTGCTGGCTTCTTTAGTATTCAGTTTGGGATATAAGAAGCAGAGAGAAAACCCAGGGAACCAACCAGCAAGGACTCAATCTTGAGTTCCTAGATTCCTAGCCAGTGGATCTACCAGTCTGCCTCTCTCCACCTTTCTTTTTTTTTTTTTTAAGATTTTATTTATTTATTGAGACCGAGAGAGAGAGAGAGAGAGAGAGAGAGAGAGAGGCAGAGACACAGGCAGAGGGAGAAGCAGGTACCATACAGAGAGCCTGACGTGGGACTTGATCCGGGGGTCTCCAGGATCACGCCCTGGGCTGCAGGTGGCGCTAAACAGCTGTGCCACCGGGGCTGCCCTCTCTCCACCTTTCAGATATGTAAGTATATCTATCTATCCCAAGGTTTTTAGTTACACTAAATGGGAAGAATAGGGGAACGTGTGTTTCTTACATCTTCCTGAAACTAAGTCTAATATTTTTCATTTGATATGTAATATGATTCTATTTTCCGAAAATTATTTCTTTCTGCCTATATATCTACCTAGAAAAATGTTCACCTGGCCAAAGATGATCATTTCTGGGTGGTAAAATTTCAAGTGAATTTTTTTTAGCTTTTTTTTTTTTTTTTTTTTTTTAATGATAGTCACACACACAGAGAGAGAGAGAGAGAGAGAGAGGCAGAGACACAGGCAGAGGGAGAAGCAGGCTCCATGCACCAGGAGCCCGACGTGGGATTTGATCCCGGGTCTCCAGGATCGCGCCGTGGGCCAAAGGCAGGCGCCAAACCGCTGCGCCACCCAGGGATCCCAGCTTTTATTTTTAATATTGAGATATGCTGTTTTTAAAAAAGAATAGAGGTATTAAAAAAAAAAACCAGTATGTGGTTTGGGGAAGGTTGGTTGGGAGATATTAATATCTGCAATGAAATGTTTACATCCTAGAAAACCCAGCTAATTTTCTTTTGAGTGATTGTAATCAGTTAAGAAGAATTATTTTCCTGTTGTCTCCTAGTGTGGTTTACCTCTCATCATCATTTAGCAATTTGAATATCCAAGAGGGACTATTTATTGACTTAAAAAACAAATCTTGTCTTCAAATTCGTTTGAGGGGGCAGCCCGGGTGGCTCAGCGGCTTAGTGCCGCCTTCAGCCCAGGGCCTGATCCTGGAGACCTGGGATCTAGTCCCACATTGGGCTCTCTCCATGGAGCCTGCTTCTCCCCCTGCCTGTGTCTCTGTCTCTCTCTCTCCGTCTCTCTCTCCCTGTGTGTGTCTCTCATGAGTAAATAAAATCTTTAAAAAAAAAATTCATTTGAGGAACAGAGACACTAGGCGTGTATGTACTGTTACTATTCAAAATATAAGTGAAATTTTAGGCAAATGAGAAAAGGCTACATAGGCATAAAAAAATCATTCCATTGTGAATGCCATGGAGTCCTTCACTTTGGAATGAACAGTTATATGAATGGCATTTCAATTTGAAAAGATCGTGAGATTCTTTTGAATAATAAACTATGAGTTCTCAAAAAAGAAAAAAAGAGATATTCTTTATGAAACGATCCACCAAAGGTTTTGCTCTGCCCATCTTATTAAAACATTCTGGGACGCCTGGGTGGCTCTGCAGTTTAGTGCCTACCTTCCACCCAGGGCGTGATCCTGGAGTCCCAAGATCGAGTCCCACATCAGGCTCCCTGCAGGGGGTCTGCTTCTCCCTCTGACCGTGTCTCTGCCTCTCTCTCTGTGTCTCATGATTGGATGAATAAAATCTTTAAAAAAATAAAATAAAATAGTCTAACATATACATACAAATTTATGTACAGTAAAATTGTAGACAATCTAGCATAAAACAAGTTTGCCTATAAATCCATCTTTCCCCTCATGCACTTGTAAGAAATGTGCTTTGAGAACACACTGGCCCTCAGAGGTGGGTTACTGATTTCTTAAAGAATTCAGAACTCTAAAGTGAAAGCCCGGCTATCTGGTGCTCTTGAATTCCAAGGAAATGGATTGCTACATATGGCTCTAATAAAGTTTTAACATAAACGTCTGTGGAAAATCTGAGGGTAATCTTGTAGAGGGATATTAAATTTGCGGGGTCTGTTGGCTGTTTACCCCTGAAGTGTTAGGTCCCCATCTGGTAAATGAGGTGAATTCGTTGACACTTTTTTCCTAAGGAGTCTGGAGAGCTCTAAGGATTGGTAAGAGGGGCTGCCCTTCCCTTTTTAAGCCCTGGTTTAAATCTAACCCGGGTTAACCTTGTGACCCTGAATTGTTGGTGTGAAATGAGGTGGTGATCTCAGTCTTGCCTTAAGGAAACGCCTTTCACATAGAAATTGGCACTAATTGGTCTCCCTGTTGACAGGCTTAGCCGAGAGGCCATGATCGAGTAGGCAGTGAGAACAGAAACTAAATGACCCCACCACGGCGCAGCGTGTAGGCAGGCGGACACGGAGGCCAGCCACCAAGGTCTGCCCTCCTCCAGCAGCATGGGACACGGACAGCACAGGAGCTGGCCCCAGGAGGCCCAAGGTGTGCCCTAAGAATGCTTTCCATATGTCTGGCCCTGTTCTGCAAAGCAGCCTGGGCGCTCAGAGGGCTCTAGACCAGGATTTTGCAAATTTTTTCTGTAAAGGGCCAGAGAGGAAATAGTTTTGGCTTCCCAGACCATCCAGACTTTGTTGCAGCCGCTCAACTCTACCAACAAAAGCAGCCACACCTAATACCTACATGACTGAGTGTGCCGATCTGCCAACATAGCTAGGTAGACATGGAAAATTGAGTTTTATGTAATTTTCACATGTCGAGAAATATTCTTCTGGGGGGTGCCTCGGTGGCTCAGTTGGTTAAGCGTCTGCCTTCAGCTCAGGTCATGATCTCAGGGTCCAGGGATGGAGCCTTGCATGAGGCTTCCTCCTCAGTGGGGAGTCTGCTTCTCCCTCTGCCTCTGCCCCTCACCCCTGCTTGTGCTCACTCAGTTGCTCTCTCTCTCTTCTCTCTCAAATCTTAAAAAGAAAGAAAAAGAAAAAAAAATCTTTTTTCTCCAAGCATTTAAAAATGTAAAAATTGGGACATCTGGTTGGCTCAGCAGTTGAGTATCTGCTTTCAGCTCAAGGCATGATCCTGGAGTCCTGGGATTGAGTCCCACATTAGTCTCCCTGCGGAAGCCTGCTTCTCCCTCTGCCTGTGTCTCTGCCTCTCTCTCTCTCTCTCTCTGTCTCTCATGAATAAATAAATAAAATCTTTTTAAAAATAAAAATAAATAAAAATGTAAAAATTATCCTTAGCTTACAGGCCATACAAAAACATTTTGGCTCACCATCTGTAGTTTGTGACTTCTGCTTTATTTATTTTATTTTATTCTACTTTTTAATTTATTTACTTTTCTGTCGTAATTCTTTTTTAAATTCAAGTATAGTCAACATCCAGTGTTATATTAGTTTAATTATATTAGAATCAATATAATGGTTCAACAATTCTTTTTTTTTTTTTTTTTAAGATTTTATTTATTTACTCATGAGAGACACAGAGAGAGAGAGAGGCAGAGACACAGGCAGAGGGAAAAGGAGGTTATGTGGGACTCGATCCCGGGACTTTAGGATCACGTCCTGGGTGAAAGGCAGATGCTCAACCACTGAGCCACCCAGGTGCCTCATGATTCAACAATTCTATACACTTCTCAGTGCTCATCAAGATATGTGCATTCTGGGGGAGCCCAGTGGCTCAGTTGGTGAAGCATCTGCCTTTGGCTCATATCATGATCTCAGGCTCCTGGGATCCAGCCCCAAGTCAGGCTCCCTACTCAGCAGGAGTTTGTTTCTCTCTTTGCCTGCCCTCCCACCCCGACCCTTAGCTCATGGTTGTTCTCTCTTAAATAAATAAATAAAACCTTTAAAAAGAAAGAGATGTGTACTCTCAATCCCCTTTATCTATTTCACCCAAAAAATGTGGAACAAGTCACAGATTTGTGTGTCATCCTTGCTCAGAGGCCGTGATAATCTCTATCACTTCCATTTCAGTATATATACTGCCAAGGCAAGCACTAGTGACCTCTGTCTCAGACCTAGAGTTGGAGATCTTCCTCACTTCCACTCCTGGCTCAGTCACTAACTAGCTATGAGACACTGGGCACTTGGTTAGCTTCTGTGGGCCTAAGTTTCTTTATCATGAGTGTGTGTGTGTGTGTGTGTGTGTGTGTGTGTTTCTTTTTAAGATTTTATTTATTTATTCATGAGAGACACAGAGAGAAAGAGAGGCAGAGACACTGGCAGAGGGATCAGGCCCTGGGCTGAAGGCAGTGCTAAACCGCTGAGCCACCCGGGCTGCCCTATCTAGTGTGTTTTGACAGAATGGGGAGGAATATGAACAAATGAAATGAAGTTTCTTTTAGCTATAATAGTAGATTTCCTGATTCTATTATAGGAGCATAAGTCACCCCAAGCAATGTTACATATGTGGAATAGAAATTAGTTAATTTAAAGGACATACATAGGGGTGCTGGGGTGACTCAGTCAGTTAAGCATCTCACTCTTGGTGACTTGGCTTCAGCCCAGGTCCTTATCTCAGTGTCTTGGGATGAAGCCCTTCAATGGGCACTTGGCAGAGGGGTTGCTTGAGATTCTCTCTCTCCCTCTGTCCCCCTTCTCTAAAATAAATAAATAAAAATCTATAAAAGCTAACACATACATCTTAATATTCTCAGTGTGATTCTTTGTCCCAGTAAGAGGAGCAGTGTCAATTCTGAAAGCAAGACCAAGATTTAGAGACTGTTATCTCTGTTTGAAGGCTCTCATCCCTTCTGTTTTTCCAATGCTATTTTTTTTAATATTTAATTTATTTATTCATGAGAGACACACAGAGAGAGGCAGAGACACAGGCAGAGGGAGAAACAGGCTCCATGCAGGGAGCCCGATGTGGGACTCGATCCTGGGATTCCAGGATCAGGCCCTGAGCCTACAGCAGATGTTTAACCGCTGAGCCACTCAGGCAATCCCGCTATTCTTTTTCTTTCCTAGGTTGTTGGTTTTTTTTTTTCCCCCTTTTTTCCTTTTTCCTTTTCTTTCTTTCTTTTTTCCTTTTTGTGGATGGGGAAAGTATGATCCCAGAGTTTTGTAGAAAACAGAAATTGTTTTCCTTCAAAGATGTTATTTTAAAATATTAATGTTTTTATGTCTAAATTGACAAGTGTGTTTTATAAGCACTCTGCTAACCAGATGTACCTTATTGTAAGAGGTGATGACTAAGGATTAGTAATCATTTTTACTTTAGATCAGAAAAGAAGATCAGCAAACAACTTACCCAACACACTTGCTGTTTCTTTTTAAAAGGTGGAGGTATTAAAAAATAAAAATAAAAAAAAATAAAAGGTGGAGGTATTTTATTTTATTTTATTTTATTTTTTAATTTTAGGTAAGTAAGGTATTTTAAGAGCATATTCATTTCTTCATAAATCACATTCACGTATCCCTTTGTTTTTCCTTTTGTTCTTTGTATCAAATACTTAGTCAGTGTTCCTATTTCTCATAAATTGCCTCACATTTGTTTTGTTCCAATTAGGATCCAAATAAGGTCCACACTCACTATTGCATTAGTTGACATTACATTCTTTTTACTTTATGCTCTTCTCTTCTGCTTTTTCTCATCATAAATTTGTTACAAAGGCACTAGATTACAAGCTATCTGAGCAAATGGCATGTCTCCTCTATCTCCTCCTCTTAATTACCCAAAGCAGCATCTGGAATTTAGCAGGCTCAATAAGTACCTTTTCTTGTTGTATTATAGGTATGTCTACAAAGCCACCTGTTTTATTTGGATCCTCTGGAGAATGCTGAATGAACCACATCTCTGCAGTCCTACATCAGGGCTGTTTGGCACCAACTTGAACATCCACTTCTCCCCTTATCATACTATGGTTTTTTTTTTTTAAGATTTTATTTATTTATTAATGAGACACACACACACACACACAGAGAGAGAGAGAGAGAGAGAGAGAGAGGCAGAGACACAGGCAAAGGGAGAAGCAGGCTCCATGCAGGGAGCCTGACACTGACACGGGACTCGATCCCCGGTCTCCAGGATCACTCCCTGGGCTGAATGAAGGCAGTGCTAAACCACTGAGCCACCCAGGCTGCCCTACTGTGTTCTTTACCATCTTGTTCAGAGAACTGTTTTCTGGCTCTTTAGCCAAGCTGTGGGGGGCATTCTAGAGGGTCAACAGATGAATACGAGGTCATCCTGGATTCCTGTTAAGAGACTTAAGCAACTTGAGGCGTCTGGGTGACTGAGGCATTTGAGCATCTGACTCTTGGTTTCATCTCAGGTCATGATCTCAGGGTCATGGAATTAAGCCCCGCATCAGATTCTGGAGTCTGCTTGAGATTCTCTCCTTCCCCTTCTGCCCCTCCACTCTCTCTTTCTTCTCTCTCAAATAAACAAAAATTTTTAAAAATTTATTTGACAGCGAGAGAGAGAGAGAGAGAGAGAGAGAGAGAGAGTACAAGCTGGTAGAGGGAGGAGCAGGGAGAGGGAGAGGGAGAAGCAAACTCCCCGCTGAGCAGGGAGCCTGACAAGAGACTCAATCCCAGGACCCCAGGATCATGACTTGAGCCAAAGGCAGACGATTTACCAACTGAGCCACCCAGGCACCCCATAAATAAATCTTGGGGGAAAAAGGCTTAAATAACTGGTAACAGATTGTGAGAAGGAACAAAGCAACATTTGTTTCTCAATTCAAGATAATTTCAGAGTGTGAGGGAAATCCCTTAGCATCTTTTCTTCTCTCTTCCCCAAGAAAGCAGAGAAAAGAGACTCATAGCTACCAGGCAGGGGCCTCACTGGAAACAGAGTTCCTTTGAGATCTGGGCATCTGGAGTGGGGCCAACTCATTTTTGGTGGGATTTGCATGTAAATAGTGGGATATGAGGCCCAGCTTTACACCCTGTGTGTAATAAAACTGAAGAGAAAGGGTTTCTCCTTTAAAATCCTGAAACTGGGCTTGGCATCTTGCCTTAGGCCTGCATACTTTACTCCTTTTTTTTTTTTTTTTTTTAGGTGTAGGGAAAGAGTTAATCTGATTTTCCAGGTTTAAAATAATAAGAATTTTGCTGACTTGCTCTCTTTCCAGGGCACTTCATTGCACGTATTTAATAGGCTGGTGTTGTGGCTTTTTTTTTTTTTTTTTTTTGAAAGTAATATTTTCCAGCTTTCAGACCTGCCCCCTGACCCCAGGGTTAATGGGGAAGTGGAATGATGGAGTCTCTTCATTTTGGGTAGAAAGCTTATTGGCTCTGAGGGCCCCAGTACAGGAGAGCCAGCTGCCTTAACTTCTTTTAAACCTCCTCCTTCTCTTTTCTGGTAAAATTTTTAGCAAGTATAGAAAAGCTCAAAGAGGGGATCCCTGGGTGGCGCAGCGGTTTCGCGCCTGCCTTTGGCCCAGGGCGCGATCCTGGAGACCCGGGATCGAATCCCACATCAGGCTCCCGGCACATGGAGCCTGCTTCTCCCTCTGCCTGTGTCTCTGCCTCTCTCTTTCTCTCTGTATGACTATCATAAATAAATAAAAAAAATTAAAAAAAAAAAAAAAAGAAAAGCTCAAAGAAAGGAAGAAAAATTGCTTTAACGCCACCATCTAGAAATGATTTCTGTTAATGATAATATTCCAATTCCCTCTCTCCAAACAAAAATGGGATTATTGGGGTGTTGTAAGTGCTTTATGAGTGTTAGTTCCTTTAACCAGTGGGAAGGGGGCAGAGTACAGGAAGCTTGTATTAGCTTCTGACAGAGACTTCTCCTCCTCCTTCTCTTCCTCCTCCTTCAGATTTTACTTATTTATTTGACACACACAGAGAGAAAACAAGCAGGGAGAGAGAGAGAGGGAAAAGCAGACTCCTCACTGAGCAGGGAGCCCACTGTGGGGCTCAGTCCCAGGAACCTGAGATCATGACCCGAGCTGAAGGCAGATTCTTAACCAGTGAGCCACCCAGGTGCTCCCTGACAAACACTGTTCTTGACCAAACTTGGTTAGGCTCCTCTAAACCTTTCTTTCTTCTTTTCTTTCTTTCTTTCTTTCTTTCTTTCTTTCTTTCTTTCTTTCTTTCTTTCTTTCTTTCCTTCTCCTTCTCCTTCTCCTTCTTCCTGTTTCTTTAAGTAGTCTCCACACCCAACACAGGATTTGAACTCAGTACCCTGAGATCAAGAGTCCCATGCTCTATTGACTGAGCCAGCTAGGTGCCCCTCCTCTAAGTCTTTCCTTCCTTCCTTCCTTCCTTCCTTCCTTCCTTCCTTCCTTCCTTCCTTCCTTCCTTCCTCTTTCCTTCCTTAGTAGGCTCCATGCTCAGTGTAGAGCCAAGCATGGGGCTCAAACTCACGACTCTGAGATCAAGACCTGAACTGAGATCAAGAGTTGGATGCTTAACCGACTGAGCCCCTCAGGTGCCCTAGGCCTTCTTTCTGAGTAGGCCTCCAACTTGGACCCCATTCTGTCTTTTGCCTGCCCAGCCCAGCCATAGCAAGAATCCTGCAAAGGTTGGTTTTGTAGGAACACCCCACCTTTGATGTATAAATCCTTGACCTCCCTTTAGCAGGAGTGCTGTTATGCCATTTTGGCAAGAATCCCCCACCCCCACTCCTTGACGTCCCTTATTAGTAATTTCTTTTTTTTTTTTTTTAATTTTTTTAAAGATTTTATTTATTTATTCATAGAGAGACACACACACACAGAGGCAGAGACACAGGCAGAGGGAGAAGCAGGCTCCATGCAGGGAGCCCGACGTGGGACTCGATCCGTGGTCCCCAGGATCACACCCCAGGCTGCAGGCAGCCCCAAACCGCTGCGCCACAGGGGCTGCCCCCTTATTAGTAATTTCTGTTCACTGACTCCCTCACTCTGCTTCTTGGTCAAAATCCCCAGCTTCTTTGCTGTCTTTGCTTTATAACTGTCTGCTGTCTAGACTTTGCAATGGTCTTGAATAAAGCTTTCATTACCATTTTACAAGTGTCAGAATCATTTTTTCTTTAGTACTTCTCACATCAGAACCAGGGGATTTCTTGTATTTTTAGCCTTTAAGTGTTCCAAACTAAGGATCTTTTTTTCCTCCAGTATTTATTTCTTTTCTTTCTTTCTTTCTTTTTTCTTTCTTCTTTTTTTTTTTTTTTTTGCATTCAAAATCTTTTTAATAACAAGGCAGGATCTGGGGTTAGTTTTTGTAGCCTCTGCTGGCCCTGAGGCCTCTGGCACACTCGAACTTCTGGCCCTTGGATCTCACGTAGGGTTTGGTGTGGCTGTGTGGGGTTCCTGGGGCCTTGCCAAAGTGTCTGTACACCTCTCGGCCCTTGCGTGGACCAGAGAGTAAGACGGTGCCACAGCCCTTAGGGGGGTCCAGGGCCAACTGATCGAAGGTGAGGATCTTGCCTCCAGCTTTGAGGATGCGGCTCCGGCCACGGCTACTCACGCGCAGTGCACACACCTTCAGCTTGGGCACCTCCTGGACACGCACATCATCCGTTATGGTTCCTACAACCACAGCTGTTTTGTTTTCCCGGCCAGGCAGTTTCATCTTCCGGATCATCCGGGAAAGGGACAGAGGTGGCCGGTTGGTGCGACTCATGAACAACCTCTTCAACACAACCTGGTTAAAGGTAGAGTTGGCTCGTCTGGCCAGAAACCTGTACAGCTTGACCAACAGTCTCAGGTAGATGTCCTGGCTCTTGGGCTCCTTGCGCCCAACCTTTCGGTCCTTGTGGCGGATGTCGACTCCCAGGATGGCGCCTCCTGCTCAGCCAGGTCCGGAAAGAGAGAACCTCCAGTATTTATTTCCTTATTGGCCGTTTGCCATTAGAGAGATAAAGAAAAGAACAGTCTAAAGGCAAATCAGAATCAGCTTTGGGATACAGCTCTCAGGCTCTAAATTTGCATCCCTTAGTATCTCATTGGACTCAGTAACTATTTTTTTTTTTCAGTAACTATTTAAAACACAATAAGGTTTCTATCTTTGGGTGTGAAAGTGGAGTTATAGAACCAGGAAGCTGGAAGGGACCCTAAGAAGTTCTTCAGGTTGGTTAAGCATTTTTGCTCTCTTTTTACAGATGAGGCTATTGTGGTCCAGAGTCTGTCTCATTTCGGTAGCTAAAATAATGGAGGTAATTTGTTTCGTGTGTATGTACACATCCGTGAATGTGTATTTTAAGAAATGACATTAGGGGTGCCTGGGTGTTTCAGTCAGTTAAGCATGTGACTTTGCCTTGCATTGTGATCTCAGGGTCCTAGAATGGAGCCCTGAGTTGGGCTCTGTGCTCAGCGGGGAGTCTGCTTCTCCCTCTCCCTCTGCCCCTCCCCCTGCTTCTTCTCTCTCTCTCAAATAAATAAATAAAATCTATTTTTTAAATAAAGGACCGGTATTAAATACTTCCCACCCCCACCGCCCCTACTGCCTTTTGTCTACCCTTTGCATCAACACAGTTGCTTAACAAAGCCTCACATTTTTCTTAGAAAAATACAAACAAAAGTCTCCAGGATTTTTTTTTTCTTTTTCTTTTTCTTTTTCTTTTTTCCTGGTACAGGGAAAAAAGATGCTGTAGAAGTGGAAATGGTGGGATCCCTGGGTGGCGCAGCGGTTTGGCGCCTGCCTTTGCCCCAGGGAGCGATTCTGGAGACCCCGGATCGAATCCCACGTCGGGCTCCCAGGGCATGGAGCCTGCTTCTCCCTCTGCCTGTGTCTCTGCCTCTCTCTCTCTCTCTCTCTCTGTGACTATCATAAATAAGTAAAAATCAAAAAAAAAAAAAAAAGAAGTGGAAATGGTCATAAAGAGAACTCAGATAGGAAATGATTTCTTTTTTTTTTTTTTAAGATTCTATTTATTTGAGAGAGAAAGAGAGAGAGCGCATAACCCCGGGGGAGGGGGTGGCAAAGGAAGAAGCAGGCTTCCCACTGAGCAGGGAGCCCAATGTGGGGTTCAATTCCAGGACCTAGGATCATAACCTGAGCCGAAGGCGGGTGCTTAACTGACTGAACCACCCAGGTACCCCAGAAAATAATTTCTAAATCAGCCATAAGTGTCAAGGCTTCATTTTCTGAATTAAGGGGAAGAAACTTCAGCCTGATGAATTTTGGTGTGGGAAAAATTTTGAGACAATTAATCCAAACATCATCCTCAGTGTACATGTGTGCTATAAACAGACTCCAGAGAAACCACTGAACTCCAAATGCCTGGATGTGTAAGGCCCGGGTGTGCCCATTCCTTGAGGCTTTGCCCTGGCATTGACTATTGGATAACCAGGTCTTCCTGTGATTCACCTACAAACCAGAAATGCTTATGTGTGTGGTGACCCCAGACTCGTGAGGAGCAGCAGAAGTGGAGTTATCCTGGATTGAGTACTAGTTAAACTGAACTTGATTCACATAGAATGAAGTTAAGGCCTTGGTATTGGGCTGTGTGCTGGATCACAGAGATGAGTCAGTCAGGAGCCTGGCCCTCAAGGAATCCCAGGCTGCCCGATGAGACAGATAATTTAAGTATGACAGCCCTTAACACACAAGTGCTATAAAAGGATTAACAATGTGCTCCAGGAACAGATGATATCTCCTTGGATGTGTCACAGGTTTTATGGGCTGAGCTTTGCAGGATATCACCTGATGGAAGGGGGAAGGCCTTCTAGGCAGATGGAATAATGTGAGCAAAGACGTGGGAAGGTGTGTAATTTTGTGTCACTGGAGCACAAGATCCTTGGTGTGGACTGCAGGAGGAGGGCAAGGGTAGAAACGGAGATGACGTTAGAAAGACAGGCTGGGATCAGAGTGTGAAGAGCATCAAATGCTCTACTTAGGGGATCCCTGGGTGGCGCAGCGGTTTAGCGCCTGCCTTTGGCCCAGGGCGCAATTCTGGAGATCCGGGATCAAATCCCACGTCGGGCTCCCTGCGTGGAGCCTGCTTCTCCCTCTGTCTGTGTCTCTTAATCTCTCTCTCTCTGTCGCTCATGAATAAATAAATAAAATCTTTAAAAAAAATTAAAAAAAAAATGCTCTACTTAGAATAGACCCAAGGTGGATATGAGCATCCAATGGTCAAGTTTATCTTCTACAGCAATTACAAATGTAGTGGGTATGCATTTGCTCTTCCTGCAGGTTCAGTTCTCTAAACCAAATAAAATCTAAATTTCATGTGCCCGAGTTGGCCAAAAATTGAATCTTGGCTATGTTTTTGGGGAATCCATTCCTTGGAGTTATCAGAAAACTTGGAGGTTTACATGGTATCCAGAAAATGGGGAAAGCAGTCCTGGTCTTTATCCTAGGGTCTCATTATAGTTATGTTAGCCTCTGCTGCCATAAGGTCCTGATGTCATGGGCTGCTCCTCCATCTCCAGCAACGACTGAGTTCTGAAGCTCTAAGTTGGCTCAGAGAGGCCCCGGCCATGGTCCTTACTGTAATTGCCTCAGGGACCACCTCACTGTTGCTTTCAAGGCATTAGCACCAGCATCAGCAAGTATCCGTCCATATGAAGCACTCTTGGGGAAAGAACCTCCCAGCAGTGCTACTCCCTCAATTCAATTAAAGGCACTAGCTTCCCAGTTCCTTCTCTCTAGGACAAGCCATCTTTTTTTTTTTTTTTTTTTTTTAATTAAAGAAATTTTTTTTAGAGGTGGGGAGAGGCAGAGGGAGAAGGAGAGAGGGCATCTTAAGCAGACTCTGAACTGGGTGTGAGATCTCAGAACCCTGAGATCAAGATCTGAGCTGAAATCAAGAATCAGACTTTTTTTTTAAAGATTTTATTTATTTATGCATGAGAGACACACACACACACACACACAGGCAGAGACACGGACAGAGGAAAAGCAGGCTCCAAGCAGGAAGCCCGATGTGGGACTCGATCCTGGGACTCCAGGATCACACCTGGGCCAAAGGCAGGCGCCAAACCACTGAGCCACCCCGGGATCCCTCAAGAATCAGACTTGTAACCAACTGAGCCACCCACACACCCCCAAGGACAAGCCATCTCATCATCCTCAGTGGTTCTGAAGCTCAAAAGCTCTTTAGAGATCCTATGTTCTGTCCCATGAAAGGCCACTGTACTTTTTTTGTGTAGTGTTTTTTTTTTTTAGGCCACTGTAATTTTGAAGTCAACAGCAAATTGGATGAACTCAATAAATCTTCACAAAGATGTGATAATGGGAGAGGCAACGTATATGCCCTTAACAGTGCCTTTGGAGACATGATCTTTTCTAAAGTGAGATTATCTGGGCAGGAATTTCTCGCCAGGAATTTTTTTTTTCTTTTTTTTCTGGCCAGGAATTTTAGGACTGATAAGGTGAGCAAGAGAGGGATCACGTAGAAATAGGAGAGGAGAAAAATGAGGTAACTCATTAGTAACTATTTACTTTGGAGGGAATAAATAGGACAGTTGTTATCCTATTTCTCAAAATGACCAGAGCTAATCTCTTAATGTCCTGATACGTTTTTTTTTCTTGATATGTTTTTGAAAGTATTTTTTGAACAAGAAGTATTTGCACATGATAATACACAGTGAAAAATAAGCCTTCCTTTTACCCTGTTCCTCATTCCTCTCTCTAGAGGTAACCACTATTATCACCAGCTTCTTAGGTACCCTTCTAGAGATTCTCCAGCCACATTTTTAAATGCCCATTTTTAAAATGCAAGTAGTGGGTCTACCTTTCTTTTTTACTTAAAAATATATTTTGGGGGTGTCTGACTTAGTCAGAAGAGGGTGTGACTCTTGATCTCAGGGTCATGAGTTTGATCACCACATTGGGTATGGAGAATACTAAAAAAATTAACTTAAAAAAACATATCTGGGATATTGTATCAGTCACTGCATAAAATTTTGTCTCAATCTTTTTTTTTGTCTCAATCTTTTTAAACAATTGCATAGTATGCTGTTTAGATTTGTATATAGTGTTAGAATTACTTTGTCCTTTCTCAGGCATAGACTCCATTGAAAATTAAAAAAAAATTTAAAAATCCCTTTGAGACTTTTAGGTATAGCTTTTAGTTTGACTACTGTGTGCCTCTCTAAAGTGGAGAATGATACCAAATCTGTCTTCTAAAAATGTTTCTGGGGACACCTGGATGGCTCAGATGATTAAGCATCTGCCTTTGGCTCAGGTCATGATCTCAGGGTCCTGGGATTGGCCCACATTGCATTGGGCTCCCTACCCATCAGTAAGTCTGCCTCTCCCTCCGACTCTCTCTTCTGCTTGTGCTCTCTCTCAAATGAATTTTAAAAATCTTTTTAAAAAAAAAGATTTTATTTATTTATTCATGAGAGACACACACACAGAGAGGCAGAGACATAAGCAGAGAGAGAAGCAGGTTCCATGCAGGGAGCCTGATGTGGGACTCGATTTTGGGACTCAATCCTGGGACTCCAGGATCGCGCCCTGGGCCGAAGCAGGAGCTTAACCGCTGAGCCACCCAGACGTTCCCAAAAAATCCTTTTTAAAAAATAAAAATGTTTCTGTTTGGTCTTCAGAGATCACAAAGACGAAAGCTCTTGAGAAGTTTCTGTTTACTCAAAAAAAAAAGTTTCTGTTTAGAGAAACAAACTACAGTTTTGCCATGTAATATTGGCCATTTAGCTTGGAGGTCTTCATTTTTCCATGAACTCTTAAGATCAAACGTTCCATTTGTTAGGAGTTTCGGGATATTTGTGAGGTAGCTGATTCTTTGGGAAAACAAGTGGATACATATTTGGCTGTAATTTAAAATTTTTCTCCTTACTCTTCCTTATTCTTTTGTTAACTGGACTAGCATAAGTAAAATGATAATGGAAATGTCACAAATATGAATGAAAGTCTCTACAGTAAGACAGTTCTACCTCATAATTTCAGGCCTTCAAATCTCAAAGCCTGGTCTACCTGACAGTGAGAATCAAGCTCAGGACAATTTTTCAGACCAGGCAACAGGTCTGGTGAGGGTGTGGTCTTCTGGCTTCCCTGCCTAGCCAGGTGTGTGGACAATGTTGGGATCTCTGTCTGATTGCCCATTAGCTTTGTCCTTATAGGCAAGTAACCTAAGCTTTCTAAGCTTTTAGTTCTTTTTATTTTCTTTAAATTTTATTTATTTATTTATTTATTTATTTATTTATTTATTTATTTATTTATTTATTTTCTTTTTTAGTAGGCTCTACGCCCAGCATGGAGACTAACACGGGGCTTGAACTTACAACTCTGAGATCAAGACCTGAGCTAAGATCAAGAGTTGGATTCTTACTGACTGAGCCACCCAGGCACACCCCCACCCCATTTCTAAGTTTTTGTTTTTCTTGTGGAAGATGGGGCTTAATAACATTACCTTTCAGAGGGTCAATTTTGAGGATAAAATTAGATCACACATGTAAGACCCTTAGTATAGCTCCAGGCACGGAGTGTGCTGAGAGTAAATGAGAAGTATTATTATCCTTCTTAAAATGGAAAAGAGGGGATTCCTGGGTGGCTCAGCAGTTTGGCACCTGCCTTTGGCCCAGGGCGCGATCCTGGAGTCCCGGGATTGAGTCCCGCGTCGGGCTCCTGGTGTGGAGCCTGCTTCTCCGTCCTCCTGTGTCTCTGCCTCTCTCTTTCTCTCTCTACATCTATCATGAATAAATAAGTAAATAAATCTTTTTTTAAAAAAGGAAAAGACACTATGTTAGATACAGAGATAAGTCACAGTTCTCCAGGATGGGAAACATAGCAAACATATCCTTGATCTTGCAAGGTTAGGGCTATGATAGAGAGAACTCAGTGGAAGAAACTTTGTCCTCCCCATGGAGCTTCTATAGACATAGGAGTTTAGTTCATTTAGGCTCTCTGCTGTATTTATCCATCCATCCATCTCCACCAGAGTCAGAATTCAGACGTGGGAAGGCTGTCTCAGGTTTGCATGCTTATTTGAATTAAAAATTGTGTCAGAAAAAAAATTGTGTTAGACTTATTTGTCATAGGGAACCCTGATTGGTAATTGTCTAACTCTGTCTCTTACTATCTGTGTGATCAGGATGCACTATTTTTTTTTTCCTTTTAAGATTTTATTCATTTGAGAGAAAGAGAAAGAAGGAGCACATGAACAGAGGTATGGCAGGTGGAGAGGCAGAGGGAGAGGGAGAAGCAGACTGCCCACTGAGCAGGGAGCCCAAGGTGGGGCTCAATCCCAGGACCCTGAGATCATGACCAGAGCCAAAGGAAGAGGCTTAACCAACTGAGCCCCCGGGCGCCCCCACAGGATGCACTTCTTAAGCTAACACAGCCTGTGGTTTTCCTCATTTCTAAAAAAATACAACGATACTAACAGTAGGTAACACCGGGTTGTGAAATTAATGCCTCCAGCATACCATGTTCAGTAAATGCTAGCTATCATTATTTAATAGAATCATCTATCATTTATTGTGATGATGACTCAGGAGGAGGCAGGGCACATATTCTCGAATTATTATGGTTGCTCACTGATGAGCTGAGGGAACAGGAAGTATGGAATGACCAAACACCTGTGCTTCCTCTACTAGGGTCAGTTTCTAATAGTAATAACGAATAACAGTAATAGTAATAACCTCTCATCTCTCCTATTCTTTCTTCCAGGAGCCCTCATCCAGGGCCCCAGGCAGAGTTCCAGCCTCGGTCCCCCTCGCCCAGTGGGCCTGCCCGATCACAAGCCCCTCTGCCTTTGATCCGGGGAGCTCCCGCGCAAGACGGTTTCTCAGTCTTTTCCGAACGCCCAGATCCAACCCAAGGCTGAATCCCTGCGGACTTCATCACTGCGCTCGCCAGTGGGGGGAGCACCCCTGGAGCCCTTCACCTCTGTTACCCCGGGCCGGCCCAGAGCCTAGAACCTCGGAGTCACGGATGGAAGAAAGTTCTTAGAATTCAGTTCCAACTCCTTTTTTTTTTTTTTTTTTTTTTTTTTAAGATTTTATCTCTGCTTGAGAGAGAGAACGCGCCAGACAGCACAAGCAGCAGGAACAGCAGAGCAGAGGGAGAAGCAGGCTCCCCGCTGAGCAGGAGCAGGAGCAGGATCCGGGGCTCGACTCCAGGACCCGGATCATGACCTCAGTCAAAGCCAGACGCTTCACCGACGGAGCCACCAGGCGCCCCTCTAATTCCTCATTTTGCAGGACAGTAGACTGAGGCTCAGAGAGCGAGGAAGAGCAAGACAGGTTGGGAGAAGACCCAGACCCAAACCTGGTCTACTGCCTCCCGGCCCCCGCGAGGCCCCCGACACGCGCAGACTGTTCCTCGCGGCCTCGCTCGCCAGGGGCGACCCGAAGCCGGGACGACGGCGGCCACCCCGGTCCTCTCAGCTCTGGGGGCTGCTGGCCCTGCCGCTCGCGCGCGGTTGAAGGAGGCTCCCGGGAGCTGCGGGGCTCCCCGAGGGCTTGGAAGAGCCCCCGCGGGGCCCGCCCCCCGCCCCCCCGAGCTCCCGGGCGCAGCCGGCCCCGCCCCCGGAGCCCGTTCCCCGGCAGCCGGCGCCGCGGGCCCGCCCCCCCTCCGCTCCCCGAGCTCCCGGGCGCAGCCGGCCCCGCCCCCGGAGCCCGTTCCCCCGGCAGCCGGCGCCGCGCGCGCAGTCGGCCGATCCCTCCCGCCGGGCGTGCGGCGCCCGGGCCACCGGGGCTGCGCGACCGCCGCGCCGGACCGTGCGCCAGGCTGGGGCCCCGGCCTCCCGCGGCGGCATGGCCCGGCCGGTGCAGCTGGCGCCGGGCTCGCTGGCGCTGGTGCTGTGCAGGCTGCAGGCGCCGGAGGCGGCGGCGGGCGCCGAGGAGCCGGGCGGGCGCGCGGTCTTCCGCGCCTTCCGACGCGCCAACGCGCGCTGCTTCTGGGACTCGCGGCTGGCGCGCGCCGCCTCGCGGCTGGTGTTCCAGGGCTGGCTGCCGCGCGCGGTGCTGCTGGTGCACGCGCCTCCCGCCAGCCTGCAGGTGCTGCGCGACGCCTGGGGCCGCCGGGCGCTGCGCCCGCCGCGCGGCTTCCGCATCCGGGCGGTGGGTGAGTGCGGGGCCCGGGCGGGAGAGGCCGCGGGAGCCGGCGGAGCGGGGGCGGGGGGCCGGCCGGGCCCCGGAGCCACCTGGCCGCCGCCTTGGGCCGCCGCCAGGATGCCTCCGTGTCCCCACTCTGCCAGCGGGGGAGCCTGCAAGGTTCCTGGCGGAAGGAGCTTTCTCCTTAGAAAAGTGATGCTCGGGGAGCTCGGGGCACGGGCCTGGGGTCAGGAGGTGGAGGCCTCTGCCCCCCGCGCCCTGGGGGCGCTTAGGAAGGGGACCGCTGGACTGGTTGCTTCTTTCTTTCTTTTTTTTCTTTCTTTTTCTTTCTTTCTTTCTTTCTTTCTTTCTTTCTTTCTTTCTTTCTTTCTTTCTTCTTTCTTTCTTTTCCTTCTTATTTATTTATTTACTTTAATTTATTTTAAAAAGTTACAGTCCTGGAGCGGACAGCAGCCTGTGGTTTCCAGGCCCTTCTGTACTGGGTGGTGTGCTGGGATCGGCCCAGGGCCTAGGTGAAGGTTTGAGGTCATTAACTTCTTGGGAAAAAGAAATGACAAATGATGCTCTGAACACATCCCGTCCCATTAGCTAAATAGAGAAAATTCCTTCTTTTCAGTCTTTTAAGAGAGCCCGCTGGTGAGAAGACAGCAACTTTTTACTTGTGTGAAATAGCTTCATTTGAAACCACTGCACCATTAAGTGTCTTTGACACCCACCGCTAAAGCCAGGAGGGCATGTCCACTCCCTGCAACAGTCTGGTTTGTTTGCATTTTTGTGGGGTTGTGACGACCATTTGATGGTGTGTTGTCGACAAGTCACCAGTTGTTCCAGCCCTGAATTTTGACTCCTACCCAGGAACCCCTCACTCTCTCAGCCCATAAATCCTCCTCCTCAGATGGAGCAAATAAAACACGTTTATTTTAGTCCCCAGGGAGAAGGGACATGGGATAGAGGGGAGGGTAGCAAGAGGCACTTCTGTATCATCTGCTTAGAGATGTCTCAACAACCCCACCAGTGAGGCTGCACCCTGGCTTTTCATCTCCATGCATTTCCATTCTGTCTGGTGCCCCTGCCCCACTTTTTCTTATGTTAAAAGCAAAAGAGAGCTCATTGGCAAAGCCACATACACATTTCGTCTCCTTTTACTTGCAGGAGTTAGTGCAGAAAATAGGTTTCTGACTCTGAAAGCAGAGAGCCAAATAGCCAAGCCAAAATTCTCACCGGGAAGGGGTCTTTCAGACTGGCTGGATGAAAAACTCTTTTCAGTTCCGTACCCTCCGTTTTTCTGGTTTGAATTAGTGGTTGCATTCTCTGGTTCCCCCACTCCCTTTCAAAGGGTGAGTATAGAGTGTTGCAGAGAGGGAGGATGGAGTTGGGGGTCTGGACCTGAGGGTGACACAGAGAACACTCATGCTAAGCCAGAGGCAGCCATGATGCCACCGTCTGGGGCCCAGCAAGCAGTGGTAAGTGGTGGTTCCTGACTCGGCCCTGTTTGCTGCCATCTGAACAGTGTAGTGGACAAAGAAGACATGTTACCAGGTGCTCCAGTTCTCCACCCACTAGATAATGCTGCCTCACTGTACAACTCAGGGTACTACGGACACTGTATTCTATGGGGTGTGCAATAACAGTGGTCTTTATGCTGGGCCATCACCTCTGACTTGGGTCTCTTAGAAGGAATTTTTTTTTTGAAGGAATTTTTAAAAAATATTTATTTATTATTTATTCATGAGACACACACACACACACACACACACACACACAGAGGCAGAGACATAGACAGAGGGAGAAGCAGGATTCATGCAGGGAGCCCAATGTGGGACTTGATCCTGGATCCTGGATCCCAAGATCTCAGCCCTGAGCCAAACATAGATGCTCAACCACTGTGCCACCCAAGTGTCCCTCTTAGAAGGAATATTTTGAGGGTTGTTTTTTGTTTGTTTTTTAAACAGAGGCCTGATGAGAATTTGGACATTTAGCTGGAATTGGTACAAAACCATCTATTAGGACAATTTGAAAAGCAAAATGGAGATAGATCTTATTTGAGGCAGGCCAATGGACACATATGGGGAAGAAGTTTATTTTGAATAGAATTGATAATTACTAGTCTAACTTGAGGTCCATAAGTCAGATCAAAGGAGAGGAGGCATTAAGGCAGCTCTTAGGCCGTCTTAGAGTCCCAGAATGTGGAGAAGGCCAGAGGAGCTCGCTGCCTTTCCCTAAAGAAATTGGAAGTTTTGGTTCACTTGCTTTCCTGAATCTAGCAGCACTGACTTTCAAAAGCTAAAATGGGCTCCCTGGAAGGTAAGGGAAGAGCAACATTGCACTCTTGTAGATATTGTTAACTTTGTGGCAAAGAGCAAAATCCTAGCAAAAGACACAGAGGATCAATTTGGTCTGTTACCTCATAAGATATGAGGAGGGAGTGCCCTGGTTGAGCAGACAAGAGTGACCTGAGTTTCAGGTGCACACCTGAATTTAAGGCCTGGAGGAGGGATCCCTGGGTGGCGCAGCGGTTTGGTGCCTGCCTTTGGCCCAGGGCGTGATCCTGGAGCCCCAGGATTGAATCCCACGTCGGGCATCCCAGTGCATGGAGCCTGCTTCTCCCTCTGCCTATGTCTCTGCCTCTCTCTCTCTCACTGTGTGCCTATCATGAATAAATAAAAATTAAAAAAAAAATAAAATCACAATTGCTTAAAAAAAAAAAAAAGAGGCCTAGAGGAGTTTATGTTTTCTCCATGTTTTGTGCCTATTCTTTTCCTCTTTACTCTCCACCTCAACTTCCCTCTGGTGAGGAAAATAGTTCCCAAGTTGAGAACATACCCCTAAACATACCCCTAAAGAGGGATGTAGGACCTTTAGCCTGATGACCAGGGGCTAAGTCTTCTTGTGTGCTCCGCTACTCAGTCTTTTTTGTTTTTAATAAGCAAGTGACATTAACAAATTAAAAGGATGACTCTGGAAGCTGGAGGGAAATATCTGCTCAGCAAGCTGAACCTCTGCAGGTGGTTAGGGGTGGGGGGACACCTGTATTTGTTTGGTTGAATGGGTTGTTACTCTGGGACCACACCTCCTGGGGAGGTGAAAGGTTAATGATGGCCTCCCGAGGGGTAAGGCGGGGAAGGCCACTTGGTTAAACAGTTTGCTCCTTTCTCCTGAAATTTATAGCTGAGGTATCCCTGCTCTTTGATCCCTAGCATGCATGGCCTTCCATCTGTTATCATTGAATAAAAATACCCGTGGCTCTTTCTACATACTTCCTTCATTAATTCATTCATATACCAGGTACTGTGCTACGTGTGTCTATTTTATTTTATTTTAAAGATCTTATTTATTTATTCATGAGAGACAGAGAGCGAGAGCGAGAGCGAGAAAGAGAGAGATAGGCAGAGGGAGAAGCAAGCTCCCTGCTAGGAGCCCGATGTGGTACTTGATCCCCAGGCCCCAGGATCCCGCCCTGAGTTGGAGGCAGATTCTCAACCGCTGAGCCACCCAGGTGTCCCTGTGTCTTATTTATTTATTTATTTTACAGATTATTTATTTATTTATTCATGAGAGACACAGAGAAAGAGGCAGAGACATAGGCAGAGGGAGAAGCAGCCTCCATGCAGGGAGCCCAATGTGGGACTTGATCCTGGGACCCTGGGATCACGACCTGAGCTGAAGGCTGATACTCAACCACTGAACCACCCTGGCATTCCCCCTGGAGAGTATTTTTATCTTATTATTATTCATTATTTCATTATTATTGCATCTTAGGAGTTCTTTATATACCCTGAATACCAGTCCTTTGTTAGATATATGTTTTGTGAATACAGCCTAGAATGTGGCTTACCTATGTAGTTTTTCAGTGGCATCTTTTAGAGAGAAATTTTAAATTTTGATTAAATTTAATTTATCCTTGGAATGCCTGGGTGGCTCAGTGGTTGAGCGTCTGCCTTTGGCCCAGGATGTGATCCAAGAGTCCTGGGATTGAGTCCCACATCGGACTCCCTACATGGAGCCTGCTTCTCCTCCCTCTACCTATATCTCTGCCTCTCTCTCTCTGTGTCTCTCATGAATAAATAAAATCTTTTAAAAAAAATCTAATTTATCCTTTTTTCTCCATTATGGATCATATTTTTTGTATCCTTTATTAATTTTGCCTAACCTAATGATTTTCTCCTCTGTTTTTTTTTTTCCTAGAAGTTTTATAGTTTTATTGTTTTACATTTAGGTCTATGATCCATTTCAAGTTAATTTTTGTGAATGATATGGTGGGTGAGGTTCAGTTTTCTACATATGGATGTCTAATTATTCAAGGACAATTCGTTGAGAAAACTAGCCTTTTTCATCGAATTGTCTTTGTTGAAAGTCTATTGAATATATATATGGGGGTCTGTTTCCATTGATATTGTGTCCTTTTATCAATAATATACTATTTTTTTAAGATTTTATTTATTTATTCATGAGAGACAGAGAGAGAGAGAGAGAGAGAGAGACAGAGAGGCAGAGACACAGACAGAGGGAGAAGCAGGCTCCATGCAGGGAGCCCGACGTGGGACTCGATCCCGGATCTCCAGGATCAGGCCTTGGGCTGAGGGCAGCGCTAAATCCCTGAGCCACCTGGGCTGCCCAATAATGTACTGTCTTATTGTACTTTATAGTAAAACTTGAAATCAGATATTGTGAACACTCTAATTTTGTTCTTCCTCCAAATTGTTTTGGCTACTATAGATTCTTTGTTTTTCCACATAAATTTTAGAATCAGTCTGTTAATTTCTTAAAAAAAAAAAAAATCCAGCTGGGATTGTGTTGAAACCATAGATCAATTTGAAATTAGAAAAGAGGGCAGCCCCGGTGGCTCAGTGGTTTAGTGCTGCCTTCAGCCCAGGGTGTGATCCTGGAGACCCAGGATCGAGCCTCACATCAGGCTCCCTGCATGGAGCCTGCGTCTCCCTCTGCCTGTGTCTCTGCTTCTCTCTCCTCTCTGTGTATTTTCATGAATAAATAAATAAAATAAAATAAATGAAATTAGAAGAGAAATTCATCCTGATTTGCCCAAGATTGCCCTGACTTTTGAAATGATAGTCTTGCATCTTGGGAACTCCTTCAGTTCCAGGCAAACTGGGATGATTGGTCACCCTAATTTGGGGAGAATTGACATTTAAGCAATCCATGAACATGGTATATCTCTGTTTGAGTGTTCTGAATTTTTCTTAGCAATGGCTTTTACTTGTACGGTATAGTATATGAATATATTTTGTTAAATTTATGTTCCTAAGAACTTTGTCTTTGATGCTATTATAAATGGAATTATTTTATTTTTTTTAATTAAAAAAAATTTTAGGGGATCCCTGGGGGGCTCAGCGGTTTGGCGCCTGCCTTTGGCCCAAGGCACCATCCTGGAGTCCCGGAATCGAGTCCTGCGTCAGGCTCCTGGCTTGGAGCCTGCTTCTCCCTCTGCCTGTGTCTCTGCCTCTCTCTCTCTTTCTCTGTCTATCATGAATAAATAAATAAAACTTAAAAAAAATTTTTTTTACATATTTATTTACTCATGAGAGACACACACACACAGAGAGAGAGAGGCAGAGACACAGGCAGAGGGAGAAGCAGGCTCCGTGAAAAGAGTCCCATGTGGGACTCGATCCAGAGACCCTGGGATCATGCCCTGAGCCAAAAGCAGAGGCTCAACTGCTAAGCCACCCAGGCTGCCCGATTTCTTTTTTTTTCTTTTTTTCTTTTTTAGATTTTATTTACTTACTCATAAGAGAGACAGAGAGAGGCAAAGACAGAATTAGGCTCTATGCAAGGAGCCCAATATGGGACTTGATCCTGGGACTCTGGAATCACACCTTGAGCCGAAGGCAGTCACTCAACCACTGAGCCACCCAGCTGTCCCAATGTATTTGGATTTCTTTCTCTTTATTCTTTGCATATTTATTCTTTCTTTTCCTCTTAAAATGTCATTCTGGTGATGAGAAATGTCTAGCCTACAGAGAAATTAATGGTCATGTCAAGATGGTTTAGACAGTGACCAAGAACAAATACCTCTGTTCCATCTCTTCTTTCTCCCAGATAGATATTGATATATCCCCAGTCTTTTCTAGCCTGATTATTCCTTTTCTTCTGTTAGGTGAGTAGATGGAATAATTTTGCCCGTTTTGCAGACAGGAAGTGGACTTTAGGCTGTGATGTGCTGCTGTTATGTGGGTTTCTTGCCTCACTTTTTGTCTGCTATCAATCTTCCCAGGGGTCCTGTGAAGGTTCTGGTATTTTTCATCAGCCAGTGCCCTAGTCCTCACTCTCCCTGTGAGGCTCTCAGATTCCCACTGTGCCTTTGGTCCATTCCAGGCCCAGGAAATGGCAGAAACAGCTGCTCAGACCATGCCCCTACCCTCACCTCCCTCCTTCCTACCCAGGATCTTTCCAGCCATGTTTTTCTGGTTTTGTCCTGCCAGATGTTACCTTTCTTCTTATTCTGTGCAGGGGCAGCTGAAGGGTTCAGTCTGAAAGAGCCAAAGGGCTCACAACAGGGTATCCTGTAGGCATATTGTCCCCGAGTTAGATGATCTGGATGTAGCATATGGGTAGTTAATGAGTGTTTCTAGCCACATGTTTTGATTTAACGACTGGTGGATAAGAGAACACACCTCAAGTTGCTGCCATGTGGTATTGAGGTCCAGTAGGATGAAAAGAACCATTAACCCGGAAGTCAGCTTGGATTCCTCCACTCTGTTCCTCATACTCCAGGCCAGTAGGTCACCAAGTTCCATGAGGCTTAACTCCTCTGTCTCTCAAACGCATTTCTTTCTGTTTTCCCTACCAGGCCTTTGTCCACCCAAGATCTCACCATTTCCTACCTGAGTGATGGCTTCAGCTTCTTCCCTTTTTTGTGGTGCCTCCTCCTGGCTGGCCCTGTACACTCTAGTCCATTCTCCATCCCACAGGTAGCCAGACGAACGACATCTGAAATGCAGATCTAATTCTTCCCTTCATCTGCTCAGATCCCTCTGCTGCTCCCCTTTGCTTTTCAGAAAAAGTCCAGAGCCTTTAACATGCATTGCAGTGTTCCCTGATCCAGATCCAGCCTGAGCCTTCTTGTTCTCCCCGTCTTCTGAAAGGTACCTGTCTTCCTGTTATCAAAGTTCAATCAGAGATTCAGAACCAGTATGAGATACAAATTCAGGGAGTTATTATGAGGAATTGGCTTTGCAAGGTTGTGGGGGCCAGGCAGGCAAGTCCAGAAGCCATATTTTTAAAAAAAATTTAATTTGGACAGCCCTGGTGGCTCAGCGGTTTAGCACAGCCTACAGCCCAGGGTGTGATCCTGGAGACCTGGGATCGAGTCCCTCGTCAGGCTCCCTGCATGGAGCCTGCTTCTCCCTCTGCCTGGGTCTCTGCCTCTCTCTCTCTCTCTGTGTATCTCTCATGAATAAATAAATAAAATCTTTAAAAAATTTTTTTAACTTGACAGAGAGAGCATGTGCACAAGCAGGTAGAGCAGCAGAGAGAGAGGGAGAAGCAGGCTCCCCGGTGAGCAGAGAGCCTGACATGGGGCTTAATTCCAGGACCCCGGGATCATGACCTGAGACCAAAGCAGACGCTTAACTGAGTCACCCAGGCACCCCCAGAATCTGTATTCCTAACCATCATGAAGGGCAGTCTGGAATGCTTGGGCACAGCCAAAGCTACTATGCATAAGTAGGATTTCTTTTGAGAAGCTTCAGTTATGTTCTTTTTTACAATTTTATTTTTTTAAAAAGAATTTATTTATTCATGAGAGACACAGAGAGAGAGGCAGAGCACAGGCAGAGGGAGAAGCAGGCTCCATGCAGGGAGCCTCATGTGGGACTCGATCCCAGGGCTCCAGGATAACACCCTGGGCTGAAGGCAGGCACTAAGCCACTGAGCCACCCAGGGATCCCCTCATCCTTGAGTTTTAGACACTTCTGTTCTTACCTCTGTTGCTGGTTGGAGGGGCCAATGTCCCAGGAAGATGTTGATCAGCTCCAAGATGTTTGTAAAGATGGTCATCTTCCTTCTCCTGCTGTACCATGAGTCTTTTATTTATCTTTAAAGATTTTATTTATTCATTATTCATTTGAGAGAGCGAGACAGAGCACATGAGCGTATGGGGGGGTGCAGAAGGAGAGTAGGAGGCAGACTCCCCATTGAGCAGGGAGCCTGATGTGTGCCTGATCCTAGGACCTGGAGATCATGACCTGAGCCCAAGTCAGATGTTTAGCCATCTGAGCTACCCAGTGCCCCCATTGAGCCTTTTAAATATCCTTGTGAATCTCACGTGCATTACTATTGAAGAACTCCAGCACAAAATTCTTTTTTTAAGATTTTATTTATTTATTCACGAGAGAGAGAGAGGCAGAAACATAGGCAGAAGGAGAAGCAGGCTCCCCGCAAGGAGCCCGATGTGGGACTCGATCCCGGATCCCGGGATCAGGACCTGAGCCAAAGGCAGATGCTCAACCGCTGAGCCATCCAGGCGTCCTCAAAATTATTTTCAATTGCAGACAACAAAATGGATTTGAAGAATCATTAAAGTCATAGTTTAAAGTTTCCAGATCACCCAGAACCACATGTTAGTAGAAAAAACTGGGTTTATACTCCTGCCACTTGTTAGCTAGCTATGGTTGGCCTTGAGCTAGTTGCTTAACCCCTCTCAGCTCCATTGTCTTCATGGGTACAAATAAGGACCCAATCTGTGCTTTGCAGGTTGTTTTGAAGATCAAGTACCTGAGAGCACACAGCCTGTGCCTCCTCCAGGCTTAAAATCAAGAAAACAGCAAACACATGGCAGTCTCCAGTGTGGAGGGAGTAGCAGATGTGTCTCTGGGCTCTTGGTCTCTAGGCATCTTTTTTTTTTTTTTTTAAGATTTTATTTATTTATTCATGAGACATACACAGAGAGATGCAGAGACACAGGCAGAGGAAGAAGCAGGCTCACTGTGAGGAGCCCGATGCGGGACTCAATCCCAGGACTCCAAGATCACAACCTGAGCCAAAAACAGATGCTCAACTGCTGAGCCACCCAGGGATCCCGCTTTCTAGACATCCTATCTCCACTGGGGCCTGTGCTGATTATTCATCTGGCACGTTTTTATTTTCAAGATTGCTGTGCCTGTTCTTGTCGTTCCTGTTATCTCCCAGCCTCCTTGGTGCTGGTCAAGTCCACAATTCTTGTCCTGTGCCTTAGCTCAGATCCCAAAAGGTGCCTGGGTGCTGTAGAAAGAGCCATGAGTTTGGAAGTAATCCTGCTGCTAAGTTTCTGGGAGCCTTTAGGTCAGGCATCATTCTTCTCTGCACCTCTAGGACCTGAGCCAAGGGCAGATGCCCAACTGAACCACCCAGGCACCCCTTGACTGATGTTTTTTTAATGTCCATGTAATCTACAGATTCATTTGCAATTCATATCAAAATCTCAATGACATTTTTTACAGAAACAGAAAAAATAATTCCAAAATTCATATGGGATTACAGGAGGAAACTGGACAGTCAAAACAATCTTGAGCAAGAAAAACAAAGCTGGAAGCATCACAATTCCTGATTTTAATATGTTACAAAACTACTGTAATAGAACACTTATGGTACTGGCATAAAGATTGACATCTATACCAGTGGAACAGAATAGAAAGCCCAGAAATAAACTGACACATAGAGTGCGCTGAGTTTTGGTAAGGGTGCCAAGAATACACTGGGGAAGGGATAGTCTCATCAACAAATGGTGTTGGGAGAACTGGACATCCACATGCAAAAGAATAAAATTGAACTCTTACACCATATACAGAAATCAACTTAAAATGGATTAAAAACTTAAATATAAGACCTGAAACTGTAAAACTCCTAAAAAATATATAGAGGAAAAGTTTCATGACATGGGTCTTGGCAATGATTTCTTGTCTATGACACCAAAAGCACAGACAACAAAAGCGGAAAAAGGCAAGTGGGACCAAAGTACAAACACCACATATGAACAGTGGCTATTTCTCTCTGGCATTGATTATGGTTGGAATGTTTTGTGTGCATGTGTGTGCTCACGCACTTGTGAATGCTTTCATATTTATAAGGTATTACTTTATTTAGTGCCTGTTATTTAATTTTAATTTAATAGGTTGCTTAGGTAACATATGTACCTGGTACAAAAGGCACAAAATAAGAAGTCTCTTGTCCCTGCCCCCAGCCACTTTTCCTTTCCTTTCTCTGGAAATAGCCACAGTGACCAGTTCCCTAATCCTTCCAGAGATAATTTATATATCTATAAGCAATCCATGGGAATGTATTCACCCCCATTTTTACATAAATGTTAGCATGTTACATGTATCTTTTTTTCTAGGAAACAAAAAGTTTCTAGAAAGGTCACTTAAAAAAAGTATAAATGCAAGGTAGTTGACAGCATTGACCTAGTTGTGTGGCATCTTTTTTTTTTTTTTTTTTTTAAGATTTTATTTATTTAGGGCAGTCCTGGTGGCGCAGCGGTTTGGTGCTGCCTACAGCCTGGGGTGTGATCCTGGAGACCCAGGATCGAGTCCCACATCGGGCTCCCTGCATGGAGCCTGCTTCTCCCTCTGCCTGTGTCTCTGCCTCTTTCTCTGTGTCTATGAATAAATAAATAAAATTATTTATTTTGAGTGCCTTTGGCTCAGGGTGTGATCCCGCCGGCCAAAAAATAAAGGAACTTTATTTTTTTAAGATTTTATTTATGATAGTCACAGAGAGAGAGGCAGAGACATAGGCAGAGGGAGAAGCAGGCTCCATGCAGGGAGCCCGATGTGGGATTTGATCCTGGGTCTCCAGGATCGTGCCCTGGGCCGAAGGTAGGCACCAAACCGCTGTGACACCCAGGGATCCCATGAAGGAACTTTTAAAAAAAAGATTTTATTTATTTATTCATGAGACATACACAGAGAGATGCAGAGACACAGGCAGGGGAAGAAGCAGGCTCGCTGTGAGGAGCCCGATGTGGGACTCAATCCCAGGACTCCAAGATCACAACCTGAGCCAAAAGCAGATGCTTAACTGCTGAGCCACTCAGGGATCCCGCTGGAAACACCAGCTCTGTGGCATGTAAATAGGTATTACATGAAAAACAGTTTCCTGGTTGGGTTTGGGAACCATATTTAAACAGTTTTTATTACTGCAAAGATTTTTGGGAGACTTAATCTGTTGGCTGCCTCCATCTGGAAGACAGGAGAAAACTCTTAAGTGCTCCAAGCTTATCCTACCATGGAAACCCCTTTTGCCAAACTCCTTCTGGGGGTGATGTTTGAGGAATTCTTGGGAACTCTGGGTTCCTATGGAGCATCTTCCTGTGTAAGGAGCTGATAGGTTCATCTAGTGGGCCCAGAGGCCTGCCTTACAGAGGTTCACAGTTTCTGAGCAGCTGCAATGGTTGGAGAGAGAAAAACTGCCCAAGGACCCCTCCCCTGGGGAGCATGAGCATCGGAGGATAGAGTGTGGGGCTAGGCACTGGGGAACACTGGACAGAATCTGGGCTGTTTGAAGAGTGTTAAACGTGGGACCCGGGATTGAGTTTCCCCAGCACAACCATCCTGCAGTCCTCCTATTAGTGACTGTCACCATGCTTGCCCTGCCCCAGAGTTGTGGCTTTGTTTTCTGTTGTTGTTGTTTTAAGATTTTTTAATTAATTAATTAATTAATTAATTTTTAAGAGAGAGAGAGAGAGGAAGGGACATAGGCAGAGAGAGAAGCAGGCTCCATGCAGGGAGTCTGATGCAGAACTCAGTCCTGGCCGGCGGGATCACACCCTGAGCCAAAGGCACTCAACCACTGAGCTACCCAGGTGTCCCCAGAGTTGTGGCTTTGGATGTGGAAATGCCCTAATCAGATATGACACAGACACACATACCACACACACACACACACACACACACACACACACACACACACACACACAATGGAGGTTTCAAGGAGTAGAGTTTCACTTCACAGATTTTATAGATCAGAGGGCTTTCAAAGGCCCCCTGGAGGTTCAACTAAATTGTGCTAGTTAGGGAAAGTCAGGCTTTTAAGTTTTTTCTGTTTTTGAGATTTTATTTATTTGCTCATGAGAGACGCAGAGAGAGGCAGAGACATAGCAGAGGGAGAAGCAGGACTTGATCCCAGGACCCCAGGATTACCAGCCAAAGGCAGATTGTCAACCCCTTGAGCCAACCAGGTGCCGAGACTTTAAATTTTTCATGCAGGGAACTCTTTAGGTCAGCTGAGTTTTTACAGATGAGGAAACAAGCTGCTTACTCAAGATCATTTGCAATATTAAGCTTTTTACACGATTAACTTAAAAAATTTATCTGTTGGGGGAAAATGTGCAAAATGATCCCCTTGCTGATATTTGGCTCCCCTCTGTGGCTCTGCAGTGTCGCTGTAGCTGTTGATTTAAGAACAGGAAGTCCCTTGTGAGAATCTCTTTAAACTGGAACAGCTTTTATCTGCCAAGTTTATTTTTTTTTTAATTTTTATTTATTTATGATAGTCACAGAGAGAGAGAGAGGCAGAGACACAGGCAGAGGGAGAAGGCAGGCTCCATGCACCGGGAACCTGATGTGGGATTCGATCCGGGGTCTCCAGGATCATGCCCTGGGCCAAAGGCCGGCGCCAAACAGCTGCGCCACCCAGGGATCCCTCTGCCAAGTTTAAAACCATCAGTTGTGAGTGTATTTATTTGATGGGAGGGCCCGGCAACACAAGTTTTTCTGTTAGGCTGACTAATCTTACATAACTGCGAGTGCTTATAAATTATATTTTTAAAATGCAATATTTGGCTTTTTTTTGGTAAAGATTTTGTTTATTTATGAGAGAGAGAGGCAGAGACACAGGCAGAGGGAGAAGCAGGCTCCATGCAGGGAGCCCGACGTGGGACTCGATCCAGAGTCTCCAGGATCACGCCCTGGGCTGCAGGCGGCGCTAAACGGCTGCACCACTGGGGCTGCCCATAGATACAAGTTCTTTTTTTTTTTTTTAATTTTTTTTTTTTTTTTAGATACAAGTTCTTTATCAGATATGTGTTTTGCAAATGTTTTCTCCCAGTCTTTGTTTGGTCTTTTTGTTATTATTTTTTTACCAGCATCTTGTGAAGAAAAGAAGTTTTGAATTTTAATGAAGTCCAATTGATCAGTTTTTTCTTTTTTGTTTGTTGTGTCCTAAGACATATTTACCTCACCAAGATCATAAAGATTTTTGCCCTATGTTTTCTTTTAGAAACCTTATACTTCTGGTCTATTTGGTTCTCTGATGCATTTCACGTAAATATTTGTATATGGTGTGAGTTATGAGTCGAGGTTCATTGTTTTGCGTGTGTATGTTTAATTTTTCAAGAACTATTTGTTGAAAAGACTGTCCTTTCTCCATTGGCCCTTTGTCAAATAGCAGTTGACCACATATTTCTGGACTATGTTCTCTTCCTTTGATGTATATACCTACCCTTTCACCAATACTACATTATCCTGATGACTGTAGCTATATTGTAAATCTTGAAATCCAGCTTTGTTTCTTTTTGTTTTGGCTGTTGTTACAGGTCCTTTGCTTTTCATTTCTTCCTCTTTTTTTTTTTTTTAAGATTTTTATTTATTTATTTGAGAGAGAGAGGTAGAGAGAGCACGAGCAGGAGGGGCAGAGGGACAAGCTGACTCCCCGCTGAGCTGGGAGCCTGACAGTGGGGCTCGATCTCAGGACCCTGGGATCATACCTTGAGCTGAAGGCAGACACTTAACCGATTGAGCCTCCCAGGGCCCCACATTTTTTTTAAAATTTTAATTTAAGGGTCATATCCCAGTAACTGCATTTTAGGACAATGTCTCAATTACATGGGTTGCTTTACTTATTTATTTATTTCTCCCCTCCCACTTTTTTTTATTTTTTAAAGTTTTTTTTAAGTGTATTTACTCAAGCAATCTCTACATTAGTGTCAGGCTCAAACTTACGCCCCAGACCAAGCGTTGCATGCTGGGCAGCCTAGGTGGCTCAGCGATTTAGCGCTGCCTTCCGCCCAGAGCATGATCCTGGAGTCCTGGGATCGGGTCTGCATCTGGCTCAATGCAGGGAGCCTGCTTTTCCCTCTGCCGGTGTCTCTGCCTCTCTCTCTGTGTTTCTCATGAATAAATAAAATCTCAAAAAAAAAAAAAAAAAAAGAGCTACATGCTCAACCCGCTGAGCCATCCAGGCTCCCCCCACTTTGCTTTTCTGTAGAAACTTTAGACTTGCTTTGTTAATTTCTACAGAAAATAAAATCCTGCTAGAATTTTTATTAGAATTGTGTTAAATCTATAGATTAACTTGAGGAGAATTAATATCTTAACAATATTGAGTCTTCTGATGGGTATATCTCTCTCTTAAATCTTCTGTTTTTCTGACTGTGTGTTACAAATGTAAATTTTGACCTCCAACCTTTGGAGTCTTTGAAAACCTGTGAAACCAAATGCCTTCCAGATACCAAGGAGTAAGCAATGCAGGTGCAGGAGAAAGCAGAGGAAACAGAAATCTCAGAAGACCTATTTAAATTCTCAAGAGGAAAAAAAATAAATAAATAAATTCTCAAGAGGCACTGAGATCAAAAAGGAACAAATCCCTTAGGAAGAATTAGAAAATCCATATCAACTGAAGGTGGAAAGGATTTTGAAAGGCAACAAAAGATGACACTGGCTTAAGCTTTAAGAGCATCAGCAGATACATATATTTTTGTGGTGGTTCCCAGGTTATTGGGGAGTTGATTTTGTCAGGTTAGGAGTGGATTTGGACTCTTTGGAGGGTAAAAGTGTTTTCAAGTATTTTTCCCTGTCTGCACCCTGCCTGGAATTGGTCAAGAACCGTGCTAGGCCAGCTCTGAGCTGAGTGTGAGGCAGGGCAAAGTGAGCAGTGCTGGGTCTCCTTGCCCCATGGGCATAGGCCAAGTGGCGTTTCCTGCATTGAGAAACAGATCTGTCATTTTGTTCTCATGTCTCCTTCAGGGCAGAAGCTAGGAGCCTGCCCCTAGTTCCTGCTAATTGACCCAAACTGGAAGGTGCTAATTCTGGCCAGACCTCAACCACATCGGGCCCAAGCCAGCCTCACTGCTGTCTTCCATCAAAGTCCAAGTGGTCTGCAGGCCTGCTTTCTCCCAGCTTTTGCCTGGGCTGTGCAGGAGCCTCTGATGCCACTCTGATCAGGGCCAGTATTTAAGAAAGAGGAAGAGGGATTTCAGAACATAGTGCTCAGTAATTATCCCTGGTTGAGAACACCAGCTCTGGGGGTAGACTGCCTGGTTTCACATCATATCAAGGCACTGAGAAGATGTGAAATTTATTTGACTCTTAATGGCTCTGCTTCCCCTTTGGTAAAATTTAGATATTGTGACTACGTTGGGTTGTTGGAGGATTAAGTGGAACAATGTAGGTAAAGCACTTAGAAAAATGCCTGGCAATAGTTGAGTTCTCAGTGAGTGCTAGTGGTTCATTGTTGTGGATCACACAGGTGCTGGCAGGGCGCAGTACCCTGCCAATTCTTACCTGCCATCACACTGTCCGGGAGGCCTCATTCTGTCCTCTGGAGTGTGTACTTTGGCCATCTGGGTTCCATGCACAAAGATCACTACTGTGCTAAAATAGACACAGAGACAACTTTCTTCTTTATCAGGGCTGCACTAGTGTGTCCCAGTCTTTGCTTTTTCAGATTCAACCAGGCATTGTTGGCCTCTGAGCCCATGAGACCTGGATTCCGGTCCTGACTGGTCCCCTCACTGGCCAGTCTCTTGCTGTCTCTGCACTTCAGTTTGTCTGTGGAATGGGCATGTTCTGTGCAGTGTTGTGCTGGTTTTATCCCACTGAATCATTGAGTAACTTCTTGTAGCCAGTAATTCCTGACCTCTTCCTATCACTTAGTATATAAATCACTATTTCCTAAAAATATAGAATAATCCATATTACTTTTAATCTAGAGTGAATAAAAATTGTATTTTGAAAAATTTAAAATTATATGATTTCTGCCCACATCCCACCTACCAGAGGCACTTGCAGCTTCTGGGAGCTACAGAAGGAGGCCTAAGCAGAGGAGGTTCATCTCTGCATCAGACTGCAGAGGACCAGGGCATCGAGGCATGCCCCTGCTTTGTCTTCTGTATGGGAGGCCTCTTCTGTCTGAGGGCCTCTTCTGGCTGAGGCCTCTTCTGGCTGAGGGCCCTGTGCACAGAAATGGAAAGCCAGTAAGGGTGGGAGCTTAGCAAGACAGAGCATGTGTGTCTTTTCCTCACATTCTTTTCACGATTGTTCTTATCCCTGTATTAGATTTTGATTCCTATTGCAATAGAGGTTAAAAAAGAAAAATTGCTGGGCAGCCTGGGTGGCTCAGCGATTTGGTGCTGCCTTCGGCCCAGGGCGTGATCTGGAGACCCAGGATCAAGTCCCATGTCGGGCTCCCTGCATGGAGCCTGCTTCTCCCTCTGCCTGTGTCTCTGCCCCATTCTCTCTCTCTCTCTCTCTCTCTCTCTCTGTGTGTCTCTCATGAATAAATAAATAAAGTCTTTAAAAAAAATTGTTTTGACACAGCCTTTGCTTTTGACACAAGCCTTTGCTTTTTGACACAGCCTTTGCCAGAATCCATTTCTTTTCTTTTTTTTTTTTAGAATCCATTTCTTTTAAACTTTTCATCATCTTACTCTCTATAAACCTAAGAAAGGAAATAGAGGCGTTGTGTGGTCTTTATTTTATTTTTTTTAAATTTTATTTATTTACGTAATCTCTACATCCAACGTGGATCTCGAACTCACGACCCTGAGATCAAGAATCACACGCTCTACTGACTGAGCTGACCAGGCACCCCTGGTGGGTCTTTAGTATATGTGCTGCCAAAGCGAGCACCCTGGTGGGTCTTTAAATGGTAACTGTAGGTCACATAGACTGGTCCGGTGCTGGAGAGCAATAGCATTTGGTGATAGCACTTTTCAGAAAGCCCAGGGCTGTGTTTTTTGTTTTTAAACTGAGCTTAATTGTCTAGCCTGCAGTCGCCCATATGGGCATTCGCCCATAGTTGTATGTTATATTTGCTAGTTGACTGGTAATAAAAACTTTTTAAAAATTACTTAAAAATTTAGTGTTCTGATTTAACAGAATCAAGGCACTGTAGAGGTTAGTGTTTACTTCATGTGCCTTTAGAAAAATGTTGAATTCAGGGATCCCTGGGTGGTGCAGCGGTTTGGTGCCTGCCTTTGGCCCAGGGTGCGATCCTGGAGACCCGGGATCGAATCCCACATCAGGCTCCCGGTGCATGGAGCCTGCTTCTCCCTCTGCCTGTGTCTCTGCCTCTTTCTCTCTCTGTGACTATCATAAATAAAAATTTAAAAAAGAAAAATGTTGAATTCAGTCTTCTCAGAAGGAAGCCTGGTTCTCAAATTCAGGGCATGTCACAAAGTGCCATCTGTTTCCATTCTCACTCTTTCATCCTACACAGCGGGTTAGGGCAAGGTGTGGCATGTATAGGATTGGTGGTGGTACACAAGTTGATTTAGATATGCATTTAGACTTTAAGCATTTTTTAAAAGATTTATTTATTTGAGAGAAAGAGAGCAGGGGGAGGGACAGAGGGAAAAGGGAGAAGTAAAGAAGCAGACTCCGAGCTCAGCTCAGAGCCTGACTCAAGGCTTGATCTCACAACCCTGAGATCATGACCTGAGCCGAGACCAAGAGTCAGGCGCCAACGGACTGAGCTTCCCAGGCACCCCAAGCATTTTTTAAATGGTGTAAGGTATACCTCTGTTACAGCAAATGGTACTGATTTTCCACTTAAAGTAGGGACATAAAGTTTCCTTAGTAATAATTTTAATACAGTTGATTTTAAGATAAATGTTATTATATATGTGGATAAGTCCCAAATCCCAAAGGCAACCAAATGATTGATGTTTAGGAAACAATGGTGTAGGGTTTCTGAGACACTAACTTTCTGACTTCCCTAAACAGTAAGGAGCCCCCTGGTGGGTTTGGTGTTGCAGAAGCTTCCCTGGGGTGGAATATTGTGTTACATGCTCATTTTCAAGTTGATACTTTGTCAGTAGCTGAGATTCCATAACATCTCATTTGTTTATACTTAGACTGTGTAGTTTTGCCTGCCTTTTGGAGCATGGGGGCTGTGGGAGGGCTGGGGCCTTCCTGACCAAGGAAGCAGGACAAGTGAGAGGTAGGGTTTCTCTGGACACCAGTTCATTCTCTGCAGATGCCAATTGGGTGTCCTACCATTTAATTCTGACACTGGAGTTAGTGTCAGACTCCACATGGTCCTACAAGACTGGCCCCACTCTAGATGACAGTCGAAAGTATTGGGTCCCCAGGTTACCCACACTTCTAACTTAGCTACAAAATCAGGAGTTCCCACAACCACCTCAGGCTCATTAATTTGCTCAAGTAACTCAGAAAACTCAGGAAAGTGCTTTACTTATTTTTATTGGTTTATTACAAAGGATATAACACAGGAACAGCCAAATGGAAGGGATACACAAGGCAAGGAGTGTGGGAGAGGGTTTCAGAGCTTCCTGCCCTCTCCAGCACCTTGGTCTAATCGTTAACTGGAAAGCTCTCCCAACTTTGTTTCATGGAGGTTTTATTATATGGACATGATCAAATCATTATTTAAAAATTTTTTATTAAGTAATCTCTACACCCAACATGGGGCTCAAACTTATAACCCAAGATCAAGAGTCACACGTTCCACTGGCTGAGCCAGCCAGCTGCCCCATGATTTATTAAATTTTTTGCTATTGGTAATGAGTGTAATCTTCAGTCCCTCACCCAGCCCCAGAGGTTGGGGAGTGGAGCTGAAACTTCCAAGCTTCTTCTAATCAAGGCTTGTTCTGGCAACCATCCTGAGGCTATCTAAAAGGGCCTAGTAGTCACTCTTATCACTCAGGAAATTCCAAGGGTTTTAGGAAGCAGGAACTGTGCCAAGAACTGGGGATAGAGACCAAATATCATTCCATGATAGATAAGGGGAAACACACAAAGTTAAAACACTACTCCATCCTTCAAAAAGAATGGGAGGAAGAGGGAGCCCCAATATTCTAGAGAGTTTACTCCATGAACAAAATGAATGGTGGGTCTTAACTCACTTTCTAATACAATTGTCATCTAATTGTGGCAGTAAAAAGTCATTAAAATTTAACATCTTTTATTTTTATTTATTTATGATAGTCACACAGAGAGAGGCAGAGACACAGGCAGAGGAGAAGCAGGCTCCATGCACCAGGAGCCCAACGTGGGATTCGATCCCGGGTCTCCAGGATCACACCCTGGGCCAAAGGCAGGCACTAAACCGCTGCGCCACCCAGGGATCCCTAAAATTTAACATCTTTTGACTAGAGTATTGTTGGGTTTTTAATACTCATCTTTATTAATTTTATTTGGAATGCACACCTGAGTTGTCCTGGATCAGAAACAGTTTATTCTTTCATCACTTTAAATATGTCGTACACTGAAAAAATATATCATACACTGCCTTCTGGCCTCTATTGTTTTTGGTGAGAAGTCAGCTGTTAATCTACCTGGGGCTCCTTTGTATGTGAGGAGTTGTTTTACTCTTGCTGCTTTCAAGATTTTCTTCTTGTCTTTGGCATTCAGTGTTTTCATTCCAATGTGTCCATGTGTAGCACTATCCTACTTGAAGTTCTTTGAGCTTCTTGGATATATAGATTGGTTTTCGGCAAATCTGAGATTTCTATTATCTCTTCAAATATTTCTTCTGCTCCCTTCTCTTTCTCCTACCCTTGTTGTATTCCTCCTTACACATAGATTGGTACACCTAAAGGAGTCTTGCATTTCTCTGAGGCTCTTTTCATTTTTCTTCATTCTGTTTTCTGTCCTTTGGCTTGCTTGTATAATCTGTGTTGATCTATCTTCAAGTTCCCTGCCAGTTCAAGTCTACTGTTCAAGTCTACTGTTAAGCCTCCCTCAAATGAATTCTGAAGTTGGGTCATGGTACTTTTCAACTCTAGAATTTTTTTTTTTTTTAATTAATGTCACACACACACACACACACACACACACACAGAGGCAGAGACACAGGCAGAGGGAGAAGCAGGCTCCATGCACCGGGAGCCCAACGTGCGATTCGATCCCGGGTCTCCAGGATCGTGCCCTGGGCCAAAGACAGGCGCCAAACCGCTGTGCCACCCAGGGATCCCTCAACTCCAGAATTTTCATTTAGTTTTGATAGTTTCTCTTCATCGATATTCTCTCTTTGGTGAGACATTGTTTTCATATGTTACTTCGTTAAGCATGGTTTCCTTTAGTTCCTAGGACAGATTATGGCTACTTTGAAATCTACATCTGACATTTGGTCCCTTTCGTAGGCATTTCTGTTGCCTGATTTTCCCCCTGCAGGTGGGCCACAGGTTCCTGGTTCTTTGCAGGTCTTATGTTGAAAACTGGACCTTTCAGGTGATCTATTATAGCATCTCTGGTTGCAGATTCCTCTTTCCCCTCTCTGGAACTTGTATTTGATTTTGTGGCTTGACTAGGTAGGCTAGGTTAGTGATGTGTTTCCCCTACAGCAGAAACCCTTTGCTGTTACTTCTGGTAGAGTGCAGTCCTGGTCAAGCACAAGGTACCCAGGGCTGCCAGTGGTTTTAGCTCTTTGGGGCCCTTTGTCTCTTTCCTGGATTCTTTGGTTAAGATGTCTGCTTTATTGGGTGTCCCACCACTCTTATCAGTAATAAATGTTTCTTCATTTGGCATATGCTCTTAGAATTTCCAGAGACTTTGTTTTTTATGGTTTCTACCAGCTTTGTTTTGGTAGGTATGGTCCAAAGTGGCATCCTGAAGTGGATTAGTTATTACCTACATAACTACATAGGTCCTCAGGCAACACCATGAGCAGCAGTTGGGGAAACATCCCATGCAAGTGGCTAGAATTCCATAGAATCAGTTTTCTGTTTTTCCACAGAAGGACAGTTGCCTCTCCTTTCCCTCTCAAAAGGAGAAAAAAACTTTGCTACTTGGGAGACATAGTGAAAAGCATTCTGGGTTCTCTAACCTTTTGCAATGTAAACATCTGAGGTCAGAAAAACTCCAGCTTTTTGACCTCTAAGGTTATGGGTCTCATTTCCTTTGAAATATAAACACATACCTCCAGAATTAGGTGACTCTCTCCGGACCACTCTACTTCTGCAGTTGAAAATTAATTTTCCAAGATGTGGCTCTTAGCCCAGGATCCCATGTTTTTAGCAAATTTATTCAGAAAACCCCAACTGTGCAGGAACAGAAAACTTTTCTACCAAGTGATTCTACCTATTGTGTTTCTCCATAGTTGACTACTGATAAATTTTTCCATAATATGCCACTCCGCTGGTCATTTTAATTTTGTTCTGACCAGCAGGCGATAGGACCAAATTCATGGGGCTTGTTGCAAATGACTCTTACCTAGCTATTGCCCACAGAACTCCAAGGGCAGGACAAGGGCATTCCCATTGCAGTGGTCTTAGCCTCAGCCTCCAGGGCTCCTTCTGGTTGTAGTCAATTGAACAAATCTCATTTACCATCAAGGTCTACCTGAGAATGGCTGGTAGTGTCCTCAGATTCCTGAATTAACCTTGCCTACCTGGCCTGAGGCATAGGATAGGGCCAGTTTCAGCTGGATGTAATAATGCTTTGTGTGGACTTTGCTGTGGCCTGCTAGAAGAAAATCTGGAACAAATTCTGCCATCCATATAACTGGCCCCTGTGAGTTAAAGCTGACCTGAATGTCTTTGAGGCTGAGGCAGGGCCATGAATCATCACTTCCAGCTAAAAAGTGAAGAATAAATTTCATACCCCCCGTCTAATGGAATAGCGTATTGTAGGTCAGCTGCCTTCAGAACACATGTCTGAGGGTTATACTTGGTCGACCTGGGATGTTTCTATAAACCCTTAGAATATATCTGATAACCCCCTCTAGGTGTAGGTCAATGTTTTTTCTTTTTTCTTTAAGATTATTTGAGGGATCCTTGGGTGGCGCAGCGGTTTGGCGCCTGCCTTTGGCCCAGGGCGCGATCCTGGAGACCTGGATAGAATCGCACGTCGGGCTCCCGGTGTATGGAGCCTGCTTCTCCCTCTGCCTGTGTCTCTGCCCCGCTTTCTCTCTCTGTGTGACTATCATAAATAAATAAAAATTAAAAAAAAAAAAGATTATTTATTTGAGAGGGAGCATGAGAGACAGCACGAGCAGGGGGGAGGACCAGAGGGAGAAGCAGACTCCCCACTGAGCTGGGATCCCAATGGATGTGCAACTCGATCTCTGGACCCTGGGATTATGACACCAGCCAGAGAGACGCTTAAACAACTGAGCCACCCAGGTGCCCCTAGGTTGGTATTTTCACCAGAGAGAAGTTAATACCTGCCTTTTATAGAGCCCCAGGGGTACACAGGGCATCCCTGGAAACAAAGCATTTACAACTGATAGGGCTCCCAAGTGGAATGATACATCAGTTAGGCAACATAAATGCACAAGATCCCTAAGGAGGCCTTCCACCAGTTACTAAATTTGGGGGTTCCCCACTTTGGCCCAAAAAACTCCATTCAGTTCCTATTTTCAGACGGAATGACTTCAGGCAATATCAAGCCATCCAGCTTGCTCACGATGCTGGCTCATCTATTTCTGAGGCGCAGAGGACAGCTGGAGTTGTTCTCCGTAGAATATGCAGGAGCTGGGATCATCCCTCCTGTCTGGTCAGCTGTCAGGCACAGGAGCATCCTTAGTGGTCAGTTTGAATTTGGAGTGCTGACAGCAGCATGGTGGGCAGCAGGTCAGGAGAGCAGCATGGAATGTTCTGGGAGCTCCAGGAGCAGATCCTGAAAAACAAATGTCATGAATTCCCCGCCCTTCATCTCCTGGGTCTGAAGTTTTCCCTTCTCTAGGGCCTTGCTCTTGGCTTTCCTTTCACTGTTACTAAATCCGTGTGTCTCATGACTGTAACTTCACAGGTTTTTTTCTGTCATCCTCACCCAGACATTTTGCCCACAAGAGTTAGGTGCAAAAGAGACAAAAAGCCTTTTCACAGAACATTTTCACACAATTCAAACAGACTTAATTATTACTTCTGCATCTCCTGAGACTGTTTTTGGGCAAGCTGATCTGGGATTATTGTTAGGGGAGACAGAAAGCTACATCATATCTGGTCAGGGCAGAATTCTGAATTAAAACATTTCCTGAAATACATCTATATGCCCCACACTTACTGTTCTGACCATGAGACACTGAAAAGCTAGAGAGGATCAGCCCTCCCTGGGGACTGCTGCCTTGAATAATCAAGCCCTAGGAGGTGTTGTGCCCTAGGAGAAGGTGAGTCAGAGCAGCCGCTGGTTGTTGAGTGACCTCAGGCAGAACCAGAAAAGGCACAAATTGCCCGATCCAAACATCAGAAAGGCCGAATGCAAAAAGCCAACAGCAATGAGATCTCACCAAGAGAGGGCCCAAAGTCCCATCCGATTCAGCCTGCCTGAGCCGGCAGAGAGGACAGGTCTGGTGATTTGACCTTCCTCTGCCCTGTGGCTTTCCTAGGAACCCCGCCAGGAGAGAGGCAGGCTCCATCAGCAGCGGCCTCATCAGACAACAGCCCATGGCATTTGTGCCCGTGGCACCTGTGTGTGATCCAGCATTCATGATTTGTTTCCACAGCTCATAGCCCCACAAAAGGTTTTTCAACATTCTCAGAGTTGAGCCCACAGAGCAGGGCTACCACACCTGTTTGCAGTTTAACAGAGCTGAACCCACCCCACTGCCACCACCACCAAAGCCAATGACTTTTCCTTGCTTGGGGCAGCAAGAGGAGATGCTTACCCCTTTCTCATGCAAAGGAGAACTGATGTCTGGCTAGCAGGGCCTTTCTTGCAAGGATTTTTGTAAAAGTGCTTTTTACCTGTCAGTCTTGGAAGTCCCTGGGGTCCCAGTTGACACATTCCATAAATGCGAGCATCTGATTTCCACAAGAGCTCATTAACGAGTTTATAAGCCGCTTTTCAGGAAGGTACTGTTTAATATCCATGTCAACAATGTCTGAAGTGTACCTGAATCTAGGAGCTTCTCCCCTTCTATTGGCATACCACCCATCCTGAGCAAACATCAGAGCGCTCATCTGGCACAGAGACTTGCTCTGTCTCCCACACCTAGAATCTAGTGAGATTTCAGGCCTCCACATTGATGGTAAGGAGCCAACAGTTTTCTCCCAATTGCCGGGGAACCTCAGGACTAAGAGACATCCACTCCACAGGTGATAAAAAAAAGCAAGGGCAGCCTTCTCTTTGCAGCCTTCCCTGATGGAGGGAAGAGGTGAGACAATCCCTCGCAAGCACTTAGGACGAGCATATAACATCCAAGTACGTTCAAAGTTTTTAATCTTTTTTTTTTTTTTTTAGGATAGTCACACATACACACACACACAGAGAGAGAGAGAGAGAAAGAGACAGAGAAGCAGGCCCCATGCACCGGGAACCCGACGTGGGATTCGATCCCGGGTCTCCAGGATCACGCCCTGGGCCAAAGGCAGGCGCCAAACCACTGGCGCCACCCAGGGATCCCCACTGCGCCACCCAGGGATCCCACGTTCAAAGTTTTTACACAAACTCCTAGCAGTTAAAATCAGCATTTATGGGGATAAAATCACAGCTGCAGGAAGGGAGGAGCTGTTTCCTCCCTGGTGGGGAATGCAGAAGCGGGGCAAAATGCAGGCTGCAGGGTGAGGTTTGATAACCTGCCTCTCCTTTCTCTGCCTGGCATGTGCAAGGATGCTCCAGGACTCGCTGTGCCCACGCGTGGAGACTCCACTCTGCATTCCTCAGCATCTCCATTTACACCACTTGCTCCGTGTCGTGTCCTCTCTCCACATGGTGCATGGACGCCAGCATCCAACAGAGCTGTCAACATTCCAGTCTTCCTGTTCTCCCGCCATGTAAAGGGACTAGTGCAGTGCCTCTTGAGACAGGAAAATCAGCTGGGGTCGCAGGGAAACTAAGGAGCAGAAGGGAGCTGGGAAGGGTCTCCAAAGTGGTAATCCAGACCCCTTCCCTTGCAGTGTGGACTCGACACCCAGAGGTCTGAGGTCCTCTCAGACTTGGGAGCCTATTCTCTCTCCTCACCTGTAGGAGAGCGACACAAGCTCCTCCTGTCCCACTTGAAACCCACCTCTAAGGACTTCTGGGTCCCACCCAGAGCACAGAGCAAAATCCTAATCTGGGTTTTTCCAAGGCTGTCTCCTGACCCCGGACTAATAAATTGCTCAGTCTTTTTCAACAGAGCTGCTAATTCCTGTGGATATTCTTCAAATCCTACTAATCTGCTTGAGGGCTCTGTCGGTCTCTTCCAGTAAGCCATGTGACATATTAGGATACCGTCATCTTTGCTGCCATAGCCATTGGGCTTTTATTTTATTTTAGTTTATTTTTTAAAGATTTTATTTTTATTTATTTATTTGAGACAGAGAGAGAGAGGCAGAGACACGCAGAGGGAGAAGCAGGCTCCATGCAGGGAGCCCAATGTGGGACTCCAGGGTCATGCCCTGGGCCAAAGGCAGCACTAAACCACTGAGTCGCCTGGGCCACCCCCATTGGGCTTTTAATAAGCATCTTTATTAATTTTATTCTGAATGCACATGAAACACAAACTACACAAAAATAAAAAATATTTTTACGTAAATAATTGTAATGGTACCATCATCACCCCCACCCCCATGCTCCAGTGCTTAGGGCAATATGATGAAAGCCAGATGGAAAAATCTCCAGCATAGATGCTTAGAGACTCCATAGGTGGAGGGATGGAGAAAAGGGGATTTTCCTTGCTTGTATACAGGAGAAAGATGCAACTGCTTCTTTATCCTCCCCCAGCGGGAAGAAAAACCTTTGTTGCTTGGAGACAGGATGGAAAAGATTCTGGGTTCTCCCTCTGACTTTTTGGAGTATAAACACATCTCTGCAGGAACCAGAGCAAACCTTGGTGGCTCCAGTTTTTATGACCTAGAACTGTTTCCAAGGTCATGGGCCTCATTTGCCCTTAAAATGTAAACACACCTTCAGAGTTAGTTAAATCTCTCTAGGGTTCTCTCGCTATATAGTTATAAATTAACTTAGCTGAGGATCCCAAGATTTCAGCAACACTTATCTAGAAAGCTCCAGCTCTTCAAGATTCTGCTTCTCTTGCTAACAGCTAGCTCCATTGTTCCATGTTAGAAGCAGGACGGATGCAGGATTCTCATGACCCAGAGGTCTGTGCTGTTCCAGGAACTTCCACAAGAATTGTCCTTGGTCTCCTACACCTGAGTTTCGGCACCATACATTGGGCTGCCAGGCAAAAACATGAGGTGACACTGGAAAGGGAGGGGTGGCCTGAGTAAGAGAGTTGGTGAAGTGAGCAGTGTGTTGGTAGCAGGAATACTGTCTGCACAGCCCTTGGAGGAGGGGATCTTTCATAAGTAAAAGGAGAATGTCAGTCTTAAGTCTTCGAGACAGGAAAAAGAAGGGGCTAGACAAGCAATAATCTAGGAAGTAGTGTATTTAAAAGATATGTTGGGGCACTTGGGTGGCTCAGTTGGTTAAGCATCCAACTCATAAATTTATCTTAGGTCTTGACATCAGGGCTGTGAGTTCAAGCCCCATGTTGAGCTTTATTAAAATAATAAAAGATATGTTGGAGCCCCCTTTCTAGGCTGAAACCCAAGAGAGTGAAGAGAAGAGTGCATTTGCTTTGAGTGGGGTAGGGAAACCATATCTGTGTGGAAGGCAAGGGGGGGGGGGGGGGAGTCAGCTAACCGTTGCAGATGGGCCCTAGCAGTTTCTGCCTGGACACACAACATGATGTACATGAACCCACTCTCTTTCTCCCAGCATGTAACCTGAGGAAACATCTGGCTGCCTTGGGTCAGAGCTGCAGTAATAGATGGCTTAGTGTTAAGTAGGGGGTTGGCTCCTTGAAGCAATAGTTATATGACCCCACATAGGAAGATTAGAATCACTGATATGAAGCAAGACCTACAGCTTCTTTCAAGATTTCTCAGGGTGGTGCACCTTCATTTCATTTCTAAGGCAGTGACCTTGTGAAAATATACTAAAGGTGCAGTCACATCTGCCCAGATGTAATGTGAAGACTTCTGGGCCAAATCAAAGGAATCCACAATCTTAAAACCGAAAAGTTTGTATCTTTAAAGTTCTCTAGCAGCCTAGAAGTGCTTCTCAGTAAAACTACATTTATATGAATTGTATCCCTGGAGTGGCTTTTATCTTTTATAAGTTAATATTTCAGGAGGTCAAAAAAATCTGTAATCAAGTTGAAAGTAGCTGGAGCACAGCAGTCTGGGAGAAGTGAAAGAGACCATTGAGGCAGAAACTCAGTGATGCTTTCCAGATTGGGGCAGGAGCAGTTTCCAGGTGGGAGTGAGGGTGGCTGAACGGGCTGAGCCACCCTGCTGCGGGGGCCTGGGCAAGCACCTGTGGCCATGGATAATCCTCCCTGGATTCTGGGGCAGGTCCTGTTCATTTCTCTGAGTCACCTGACCCCCATCCTCCATCAACAGGAAAGGTGCAGGCAAGGTTACAATTTTTGTGATTCTTTTGGTAAAGTACACTTGTGTGAGTGCATGCATGTGTGTATAGTCTGGGATAAAAGGCAACACTAAGTGTGTGTCTCATGATGTAAAGTAGAGCCCTCTCGCAGCTCCTGTCACCACACGTCCTAGTCCTCATCGGAGCAAGAGGCCTCTGCTGGGCTTAATCCACCTCGGTACAGACCCAGCTGTAGAGAGGGGGGGCAGGGGGGAGGGGGCGTGTGGGTGGATCCAGGCTCTTTCAGGACCAAAGGCAACTTTCTTCAACAAATGGTAGGGTTTACCTCCTCCTGAAGCAGAAATGGTGTTATTATTTGACTCTTTAAATGCGTAGTTAATCTTACATCGATGGGAACGGTGATACTGACTTATTGGCTCCATTTCACAAGACTTCCTTTCAGGAGAGATTGAAAGGCATCCCGTTCTCAGGGCTGTAACCGTAGATACCCATTCGGAGCGCCAGCTGTACCGCTGTGATAGTTTTATCTTCCCCTCTGTTATTTCTACATGCAAGAAGGAAATCCTTCATCCCGAGGAGAGTGCCTATTGTAGCCTTCTTAGAACAGATGTCCCCAGGCAGTTAAAAATTAGCAATGTCAGCTAAAGTTTCTGCTTCTCATTCTTCTCATTGGCACATCCCAGACTTGGCGCGATCAGAGTAAAGCTGCAGAAGCCCCAACACCTTTTCTGAATACCCACCGCTGTGGCATTCTAGCTTCACAGCATTTAAGCTGCTAAAATAAAATCCAGCTGCTGGAGAATCCAGAAGCTTTATTCCGGCCCTCGGCAGGGCAAACACTCCCCACCACAGAGAATATGAGGAGGAAACACATATCAGAGACCTTGACTAAGTAGTTTGGCTGGAGATGTGTTTTGTTGTGGATTATAGAAAACGCTCGAACAATGGCATGAACAAATGAAGGGTAGACTTGTCTCATGACAAGAGGTTTGGAGGTTGGCAGGCTGGGCCTGGGATAGGGACTCAGCAAGGCTACCATACATCTGGGCTTTTTCTCTCTTTCTGCTCTGCCTTCCTTAAAGAGTGGTCTTTTGCCATCATGTTTGTCACCTAATGGTCACAAGGTGGCTGCATCCTCTTCAAGATCCAGGCTGGAAAAAAGAGTTAAGAATGAAAGGAAACAAGATGAAGGCAGGGTCTTTTCCTGGTGAAGTCGCTTCTAGCAGTGGCAGCTGCCTGCCTTATCTCGGACCACAGTGATGTCCCGGTTCCATGGGTTTCAAGAGCAGTTGGGAAATCGAGTAATTTTCCTACCCCTGCACTGGAGGAAGGCCAGGAAAAAGATGATCGGGAATGTGTGTTGAATGTGTCAACCTACAATATCTGCCACAAGGCGTCACAGTAAACTATTCCCAAATAGAACAAAGCAAGGCTAGCCATAGGCTTGACCAACACGAATTGTTTCCTCTCAAGTGGGGAGAACGTCATGGGCATAACTGGTGTCTGGTCACATAGGCTATGGGGGTTGGGAAAAGAAAAGTCTTGAATGGCTGAGAAACCCATTCATGTGCAGAACCAGTGCCCTACAAGAAAAACTCCAAGTACCAATAACAACATGGAACCAGGGGTGATCAAGTTTCATATCCCTCCTTTGAGAAGAAAAGTTAAAGACTACTAATGTCAATAGGAGAGCAGGTGTGTGTCAGATATTATCCCAGGTTCTTTGGCATGTTTTCCAACAACAACCTTTGAGTCAGATATTGTTATTTGTGTTGGACAGTCGATGTCACTAATGAACGCTTGAAGAGGGCACAGTCAGTAAGTGGAATTGGAAGATGTGAGCCCCAGGTCAGGCTGACCAGTTGCAGGGCTCCCTTTTTTATCCCATGCTGCCTTCGGTACCCCAAGGCCCCAGAGCAACACGTCTGGCTCTTCTTACTCATGGTGATCCTGCCCTGTTATCCACAAACTTCTGAGAGTGGCATTCAGAAGGGGGACCAGGAAGACCGAGTCCCAGTCCTGCCCATTGCAGCCCTCCGTTGGGTTATGATTGCCTCCAACCACTGCTCTTCTATTAGAATCAGAGCCCCTTGAAGGCAAAGACTGTGTTCTGTTCACAGTTGTATCCCCAGGAACTGGCATATAGTAGGTACTCAATAAATATTTGCGGGCTAAGAAATAATAGAAGGACTGTTATAATAAGCTATTATAATAAGCTATTATAATATTGCTGTACTATGAGTACTAATGCTATGCCACAGTAGCTGCTCATTCAAGTTTTCATAAGTGGTCCCTGTGGGAAGGAGAACTCCAGCTGATGGGCTCAGAGAATAGTCCAGGGGAGAGTCGAGTCAGCATTTGAGCCAGTCTTCATGATGGGAAACACCGGCAGGGGGAGGAGTGCTTTAGATGGAGGAGACAGGGATGAGGTCTCCCAGATGAGAGTACAGACTATGCAGAGAGAGGGCCGGTTTGGAAGGAGAGGAGTCACAGCTGATGGGTAATACCAGGTTTGGGAGAAAGGAGATTGTGGCCAAGTATGACTGAGAAACATCGGGTTAGATAAACTAAATTATCCATTACAGTTCTCAGAGCCATTAACAATGCAGGCAGTGTTTCTCAAACATTCGGCCTTGGGACCCTCTTCTTGCAGAGCATTCCGTGGAATGAGTTCTCCACAGACCACATCTTGGGAAACACTGATCTAGCTCAGCCCCACATGTTTAGACAAGGAAAACTGAAACTCAGAGAAGAGAGGTGGTTTCTCGGAGCCACATAGCAGAACCTGGATTGAAACCCCAATCAGGTCCCTTGACCCCCAGGATAATGCTGGTTTGTAACGTAAAGACTAGGGACATAAAGGACAGCTTCTTCATCACACGGGAATTTTGTTATTCAAACAACAGCCTTGAGGCTACACACACACCCCCGCCCGTTTTTTTGCACAGTGGTATTCAATGGTATTTTATTTCATCACCACGTCTCTGAGCTGCCAGTCACAGTCATTACATGTGTGGCCCCCAGAATCTTGGGAAGAAGGTTCACCTTAAATTGAATCAGTCCCAGGTTGGCCTTGAGGGCAAAGAAAAGATACTTTCCTGCACGGCCATTTTTAGGGAGATACAAGACTGCTGCAGTTTACAACCTGTGCCTCTGTCCTCAGCTGTTCCTTGCCACCGACCCTTGTATCTAGGGTGGTAGGCAGAATGGTGCCCCAAAGATGTCCCCGTCCAAATCCTGGACCCTGTGAATATGTTACCTTACATGGCAAAAAGGACTTTGCGGATGTGATTATGTTACAGACTTTAGGAAGATTATCCTGGATTATCTGGGTGGGCCCAATCTAATCACACGAGCCCTTAAAAGCAGAGAACTTTATCTGACTGGGACGGAAGTGAAGCAACAGAAGGGCAAGTCAGAGAGAATGGCAGTGTGAAAAAGACTCCACGCTGTCTTTGAAGATGAAGGGGACAACAGGACAAATACAGGTGGCTTTAAATCGCTGAGGAAGGGGTTCCCTTCTAAAAGCCACCAGGGGAACCAGGCCCTGAGTCCTACGACCCACAAGAAACTGAATTCTGCCCAAAATCTGAATGAGATTGGAAGCAGACTCCTCCCCTAGAGCCTCTGATTAGAGCCCCAGCCACGGGACCGGAGCAGAGGACTGAGTGGAGTCCCCCCACCCCCCCGGATTTCTAATGTATAGACTGTGAGATAATAAATTTGTGTTGTTTTAAGCCACTGCATTTATGGTAATTAATTTTGACAGCCTTAGAAAACTGACACCATTGGGGTAAAATCATTAACATATCCAAAGTGGAGGCCTGAAGGGAAGAGAGGTTAGGAAAGGGCACCATGGGGCCTGGAGGGCTTTGGAGGCTGAAGTACTGAGTTTTAGCATCTTAAAAAAAAAAACAGCTGGTTTTTGAGTCATGCACATTCTCTCCTCCCAGCCAGGAGCCCCTGTATCTTTAGCCACAATGAGGGTGGCGGTGAAGGGGGGGGAAGGGTGCTACAGGCCAAAGGGCTCCCCGAAGTCGAAGTCGGGCCACCTCTGTGTCTTTTCTACATCCCATGTTGTGTCTGACAGCTGAATTGCCGGGTCCTGGTCACAAATGGCCCAAAGCCTCTGCAATTTAATTGATAGTGGCTATTTGTGTCGATCACTTGAGAAGAAAGGGGCTGTTAATATACTAATCCTGAGAGGTCGAAGTATTAGGGAAGGGAGCACTAAGAACCCCTGGTGTTGGAATGGCCCAGCATTCTGAGGGAAGCCTTTAGCTCTTCAACAGAGGGCATGTCCCAGGAGGGGAGGTATGTGCCTAGGAGTTTAAAATAAATACCACCGCCCTTGAGAAAGAATTCCAGCTTCCATGGGAGATAACCCAACCACCCTTAGATCTACAGCCAGTTTCTGAGTCTTCGTCCTCTTTTTGTTTCTAAATGTGGAGGAAAGTGTTTGCAATCTTTTATTTTGCTAAAATAAAAGAGAGACATGGAGAGGGGCTTGGTTTTGCTGGCCTGAAACCTTTCTTTTTGTTCCAATTTCATTTGATTTTCTGAACACAATAGGTCTAATTAATTTAAAGCCATGGAAATTTGTGCACAGCATCTGATCTCTGATGAGATACACATTGTTACATAATACTTGCATTTTTAAAAGTACAGGATTAATTTTAATGTTAAAGAAATCTGGAAATTCTGTCTTGGATAAAAGTGCAGTTTAAAAATCAGGGGAACTTCTTGGATTACTTAGAACAAAACATCTTTTAAAAAATTTTTTTTTATTAAACTCGAGTGTATCTGCAGGCTGTTTTATTCATGCTCTATTGTCATCTCTAATGCACATAGAAGATACCTTTCCCACAGTGTGATTCAGTACAGGCGCCTAAAAAGATGGTCTCAGATTTCATGTGTCCGGGGTAATTAGCTGAGTTTGAGCGGCTCAGTTAAACCATTGAAAGTCAATAATGCATGAATTTCTGGCAGACTGCCTAGCACTGAGTCCATAAACTTGTATAGGGACTCAAAACATTTTTATTATAGAGAGAATTTTGTGTCTTAAATATGAAATAAGTAGTGTTAGGATTACTTTTGCCTAGAATATAATTTTATGGCAAATTCATATATTAATATGATACAAAAAAAGTCTTGATGTGAGTGCTTTCCAAATTTGCAAAGAAGTCTTCCCTCTTTTTGCATATTTGGTAGCACAGGCTCTTGGGAATCTTGAAATCGAATTCAAGTACCCTGAATAAAAAATGTCAGAATCTAGATCCCACGTGGAGGCCCTCTTAGAATTTGTTTAGGCATCTTAAAAGCATAAGATAAATGTTAATATTGGATAGTATTTAACTTTTTCCCTCTAAAGGTACAGGTTTTTTTTTTTTTTAAGGTCTAATTTTTACATAAAACTTTAATTTTGTCCCTCAGTAAAGATGTTTTTCCTCAGAAATTTTCTCGGTGGACAAAGCAAACACAGGATTGGGCCAGGCAGACTGTCACTTGATTTTGGTTCTGACTTTCTCACTTGGGAGACCTGGGATCACATGCCTTCTTCACATCTGGCTCTTTCCTCCAAAATGGTCAGGATGCTAAACCTCCCCTTCACCTGTCTGATAACCACTTTCAAGATGTGAAAGAGTTTGTTGTTTGAGCCCAGGTATCGTTGCCCTTGCTCTAGACCTTCACTCAGGGCTCTGGGACTGACACATTTCTTTTGGCTTGTGCTCCCCACACCCACTATTCCTGGGAAAATAATCTTGCTGTTCCGGCCACTATGTTGATACCAGTCTCACGTTGATCAGCTTGTTTAATTTTGTGGAAGCTTCTAATTGATGATCTGTAACTGGCAGATTTAGGAGTCCAGTGTCCTTGGCTGAAGATTTTTCCAGTACCACAATTTTGGGGGACAATTTGTTTAGTCCAGCAGCTTTCTGGTGAAAGGCAGCCTGGTTGTGCCCATATTTGTCATGAACGTACATTTGGATGTTTCACACCAGGGTATGAATATTTGTGCCTCATGAATTGGTCAGGAAATGGCTCTTTTAGCCATTTTCTTCAGAGATGGAAAACTGTCAAGATAGGGTATTCTTCTAGAGGCCTTCCACCAGAGGCATATGGAGGAGGCCTTTGGGTCCTGACAAAGAAGTCACCTCCTTTTCCTCAGAGCTTTGATGAGGACTTTTTTTTTTAAAAAAAGATTTTATTTATTTATTCATGAGAGACACAGACTGAGAGAGAGGCAGAGGCACAGGCAGAGGGAGAAGCAGGCTCCATGCAGGGAGCCCGATGTGGGACTCGATCCCAGGACTCCAGGATCATGCCCTGGGCCGAAGGCAGATGCTAAACTGCTGAGCCACCCAGGGATCCTATCAACAATCTTTGACAGTTCAGAACTCCATACTTTCACTTGCTGATTGGGCGGCTACATACTACACACATTTAATTTGCCTTGTGCTGTTTTTTCTTCTTCAAAAGTGCATTTTAAAATAATACTTGTTTTAAAACTCATCAAAAATTTAAAAAAATTAAAATACCAACTAAATCCTTTGGGAGTGTAGCAAGGTAGCAACAAAATTATTCTTTGCAGAAAAGATGGCATTAAATGTAGTAGGCACCAATATATATGGTTGTACTTTGTCAGCTTTTTTGTCAGACCAGTCTTTCAGGCCAAATGCTTTTCCCATTTCTGCAGCACCCAAGAGTACAAGACTGTATAAACAGAGAGGACTGTTTACTCTGGCACACAGCCTCTCCTAGCCTTCTGGTCCCTGCAACAGGTCAAGGGGCAAAGGTCCATGGCAGGCCTGCACTGAAGGGTGCTCTTCAATTACTCCATAATAATGGAGGATAAAGCCAAAAGACTGGCTTTCACTTGCTATGAAATCTGCTTACATCTATAAATGGGATATTCTACACAGAAAGTTGATTTTTGGTGGAAAACTCTATTAAGGGTTATTGCATTCTAAAAATCCAAACGAAAGTTACTGAAACAAAAAAGATGGCTAGAGCATGAAAGTGATTCCTGAGTCTATCACAAATGTCCCTGCGCAGGGTTCGCTCCGCTCTCCTGCACAAAAAAAAACACCCTTGATGATTTATGCACCTGAAGACGTATCTTAGCAACGGCTGCTGTGAAGGAAATGTACTGAAAAACTTTCTCCAGGCTTTGTTTGGAGGGAGCGCCAAACCAGAGGTTAAATACATTTTAACACGTTCTCTGAAATGCAACGGACATATCATTGTATTAATTTGAAGGAGGAAAAAAAAAAGGCAATTTGGCTTCCTACTTTTTTTATTTTTTATTATTACTTTAGATTTTATTTATTTATTCATGAGAGAGAGGCAGAGGCACAGGCAGGGAGAAGCAGGCTCTATGCAGGGAGCCTGACATGGGACTCGATCCCAGGTCTCCAGGATCACACCCTGGGCTGAAGGTGGCACTATACCGCTGAGCCACCCGGGCTGCCCCTACTTTTTCTTTTAAAGGTTTTATTTATTTATTCATGAGAGACACAGAGAGAGAGGCAGAGACACAGGCAGAGGGAGAAGCAGGTTCCATGCAGGAAAGGCATCGAGGCAGACGCTCAACCGCTGAGCCACCTAGGCACCTCACTTCCTACTTGATAATACCTTTGTTTACTCTTAAAACACTCTTTTGCTATGTTGCAGTGGGAATTACGAATAAAAATTTTTTTTAAAGATTTTATTTATTTATTCATGAGAGACACACAGAGAGAGAGGCAGAGACACAGGCAGAGGGAGAAGCAGGCTCCATGCAGGGAGCCCGACGTGGGACTCGATCCCAGGACTCCAGGATCACACCCTGGGCCAAAGGCAGACGCTAAACCGCTGCGCCACCCAGGGATCCCACGAATAAAATTTCTGAGTGTGTCTTTGGATTTGGCAGTTAGGATTCTTTATGAGAAGTTGTCTGGGATTTTTAAAATGTAAGAAAAAAGTTCTGTTGGTCATATGTCTCTGCTTGAAAAGGAGAAGGAAAGTAGGTTCTGAAAAATCTATTTTTAATTTTTAATTTTGAATTTATTTTCGATATATGGGAGATTGCAAAGAAATGTATAGGAACATCCCATGCAGTTCTTCCCACCAGCCCCATGTAAAACCCATTTTGACTATTTTTTCCAAAGAAAAGAAAAAAAAGCTAAAGGGTTGAGCTAAAAAATGGGCGGCTTAGGTCTAGCCCAAAGGCACAGTGGAGACCCAGGTGCTGGACCCCCACGTTTGGTTCAGCTTCCTTGTTTCATTCGACGAAAAATGGACGGCTACCGGCAGGGGGCGCGGCAAGGGCATGGGACGGGGACACTCCAGCCACTGTCTCTACTTTTAATGCTTCCTCTTTCCCCCATTTCAAAATTCAAAATGACTGGATTTAGGGTTGGGCCGGGGTGAGGCTTGAATGTGGGTTGTGGGGTTGAGCCACACTTCTTAGGTTTTGTTTTGTCCTATCCTTGCCAGGTCTCTAGCCCTTATCTTTCTAGGAGAGGCCTTCCCCCCCTCTTTCTGAATTAAGGACTTCTCATCTGCATGCAGGTAGTGATAATGGCAAAATCAATTTAAAATCATATACAAAAAAAAAAAAAAAAAAAGACTTAGCCCGTTTTGGGGGAGGATGAAGAAAGATCTATGAAAGTTTAAGGTCACTTATTTCAAACTAAGCACATGGAGTTATGTGAAAGAAGCATGGAACTATTTGGGATTGTACTTTAATCCTGTATTTTTTTCTGGTTGAGGAGAGAGATGAAAGAGAAGAAAGTAAATCCCGGATGCCGAGGGAAAAATGGCAAAGAGGGAATGAGGAGAGGCAGAGGCTTATCCTTAGCTTAGAGGTAAGACTTTCTAGAAGGATTTTGAGATTCAGCTCATCTAATGTCCCACTTGGACAGTAAGTTTCATAGTACCATCTCTTATCACTGCCCTTTGAAATGTTAATTGACTAGCCAGTCATCCTAGCTTTTCAGAATGCTATAGGTATCCTGGTATCCATCTAGTGGAATAGCCACAAGCACTCAAGAGGAGATCCTAACCTAGGTTGCGACAGCAGTTCTGCTCTGTGTTATGACCTTCTGTGTTCAGAGATGCCCCAGCCTGCCTGATAGAGAAGCTTAAGTACACAGTGAAACAGCCCAATATTATGTATAATGGCAAACTGCTTATCAGTGCCCTTATGGAAGTCTTCTATCTTCATGCAGATACAATAAATACTATGGGCCACTCACCAGCTCTGGCTACAGCCCTTCACTCCTTGCCAATGCTCACCACCTGCCTTCCCCCTCAACAACCAGTAAAAGTATTGGCTTCTCCACTATCATTGGGAGAGGCAACTGCAGGGTGTAACCAAGTTTTCTCTATTCTTTGGCTTCCTCTTGGCTACTCTTGACTCTCCAGGCAGCCCCAGGACCATGTTTATTTGTTGAATGGTGAGCTACTTTAGCACTGCCATCATCAACACACGAAGCATCTACCATTCCCAAGCAGACTTCACCTGGGAAGTTGTTAGAAATGCAGAATCATGGGCTCTGCTTCGGGCCTTCTGAATCAGAATCTGTGTATTAGCACAAGCCCCTGGTGATTCTCATGTGCACATTAAAATGTCAGAAGCATCAATGGCCTCCCTGGCTCTCACTCTCTTCTCTTCCAGATTGCCACTTCACCTGCCGGAAACCATACTTAAATCATCTTGAGGCTCAGGGTTCCTTCATAATCTGCTAGTATACTCAAAGAACAGCTCCTCAAACCCCCTTTCCACTCTTCAGCTCCTCATTCCTGTTTTTTTCTCCTCCCATTCCTATCCCCTCTCTCCCTGCCTTAACTTTGCAGAGGTCAGATGACCTTGCTGTGCTAGAATTTGTTTCCTTCTATGCTTCAGTAGGTTTTTGGCCTTCTACCACTCTCTATTCTTTTCTCAGGTCCGGATGCAGTAATATCTTCCTTATTTCTAAGGCACTTCTACTGGCACCTTTTGGGCATTCCTAGTCCCCTCTTCTGGGATCTTGGTGCCTTACTGGTCTTTCACAGAATCATGTGCATTGTTTCCGCTAAGCCCTTCCTTTTTGCATCCAAATGTGCAGAGATCTTTTAAGAAAGTCACAAGATACACACACATTCACATTCACTTGATCCTACTCCTGGTTTGTGTTCTATTTCTCCTGTTTCAGAATCAGATTTTTCCGACAAACTGTATAGAACAGTGGTTTATAATTTGGGCAGTTTTGACCCTCCCCCCTACCCTTCTGGGGACATTTGGCGATGTCTGGAAACATGTTTGGTTGTTGCGACTGGTGGAGATGCTACTGGCATCTAGAAGTGGGTAGAGACCGAGGACACTAATAAACATGCTAAAATGCACAGGACAGCCCCGCACAACGAAGAATGATCTGACTAGGCAGGCCATCTTGGATTGCCTTTGGCTTTCTTGGACATCACACTGAAAATCCTATGCCTCAGGAAACCACTCAGTCCTGGCCGTACTGAGATGCTTGGTCACCTTATATCTGGTCCCCAATGTCAAAAGTGCCAAAGTTAAGAAGCCCTGCTCTAGAACAAGGGGATCCGTTAACTTTACTTTTTTTTTCTCACCAACTCCCTTCTTTCAACCTGACATTTAGTTTGTGTTCTTTCCTATGAAAACAGTTTTCTTGACACCAATGGTCACCTTCTCATCAAGAAACACAATGGCCTTTTTCCCTCCTCCCTCAACCTTTTTGATCCCTTTCAAACATTTTTGGAGCCTTTTTTTCTCATACTCTTACTTCTCTCCCCCCATTATTGGGTCTTCTCTCTTTTGTGGGTCCTTATTTTCCACTATCTATTGACTGTAGATAGCCCCATAGTCCAGTGTTTCTTGGCTCTCTTCCTATTTCTTCTACTGAGGAATTTATGCCACTCCTTAGCTTCACATCTCCTCTGTATTAGTTGATTCCCAGATCCCTTTCCTGAGCCTTAGTCTTTATTTCTTTCTTTTTAAATATTTTATTTATTTATTCATGAGAGACCAGAGAGAGAGAGAGAGGCAGAGATACAGGCAGAGGGAGAAGCAGGCTCCATGCAGGGAGCCCAATGCAGGACTTGATCCCGAGTCTCCAGGATCACGCCCTGGGGTGAAGGCAGGGCCAAACCGCTGAGCCACCTGGGCTGCCCCCTAGTCTTTCATTTCCAAGTAATTGAATGGTTCTCTTGGCTGTTCAGCAGGATCTAAAACTCCTAACATGAGTAGTAGCAGGTTAAGAACACTTATTTATAAGATGATAGCAAGAAGCAAAGACAATACAGTTAGCTTATACTTCCAGTCTGTCTTCCATTTTGGTCTGATAGAACATATAAACTCTATCCAAACAGTAACTCTATTCATGCTTTTATATACCTTGTGATTTCCTCCTTCCATGGTTTTGCTCCATGTCTTAATGCTTTTGGAAAACATTACTGCCCTTTCTTCAAATCTTCCTAATCATTCCAATCAGGAAAATGTGGAATGATGGAAATACTGGGTTAGGAGTCAGAAGACCTATTTCTGTCTCCCTACTTTCTGACCTTGGGACAATTACTTGAGCTTTCTTTGGCTTTCTATATTTTAAGTAAAGAAGAATCCCATCCCTGGCTGCTTTGGATAGCTCATATGAAAAAAAATGCCTTGAAAATGTGAATTACCATATAAGCATTGTCCAACCTGAAGTCTGATAGTACTGTGTGCCTTTCATCTGGAAACTTGCATGTAAAGTAGTGACAAATTCTATAAACTTCTTAGAAAGTAGGGACCCGAATGTAAACCTTTTTCTTCTATGCTTTCTGTCATTGTTCATGTCATGTTATCAGATTCTGAGGAAAAACTGATGAAAAAAAAAAGCAATTCCATGTGCTATTCAGTTTTTATTCTTGACTCACTAATTCCAAAGAGTTTCTACAACAAATGTATCATTTTTCCTTTTTTTTTTTTAACCTCCGATTAGGTGATGTCTTTCCAGTGCAAATGAATCCAATAGCTCAGTCTCAGTTTATACCTTTGGCTGAAGTTCTTTGCTGTGCTGTATCTGATATGAATGCTGCTCAGATTGTGGTGACACAGGAATCGATATTGGAGCACTTGATGAAACACTACCCAGGTAGCGTGACAAGTTTTATTAGTTCATTTCATGTGTTTGCTTTCTCTTTATAAATCATCTTAAATATGTAAATAAACTGGGCAATAACCACTTTTTTTCTTCTGTTGTCGAACCTTGTATTAGAGCCCTGCTAGGAAAAGGCCTGCATCAACAATTTGAGAAGGGCATTCTTTTTTAAGATTTTATTTATTTATTCATGAGACACACATACACACACACACAGACAGAGAGAGACAGAGAGACAGAGAGAGGCAGAGACCCAGGCAGAGGGAGAAGCAGGCTCCATGCAGGGAGCCTGATGTGGGACTCGATCCTGGGACTCCAGGATCACGCCCTGGGCTGAAGGTGGCGCTAAACCACTGAGCCACCCGGGCTGCCCAAGAAGGGCATTTTTCTTTTACTTTCCAGATGAGCTTTTTAGAAACCAGTTCTTATGGCAATAGACAAATTGTACTGTAGAAAGGAGTACAAAGCAAAAAAAAGGAAAAGTTTATCTTCTCCCCCACCTCCATCCCTTTCTTCCATTGCCACTTCCCAGAGGTGATAGCGCCTGTTTTTTGTTTTTTGTTTTAAGATTTTATTTATTCATGAGAGACACACAGAGAGAGAGAGGCAGAGACACAGGCAGAGGAAGAAGCAGGCTCCATACAGGGAGCCTGACGTGGGACTCGATCCTGGGTCTCCAGGATCACACCCTGGGCTGAAGGCTGCACTAAACTAATGAGCTACCCAGGGATCCCCGACAGCTCCTATTGTTTATCATTTACTGTGTATATGTTCATAAATTGTATTTGAGTATATGTATTCTTTTAATAATATAAATTGAATCATTTTTTTAAAAGATTTTATTTATTCATGAGAGAGAGAGAGAGAGAGAGAGAGAGGCAGAGACACAGGCAGAGGGAGAAGCAGGCTCCATGCAGGGAGCCTGACTTGGGACCTGATCCCGGGTCTCCAGGATCACACCCTGGGCCGAAGGCAGACGCTAAACCACTGGGCCACCGGGCTGCCTTGGATCATTCTTTACAGTCGGTCTGCGCCTTGCCTAAGTTAAAAAAATATTTTGGAGGGGTGCCTGGGTGCCTCAGTCAGTTGAATGCCTTACTGTTGATTTTGGCTCAGATCATGATCTCAGGGTCGTAAAACTGAGCCCTGAGTGGAGCCGTACAGCATGCTCCAAGTTCAGTGAGTAGTCCGCTTGAGATTCTCTCTCTCCTGCCCTGCCCTGCCCTACCCCCCATGTGTACATGCTCTCTCAAATAAATCTTTAAAAAAAAAAGTTTTGGAGATCTTCCTGTATTTTTTAAAGATTTTATTTATTTAGTTAGTTAGTTAGTAAAGATTTTATTTATTCACGAGAGACACACACAGAGAGGCAGAGACACAGGCAGAGGGAGAAGCAGGCTCCATGCAGGGAGCCCCACGTGGGACTCGATCCTGGGTCTCCAGGTCCACACCCTGGGCTGAAGCCGGTGCTAAACCCCTAGCCACTTGGGCTGCCCAGATTTTATATATTCATGAGAGATACAGAGAGGCAGAGACACAGGCAGAGGGAGAAGCAGGCTCCCTGAGGGAAGCCTGATATAAGACTCTATCCTAGGACTGGGGTCACAACCCAAGCCAAAGGCAGATGCTCAACCAGTGAGCCACCCAGGCGACCCTTTCTATATTATTATATATCGATTTATTTCATTCTTTTCACACCTGCATGATATCCCAATGCATGGATGTATAATAGTATTTTTAATTTTTCCCATTATAAAATGAATATGCTTATTGTAGAAAAATCAAGAAAATATAGAAAAGTAACCACTTACAGTACCACCACCCAAAGAAAATCAATGTTAATATATTCATGTATTTTCTTCCAGTGTTATACAAACATGTTTCACAGTATAAATACAATTTTGAACCCTGCTAGTTAGAAAATGGAATTTCTTTTAAAATCGTTAACTTCCTACTTTGAGAAACTATCATAATACAGATATTAGGTAGTTTGCCTTCAACCTGGCACAGACTGGTTTCCATTTTCTCTTTAGATTCTTACTAAGATTTGAGCAATGAAGCTGCAGTTTTCAAAAATTCCCATGTTTGCTTCCAAGAAATCAAAATTTAAATTCATGATGGGGTTGTAGAACTTGTTTGTATTCAAGTGAACTCAGATTTTTTTCTCTACTTAACCATTAATTTACTACTATCTATTTGTGTAGACCAATACTCAATTAAATTGTGACTATGATGCTTCTTTGGCATTTTACTTACATATATTAATTGGGTTACAGTTAGCTCTGGTTTCATCAAGCAAATGTGTGGTCATTTCTGAGTTACTGATTTCACTCATCAAAGTGTTTTTTTTTTTTAATTCAAAATCTATCGGTGCAATAAAATGCTTTTTTGTTTTAGGCATTGCAATCCCATCTCAAGATGTTCTGTATACCACCCTGGGAACTCTGATTAAAGAAAGGAAAATTTATCACACTGGAGAGGGATACTTCATAGTCACTCCTCAGACTTACTTCATCACAAATACAACCCCCCAAGACAGTAAGAGAGACCAATCAGATGAAAGCCACCCAATGCCAACTCGCATTACATATCTGGTGAGCATGGCGAGCTGTACGGAGTTAGCGGAAAACGCTGCCCACATTTCCCATTGCCAGTCTTGCCGGTGTTTCCCTGATCCGTGCCCTCAGAATGTAGAGACACCCGCTGGTGCAGAAGTGGCTATGAAAAGCCAGAAAGATCTTCAGGAATCCAAATCTTTGGTTCAGAATCGAGCAGTTTCAGTGTCTGAGCATCATATCTGTGAAAGCGCCAAACCATTACCATACGCAAAAGACAGAGAGAAAGGCAAGAAGTTTGGCTTTAGCCTCTTGTGGCGTAGTATATCCAGGAAGGAGAAGTCCAGAACAGAGCACAGCACTTTCTCTGCCCAGTTCCCACCAGAAGAATGGCCTGTTCGAGATGAAGATAACTTGGACAATATCCCTCGAGACATTGAACATGAGATTATCAAACGAATTAATCCCATTCTGACCGTTGACAACTTAATCAAACATACAGTCTTAATGCAAAAATACGAAAAACAGAAACAATATAATAGCCAGGGCACTTCCACTGATATGCTGACTATTAAGCATAAATATACTTCAAAAGAGGGAGTTAGGAAAAGGCGGGGCCAGTCTGCAAAGTCTCGGAGGCGGCGAGGCCATTCTCAGAGGGAGAGACACAAAGTCAGGAGTCAGGGAAGTGAGCCTCAGCCCGGAAGCCTCAGACTGCAGAAGCATCCCAAGCTCCCTGCCACACAGCCCACCCCCAGGATTAAGAGCCCAAATGAAGCAGTAGTTGAGAAACCACTTGAGAAACCACTATCAGTGCTGGGTTCCCACTTGATTTACAAGAAGCGAATTAGTAATCCTTTCCAGGGTTTGCCTCACCGAGGGACCCCAATAACCAAAGGGCACAACATCCAGAAAACCAGTGACCTAAAAGCCGGTCAGACTGGACCAAAGGGAAAGCCTTTCCAAAGGTCAGGGTCTCCGGATTCCTTAATCTTTGAGAGTGAAGCCAAACAACCACATGCTGAGCCATGTAAAGATAAACCGGTGGTGGAATCCATTTATATGAGTGACTCTACTGTCAAACCTACCAGTGATGACTTAAGAGATCCCCTCTTAAATTACTGTCAATGTAGTGTTTTGCAAGATGGTAAATGTTCCTTTAGGAAAAGCATGATGAGATATGATGTATGTGGTGGAAAAAACGAGGTAATCCCTGAGGTCTTGAGGAAAAGTTATTCTCACTTTGACGCCTTAGGGGAGGCAAAAGAAACACAGCATGTCCTGTTATCACAAGGCTCCCCCTCCGTAGACCATGCATCCTCTGCTTGTAGACTAGTTGATAAAACAATACACCAGTTCCAAAATCTTGGTCTTTTGGATTACCCAGTTGGTACGAACTATTTGAGACAACCTGAGAGACAAGACGGAGACTTAGAAGACAAATCAGTGAGAAAGGCACTTGTCCAGGAAGCAGAGACTATAAGTCTAGAAAACGAAGGGCTTTCTGATGATAATGAGGCTTTGTATCAGAATGAATTGGAAGATGATGATGGTGCCTGTAGTTCATTGTATCTAGATGAGGAAGACTTTTCTGGGAATGAGGACTTATGTCAAATGCTGCCTGGCCACATTCAGTATTCCTTTACGGGGAGAAGCAACTGGAATCATTTGGGAAAACAAAAAGTGACCAAAAGATCTGTGACTGAGTACAACAGCAAAATACACAGGTCTGAGCTGCAGGTGCTGAAAGGAAATGAGTGTTATAGACCCTCTGGGTTTTTCACTAACCCAGGTGAAAGCCAAACACCTAATCTCTTGGCTGGAAGCAGTGGCCTCAGTTTGGGGACTCAGTCCAGTTTTAACTATGAGGAAGAACCTAGCTTCGTGACCTCTTGCCAAACTGAGGGAAGTACATTTGATTACTATAGCACAAAGAAAGCCAATTCGGAGACTGAAACCCTACAAGACTCTATTGGTGACACTGCAAAGAAACCGGCTAGCTGGAGTCCGAGCGCTCAGAGTCAGGGAATGAGAAGGCAGTTCACAGAAAAGGTAGTTTTCACCACTTCCCATATGCCAGTGTTGGCTCAGGATATCCAACGTGAACACAGCCATTTGGAAGGAGCAGAAAATCATAGCATGGCAGGAGACAGTGGCATAGATTCTCCACGGTGAGTATGTGGACAAGTGTTTGATGGACCAGTGTTCCTCAGGAGTTATTAAAATCAAGGATGTATTGAATTATCTAGTGGGAGACTCCTGAATAAACTTTTTATAGTGATATACCAGCCTTTACTGAATAAATTGTATACAATTACAATGAAATATCTTATATAATAGGATAGAGTTCATTATGTTAACCAAAATTTACTACTTCTAAATCTTGAATTATTATTTTTAAGATTTTATTTATTTATTCATGAGACACACAGAGAGAGGCAGAGGCTCCATGCAGGGAGCCTGACATGGGACTCGATCCCGGGACTCCAGGATCACGCCCTGGGCTGAAGGCAGCGGTAAACTGCTGAGCCACCCGGGCTGCCCTAAATCTTGAATTATTTCTAAAAAACAGGAATGAGCTGCTATAAATGAAGTGCTTTCTGAACTGAAGGTTGGAAGTTTTCACTTATATTTTTGGTTCTACACAGGTCGAGAAAGAGATGCATCTACTTTCCACCAATATTATCCATGCTAATTTGTTTAAATAACATTGTTTAGATTATGAAAGTAGTATAATCATAAGAGAATGTTTGAGAAGTCCTGAAAAGTGGTTTTTAAAAAAGATTTGAGAGAGAGAGAGCACGCCAGTGGACAGGGGCAGGGGCAGAGGGAGAGGAAGAGAAATCCTCAAGCAGACTCCCGGCCGAGTTTGGAGCCTGACATGGCGCTTGATCCCAGGAGTCTGAGATCATGATCTGAGCCAGAGTCAAGAGTTGGATGCTTAACTAACTGAGCCACCCAAGCACCCCAGTACTGAACACCTATAATTACTCTACTGTTTAGATATTTTTTAAAAATCCTTTTATATTTTTATCTTTATAACACTTTTATATGTGGTATATTTATAACTCTTGAGTCTGAATATATTGATCCATTTATTTTGTTTAAATGTTTTACCTATACTGTAGTTCTTATTTTGCATGGTGCTTTTTTCAAATGATAGTACATTGTGAACATTCTTCTCATATTCTTAGTTTTCAAAAAGTTCATCTTAGGGGCACCTGGGTGGGTTGGTGGTTGAGCATCTGCCTTCTGCTCAGGTCATGATCCCTGGGGTCCTAGGAGCAAGTCCTGCATCATGCTCTCTTTAGGGAGCCTGCTTCTCCCCCTGCCTCTGGCTCTGGCTCTCTTGTGTCTTTCATGAATAAATAAATAAAATCTTTTTTAAAAAGCTCATCTTAAAATTTGGCATATATCTTTACTAGTTTTTTATTACATAAACTTGTGTGCTTCATTTTGAAGTAAAGTAATACAGAAATGTAAAAGATAGGGGTGCCTACGTGGCTAAGTCAGTAAAACATCTGTCTTCAGCTCACGCCATGGTCTCAGGGTTCCTGAATTGAGTCCCATGTCAGGCTCCCAGCTCAGCAGGGAATCTGCTTCTCCCTCTCCCTTTGCCACCCCACAGCCCGCTTGTGTGCTCTCTCTCTCAAATATTTTTTAAAAAAGGAAATATAAAAAAGTAAAAATGGAGACACCTGGATGGCTCAGTCAGTTGAGTGTCCAACTCTTTGATTTTGGCTCACGTCATGATCTCAGGGTCATGGGATCAAGCCCTGTGTTGGGCTCCATGCTCAGTGGGGAATCTGCTTGAGATTCTTCCTCTCCCTCTGCTTCTCCCTCAGCTAGCACATGTGCTTTCTCTCTCTAAAATAAATAAATAGGACAGCCTGGGTGGCTCAGCAGTTTAGTGCCGCCTTCAGCCAAGGGCCTGATCCTGGAGTTGCAGGATCGAGTCCCACGTCGGGCTTCCTGCATGGAACCTGCTTCTCCCTCTGCTTGTGTCTCTGCCTCTGTGTGTGTGTGTGTGTGTGTGATGAATAAATAAAATTTTTAAAAAATAAAACTAAAAAAGTAAGTTAATCTTTAAAAATAAATAAATAGGGATGCTTGGATGGCTCAGCAGTTGAGCATCTGCCTTCGGCTCAGGTCATGATCCCGGAGTCCCGGGATGGAGTCCTGCTTGGGCTCCCTGCATGGAGCCTGCTTCTCCCTCTGCCTCTGTCTCTGCCTCTCTGTCTCTCACGAATAAATAAAATCGTTAAATAAATAAATAGTAAAATTTGAGGTCTCCATTCCCCAACTTTTGCCATTGCCTTTCTGTTGAAGTGACCTACACGTTTTTAATAGTTTGGCTTATGTTCTTTCAGACATCTGTGTGTTTATAAATAGAATTATTTATTTTTTATTTTTTTAAAAGATTTTATTTATTTATTCATGATAGTCACATAGAGAGAGACATTTCTTTTTTCACCTAATTTACCATGGATATCTTGCAATCAATACATATAGATCCAGCTCATTCTTTTTCATGTCTGAGAATTCCATTATGTGGAATTTATATAACTATTATTTTCCTTCCTTTGACATTTAGATTCCCAATTTTTGCTGTAATAAATCAATCTGCAGTGGATTGCTTTTTACATGTAAATGCTTGCAAGGTATTTCTGACTATATCTTTGGCTAAATTCCTGGAGGTCTGCATTTTTATTTTTTATTTATTTATTATTATTATATTTAATATTTATTTATTTATTTATTTATTTATTTATTTATTTATTTATTTATAGAGAGAGAGAGAGAGAGAGAGGCAGAGACACAGGCAGAGGGAGAAGCGGGTTCCATGCAGGGAGCCCGACGCGGGACTCGATCCTAGGTCTCCAGGATCACACCCCGGGCTGCAGGTGGTGCTAAACTGCTGCGCCACCAGGGCTGCCCGGGGTCTGCATTTTTAAAACATAATCTTCACTTTTTTAGACAACAGATCTTTTCTGCTTGAAACAATTGTTTAATTTATATCAAGTCTTTAAAGTATCAAAAAATGGGGCGCCTAAATGGCTTAGTCGTTGAGCGTCTGCCTTCAGCACAGGTCATGATCTCAGGGTCCTGGGATCAAGCCCCACATAGGGCTTCCTGCCCAGTGGGGAGCCTGCTTCTTCTTCTCCCTCTGCCTGCCGTTCCCCCTGCTTGTGCACTCTTTCTCGTCAAATAAATAAAATCTGGGTTTAGAAAAAAAATAAAGTATCAAAACATAATGTCCGCAAAGTAAGCAATGGTAGTGTTAGCCAACAAGCCATGAGTTCCCTCTCTCTCTCTGGCAAAAGCAGGAACAACAACAACAAAAAATCAAACCTAAAACAGTTAAGGGATATTACTCCTTGACATGCAGCTGAGAATTTAAATTTGTGAAATCTTGAGAAATTTAATTTCTTAAAAGTTGTTTATAATATAGTTCTCTTGAAAGACTTGTAAGTATAAGCATTAAAGATATGTAGAAGAAAAGGGAGGGAAGATAGCATTTGAACATAAACTATATGCCCTGTTACAAGAATTACAGGAATAGAGATGAATAAGATGTTGTTGCTACCTACAGAAAGCTTACACTTTACTTAAGTAGACCAACAACAAACAATAAAACAGACAAGTTGGTCTTAAGTAGACCAACAAACAGACAAATTGAACTCAAGTACAAAGCAGAGGGGGATTTGGCTGGCTCAGTTGATAGGGCACATGACTGTTGATCTTGGGGTTGTGAGTTGGAGCCCCACATTGGGGGTAAAGAAAAGAAAAAAAAAGACAAAGCAGAAACTCTGCATAACTGCCAGAGATGTGGAATTAGAGTGATGAGATGTTTAAGGGAACACTTCAATTGGAGGACACATTTTTGAGGCATATCCATGTAATGAGCATGTAATAGAGAGAATAGGTGGGAAATGGGGAATGTCGAAAGCAAAATGACCAAACAAGTAATTTGATTTGGCTGAAGCAAAGCAGATGTGTTTAGATAAAGGACTAACCTAACCTATAGCTAGTTCCTTGGAAAAGAACATTGTCAATGTGAAAAATATTATAGTTGGCTTTTCTCTTTCATATGACTTCTCAAAGAAGAAACAAATTACACTTGAGTTGTATAGAAGAGGTTTTCAGGGACAATATTCTTTTTCTTTTCTTCTTTTTAAAAGTTTGTTTAAGTAATCTCTACACCCAACTGAGGCTTGAACTCACAATCCTGAGATCAACAGTTGCAGGCTCTTCCCATGGAGCCAGCTAGGCACCCTGGGAGCTTATTGTTTTTGACTAGAATATAAAGGATATTGGATCTGAGAAAAGATGTTCTGAAAATACGAACTTCTTGGAAAGTAGCGGTCAAATAACTGAGGTGCTATCGTGAAGCCTTTAAAATGTAAGGAGCACCTTAGATTTTTAAAGGTTAACTTACAGGATAAGTGCACCTTAGTGTTAGTAAATGTTATGCTGCTTCAAAGTAATAAATGAAGGCATAATGCTTTGATTAGAAATTCAGGCCCTTTTGGAAGGTAATAATTCTGTTATTTTTAATATCTTAGGACACAGAGTCTGGCATCTAATAATTCAGTCATTTTGGATGGACTAAAAAGAAGACAGAGTTTTCTGCAGAACTTTGAAGGCACGAAGAATGGTCAAACACTCACATCCAATTCCTTACTACAACTAACTCCAGTCATAAATGTCTAATTCTTATTTTTTCTTTTGGAAACCTTTTGATAAGAACATACAGCATTAATATAGAATATTTTAATTAGCTGAGTATAGAAGAATTCTCTAAAGCCAAGCATAGGTGCTGTTAATCTCATTACATATTTTGTTCTAGTTGCTGGCTTTTTTCCCTTTTTGATGTTTTAAAGCTTTTTTTAAAGCTTATTGTACTATGAAGTTTATTGGGAATATATTGATTTTTCACAATTAAAAAACCCCATAAAGTCCGTGGTCCTTTTCCAATTAAATGTAATTAAATCAAATTACCAGACATTCATTAGTTTCTCAAATACATAGGGTGCTGTTAGTGAATTTCTCTACCCACATTAAGTTTTTAAGGATCTCGCTAGAGTTCAGCACAGAAATCCAGAAATAGTGTGTTAGGGTTGTCTAGATGCTTTGTTTACAACTAAAGTCTTTTATTATTCTCAGAAAGAATTTATATAGATGTACTGGGTACTTTGCAATAAGAGTTTTTTCTATCCAGTCATTGCTGCCAAGATCTTCTCTGCAACTACCTTGAATATGAACAGATGGCCCCAAATTGTACTGACTGTCAATGTACAAAATACCTGTGGCAGCATCTGGGTCTACTATTTTTCTGGTTCTTCTCACATTTGAGGCACTCTCTATAGCATGGCGGTGGGAAGTCAGGATGTTCTCAGATGGTGGAGATAGGAAGTAGAATGGTTGTAGAATGGTTTGTGAGTAAAAGGAGGTTCTGAATTAAAGACTCGGAGAAAAGATGGAAGATGGATAGTTCATTTACATTTGTTTCCACTAAGACTTAAATAACTTTGTTGGAATTTTTTCTGGCTGGCCTTTTCAGACCAAATAGTGGAAATGGTCGATTCTCTTGGGTTTGGGGAACATGGAGCAGTCAAGACTGGCTTCAGCATATTGGATAGATGCTAATGCTGACTTATGGTTGAGGGGATGTTTCTTCTAAGGCGTTTCTAAGGATTGTTAAGGCCTTAGATCTCAAGCATGATTAAATAATTGGAGAGTGCCTCTTTTAATTCTCACTGTCCTGATAACAGTGAAGGTAAGATGAAGCTCAGCACCATGGAGACTGTCTCCTGGTACAGGTGGTGGTGGCGGTGGTGTAGTGCAGTGGAGGGGAGATGAGATACGTTGCTGTGTTTTGCAGCGGTTGGCCCACTTGCTCCTAACTGTTGGCTTTTAGTGGCTCTGAACAACCTACCATGGCTTTCGAAGAAAATCAGCTGTGGTCCCAAGGACATTTGAAACTTGGGCAAAGTACCAAGAAAAGGCTTATGGGGGAGGCATTGTTTTGGGGGGTCTTATAAGCTTGGAATCATTATCTGCGAATGAAAGAAGATTTCAGCTTACTTAAAGAACTTTCCATTAGTCAAAACCATCTGTAGATGAAACAAACACTTTTATAAAAGAATGAATTTCTCATTCTTTAGGGCATTCAAGCAGAGGCTTGGTAATCCTTTGATTGGTATGCTGCAGAGGTATTTCCAGTGCTTATCAGGATTGCTGAACTAGATGATTTTGAAGATTCCTTCCAACTGTAAGGTTTTGTGCTTATAAAATATGGTGAGGGTTATATGTCAAATGTGTCTCAAGGAAAAAAGAAAAAGACTAAGGATCCTGCAAAATACTAAGCACATGCGAGATTCCTGAGTTCTTTTAGTTCTCCATTTTTCTACACCTATCCCTGTCAATCCATGGGAAAAAAGAGCAACAACAACTCTGTCCTATCTTTGATTTTTTTTTTTTAATTTTTTTTTCTATTTTTTTTTTTTTCTATCTTTGATTTTGAAGTTGGACAAATTTCTTAATAGACTGGAGGGATCCAAAGTCTTTTGTGGCTCTAGTCATATGTAGAGACCAATGAAATCCATCTAATTTTGCCACTAGATGCATTATGACACTTTCTGAATGTATTAAAATGAAGATTATTGGGATCCCTGGGTGGCTCAGCAGTTTGGCGCCTGCCTTCGGCCCAGGGCGCAATCCTGGAGTCCCAGGATCGAGTCCCACATCAGGCTCCCTGCATGGAGCCTGCTTCTCCCTCTGCCTGTGTGTCCGCCTCCGCCTCTCTCTGTACGCTCATGAATAAATAAAATCTTTAAAAAAATAATAAAATAAAATGAAGATTATGAAACCAGTAAAACTTTCCTTCTACAAAATACAACATATGACTACAGATGTTAAAGATGGGTATATGTGTTAGTTGTTTGGGAGATTATTCTCTAAAAAGGTGACTTGCATTTTCCCCCCAATATTAATTTGTGCATGATAACATTAGTTCTTGATTTCTCTTCCCCATTGTGGTCTATTCTCTAAGGAGAAAACTGTTCTCTTGAGGCAGCATGATGACCTGATCTTAGGAGTCAGACAAGTTTAAATCCCAATTACAATCCTTGGGAGCTGTGTGAAAAAGTTTTCAAACTTCTGTGATTCAGTTTTCTCATCTGTAAAAGGGAGATAGTAATGATATATCTACCTTACAGAACTGTTGTAAGATCTGAGGCTGGGGATCCCTGGGTGGCGCAGAGGTTTGGCGCCTGCCTTTGGCCCAGGGTGTGATCCTGGAGACCCGGGATCGAATCCCACATCAGGCTCCTGGTGCATGGAGCCTGCTTCTCCCTCCGCCTGTGTCTCTGCCTCTCTCTCTCTGTGACTATCATAAATAAATAAAAATTAAAAAATTAAGATCTGAGGCTGATCTATTCAAAGTGCCCAATGTAGGAGGCACCTGATATTATAAATTTGTGTGTATATTTTTATTTATATATTCACAAAACTTGTCAGGTGAATACATCACCTACTATGCAGGTCCTCTGTTTTTGCTAGGTTGTCTGGAATTCCTCTATTTAGAGATTCAGTCCTTTAGGTTAAGATTATAAGAAGTTAAAAAAAAAGATTATAAGAAGTTTCATCAATTCAAACCCAGATTTGCCTGGGAAGGTATTATGCCTTGGCTAACAAGTTTTCAGTTAACATCTGATGCTATAATAGGAATAAAATATGTAAAGTGTGGGCTTATTTTAGACATTTCATATATTCTGAGATCACCCTCTCTTATCTGGAATCTCAGACCCATAGGAATCCTTAGAGAGTAGCTGGCTTCTGCGAGGTATTTTCTAGATTTCGAAAATCCTAATAGAAACTGTTTATTCCCTTTGCTTATTAACTCCTTGCTAATTACAACAAGTTTCTTTGGCAGTGGTTGAAATGATACCAGCTCAATAATATACACAATCACAGGCTGGTGTGACATTGCTAAACTAAATTTCTATCTTATGTATAGATTAGGAGAATGATTATGATTCTATTACTAAATGCAGTTTAGCAGACAAAGATTTCAAAATGTCAGATCTGGGGTACCTGGGTGGCTCAGTTGTTTAAGCCTCTGCCTTTGGCTCAGGTCATGATCTTAGGGTCCTGGGATCGAGCCCCACATTGGGCTCCTTGCTTGGTGGAGAGCATACTTCTCCCTCTCCTGCTCCCCCTGCTTGTGCTCTGTCTCTCTTTCAAATAAATAAAATCTTAAAAAAAAAAAAAGTCAGATCTGGGCAGCCCCCGTGGCGCAGCGGTTTAGTGCCACCTGCAGCCTGGGGTGTGATCCTGGAGACCAGGAGTCAAGTCCCACGTCAGGCTTCCTGTATGGAGCCTGCTTCTCCCTCTGCCTGTGTCTCTGCCTCTCTATGAATAAATAAAATCTTAAAAAAAAAAAATGTCAGGGCAGCCCCGGTGGCGCAACAGGTTTAGCCGCAGCCTGCAGCCCGGGGTGTGATCCTGGAGACCCGGGATAGAGTCCCACATCGGGCTCCTTGCATGGAGCCTGCTTCTCCCTCTGCCTGTGTTTCTGCCTCTCTCTGTGTCTTTCATGAATAAATAAAATCTTAAAAAGTCAGATCTAAAAAAAAAAAAAAAAGTCAGATCTATGAGGAAAAAAACAATGCAGAGAACAGTAGTTTTGAAAATTGGGGACCACTACATTTTGAGAACCCCTTCTACTGTGAAGGCTTTTGGGGAATGGGGAAGAGACTACTGCCAAAATGAGGAAGAGAGACTCAAGAATCACAAGAATCATGAAACAAGAATGGGGAGTATCCAAAACAAACTCATGACTACTTTGCTGGCCTCTACAAATCCTCTTTTGAAACCTTAGAAACATGGGCCTCTGTAGCAGCTTCCATTTCTTGGGTCATAGTGCCCTCGTCTGGGTTGCTGATGTCACTACTCTTCCAGCACTTGACTCAAAACATTTACAAAGTAATTGGCTAGAGAAACTGTATGATCTCTTTCCAAAGGTTAAAGTTAAAAAGCTTTTTTCCAGAGGCTCTAGGCGAGCTCAGTTGGTGGAGTGGGGGACTCTTTAATCTTGAGGTTGTGAGTACAAGCCCCACATTGGGTGGAGAAATTACTTAAAAATCTTAAAAAAAGCTTTTCCAAGTTTGAATTAGGAGCTACACATATACATAAATTTACATGTGCTAAATGTGTTCAAAGATGTTTTCTTCAAGGCTTTCAAAAACTGTCAAAACCCTGAGCTAAAGGTAGAAACGTAAGCAGCTCTGTATATCATCTTTGCAGTATTGCTATTTCAGCTGATCCTCCCAATTCCCCTGCACTATCAGCGAGGAAGGCATGTTTGTCTCCATATTACTAACAAAAAAGACCAGGTTTTAGAGTTGAGTTGGCCGAGTCATGTAGCTAACAATGGCAGAAACATCCCTCCTGTTCCTTCTTTCATTTTCTCCTTACTTCTTAGTACTCTAAAACACTCTTTTTTTTTTTTTTTTTTAGGATTTTATTTATTCCTGAGAGACAGAGAGAGGGGCAGAGACCCAGGCAGAGGGAGAAGCAGACTCCTTGCAGGGAGCCCGACATGGGACTCGATTCTGGGTCCCCAGGATCACGCCCTGGGCTGAAGGCGGCGCTAAACCGCTGAGCCCTAAAACACTCATTCAATCCTCCAGTATTCTTTAATCAACTATAATTGCTCCTTAAACTATTTCCATCTTATAACACTTTTAAATGATAGTTTGATTCCTTTTGTCATGTAAGATTGACCTGCAAAAAAAAAAAAATTGACCTGCAGATGCAAAAGGACTTCTTAAACCTTCTACCTTCTTAAACCTTCTAACCTTCTTAAACCTTTTTTTTTAACTATAGAGTTAAAAAAAAAATCTAGCCCTGTACCTTTGAGAATGACCAGAGAGGGGTAAGTGTATAGTTCTATTATTTTCATATCTTAAGGTCAAGGAGTTAAAGGAGCTGAAGCCAAAGGCAAGAGATATCTTTACAGATTCATGGAAAAGCAGTAGATGAAGCACCCCAACTCTTATATTTTAAGATATAAATTATATCAGTGACTCTGGTAAGATTTTTTGGAAAATGGTATGCCTAGGTGGCTCAGTGGTTGAGATCTCCTTTTGGCTCAGGGCGTGATCCTGGAGTCCCGGGATCGAGTCCCACATGGGGCTCCCTGCAAGGAGCCTGCTTCTCTGCCTCTCCATGTTTCATGAATAAACAAACTCTTTGAAAAAGATATTTTGGAAAATAAAGATTCTAATAAGATTATATTTTGAATTACTTGTACATTTAAATTATACTCCTCCATGTTCTCTCCAATACATTTTATCATCAGATACAAATCTCTTTGAGAGTTAGAATAAGAGAAAAATATTCTCCATTCCTTATCATTCCCAAGTTTTCCAGTTGATATCCATGGAGAGAACATAGTTACCCAAATTTGGTAGTACTCAGATTTTTTTTTTCCAGCTAAGCCACAACTTGAAGTTTCTTATGACTTGGTTTCAGGCAGACAGAAGTTTGATTCAATAGGTTTGGGGCTTAGAAAGGCAGGGATTGTAGAGTGTCGTGAATCACAGGTCATTCTGAAAAATGTGAAAAGTGATTCTGAAACTTAATATACTTGTTAGTCTTGGGGCAGCCCCGGTGGCACAGCGGTTTAGCGCCTGCCTTCGGTCCAGGGCCTGATCCTGGAGACTCAGGATCAAGTCCCACGTCGGGCTCCCTGCATGGAGCCTGCTTCTCCCTCTGCCTGTGTCTCTGTCTCTCATGAATAAAATCTTAAAAATATATATACTTGTTAGTCTCTTGCATAGGGAGAACTGAACAGTCTAATCTTTCTATTCACATACCTGCCTGCTCTATGACCTCCAAACGAATGCCAAAAAAAAAAAAAGAGCTAAAAACTTCATCTGTATTTGATCTTCGAACACAGCACACTAACATCTGTGCCTATTACTATCCCACTTTCACACATGTGACATTCTTTGCCACGAATACTCCTTGTCCCTGTGCACATCATACTGTTGTAGGTCTACAAAGACTTGGTTTACGATGCTAGAATTGGGGACGGTGTGAGGAGATGGAAGGAAAGGGTCTAGAAAAGCACAGATCTAGAGATGCATAGCAGTTCTCCTACTCTAGGAGAGATGCAGTTCTCCGCTATCATTAGTAGACACTCCTCCTTTTGTCCACAGTATGGATACTGAATCCATAAGGTAACTTTTACATCTCTAGCCCTTTGACTTCAGCCCAATGCACAACGGCGCAAGAGGCTTGTCGCAATCATTCGTGGTTCCAGCTATTAGGACCAAGCCCCAAACTCCCACGACATGTAGCAGGTTTGCGATTTTGCTAAGACACAAGTCTGATGCTCAGGTTACAAGGCTGGTGTCTTAGACGTTGTCGAGGGCACCGACATCTCAGGATGAGATGACTCCCGGGAGAGTAGCTGGACACATCGCGAAGAGATAAAGAACGCCAACCAGCCAGCACCAGTGATGTGAGCAAGGTGTATGCTAAGGAATCAGCCTTCTGCATGAAGGTCATAAAGGTCTCCGCACTTTTGTAGGAGGTTTTAATTTAGGGGGCAGTCGATCATCATCCGTTAAGATGAAATCCTTTAATTCACTGCAAGACATTGAGGCTTATTTTTTTTCACTCTACGTTTCTCCAGGGTTTCCCCCACTTTCCTTTGTGTCGTGGGAGCATCTTCCTCAAAACGCTTTTCGACACAAAGCTTCCAGGTTGGTGTGGCCGAGGGAGCCCTCCACTCGGATTCCGAAGGGCTCTTAGGCCTAACAGCGTCACTAACGAGATGCCTGTCTCCAGGCGAGTAAATAAATCCCTCACTTTCCCCTCCCGCCGGTGGGAAGGGCGGAAAGGACCTAAAGTGAATCAAGGACCGACTTCAGGACTAAAAGCGGAGGCTGGAAGGATGACCGTCCAGTCCCGACCTTCCCGCCAAGCGCCCCCAGCCCCGCGGCAGAGTCCGCGAAGCCCCTTCCCACCAGCGCCCGGCCGCCGACCTCGCGCGGAGCCGTTAGACGTTAACGCCTCACCCAGCACTGGGCGGGCCGAGGCCTGCAGCTTCCGGCGGCGAACGGCAGGGTGGGGCGGGGCGGGGCGGGGCGCTCCCCATCGGCCTCGTTCGGGCCTGTCCACGCGCCGGCGCGCCGCGCGCGACCCCTCTCCGCCGCGGTTGGGGGCCTTCCCTGCTGCGGCAGTGCATGCTGGGAAGGCCCAGCGCGTCTCCGCGCCACCTAGGATAAATGTTCGCAGTGGGGGAAGGGGGGGAGGGGAGAGGGAAGGCGGGGGGGCGGGAAATAAAACGCGACTCATTTCGTGGTAGTCAGTTCGCGCGTCCTTTATGGAGATTGGCCAGCGTTTCGCCCTAACAGCCAATCGCTTTAGAGCAAGGGTGGGCCAGTCGAGATCACTCATTCTCATTGGCCGAGTCGTTGCAACGCAAAGGAAGAGTTTAAACCCGGAGTATCCGGGATTATTTTTCCCCGCCGTGCGGTGCGTGTCCCGGAAGTGACGTAGGCCCTGGCCGGGCGGCCGCCCTGCCCCCGCTTCCTTTCACGCTGCTGCCGCCCGTAGGTGGTTGTGGCCACCCAGCCCAGAAAGAGGCGGCGGCGGCGAATGATGCCTGGGAAACTCCTCTGGGGGGACATTATGGAGCTGGAGGCACCCTTGGAGGACACCGAAAACCAAAGGAAGGAGAGGCAAAAGGTGCGCTGAGGATGGGCCGCGCCTCCTTTTGGGCTGCGCCGGCTTGGGCGGGGAGGGGAGTTGTTTCCGATCTGATGGCCTGTCACAGCCCGGCCGGAGCATCCCAGGGCCTCCCCCAGCGCAGCCCGCGTCCCTTTGAGGTTGCTGTGGGCCCATTCCCACCTCCACACCCGTAACCTGGGTAAGAGCTGCGCTAGGCTTTGGCCCGGCCTCCCGCGCTCCTTCAGCCTTTCCCGTAGGACATGGGCAGCCTCCAGTTCCCATAGCTGCGGAATCTGTTCTTTCTTTCCTCTTCTTCTTTAAGCAGTGAGGCCTGTTATTTGTGTCTTGTTGGCCGTCTTAGAAGACTATTTGAAAAGATGGTTGCCTTGAATATGTGTTACTTCTCCGTCATCCTGGCATGTGAGGAAGAATTTTGGGGGGAAAGCGGTTTTAGGTTTACATATCTCGATAGCTCCTGTTGAGAGGCTTAAGGAAAAGTGTCACAGCCAGCATTCCTAGGATTTGGCTGTGATGGAGATCGTGTGGGTTGTTTCACCAGTAGGCTTTACTGTTAGTATTTTCATTCAGTCCACAAGTATTTAAGGAGCTTAATTTGTGCCACACTCTTTGCTGGCACCAAGAAGTTCAAATAAGTCCCTGTCCTCAAGGACCCTGTAAAGGAGTTGCAGAGAATTCTCATCCCAACCCTCCAAAAAAAAAAAAAAAAAAAGAAGGCCCAGAGGAAAGAAAACAGACCTTAGGTGGGTGAGGAGGCGGTATTTAAAGGCTGACATTTGGCAAAAAAAAAAAAAAAAAAATTCTGTATAGCTCTAGAGAGCAGAACTTACCTTTCCTACTTTATCACCAACGTAAACTTTGCCATTAGTGTCAACCAGTTATTTTTTTTTATTGTGAAATCTACATGACATAAAATTAACTATTTTAACTATCTTAAAGTGTAAGTTTTGTAGCATTAAGTACATTAACATTGTTCTGTAGCTATCACTACCATTTATCTCTGGAACTTTTTCACCCTCTAGACTGAAACTCTGTTCCCATTAAACACCAACTTCCCATTGCTCTCTCTCCTTGATCCCTGGAAATCATTTTACTTGCTGCCACTAGATAGCAAGTAGTGTTTGACTTCTCTAGATAATCTTATGTAAGTGCAATCATCAAGCAATTGCAATTTTAGCTCCTCAAATACTTCTCTCTCTTTTTTGCATTCAAATCCTACCTATATCTGTCAAGGTTTAGTTTGTGTCTATTCTAAACACTTCAGTGTTCACGTTCAGGAATCTCATTCTCCTTTGAAGTCTTGTTCCAGTGCTGTCTTTATCATTTGGTTGGCATCTATTATGTGCTTCTTTGTAAAGTTAGCTCACTTTTCCAGTGCGCGTCTTTCCCCACGTTTCCAAAGATTCTTGAGGGAGATGGCCATATATTTGTTTATCCATATTAATACATTCTTGTAAATTGGTGGCTTTCACATTGTAGTTCCTCCAGAAATGCTTGTTGATTTTCCTCTAACTATGAAAGATAACTAAAGATTGGGAAGCAGATTGGAGTATCAGCTAATAGAAACAACATTCAGGTAGTGATTTGGCATTGAGTTGAAGGTAACTGGCTTTGAATATGTGGAGCTATGGAGCTGAGCCTTAGGTTCTCAAACCTGGAGTGCAGGTGACGGAAGAAGCATGGAAGTATTTGTTGAAGCCATGAAAATGATTTGAAAGTATACAAGAAAATAGAGACTTAAGGAGCATCCACAGAAAGAAGGGGGAGAGGAACCATTGGAGCGGTAGATGTAAGAGGATAAGGAAGGAATATAGAGTGTCATGGAAGCTGAGAAAGTGGAGAGTGTCAAGCACTCTCTATGGATCTGATGTGGAATGATATATTTCATCACCTTGGGATATTGCTGGGCTTGGATTTGAGGTCTCACTTTACCTTGCTTCATCTTCCTGAAGTGCAGGGCTCCAAAGTGATTCTAACCCCAAAGCTGGCTCTGTAAATAACCTTGCTTTTCTATAGAACTTATTGGTTTGGGGAGAACTTATTGGATATGGGCTAGTTCAGTTAATGAAAGATCAAATGTTACAACATGTAACTGCGTAACTTATGTTAATGTAAAGCTCTACTGTTTACAAAGCATTTTCACGTTGTTGTTTTCACAGCATCTCCTCCATTTTCTGCATGAGAAAATTGTATGTGAAAATACTCTGTAAAATTTGTGTTCTAGTTTCATGGTTTCTGCTGTCACTAATAACTACTTTCTAATTTATATTGAACATTTGACCAAGTAATTCCGAAGTGTTAAATTGCCAAATAATTTCTTGCTGCTTGCAAATATTAAAACACTGGTCACCATTTAGACATTTTAAAACTAAAGTTGTAGGGACGCCTGGGTGGCTCAGCGGTTAAGCGCCGCCTTCAGCCCAGGGCGTGATGCCAGAGTCCCAGAATCGAGTTCCACATCAGGCTCCCTGCATAGAGCCTGCTTCTCTCTCTGCCTATGTCTCTGCCTCTCTCTCTGTCTGCCTATGTCTCTCTCTCTCTCTCTTTATTCTCATGAATAAATAAATAAAAATCTTTTAAAAAATAATAAAAATAAAGTTGCAGAGTCCCAGAATCGAGTTCCACATCAGGCTCCCTGCATAGAGCCTGCTTCTCTCTCTGCCTATGTCTCTGCCTCTCTCTCTGTCTGCCTATGTCTCTCTCTCTCTCTTTATTCTCATGAATAAATAAATAAAAATCTTTTAAAAAATAATAAAAATAAAGTTGCAGAGTAGTCTTTTTTTTAAGTTATATTAATTAACTAAAAAAATTTTTTTAAATGTTTTGAGCATTATTAATATACTTGCCTTTCCATGGGAGTATAACAATTGGAACTTTGTGAATTATACAGTTTTGTTTGGTTTGTTTATTCTTTAACCTGTTAATTATCAAAGTTCAAAGAGGAAGCATGGTATGAAAAGAGCATGGGCTTTCAAATCTGACAGAGCTTGATTACTAGCACTTCCACTTGAAGGAAATCCTGCGTGAGTCTTTGGCAAGTTACTTACTGCTAAGAACTTCTGTTTCCGCATCAGTAAAATGGCAAAGGTAATACAGGTTCGCTATCCCTTATCCAAAATCCTTGGGGATTTTTAGAAGGCTAACACCGCAGTAGGGCTTGGGGCCCCCAACCAATAATCAAACACCTTAAATTAATATCAAATATGAATATGCATACTAAGTGGAATAAATAAAGGTTATAAATAGCCTCACATCAGTTCGAGTCAAATTTTTCCACCAAGTGAGTTCAAGTTAGGTAAGGTTTTGTCTCCAAATAAGTTACCAAAAAACTTTCGGTTTTCAGAGCTTTATGGATATCGGAATTTCGGATAAGGGATTATGGACCTGTACTTCCCTTATAGGGTTGTTATGAAGATTTAAACAAGCCGAAAACACATTACACAATGCTGGGTAGGTACTCAATAATATTAACTTTTTCTTTTCTCTTGGAGATATTAGAGGTCTTTGCTTTTTAATTTATAAATCTTGAGTTCTCATCTTTTTCTGAAAGGAGCTGTTTTGATTTCCCTTAAATCATGTAATGGGATCAGAGAGGGGTTAGAGGCTAAGTCTTGAGAATGCAAGAAAGGGGATAAGAAAGCAAGCAAGAGGTGAAACTTAGGCTCTGCATTAGCAACCAGTCTGGATTTCTACCAGGTAACTTTTCAAGGTGATGATAGATTGAGCTTTGCTGGTTGGGGAGTCACACTCTTAAGTTCTCTAGAGTCTTAAGAAGAGATCTTGTGACCCTCTTGTCACTGCTTTTTTGTTTTTCACAGAGTGATAGAAGGAAATCAAGGCACCATTATGACTCAGATGAGAAATCGGAAACAAGAGAAAATGGTGTTGCAGATAACTTGGATGCTCCCAAGCCCAAAAAAGCTAAAATGAAAGAGAAGTTAAATGGAGACACTGAAGAAGGATGTAATAATAGACTTTCAGATGAATTTTCTAAATCTCATAAGTCAAGAAGAAAAGATCTGTCAAATGGAGATATTGATGAATATGAAAAAAAATCAAAGCGAGTGTCATCCTTAGATAGTTCTACTCATAAATCAAGTGATAATAAACTAGAGGAGGTATGGATACTTTTTGTTTTGCATTCGCCATTATCCTTGAAATACAGGCTAATTTGATTTTTAGACTATTTAGAATTGATTCCATAATGTTTCCTGCTTAGTGTCCAATACCCTCAGTTGGACAGAGGAGTCTGTACAGCTGAAACCTGAGGAGCCTTTTTCTTTGTCCCTTGCTTTTGTCATTATATTGCCTTTTTCTTTGGGTGGAGGTGGGGAGGGGTGGTTAAATGTAAACCTTTCCTGTACATTTGAGTCCCTAAATAGTTTTTCCAAATTGCTTATTGATGGTCACCTTCCTGCATTTCTTATGGTTATTTCAGTCCCTACCAGTACTCATGAATTGACATATGACTTCCTGAAACAAGGTACATAAAGCCTCTTGACTTTGTGTATTTTGCCTTCTGCTTTTTCTGCTCCGTAACAATAGCAACTTTAAGTTATCTTTAGATCTTGTTGTAACTCAATCTTAAAGCTGTTTACATATTTTTAAACAATGAAACATAAAAATGATCTGAAGAAGTCTGTTCTCCTGGATATCAACTTTTTGGGAAGTGTATGAAACATACTTAGTGTAGAATTTGCATTACTGGAGTTACTGCTTTTGCCTATACCTGTAAGAGTAGATATTTTCTTGGGCAGAATTTATTCAATTTATTCTTGCAGTTTTCCTCTAGCAGAATTCATAGATTTGCCTCGATATCATAAATTGTCAGGACTCAGGTCCTCTGAAAGAAACAACTTTGATAGTCTTAATAATTCTTGGTAGTTAATAATTCTTTATATTTTAAAATCTGATGGTTGCCGATAATTTAAATACATCTGAGCCTAATTTAATGTGTAATCTTCGGAGAACTTTGGGAAATCATGTTGAATTTTTGCCTTAAAATATGGTGTTTTTTTAAATTTGTGAATTTGATATTTGTCAGGAAGCACATATGTTAGAGAGTTGATCTAAATAAGGCCCTACAAATTTGTATTGCTAGTAGCAGAATGTACAGGGTTGCTTTTGCTCTGTTGGGATTTTACCTGGTATAATGCTCTGTTGGGATTTTACCTGGTACAATACTCTGTTATAATAGGCTTAATTATTATTTTGTTTTAGATCACATTCAGGTTCAGGAATTCTACTTTTAGGTATTTGTCCTCCTAAGGAGATAATCATGAAGTGTACAGGGATGTATGAAACTCTTATCACTGTGTTATTGATAATAGTGAAAAATTATGCATCCTAAATGTCTGATCGTAGGCATTTGGTTTTAGAAAATATGCTGTATCTATACAATAGATGACATCTATCCTAAAGGTTGTAGAAGAATGTTAAAAAGGTATTCAGGGTGCGCCTGGCTGGCCCAGTCAGTAGGGCATGTAGCTCTTGATCTCAGGGTCATGAGTTCAAGCCCTATGTTGGGCATGGAGCCTACTTAAAAAAAATTAAAAAATAAAAACTTATTAAAAGGTATTCAGTGTATCTTATTAAATGGGAAAAGTATATTACAAAATAGTATATACAGTATTACCTTATTTTTATTTAAAAAATTTAGGAGTGCCTGGCTGGCCCAGTTGGTAGAGAATGTGATTTAATCTCAGGATCATGAGTTTGAGCCCCATGTTGGGTGTAGAGATTACTTTTAAATAAATGAATAAATTTATATATAGAGAGAGTAAGCTTTGGAGGAGTGTTTGTTTAGAATGTGGCTTTAGCTGACTGGATTATAGTTTTATTTCTGTTCATATGTGGCTTCTGTTCTACAATGAAAATGTATTATTTTTGTAATAAAATTTTTTCTTTTAATCTTAAAAAGATAATAGTCTTGAAGCTTGCTTAAATGGTTTACAATTTCAGTTTGATATTGTGTCTTTTATCTGGTTCTCTGTTTGAAAACTGCTATTGTGTATGGTTCTGGAACTACTTTCTTTAAACATACCAATAATAAAGTTGACAGGTAGCTATAATGTCTTTGTTCTATATACACAGTGAGTAGTACATAAAGTTTTCAATAGATGTTAATTATGTCATGCTAACCTGTATATACGTGTTAAAGAAATTTTCCAGCTTATAGGAACTTTTCTTTGTTTTGGTGACCTAAAACATGCTTTTTAGAGCCATAGAACGACTTTTTAACATTTATTTTTAGAAATGATTTACTTTCCTCATTGTGTAATTTTTTGAGGCTGGTTTATAGGCTTCTGTTAGCCCTTGTAATTAATATTGTCTGTATCTGTGAATATGACTTAGATGATCAGATAGCTCTTCTGTAATATCTCAATCAAATGGAAAATATATTTTGATTTATGTAGTAGATATATTTCCAAAGGGAGTTTTATGTGTGAGTTAATCATTTTAAAATGTACTGTGGGAGAGGCGCCTGGGTGGCTCAGTCAGTTAAGTGTCCAACTCTTGATGTTGGCTCGTGTCATGATCTCATGAGTTGTGCGATTGAGCCTGGCGTCTGGCTCTGCACTGGGCATGGAACCTTTCTTAAGATTCTTTCTCCTTCCCTCTACCTGTTCCCCTCCTCCCCCTACCCCTAAAAAAAAGGAAAAAGAAAAAAAAATAATAAATGTACTGTGGGAGAGTGTATTGAGTAAACTTGCTATTTAAAGGGATACTTTTGAAATTAAAAGGATTTTCCACTAATTTATTGTGTAAGTTAATCTATACACTTTTTGCCTACTAACTAAAGTTGATTTGCTAGCTCATTCAGTAAAACAAACAAAAGGTAAATGAATAAGATTCTAAATATCTAGTTGAATATGAACTATATTAGTTAGAACTTTGATTTCATTTTGACAGACCCTAACACGTGAACAGAAAGAAGGAGCCTTCTCCAATTTCCCTATTTCTGAAGAGACAATAAAGCTTCTAAAAGGTACTATGAATTTTAATGGAAATAAAACTGAAAATCTACAACTAGATTTTATAAAAATTTTTGCCTCTTCTGACCAAAAGGAGAATATAGGAAGTATAAGAGAAATAGCTCTTCTTTAATTGCAGTTATTTCTACATCATCCTTTTTGGTACTCTGACCAGTTTTTAACTTTAAATAATTGTATGTATTTGTCAAAGATTTCAGACCAATTTTTTAAATTCCTCTTTGGGGTAGGAATAACTGTAAATGTCACTAGGTGGTGTATTTTTAGGCTGACATTGAGGAATCTGGATTGTCATTTTAAATAAAAATATTTTTTCCTAATTTTAGTCTTAAATATATTTCAATGAAATCTCATTTTACAGGTCGAGGGGTATCATATCTCTTTCCTATTCAAGTTAAGACCTTTGATCCTGTATATGAAGGAAAAGATTTAATTGCTCAAGCACGGACAGGAACAGGGAAGACATTTTCTTTTGCCATCCCCTTGATTGAAAGACTCCAAAGAAATCAAGAGACAATTAAAAAAAGCCGCTCACCAAAGGTAACCATTATAGGGAATAAAAGGTTTAAATAATACTCTAATGAAAAGGGAAAGAAGAGTATACTGATCTAAAATTCAAGTATCCTCAAGATAGAAAAGTAGCTCTGTGGCATAAAGTAAAAATTTAGGTCCGACAGCAAAAATTAGTTGATTTTTAACATAAATCTCAAGTAAAGCTGAATGAAGTGTAGGTATTGCATATGAATGTAATGTATATGGATCCATAGATGTCTTTGATAAATGTATGTTATGAAGCCAGCATGCCTAATTTTAGGTATATGTATAGTGAGTATATTTAGTGACCTTTCTTCTTTTTTTTTTCAGTCTTGATCTTTGCTTTTAAACAATGAATTTGCTAAAGAGGTATTTATTTAGTCATTCAGTTAATAATATCATTTGTTTCACTGGTTGACTTTTTACGAAGAGATTAAAGAAATGATTTTGCTAGACCCTATGTTATTGAGGTACTGGAGATCTGTCTTAATTTATAAGTAGTAGAGAACAGAGAGGACCTAGTGAAATACTAGCCTAAAATTTGGTGTTTTCAGAACCTATAGTCACTTTAAGGTCAATAAAGTGAAGAAGAAAAATATCAGTATCAGTATTTGAACAGATATGTGAGTAAAAGTAATTTGTTCTTTGAGACTCCTAAATGGTATTGCACTATGCAAATAAATTCATATATGAGTGTAATTAAGACATAATGGTCTTGGAACAGGTTGGCCAACAGGATAAACCTTTTATATTTTTTATTTTTTTTAGGAAAAACCTTTTTTTAGAGAGTTTTGATTCTTAGGTGAAATTAGGAAAGACTGCAAGTAATAGAAAATAGGACACATTTCTAATACTACCTTAAAAAGCTTTTATGCTAGAAGGACATTATTGGAGAGTCCAGCTCCACTACTTCTAGCTGTTTGATCTTGGGCAAAACTCTTAACTTCTTTAATAATTAGGTTCCTTATCTGTATAGTTAAGATAATGTCACCTCACAGGGGTTTTGTGAGGATTGAATTATGTAATTCTCATAAAGCACTAGTTCTGTGCCAGGCACTGTTTGAAGTATAAGGAATACAGTAACTTAAATTAATATAAATCCCTGCTTTCATGGAACTAATATTTTAGTGGGTAAGATAGACAATAAATGGATAAGCAAAATAGAAATATTTTATATGACATAATGCTAAAGAGAAGTAATTAAGGGACTAGTGTGACGCATATGAAAGGGTTAAAAACCTCATTGAGAAAGAGAATTTTGAAAAGACACCTGAAGGAAGAGGGGAGGGTATTATAAATATAAGCTATTGTTCTAGTTGTCATTTGTGCTGTCTCTATTTTTTTTTAATTAATTTGTGTGTGTGCACTCTGTCTTTAAATATTATGACTTTAATGTTGAGATTCCTAGTTTTAAATGCACTTAAAAAAAAGCCTTCTCAGTTTGAATTTAGAAAAGTATCTTTTTATTTTTTAAACCTCTTGCTTAGGTTCTTGTTTTGGCTCCTACAAGGGAACTGGCAAACCAAGTAGCCAAAGACTTCAAAGATATCACTAGGAAACTCAGTGTGGCATGTTTTTATGGTGGAACATCCTATCAAAGCCAAAGTGAGTAAATATGTCTCATAGTAGTGCAAAGATGTATTTGCTACTTAAATCTGAAGAAATGGTGTGAAAATGTATATTTGATTTTTATGTATTACTGATATTTCTCTCCTCTCACAGTTAATCATATTCGAAATGGTATTGACATCTTGGTGGGGACTCCTGGTCGTATCAAAGACCATCTGCAGAGCGGCCGATTAGATCTTTCTAAACTGCGCCATGTTGTGCTTGATGAAGTGGATCAAATGTTAGATTTAGGTTTTGCTGAACAAGTTGAAGATATTATCCATGAATCCTACAAAACTGGTATATCCTAATTCAAAATAAAAACATTAGCAATTATAGTCAGTGGTTAGATTTACTAACTCATTTTACTGATTTCTTTGCTCATTGTCACTCCTTAAATTCTCACCTTTTTTCTGAGTTCAGTTTTCTTCATATTTTCCCCCAGTTTTGAAAATTGAAGGTTTTAATAATTATAATTAGTTTGTATGTTCAAATTTACCCCAAATTTTGAATTTTTTATGATTTCTTTGAAGTTTGTGGGGGGATTTTCAAAATCTGACTACATCATGGATATTAAGAAAGCATTTGATTTCTTTTTGTTTATTTGAGATTCTGAAGACAATCCTCAGACTTTACTTTTTTCTGCAACTTGCCCACAGTGGGTATACAAAGTTGCAAAAAAATACATGAAATCCAGATACGAACAGGTTGACCTTGTTGGAAAAATGACTCAAAAGGCTGCAACTACTGTGGAAGTAAGTAGCTTTCCAGCATGATAGATTGTAGCTTTTAGTTGGTATTTGAAATTTGTTGAAGCTAAATTTAAGTTTTGGGTACTAGTTCAGGCTACATCTTTCCTTTCTGCCTTTAGTCAGTAAGATACCTATGTACTTCTATGGTCTGAGGCTGAGCAGTAGAATAGAATAAGTTGGAGAAGAAAAGTATGTTGACAGACACGTCCTAACAGGTGATACACAAGCAGCTGTAGAGATAGACTTAAAGTATTGTATAAAGGGACAAAGGAGGCAGTTTATATCAATTTGAAGAGAACAGTATGGGGGTAATATGTTAAAGCTTAGATGAAAAAGTTAGATCTCCATCTTATTCCCTATACCAAGAAAATTCTCAAAAGAATTTTTTTTTTTTTTTTTAAGATTTGAGAGAACACATGAGCGCACAGGGTAGGGAAAGAGGCAGCAGAAGAGAGTCACAAGCGGACTCTGCATTGAGCACCAAGCTTGACACAGGGCACACAAGCAGGGGGAGAGGCAAAAGGAGAGGGATAAACAGACTCCTAGCTTATCTGGGATAGGGCTGCCTGGCTCTACCTGGCTTGATCTCAGGACCCTGGGATCATGACCTGAGCTGAAAGCAGATGCTTAACTGACTGAGCCATCCAGGTGCCCCTTAGAGATTTTATTTTTTAAGTAATCTCTACACCCAACATAGGGCTCAAACTCACAACCTCAAAATCAAGAATTGCATGCTCCATCAACTGAACCAGCACAGCACGCCTCCCCTAACATTTTATCATGAAAATTTTCAAACACAGAAAAGTCAAAAGGGAATACTCATATAGCCACCAGTTAGATCCTACTGTTAATATTTTACTATATTTATCACATATCTACCTATCCTTATATCCATTTTATTTTTTGATTCCTTTCATATTGCAGAAATGAGCACAGTTCCTCATAAGTACTTTAGCAGACATATTGTTAACTAGAGTTCAATATTTACAATTTTTTTTTTAAGACTTGAGAGAGAACAAACAATGGGGAGGGGCAGAAGGAGAGAGAGAGAAGCAGACTCCCTGCTGAGCAGAAAACCCAACAAGGGGGCTTGATTCCAGGACCCCGGGATCACTTCATCACCCCTAAAGGAAACTCTGTAACAATGAAGCAGTTAGTTCCTCCCCATTTTCTCATTTCCTAGCCCCCGCATCGCCAATGTTTCTGTCCCTAGGGACTTAACTTGGTATCTTGGATACTTCATAGAAATGTAATCATACAATATGTGACTTTTTTGTGTTGGGTTTTGAGGGTCATAAAATATAATTTTTAAAGGTAAGATTCACATACAAAAAGCCCAGAATTTTAAGTACAATTTTAAGTTTTGACAAATTTATACATGTGTATAACCCAAGCCCCTACAAAACAAATATTACCATCATCCCAAAAATTTGCCTCGTGCCCTGTTCAGTCAAGTCCCCCATCCAGGGATAGCCACTATCCTGATTTATTTCATTTATTTATTTAAGATTTTATGTGTTTATTCATGAGAGACACAGAGAGAGGCAGAGACTTAGGTAGAGGGAGAAGCAGGCTCCATGCAGGGAGCCTGATGTGGGACTCAATCCCGGGACTCCAGGATCAGATCACACCCCGGGCGGAAGGGAGGCGCTCAACCACTGAGCCACCCAGGCGTCTCTTTCCTTTTATTTTTTTAAGTGGGCGTAGAGCCTATTTAAAAATGTGGGGCTTAAATTCATGACCCTGTGATTGAGACCTGAGGTAAGGTCAAGAATTGGCTGCTTAACCGATTGAGCCACCCAGGCACTCTTGTTCTGATTTTTTTTCCTACTGTATGTTAGTTTTGCCTATTCTAGAACTTGATATAAATGAAATCCTACTGTGTGTATTCTCTTTCTGTAAGACTTCACTTACCTAACATATGTTTTGAGATTAATCCATATGGTTGCATGTGTAAGTAGTCCTTTTAATTATGGAATAGTATTACATTGTATAAATATACTACAATTTGTTTATCCTTTCACCTCTTGATGGCCATTTGTATATTGTTTTTAAATGGAGTTGGGGAAAATTGTCTTATTGTGTGCCAAAAAGGCCAATTCTTGAACAGGTAGAAAAAAATATACAAGAGAAATCTTTTTCACTAATTTTAATGAAACAGATACTTGGTATTTTCTTTCCTCAAAGCATTTGGCCATCCAGTGCCATTGGTCTCAGAGGCCAGCAGTTATTGGAGACGTCCTTCAAGTCTACAGTGGGTCTGAAGGGCGGGCTATTATTTTCTGTGAGACCAAAAAGAATGTAACTGAAATGGCCATGAATCCACACATAAAACAGGTAAGCCTTCTCTCACGCTTTCTCTAATTGACATTATAGGGTTGACTCAATGAATAAAAATACTGTCCATTGCAAGCTAGGTTTGATAGTTTTTTTGTTTTGTTTTGTTTTGTTTGTTTTTGAGAGAGAAGAGAGAAGGGAGAGAACATGGAGGGAGTGAGATAGAGAATCCCAAGCAGGCCCTATGCCCGGTGTGGAGCCCAACTTGGGGCTTGATCTCACGACCTGAGATCTCACGACCTGAGATCATGACCTGAGCTGAAATCAAGAGTCAGACTCTGCTTAACCAACTGAGCCACCCAGGTGCCTCAAGATAGTCATTTTTAGAATTGAGTCTAATTGAGAAGGAAGCTGTAGCCAGTCTATCATGATCTTTTAAGTCAGGATAGAAGTCTACCCATTTTCACAAGAAGACTTTTTTGCATAATGTTATCTTGAAAATAAAAAGGTTGGAACAAAATAAGTTTCTACGGGTAAGAGGAGGTAATATTTTAAAGCTGTGTTATAAAATGAATTACAATTATTTATTGAATGAATGGATCAGAATACTGAGGCCATATCTCTTTTTTCTTTTAACTTTTTATAATAGAAAATTTAAAATATATACAAAAGTTGACAGTGTAATGAACCCCTGTGCATTCAAACTCCAGTTGCAACAATTACCTTACTTTGTCCATATGCCCACTCACTTTCTGCTCCTGAATTATTCTGATAAAAACCCTAGTTAACATATTACATCCATAAATATTTGGGTATATGTCCCTAAAAGAAAAGAATAGGTTTTTTTTTAAACTCAATACCACATTTAAAAATTAACAGCAAGTAATATCTTCAAATGTCCGTTAGTGTTCAGATCGTCAATTGCCTCGACTGCTTTTTTCTTTTACAGTTTTTGTCTTGAATCTGGATCCAAATAAGATTCATAAATTGTATGATTTCATTAAATCTCTTTAATATATGGATTCCTTCCTCATCTGTTTTTTTCTCGTAGCTTTTTAAAATTGTTTAAGAAACCAAGTTTTCATAGTCTAGAGTATTACTTCCTTGTGGAATCATTTAACATATTCCTCTGTTTTCTGTATTTCCTGAAAATTCAAGTTAGTTTGTTTATTTAGGGCAAAGCTAGGTCATAGATGTATATAATGTGTAGTTCTTGCTCTTTTTTTTTTGATACTAATTAACATCCATTGATAGTAATGCTATCAATTCTGTGTCAATGTCTGTCCAATCATTTGTGTTGTTGGTGACTTGTTACTTAGTAGATTCCTGAAGAAGGGCTATGGAAATCATACTGCCTGTTGATAATGGCATGTTTGTAAATATATACCCAAAAATCATTGGGCTGGATATTAAAATTCTTGGTTCATATTTTCTTACCTTCAATATCTTAAATATATTTGCCATTGTTTTTTGAGTAAAGCATTTTATAAAAAGTTTCATTCCAGTCTGATTTTGTTTCCTTGTAAGAGTTTGCCTTGGGCAGCCCGGGTGGCTCAGCGGTTTAGCTGAAGGCGGTCCAGGGCCTGATCTTGGAGACCTGGGATGGAGTTCTGCGTCAGGCTCCCTTCATGGAGTCTGCTTCTCCCTCTGCCTGTGTCTCTGCCTCTCTCTCTCTCTCTCTCTCTTTATCTCTCATGAATAAATAAATAATTTTTTTTTTTTTAAAAAGATTTTGCCTTAAAAAAAAAAAAAAGATTTTGCCTTTAGGCAAAAGATTTTTTAAATTTTTCTTTAAAAATCAGGGGCGCCTGGGTGGCTCAGTTGGTTAAGCATCTGATTCTTGGTTTCTGCTCAGGTTCTATCTTATGTGGTTGTGAGATAGAGCCCCACATTAGGCTCCGCGCTATTTTATTAGAATGTTATTTGGCATGTTCATGGTCATTTTTTGCAGGTGCACTGTGGCTTCAAATATATTCTTTAATATTTCAGCAAAATTATTTTGAATTATAATATTTTGGTATTTGGTTTGATTGCTTTTTTTTCTTTTTTTCTTTAGGAACTCTTTGTGCATGTTGATTTCTTTTTTTTCCTCTCTTCTTTGTTACCTTATCTCAAATCCCTTTCATCTCTTTATCTCACTTTCTCAAGATTTCCTATTTTTAAGGCATTAGTTCTTTTTTTTTTTTTTTTTAAGATTTTATTTAATCATTCGTGAGAGACAGGGAGGCAGAGACACAGACAGAGGGAGAAGCAGGCTCCATGCAGGGAGCGTGATGTGGGACTCGATCCCGGGTCTCCAGGATCACCCCCTGGGCCGAAGGTGGCGCTAAACCACTGAGCCATCCAGGGATCCCCTAAGGCATTAGTTCTTAATGTTTGTTCAATCTTGTATTCCCTCCGATAAAGTCATCATTTGTGAAAAGTCTTTATTTCTACTTCTTTGTTGAGTCATTTCATCTTATTGAGTCATTTCACCTCATTTTTTTGTTTTTCTCATTTTGACTTTTCTTGTTTTTTTCATAAATCATTTAAAAATTTCTCTCCCGGTGCATGGAGCCTGCCTCTCCCTCTGCTTGTGTCTCTGCCTCTCTCTCTCTCTCTCTCTCTGTGATCATAAATAAATAAATAAATAAAAATTAAAAAAAAAACACATAAAAATTTCTCTTAGCTTGGGGTGCCTGGGTGACTCTGTTAAGCGTCTGCCTTCAGCTTGGGTCATGATCCTAGGGTTCTGGGATCAAGCCCTGCATCAGGCTCCCTGCTCAGCGAACAGCCTGCTTCTCCCTCTTCCTCTGCATCTCCCTGTTTGTGCAGTCTCTCTCTCTGTCTCCCAAAGAAATAAAATCTTAAAAAATTCCTCTTGGCTTATTCAGAAATATAATGCTATACTTTTCATTTGCTTTGTGGGCATGCCTTTCTAGAGCTCTTTCATGATTTATGGGTTTATTATTCTGCCTATTTTTTTCTGTCTCTGATTACTTTTTGTGGGATTCAACTGCGATTTTTTTTAAGTTTTCAGCTTAATTCCAGTATAGTTTTTTTTTTTTTTAAATTGTATTTATTTATTCATGAGAGACACAGAGAGAGACAGGTAGAGACAAAGGCAGAGGGAGAAGCAGGCTCCCTGCCAGCATCACGCCCTGAGCCGAAGGGAGGCACTCAACCGTTGAGCCACCCAGACATCCCAATTCCAGTATAGTTAACATACAGTGTTATATTAGTTCTAGGTATACAGTAAAGTGATTCACCAATTCTTTTTTTTTTTTTTTTTTTTTTTTTTGTGATTCACCAATTCTATACATTACTTCGTGTGCTCATCATGATGAGTGTACTTTTTAATCCACATCACCTGTTTCACCCCTCTGTCTTCCCCTCTGGTGACCATCTGTTTGTTCTCTCTTAACTATAGGTAAGAGTGTGTTTATTGGTTTATCTTTCTCCCTTTTTTGTTTTTTCCTTTGTTTGTTTGTTTTGTTTCTTAAATTCCATGTATGAGTAAAATCATATTTGTCCTTCTCTGACTTATTTCACTTAGCATTATGCTCTCTACTCCACCATGTTGCAAATGGCAACAAGATTTCGTTCTTTTTTTTTATGGCTAAGTAATACTTTATTGTATATGCATACCATATCTTCTTTATTTATTCATCTGTCAGTGGACACTTGGGCTGCTTCCATGGTTTGGCTGTTGTAAATAGTAAATAAGTATGTTTACTTATGCAGTAAACATAAGGATGCATGTATCCCTTTGAATTAGTGTTTTGTATTTTTGAGGTGAATACCCAGTAGTGCAATTACTGGATCATAGGGTAGTTCTATTTTTAACTTTTTGGGGAACCTCTATACTGTTTTCCACAATGGCTGTGCCAGTTTGTGTTCCCACTAATAGTGGAACACAAGGGTTCCATTTTCTGTACATCCTCCCCATACTTGCCGTTTCTTTGTTTTTGATTTTAGCCATTCTGACAGGTGTATGGTGATATCTCATTGTAATTTTGATTTGCATCTCCCTGGTGGTGAGTGACGATAAGCATCTTTTCATGTATCTGTTGAACATCTGTATGTCTGTTCATGTCTTCTGCCCATTTTTTAATTGGATTTCTGTGTGTGTGTGTGTGTGTGTGTGTGTGTGTGTGTGTGTGTTGGAAACTGATCTTTTGTGTTCCTCATTTTTAGGTGAAATTAATCTTTTAAGATTTGATTTTTAAATAATCTCTACACTCAACTTGGGGCTCAAACTCACAACCCTAAGATCAGGAATCACATGCTCTACTGACTAAGCCAGCCAGACATCCCTTGGTTGAGGTTAATCTTTATGAACTTTAAATGGGGAGGCATGGGTCAGAATAGTTTTCAAGCCTCACAGGTCTAGAGCTACTTCTTCTGTTAGTGTTTGGTGTGTAAATTATATCTCAATAAAGCTGTTTAAAAAAAAAATCTCCTGCTTTGTGAGCTCTGGCTGTCTTTTCCCTCACTTTTCTCTGAATCTTCTGTTCCTTTGCTTCTGTGATCCCTGGCATTCTCAGTTTGGATCCTAGCTCCAGCTTTTTTTCCTCACTGTGAGCCTTTTTGTTCTGGCAAGGAAGCACTGACTTGTTAGTTTTGAAAGTTCATAAGGGTCCAGACTTCTCCAGCTTCCTTCAGACCTTACCTCTCGATCCTCACAGTCACCCTTCCATGTACAAAAACGCTCCTGGTTTCAACTGCTATGCTCAAATTGGCCCGTTGTGCTTTTCGAGGAGTATGTGTTCTTAGGACCAGGAAACACCCCCCCACCCCCCGCCGCCCCGCCATATATACAGGTCTTGTCCCTGCTCGTGTTTTGGAAATCGTGAAAATACTTGTCCTTTTTGTTGTAGATGTGGATTTTTAAGTTTACTATCCTAATTGCTCTGTTTTTATGTGGGAAGTGGAAGTTCAAAGACTGTGCTGTCAACATCTTTCCCATCATTTTAACTAACTATATAGTTTTAGTTTTGTATACAGTATACATGGATGCTAAATAGTGATAGTGATAGAGGGTAGTTGATTTACCTTTCTACCTTTCTTGTTACTTCTTTATTTTAGAAAAGATTTTACTTATTTATTTGAGAGAAGAGCATGAGCAGGGAGAGGGGCAGAGGGAGAAGAAGCAGGGTGCCTGACTTGGAGCTCCATCCTGGGACTCTGGGATCATGACCTGAGCCAAAGGCAGATGCTTAACTGAGCAACCCAGGCACCCCTCCTGTCACTGCATTAGAATACTCAGCAGGAGCAGTGTTGCAGAAGTTATTGTTTTATCTCATAGGGAGAACTTGCCTTGCTGACTTTCTTGTTCAAACTTTAAATCCTGGCATTCCTCACAGATCTAACCTCTGTATTAGCCGACTATTTGGTATTTGTTTCTTCTCACTCAATGTATTCTTCGTGAGCATAGTGATTAATATCACAGACTTTGGAGTAGAACATATTAGGGTTTAAATCCCAGTTGTATTACTTGCTGTGTAACCTTCAGCAAGTCACTTCGTGTTTCTTTGCCCATGTGTCCCTTTTAAAAAGTGATATTAGGGATCCCTGGGTGGCGCAGCGGTTTGGCGCCTGCCTTTGGCCCAGGGCGCGATCCTGGAGACCCGGGATCGAATCCCACATCGGGCTCCCCGTGCATGGAGCCTGCTTCTCCCTCTGTCTGTGTCTCTGCCTCTCTCTCTCTCTCTCTGTGACTATCATAAATAGATAAAAATTAAAAAAAAATAAAAAGTGATATTAATGGGGCACTTGGTCAGTTGGTTAAGCATCCAGCTCTTGATTACAGCTCAGGTCATGATCTCAGGGTGGTGGGATCGAGCCTCTCCTGGGCTCCTTTTTACCTACTAGTTCCTTATTATCTGTCAGGTCTCACCTTCAGTGCTGCCTTCCCCTTAAACAAAGTTTCCCTCTTAAGTATTCCAGTAGCACTCTGCACCTGGTTATAGTACATACCATACTGTAGTGAGAATGCCTGTCAACTTGACTCTTCCAGGGCTGTTTCTTTATGATTGTTCCAGAATCTGGTACATAACAAGTACTTGGTGAATTCACTTATGAATGCATTAGGCTTAGTTACTAAGGTTTGGGTATGGTAAGGGTTAAATCATTGTTATGAACTTTTAAAAAATTAAAAAAAATTTTTTTAGAGATTTTTATTTTAGAGAGAGCAAGCAGGGAGGAAGGGCAGAATGAGAGGGAGAAAGAGTCTCAAGCAGACTGCGCTGAGCACAGAGCCTGATGTGGGGCTTAACCACAGGACCCTGAGATCACGACCTGAGTGGAAACCAAGAGTCAGCCACTCAGCCAACTGTGCCACCCAGGCTCCCCTGAACTTTTGAATTTTATTTTATTTATTTATTTATTTATTTATTTAAAAGATTTTGTTTTTATTTATTCATGAGAAACACAGAGAGAGAGAAAGCGAGAGCAGCAGAGGGAGAAGCAGGCTCCATGCAGGGAGCCTGACATGGGACTCAGTCCCGGGTCTCCAGGATCAGGCCCTGGGCTGAAGGCAGCGCTAAACCGCTGAGCCACCCAGGCTGCCCGAACTTTTGAATTTTTTTTTTTTAAGATTGATTGATTGATGATAGAGAGAGAGAGAGAGAGAAGCAGAGACACAGGAAGAGGGAGAAGCAGGCTCCATGCAGGGAGCCTGACGTGGGACTCGATCCCGGGACCCCAGGATCACGCCCTGGGCCAAAGGCAGGTGCCAAACCCCCAAGCCACCCAGGGATCCCCCCAAACTTTTGAATTTTAATAGTGGCTAGAATACCAGAAAATTTGTTTATAACAGGAAAATTATTTTCAGTAGAATAGAAGATAATATATAAATTGTATAAAAATAGGTTCAGCTTTGCTAAATATTACAGAAATGTAAATTAAAACAACATTAGGAAATTATTTTTGCCTCTTTAGCTTCGCAAAGGTTATAATGATTCATAATATTTGGGGTATGTAGGGTAAGATGAAACAAAGACTCATAAATGTTGAAGAGTAAATGGGTGCAACCTTTTTTATTAATGTATTTATTTACATAATCTCTGTACTCAACATGGTGCTCGAACTCATGACCCTGAGATTGAGTTGCATGCTCTTGCTGCTGAGCCAGTCACTGTGCCCCTTTCCCCAAAACCTCTTCTTACAACACAGTTTTGCAGTCACTGTTAAAATGTTAAATGTTCATAATTTTTGACCCAGAAATTCACCTTCTAGATATGTGTCCTACTGAAATATACATATACTGAGGGGTCCAGAGACGTAAGTATGATGTTGTTCCTTCTGGTATTGTTCCTAAAGGTGAAAACTTAGATGTGACTCAAATGGTCATCAATAGGATATTGCTGAAATAAATGGTACTACATCCATATGATGAAGTCATATAGTTTAAAAAAATGAAGTAGAGTTATCTCTATAGATGTGGAAAAATGGCTAAGAAAATTTGTAGAGCAGGCTTCAAAACAGTGCTATTATATGGTATGATCCCATTTTATAAGTAAATAAAATTACAGTGTATGCTGTTTCATGTGGATTGTGTGTGTGTGGGTTTTTTTGTTTATCTCGTTTTTGTTTTTTAATATCTGGAGTAGGGGACGCCTGGGTGGCCAGCAGTTGAGTGTCTGCTATTGGCTCAGGGTATGATCCTGGGTCTGGGAATCAAGTCCCGCATTGGGCTCCCTGCGAGGAATCTGCTTCTCCCTCTGCCTATGTCTCTGCTTCTTTCTGTCTCTCATGAAAAAAAAAATCTTAAAAAAAATATATCTGGAGTAATATTCACCAAACTGTTAGTGAATTATTAGGAGGCTAATATTAAGGAAAGCTTTTACATTTTGTGTTAGATATTTTCTGTAATGTTTGATCTTTTTGAACAATATACATGCATTGCTATAATGATCAGAAAATAAGTACATTGGGGCACCTGGTTTGGCTCAGTCAGTGGAACATCCGATTCTAGATTTTGGACTCAAAACATTTGAGTCCCATGTTGGGTATAGAGATTACTTGAAAAAAAAAAAAAGATTAAAAAATAACACAGACTGCATGGTGTTAGGGCGCTATCAATTCCAGGTGTGAGTTGTACCTTTTCCTTTTTTCAAATAGAATGCCCAGTGTTTACATGGAGACATTGCACAGTCACAAAGAGAAATTACACTGAAAGGCTTCAGAGAAGGTAGTTTTAAAGTTTTGGTGGCAACCAATGTGGCTGCTCGTGGTTTGGACATTCCTGAGGTTGACCTAGTGATTCAAAGTTCTCCTCCCCAGGTAAGAAATAAGATTTTATTTAGGGAATACAAGAATAGCTGTGTAAATTGCCATTTTATTTATAAGATATTGCTTGGGATATGAAAAATATGTTATCTGTTCTTGCTGTTAGCCTTTTTTTTTTTATTTATTAATGCAGTGTTAAAGTGGTCATTATCTGATGCCTTAGCAAATGATTCACTTCTTTATTTGGAATTGAAGCATGGAATCATACAAGGGGATCATAAAAAATTGTCACATAAAGGATGAGGAGGATAAAAAGATTTTAACTGCTATTCCTTTTCTTTAAAAATTTTAGTGTAAAAGTTCTTTGGGTTGTTGAAAGAGCAATAGATTGAAATAAAAATATTATTATTGGTACTAGTAGTTTTGCTATTGTTAGTTATTATTTGGATGTTGCAATGACTGTGTAACTTGTCAGATTTCTTTTTTTTGCTAGATTTTTAAAAAAATATTGCCTCTTTTATTTTCAGGATGTTGAGTCCTATATTCATCGTTCTGGACGCACAGGTAGAGCTGGCCGGACAGGGATTTGCATATGTTTTTATCAACCAAGAGAAAGAGGTCAACTAAGATATGTGGAGCAAAAAGCAGTAAGTACAGTTAAATTATTTCAGACTTATTATCTAAACGGTGCCATAGAAAAGAGCACTTTTTATATTTGTTCTCACAAATAGATCCTTATAACTTTTCTCAGTTTAAGCTGCATTTGGATGTGAAGCATGTGGAGAGCTAAATTTATATGAGCTGCAAGACTTTGTTTTGATACAGCTTTTATTGTGAAGACAGAAGAGCTGACTTTCTCATTTTTCCCTTGAATTTCTCCCTTGATTCTAAAATCAGAAGTGCATTGTGATTTCAGTATCTCATAGTCCAGCTTTGTAAAAGGGTGACTGTGCCATAGTCTTGGTGTATTTGTTAAGTTTTATTGAATAATGACACAATGGCCAGTTTCTATAAGAAATTATATACAATTTTTGTGGCCTGTATTTTTTTGTGTGTGGTATTTTACATTTTTCCCTGTTTTCATGATTCGTGTTTTAAACACTATTTCACCTAGTTTGTGAAATAAGATAGGGTAATAAAAAAAGTTGATGGAGGTAATCAGCATCTTATTTCCTTTTTTGGAATCAGCTTTATTTTGCAAGTGAAATTTCATGATTGTAACTAAGAGCAATTAAATTTTTTTTCTCTTCCTAGAATTTGTAATTGATTTGTTAGAAAAAGCAGGTCTTTTGATCTACTGGGGCTTGGAAATCTTTAAGTCCAAGAAATGGAAATTCAACAAACTATATGAATTTAGGAATTAATTGTAAAGACTTCCATTTTTCTTTAATGTAATTCTTTCATTTTCAGGGAATTACTTTTAAACGTGTAGGTGTTCCTTCTACAATGGATTTAGTTAAATCTAAAAGCATGGATGCCATCAGGTATGCTTTCTGACCTTGCTGAATAAGTTTTTCTTTTGTATTAGGCTATTCATCTTTAAGCTCTCCTAGTTCAAATATCAGAAAACTTAATCACCAGTTTTACCAGCAGACTTTTAGTTATATTAAAATACGAAAACGTTGCTCTTTCTTTTCCCATTCATTCTCTTATCTTTAATTTTTTACATTTATCTTGACCAAGAAAATTTACTATTTTTAAACCATAGGTCTCTGGCTTCCGTTTCTTATGCTGCTGTTGATTTTTTCCGACCATCAGCTCAGAGACTGATAGAAGAGAAAGGGGCAGTGGATGCATTGGCTGCAGCATTAGCCCACATCTCTGGTGCATCAAGTTTTGAACCACGATCTTTGATCACCTCTGATAAGGTAGAAATCTGTGAGAAAATCCGAATATGGTTGAGAAAAGATTAACATTGAGCCATAAATAATCCATCTATCTAGAAAGAAAAACAGAAAACTTTCACTTTGTTCAGTACTGTGTTGTTGTTTTTTAAAATTTTATTTATTCATGAGAGACACAGAGAAAGAGAGAGAGGCAGAGACATAGGCAGAGGGAGAAGCAGGCTCCATGCAGGAAGCCCGATGTGGGACTTGATCCCGGGATTCCAGGATCACGCCCTGGGCCAAAGGCAGACACTCAACTGCTGAACCACCCAGGCGTCCCTGCACAGTACTGTATCAACTGAAACAGACTAGACCCTATTCTTTATTTTTCAAGTTGCCATGGAACCATGCAAATCAGAGCTTAGATTCTGTGTACTTAACACATTACCATGCAAAGTAAGGATTGCCTGTATATGTGGAGGGGGTATGTGCATGGGGATGGGGTGTGTGTGTCATGTTGACACCGTCTGACTCAGACCCCTGCCGGGTCAGTATCAGATGTTAAAACAAACCACACCAGACCCATTGGTTGCAAGTAGTTCAAAGATTTATTACTCTGGGATCCCTGGGTGGCGCAGTGGTTTGGCGCCTGCCTTTGGCCCAGGGCGCGATCCTGGAGACCCGGGATCGAATCCCACGTCGGGCTCCCGGTGAATGGAGCCTGCCTCTCCCTCTGCCTGTGTCTCTGCCTCTCTCTCTCTCTCTCTCTGACTATCATAAATAATAAATTTTAAAAAAGTTTAAAAAAAAATAAAAAAAAAAGATTTATTACTCATCATGGTATAAGTGAAGAGAGTCACTGGATGACAGGACATCTCAGCAAGAAATTTCCCTGATGTCTGGGTGGGGACAGAGAAATTGGGAGAAAGAGAGCTGGTAGGAGAGGAGAACAAAAAGGTCAGGGTTGGTAAACTTGCATGCGACTATTTGGTGTAATATAAATGAGTACATCTGGGGTGTGTGATGTTTTCCATCTGGCAAGTGTTAACAGTTCAGTGAAATGTCATTTTGCTGGGAGTAACTTCCTTCATGTGTCCACCCCACCCCCCAACACATGAAGTTATGGTAGAATAAGGAGGTAGAATAAGAGAGAGAGTGTGAGCTGTGGGAGAGAGGGAGGATCCCGAGCAGACTACACACTCAGTGCAGAGCCTGATCTAGGGTTCCATCTCATGATCCCGAGACCAGGGCCTGAGCCAGAACCAAGAGTTGGATATCTTTTTTTTTTTTTTTTTTAAAGATTTATTTACTTATTTATGATAGAGAGAGAGAGAGAGACAGAGACACAGGAGGAGGGAGAAGCAGGCTCCATGCTGGGAGCCCGATGTGGGACTTGATCCCGGGACTCCAGGATCATGCCTGGGCCAAAGGCAGGCGCTAAACCGCTGAGCCACCCAGGGATCCCAAGAGTTGGATATCTTAACTGACTGAGCCATCCAGCCACGCCGCCCCCCGCCCACCACACTGTGTATCTTTATTTTCTGTTTTTTTATTTTTTTAAGGTTTTATTTATTTGAGAGGGAGAACATGAGTGGGGGGAGAGGGAGAAGCAGACTCCCCACTGAGCAGGGAGCCCAATGTAGGGTTTAATCCCAAGACCCTGAAATCATGACCTGAGCTGAAGGCAGATACTTAACCAACTGAGCCACTCAGGTGCCCTCCCCCCCCGCCCCCCCGACCACCAAATACTTCTTAAGAAAATACTTAAACCATATCTTTTAGGAAAATAATAAGATAGCCTTTAGATCTAAGGAGTACCTAAGAGATCATTTATTCCCAGCCCTTACCTAATAAAAGAATCCCTCTTTGGCAGATGGGTCATCTAACTTCTCATTAAATACCTCAGAAGCTGTTTATTAATGGGTTTGAAATTTCTTTTATAGTTAAACCAAAATCCAAAGTCTTTATCATCAATGTCCTACAAGGTCTTCCCCTTGGTACTTCTTTGACCCATCTCTTACCACTCTATCCTTGGTTGTTTTAGCTACCCTAACCCACTTGTTACTCAAACATAAACCTCCTGCACAGGACCTTTGCACTTGCACTGTTTCAGATATTCGTTTTTACCACATGGCTTCCTCCTTCACCTTATTTAGGTCTCCAAATATCAGCATATTAGGTCTTTCCTAATCACCCTGTCTAAAATAGCTTACCTTTCCCTTTAAACTCTATTCCCTTGCCCTGCTTTATTTTTCTTCATGATGCTTATTACTGTTTGGCATTTTATGTATTTGCTTATTTGTTTACAGTCTACCCCACCTTGTCCCCACCATGCCCACCCCCAACAATAGAATGTAACACCCCCAACAATAGAATGTAACCCTCATGAGAGAAAGGACTACTTACTGCTGAATCTCTACAGTCTCTGGCACATACGTAGGGGACGCTCATTAGATATTTGTTAGATGAGGGGCACCTGACTGGCTCAGTCGGTAGACCATACAGCTCTTGATCCCAGGTTTATGAGTTCAAGCCCCGTGTTAGGCATAGAGCTAACTTAAAAAATATATTACTATTATATTTTTAAAATATTGTATTTATTTATTTATTTATTTATGAGGCCCACAGAGAGGCAGAGACATAGAAGACCCCAGGATCACAACCTGAGCCGAAGGCAGACGCTCAACCGCTGAGCCACCCAGGTGCCCCCAAAAACAAAATTATTAGATGAATCCCTCCTTATATTGTCTTCATGTTGATCCTTTTGCAGTCCAGTGAAGTTTCATAGAACAAGTAATTTTTGGTTATACAATAGTTCTTCAAAAGTTTAAAGAGATTTAATGTCCTCTTGTTTTTTTACCCCAAGCTAACTTTGACTCTTTCAGCATTTCCTTAGTTCTTTATTACTTATCTTTTTCTCTGATGCTGTAGTTTATTTCTCAAAGCATGATAGTTAGAATTAAATACGTAGTCTTTACAGAAATACAAAGAATGTTTTTTTCAATGATCTGTAAACGTTAGTCTTCTATTAATATAGTTTTAAAGAAGTTTTTTTTTAGCAGCCATGTTATACTAATGGTTCATGAGAAATGTACAGTGAAGTCATGAAGGGCTGCAGAGTTAGAACTTCATTGTCCTGCTGCTGCTGCTTTTTTTTTTTTTTCAAAGATGATGTGACTTTTATTTCTTAAGGGATTTGTCACCATGACTCTGGAAAGCCCAGAAGAAATACAGGATGTCAGCTCTGCATGGAAAGAACTTAACAGAAAGCTGAGTAGTAATGCTGTGTCCCAAATTACCAGAATGTGCCTCCTAAAAGGAAATATGGTAGGTTTTTCTAGAATTAAAATAAAAAGCTTTTATAATCAACTACTGTAAATGTTTTTAAAGATCAGATTTTGTTCCTTCTTTCTTTTTTTGAAGTCTAATGGAATGAATAATACAGTTTTCTCTGCGTGATAGTTTGTTTCCAGTTGTGAATTTGGGGAGTTATGTAAATAACCTGTTCCTCTAGAAAGCTGTAAGTCATTTTGCTTAGTTTGTGTAATAGTTATCTAAGTTACCTAAGTTTCTGCTCCTGTATACAGATTGTGTGTGGTTGCATGTGGTGTTTTACTTTATGACTAACTAGCTTACAATTTCAACAGCTAAACAGCTCTATTAATATTAGAGAATATGCAATATTGACTTTAGAGTGGCCTGTTGGTTGTTAATGAGGATAATGAAATAAATTAAGTATCATACATTTTTGAAGTAGCAAAGTTAAAAACATCTCTAATCTTAATGATTTTGTTTCTTTAATGGTTTTAGAGAAGATGTTATATTTATTCATCTAACTTTACTATATAGGTTTATTCTAGCCTAGAATTTATTAACTTGATTGTTTATTTTCATCTCAAAGTTTACTATTACCATCAAGTTTTGTGGCAAGTATGAGACAAATACACTCATTCAGAAAAATTATGGAAAGGAGAGAAAATATAACAAGATCCTTAGGCCAAACTAGTTGTCGTACTTGAGAATTAAATTAACTTTTAATTTATTAGCAACCAGGACCAAAGAAGAAACATCTGGGATTACATCATTCTTACTGTCTGATAAACACTACACCTCTTTAAAATAGAAATTTTTTGGCACTAAATTTTTCAAGGGATTTATATATTAAGCATTACAGTGTCTACAAGAACTTTTCTAGAGAATACTCTAGATTCTTAGTAATAGTAGTAGTAGATTCCTGTTAGATATTGTATTTGCTTTTCAGATTTAGAAAATACAATAAGCAGCTACTCTGTGTCATGCATTATTATATGTTAGCTGTTTTAATCTTATAAACATTCATAAGGCACACCTTATCTTTTTTTTCTTTTTTTTTTTTTTTTTGTACCTACTGTATAATTAGCAACTATTAGTGTACTGGTAAAAAATTAACTGGTTTGCATTTGAATAAAAATGTTTTCATTTTGCTTTTAGGGTGTTTGTTTTGATGTTCCCACAACTGAGTCAGAAAGGTTACAGGTATTTGAAAATTTTCATCTGTTAAATAATTGTCTCTCTAAAAAATAGAAATTAAAAAAAATGAGGGATGCCTGAGTGGCTCAGCAGTTGGGCGTCTGCCTTTGGCTCAGGGCGTGATCCTGGAGCCTGGGGATTGAGTCCCGCATCGGGCTCCCTACATGGAGCCTGCTTCTTCCTCTGCCTATGTGTCTGCCTCTCTCTCTCTGTGTCTCTCATGAATAAATAAGTAAAATCTTTAAAAATGAAAAATGGCAATATCATTATGATGCCTAAATCAATTAACATTCCTTAATGTAATATATCTAGTCTATATCATAATTTAAAACATTTTTTATTATAAATAATTTTAAATATAAAAAATAGAATTGCAAGGGATCCCTGGGTGGCTCAGCAGTTTAGCGCCTGCCTTTGGCCCGGGGCATGATCCTGGAGTCCTGGGATTGAGTCCCACGTTGGGCTCTTTTGCATGGAGCCTGCTTCTCCCTCTGCCTGTGTCTCTGCCCTCTCTCTCTGTGTGTCTCTCATGAATGAATAGATAAAATCTTTAAAAAAGAAAAAAAAAAAGAATTGCATAATGAATATTCATGTACCAATCACCCAGCTGCAACAGTGATAAGCTCATGCCCAGTTTGTTTCATGGTTTCATTTCACTTCCATCCATTTTCCCACTCTCCTGTATTTTTTTTCCAAACTCAGCTTTGTCTCTTTCTCATTCATATTATACTGGGAGAAAGTGACAATATTTTATTTAGCTTAAATAAACTTTAAAATTCCAGTATAGTTAACATACAGTGTTACATTAGTTTCAGGTATACAACATTCAGTACTTCCATATGACACCCAGTATGCTTAAATAAATTTTTATAATTTTTTATTTTACACAAAGTAAGATTAAGGCAAAGAAAAACAAATATCATATTACTTCACTCATATATGGAATTTAAGAAATAAAACAAATGAACAAAGAAAAAAGACAAAAAACAGACTCTTAAATACAGAGACAAACTCATAGTTGCCAGAGTGGAGGTGGGTGGCAGGTTGGGTGAAATAGATGAAGGAGTTTAAGAGTTGTATGTATTTTTTTGAAACAAATTGTAGGTATTCTATCATTTCAACCATAAATAGTTCTACATACCTAATTAGGGACACTTTTAAAACAGATTTATTTGTCTATTAGAAAGCGTGTGTGCATAAGCAAGGAGAGGGGCAGATGAGAGAGAATCCTCAAGCAGACTCTGTCACGTATGAAGCCCAACTTGGGGCTTGATCTTAAGACCCTGAGACCATTACTGAACCAAAATCAACAGTTGGTAGTTTAACTGACTGAGCCACCCACGCACCCCTAAGATAAATTTGTTAAGATGACTACTTGGCCAGAAAGTTTGTGCATTTTCAAGGCTTTGATCATATATTGCCACCAGTGGTATGTGTGTTTGTCTCTGCTCGTTCTTACCAACAGGTATTATATACACGTACGTGTGTGTGTGTGTGTGTGTGTGTGTGTGTGTGTGTGTGTATTTTGTGAGGTGGGGGGGTGGGGAGAAAGCACGAGCCAAGGGCAGAGGAAGAGGGAGAAGTAGACTCCCCACTGAAAAGGGAGCCCAAAGCAGGGCCAATCTAGGAACCCTGTGATCATAACCTGAGCCGAAGGTAGACGTTTAACCAACTGAGCCACCCAGATGCCCTTCAACAGGGTATTTTAATATTCAGTTTCCTTGGCAACTCATGTTCACAGTGAAGAATAGTTAATTAATAAGATCTAATGTAGTGATTGATGCTCTTGAGCTGCTAATTCTCACATCTTGAGTTGTTTACTCCCAACACCAAATTATTCCCAGTGGCTACATATTTTCATCCTCAGCTATGTTGACAGGTTTTTAGTCTCCATCATTAGCTCTCAATTCTCGCTTCTGTCAATATAACCACTGAAAGCAATGCACTACTTATTAATGATGGCCTGCTTGTTTCATACTGAGAAATCAGTGTTCCCTTTTTTTAATTTTAATTAAAAAAAATTATTTGAGGGCACCTGGGTAGCTCATTTGGTTAAGCATATGCCTTTGGCTTAGGTCATGGTTTTGGGGTCCTGGGATCAAGTCCTGCATCCTGCCCCTTGCTCCTTGGGAAGCCTGCTTCTCCCTCTCCCTCTGCCTGCTACTACCCCGTTTGTGCACTCCCTTTCTCTTGTGCGCACTCTATCAAATAAAATCTTTAAAAATATATTTATTTGAGAGAGAGTGAGAGTGGGGATGAGGGGGAGAGAGAGAGAGAGAGAGGGAGGGAGAAGGAGAATTTCAAGCAGGCTCCCCACTGAGTACCAAGCCTGATTCAGGGCTCCATCTCACAACCCTGAGAAGAGGACCTGAGCCGAAACCAAGAACCAAATGCTCAACCAACTGAACCACCCAGACACCCCAAATGTTTAACTTTTAGAATGTATAAACTGAGTATGAAATTATGACCCTCAATGAGCCTGAGAGTTTCTCCTAAGACTAAAATTTAGGAAGTTTAATGAATGAGTTTTTAATATGCTTTTTTCTGGTTTTAAGATTTGTTCCAGGTACTTTAAATTTAATGGATAGATGGACTTTAGCTAATAGATGATAGATATTAAAAAAGAATCTCCTGTACTCATATGCTTGCTTATGGTTTCCATCTTGCATTTATATTAATCCTGTAAATTCCCCCAATAGGCAGAGTGGCATGATTCAGACTGGATACTTTCATTGCCAGCCAAATTACCTGAAATTGAAGAATATTATGATGGAAACACATCTTCTAACTCCAGGCAGAGGAGTGGCTGGTCAAGTGGCCGGGCGGGCCGATCAGGCCGGTCAGGTGGTCGATCTGGTGGCCGGTCCGGTAGACAGAGTCGACAGGGAAGTCGGTCAGGAAGTCGACAAGATGGTAGAAGACGAAGTGGGAATAGAAATCGATCAAGAAGCGGGGGCCACAAACGGAGTTTTGACTGAGTATTTGATAGTTAATCTACCAGTGTGAGCTTGCCTATTTCTGCCTAATCATGTACATTATCCACCAAAAATTAGGTCATCATAGTTGAGGTATGTGTCTGCTCTTTGCAAAGAAGTTGGTCATATTTTTTTAAAAAGTATTTCACAAGAATGGTTGTAAACAAATCTACTTATCCAGTTATACCTTTGAATAAAAAAAAAATGCCTTTTATTGTCTCTTTTCACTATGTGTTAAGAATTTTGTCAATGTAGTCTTCTACAGGTTCTTCTAAAATGTGACACTTAATCTTACTTGAGATTACTTGGATTTTGCAAAATGTGATATTTATTTATTTATTTTAAAGATTTATTTATTTATTCATGAGAGACGTGGACTGAGAGAGAGTCAGAGACACAGGCAGAGAGAGAAGCAGGCTCCCTGCAGGAACCCTGATGTGGGACTCGATCCTGGATCCTGGGATCACGACCTGAGCCGAAGGCAGGCGCCCAACCCCTGGGCCACCCAGGCGTCCATATGATGTATTTTTATCCACATCATTCCTTTCATAGGATATATAGTAGAAAATAAGAAATCCCTTCTACATTCAAGGGCTGTAGAAACTGGTGACTTGGTTGGTTAGATGTAGCATTTAAATTCTAGACAGAGTTCATTAAAAGGGTGTGCAAGCAGTGTACACTCAATTTATTCACCAGGTAATGATTGAAGTCTACTATGTGCCTATCACTATGTTAATTGCGAGGGATATTAGTAGTACACAAGGCACAGCTCTCTCCTAAAGGAACTTACAGTCTGAAAACAAGCAATTGAGTGAGTTTAACATCCAAAGGCAAGTATGGAATGCTAAGGACCTAGTTGGGGTGCACCAAACCAGTCTTAGGAGTTGGAAAGGCTTAGAAGAAGTGATACCCAAAAGAAGAAGTCGAACAAAAGTATCTGTTGAGCTAAGCAAGTATGTGTATAGTGGGAAGAAGAGTTTAGAAGAGAGAGGGTTTACAGGCAGGGAGAACAGCATATGCAGATACCCAGAGCCAGAGAATGCCATAGGAAGTGTGAGGACCTACAGTTAGTTTAGTCTGGTTTACTGAGGCAGAGATAGGCATAAGAGAGAATGATTTAGTATTTAACAGGGACCAGATTTTAAGGGCTCATGTACATTGTTTAAACATACTCTTGAAGACAGTGACAAACCATTAAAAGATTTATTTATTTATTTATTTATTTATTTATTTATTTATTTATTTATTTATTTTTGCAATTAGCAAGAGGGTTTATTGGACGTTTGCGCAAACGGGCTCTCCGCCTCCGAAGAGGAAGAGAGCCCCGATTAGCAATTACAGGCATCTTTTAAAGGCAAAAGGAAAAAAAAACCGCTTAAAGACAAAAGAACCGCGGGAGTCACATAGCATCCAGGTTGATTTCTCAGAAGGTCAACATCAACCTATCCATTAAAAGATTTAAAGTAAGGAGTAACATGATGAGATCTGTGTTTTAGGAAAGATTATTAGCTACACCAAAGAGACTGGATTGGAGAAGGGCCAAACTGGAGGTCAGGAAACCTCTTAAGATGCTGTTGGAGTAATCTGAAGTAGATGATGGTGGTCTGCACTAATGTTAGGTAACATTTTGAGTGATAAGTACCGAGACATTCGAGAGCTTATTACTTGTCCAGAATCACAGCTGGATAGTAAATAGGGTAGTGAGGATTTAAACCCAAGTAAGTCTAGTTTCCGAATCTGCATTCTTAACCACTATGCTAAATAGCAGTGGTGACACTGAGAAACATGGATAGATTTCCAAAGTTTTTTGTTTAGTTTTTTTTTAAGTTTATTTATTTCTTTTTAGTAATCTGTACACCCAGTGTGGGACTCAAAACTTGATCCCAAGATCAAGAATCACATACTCCTCCAACCCAGCCAACCAGGCACCTCCAAAGTTGTAGGAAATAAAATTGTTAGGACTAGTACTTGATTGAATTGGAGGATGAGACAGATGCAGGGAGGGAGAAAAGGATATTAGTTCAATATTGGGTATATTTTAATATTGAATAGCACTTGAGATAATAAAAGATGTAAGAGGAGATAAACAGTAGGCAGTTGGATTTATATGTTTGAAGCGGGAAAGAGATCTGGAGGTGTCAAGATTTGGGCATAGCTTTTAAAAATGTTAATTGTACTTAAGGCAGTGGAAGAGATTATCTAGTGAAAGTATAGTAAGAAAAGAGGACTAAAGAGGGAACCCAGAGAGACTAATGTATTTACTGCATAGCAGAAGAAGGAAATCCCATCACCATCAAGAGGAGGTAAGAAGATGGTAGAAAGCCCAGGAATATGAGGCTTTCAAGGAACCAGAAGATGCACCTGGGATGGCCACCCGATTTGGCAAAAAAGGAGACATTTGACATGGGGAGCACCCGTATAATGAAGTATGGAGAGTAGAAACCATTTAGCAGTGGGTTCAGTAGGAAATGAGAGAGAAAGAACTAGGGACAGCAAACGTCTTCCAGAAACTTGGCTGTGAGATAGGGAGGAATAAGCTAACAGTGAATGTAAAAGAAAGGACATGAGATGACAAATTTTTGTACGTGTGCATTGGAGAAGGATGAAGAAAATTAGAGCATGGACTACTAATATGGGCAGGAACCAGAAAGGAGCAAGGAAGAGAAAGAATATGTGATGGGACAAGATCTCTATGAAGACTCAGAAGGATGAGCTCAAGCACACACTGGAGATTTTAATCTTAGCTATCTAAGAAGCACATCTCTAACATTTTGCCAGTTGAGATTAGAGACTGAATGTGTACTGGCAACAATTAGAGCACTTGAGTGATTTCTGTAGTGACACTCAGTATTCTGTTGTAGGAATGGAAATGGAAGACACTTGATTGATCTAGGATTGGGGTTTGTTCTGTGAGATGAAAGGATGACTAGGTGAAGATGTTAAGGACTTGGGCAATAGTGACTGGAGTAATGGGCCATGTAGTCTAGACTGCCTAGGGATTGAAGTGGAGGTGGGGTTGATAACATGGAGAATGTAGAAGGGGCAAGGGAGTGATGTATTTGTATCCAGAACTCTGATATTTCAAGAGCGGAGCAGTTGGGAACAAGACAAGTGCAGGGTTTGGTAGTAGGCTTCTTGGGAGTAACGGTTATTTCAATTGAGATAAAGAATGGAGAAGCTAGTGCGAGTGTTTTTGTGGACAATGAAGTCTCCAGGACTGAGGAGGAGAGGAAGACTAAGCCAGGTGCCAAACTATCAATGAATGGTGGAGGTTAAGTTACCTGAATGAGGAGGGGTATAGGGTGATATTGCTACCTATCTTTCAAGGGACAAGGGCATTTACTCGGATAGCGAAGGAGTAATAGTTGGAAATGGTTTTGAGGAAAAGACAAGGACACTGATACCAGAGTATATGGGATGTGAGGGAATGAACAACATATGTGTGGGAAAGTTGAAGGAATATTTTTCAAGAAGAGCCAGATTTCAGTTAATCCAATGGGTGTGGGGAGGACTCGGTGCTGGATTAAGAAAGGGAGAAGTTTTGATTATGGGAAATGGAGTTCCAGATAACTATGACTGGGGAGGTAGGGAGGAGTCTCAGCTGACTCTACATTTGAGTAGTTGTGAGCTCTGGATTTATACTGAAGATGAAAGAGAGGCTCCATTTCTACAAAGGTGCATGAGTACTGATAATTTAGTCAAAATAAGTTGTATATCTACAACGTCCCAGGCATTATGGGGCACAAAGGTGAATAAGGTGTAACTAGTCTCTGCCCCTGTCAAGAGCTCTTAATCTAGTGAAATAGATGGACACATAAACTTAGGTCCATGGCAATGACTAAGTGCAATAATTTGAGAGCTCTGCACAAGGGCACCTAGTCCAGCCCAGGAGTGGGGATGGTGGTTTAGAGAAAACTTCTTGGATTTGATGACTGAACATGAATTAAGTCAGGTAAAAGAAACAGGAAGTGGGAATGGACATCCAGGAAAAGGCCCGGAAAGCTAATAAAACAAGACCTGAGTAGGGCGAACAATAAGTAGCTGTCGTTGCTGGGATCTTCACTATGAGGAAAGCAATGATGAGAACAAGGCAAGAGTCCCATCTTGGAAGGCTTTGTAGACCTTGTTTTGGACAGCCATTGAAGGGTTTCAGGGAAATGAGTGAAAGAAGCATGTAGGTAAATGCTAGCAGAGTGGAGGTAGATTTTAAGGGTCTACATGTTAAAGGCTTGCTTTCCTATTAGCAAGGAAAGTGGGGGAGATCCTGACACGATTAAGCAATAGCTTTCCTTGCCATCTGGAAGAAGGCGGGGGCAGAATTTTCAGTTTGGGCTGCATTCAGCCCTTTATTTTGCTCCTTCCTCATAGAGTCCAGCACTTTCATGTTTCCACCTTTTGGCTATTCAGAGCCTCCTGTTTGGTACTCTGTGCCCTAGTGTGGTCGCTTAACAGCTATTCGAACTTAATTAAATCAGTTACCCTGATCTTCAGTTTTTAAATTTGTAAGTATGTTTATTCCCTTCAGCAATAGAAATTTGAACAATGAGTTCACATTTAGGTGTAAATGTCTGAGAGCTTCCTCTCACATTGTTTTTGTTTCCTGTTTTGTGAGTAGTGCTTAAGAAGTTTCTTTAAACCATATTTTTTCATACTAGTAATGTGCATCCATTGTTGAAAACTGAAAAAAATAGAGAAGCAAATGGAAGAAAATAAAAACCATCCATAATCATATCACTCAGATAATTACTGCTAGATTTTTGAATCTAGAAATTACTGTGTGTATTTTTGAATCACTATGTGCGTGTGTTATGTTTGAATACTTTTTGAAATAGAAATTCTCCCCAATTTTATGAAAACATGGCATTATCTTACATCAGAGGAAACTTATGGCATAATCAATATTCAAACAGAACTTCACATTTCCAATCAAATGTATACATGAGACCCATTTTTTTTCTACTGGTTGCTGAATTTTAAACTGATAACTAGATTTAATACTGTAATTTGGCTACCTTTGAGGCAGAAAGGGCCTTTCATGCTTCCTCTAGATTTTTGGCCTTTTGCCTACGTGCGGGTATATTACAAAGGAACTTACCTAGTTTATAAGCCTTGACAACAATTTCCCATTAAGTAGTGTTTTGGGCTTACTCTCCTGTTGAATATCTATTAATAATAAAAATGCCCCTGTACTGTTTATAGCAGTATTATTACAGAGGTTCCTTGAGACAGGAACTGAGCCTTAACGTACTTCAAAGTCTGAAGTCCCAGATGTTAAGCATTTTGTCAGTTGGTTAATTGCACTCATGCTTGCTCCCCCCCTTCTCCCGCACCTAATACCAGGGTGACTGAACTGCTTTCCTGCCTGGGCATCTAGCTAAAATTTATTTCAAGGGGTTCTTTCTTCTCCACCCCACAACATTGCCATTTTAATGGTCAATCAACATTTAGTGTCAATCTACTACATGTCTATGTACGTACCAGGCACTGTTTGAAATCTTCAGGATGCAAAGATGGATCAACCAAGGCTCCTAGCTTAAAGATATCAGAGTGTAAGTTAAAATATGTAAATTTGTTAAAGAACTGTGAAACCTCAAATAATAGTTTATGTGAAACATGAAATTTTTCAACTGTCATTTAAAAATGTGCAGTAAAAACTAATCTCATGAAATACAGAAATAAAAGTTCCAGCATTTTCATCATAAAATGATTATATTTTAAGTTGTCTTTCTAAAGACCTACATGTTTTAATAGCTCTCATTTATTGTGCTTTATGTGCTAGGCACTGCTAAACCCATTTCATTATCTTAATTTTCTCAGCCCATGAGGTAAGTTTGTTATTCCCATTTCATGCACAAGAAACTCAGGGTCAGTTTAAGTAATGTGTGCAAAATCACAGGACAAGCAGTGTGGGTTTTCAAAGCCAGGCATGATTTCAACTGATTTTTATTTTAACTCTTTTTTTTTTTTTTTTTTTTAAATGATTTTGTGTTGAAGTGGTTCCCAATTCTTTGGATCAGTAGTTCTTCAGAGAAGTTCAGCAACACCGTCATAGATCATTCAATGGACCACTTTCCCTCAACTCCTTGAATTAGTGTATTGTCCAATTATCCAGGATTTAGAGCCCAGTATTTTCTTAGAGGTCCACGTGGCTTGGGGGCCCTCTCTACCGGTCCCAAGGCCGGCTCAGGTGCCTCTGTGTCTTCAGAACAGCTGATATCCGTCTATCTCCCAGCAGTCTAAGTTCCTGGATGACAACTCTTGTGCATCGTCCGCTACCTGGCATTACTGTGAATGCTCAGGGGATGTCTGCGTGCACGCATAAAGGAACGACCGAATCCGGACTGAACTTATCCAGGCCTATCTAGCTCTTATCCAGGCCTGTGAGTCTGCGCACTTCGGCCAGGTGATCAAGAACAGACCTCGGTCGCGTCTGTGCCTGAAAGGATCTTGCCAACTCCAGCGATCTAACATAAACCACGGAAAAGCGACAAGTCATTTATCAGGGTGGGGCCACGGAGAATCTGGCCAGTGTTTGTTAACCTCTGCGGTTCCTCCCAGCCGGACCCTTCCAGTCCAGGCGCGGCTAGCGGACAGTTCCCCACCCCGCAGCACCGAGAGCCGCGCGGGCGCCCGCGCTAACCACGTGGGCCTCAGCCTCCCCCGGGCTTTCTGCTTCCGCCGGAACCGCCTTGCTACCGGAAGTGACGAAAGTGGGTGGTCTAAACGGGCAGTACAGTCTCTTTCTCTCCACGCGGTGGACCTGACCGGTCGGCCTGAAGTGCTTGAGGTGAACAATGCCGGGGAAACTCCTTAGTGACGCGGGTTTGGACTCCGAGACCGCCATGGAAGAAGTGGAGACACCGCGGAAGCAGAATGAGAAGGTGCCGCCGAGGGCCGAGGGACGACCCGGGGCGCCGAGGGGAGCGGGATACGGGAGCGGGGTGGGGTGCTCGGCTGGGCGGCGGTGGCGCGCACGCGGACGCGGCGTGTGCGGGTCCCGGTGTGGGGTTCGACCGGGAGGGTGCCAGGAACCCGTGCTCTCGGCGGGCGGTGGGCGCACGAGCGGCGCAGGCGGGCGGGAGCTGGGGTGAGCGCCTCCCACGTGGCCCGGGAGTCTGGGCGCCCCGCGCCCGGTGCGCATTTGGATGCTCATGCTTGGGCCCCACGTTGCTGGCTCGCTAACTCCGGGTGTGAGCGTGAGCGGAGGGAGTTGTCAGGTCAGGTAGGGACTGAAGCTTCAGAATAGATTGGCGATACCTCTGAGTGACACTTTAGTAGTAAGGGAAGTACAACTTGTTTGCTGGTGAGCAGCCTTTAGAAGATGAAGTATTCGGCTTAACGTCTACTGATTAGATTTCCCGTGGAAAGGTAAAAAGATGCGTTGTTGTGCTGAGTGTACAGCATCTTTTTGATAGAGGGTAGGCGGTGTGTAGGGGTCTTAAGTTGCCTTGATAGCGGCATCTATCTTTACTCTTTACTGTTCCTTCCTTAGTGATTTAACTTGTGACTGAGTCTCTGTTCCAAGATCACTCGGTGAGAACAAAAATTGTCCCTGAATTCCTGTTGTGCATGACTTAGAATTTCCTTTCCTTTGCTGTGTATGAGTCTTTTTGATGCGGAGCTTTTACAACAGCAATATTTTGGCATTGTAGGAAGCCGAGGGAGCACAGTCTTGTCCTTACAGGTGGGGAGGAAGTGGTCCTGGCTTACCTGCTCCACATCAGTGAAGGTATTCAGTTGTGGGATGCTCAAGTGAAGAGGGACATGGTCAAACCCTATCACATTCCAGAGGAGACCACCGGGTTAGGATATCCTCTCTTACTCGGTGGAACGAAGGGATGAAAGAACCAGAGTCTTGGGAGACCAGATTATTTTTCTGATAGTTGAAAGGTGATCATTTGGGAAAGATTAGCATCACTCATGACTTGAGAGCAGAACCAGGGCCTGAAGGTTCAGAGAGGCAGATTTCAGCTAAATATAATCTCCATAGTTCTGGAATTGGCCTTTCAGAGAGATTTTAACAGAGGCTACAACACCTGTTTACTTGGTTTCGGTAATACTAACTTTCAGTATATGAAAAGTTGGAAAAGGTCAGACGTTTCAGGTAGGAGCCATAGCCCTGGGTTGGGTTGGGTTGGGTTGGGTTTGGAGTTTTGATTTTGAGATTTCACCCATTCCATTTCCTTGTAATGTGCTTCCCTCCCCCCCCCCCTTTAAATTAGATACATCTTTTTTACACATGGGGTGATAGATTGTGGGAGTTTATAGATTTTTGGTTCGTAAAGTGTCTTTGTAAAAATTAATTTGCACTTGTCAATAGCCAAGACAGATATTATGAATCACTGTTTTACCTGTACAGGAATTCTGGCAGAGAAAGAAATATGCTTAACATCGTCCATCTGTGGACATATATGACCTTATTACTCTATTAGAATTAAACTACTTGATCTCTTTCTATAGTCATACATATGTGGTTTAGAGCCTTTTGGAGCATCCCATGAGCCACTCTAAATCCCCTATGAAAGTTTTATTTTACAACTTCTTTTTTTTTTTTACAACTTTTTCAACTAACAAGATTTGAATAGATACCAAGAGGCGTTGCGTTCTCTTAAAAGCTGATGAAATTATTGATATAACGGTACTTAAGTCCATATAGCTAAGAAATGGTGCTAAAAAGCATAGTGTTTTGATTTATTACAAGGTGAAAGTACAGATGTTGAAAAATGCCCCCCAATTGTGTTCATAATTATGTGATCTTTAAATAATCCAACATTGATGTGTCATACAAATGTATACTTGCTTTACTCAGTAGTTTGTATTTTCTTTAATTTTTTTTAGAAAGGTAGAAAGGAGAAACCAAAATCTATTAAGACTGAAGAGGCAACAGAAGTAAAAGAAATTCCTTCCCCTAAAGCTAAAAAAGTTAAAAAGAAAGCTGAGTCTAATGAGGTTGACATGAATTCTCCTAAATCTAAAAAGGCAAAAAAGAAAGAGGAGCCATCTCAGGATGACATAATTTCTCCTAAAACCAAAAGTGTGAAAAAAACAAAGGAGTCCTTTGAAAAGAAAGTTGTTTCTCCTAAAACAAAAAAAGTAATAAAAAGTGAAGAACCTTCTGAAGAAGAGATAAGTGCTCCTAAGCCCAAGAAGATGAAGAAAGAAAAGGAAATGAATGGAGAAATTGGAGAGAAAAGCCCCAAACTGAAGAATGGATTCCCTCATTCTGGACTTGTCTCTAACACCAGTGAAACCCTAGGGGAAGAAAGTAACAGTGAGTTAGAGCAGGTAAAGTTGTATTTTAATGTATAGAATGTAGTTTTTATTGTTGTTTCAGATAAATAAGTAGCTAATTGCTACTGGTATTTAAAAGTGGGAGAGGATGCCTGGCTCCGTCAATAGAGCATGTGACTCTTGATATCTCTCCCCCCCCCCCCCATATATATATGATTTTATTTATTTTTAGAGAGAGTGCGTGTACACTACTGGTGGAGAGGGGCAGAAGGAGAGGGAGAGAGAAAAAATTTTTTTTAAGATTTATTTATTTATTTATTTATTTATTTATTTATTTATTTATTTATTTATTCATGAGAAACAGAGAGAGAGAGGCAGAGACACAGGTAGAGGGAGAAGCAGGCTCCATGCAAGGATCCCGATGTGGGACTCGATCCTGGGTCTCCAGGATCACACCCTGGGCTGCAGGCGGCGCTAAACCGCTGCGCCACTGGGGCTACCCGAGAGAAAATTTGAAGTAGACTCCACACTGAATGCAGAGCCCGATGCAGGGTTCAGACTCATGACCCTGAGATCATGACTTAAGCTAAAACCAGGAGTCGGACACTAACAGACTGAGCCACTCAAGCTCCTCTTTATCCCCACTTTTATTTGTTTATTTAAGAGATTTTACTTATTTAAAAAAAAAGAACACAAGGAGGGGGCAGAGGAAGAAGCAGATTCTTCACTGAGCAGGAGTGCGATGTGGAGCTTGATCCTAGGACCTTGAGATCATGACCTGAGCCGAAGGCAGGTACTTAACCGACTGAGCCACCCACATGGCACCCCCCCCCCCACTTTTAAATGTTAAATATTGGGACACTGGGTGGCTCAGTGGTTGAGTATCTGCCTTTGAGCCCCTGTAGCAAGTTGTGCATCAGGTTCCCTGCCAGGAGCCTGCTTCTCCTCTGCCTCTCTCACAGTATTGCTCATGAATAAATAAATAAAATCTTTAAAAAAAAAAATGTTAGGGGAACGCCTGGATGGCTCAGTGGTTGAGCGTCTTACTTTGGCTCAGGGCGGTGGTCCCGTGGTCCCGGGATCAAGTCCCATATTGGGCTCCCCACGGGGAGCCTGCTTCTCCCTCTGCCTGCCTCTGCCTCTCTCTGTGTATGTCTTTCATGAATAAAGAAATAAATAAAATCTTTAAAAAAAATAAAGGTTAAATATTTTTAATGGTTCCATAATCCATCATATAAATGTTTAGAAATTCACTTATTTCCTCTATTGAACATTTAGATTTTTTACTTTTTTTTTTAATATTTTTTTTTTTATCTATGAAAGGCACAGAAAGCGAGAGGCAGAGACAGGCAGAGGGAGAAGCAGGCTCCATACAAGGAGCCCAATGTGGAACTCGATCATGGGACCATGGGATCATGGGATCACGACGCAAGCCAAAGGCAGATGCTCAACCCCTAAGCCACCTAGGCGTCCCTAGATTTTTTACTTTAGAATGATGCCACAGTGACCACTTTGTGTTAAATGTTTGTTTCTTATTTTCTGTGGATATATGTGAAAGATGTGACTGGGTGGAAAAGGGTTAGTGACCTTTCAGCAATACAGTAGTCCCCCCGATCTGATGTTTTGCTTTCCAGGGTTCCAGTTACCCTCTGTCAACCATGTTCAGGAGCAGATGATTCTTCTCCTGACACACTGTCAAAAGGTTAATAGTAGCCTGCCACTGCATCACAATGCCTATGTCATTCAACTCACCTAGGCATTTTATCAGTTCACATCATCCCAAGAAGGGTGAATGCAGAACAGGAAGATGTTTTGAGAGAAAGACCACATTCACGTAATTTTTATTATGGTATATGGTTACAGTTCTATTTTGTTATTGTTGTTAGTTTCTTATGGTGCCTAACTTAAAAACTTATCTTGAATATATATGTGTAGGTAAAAAAAAAAAAACAATAAATAAGGCTCCATACTATCTGTGGTTTCAGGTACCCACTGGGGGTCTTAGAACAAATCCCTTTTGGATAAGGAGGGACTACTGTATATTGTAGGTGTATGCGATGGCAACAGAATAGTTCTTAGTTGACACTGAATCTGCCTTCACTAGCCACACATAGTATATGTATGGTATATATTTGCTACAGATTTTTCTCTTGGTAGAGTTTTATAGATGATTATGGTATATTTCCTTTTCGGATCTTCTATTTTTGGTTGATTTAGAAGAGATGTTTTAGAATTGGTTCTTTTGTTTCTTTCTCAGAAGGCTTCTCTATGATTACCTGTAAGGGTGAAGTTTCTAATTTCTTTCTGTGGCCCTTTACTTGATAGGAAATACCTGTGGAACAGAAAGAAGGAGCTTTCTCTAATTTTCCCATATCTGAAGAGACTATTAAACTTCTCAAAGGTAATATTTTTGGAAGTACTGTATAATGTTAGAATATTTATTTGGAAGCACTCCACTGTTTTTGTTGAGATAAAGGACAGTATATGCAACCATATAATAGATCCATGTATACAGTACAGGACTGTACTAGTGATGACTTTGCTGCCTGTTAAGTAGGTGATTCAATTTTATTCAAACCAATATGTGTATTCAGAAGTGTGAGGACTGATTGCACTGGTTCATGCCATGTTCGTTTTTTCTTTTTTATCCTTGCCCTCTTGTAAGGCATCTCTTAACGGTACCAACCTGACTCAGAACTCAGCCTAGCAGTGTCCCTGTGAATGAACTAGGTAGTCACAGATGCTTGAGTAGGTATTTTCTGAAGCAAGTGTGGCATGGTCTGAACTGCAAAGCACCTCATTTGGGTGCTTCAGTTGACCTGTGGATGAGATTTCATGGCAAGTGACTAAAGTCTTAAATAATATTTACCATGATTTGGTGCCTTAAAGTTTGTTGATAACTTTCAGTCAAGCACATTCTTCACTACTAGAATACATTACAACCTGACTTTGTAGATACTGACTGGAAAGTAGAATTCCTTAATTCCGCAGGACCGGAAGCATGGCTGGGATGTTAAGAACTGCATTACCAGATAACATGGTTAATTTGTTCACAGCCCGTGGGGTGACCTTCCTGTTTCCTATACAAGCAAAGACATTTTACCATGTCTATAGTGGAAAGGACTTAATTGCACAGGCGCGGACAGGAACTGGGAAGACATTCTCCTTTGCCATCCCTTTGATTGTGAAGCTCCAGGGAGAACTGCAAGACAGGAAAAGAGGTCGTGCCCCTCAGGTAATTGTCTTTAACACAGAGCTTAAGGGCTCCATATCTGCATAGGAGCAAAACGTCTCTTAGGCATTGTTTACATCATATACTATAGTTTTTTTGGTGGGTTCTCCTTAGAGCCTTTTTTTTTTCTTTTCTTTTTTTTTTTGATATGTATTACAGATCTTTATTTGAAACTAAAGTAGGATTATTCTTTTAAGAGTGTTGGCCACAAACCCTATAAGTTTAAATATGATAATCCACTCAGTGGTAATCCACTCAGTGGTTGTGATCACCTATATTAATGCCCATTGTGTTCCCTTCAAACCATTAGATGTCCCTGGGGCTTACAGGTTTGATGAAGTATCTCTGACCATTTTTACCTAGGTGGAGAGAACAGTTTTAGTAGAGATGCGTAAGTAGAAGGAGGGGTACTCAGAGATGAAGAGACCAAGCTTCCTTGTTAAGATTGTGCATATTGGGTTCATTTTTGGAGAACCCGGCATTTGACAAACCTTAACTTCACTGACATACCTGTGTTGTCATCGTGTCATCTTTCTGGCCCCACCTCACTTGTTTACTGGCCTTTCAATGTCCATACTCCTCCCTCAGTAATTCATTGTTTATTGCTGTAAACAAATGCAGCATTAAACAAATGGGTTATTTTAGCACTTGGAATTATCCAGCCTGGCACATAGTGGATATTTAGCAAATATATGTTGGATGAATGTATCTGATGATCAATGAATGTTCTTAAATCATACATGTTTCATGTTGTTACTTTACTTAAGGACCTATAGTCTTTTCTGTTAAATAAATATCCTCTTGGGTCAAACTCAGACTGCTCTGGGATATAAAGCCCCTCACCACGTTGGTCCTGCCTTAATTTGTCTTTGTTCTACTTTCAATTTAGTGTAGAGGTTCAGTCCCTTGGTTTCAGAACCCAACTGTCTGAATTTAAATCCAGGTTTGCTTTGCTTCTTAGCCTTTTGGTTCAAAATTGTGTGTTTATTGTAGGTGGGTGAATAACTTGTGAGAATTAAACAAGAATGATGCATAGTAAGCATTTAGTAGAGCCTGAGACAGTAAAAGCTCAAAGATTAGCTAATGTTATCAGCAGTGTTACTCCTTGCTCAAGTTGTTGCTTCTTAGAATGCTATTTTGTTATTTAGGTAGTAGTGGGTCCAGGAAACTCCCCAGTTCCTCTGGCCTACTCTGTGAGCCCTCCTGGAGCACCACACGTTTTGGCCCTACTTTTCTCATATTGGTAGGATCACAAACTTCTGAGTAGGTTTGTTAGGGACTGTATTATTACGTCTATGATTCTTCACACCAAGTAGGTTGCAAAGCATATAATAGATATTTTGAAAATACTTGTTAAGATGAGTTGAGCCTTCTGGTGAATTCCAGTTTTGTTAAGAAACAAATACTGCATAATACTTTGAATTCAGTGATTAGTTTTTCCTTTTCAGGTACTGGTTCTTGCACCCACGAGGGAGTTGGCAAATCAAGTAAGCAGAGACTTCAGTGACATCACAAGAAAGCTGGCGGTGGCTTGTTTTTATGGTGGAACTCCCTATGGAGGTCAAAGTAAGTAACTCCAAAAGTGAGGGAAGGAAAATGCCAGCTATTATTGGATGCCCTGGTTAGATTTCTCTGGCCTTGAAATCTGATTTTACCTCATTTAGTCATTTATTTTTTAATTAAAAAAAATTTTTTTTTAGGATTGTTTAATCATTTATTGTGGTTTTCTTTTGTTATTGTTTATAGATGGTCAAGAATATGGTCCTACATGATGATGTGTATCAAATCCTATTTAGAGTTACTCGGATTTTTGTATTACTGCTCTGTTTATCTAAAGGCTACAAAGATCTCTTACTGAATCTGAGAGGATAGAGTCCATTTGGGCTTTTGGCACTAGAAAGTCATGATTCAGAGTTATTCTTTGTCAAGGATGATGGATCTGCCTCTTTTGGAGTCTTTCTTTCTTGCTACCAGTGGGCTGCCTTTTCTCTGGGCCCAAGAGCCAAATGCAAGTCCCTACTGGAATCCTGTAGGATTCCATTACTTACCAGTTCAAGACCTTGAAACTTTATTATGAGAGCAGATATGTAATTTGGGAAAGGATTTAAGGCTTTAAAAAATAAAAATGTTGGCATTGGCATGCAAGGCTTCTAATTATGTCTTTTCAACTTTGGTTGAATGAACTAGGCTTTGACATCAGAAAAGTGCATGTTTGAATCTGAACTCTGCTCACAGTGTGATTTTAAGTTCAAGCTGCTTGATTTTTCTGCACTTCATTTTGTTCATATGAAAAACCAAGGTTACTAAACTCCCCCTGCCAGGGGTGTTGTGAGGATTGAATTGGATAATGTACATAGAGTGTCCAGTACGAACCCTAGACTGCAAGGGTAATTCAGTAAAAAGCTGCATCATTATCACTTTACCTCGTTATACTGGACTCCGTTTTCCTGAACATCTTTACACCTCGGAATACTTGCTCTTTTTCCTGGTCTCGTTCTCTCCATACCTGCTTACCTTATATAAAGTTCTTATTCTTTAAAGGTTCTCTTTTCCACTTTGTCTGTGAAACCTTGACACTTTCCACCACCAAGAAAGGCATTTCTTTCCTGGTGGTTCTGTCCCCCACTGGCGCATTTTTCTCTTAATGTCACATAATACACTGGGCTGTCATTTCTTACCTGTTCTTCCCACTAGATTAAGGAATGCCTTGAGTATCTTTATCTTTGGTAGTTAGCATATTACCTTGTGCTTGTGGTTAATAAATATTTTAGAATAAAAATGTATTTAATGGATACCCCAGACTAATAAAAGGACTTAAAAACCCAGCCTGTCTTATCATTGATTTTGTTTACAGTTGAACGCATGCGGAATGGGATTGATATCCTGGTTGGGACCCCAGGTCGTATCAAAGACCACCTTCAGAATGGCAAGCTAGATCTCACCAAACTTAAGCATGTTGTCCTGGATGAAGTTGACCAGATGTTAGATATGGGGTTTGCTGATCAAGTGGAAGAGATTTTAAGTGTGGCATACAAAAAAGGTAAGCTCCAAATTCAAGGAACTGATGGAAGGGGTTAGAGGAAGAGTGGTGACTAGGTAGTCTTCTCAGAGCTAAATGAAGCCTTATATCGGGGTGACTTATTTTATTTAGGAAGACTTAACTTTCTTTTTTAAAAATCATGATTTATCACATAACTGTAATGGGGAAAATTTGGGAAAGTAAGAGAAGAAAAATCTCATATTCTTCCAGCTTGATGTGCTTTGCTTTGGATCTCTTTTTTCCTGACTCTGTATTATTGTGCATGTGTGTGTGTGTGTTAATTTTAATCTTGCTATGCAACAATTTGGCATAACACTGAAGAGGTTGTGCTATGATTTAATTCCATCTGTGTATTTTAATTTTTAGATAATTTAATAATTCTGTTTAGAAACATTTTTATGCAGAAAGCTTCCTTCACACGTCAGTATTTGGAATTTCTTCTTTAGGATAGATGTCCCGAAATAAAATTACTGAGTTAAAAGGTATAAATAGTTCATACTTCTCAATGTACATTGTTAATCTCTCTCCAAAAGAGTTCTATCTACTCAAACCACCATTTGAAATACATGAAAATGGCAGTGTTCTTCAAAGAGCAAACTTTATAAAACATGAGGGTTGGGGAGCTTTTCAGTACCTGACCTCAAAGAATGAATAGACTGAAATCCTAAACTCAAGAGACTGAGGAAATGAGTATAGAGGAGTATAGAATATGTTCTGGTGTTTATCATAGGTTACTTGCTTAGTGATCTCCTTCACATAAATTACTTAGGGTAGTATTTCTTTGCCCATTGGGAATCTCTATGTCTTTCATTTTTGTGTCATAAGTGCCTGGCTTGGCCTCACATTGTTGCTGTAGCATGCTGTTGGACCCTGGAAGAACTGGGTGATGTGGAGTACTGTGTAGGCTTATTTGGGTTATTCATACTGACTTTTTTTCCCCCAAAGATTCAGAAGACAATCCCCAAACATTGCTTTTTTCTGCAACTTGCCCTCATTGGGTATATAATGTTGCTAAGAAATACATGAAATCTACATATGAACAGGTGGACCTGATTGGTAAAAAGACCCAGAAAACGGCAATAACCGTGGAGGTAAATGATTCATTCAGCTGCTAGAATTAGTAAAAAATTGTATGTCGTGTTTTCCCTGTCTGATGATATTAAGACTGGTAAATATACACTTTTTATGGATAAATACTAAATCCATGATCCGTGTGAAGGGCCAAGTAAAGATCTATTTTTATTTGAGTTGTATCTGTTTTCTAAATTTCATTATCTGGTAGTCTGATTTCAAAATCTTTTGGAATCTCTGTCTGAATTATGTAAGTAGGAAGAAATTATACCTAGAATTTAAATACTTTGAGAGCAACAGAGGAATCTAGTACTTTGTGTTGAAGCCATTTTTATGTTAGGTTCCAACACATAGAATTCCTTTTACCAAGAAACAGACCTGCAGGCTGACTAATTGCATTTTTAAGTGGGTGAAAGGATGAAACATTTAGAAATTTTTCTGTCAGTTCCTTGGTGTCCTGTAGAAATGAAGAGATGATGTTTCTTTTTCTTCATTTTCCTGGTTGGTTCAGAAAATAGAGGAACGAGGGATGCCTGGGTGGCTCAGTGGGTTGAGCATCCGACTCTTTTTTTTTTTTTTTTAATATTTAATTTATTTATTCATGAGGGACACAGAGGGAGAGGCAGGCTCCATGCAGGGGTCCCAAATGCAGGACTCCATCACTGGACTCCAGAATCACACCCTGAGCTGAAGGCAGGCGCTTAACCCCTGAGCCATCCAGGCTATCCAGGTGTCTGGAGCATCCAACTCTTGATCTTGGCTTGGGTTAAATCTCAAAGTTGTGGGTTCAGGCCCTGCATTGGGCTCCATGCTGGGCATTTTAAAAAACAAAAGAAAGCGGGAAGGAGAGAAGGAAGAAGGGAGAGAGGGAGGGAGGAAAGAAGGAAATCGAGGAACCAGAGAAAGGGGAACAACAGCTCCCTTTTTTTTTTTTTTTAAGATTTATTTTTTAAAGATTTTATTTATGTATGATAGGGAGAGAGAGAGGCAGAGACACAGGAAGAGGGAGAAGCAGGCTCCATGTAGGGAGCCCAGCATGGGACTCGATCCCGGATCTCCAGGATCCCACCCCGGGCTGAAGGCGGCACTAAACTGCTGAGCCACTGGGGCTGCCCAAGATTTCTTTATTTTAGAGAGAGGAAGCATGTATGGGGGCGGGAGGGGGGCACAGAGGGAGAGAGAGTCTTAAGCAGACCTCACACTGAGTACTGAGCTGGATGTGGAGCTTGATCTCACAATCCTGAGATCATGACCTGAGCTAAAACTGAGAATTGGACTCTTAACCAGTTGTGCCACCTAGGTGTCCCACAACTTTTTAAAAGACTTATTAGAGACACCTGGGTGGCTTAGCAGTTGAGCATCTGCCTTTGGCTCAGGGCGTGATCCCGGGGTCCTGGAATCGAGTCCCACATTGGGCTTGTGTGGGGAGTCTGCTTCTCCCTCTGCCTGTGTCTCTGCACACCTCCCCTCCGCCTCCCGTCTCTCTCTTTCCATCACTCATGCATACATAAAATTTAAAAAGGCTTATTAATTTGAGAGAGAGAGAGAGAGACAGCTCTCTGCTTTAATGGTTTAGGTTTGTTTGTGTTTTTTTGTTTGTTTGTTTTTCTCTACACAGTGGTGGCAGTGGTCTGCTCTAGTTAGGCTTAAACAATTGCTTCTAGCACTAGTAGTTTTGAGCAGATGATTTCAGGTTCCAGGTAGGTTTTACTAAATACATCTTTTTTTCCCTCTCATAAGCACCTGGCTATCAAGTGCCACTGGACTCAAAGGGCAGCAGTTATTGGGGATGTGATCCGAGTATATAGTGGTTTTCATGGGCGTACCATTATCTTCTGCGAAACCAAGAAAGAAGCCCAGGAGTTGTCACAGAATGTGTCCATAAGGCAGGTTGGTCCTTGCCCTCCCTTTCCTTTAGGGAGGGAGCCTCTTCCAACTGATAGACCCTGTTTCCCTGTGAGAGCTCCCCTGATCTGTCAGTCTCCTCTCACAGATGAGGGAAGGGTGACCCAAACCCAAGGCTATCCTGATACAATAGGTTTGATCGGTCTTGTCTGGTGATCTTTACCCAGTAAGTATAGCTGGACATTGATTTAATGACCAAGGAGTAAGAAAAAATTTGAGCTTTATCCATGTAAGGCACATATTTTTCCCTCTGCTTTATTTTCAGTGGGAGTATCACAAAATAGAAATGTCTTTACAGGTTTTATGGGTGATAGGAAAAGTACCTGTATTGTTGGTATCTTAAGCCAGTTTATTTCTTTGGCAGGATGCCCAGTCATTGCATGGAGATATTCCTCAGAAGCAGAGAGAAATCACTCTGAAAGGTTTTAGAAATGGTGATTTTGGAGTTTTGGTTGCAACTAATGTTGCTGCTCGTGGGTTAGACATCCCTGAGGTTGATCTGGTGATACAGAGTTCTCCCCCAAAGGTAAGTATTCTATATTATGTTTCATCTTATTGTTTGTTTTGACTACTAAAACAAATGGGAAGTTGTATTGTTTACTTCCTGTGGTTAGTAATAAGTATCTCTTGAGTGCTGGGATGCTACATGTGATTTTAAAAACAAACCTCTTCTGAGGTCCTTCCTTCAGAACTGACCATTGAGTGGAAGTGTGGTCAGTGTCCAGAGGTTGGGAGGATTATTTCTGGTTGGAGGGAGATTTGATAAGCTCATGTAGGTAGGATAGCTGTGAAGTGGACTTTGAAGATGGGGGGACTGAGGCAGGGTGAGGGTGGGATAAACTCATGAACTAGAGGATATAGAAAAGATAGTCTCTGTGTTTAAAATTACTTGGGTTTGAGGGTGATGGGAATGTCTTAGGGAGGGCCTGAAGCGTAGGTTATGTGGTGTGGACAGTGCTTCATGTGAATAAAAGTTAGTATAAAAGATCTTGTTCTGTTCCCGTTGGTTCAATTGTGAGGACCCCCACAAATTGGCAGATCCTTCAGGATTAGAAGGTTGTTTATAATGATAGAAAAAATACCTGATTACTATGAAGGCACCAGCTCTTTAAAGGGTCCTGTAGAACTGTGCTGTCCAATATGATGGCCACAGCTATGTGTAGCTGTCAAGCACTGGAAGTAGTCTGAACCAACACGTGTACTCTAGCTATAAAATAAACATTGGATTTTTAAAAATAAGGGGATCCCTGGGTGGCTCAGCAGTTTGGCACCTGCCTTTGGCCCAAGGCACGATCCTGGAGTCCCGGGATCGAGTCCCGCATCGGGCTCCCGGCATGGAGCCTGCTTCTCCCTCTGCCTGTGTCTCTGCCTCTCTCTCTCTATCATAAATAAATCTTTAAATAATAATAATAATAATAATAATTTTAAACTTTCTATTATGTACACGATTTGGAAGCCTTACCAAAAAATGTAAAATATCTTAGTGATCAGCTGTTTCATATAGGTAGCATATTGAGGTGATACAACTTTTAGATGTATTTGAGTTTAAAAATATATCATTAATTTAAATTTTTAGTTTTTTAGTGGGTTACTAGAAAATTGGAGATTGAAATTACATATGTGCCTCTGTAACAGCACTATTTATTTATTTATTTACTTATTTATTTATTTATGATAGTCATACAGAGAGAGAGAGAGGCAGAGACACAGGCAGAGGGAGAAGCAGGCTCCATGCACCGGGAGCCCGACGTGGGATTTGATCCCGGGTCTCTAGGATCGCGCCCTGGGCCAAAGGCAGGCGCCAAACCGCTGCGCCACCCAGGGATCCCAACACAGCACTATTTAGATGATGCTTTTTGCATAATTGGATGGGGACCACTATTCTAGAGAGTTTTAAAAATTGTCACCGTTCGTTATTTTAGAAATGCTAGGGAACTTCATACTCTGGTATATAATATAACCACCACACCTGCCTCTGCGTACACCACTCAGGTCTTTGTGTCCTTTGTTTGTGTCACTCATGTATTTTATTTCCATAGGATGTGGAGTCCTATATTCATCGCTCTGGGAGGACGGGCAGAGCTGGAAGGACAGGGATTTGCATCTGCTTTTATCAGCACAAGGAGGAGTATCAGTTAGCACAAGTGGAGCAAAAAGCGGTAAAATTGTTTTCTTAGCCTTCATTCTGCAAATACTGAGTTCTAAACTCAGTCTTTGTTTTTTTTAACTCAATTTTTATTAACTTTAAGTTGTATTTATTTCTAGTATGTGACCATAATCGAAAGCTTGTTAGATACATATTATTTTATACATTGTCCTACAGTATCAAGTCCAGTTTGAAATAAGTTTGCATTTGAAAGCAGTGGTTTTGTTTTCTCATATATTTCTTAAGATTTTATTTATTTATTTGAGAGAGAGTGAGACATGAGAGCATGATTGGGTTGAGGGGCAGAAGGAGAAGCAGACTCACTGCTGAGCAAGAGGCCTGATGTGGGGCTCAATTCCAGGACCCCAGGATCATGATCTGAGCCAGAAGTAGCCGCTTAACCGACTGAAGTCACCCGTGCCCCACCCCATATATTTTTAACATAGATTGAGGGTTATAGGAATTGCTTAAAAACCAAAATAATAGGGGTGTTTTGGGATGCTCAATGGGTTAAGGAGCTGACTTGTGATTTTGGCTTGGGTCATGATCTCAAGGTCCTGGAATTGAGCCCTGTGTTGGGCTACACACTGAGCTGGGAGTCAGCTTCAGGATTCTCTCTCCCTCAAATAAATAAACCAATCTTAGAAAAAAAATAAATTTAGGATGGGAGAGAGAACATGGGTTTTTCTGACAGATTAATTTCTCCCCTTCCTCTTGAGCTGACTATACTTGGTGACTTGCTTAAGGAGAAGGAGAGGGCACTTTACATGTAGTGCAGAATGCAGGCAAGCACTGCCTGGTTAGATGTGGTTAACATCAGTGATAAACAAATGCCTTGAGAACGATGTGATGAGACATACCTCTGGTTTTCTTCCCCCAAGCCCATAATCTCAGTCTAAGCATGCAAAAAACCTGATAGCCTCACAGTAAGGGATAGAATTTTTACAAAATACCTGACCAGTACTCCTTAAGTCTGACAAGGTCATGAAAAACAAGGAAATGCAGAAACTGCCATAGATCAGAGGGGACTAAGAATGCATGATAACTCAATGTGATGTTGTCACTGGAACAGAAAAAGGATATTAGTACAAAAACTAGTGGAATTTGAATGAACTCTAGAATTCAGTTAATAGTAGTGTGTTGATTTCTTAGCTATGACCGATGTACCATAGAGGTAATAATAGGGAAACTCAGTACATAAACATACAGGAACTGTGTAGTATCTTTGTACCTTTTCCATAAATCTAGAACCATTCTAAAATAGTTCATCTTTTTCTCTTTTTTTTTTTTAATCTTTTAAATGTGTAATAAGTATGTTTCATAATATTTAAAAAATTAGAAGATTTAATCTCAGTGAAAACAGTTAATGACCACATTGTACATTAAACTGGCTCATTTTCTTGTAGGGAATTAAATTTAAACGAATAGGTGTCCCGTCTGCAACAGAGATCATAAAAGCTTCCAGCAAAGATGCCATCAGGTATGTTTCCTGCTGCCGCTGTAGTCTGTTGTAGTGCTTGTTCCATTTATTGCCTGACTTCGTGTAGTTATGAGATTTGGTCTTCTGAATCTTATTTATTATTTTAAGTGATTTATAACTTGTTATGAAAATACTGTGAAGTAAAAATTAAAATCCTAATTTGTACTCATTCTTTTTTTTATTTTTAAGATTTTATTTATTTATTCATGAGAGACAGAGGGGCAAAGACACAGGCAGAGGGAGAAGCAGGCTCCATGCAGGGAGCCCAACGTGGGACTCATTCCCGGGTCTCCAGGGTCATGCCCTGAGCCAAAGGCGGCGCTACCCGGGCTACCCATACTCATTCCTACCCAATCCTTTTCACCAGAGGAAACCACTGTCCATTATTAATAATTTAGCCTGCCTTGGGCATTTTAAGGAATCATATCTTAGACATGGTGTGGGTGCTTCTCATGTGAAAATTGATTAGAGAGTCACAGATTATATTCCACATTGTCCTCAGTCTAGTCCCCCAACTGTTAGGAATGAGTTGATCATTTCTGTAAATTATTTCTAGAGGGTGAAGATTAGGTGAAGTAGCAGTGTTTGTCACTGGAAGTGCTACTGGCATTGGGGAAGGGTAGTCAGCATCTCTGGCTATGCATTGTATTCCGGGGGGTGAGAATGGGATTAGTATTACAAAACCAGGAAGGTCCTGGATTATTTTCCCAAGATTTCCAAGAGGTGACCTACCTCCCCTGCTTAAGAACCACTGAGTCTGAGCGTCAGTTCTAGACTGTTTTCCATAATTGTTATAAATATGTGTAATGCAGGACACCTGGGTGGCTCAGAGATTGGATGCCTGCCTTTGACTCAGGGCATGATCTTGGAGTCCCAGGACCGAGTCCCACATCAGGCTCCCTGTATGGGGCCTACTTCTCCCTCTGCCTATGTCTCTGCCTCTCTCTGTGTGTCTCTCATGAATAAATAAACAAAGTTTTTAAAATTTTTCTTTAAAAAAATAAAAATGTGTAATACTTATTTTTTAAAAAATAAGGGTGGGGACACCTAGGTGGCTCAGCTGATTAAGCAGCTAACTCTTGATCAAAGCTTGGGTCTTGATCTCAGAGTTGTGAGTTTAATTAAGCATTGGGCTCTCTGCTGGGTGCAGAAATGGGGGGGCGGTCTATGATCAGAGGAAATGCTGGATATTAGGATATTAATTAATAGCTCAAGAAAGTTCTCCAAAGGAAAATAATTTTCAAATTTATTTTAGCATGGCCGGCTTTAAGTATTCTGTAGACAGAGTTCTCCATGACACCAGTTAAGGCAATTTGGGGTTAGGTGGCCAGGCAGGAGAAAAGACAAGCTGATGGGGTATGAGAGATGTCCTCTAGAGGGGCAGCCCTTCCAAAAGAGGCTGCCTCATGTGGCCTTGTTCATCCTTGTCCTGGATGACCTCTTTTGAAGAAGTGACATTTATTATCAACAAGATAATTGTGACTCCCTAACCAATGTGTATTTTCATAAAAAGTCCATATCATTTTTAAGCAGATAGGGAAGTCCTTTTTCCTTTTATTTCAGAATGGAAATAGTTGTGGTATTTTCTTTTTCTTCTTCTTTTTTTTTTTTTTTTAAGATTTTATCTTTATCATAAATAATACTGTGGTGAACATCTTGATATTCATTCTGTTGTTTCCTTGGGATGAAACTTTTTTTATTTGACAGTAAAATCAAATTAGATGCAATCAGAGGAATGGATTTATTTTTACAGAAATGTGTGATGATTGTATCCATTGCATCAAAACGATGTTAGGTATATGAAATATTTGAAAGTTAGCGATTTATCTTGAGATGCTCTTGCCCTGAAAATGCAATCTGTAGACTTCTGTCCTTTCTCCTAACAAGTATATTCAATCACACCATAGGCTTTTGGATTCTGTGCCTCCCACTGCCATTAGTCATTTCAAGCAGTCAGCGGAGAAACTAATAGAGGAGAAAGGAGCTGTGGAAGCCCTGGCAGCAGCCTTGGCCCATATTTCAGGTGCCACATCAGTAGACCAGCGCTCTCTGATCAACTCAGATGCGGTAAGGCTGTCATACTCTAACACTTCATATTTTGAGTTTGAGCAGGATTTGAAAGGGTTCAGTTAGACTTACCAGTTGCTTTAACTTTTGTGTGAAGGTAGATGTATGTAAACAAAGCCCATTAAGACAGAAAACAGGTTTGTAGTATCCTGTGTCTCAGTTGAGGGGGAATGACATTGAGTGCTAATAGGTATATGGTTTCTTTTTGGGGTAATGAAGTGTTTCAGAATTTTAGATAGTGGTGATGGTTGAAACCTTGTGAATATACTAAAAACCCCTGAATTATATACTTCAAAATGGTGTTACAGTATGTGAATCATAGGTTACTATTTTTAATCCTAAAAAAAAAAAAACCCAACCGAATAAACACATAAATGCATATGATACATTTAGCCAGTATACCTAGAAATTTAGGAAGGTATATGCTTTTTTTTTTTTAATGAAACTTTTGAAGTAATTGTAGGTGTATATATAGTTGTTCATTTGTTTGTTTAAATTCAATTAGCCAATGGGTTTACATTTGGTTATAAGAGCTAACACTGAGAGATCCCTTTTACACTTTGCCCAGTTTCCACCAATGGTAACATCTTACAAAACTGTAGTATCACAGCTGGGGTACTAACATTGGCACAATCCATCAATCTCATTCTGAGTTCCCCAGTTTTACTTGTCCTAATTTGTGTGTATATGTTGGAGGTGAAGGAAGAAGTATATGCTTTTAGGAAGAACTTTTCTGGAAATATTTTAGAAACATGAGTGTAATTTTTTATCAGTTAGGTTTGAGACTAATTTCATTCTTCTTTCTTCTGTAAGGGCTTTGTGACCATGATCTTACGATGCTCAATTGAAATGCCAAACATTAGTTATGCTTGGAAAGAACTTAAAGAGCAGCTGGGAGAGGATATTGATTCCAAAGTGAAAGGAATGGTTTTTCTCAAAGGAAAGCAGGTAAGGAATACTGGGGCCTCTGTTGTGACCTTGCTTTGGTTCAGTAGTTTAATGTGGATGATAAAACTCCAAATGGAGGCTTCTCCCTGTTCTGTGGGGATGATGCACTTTTTGCTCTCTACTTAGTCTTCTCTGGGCATCATTCATGACCTTCAGTTGCCCTTTAGTCACTGACAACTACCCCATCTGTATCTCTACCCTGAACTATGCACACAGTGCCAGACATGGACATCTAGCTGCTTCCCTGACAATTTCTGCCCAGGTGGGGTTATTGAGCAACTTAAAATTGTCCAAAATTGAATCCAAAGTCTTTTAATTTGGGTAGCCTGGGTGGCTTAGCAGTTTAGTGCCGCCTTCAGTCCATGGTGTGATCAAGTCCCACGTCAGGCTCCCTACATGGAGCCTGCTTCTGCCTCTGCCTCTGCCTGTGCCTCTCTCTTTCTCTGTGTCCCTTATGAATAAATAAATAAAATCTTAAAAAAAAACCCGAAGTCTTAATTTAAACTTGAAATTTAAAATCTTGCCTTCCAAACCTGGTGTTCTTTCTTCCAGTCCTGCTCTCAGGTAACGGAACACACAAGCACAGCAGTTCCGAAACATTTTGGTCTTATAATTCCTTTACATTCTTAATAAATGTTGGGGATACCAAAGAGCTTTTGTTTATGTGAGTGATACCTATTAATATTTACCATATCAGAAATTAAACCTGGAGTTCTAAAACCTAAACTTACTCCATTAGCCATCAGAGAGCAGTGATGCCATCACATGTAACTTAGTGTCTGGTATACTCCACTGTGTGCTTATGAGAGAACAAGAGTGGAAAGGACCCCTAACATTTTAGTGTTATGAAAATAGTTTTGACCTTGTGGAACCTCCCCAAAAGATCTCAGGTTTCCAGGGGTGCATGGACTATATTTTGAGAACCACTGGCCTAATGAACCAGATCAGATTTGTTGTCCACCAACTGCATGTCTATGTTGACCTCCTTAAGTAACTCCACATACTGTATGGGTTAAAGTCTCAGCCTTCACATGGAGGAGAAGAGTCCTCATGAGCTGGCTCCTGATCCCTTTATGAGTTTCATCCTTGCCTCCTCCCTGCCAGTACCCTCTGCTCCAGCAGTGCCATGTGCACCTTGCTTTCTTTCTATCATCCCAAATGCATGTTCAACCCAGTGTTAATACTGTTTCTTTCCCCCCATTATCCTTTATGACTTGACCTGGTGTTAAGTTTCCCTGTGAAGCTTCCCTGGCCAGATGGTAGAGTTGGTAGCATCTTTATCTGGATTTCAGAGTTCTTAGGATGTGCCTTTATTCAGTTAATTTTTTTTTACCTTGCTGTGCATGCTACTGACCAAGAGCCTCAAGAACACTATGATATACTAATGGGGAAAAACTATATTCTAGGTATTTTATGCTCCAGTGAGGGCATGGTGTTAAATACTTAGTATTATATGTGAATGAAGGGACATCTGGCTGGCTTAGTCGGTAGAGCGTGCAACTTTTGTCTTGGGGTCCTGAGTACAAGCCTCGTGTTGAGTGTAGAGATTATAAATAAATAAACGGAAAAAATACATGTGAGTGAAGATTCCCATTAATTGCAAAATCCATCAGTACCTGATGCTACCTGTGGTTATAATTGTGTGAATTATTGGGTGGAAATGAGGTAAGCCTCATAAGATGTTTTATGTAAAAGCAGCCAGAGGAGAGGAGTCTGTTGCAGGGGTAGTTCAGCTACCTTGGTGCAAACCAAGAAACAGGACTTCCTTAATTGGGGGTGATGGCACTGTTACTGTAGTATGTATGTATGTATTTATTTATTTATTTATTCATTCATTCATTTATTTAAAGAGGGAGAACATGAGCAGGGAAGGGAAGAGCAGACAGAAGGAGAAGGAGAAGCAGACTCCCTGCTGAGCAGAGAGCTGGATGCAGTGCTTGGTCCCAGGACCCTGGGATCATGACATGACCTGATGGCAGACGTGTAACTGACTAAGCCACCCAGGCACACCTAATTTAAAAAAAAATTTATAGCAGGATGAATTGTGAAAAACTAGAAAATTAACAATAGAAGATCATTTATTTTGGGGTGCCTGGGTGGCTCAGTCAGTTAAGCATCCGACTCTTGATTTCAGCTCAGGTCATGATCTCAGGGTTGTGAGATGGAGCCCCACATCGGGCTCCGTGCTGGGCATGGGGACTGCTTACAATTCTCTCTCCCTTTCCTTCACCGATTCCCCCTTCCCTCCCTCTCTTAAAAAAAAAAATATTTTTCTACTTTTAGTTAGGTCATCTTGAATAGTAGACACTTTTCTCTTGTGAAAGAAGTATATTTCTAATATAAACTATTGGTTTTGGAGCCATTCTGACCAGATTTTTAGAATCTGCTCTGCTTATGAGCTGGGATCCTGTGACAGGTCAGCCTCTCTGAACCGGTTTCCTCAGCTCTAAAATGTAGCTAATAGTTACTTGAGGAATTATCCAAGAATGATCTCTAGTCCGTTCTTGGAATCCCTTTTAAAAATATCCTTAGGGAGAAAAAATATCCTTAGGTTTTTGGTATTGTGCTTTTGAGAGGTATAATGTATTGGCCTTGGTCTAAAGTTAATACCTGGAGTCTTTTTGTTTCTGATTTTTAATACAGTACCTGATCTTTGGGAATATCACTCAGTGTACACATCTGGCTTTGGTGAAAGGCTGGGTTAACTTGCATTTGTTTTGATTTCTAGGGGGTTTGCTTCGATGTCCCTACTGCAGCATTAACAGAAATACAGGTATTCTTGTCTCTTGGATTTTGAAATTAACGTATTTAAATTATAAAATGTTCACTACTGGGGTGCCTGGGTGGTTCAGTTGGTTGAGCAGTTGAGTCTTGAATTTGACTTGGTCATGATGTTGGAGTCACGGGGTCAAGCCCCCTGTTGAGCTTTGTCCTCAGCTCGAGTTTGTTTGGGATTCTCTCTCTTCCCTCTCCCCCTCCCCATCCCCCTGCTCATGCTCTTTCTTTAAAATAAGTAAGTAAGCAAGTAAATATAATCAATCTTTGAAATGTATTCGTTACTGAAAATACAGAATAGAAAGGGAAATAACAGCTTTAGTCCCTTTTCTAAAAGACAATTAGAATTATTGAATTTTAGTGTTTTTTTTTCTCCTACCAGTCTCTTTTTTTTCTCCTAGTCTTTTTATTCTGATAGTTTTCTTACTCAGCCTGCCTGTTTTCCTTCTTTCCTTTCTCTAGAGTTGTGAATAGTATCTAGCTTTTTTTTCCTTGTGTATATTGTATAGGGTTTACATAGACATTTTTTTTTTTCATAGACATTTTTTTAAATTGCTCTATCTTCATTCACTACTGCTGTGAGGAATGGATTTGTATATGGTATATTTGCATATTTTACTACCTGACAGCTGTGGATAACCTGTGGTAATTGAATTGGATAAATGATACAGTGATGAGGGTACTTCTTGTAGTGAAACTTACTTTGTTGCACTGCCATGACTGGCTTTTGGGCCGTGAGGGTTGTATTATTATTTTTATTTCATTTTATTATTATTTTTTTATCTACAATAGTCACACACAGAGAGAGAGAGAGAGGCAGAGACACAGGCAGAGGGAGAAGCAGGCTCCATGCACCGGGAGCCCGACGTGGGATTCGATCCTGGGTCTCCTGGGTCTCCAGGATCGAATCCCACGTCGGGCTCCCGGTGCATGGAGCCTGCTTCTCCCTCTGCCTGTGTCTCTGCCTCTCTCTCTCTCTCTCTCTCTCTCTCTCTCTCTGTGACTATCATAAATAAATAAAAATTAAAACAAAACACTGACCTTTTAAACACTTGGGTTATCAGTCAGGTTTTTCTTTAGAGAAAAGGCAAGAGAATGGTCTTTCTCTTGCCTTTTTAAACCAAATTCAATAAAAATCAGAGCAGGTGGGGATCCCTGGGTGGCTCAGCGGTTTAGCACTGTCTTTGGCCCAGGGCATGATCTTGGAATCCCGGGATCAAGTCCATGCATGGAGCCTACTTCTCCCTCTGCCTGTGTCTCTGCCTCTTTCTCTGTGTCTCTCATGAATAAATAAATTTAAAAATCTTTTAAAAAAATCAGAGCAGGTAAAAATAAAACCATCTCTCTGCAGGAAAAATGGCACGATTCGCGTCGCTGGCAGCTCTCTGTGGCCACGGAGCAACCAGAGCTGGAAGGACCTCGGGAAGGATATCGAAACTTCCGTGGACAGCGGGAAGGCAGTCGAGGCTCCCGGGGACAGCGGGAAGGCAGTCGAGGCTCCCGGGGACAGCGGGAAGGCAGTCGAGGCTTTAGAGGACAGCGGGAGGGAAATCGAAGCTTCAGAGGACAGCGATCAAGAGGTGGCAACAAAAATAACAGACACCAAAACAAAGGCCAGAAGAGGAGTTTCAGTAAAGCATTTGGGCAGTAATTTGAAGTGGAGAGTTTATGCAGTAACATGGAACTGAACACTGATTTTCCTGCAAGGTTAAAAGCACACTCTTTCCTTCCTGACCACTTGCCTTGTCCCCATCTCTTCCAGAGAGACCAGCTTCATGGAAATTATTTCATCCGGTGATGATGATTTGTAACTATTGCTACTTCTGTATCAGGTTTATCTTTTGAAAGGATGTATGAATTCATTAAATTTTGTTCTGATACACTGTGGGTTGTAAGATAAAATCAAGCATGATTTTGCCCATACTTTTTAAGTTGATCTGTCTTTATACTTAAATAGTGTCCTTCCTTGAATACCTATGGGGAAGATAGTGTTCTCTGGAGAGGCACTCTGCACAGTCCAGGCTTGGGTCTATAATTAGCATTCCTCAGCCATCTGCCTAACAGGGACTCACGTGGTCCTGTAACATGTCTTCTGAGAATTAGTACTGAGCAGTGTTTTGAAGCAAGGTTTCAAACTTAGCTGGGAGGTAATACATTTTATGGCAGCATATGCTCTAGGTTTGGAGGATGGTGACACAAATGGAGACATTATATAGATTTGCCATTGTTATGTACATTTTGATACATTTTTAACTTTTTTTTTTTAATTTTTATTTATTTATGATAGTCACAGAGAGAGAGAGAGAGAGAGAGGCAGAGACACAGGCAGAGGGAGAAGCAGGCTCCGTACACCGGGAGCCCGACGTGGGACTCGATCCCGGGTCTCCAGGATCGCGCCCTGGGCCAAAGGCAGGCGCTAAACCGCTGCGCCACCCAGGGATCCCCATTTTTAACTTTTTAAGGTGATGGATGCTTCCATGAATTCTTCACAGATTTTATCTATTTATGTATAAAGAAGTATTTTAATAGAAAGCAAGTGTCTTTAAGGAATTGCAAGTGTGTAAGATGTCCCCATAACTTTCTTTGTAAGTAAGGAGGCTGAATGATAGGTGCTTGATGATAATGTACTCCACTTCCTATTGGAAGATTAACATTATTTACCAAGAAGGAATTAGGGGGTCAGGGACAGATTTGCATTGCTGACAAGAGTCAGGAAACCCACTGAAAATGTTTTTCACATGTGAGAAGGAAACCTGCATCTCTGTTGAGAACAAAGAGAGGAGCAAGTAAAGATGCATGATAAAACATTCTTTTCACAGTAAAAACAGCAGGTTATTAATGTTTCTAGAGATGAACTTCTAATGCGTAAACTGGAGTTTTAGGTAGAATGATTCAGTATGTTTTCTCAGAGTCCTAGTTCCTGTAGCCATGGTGTAGGATCTGTTTCTGTAAGACTGCTATTCCATCAAAAGGTTTTATAGCTGCTTAGAGACTTCCTTTTAGGACAGTCTCCGTATGGTTATTTTAAATTGTTGCTTTGAGGGAACTGAAGAACTTCATATAGCCCCTGGCCAGGTAACTCTCTGAGTTCTCAAATACTACTTCTCTGACAAACTTCTGCATGGTGCAGGAACATAAGAATGGCATTGTTTTCTTGCCTTATTCCTAGAAATTCTGTACTGGGAATCTCAGGGAATACACTGATAGGAGAAGAATATACATGGCCTGTCTTGTTTTCATTTGATTATTTTTGAACAGTTAAAATCTTTCTGAGCCCTGGTTTTTCTCACTGGATTGAGTCTTTTATCTAACTGCCTTTTACCCTGTGACCTTGCAGTAAGGTGTTCAAATAGCAGATCAATTCTTTGATGCTTGAGGCAATGTGTCCTTCCTCTGTTTGGACTTCAGGTCTGTCCTTCATTCCTGACTAGATGTTTCTCTATTTTCAGAAATTCTTTTGGCTTTTCTTTCTTGATCCACTTGTCCATTTTACCACTTTTCCTCCCACCCCTCACAGCTTCCCGTCAAGCCACAGAGACTCAGGAGAGGGTGTTTGATGACTGACAACTCGTGCTGTGTAGATGATAATGTCTTAGATTCTGGGTTTTTTTTTTTTTTTTTTTTTTTTAGATTCTGGTTTTGCTCAAGTACTGAGCATATTTTAATAACCAAAATATTTCCTACTTTGAATAGGAATGGTTCCTTATCAAGCAGATTAAAAGGACACGTTACCTGTCCTTTAGGAAGGAGCAATTAAAACCTTGATGTGGATTAGCCTACAGAAAAATAATCTCGCAGAAAACAAGGGTAAGGGGGAGGCATTTAATGGGAGTTTCACTTCATACAACTTAATTTCAAGGGAAACATGGCTGTTTCAAATAAATGAAGCTGAAGTTTCTCCTGGATCCCAGAATTCACACCATACTTAAAAATACATCATCCAGCTATTACTTGATTTTAATGGGGTTGTTAGACTAGTGTGGGAAATGTGCTTTTTACTATTTTCTATGGAGAAAATATTTTCCAATGTAACAAACTCAATGAACTTTTAAAATACAATCCATTTACATTGGAGCTATCGGTGCAGCAGTTTCTTTATAATTGTACATAAAATGCTTTTTCTGTAAAATTGAGTTAATATATAAAATACTGCATTATGCCAGAATAAAGGTATTAATATTTCCTATTTATGTTTTTGGTGGCTTTTCTTAAAATTGAGTATTCTTTAAATTATGGGTGTAAAAATCCAAACATAGGAGAAAAAAATAACTTGAGTCACTCCATATTTAACCTTTTTGTGAGCAACTCTTCCAGGAATTCATTTACAGAATTTGAATCATTCAGTTTTGTGAAGTGCTTTTTTCCTTCTCAATGTGTGTTTTTGTGAAGTGCTTTTTCCTTCTCAATATGTGTACACTACTTTTCTGTAGGTACAGATCTTTAAATTTCTGATGACTACATGGTATCTCATAGAATGGGTATGCCACTGTATTTAATCTAGATGGCTATGTTAGTTTTTTACAATTTTTCACTGTTATGAATAACTCAAATGAATTTCCTTGTATAAATTTTTGCCTACTTGTCTATCACCTAGAAATGCATAAGAACTCCCTGGGACAAAGTTTAGAAAGCAATTCTGAGGAACATTAATATTTTAAAGGACATTTAATTTTGTTGATTCCTTAGAATAATTGTTTCCCCCAGGGGTTAATGTTTTACATAATCCTAATAAAAGGATCAAAACCAGGATATTACATTGAGGGGTGTTGTCTTATAGATAATTGTTTGCACTTCACTTTATTTTCCTTAATGGCATATTCTAGAAATCACTCCACATCAGCCCATAGAAATCTTAACTCTTGCTGTTTGAAAACTGCATCGTACTCCATTGTGTGGAGTACCATAGTTTATTCAACCATTTTCTTAATGTATGGGCACATAGATTGTTTCCCGTGTTTTGCAGTTAAACAGTGCTACAGTGGGGAACTTTGTATAGATGTATTTTCATCCTGTTGGTGGTGTATCTTGAGGGTATATTCCTGGAAATGGGATGGCTGGGCCAAAAGGTAAGTGCATATGTAGTTTTAAATTTTTATTTTATATGGAGGTTTATTATATATTGGCAAATTTCTCTCTAGAAGAGGAATTCCTGCCTTGTAACTTAACTGAAGAAGCCAGTCCATTTGTTCTGTAGATTCTAATATATTTGAATTTTGCTGATGCATCTTTTTTTTTATGATTTTAAAATTTTATTTATTCATGAGTGACAGAGAGGCAGAGACACAGGCAGAGGGAGAAGCAGGCTCCTCCCTCCCGTGAGGGAGCCCTGAGCTAAAGGCAGGCGCCCAACCACTGAGCCACCCAGGCTTCCCAGCTGATACATCTCTGTCATTTAACAAGCTCCTTTCCCCCCTGTATTTAATGTAAATTGATAATTAGATCTAGAAGGGTCCAGTTGTCCCTCTTTTGATGTTAGTAGCAAAAGATCATTACTATTTACATGTATAATTTCATTAGGATTCTTGGTGATACTCATTCTTCATTCATTAGCTGGAATACCTCTAATGAAAGAAATTTAACACTTGTTACTCTGAATACTGTTCCTACAGAAAAGGCAGAGAAGTGCTTGATTTTCTTTCCCTTATTTTATTTTATTTTATTTTATTTTATTTTATTTTATTTTATTTTATTTTATTTTATTTTTTGAGAGAGACGGGGCAAGGGAAAGGCTTGAGGGAGACAGAATCCTCAAGCCGACTCCTCGCTGAGTGAGGAGCTGGACGCAGAGCTCGATCTCATGATGGGAGCCAAAATTAAGAGTTGGACACTTAACCGATTGAGCCACATAGGCACCCCTTTTTCCCTTTATTTATGTACCAATTTCCAAAATTATAATTGGTTCTCTAGCTCCATAGGGATGCCCGAGTAGCTCAGCGGTTAAGTTCCCTAGCTCCTTCCAAAGGTGGCCAGTGAGTATTTCATTGTTAGTGTTGATTCATGATAAATTGATGGATTTTAACATTTGATACACTTTAATTGGTGGCTGTCATTTTATGGATGTTCAGATTGTCTGATTTTTGGCCAGCAAAAGCCTCTTTTTCTTTAAAGATTTTATTTACGGGATGCCTGAGTGGCTCAGCAGTTGAGTGTCTGCCTTTGACTCAGCGTGATCCCGGAGTCTGGGATTGAGCCCCACATCGGGCTTCCTGCATAGAGCCTGCTTCTCTCTCTGCCTATGTCTCTGCCAAGCCACAGAGAGAGAGAGAGGCAGAGACATAGGCAGAGGGACAAGCAGGCTCCCCTCCAAGCAGAGAGCCTGATATATATAGATTATATCTATCTATATATCATATATATGTTTTTTTTTTATATATATGTTTTTTTTATTTTTTTATTTTATTTTTTTTAAATTTTATTTATTTATGATAGGCACACAGTGAGAGAGAGAGAAGCAGAGACATAGGCAGAGGGAGAAGCAGGCTCCATGCACCGGGAGCCCGACGTGGGATTCGATCCCGGGTCTCCAGGATCGCGCCCCGGGCCAAAGGCAGGCGCCAAACCGCTGCGCCACCCAGGGATCCCTATATATGTTTTTTTTAAAGGAAATGCTGGCCTACAATCCAGGAACCAAGACTTGTTTTTTATGTATATATTTATAAACATATATAAATATATATTTAAATAATATTTAAATCTATATAATGTATATATATTATATATGTATATATAAATATATATATGTATTTTGTCTGACTCATTAAATAGCTTGAGTTTGTTCTTGATTGTTGTCATTATTGCTATCATAAAAGTGATCTTGGGGTGCCTGGTTGTTGCAGTCGGTTGAGCATCAGACTCTTGTCTCCAGCTCAGGTCGTGATCTTGGGGGCATGACATTGAGCCCTGTTTCAGGCTTCAGGCTCTGAGCTCAGCGTGAGTCAGCTGGCAATATCTATCTCTGTCTCCCTCTGCCCCTCCCGCCAAGCACAAGTGTGTTTGCACGCTGTCTCTCAAATAAAATAAATCTTTAAAACTGATGTTTTTCTTCACTGTATCTTTGCCCCAATGAAAAGTTGTTGGTTTTTGTTTCTTTGTGATTGGCCTACTTACTGAACTTTTTTACTTTCTTTCTTTTTTTTTACTTTTTTACTTTCTGTGTTCAGTTGTTTTCCTTTGCTTTTACAGAAAGACAATCATATCTAATCTGCAAATAATAATTTTCCCATCTCCTTCCCAAACATGATACCTCTTATTTTGTTCATTTGTCTAGTTGCATTTCCTGAGACTTTCAGATCAAGACTATATACTGAAAATGATACAGTCCCATTGGTCTCATTAAGGAGTTTTCCATTAGATGGGCTGTTAAAAGAAGACAAAGGAATTGGTCTCTCTCTTTTTTTTTTAAAGATTTTATTTATTTATTCATAGACATAGGGGGAGAGAGAGGCAGAGACACAGGCAGAGGGAGAAGCAGGGAGCCTGATGTGGGACTTGATCCTGGGACTCCAGGATCACACCCTGGACCAGAGGCAGGCACTAAACCGCTGAGCCACCCAAGGATCCTCAGGAATTAGTCTTTTTTGTTATCTTTTTTTTCTTGGTTTTTGTTTTTCGAAGGGGAGGGGCTGAGGAAGGGAGACTCAAGCAGACTCCACTCTTAGTGCAAAGCCTAACATAGGGCTCTGTCTGATGACCCTGAGATCATGAACTGAGTCAAAATCAAGAGTCAGATGCTTCCCTGACTGAGTCACCAAGTGCCCCAGAGTTAGCGCTTTTAGTGTGGAGTTTTTACAGCAATGAATGTAACTGGTAGACATTAGCTGTGCTTGGGCCAAGCAAGTTAACTCCCTTTCACTACAGATGCCTTCTACTTTTGTCTCTATGCTGTCACCTTTTATGAGGCAGAGCTCAGCTCACTGCACTGTGGTGATCTGTGCTCTGCCTCCTATGCACACCTTTCACAGAGATTGCTTTATAACATTTCACAGGGATCTAAAAATGTTCAACCTCCAAAATACCAATATAAAAAGAAGGCCATATGGCAGCCAGAGTTCTTCTATTGCAAATTTCTTAGTCTCACATCTTTTTTTTTTTTTTTATTTAGTGCGTCTGTGTAAGGATTTTTCCAAAAATTCCCATTTTGAAAGTTTTTATCTGGGTGTTCTTCTAGTTAGATATTTAGAGATCAGCATGTGCATCATGGAGGTTTATTTTTTGAGCTCCTACTACAACAGCATAACATACGGATTGAAAGTGTAGGCTCTGAAAAAAACAGTGTAGGCTCTGAAGCAAAACTGCCTACTTATATGTATGGCCTTTGGCAAATTATTAATCTTTACAGACCTCAATTCCTAATGTGCAGAATGGGAATAATAATTTTTCATAGAGTTGTTGTGAGGATTAGATGATTTTCCTCCAAGTTTTTATTTAAATTCCAGCTAGTCAACATACACTGCAATACTAGTTTTGAAGATTAGATGATTTTAATATGTGGAATGTTACTTGGCTCATAGTAAGTAATTAGCTACCATGACTAACCATGCTACTTCCTTTCCTATCATGAACAGCTAGGTATTGAGCACCTACTATGATTATTACAGTGGTTTCCTCCCCAATCTCCTTGCCTTTTCTCTGTCTCTCCCTTCAGTGGTTTTCAGAATAATCCTATAAATCGGATTTTTGTCACTCCCTCAAAACCATCCAATGGCTCCCATCTTAGAATAGCCAAAGTCCCTATCATGGCCTTAAAAACCCTACATAACTGGGCCTACAATCCTTTTCTGACTTTATCTCCTACTACCCTCACTGATTGCTTTTTATGTGGTGAAGGCTACCTTCCACTCAAGAAGCTATATATCAAGAATAAATGAGTCCTTATCGTCACATTTTCATCCAGTCATGGGCTAGGTTTTTTTTGTTGTTGTTGTTTGTTTTGGTTTTTATGGACTAGGTTATATACAAATATCAAAAGGTTTCTGTCACTCAGCTCATGGCAACTAACGAGAAATTGTTAAGTATGTTTCTAAACAAGATCTCCCCGTGTTCTGTTAAAGTCGGCCGATCCTTTCGTGTGGATAGAACTTCTGCGGGTCACGCGAGAGAAGAATTCACTCCCGCAGAGGGTGGTGGGGCTGGAGGTGGGCCCACCCTTAGTGACAGCTTCGTTTCCATGACAACGGTTGCTGTGGCGCCCACTCCGCCTTTCCATTGGGCACTGCCGAGCCGTATTGCGGTTCCCTTGGCGCACCTCATTGGTTACGCTTCTGTGGTGTCGGAAATCTGCCCGGGGCCGTAAGTGAAGCGTCGCAAAGCAGAAAGAAGGCGGGAGTCCGGCTTGCAAACACTGGGGACACCCGGGCTGTAGAGGCCGCTATGGCGAGTGTTCCGTGGGCCGAGATTCGTGAGAAATTCCAGGCCGCGCTAGCCCTGTCGCGGGTGGAATTGCATAAAAACCCCGAGAAAGAACCCTATAAGTCCAAATACGGCGCCCGAGCACTGCTGGAAGAGGTCAAGGCGCTGCTGGGCCCCGCGCCCGAGGACGAGGATGAGCGGCCTCAGGCGGAGGACTGCCTGGGCGCGGGGGACCACGCCCTGGGGCTGCCGGCCGAAGTGCTGGAGGCCGAGGGGCCCGTCGCCCAGGGGGCCGTGAGGCTGGCGGTGATCGAGTTCCACCTGGGGGTGAACCACATCGACACCGAGGAGCTGTCGGCGGGGGAGGAGCATCTGGTGAAATGCCTGAGGCTGCTGCGCAAGTACCGGCTGTCGCAGGACTGCGTCTCCCTCTACATCCAGGCGCAGGTGAGAGCGAGCCCCGCCCGCAGGTGTCGGCAGAGGCGACGGGTGCAGAGGGCCCCGCTCTCGCCAAGGCCTAAGGCACGTTATCAGGCACGATCTGGGCCCCTGTTTTTGAAGCGTTGGAATAAACAGCTTGCAAACCGCCAGCAACGTGACTTGCTGCTTCGCCTAGTCGTGGTCGACACGTTGGCTTCCTGAGCCCCTACGACATCGTAAATGCCCCTTCCCACTCTCCTCCACCAGTCCACCTCCTGTTGACTCTATTAAGAGGAAGTCCAGGGCAGCCCGGGTGGCTCAGCGGTTCAGCGCCGCCTGCAGCCCGGGGCGTGATCCCGAGACCCGGGATCGAGTCCCGCGTCGGGCTCCCTGCAGGGAGCCTGCTTCTCCCTCTCTCTGTCTCTCATGAATGAATAAATTTTTTAAATCTTAAAAAAAAATTAAGAGGAAGTCCAAAGTGATTTAAATCTTAAAGTCTCGAGAAAATTACAGAGAATGACCCGAGTGCATGCTTAATTTAAAACAAATTGTTTAAAAATCTTTAGAGATAAAAAACTTTATATAAATATAAATATATAATCTCTCTCTGTATATAGATTTGTTTGCCCCCCCGGGGGAACTCCTATTCTTCAAACCTAAAGCAAAACAAACTTCATACTTTTAGTAACTTTCTTTGGATTATTTTGTTCCGAGCTTGTATCTTTGAATTCTTATAAAACTTACCGTTTCCCATTTATATGGTACTTGATTTATTAAGAAATAAATCTGACATTCTCTTCGGGAACATAACACTTCAAAGTACAAATTTGTATGTGCCAGGAACTTGGCGTAAGCTCACAAACCCTTACATCCAGTAGTTCCAGTTCTTAATATGCCTCATCCAGGGAACATTTACCAAAATCCATCATATGATAAGTAAGCCTCAAGAAAAACATTAAAATTAAAATGGAAATGGAATAGGTCATTTTCTTTTATCATGGCCTAATAAAATTACAAGCTACATGATAACAAGAGCTATGTCTCTTTGCACACTATTTATAACCTCTACCTCCTGCATAGTAGGACATTCTAAATATTTGTCCACTGGGGCACCTGGGTGGCTCATGGGTTAAATGCCTGCCTCTGTGGCTCAGGTCATGATCCCAGAGTCCTGGGATTGAGCCCTGTGCGGGGCTCCCTGCTCAGCAGGGAGCCTGCTTCTCCCTCTCCCTCTGCCTGCCTCTCTCCCTGCTTGTGCTCTCTGTGTCAAATAAATAAAACCTTAAAAAAAAAAAAACTAAAAAGAAAAAGATAGTGCACTAAAACTAGCCTACCAGGTACTAGAACTATACAGCAATAGTAATTTGATTAGATTTTGTTTGTGCTAATGTGTTTCTAACAACTGTTCAGTTGATGTGTTTATTCCAGTAGCATTACCACACTGAAATGTTATTACACTTAATATTTGCTATACATGATGACAGATTTTTTTTGCAGATATTTATTTATTTATTTATTTATTTATTTATTTATTTATTTATTTATTTTAGAGAGAGGGATAGTGCGCGTGCACAAGCAGGGAACAAGCAGAGGGAGAGGGGAGGAAGGGAGAAAGCATCTCAAGCAGACTCACTGCCAAGTGCAGAGAAATCAGGGCTCCATCTAACAACCCTGAGATCATGACCCCAGCAGATACCAAGAGTGAGAAGGTTAGCTGACTGAGCTACCCAGGATCCCAGGGATGAGCGATTTGATCTTAGTACTAACAAAGCATACTAACATAGAAAAATTGTGTCAGGTTGGCAGACATTATTATAGTGATTACTTGTACTTGTTTGGGAGACTATGAGGAAACAAATACTGTCTATTAGCATTATTAGTGGAAATACAAATCACAGACCTTTTCTGAAGATTAGTCGGTATCAAATTCTGGAGTCAAGACTTTGACTTACAAATTTCATATCAATATCCTAAAATAATATTGGGACAGGATGCAGAAGTATGTCAACATGTTCATCACAGCCTTGTCAATTAAAAAAAAAACAATGAAATAAATATCATGAGTAGATATATATTTAAATAAATGTTGATACATCCATCCAGAAGAACAGTGTGCAACCACTAAAATATAATGATTTATATTTGTTAACCAAAAATAGCAGTATTGGAGTGCCTGCATGCCGTTAGTTCAGGTCATGATCTCAGGGTGGATGGAGCCCCATGTCAGGCTTCCTGCTCAGCGGGGGATCCTTCTTCTCCCTCCCTATGGCTCTCCCACCCCTGGCCCCCTGTTCATGCTCTCTCTCTCTCTCTCAAATAAATATTTATTTTTATAATAAATACATTTATAAATATGTATTTTTAAAAAGATTTTATTTATTCATGAGAGACAGAAAGAGAGAGAGAGGCAGAGACACAGAAAGGGGAGAAGCAGGCTCCATGCAGGGAGCCCGACATGGACTCGATCCCTGGTCTCCAGGATCATGCCCTGGGCCGAAGGCGGTGCTAAACTGCTGAGCCTCCCAGGCTGCCCGAATAAAATCTTAAAAAAAAAAAAAAAAAAAAAAAAAGGCAATATTAAGGGGGAGAAGGAAGACCATAAGGCATGTTTAGAATTAGATAGAATGATTCTATTTTGTAAAAGACTAAGTGTACATGTGTGTAGGAAAAAGTTTGAAAGTAACAACTCATGGGAATTTATGATATTCTGACTACTTTGTCCCAACCTGGTGTCTCCTTCCTGGGAAACTATAGAAATACGATGCCTATATCTAAAGTAGATTATCAAAAGAGACTATCCCTTTCTATCATCATCACTGGGTTCTGGTGACCTTAAGAATGATTTTTCTCCTTTGGGGCACCTCGGTGGCTTAGTTGGTTAAGCCCCTGACTCTTGATTTCAGCCCAGATCATGATCTTAGCATCGTGAGATTGGGCTCTGTGCTGGGTGTGGAGCCTGCTTAAGATTCTCTGCCTCTACCCCCCTCCCCTCAACCTCAAGCATGAACTCTCTCTCTCTCTCTCTCTCACACACACACACACACAAATTGTTCTCTAGTTTTCTTTCTAATTTTTGCTGTCAGCAGTATGCACTTACATTGTCACCTTTTTTTTAATTAAAAAAAACTTTCTAAGATTTTATTTATTTATTCATGAAAGACAGAAGCAGAGACATAGTCAGAGGGAGAAGCAGGCTCCTCGCAGGGAGCCTGATGTGGGACTCGATCCCGGGACCCCAGGATCACGCCCTGAGCCAAAGGCAGACACTCAACCGCTGAGCCACCCAGGTGTCCTCCCAAATTTTTTAAATTTATTTTTAAAGATTATTTACTTATTTATTCATAGAGACACACACACACACAGAGAGAGAAAGAGAGAGAGAGAGAGGCAGAGACACGGGCAGAAGGAGAATCAGGCACCATGCAGAGAGCCTGAGGTGGGACTCGATCCCAGGTCTCCAGGATCATGCCCTAGGCTGCAGGCGGCGCTAAACCGCTGCGCCACTGGGGCTGCCCTCAAAAAAATTTTTTAAAGTAGGCTCCACACCCAATGTGGGGCTTGCATTCACAACCCTGAGATCAAGAGTTGCATGCTCCACCCACTGAGCCAGCCAGGCATCCCTCATCTTGAGTGAAATTTAGCTACTTCACTTAAGTAAAATTTCCTAACAAATTAGTAGATTATTCTCCCCATTCCCAGGATATATATGTATAAAGAGTACCTTTTGTGTGTGTTTATAGCTATATTGAGGTATAACTGGTATATGATAAACTGTACACAATTTGATGAATTTTGACATATGTATATACCCAAGTAACAATTGCTGCAATCCAGGTATTGACCATAGCCATTACCCCTACAGGCTTCCTGTGCTCCTCTGTAATCCCTCTCTCCTTTATTCTCTCTCTTCTTTCTCCTTGGCACCTCCTCCACATTTTCTAGAATTTCATAGCTGGAATCATGCCATGTATCTTTTATTTTGGTCTGACTTCTTTCACTCAGCATCCTTATTTCATTGCTGCATCTGAGACATTCGTGTTTTTTTCTTTTTTAGTATGTTAATATAGTGAATGATCTTGAATGATTTTACAGTGTTAAACCAACCTTCTTGTGATAAAATACACTTGGGGTTTTACGAAGTAAAACTCGAGTGAAGTATTACCCTTTCTATATATTGTTGAGCTCAATTTGCTAAAATTTTAATATTTTTTCATATCTGTGTTCATGAAGGATATTAGGCTGTGGTTTTCTTGTTATGTCTTTCATTTAGTTTAAGATGGAAAGGTTCTTTCCTCTTTTCTGGAAGAAGTTATGTAGAGTTGGTATTACTTCTTAAGTGTTTGGTAGAATTCACCAGTTACATCTTTTTAGCTGTTTTTATTTTCATTTATTTATTTTTTTAAAGATTTGACATGGGGCTTGACCTTACAACATTGAGATATTACCTGAGCCAGTGGTTAACTGACTGAGCTACCCAGGTGGCTCTAGCTGTTTTTATTTTATATTTAATCTTTTTCCTTTGTAGTCTGGTATCCTGAGGACAAGAAAATGATGATGCTCTGTGAACGATATCATAGTTTCTGGTATATTTTAGGATTTATATTATATTTAAACATAATTTTATGTGGAATGTCAATAGTAGTTATCTTTGTGGAGTAACATTTAAAAAACCATTGACATTATGTGTCAGTTATATCTTAGTAAAAAGAATTGCAAAACTAAAAACCAAAACATTACAATACTAATTTTGAAAAATCAAATCAATTCTAGAGCTGTTGCATAGTCTTTACCTTCAAGATCTCAAGAGGTTATGGTTCAAAAAAAAAACTTGAGTCATTTTTAGACACACTCTAGGGTTCTTGACTTAGTTTAAGATTTATCACACACCAGGGATCCCTGGGTGGCGCAGCGGTTTAGCGCCTGCCTTTGGCCCAGGGAGCAATCCTGGAGACCCAGGATCGAATCCCACGTCGGGCTCCCGGTGCATGGAGCCTGCTTCTCCCTCTGCCTATGTCTCTGCCTCTCTCTCTCTCTCTCTCTGTGACTATCATAAATAAATTAAAAAAAAAAAAAAAAAGATTTATCACACACCAGACTCATTGCTTTCTGTGGCACAGCCTACCCTGAATCTAGCAGGCTAAATATATCACCATCCCATCAAAATAGAGCAAATGTGGCCATCCAGTTCCTGGTACTAGAGAAATCTCTAGACTCTCTAGGGTAGGTACAGTACGCTGGGGTTGGGCTTACTGATGTCATGGCTGAATGGAATTTCTCAGGGACTATTGTCAGGAAAAATAAGTTGAACTAGAGAGTGAGACAAGGTGGGTGACTTGTGTATCCATTTCTAAGATCAGGAAATGAATATTAAGGGAAATTATATTCTTTGAGCATAGGTATGCAGAGTAACCACACCCTAAGTTAGTAGCGGGCCAGGGCCCTTCAGGTTTCCCCAGGGTCCTACAAAGGACCTTCACAAGTAAAAAGGAAACAGTTGTCCAATCTCAGTACATTATCCCTATGACCTAGAGTCCTTACTGAGGACTGATCACTTAACTTAAAAAAATGATAGAATAGAAACATGTGAAACCAGAAGACCAGAGGTTTTTGTTCCAGAGGAATGATCAAGTCGCATTTAAACTATAAGGTTTCTAAACACTTTTTGTGTCATGTGCCCCTTTTGCAGTCTAGTAAAGCCTATATTTCATAAAATAATAATTTTAAATGGATAACATAAAATGTAAAGGGTTACAAAAGAAACCAATAATATAGAAGTTCATTGAGGGATCCCTGGGTGGCGCAGCGGTTTGGCGCCTGCCTTTGGCCCAGGGCGCGATCCTGGAGACCCGGGATCGAATCCCACATCAGGCTCCCGGTGCATGGAGCCTGCTTCTCCCTCCGCCTGTGTCTCTGCCTCTCTCTCTCTCTCTGTGACTATCATAAATAAATTAAAAAAAAAAAAAAAGTTCATTGAAATTTTTTTTAAAAGATTTATTTATTTATTTAAAGGGAGGTGGCAGAGGGAGAGGGAATCTCAGACTCCTTGCTGACCCTAGAGCCCAACTTGGGGCTTGTTCCTCGGACCCTGAGATGATGACCTGAGCTGAAATCGAGAGTCGGAGGCTCAACTAGCTGAGCCACCCAGATGCCCCTGAAAGTTACTTTAATTGGAAGATTTTTAAAGAAATATTTTATTTATTTATTCATGAGAGACACAGAGAGCGGCAGAGACACAGGCAGAGGGAGAAGCAGGATCCATGCAGGGAGCCCTGTGTGGGACTCGATCCCGGAACTCCAGGATCAGGACCTGATCCAAAGGTAGATGCCCAACCGCTGAGCCATCCAGGCGTCCCAATTGGAAGATTTTTACTGTCATTATTTATAAGATTTATATGGTCATTACTTATTTCTCTTTTCTTTGTTTTCCAGAATAACCTGGGTATCTTGTGGTCTGAAAGAGAAGAAATTGAAACTGCACAAGCTTACCTAGAATCGTCAGAAGCACTATATAAGCAGTATATGAAAGAGGTATGTTTTATGTCAGATAAATTTTAAATTTTTATTGAAACTAATCAAGATTTGAAAGCTCTTGTTCCTCATTTACAAATGAGTACATGACTCTTCAGTATACTCAGGGACCTCTCTGTAGAGCTATCTAGATGGTCACCTAATAGGGGTCTTCAAAATAATCCTCAGATGGAGTTGAAGTGCAATCTTAGTCCAAATATAATTATATAGGAAATATTCTGTCTGATGTTATCCTAAAATATTGATATTGACATATTTTCAGTTAGAATCTAAAAATTCTGTTTTGATAAATAAATAATTATAAAAATTCTATTTTGGTTTCCACTGAGAATAGCAGTGCTTAAAGGAATGCAAACAGCTACTTAAGCAAAATATCTGAAGTCTTTGAGGCATGGTTTTCAAATTTCAGCATACATTGGTCTGGAGGACTCTGGAGGGCTTGTTAAAACAGAGCACTCACTCCCAGACTCTTCAGGAGGTCTTGGTTGGGGCCTGAGAACTTGCCTTTTTAACAAGATAGCCAGGTGATATTGATGCTGCTGGTCCAGGTACTACACTTTGAGAGCCACTGCCTCAGAGAAAGGGCTTTCAGTGATTTTTTTTTTTCAATGAAATCCTTTTGAAATGCAGTTTATAAAAACTGATTGAGCTGCTTTGCTTAAGCAGGTCAGAAGAACCCTCAGCCCAATCCACTAAATACCGTCCTCCCACCCCACTGTGGTAGTACTAAAGAGGTGCTATCGAACTTCTAGGGCTCTTGGGAGCCTAGATCAAAAATTTCTATTTTAGAGGCCTGCAAAGGTGGCAAATTACTGTGTTACCATCCATTCCTTAATAAATTTTACCTACTAAAAGTTGGCAGTTTGTAGATTATCCATGTGTGCAGGCAAGGGGGTATTTAGGGCATTTCTGTATTTTCATCTTAATTTTTCTGTGAACCTAAAACTGCTCTAAAAAGTAAAGCTTAGTTTTTAAAAAAAAATTTTGGCAGTCTTCTAAAATTAAAATGGATTTTGGTTAATTTTGTTTTGAGGCTATGTGTAGCACTCCTCTAAATAACCAGGATATTGTGAGGTTTCTCACATTCAGAGTTAGGAATCAGTGCCTTATTGGGGCGCCTGGCTGGCTTAGCCAGTAGAGTATGTGACTCTTGATCTTGGGGTTATGTGTTTGAGCTTCATGATGGGGGTGGAGCATACTTAAAAATAAAATCTTAGCACTTGTGTGTGAAGTAAGCAGAGCCAGAGTGAAGGTCAGAGGCCGAACTTGGGACATGACAAGATGGCCGAGCTGGTCCACGGAATTGTCAAGGAAACCCAGCGTTTGCTGGCAGAAGTGGTTTCTGGCATTAAAGCAGAACCAGATGAGAACAATGCCCACTGTTTTCATTTGGTCATTGCTGGCCTCTAGGACTTCCCCTTAGAGGGAGAGACTTTTAAACTTCAACTATTCCTTCCGGAAGAATACTTGATGGTAGCCCCTAAACTATGTTTCATGACCAAAATTTATCATCCTAATGTAGGCAAGTTGGGAAGAATATGCTTAGATATTTTGAAAGATAAATGGTCCCCAATATTGCAGATCTGCATCATTCTGCTCTCCTTTGGTGAGTGCTCCCAATCCAGCATGATGATGTAGTGGAGCAGTGGAAGATCAGTGAAGCCCAAGCCATAGAAACAGCTAGAGCATTGACTAAGCTATATGCTATGAATAATATTTAAAATTGATCTGATCATCAAGCATGCATCATTTTTGTTCTGTTAAGACTTCTTCTTCTTTTTTTTTTTACATTTATTTTTTTTTATAAATTATTTTTTATTGGTGTTCAATTTACCAACATACAGAAAAACACCCAGTGCTCATCCCCGTCAAGTGTCCGCCTCAGTGCCTGTCACCCATTCCCCCCCACCCCCCGCCCTCCTCCCCTTCCACCACCCCTAGTTCGTTTCCCAGAGTTAGGAGTGTCAAGACTTCTTCTTGTCTGCACTTAATGGACACAGTCTTAGAGACATGACAGAATAAAACCTCAGACATGTTCAGTCCTTTGGTGATTAAATACACAGTAGCAGATCTATGTCTTGTCCTGATTCACTTTGTAAAGCAGGAACAGAGGCTAGAAGTACCATCTGGATTGTTGTGAAATGTTTAAAATTATTGTCTTTTATTCATTTCCTGCATCATGGTTTAAGTATAAGACACTGTGAAAGAAGGTAATTGTCAGGATTAGCTGCAAGGGTGTGGGTGTTTTTATTTTTATTTTTTTTGAGGGGGAGAAGTAATTTTAATTTTATAGCTCCTTTCCCCCTTTTATGGTGATCTAATTGCATTGGTTAAAAGCAGCTAACCAGTTCTTTAGAATATGCTCTCTAGCCAATTCTAATTTTATTTAGGTGCTATAGATGGACAGACTTGATTGAACCAAAATGGGAACATTAAACAAACATCACAGCCCTCACTAATAAACATTATGACTTTGCTGTCAAGTGTGGAATCCTTTCTTCAAGAAAAAGCTTATGATCATTTTGTATGGCTTGTTTGGAAACTTCTGTAATCTCATGTTTTAGTAAAATATTTTTTGTTATTCCACTTTGCCTTTGTATGGTTTATTTCACTGTGTTTATTTCATTTTCCCAATGTGATAGTTTTTTTTTTTTTTCCAAAAATTAAAACTGGGGGGTGCCTGGGTGGCTCAGTCATTCAAGCATCTGCCTTTGGCTCAGGTCATGATCCCAGGATCCAAGGATCGGGGATATGGGAATTGAGTCCCTACTTCATCCCAGTCCCCAGTCTCAGCAGGCTCCCTGCTCAGCAGGGGGTCTGCTTTCTCACTCTGCCCCTTCCCACCATGTCAGTGTGCATGTATTCTCTCTCTCTCAAATAAATAATTAAAATCTTAAAAATTAAAACTGTTGGAACATTCTGTTTTGGTCTTCACCATCTGACAATTTGAATGGCAAGAAGTAGATTTTGCCAGTTTCTTTTCACCTATGCAGATTTGTGTTAAGATACCACTAAATGGAACATTTATAAGCTGGCCCTGAGCATGTGTAAAGCATCGGTCTCTGATATTTTTTTGCCTCATACACATTAGAGATAAATGTGTTTGTGTTATTTGAAAAAAATCTTGAAAAAGAAAGAAAAGTCAGTGTCTTACCAAGTTCACCAGATATTTCTATGTTGCTAAAATCAGTGGTAAATTTTAAATCCTCATCTTATTTGACTTATCAGTAGCATTTGACATAGTTGCTCAATCTAGCATTTGGCACAGTTCTTAGTCTCTTTTCCTTAAAACACTTCTTTTACTTAGCTGTTCCACCTCTTTTTCTTTCTTCTCAGTCTGTGATGCTTCCTCCGTATTTCCCCAGCCTCTGGAGTGCCCAGCGTGGAGTCTTTGGACACCTCCTTTTTCCATCTGCATTCATTTCCTTATTCTAGATACCATTTCTTAGCTGATGGCTCCCAATTTTATCTCCAATCTGTACCTCTCCAACTCCGGTCTTGTCTGTCCCACTGCTGATTTGACATTTGCACTTTTTAAAGGAGTAGATGTCTCTAAAATTACTGTCTGACATTGAGCTTCTGATAACCTCCTCCTCACCTCCCCTGCTTCCAGTTGCTGAGGCTAGAATCTTGGAGACTCTGCCTCTGCTCACACCATATCTAGTCTATAGTTGACTTCACCTTTAAATTATATCTAGACTCAAGTCACTGCTATTACCTGGTCCAAGCTGCCATCCTATCTTGCTGAGATTATTGCTGTAGTTTCCTGCCTGGCCTACCTGCTCTCATGCCCCCTCAGACTGTCCATAGCCTGTAGGCAGATCACATCCCATCACTACTTTGGTTGATCTGGATGGACAAAGTGAAGGTCTGCCAGTGGCTTTCCCATCTCTCTCAGAGTAGATCCCAAAGACCTTATGAAGACTACAAGTTATTTGATTTGGCTACTATTACTTCTGTAATTTTTTTGTAAAAAGATTTATTTATTTGGGGGGCACAGAAGGAGAGGCAGTGAGGATCTTTTTTTTTTTTATTTAAAGATTTTATTTATTTACTCATGAGAGACACAGACACAGGCAGAGGGAGAAACAGGCTCCATGCAGGGAGCCCGATGTGGGACTCGATCCTGAGTCTCCAGGATCATGCCCTGGGCTGAAGGCAGCACTAAACCACTGAGCCACCCGGGCTGCCCAGGCAGTGAGAATCTTAAGCAGATTTGGTGCTGAGTGCAGAGCCCAACGTGGGGCTTGATCTCACGACCCTGAGATCTCAACCTGAGCTGAAACCAGGAGTTGGATGCTCAACCGACCGTTGCACCCAGGTGCTCTTTACTTCTCTAATTTTATCTTCTCCTATTTCCTCCTGTCTTATTGTGCTATAGCTATATTGGCCTTCTTGCTGTTCCTGAAACACACCAGACAAGCTCCTGACTCACAGTCTTTGCCCTTAACTGTTTGCTCTGCTGAGACTGCTCTTCCCCCAGGTATCTACCTGGCTCACTCCTTCATTCCCTTCAGCTCGTGACTCCGATGTCTTCCATCCAGTGAGGACTCATTAGCCACTCCATCCAATACAAACCACCCCTGTAATACTTCCTGTCCTCCTCTCCTGCTTTATTTCCTGCCTCACACTTATCATTATCTAAAACATTGTTCATTTTAGTGATTTATCTTGTTTCATCACCCATCCCTGGTACTAAAATGTAAGCTCCCTGTTGACAAGGTATTTTTTATTATTGTATTTACTGCTGTTTCCACAGCATCTAGAACGATACCAATTTTTTGAAATAATGAGTGATTATTTCACTTTGTCCATCCAGATCAACCAAAAAAAGAATGTTACTACTGTGTGAATGCTTGAGTGAATTTAATAGAGCTTTGCAGTTTAAATATGTATGTATATATACACACATATATGTATTAGGTGGAAAATTTAATTTTTTATCTGATTTTGTACTTAGTATCATTCTGAATAAAAATAGTTTTAGTATTTCATAAGTTATGGACCTAATAGTGGCAGGCATTAGCATGTTATTTAAGAAAAATCTGTAGATAAGAAATATAATTCCAGGTAAAGGAGAGATCTAAACACAGCAGGGGAAATCACTGGATCTGAAGATGGGAGACCCGGATTCTAGTTTGGTTTATGGTTATAACTGATTGAGCTGGGGGAACACAGACCTGTGCCACCCATCCTCATCTGTAAGATGGGGATAGCTTTCCTATCTCAACAACACAGAAATGTTGTAGGGGGCAGGTAATAGAGTATTTAATGCAAAGTCACTGGAAACATGTTCTGCATATCATATAGTTGCAGAATGGTTAAGTAAACTATGGTACACTAATTAAAGGGAATATGATAACACCATTAAAATGATAAACATCTGGATCATAAATACATGGAAGATGTATACAATACATGCATACACCTTGATTATACTCTATTAGCATTTTTTCATCCTCCCTGGAAAGGTGGACTAGATGTTATAAGTAGTGAACATGAACGTTTTTTTTTTTTTTTTTTTAAGATTTTATTTATTCATTCATGAGAGACACAGGGAGAGAGAGAGGCAGAGACACAGGCAGAGGGAGAAGCAGGCTCCATGCAGGGAGCCCGACGTGGGACTCAATCCCGGGACTCCAGGATCACACCCTGGGCCCAAGGCAGGGGCTAAACCACTGAGCCACCCAGGGATCCCCCGTGAACATGAACATTTTTTGTTTGAGAAGTTGTAACTAATATACACTAATGTTTACTGAGTGCATAAGCAGGCTGTATTTTATTCTCACAGCTTTAGGAAGGAGGCACTGGGGTTTTTTGCTTTATGAAGGAAGTACTGTTGTTCCCATTTATAGGTAGGTAGTTTGTGATTCAGTGAGGTTAACATATACTATGTGAGAGAATCAGGATTTAAATCTCGTTTGTCAGACCCCAAATTCTTGCTCTTTGTACTGTACCATGCTGCCTTCCAAGGCAATATTGTTGAGTAGTTATTGTATTAAGATAAAGGAATTCTTTTTCTCCATAAAATTGCTCAGATATAGAATAAGTAAATAGAAAGAAAATGTATTTTATAGTTATAAGTAGTTATTCATTAGTAGGTTTTGTTTGAGGTTAAGAGACCACATCTGGGGCACCTGGCTGGCTCATTCAGTGGAGCATGCAACTCTTGATTTCAGGGTCATGAGTTTGAGCCCCACATTGGGTGTAGAGATTACTTAAAAAAAAAAAAAAGTTAAGGGATGCCTGGGTGGTTCAGTGGTTGAGGTCTGCCTTTGGCTCAGGGTGTGATCCCGGGGTCCTGGGATCAAGTCCCATATCGGGCTTCCCACAGGGAGCCTGCTTCTCCCTCTACCCCATGTCTCTGCTGCTCTATGCTCTGTGTCTCTCATGAATAAATAAATAGAATCTTAAAAAAAAAAAAGTTTAAGAAGTTATCTTACCAGTTTTTTTTTTTTTTTAAGTAATCTGTACACCCAGTGTGGGGCTCAAACTCACACCTCCAGGATTAAGAGTCTCATGCTCTACCAGTGAGCCAGCCAGGCACCCCTCCCAGATGTATTGATATAATTGACATATAATATTATATAAGTTTAGGATGTACAGTATGATAATTTGGCACATGGATATATTACAAATGATTACCACAGTAGGATTACTTTTTTATTTTTTGGAGGGGGTGATGAGAACATTTATGATTTAGTTTCTTAGCAACTTTCAAGTATACAATATAGTATTGTAATTATAGTCACTATGCTACTTATTAGATCTTTAGACTCATAACTGGAAGTCTGTGCCCTTTGCCCACATTCTCCCCATTTCCCCTTCTCCCAGCCTCTGGCACTCACCATTCTACTCTATTTCTAGGAGTTCACCCTTTTTTTTTTTTTTTTTAAGATGCCACATATAAGTTGTACCATTCAGTATTTGGAGAATGGCCATTTTAAAAGCATTTGAACATGTTATAAAATTGCTTTCCAAAAAGACTAGCAATGTACTCTTATTTCACTAGTGTATGAAAGTTCTCATCTGCTTCACAACTTTCCCTTATATAGCTTTTAAAAAAATCTGTTATTGTAGGCAAAATATCTCATTTTAACTTGAATTTCTTTGATTTTTTTTTTTAAATTTTTTTTTTTTTTTTTTTTTTTTTTTTTATTTATGATAGTCATACAGAGAGAGAGAGAGGCAGAGACACAGGCAGAGGGAGAAGCAGGCTCCATGCACCGGGAGCCTGATGTGGGATTCGATCCCGGGTCTCCAGGATCGCGCCCTGGTCCAAAGGCAGGCGCCAAACCGCTGCGCCACCCAGGGATCCCCTGATTTTTTTTAAGTGTTTATATTCCATTTTTATTTTTTCTTTTGAAAGTGTTTACTTCATGCCTTTTTATGTGTATTACTCGTTTGTGTTTTCTGGCTGATTTGTTTGCTCATTATGTTAAATCTTTATTTTAAATTGAGATATAATTGACATATAACATTAGTATAGGATATACAACATAATGATTCAATATATGTATATATTGTGAAATGTTCAACACCAGTCTAGTTAATATCTGTCACCACATACATTTACAGTTTTTTTTCTTGTGTTGAGAACTTGTAAGATCTGTTCTCTTAGCAAAATTCAAATATACAATACAGTATTATTAACCATAGGCACCATACTGTACCAGTACATTCCCAGGATTTATTTGTGTTATAACTGGAAGTTTTTGCCTCTTGATCACCTTCACCCTTTTCTCTGCTACCTCCACCCCTGGAAACAACCAGTCTACTCTCCATCTAGGAACTCTTTTTTTTGTGCGTGGTTTTTTATTCATGAGAGACACAGAGAGAGAGGCAGAGGGAGAAACAGACCCCATGCAAGGAGCCCGACGTGGGACTTGATCCCAGGCCTCCAGGATCACATCCTGGACTGAAGGCGGCGCCAAACCACTGAGCCACCGGGGCTGCCCTTGTGTGTGGTTTTTTGTTTTGTTTTTAAGATTGTACATATAAGTGAGATCATATGCTATTTGTCTTTCTCTGACTTATTTCATTTACCATAATGTCCTTAAAGTGCATCCATATTGCAAGTGGAAGGATTTCCTCCTTTTTTTTTTATAGCTAAATAATTTCCATTTAATTTTAATTTTTTTTTTTTTTTTTTTTTTATGATAGTCACACACAGAGAGAGGCAGAGACATAGGCAGAGGGAGAAGCAGGCTCCATGCACCGGGAGCCCGACGTGGGATTCAATCCGGGGTCTCCAGGATCGCACCCTGGGCCAAAGGCAGGCGCCAAACCGCCGCGCCACCCAGGGATCCCTATTTTATTTTATTTTTAAAAAAGATTTTATTTGGGATCCCTGGGTGGCGCAGCGGTTTGGCGCCTGCCTTTGGCCCAGGGCACGATCCTGGAGACCCGGGATCGAATCCCACGTCGGGCTCCCGGTGCATGGAGCCTGCTTCTCCCTCTGCCTGTGTCTCTGCCTCTCTCTCTCTCTCTGTGACTATCATAAATAAATAAAATTAAAAAAAAAAAAAAAAAAAAGATTTTATTTGTTTATTCATGAGAGAGAGAGAGAGAGAGGCAGAGACAGAGGCAGAGGGAGAAGCAGGCTCCATGCAAGGAGCCTGACGTGGGACTCGATCCCAGGACTCCAGGATCATCTCTGGGCCGAAAGTGGGCCCCAAATCGCTGAGCCACCTAGGGATCCCCTACACACCACATTTTAAAATCCATTTATCTTACATTGTTTCCATGTCTTGGCTGTTGTAAAAAGTGCTACATGAGCTTGGGGGTGCTTATTTCTTTTTGAATTAGTATTTTCATTCCCTTTGGATAATTATCCAGAAGTGGAATTGCTGGATCATATGATAGTTCTATTTTAAATTTTTTGGGAACCCTCCATACTGTTTTCCATAGAGGCTGCCTAGTTTACACTTCTGTCAACAGTGCTTAAGTGTTCCCTTTCCTCTAGATCTTTGCCAGCGCTTGTTATTTCTTGTCTTTTTTAATAATAGCCATTCTGACAGCTGGGTTCTAATTTGCATTTCCCTTATGGTTAGTGACGTTGAGCATCTTTTCTTGTGTTTATTGACCATCTGTATGTCATCTTCTGAACAATGTCTATATAGATCTCTGCCCATTTTCTAATTAGATTGTTTGGGTTTTTTTGCTGTTGAGTTGCATGAGTTCTTTTTTTTTTTTTTTTTTTTTTTTTAAGATTTTATTTATTTATTCTTGAGAGACACAGGCTGAGGATCAGGCCCTGGGCCAAAGGCGGCGCTAAATCGCTGAGCCACCCGGGCTTGTCCCTGCATAAGTTCTTTATATATTTTGGATATTAACCCCTTCTCAAATACATGATTTGCAGAAATTTTCTCCCATTTGGCAAGTTGCCTTTTTATTTTGTTGTTGGTTTCCTTTACTTGTGTAGAAGCTTTTTAGTTTTATTCCCACTTTTTGGTATTTTACTTATTTAACAAACATTTAAGCACTTATTTACAGTACCTACAGGCACTATTATAAATGATTTACATATTATCCATTTAATTCTCATGACAATTTGTAAGGTAGATTCTTTTATTATTCCTATTATATAGATGAGGAAAAAGAAGCACACTAGATTATGACTTGCCCAAGGCCACACAATAGTAAGTGGTGAAGCTAGGATTTCAACTCACATGATTTGATTCCAGAACCCATACTTTTTCTTTTTTTTAAGATTTTATTTATTTATTTATGAGAATACACAGAGACGAGAGAGAGAGAGAGGCAGAGACACAGGCAGAGGGAGAAGCAGGCTCCATGCAGGGAGCCCGACACAGGACTCAATCCTGGGTCTCCAGGATCACGCTCTGGGCTGAAGGCGACGCTAAACCGCTGAGCCACCAGGGGCTGCCCCAGAACCCATACTTTGAACCACTATACTCTGTTGTCTCACTTAGTAGTTAGACTTAGTCTAAAGCACAAATGTGAGGTGCTCCTTTAAGAACTGTGTAGTATAGAGAGGACTTTGATATCTATACCAAAATGATGATAATAGATAAGAGGAGTGTGCTGTGAGCAGAATGCAGATGGCAGATGGAACATTCCTATTTGTTTTGTCAGTTTAATTCACTAGACATTTATTGTTTTTACTATGTGCCAGATACTGTGCAAAATGCTAGGGAATCAAATAGAAATAAAGTATGGTCCCTACCCCTAAAAAGCTGCCCCTGGAGGATAAAGATTGGAGCAAATCAGCGTGTTAATTTAACCCCCAAGGAATTTTATTTTTAAGATTTTATTTATTTATTTGAGATAGAGAACACAATCCAGGGCAGGGGGCAAGAAGGGGCGGTAGGTACAGAGGGAGAGGGAGAAGCAGACTCCCTGCTGAGCAGGAAGCCTGCTACCAGGCTTGATCCTAGGACTCAGGATCATGACCTAAGCTGAAGGCAGATGCTTTTTTTTTTTTTTTTTAATGATTTTATTTATTTATTTGACAAGAGAGCACAAGTAGGCAGAGCAGCAGGTAGAGGGAGAGGGAGAAGCAGGCTGAGCAGAGAGCCCAACACAGGGCTCCGAACCCACGACCTTGGGATCATAACCTGAGCTGAAGGCAGACACTTACCCAACTGAGTCATGCAGGCTCTCCCTCCCCAAGGAATTTTAGAATGTACATTTTAAGTCTTCTAGTAGGACGCCTGGGTAGTTCAGCTTTGAGCGTCTGCCTTCAGCTCAGGGCATGATCCTGGGATCTGAGATCGAGTTCCACATCTGGCTCCTTGCAGAGAGCCTGCTTCTCCCTCTGCCTGTGTCTCTGCCTCTCTCTCTCTCTGTGTCTCATGAATAAATAAATAAAATCTTTAAAAATAAATAAATAATAAAAGTCTTCTACCTTGGTTGTTTTTTTTTTTTTTTTTTTTTAATTCATGAGACACAGATAGTGGCAGAAGCAGGCTCCACGCAGGGAACCCGATGTGGGACTCGATCCTGTAACTCCAGGATCATACCCTGGGCTGAAGGCAGGCGCTAAACTGCTGAGCTACCCAGGGATCCCCTACCTTAGTATTTTAACTTTCTTCCTAATGTACTAAGAGGAGCAGAATACCACAAAGCCAAATGGAAATGTTTCTCTCTGTTCTGAACAAAAGATTCACAACAGCCATGATTAGGTTTCAAAAAGGACGGAAAACTTTATTATTATTATAGAAACCTAATGGAAACAGAAGAGGAAAGGAATCTACACATAGATGAAGGTAATAGTAGGCAATAAAATGAGAATAAGGCAAAGGTACAGCATGTTGGGTTCTTACAACATCAATCCTCATTAACTGGAGAAGCCCTGTGGAAGCAGTCAGGTTGGAGTCCTGACCCAAGAGGCCTAGGTGAGACTTCCAACTGACCATCCCCATAGAGGCCATATTTATAGGGCAAATGATGAGGTTTGAAGTTAAACATTTGTTTGCCTACGTGCAGTTTGGAACAAGCTACATTTCTTTGTTATCTTGTTTTTGTATTTTCAAGGAGCCTGGGCTATATGTGTCTGCCTCCCTTCTCGGATTCCATTCCGGGAGGTCAGCCCAGTCTGGAGCAGGAGGGGAAGTGAGATGAGATGTGTAGCTCTTGATGTCCAGAACAGAAGGGCCAGTTCTGACCTGAAGGCCAGATTGTGTATTTCAAACAACCAGGTTCCCGAGGTCATTCTCACAACATGAGTCTCACAAACAGCATTTCTTAGCCTGCCTGTGTCTCTGCGGGTCTTTGTAGTCGGTTGTGTGGGACAAATTACAGAAACATCTATCTGTATAAAACACCTCTTTTCATGATTTCAGGCTCACGCTCTTATACATGAAATTGTTCATTTCAATTGTGAAGATATAGGCTGCCTGGGTGGCTCAGTCAGTTAAGCATCTGACTCCTGATTTCAGCTCAGATCATGATCTCAGGGTTGTGAGATGGAGCCGGAGTTGGGCTCTGCGCTTGGCATGGAGCCTGCTTGAAATTCTCTCTTGCTTTCCCCTGCCCTCCCCCCTCAAAATAGATACCATAGATACCACACGTCTATATTTCATTAAAAATTAGTATTAATATGGAAACATAAAACATACATTGAACAGTACTCAGTTATACCAGTGTTTGAGTTCAGAGAACAGAGTGGTTTGATGGGGTTATCTATGACATGTGGTAGCTGTAACAATGAAGTATGTATAGAAAATAATATATTGACTAATTCCCTTCATTAAAAGAGTAATAAGCAAGGGTGCATGAGTGGCTCAGTCGATTAAGCATCTGCTTTTGGCTAAGGTTATGATATCTGGGTCCTGGGATTGATCCCCGTGTCGGGCTCCCTGCTCAGTGGGGAGCCTACTTCTCTCTCCTCCCCGCTAATGCTCTGTCGCTATCTCTTTCAGTCTTAAATAAATAAATAAAATCTTTTAAAAAAGTAAGCTTTTTTTTTTTTTTTTTTTTTTTTTAGAGTAAGCATATAAACAGCCTTCAAAATTATTGCCATCTTGGAGGAATTAATTTATCTCTTATGTCTGCCTTGGCCCTTGCTTCCTGTCTTAGTCATTTCTACTTTCTGTGAATTCTAGGAACCCAAATTGTGATACTTCTAGTATTTATATCCAGAATGTAAGATCATATTTTTAAAAATGGAAGGCACTTTTGCTCCTTGGAGTTTAGTGAATTCACTTTAAAGCAAGGCTGGTCTTGCAGATGGGTCTATCCTCATAGAAGTAGAATGAGGCAGAAGTTAGGTTGTGCTCCTTTGGAGGGCTTAAGTTGGTATTATAAATGATTTACACGTATTAACTCATTGAATCCTCTAGCAATCCTATGAGGTAATTTTATCAATGAGAAAACAGAAGCACAGAGAGATTGGGTGACTTGGCCAAGGCAGTAAGCAATAGAATCACTGATTTTATTGTCCCTGTATTAAAAGAGGGTAATCTATATACTTTTGTCATTCCCTTAAGGAAAAAAATATTAAAGCAAATATTTAAAACTTTGATATGATTTTCGGTAGCGGTCAGTTTAGAACAATATTACTCTAAGGATGAATATATCTTTTTTTTTTTTTTTAAAGCAAGTCCTTTTTTTATTTATTTTTATTTTTTTATTTTTTTTAATTTTTATTTATTTATGATAGTAACAGAGAGAGAGAGAGAGAGAGGCAGAGGCAGAAGCAGGCTCCATGCACCGGGAGCCCGATGTGGGATTCGATCCCAGGTCTCCAGGATCGCGCCCTAGGCCAAAGGCAGGCGCCAAACCGCTGCGCCACCCAGGGATCCCTCTTTTTTTTTTTTTTTTTTTAATTCATGAGAGACACACACAGAGAGAGAGGCAGAGACAGGCAGAGGGAGAAGCAGGCTCCATGCAGGGAGTCTGATGTGGGACTCGATTCTGGGATTCCAGGATCACGCCTTGAGCCAAAGGCAGATGCTCAACTGCTGAGCCACCCAGGCATCCCTGAATATATCTTTTTTATTTGTCATAATTATGTAGGTTTTTTTTTTAAGATGTTATTTTCCAAGTAATCCCTACACCCAACATGGGGTTCAAATTCACCCCCCCCATCACGAGTCATGTGGTCTACCAACTGAACCAGCCAGGTGCTCCACTTATGTAGGTTTTTATATTGTTCCAGTTTTAGTATGTGTGCTGCCGAAGCGAGCACTTATGTGGGTTTTTAAAAGATTTTTTTTTTTACCAGACAAAATTAAGGCTAAAGGAGTTATGCATCTCTAAGGCAAATTGGTAGATCTTTTTATTAATTTATTTATTTTTAAAGATTTCTTTATTTATTCATGACAATACACAGAGGAGAGAGAGAGAGGGGCAGAGACACAGGCAGAGGGAGAAGCAGGCTCCATGAAGGAAGCCCGACGTGGGACTCGATCCCAGGTCTCCAGGATCACACCCTGGGCCAAAGGCAGCACTAAACCACTGAGCCACCCGGGGTTCCCTGGTAGATCTTTTTAAATGTATTTGAGGTTCACCTCCAACAGCAGTTAAAATTTTGTCAAGTGTGAGCTTCTAGGCAATCTCCTTTTATTTGTTTGATTCTTTAAAATTTTATGGTTAAGAAAATTCCTTCTTGGGTAACATGAAAATGAACTAGTGAAAAATGGAGTATACTAGGCTTTAAAAATTTGATTTCTCCAGTTTCTCCAGAGGAGGGCGCTTGGTGTTTACAATTTAAAATTTTAGAGTTTTGTTTTTCTTTTTTTTTTTTTTTTTTAAAGATTTTATTTATTTATTCATGATAGTCACAGAGAGAAAGAGAGAGAGAGACAGGCAGAGACACAGGCTCCATGCAGGGAGCCCGACATGGGATTCGATCCCGGGTCTCCAGGATCGCGCCCTGGGCCAAAGGCAGGCGCCAAACCGCTGCGCCACCCAGGGATCCCTGTTTTTCTTTAATTGTAGATTGGGAGTCCTCCTCTTGATCCTACTGAGCATTTTCTTCCTGAAGAAGAGAAACTTGCTGAACAGGAGAGATCAAAAAGGTGAGTAGGTACAGAATCAGCTCTCACAGGTAATTCCATATAGTATAGATATGATGATTGTTATAAAAAGCACAGTATGTTCTCTTTTGAGACACTCTAAGGCTATAGAATGTGGATTCTGACATAGATTTAAAAACCTCCATTTACCACTTACTAGATATGTGACTCTGTTCAAATCTGAGGCTCCATTTTCCTTATCTGTCAGATCGATACAATAGCCATACCCAACTCAAAAGAGTTGGGATGAGGACCAACCTGTATGAAAGTTCCTTATAAATTGTAAACCATTATGCAAATATTCACTTTTTCTTCATAGATTTGAGAAGGTTTATACTCATAACCTCTATTACCTGGCTCAAGTCTACCAGCATATGGAAATGTTTGAGAAGGCTGCTCATTATTGTCACAGTACCCTAAAACGCCAGCTTGAACACAATGCCTACCATCCTATAGAGTGGGCTATTAATGCTGCTACCTTGTCACAATTTTACATCAATAAGGTAAGCTTCTCAAATAGTTGTCTAACAAAGTTACTGCTAGTGTATATAAAAATAAAACCAGTAGTACCTTGAAAATGTCATCCTTTAAAAACAGGTAGCTTGTATTTTATGATGTAAATTGGACAGAAAAATGCAACCCAGTTTGTCAGTATACTAGACTTTTATTGCTTTTTTTTTTTTGCATTAATCTTTTTGAATTGTAAGATGCTGAGTTTTATCATTGTCTTACATGCTGCTAGCCCCTAAAATTACAAGTTAGTTACCTAAGACCAATTCTTTTTTGCTATAGCACACTATTAGTTCATTTGAGATGTTACCTTAAACTACAGAGTTTATTCTTTAGAGATACAGTTTTATCTTTATGCAGCGGTAATCTGGTAACTATGAGGATTTGTCCGAGGAAGTTGACTGTTAAATGTGGGCTTCGATAAAAGCATGTGATGCATTTCAGTTATTCTTTAGAATTAACTCCTCTATAGTAATTTTTCTCTGTGGGAAATGTCTGTTCAATTCCAGAGTTGTAGCTCTTTATGATATACATCTTCTGGAGGATTACATAGGAACAAACTTGAGCTTCTCAGTTGTTTATCAGAATTATTCAGAGTCTGTGCTTGCTTCGGCAGCACATATACAGAATTATTCAGAATCATGTTGGTATAGTTTTAATTGATCTGTTTATTTCTTTAGTCTCTAAGTTTTAATGCTAAAACCCTTGTAAGCCACCTTTCCCAGCCAAATTTTCTATTAATCCTCAATAAGATACTCAGCAATAGAAATTACTTTTATTTGTATTTCTAATTCACTCTGAAATTTTGGTAATTTTTTACTTATCAGGTTTCCTTAAATCTCTCTGGTTACCTGCTGCCATATCCTTACTGGGCCTTTATCCTTTCTAAGCTTTCTGTTAGTGCTGGTTCTGTAAATGCGCCCTATGTTTAAAGTATTGTCCCACAGAATTTCATTCAGAAAAGCTATTAGCAGGCGAGAAAGGGCTGTGGTGACTGCAGCATCGCTTCTAGGACTTTGGTCTAAGATCAAGCGTGTAAGTAACGCTGTTGCGTATATTGGAGCATTTGGTTAAATCTAACTCATGAATCCATTTCATCGTGATCATCATCAGAAGTGTTATCCGGTGCCTCTGCTTGTGGCACCTTTTTCTATAGCTTCCAGAGGCCCCTTATTTGTTTTGTTTAGCAACTTTAAAGCTATGTATTCATTGAGATTTTAATTAACACTTGAAACTCCATCAATATTAATAGTAATAAGATATCTAGATATTAATTTAAAGTGTAATAAAAAATTTAAAGTTGTTAAGCATTGCTTATGTGGAGCATGCGGTGATTTTCATTAGTACCTCCCCCACCCTGTGCTTTTTTTTTTAAGCCAAAATGTTCTATACGTTTTTGTTACAACTAGCTGAGTTCTATTGCAAACAGAGATTTGAACCATTTTTCTTAAAACGATGCAATTGTCATTTATATCATTCTCATCTTCATCTGGTTCCAGTGATGAGGTTTTGCTATTTTATGTGTCCCTACCTGGCAGGTGCTAAAAGTCCCACATTTACCAGCCACCTCAAGGGCACATGGCACTCACTGTTCTAGCAGTGGTTGCTTGCAGGGAACCAATCTGAACAAAGCTAAAGTGATAATGATGGGTAAGGGATTGCAGAGGGACAATTAAAGCTTCTTTACGTAAACTGTAACATTCCTTGGGTTTCTGAGGTTTAACACCAACATTTTGATCTGTAGATGTTGCTGGGCTAATACTGTACATGGTACCCCAGCTATTCTAAAGGTGGCTTCTGAATTTGCTGTAATGGAGAGATACGCTTAGTGCTGAGCTTATAAAGTCATAGCCAACCATGAAAAATCTTAGCAAAATGAGGTATTATTAATATGAATTAGACATTTAATTAATGAGGGTGGCTTCCAACTAAAAGTTGGACTTTAACTTTGTATTTCTGCTGGGTTGGTCCTGTGATTTACATGATAGATGCAAAGTGTTTATGTTAACGAGGGGATCTTCTCCAAGTGTTTGACAACTTTACCATGCCCAGATTTGAGTTAGGAAGCCTTCAAGTGTGTTGGTAAAGCAATTCCATATAGTTCATCTGTGGAAATCTGTTGACTTCAAAACTTCAGGGAATCTGTTAACTTTAGGGTGGGAGCCTTCATTCATTCATTATACATAAATCTCTCAGAATTCTAGAAGAGGGGAATATCTTCATATCCATATTTACCCTTTTTGCCTTTGAGGTAAGATATATAGAGAGATCTCTAAACTTCAGAAAATCCAATCTTCGAGTCCTCTGACAGGGTGTAAGTTGCCTACATATTTATCAGGCATGGCATTTTGGCTCTATGAACTGAACCTACAGAGCCATCTGAAGCATTCTCAGTTTAGGATGATAGCCATTCTGGTATTATACTTACTGATAGCTTGAGGAGAGCTAACTTTTGGTTCAGTCAGCAGTTGTCTCTCAGCCAGTTTGGATTATTAGTAAGAGTTTGGGGGCTTTATTATTTTAATCTTTGAGGTAGCTTTTTAACCAGAGAATACATGTCCTATTCCTTCTTAATGTTTAGCAACCATACAGGGTTTCCTTAGTGGGTTTTACCTAATTTTATAGCTTTTCTCATAGTAGAAGGCTTTATTTAAGTCTAATTGCAAATAAGGCTAGGTGATAATTGCACTTACCCTCGTTTATTTCCTCAACAGCTATGTTTTATGGAGGCCAGGCACTGTTTATCTGCTGCTAATGTCATTTTTGGTCAAACTGGAAAGGTCTCAACAACAGAAGACAGTAAGTCCACATGTGCATGTCTTATTGCACAGCTTTTAAAAAACATTTTGAAATCATTTTAAATTTTAGACAATTCAAGAACAGAACAAAGAACTACCATAGCCCTTCTTAATTCAACTTTTAATAGTTGCCTCATTTGCAGGCACTCTTTTTTTTTTTTTTTTTTTTTTGGAAACCAGCTCATGTTTAATTTTGACGTTTTAAAATTGGACAAGTGTTCTCACATCTGCCCCCAGCCCCCCCCCCAGCAGTCACATTTTATTGTCCATCAGAACCATTTGAGAAAAGATTGCATACGTTAGACTCCTTTACCCCTTTAATAATTTAGTGTATATTTCCTAAGAATATTTTGTTACATAATCATAGGAAAGGAAATGTAGCATTGATATAATTCTCTTTTCTATAATACATATTTGTTTCATTAATTATCCCTGTAATGTCCTTTCAAGTATTAGAGTATCCATTTCACGATTTCATACTGCATTTAATTGTCACATCTCTTTATTGTCCTTTAATCTGGAACAGTTCCTCAGCCATTCTTTCTCTTTCATCACATAGACATTTTTGAAAAATATAAGCCAGTATTACATTAGATTTCCATCAATTGGTGTTTGATATTTCCTTAAGCTAAGAATCTAATTACACATTTTTGGTTGGAATATTGCATAAGTAATGTGCAAATGTCTGATTTTTTAATTATAGTGTTTTACTTGGTTTTAAAAATCACAGTTAACACTTTATATTTGAGAAAATCAAAACCACAGTGAGATATCATCTCATACTTGTGAGAATGGCTTTTATGAGAAAGACAAGAAATAACAAGTGTTGATATGAAGAAAAGGGAACACTCATGTATTATTGGTGAGAATGTAAATTGGTGTAGCCCCTGTGGAAAACAGTATAGAAAAAAAAAGAAAAAAGAAAACAGTATGGAGATTCCTCAAATAAAAAATAGAAATAACATATAGTTCAGTGATTCCACTTCTGGGTATTTACCCAGAGAAAAAGAAAACACTAACTCAAAAAGGTATATGCACCCCCACGTTTGTTGCAGTATTCTTTACAGTCACCAAGATATAACAACAACTTTAAGAGTTGTCTCCGTTAATAGATGAGTGGATAAAGAAAGTATGGTGTATATCTACACAATAGATTGTTATTCAGAGGGCAGCCCAGGTGGCTCAGCGGTTTAGTGCCTGCCTTTCACCCAGGGTGTGATCCTGGAGACCCGAGATCAAGTCCCAGGTCGGGTTCCCTGCATGGAGCCTGCTTCTCCCTCTGCCTGTGTCTCTGCCTTTCTCTGTGTGTCTCTCATGAATAAATAAATAAAATCTTTAAAAAAAAAAAAAAAAGATTGTTATTCAGAAAAAAAAATAAAAAAATATTTTAGTGGAAGATATAAACTTCAGATTATAAATTGTCATGGGGGATCCCTGGGTGGTACAGCGGTTTAGCGCCTGCCTTTGGCCCAGGGCGTGATCCTGGAGACCCGGGATCGAATCCCACGTCAGGCTCCCAGTGCATGGAGCCTGCTTCTCCATCTGCCTATGTCTCTGCCTCTCTCTCTCTCTCTCTCTCTATCATAAATAAAAAATTTTTTAAAAATTAAAAAAAAATAAATTGTCATGGGATGTAATGTTAGCATGGTGACTATAGTTAATACTATATAGCATATTTAAAAGTTGCTAAGAGGGGGGAATCCCTGGGTGGCTCGGCGGTTTGGCGCCGGCCTTTGGCCCAGGGTGTGATCCCAGGGTCCCAGGATCGAGTCCTGTGTCAGGCTCCTGGCATGGAGCCTGCTTCTCCCTCTGCCTGTGTCTCTGCCTCTCTCTCCTCTCTCTATGACTATCATGAATAAATAATAATAAAAAAAATCTTAAATAAATAAAAGTTGCTAAGAGGGTATATCTTTAAAGTCTCATTACAAGAAAAATTGGACTGTGGGGTCATAAATATTAACTATATACTTAATGTGATAATCACTTTGCAATATATACAAACATCGAATCATTATGTTGTGCATATGAAATTAATATATGGTTGATCCTGAATAATGTGGGGGAGGGGATTAAGGGTTCCTATACCCTGTGTAGTTAAAAATCTGCGTATAAATTTTGGCTCTCCAAAACTTAATTACTAAGAGTTTACTGTGGACCAGATGCCTTACCATAAGAACATATATTTTGTGTGTTATATGTATTAATACTCTATTCTTAGAATGAAATAAGCCAGATAAAAGAAATGTTAAGAAAATCATAAGGAAGAGAAAATACATTTATAGTGTTATACTGTAAAAAAATTCAGCTATAAGTGAACCTGTACAGTTCAAACCTGTGTTGTTCAGGGTCAGCTGTAATGTCATGTGTCAGTTGTAACTCAATTTTTAAAAAAGATTGGTACTAAAAAAATAAAAAATAAAAAAAAAAATAAAAAAGATTGGTACTTTTTATTATTCTAAAATCAATAATATACCTGCATAGGGCCCCTGAGCACATTTTACTAACTTATCAACCCAGTAACTTTTGCTTCCAAACCTTAAGGAAGTCAAGTACCGAGATCCACCAGCTATTTCTGAAAAAGAAAGAAAAAGGACTTCATATCTAAGTGCAAGTTCCAAAATACAGTCAGTCCTCATTATTTCTGGAGTCCATATTTGCAGATTCACCTGTTGCTAAAATTTACTTAAAACCCCAAACTCAGTACTCGAGGCACTTCTGTGGTCATTTGTGCAGAGTAGGAAAGAAGTTGAGTTTCCTGAGGTGCACGTTCCCAGCTGATGTCAAACAAGACAACACTCTGCTCCTTGTTTCAGCTCTCCTATAGTAAATAAGTGTCCTTTTTGTTGTTTATTTAGCACCCCATTCTTCACATTTTTGTGGGTTTTTTGTTGGCAATCTCATTGTTTAAAATGGCCCCTAACTGTAGTGCTGAAGCACTGTCCAGTGTTCCTAGCACATGAAGGCTCTGATGTCCCTAACGGAGAAATTATAGTGTTAGATAAACTCCATTCAGGCACAAGTTATAGAGCTATTGATCAGTGTTAGTAAGTGTTCAGTGTTAATAAGTGTTAATAAGTTAATAAGTGTTCAGTGTTAATAAGCCAACAATATATATTACATAAGGGTTCTTTAAACAGAAACACAAAATGAAGTTATACATATTCATCAGTTAATGAAAATGTGACCAGAAGCTCATGGAAATCTATTTCAGTATTATCCTGAGGAGTAATGTTTCAGCCTTTGAATAATTCAGTGTTCATGATGACTTTATGGAACATAACTACCACGAGTAATGAGAATCGACTGTACATTGTCTCCTTAGTTTTACTTTTGGAGATAAAAACCACCTTTTGGGGGTTGCCTTTTTGGGTGGCTCAGTTGGTTAAGCAACTGACTCTTGATTTGGGCTGAGGTCCTGATCATAGGGTCATGGAATTGAGCGCCATGTTGGGCTCCCCATTCAATGGGGAGTCTGCTTGAGATTCTCTCCCTCTTGCACTCTGCCACTCCCCCCATTCGGTGTCTCTTTTTCTCTCTCTCTCTCAAATAAATAAATAAATAAATCTTAAAAAAATAATAAACCTTTTTCTGCTGAAACAAATATTCATCTAAAGGAGATAATCCAACTCACCAATGACTTGAAGTGCCATGCTTCCGTGTTATTTGGAAGTCTAGCAACTTGATTTTCTCCCTGTAGAGCTGGACCCTGTGACTGTTGTACTTGGTGTTGGTGGCACATCCATGCTGATGGAAAAAGGTAGACTACGGAGGAGAGTTTACACGGATTAGTAGTAATACTACATTAAATCTAATATGGTGATGGAAAATGTTAATTTGCGTTACAAAGGATTTTTTTTTTTAAGATTTGATTTATTTATTCATGAGAAACACAGAGAGAGAAGCAGAGACATAGGCAGAGAGAGACAGGCTCCATGCAGGGAGCCTGATGCAGGACTTGATCCTGGGATTCTGGGATCATGCCCTAAGCCAAAGGCAGACGCTCAACTGCTAAGCCAGCCAGGCGTCCCTAAAGGATTTTTTTTTTAATAGTGGAAACAAAAATAATTTAAATGATGAAATTTATTTATTCATTTATTTGTTTAGATTTTAATTTTATTTCTTTTTTAAGTATATTCCACAACCATTGTGCAGTCCAGTGTGGGGCTTGAACTCACAGCCCAAAATTAAGACCCGAGCTGAGATCAGGAGCCAGATGCTTAACAGATGGAGCCACACAGGTGCTCCAAATCAGGAAAAATATTAAAATAAATTTTTCCTTGCAAAAAGGAATGCCCTCCACAGATATAACATAGTAAATATTTTGGTAAAACTGGACATAGGACCTGCAGTACAAAATGAAATGATTGGCCCTTCATTAAACTATATCCATCATTCTGAATGTTATTTTAGGGGAAGCTTTGCACTTAGAGACTACCTTTTAATTCATGAGAATTCCATTTCAATTTGAATTTCACTAAATTGGAATTTTTGACAAATTGGTTAATAGTTGTGCTTTCACCTTGTTTGACACTATTTCTTTTCTTTTTTGAAAGACAGAGACTGTGTGCACATGCACAAAATTAGGGGAGAAGCAGCAGGGGAGAGAGAATCTTTTTTTAAGATTTTATTTATTTCAGAGAGTGAGGGAAGGAGAGTGAGAGTGGGTGCACACGCGTGAGAGGGAGAGAGAGAGAAGAGAATCTTTAGCAGGCTCCACGCTCAGCCACAGGGCTTGATCTCATGACCCTGAGATTATGACCTAAGCTGAAATCAAGAGTTGGTCGCTTAACCAGCTGAGCCACCCAGGCACCCCAACACTATATCTTAACAGACACCATGGCATGAGTAAGGTGATAAAAGTAAATGATTATTTTTTATTACTTTTTTTTTTTTTAAGATTTATTTATTCATGAGAGGCACAGAGAGAGAGAGAGGCAGAGACACAGGCAGAGGGAGAAACAGGCTCCCCATAGGGAGCCCAATGCAGGACTCGATCCTAGGACCCTGGGATCACGCCCTGAGCCAAAGGCAAATAAATGCTCAACCACTGAGCCACTCAGGTGTCCCAAAAGTAAATGTTTAAACAATCAAGTTGAAACTGCTTTCAACTAACTCCTAAGGTCATGTATAGATATGAATTAGAGAATTCATATCTTAAACTAGGTACTTTAAACCTGTTCACACAGGTTTTTAGACTGGATTTTATTAATACAGTTTGATTAATAATGGTGTTGAACATCGACATATCAAATCCTGTCTTAAGTCTTTGTGGGCATCATCTTGTAATTAAATCCTCATAGCTACACTACCAGACTGTTACTATTATTATCTATACCTGACAGACGGGGACACTGAAGCTCAGACTGGTTCAACAACTTGCCCAGTGTCACACAGATAGTAGGGGACAGGGCTGTCATTCAAACCCAAGCATGATGGTTCTGCACCTGTAACTTATAACTCCATACTCTACTGCTTAAGCGCAACAACTGATCTAACCCTTCCCTACCCCACCTCCTGACCTCCCCTGGTAGGGGATTCAGCAATCTTAGAGGCTTAGAAATAAGGACAGAAAAAATCAAACTCACAGTACTAAGGTTGGGAACAAGTCTGTGAACATCATGAAGATGGACATTGGGGGATGCCTGGGTGGCTCAGCGGTTGAGCATCTGCCTTTGGCTCAGGGTGTGATCCTGGGGTCCTGGGATTGAATCCCCATTGGGGCTCCCTGCGAGGAGCCTGCTTCTCCCTCTGCCTATGTCTCTGCCTCTCTCTGTGTGTCTCTCATGAATAAATAAATAAATCTTAAGAAAAAGAAAGGAAAGAACGAACGAACATTGGTTTTTCATAAGATGCTTTAAATACCTAAGGAATGCATTCTCCCTATCTCTCTCTCTCTCTCTTTTTTAAGTAAGCTCTACACCCAATGTGGAGCTTTAACTCATGACCCTGAGGTCAGGAGTGGTATGCTGTACCGATTGAGCCAGCCAGGTGCCCCAAGGCATGCATCCTTAATAGGGATAAAATTATTTATTGGAACGTGAAGGAAAAAAAAAGCTTAGCTATTACAATGGTTTGGAGAGGAAAAAAAAGAAATCTTGTCATTTATGGTAACATGATTGGACATTGAAGGCATTATGCCAAGTAAAATAAGTAAGAAAGACAAATACCATATGGTATGACTTAAATGTGAATCTAAAAAAATAAAACAAGAAAACCAAACCCATAGATACAGAGAACAGATTGGCAGTTACCAGAAGTGGTGGCTGGGTGTAAAGGAAGTCAAAATGAACAAACTTCTAGTTATAAAATAAGTAAGTCATGGGGATGTATAGTTTACAGTATGGTGGCTGTAGTTGATAATACTGTGTTGCATATTTGAACTTTGCTAAGAGTAGGTCTTAACAGTGCTTATAAGAAAAAATTTTGTAACTATGTTCAATGGTTGACATTAATTAGACTTATTGTGATCATTTCACAATATGTACAAATATCAAATCATTATGTTGTATACCTGAAACTAATATAAGGTTATATGTCAGTTAAAAAACATATTTATATTTGAGTTATTTTACAGATTTTGTCACAAATTTTTTATTGTGGATCAGAAGAATAGAGACTATGAAGAGTTAAGGAGATGTACATTATTAAATATTTGTTTTTTCCCTTTATTCAGTACATTGAATTAATTGTAGATTGATTGGAATCTGAAATGCGTTTGTCCAAAAAAGATTTATAGGGACACCTGGTGGCTCAGTGGTTGAGCATCTATCTGCCTTCGGCTCAGGGTATGATCCCAGGGTCCTGGGATCAAGTCCAGCATCTGGCTCCCTGTGGGAGCCTGCATTTCCCTCTGCGTGTGTCTCTGCCTCTCTATCTGTGTCTCTCATGAGTAAATAAATAGAGTCTAACAAAGATGTATAAACTAAAGCAGTGAGTTATTTTTACTCTTTAAAATAGAAAGTTAGGGCAGCCCGGGTGGCTCAGCAGTTTAGCACTGCCTTCGGCCCAAGGCCTGATCCTGGAGACCCAGGATTGAGTCCCATGTCAGGCTCCCTGCATGGAGCCTGCTTCTCCCTCTGCCTCTCTCTCTCTCTCTCTCTCTCATATGAATAAATAAATAAAATCTTAAAAAAATGACAGTGTCCAATGTTTTCAGAATACTTTCTTTGAGTAGCCCCATATATTGTTGGTTAGAGTGCTTTTTCAAATAATACAGCAGTAGATATCAAGAACATTTAAGATAGTATAGACTTGGGACACCTGAGTGGCTCAACTGTTGGGCATCTGCCTTTGGCTCAGGACGTGATCCCAGAGTTCCATGATTGAGTTCTGCATCAGGCTCCTGCATAGAGCCTGCTTCTCCTCCCTCTGCCTATGTCTCTGCCTCTTTCTGTGTCTCTCATGAATGAATAACTAAAATCTTCTTTTTAATGGTATATATAAAAAAAAAAAAATGGTATAAACTCTGATCCAGTAAATTCTCCTAGGAATCTGTCCTAAGGAAATAACCCAAAATCCAGACAGAATTATGTACAGAGATCTTTTTGTTTAGACTTGTTTCTTGGGATCCCTGGGTGGCGCAGCGGTTTGGCGCCTGCCTTTGGCCCAGGGCGCGATCCTGGAGACCCGGGATCGAATCCCACATCAGGCTCCCGGCGCATGGAGCCTGCTTCTCCCTCTGCCTGTGTCTCTGCCTCTCTCTTTCTCTCTGTATGACTATCATAAATAAATAAAATTAAAAAAAAAAAATAGACTTGTTTCTTATAGAAGTGGAAACAATGCATGCCTAGAATTAGAAGAATGGTTTTACAAATAGGGAATACCTATTTCATTACATATAATGCTATTCTTAAAACTGTTAAATAGTTGATAATGATATTGGTAAAGTGTTAGTGGTATAATATATAGAGAAAAACTTATATTCAAAATTGAATATATATTCTATTGTGGCCTTAATTTTTACCGACAGATGACACAGAAAAACCTAAAAGAAATATACAAAAATAATAGCAGTGAGTGCCTCTGGGTGGTAGGAATTTGGGATGGGTTTTTTTCCCCCCACTGCTTCAGTGAGAATCTTTACTTTTATTTTTTTAAGATTTTATTTATTTATTTGAGAGAGATAGAGCATGAATGGAGGATGGGGCAGAGGGAGAGGTAGAAGCAGACTCCCCACTGAGCAGGGAGCCTGCCGCGGGGCTCCATCCCAGGACCTGGGATCCATCCTGGGATCATGACCTGAGCCAAAAGCAGACACTCAACCGACTGAGACGCCCAGGTGCCCTGAGAATCTTTACTTTTAAGTTCAGGAAAAAGTAATATAAAAAGAATGTAATACACAATGAAAATTACGATTGTGACCATTAACCTGGACAAATTATGTCGTGTGATTTTAGCTACTGAAGCTGAAGGTGATGTGCCAGAGCTTTATCATCAAAGAAAAGGAGAAATAGCAAGATGCTGGATCAAATATTGTTTGACTCTCCTACAGAATGCCCAGCTTTCCATGCAGGTAATGTTGTCAAAAGTTGCCTTTTCTTTGTTAAATAAGCAGAATGTAAGTAAAAGCTTAAAATGGGAACTATGCCCATTGGGCTCACTGCCTGTTTATTATGCAAAGCATGCAGAATGCTCTCAAATATTTCTTGCTCTCCCATCTTTACTTTTTAGAGTCCAATTTATTTAAGGTTTGTCTCAAATGTCACTTCTTCCTTAAAGACTTTACTTTGGATAAAATATAAATTCCTTGAGAGGCGGAGGCTGCATCATATTCATATTATATCACTATCTCCAGGCACAGTAAGTTCTTAATATATTAATTGTTCAGTGTGTAATGAATTCTTCATCGCTTACTGGTATCATTTCCCTCCTTTAAACTCCATAGAACTTTCCTTGCTCTTCCTAAATCACATAGATTTTTGCTTTGTATTGTCTCTATTCACATTCTTAGCTTTTCCCTTCACCTCTTTTTAGACTATAAGCAATCTAACCTTTATATCATTTATACAGTATATAATTTATATTTATTTTATAAAATATATATATCTGGAAATAGCCCTGCCAGTTTATAGCTGTATGTTTGTGGCAATGTACTTAATCTCTCTTTGTCTCAATTTTCTCACAAAAGAGGTGGAGATGGGGTGCCTGGGTGGCTCAATCAGTTAAGTCTCTGCCTTCAGCTCAGGTCATGATCCCAGGGTTCTGGGATGGAGCCCCACATCGGGCTCCCCACTTAGCGGGAAGCCTGCTTCTCCCTCTCCCTCTGCCTGCCACTCCCCTGCTTGTGCTCTCATTCTCTCTGTGTCAAATAAATAAAATCTTAAAAAACAAGAAAAGGAGATGGAGATGATAATAGTACTTACCTAGTGATGTTATCAGAATTAATACATATGCAAAGGGCTCAGAAAAGTGTCCTAGACATACTAAGTCCTTAATAAATGTTAATGGTCATCATCATCATCATTACTAATCCATACTGAATCCTAGTTTCTAACCACTAAGGAGGAAAGTAAATAATTTGGATGCAATACTGAGTGTAGATGCATGGAATACTTTCCTGGAAGAATTTTTTTTTTTAATGCATGCATTAAAATACAATAATTTTTACTGGTAATAATACAGAACTTATGAAACTACTAAACAGAATAAAACCAAACAGACAAACCGCAAAATCCTGGAGGCATATGTTGTGTAAGGGTGAGAGCATTTTAAAAGTGGATGGTAAAGATGAGGCATCTGAAAAAGAAAGTAAGTAAGGGAGAATGGGGGAGTTTTACGTCTAGAGAAGCCAGAGCCAGGAAAAGCTGTCAGCTTTCTTCTGCTCAGAAAGTAGCCTAGAAAGCATGTAAATAAGCAAGGAGCTGGGAAGCAAGTAAAGAAGGAAGATTTTGGAGACTAGGGCTTGCATTTGAAGTAATTGTGCCAAGCAAAATACACTGCCATTTAATTCATACCCTTCATTTAGTTGATGTTTTCCAGACTGGGCACCTGATTAAACTACTTTAAATAGTTGCCTGCCATTAAATTACTCAGATTTTTCTTAATCTGACTTTGTTATTTTAACTTCATCCTTTGATCATCTGTTTACCTGAAAAGCCTTTTTCAATTTAAGCTTAACACCTACACAGATTTATTTATGCCAGCTCTATGCTAGTTGTTGTCTTGTGAGAAAAAAGAATAGACTTGGGTTTTTACCTCACGTGAAAGTGCAGCTTTGATAAGTTCCACAAAGGAGAGACACGTGATGGAGGACATTTGGAGGAAGTAACTGAAGAAGCTCTGGGGGGTGGGCAGGAATTAGCTAGACTGGAGAAAAGAAGGTTCAGCATTCCAGCGAGCTGCAACAGCATGTTCTGGGGCACAGGGAGCGTGGTGTTAAATGGAACAGAACGAAGGCCTGTGAGGTAGGAGCACAATGGGAGAGCCTGTGATGTGAGAGTTAGGAAAGGGCTGGAGCAAGCAGGGCCTTCGAAGAATTTGGAAGGCTTGGAGCGTCTAGGTAGCAGAATGAAGAAAGAATTGAGGCCAAGCAATAGTAGAGGAGGGAGGTTAGCTAGAAGACCACGGGAATGGTCCAGGTCAGATGTGTAGAGAGCTTGGTCTAGGGTGGTAGCAGAAGAGATGGAAGAGGAAAGCATGGATTCCAGAGGTATTCAGGAAGCAAAATGCAAAGGACTTGGTGATAGATTGAACGTGCAGGATAAAGGGGTGAGGAGAGGGATGTCTCAAGGATGATTCCTAGGTGGTCCAGATTGATGGAGGCTTCTTCACTAAAACAGTTCTAGAATAAGAAACAGTGAAGAAGAATAGGAGTTCCACTGTGGACATCCTGTAGATGAAGAGCTTTTGCGTGTCCTTGGAGGAGAGGTTATCCTGTACCTAGGGGTCTGAAGCTTGAAAAGAGGTATGGGCTAGAGCTGTATGTTTGTGAGTCATCCTCCTGCGGATGACAGTTAGAGCTATGGGTATGAACAGAGTCTCCTGTTGGGCAGCACTGTCCAGTAGAAATAGAATACCAGCCATGTATGTAATTTTCAGTTTTCTAATGGCCACATTAGAAAAGGAAAAAAGGTGAATTAACTTTATACTTTTTAAAACCCAGATTACATTTAAAAATTGTCATTTCTAGGGCAGCCCCAGTGGTGCAGTGGCTTAGCGCCGCCTGCGGCCCAGGGCGTAATCCTGGAGGCCCTGGATCGAATCCCACGTCAGGCTCTCTGTATGATGCCTGCTTCTCTGTCTGCCTCTCTTTCTGTCTCTATGAATAAATAAATAAAATATTTTTAAAAAATTGTCATTTCTATAGGTCATCAATATTAATTAAAGATATTTAAAATTATTTTTGTATTAAGTCTTAGAAATTGGGTGTGTGGGCAGCCCAGGTGGTTCAGCAGTTTAGTGCTGCCTTCTGGCCCAGGGCATGATCCTGGAGACCCAGGATCGAGTCCCACCATCCGGCTCCCTGCATGGAGCCTGCTTTTCCCTCTGCCTGTGTCTCTGCCTCCCTCTCTCTCTGTGTGTCTCTCATGAATAAGTAAATAAAATCTTAAAAAAAAAAAAAAAAGAAAGAAATTGGGTGTGTATGTTGTACACACAGCCCATATCTGTTTGAACTTGCCACATTTCCAGCTCCTGGGAGTCATCCACATGTGTTCAGAGGCTACTGTTTTGAACAGTGCAGATCTAGAGACAGTGTTGTCTGATAGGAAGAAAAGGCTTGGGAGTGAAGCTCAGAGGGATCTGATGTTCAGTTTTATTGGCCAGGAAGAAGAAGGTGAGCTTAGTCTTTTTTTGTTGTTTAGATTTACTTATTTCTTTGTGTGAGAGAGCTTGGTGAGTAGCAGGGGCAGAGAGGGATGGAGGGAGAGCAGCTCAGGCAGACTTCCTGCTGAGGGAAGACCCTGCCACAGGGCTTGATCCAGGAGTCATGAGATCATGACCTTAGCTGAAACCAAGAGTAGGCTTAGTCAGTTTTTTAAGTCATTTAACTTTTTTTTTTTTTTTTCTCAACTCAATCTGGAAGTCCATTTATTTGCAAAGATTCTACCATCATGAGAAAACATTTATGAAAATCTTAATCAGTACAAAGCTCAGAAGCTCTACTTAGGGGCAACAAACATGGCTATGATGCTAACCAACTCTAGTCTTTCCCATAAAACGAGTAAGATATAACTGACAGAATGTACTGATCTTGAAGCAGCAATCCTCAGATTTCAATATAGGCCTGGATATTTTTAAATAAGTAAGGCTAGAATGAGCTATGGAGTTTTTAAGAATATATTGAGTGATAGATGGCAATTACATCAAGTGATCTGAACAGACCTGCGTAGGTAATAAAACATTTCACATAGGTAGAAGATGCCATTACCGACGTGTATGGCTCTCCATTTCAGTGAGACTACGTGGTTCTCTAGAGGAGGAAGAGGTGGCTTTCTCAGCTTTTTATTGGTCCAGGTTCTACTAAAGCTTGTAGAATTACCCACCATCAGGTAAATGCTTCTGTCTAGAAGAGGATTCCAGTTGTCAGCAGAGGAAACTTGACATTAAAAATCTAGGTCAAGATTATATATAGGATGAGTCTCAGAAAACTGAATTGTACGGACACTTAGGTAAAAACAAAATTCAAAGAATTTGTGAGTTTTAAGGTTAATAAGGTCTTTTCAGAGACACAGCATGTGAAGAACCCACCGACACTACATAGATAGTGAACAACAAACAGCAGAAAGAAGTCTTGATTCAAGTGAGGAAGATAGAAAAATATTTACATTAAAGAAAGGATTCAGAATGAAGTAATATTCACAGGATGCTAAAAAATTAATCTTCAGCCATAATGAGGCCTCTTCGAGCTCCTAAAACCTTTGCTTTCTTCTCCTTTCGTCTTTGTTCATGTTGCTTCTGTTGTTCCTCCCGAGTCTGGAGAGGAGGTTGTTTATAAGTTTTCTTGTGAAAGCTAACTCTGTTGACATGTTGCTTGAGAGAATTATTTTCTTTAGGTTGACCCCATGGTTTCAGTTTGCCTTTGTATGGCTCATAGTTGAGGGGACGAGACAGACTTGTTTTGAGATCAAACACAGATTTCTTGTCGGACACTGGAGTCTGTGTTGCCTCAGTTGTCGACTTAAATGGGTTAACAACAGAAGCAGAATTCCCCTTCGCGGTCTTTAACTTGCATGTCCAAGCACAGCCTGGCCTTTTAGAGTACTCCCACGTGCGGTCACATGTGGAGACTTTCTGGCTGGAGTCTTGGTCAGTGAACACTTAAGTTCATTATCTCTGGTAGCAGCTGAAAACCTGACATTCATTTTAGTAGCCGATAGAATGGACCGCTTGGCGGACCCCTTACCACACAAGGTGCTCTGGCCTGTAGGGCCTAGGGGCTGACCCTGCGAGCAGCGCTGGCCAGAGGGAGTTTGAGCCTCAGGGAGCCTTCCCCGGAGAGGAACTGGAGTCCCCACCACTTCTTTGGTGACCGGCTGCTTCTTCAGTTCATTAAATGAGTTGCGTTCTTCAAAATGTTTCTTTTTCCTCTCAATATATTGATCAGTGGACTCCATTTCCTTAAAACGAGCCTCATGAAGCTTCTTAAAGTAGCGTTTATAGGTCCCAGGTTTGGAAAACCTATCTGCGTAGAGAGGCTTCTTTCTTTCTGCAGGTACCTTTGAATCTTCATTACCATTTATTCTACTTTTTCCTGTGGAAACTGCATTCTCCTCTCCTTGGCTTTCATCTGGTGGTGAAGGAACTTCTCCAACAGTTCTGAGATCCTGGTTTTCCTGCTTCTCTTGATTCTGGAATTCAGTGTGATCATTTCATTTTATCTCTGAATGTTCCTCCTGGGAGTCTCTTTGTTTTGGTGATGTGGCCAACTGGCTCCCTCTTAGTTTGTTCCTGGCTGCTGATATGCATCTCAGTCTCATCCCAAGAGAATGCAGAAGTTTGACTTCCATTCTGACTCTCATTTTCTTTTTTTGCTTCATCTTTAAGGTAGGCTTTCAAGGCTTTTAACAACTTGTCTGCCCTCAGGTTAGCCCGGAGGCCCAGACTCTTGGCCAAGTTCTGCAGGTTGCTATACTTGAAGGAGTCCAGCTCCTCAAGGGAGGGTGTGGCCGTGGTGAGCTGCATCCAGGCACCACACAAAGAACTCGTACCCCACACTCAGCAAAGCAGTTTAAAACTCAGGTGCCCCATTTTACCTTTTTTTTTTTTTTTTTGGCCCTGAGAGATAACTTTATGATGGTAGATTTAATTATGTCTTCACCTTAGTGTCTTTGAGACCTAGGACAGTTCTATTTCACTCAGTAACTTCTAGCATAAACATATCATTCATCTTAATGGCATCTCTGTGCAATATTCTTAGGATGTAGAATACAGTCTTACTCTAATGTTAAAATACTACTAATGTATTACATGTGTATAATATTTCTCAGACTCTAAAGTTCTTTCATTTGCATTTATCTTGCCTAAAGGAGAAACTATAAATGAGTGTTTGTTTCCCAAAGAGGAAAGTCATATATAAGCAGCTTATTTGATGTAAATACCTTTTCCTATTTCTTACATACTTAATACACTTGAAATATAATTAGAAGAAAGGAGTTTTAAAAGATGTGTAAGATTGTAATACCTCCATAAACCCAGCTAAGAAAGAGGGCTTTATTTTCTTTCCTCTTAAGTTTGCCATAATATTATTTGACAGCGGGAGACCAGTGTCTTACCTCACCGTAATTTTTTTTTTTTTTCTTTCAGGACAACATAGGAGAGCTTGATCTTGATAAACAATCTGAGCTGAGAGCTTTACGGAAAAAAGAACTAGATGAGGAGGAAAGTGTGAGGAAAAAAGCTGTACAGTTTGGAACCGGTGAGCTGTGTGATGCCATCTCTGCGGTGGAGGAGAAAGTGAGCTATCTGAGACCTTTAGATTTTGAAGAAGCCAGAGAACTTTTCTTACTGGGTCAACACTATGTCTTTGAGGCAAAAGAGTTCTTTCAGATTGATGGTTATGTCACTGACCATATTGAAGTTGTCCAAGACCACAGTGCTCTGTTTAAGGTGCTTGCATTCTTTGAAACTGATATGGAGAGACGGTGCAAGATGCATAAACGTAGAATAGCCATGCTAGAGCCCCTCATTGTGGACCTGAATCCACAGTATTACCTGTTGGTCAACAGACAGATTCAGTTTGAGATTGCACATGCTTACTATGATATGATGGATTTGAAGGTTGCCATTGCTGACAAGCTGAGAGACCCTGATTCACACATTGTAAAAAAAATAAATAATCTCAATAAGTCAGCATTGAAGTACTACCAGCTCTTCTTAGACTCCCTGAGAGACCCGAATAAAGTATTTCCTGAGCATATAGGGGAAGATGTTCTTCGTCCTGCCATGTTAGCTAAGTTTCGAGTTGCCCGTCTCTATGGCAAAATCATCACTGCAGATCCCAAGAAAGAACTAGAAAATTTGGCAACATCGTTGGAACATTACAAATTTATTGTTGATTACTGTGAAAAGCACCCTGAGGCTGCCCAGGAAATAGAAGTTGAGTTAGAACTTAGTAAAGAGATGGTGAGTCTTCTTCCAACAAAAATGGAGAGATTCCGAACTAAAATGGCCTTGACTTAATAATCCTTGTTTTTAATGAAAGAAAATGTGCAATATTAAAGAGAGTTTCCCCCTGAGTCAAACAGGCCCAATTCCATTGTGATGTTTACCTTTATAGCCAGATGAGTGCAGTTTGAACTTGACATAACAGACTGGTTGAGTCTTTGCTAGGACCTTAATCAACATAAAGATAATAATTTATACCTAATTATGTAAATTGCCTTGTTAAGGTGACATGTGATTGGTATGTTAGATTGCTTGTTTCCTATTTAAGTAGAAATCTTTCCTGCCTCAGTTTCCAAAGATAGGTTTGGCTGGTACTTGACAGATTTGTTAAGAGGAACAATTCTGGAGTTACATGCCTGGTAGACAGGCCTTGTTAATTGAAAAGTAACTTACTGTAGTTGTTCTTCCCAAAATATTTACTTTCCTAATTCCCAGAGAAATTGTTCCTTTTCTGAAAACATCAAAAAACTAAGTTATGTTGTTGTAAAGTAATATAAAGTAGTTTGTCTCATTTCTAGAGGAAAAGGCCTTGTTGGAAATAAAATAAATTGACTTGTTTCACTAATAAAAGCTTCCATGTACTCTTTTGTTTTCTTGTAAGAGTTTTATTTTTGACGCTCTAAAGGTATTGCTTTATTTGAAGCCAGAGAAGACTATTTCTTTGGCATTATTGCACAGTTAGAAAAACATTAAAACCTCATTCATTGAAGAAATATTTGAGATAGTCTCTGTGCCAGCAAAATCTTACTGGCTGAGTTTCTTAGAGCATTTTGGTATATTTATAAACCTTTAAGTACTGTTGAAAAAGGATATGTACTTAAAAATAATATTGTTAATATATGTTAGTCATTTCAAGAAATGCAGAATTGAAATGGAGTCCCTATGAAGCACAAAAATCAACATCATTTGTAAGATCTGATACAGAGGATAGCTCTGTATGTAGCCTATTAATTTGCTTCAGAAAGACTAGGACTCAGTCGACTCTAAGATTCTGTCACATTTATATATGTGTGATGAACACCTTGCTTTACCTCTGAGATCATATTCCAGGAAAAAAATTAGAGTTTAACAGCGATGTATATAACTCACTTGTTATTTAATATTGATTATTAAATGTCTCCTGTGGGTCAGGTACTATTCTTACTTTTCTAAGCGTAAAGGTTACAATTAGCAATAATTGCGCCTCGGATAAACCTCATTGGCTACGATACTGCCACTGTGCAAAGCTCGTAAAGGGTACAGTATTGAAACAAGATAAACAAGGTCCTGCTCTCCTGGAGCAAGGAAACAGAAGCAAAGTAATTTCAGTCCTGAGTGCTATTAAGGAAGGAACCAGAGTGATGCAGTAAGCATTTAATAGGAAGGGGTGCCTCGTTTAGCTGTTATGATCATGAGAGGCCTCTGAAAATGTAGAAGATGACACGGAGAACTAAATGGGGGAAAAAGGACAGTAAAGCTTCTTTAGTAGAGTATTCCAGAGAGTGCTGGGCAGTCAGGCTGAAACAAATTTAGGAAGGAATTTACAACTGAAGAGAGAAGAGGCCAGGATGGCTGGAGCATATGAGGGTTGTGGAATGGGATGGAGTCAGTCAGGGATAAGAGAGTCCAAATGGAGAAGGTTTTGTAGAGGAGAAGGAGTTTGAATTTTATTCTAGGCACAGTGGGAAACTTTTGTAGAATTTTAAAAGGAGAATGGCATAATCTCCTTGGCATTTTTAAGAAACCACTCTGGTTCCTAGGGGGAGAATACGTTGGAGGGGGGTGGATCAGACACCACAGGGGTAGGTCACAGGGAGATGAGCTAGGGTCTATTAAGATTAATCCGAGTGGTTTGGACTAGGGTGATAGAGTAGGGATGGAAAGGAGTGGAGGCAGCCTGGGTGGCTCAGCGGTTTAGTGCCTCCTTCAGTCCAGGGCCTGATCCTGGAGACCCTGGATCGAGTCCCTCATTGGGCTCCCTGCATGGAGCCTGTTTCTCCCTCTGCCTGTGTCTCTGCCTCTCTCTCTGTGTCTCTCACAAATACATAAAATCTTAAAAAGAAAAAAGAAAGGAGTGAATAAATTATGCACTTTGCAAATAGAAGGACAGGACATAAATGGAAGCCATGAGGGGCTTCAAGAACAATATTAAGCTGGAGTGTGCAGGAGAAGCATGTTTCTATGAGGGAGTGAGGGATTAGAATTAAGAGTTCTATTTAGGTCATACGGTGTTTAGGATGTTAAGATGCTTGAGGTGAAGTGGTCGCTAATAACATCCCCAATCACACTCTAAAAGGAAAATGAAGAGGGTTGAGAGATGGGAGGGAGGGTTCTTGGGATAGTGATAACCACTCTGCTACTCTCATTTCTTCAACTCTTGAAAATTGATACTAGAACAAATCCCCCTGTTAGAAGCCTTTCTTAATATAGTCATTTTGCTTCCAACTTATTCAACTTCATAACTTCATTTATCTAGTCACTCATTTTTCATTTAGCAAATGCTGAGCTCTTTCTGTGTGCTAGTCATTGTTTTAAGCTCTGAGAATATGGTCTGTAAGACACAGCCTCATAAACCTTGGTCACTTTTCTTCCTTCCAACTGTGTTACTCAACTTGAGTTCAAAAGATAAAATTCAGGTATAACAGGCACTGGTCTTGAAACCAGTCTTTGTCCTAATAGCCATCCCTGTACTCTGCTGTTTGTCATTTGTTGCCTGTGGTTTCTGTTCATATTTTAAGACTGTCTTTAGTTATCAGCAGAGAAGCTGACTGGCTGTTTGGCAATCTGCATTCTATTTGCATATCCTACTCTACAAACTGCTTTTCCTGAGGCTTGCTTCCTAAAGACAGCTGTCCTCTGACACTGCATTGCTTCTCTAGATTAGTAGTTCTCAAACTTTTTGGTCTCAAGACCACTTTGCTCTTAAAATTATTGAAGATAGGGCAGCCCGGGTGGCTCAGTGGCTTAGCGCCGCCTTCAGCCCAGGGCCTGATCCTGGAGACCCGGGATCGAGTCCCACACCAGGCTCCCTGCATAGAGCCTGCTTCTCCCTCTGCCTGTGTCTCTGCCTCCCTCTCTCTGTCTCTCTCATGAATAAATAAAATCTTTTTAAAAAAATTATTGAAGATGCCCAGAGGCCTGTGTGGCTCAGCGGTTGGGAGCCTCCCTTCGGCCCAGGGTGTGATCATGGGGTCCCAGGATCGAGTTCCTCATCAGGCTCCCTACATGGAGCCTGCTTCTCCCTCTGCCTGTGTCTCTGCCTCTCTCTGTGTGTCTCTTATGAATAAATAAAATTTTTTAAAAAATTATTGAGGATGCCAAAGGGATTTTGTTTATGTATAACATTCTGTATTTACCCTACTTAAAACTCAAGTAAAGGGATCCCTGGGTGGCGCAGCGGTTTAGTGCCTGCCTTTGGCCCAGGGCGCGATCCTGGAGACCCGGGATGGAGTCCCACGTCGGGCTCCCGGTGCATGGAGCCTGCTTCTCCCTCTGCCTGTGTCTCTGCCTCTCTCTCTCTCTCTCTCTGTGACTATCATAAATAAATAAAAATTAAAAAAAAAAAACTCAAGTAAAGAAAATTTTATTTTTAATTTTTTTTCAAGTTAAAATTTTAACAGTTTATGTTAAAATGGCAGTAAACCCATTGGATTTAAACATAAACTTTTATTAAAATAATTATTTTCCAAAAAAGTGGCATATTTTACATCTTTGCAAATACCTTTTAATGTCTGACTTTTTTTTTTTAAGATTTTATTTATTTATTCATGAGAAACACAAAGAGAGGCAGAGACATAGGCAGAGGGAGAAGCAGGCTTCCCACAGGGAGTCTGATGTGGGACTCAATCCCAGGACCCCGGGATCCTAACCCAAGCCAAAGGCAGACACTCAACCACTGAGCCACCCAGGCACCCCCCCAAATTATCTATTTTGTAAGCTAAGTAGCTGTTGCAGTATTTCCAAACTCTTCCTAGCTACCCATATTGCATGTCTGCTTTTAATTATCATAATCTGTTTCTAATTATGAAATATGAAGAGAGAAAAATATGTCAGGGCAACAGTATTTTCTAAATGGCCTAGTAGGTATAGGTGAACTCATATTGTAGGTGGCCGAATATAAACAGGCCTTTAGTCATTTTGTACTCTAGAGATGTGTAATCTTCTTAGGAAAAAAAAAATTGGAGGCCACAGTATCCATTCAAATTGTTTTATTATTATTGGACTTTGAGAAAACCTATAATGGAAAGCAATTCAAGAAGGCATCCAGGAACTGTGTGTCAAGGAAGAACCCCAGAAAAAGTACAGTTCTCATAAACTCTGCCCCAGATAACCCATACAACTCGTAATCCAACCAGACTCTAAGCCAGTAACTTCTTTCTCAGAAAGGCCATGACCTATTATTTTTCATCTACAGGAAGTGACAAGAAGGCCTTGAACATGTCCTATGTGAAAATAGGGTTCAGGACGTCTGGGTGGCTCAGTGGTTGAGTGTCTGCCTTTGGCTCAGAGCGTGATCCCGGGGTCCTGGGATTGAGTTCTGCATGGGGCTCCCTGCAGGGAGCCTGCTTCCCCCTCTGCCAATGTCTCTGCCTCTCTCTCTGTCATGAATGAATAAATAAATCTTTGAAAAGAAAAAAAAAATAGGGTTCAAAATCATAGTTAAGAAAACAAAAAACCAGGGTGCCCAAGTGACTCAGTCAATGGAGCATGTGACTCTGATCTTGGGATTATAGGTTCAAGCTCCATGTTGAATGTAGAGATTACTTAAAATCTTTAAGGGGCACCTGGGTGGTTCAGTCAGTTGAGGGTCCAAGTTTTGGTTTTCGGCTCAGGTCATGATCTCAGGGTCATGAGATCAAGCCCCCTGTTGGCCTCTGCACTCTGTGAGGAGTCTGCTTGGAATTTTCTGTCTGTCCCCCTCTGCCTTTCCCCCCACTTGTGTGTGCACACTCGTGCTCCGTCTCTAATAAATCTATTAAAAATCTTTAAAAAAAAAAAAGAAAGAAAATCAACCTGCTGGATGATAATGAGTTTCTGAGTCTGACATAACCCAAGCAGCCGCATGCCAACGATCAGCACAGAGCTCTTTCCCCCACTTCCTTCTGAGTTATCTCACTCACTTTTTCCCACTGGTTATCTTAATCACTTTGCCTTTCCTGTTAGCACCCCCAGTCAGATTTGGTTATCAAGAGACTCATCACCCTTAAAAGTCATCTATTATCTCATTTGGATGACTTTTGTGCTTTTAATTTTCAGCCAAAACCTAGTGCTTGGACACTAAGAAAATGGTACAATCATGTAAGAAATTGTAAAAATGAGAACAGAATAATCTCAATCTGCTCTACTGATTATGCAAAACTATGGGATGGCTTTATGTTAAGAACTTACTGTTCTTTTAGACTCAAGAGTTTTGAACTCTGCTTCTGAGTATTTAATCCTTCGTATGTTTTTCTGTGCACCCACATTTTAATGAGACCATAAAAATCTCATTATGTTTCATTTACAAATATAGAGAAATGATTCCCAAGCTCACCTGGAAGAATAGATTAAGTTTCACTCGAGCATGTGCCAGAGTGTTTTAGGTTGTAATTAATGGGCCTGCTTTTACCTCCTTAATTTGAAAATACTATGCATATCTTACCATGTGAAGTCAGTGGAGCTTGTATACCAAATACAGAAGGTATGTTTGGAATGATCCGATCCGATATATGATTATACGTTATAAATAAAAGTCTCTTCGGGATTCCTTGGAGTGCTTCAAGAACTACGCAGCCACCGTCCAGGGCCGCTGGTGATGTAGGAGAGGCTTGGGTGATGCTGTTCAGCAGACATGGAACTAAGCTGCCAAACTGTAGGTTTCAAATACGAGCTCCAAATTCAAGTACCAACTGCTAATGAAGCTGCTTCTCACATGGGCTATTGCATTGTTCCAGGGTCAGCAGCAGGAATTTATTATTTAGTGATAGTTAATGACTGTTGAATAATTGGGATAATTATACTTAAGATGCAAGAACCCCTGCTGCTTAGAACTAAGAGAAAAGAGATAGAGCTAGAGTGTACTGGAGCAGCTTTTCAGGGAGAAGCCTCCAGAACCAGAAAGTTACTGGATCCCAAGGAAAACCCGGCCTGGGGACAGAGGACAAAATGAACATTCCCAGCAGTTTTAGATGGCTAAGAAGTTGCAACTCTCTCTTTTTCCCACTTCCCTGAGCATCTCCCTGCACTAGGAGAAATCTGTTTGGTCCAACCTGCCAGTGAGGCACCTAGACTGGTAACCACAACCCAAGGTCTCTTGGGGCCAAAGGGGAAGCCTCCTGGATGAGAGTTAGGGACTTTCTAATGACCCTTGAAAAACGTTCCAGAATGCCTGAAGGGAGGCGAAGAAATGGAGAGATTATTTGCCAAGCAGCAATTCTTGGGAGATTTGAATGGAAATACCCAAATTGTTTTCCCAGTAGTGTGAGAGCCAGGACTGTCTCTCAGGAAACTGACAAGTTTAGGGTGAAACAAATACACAGATGTCTTCGCCCTCATACCCTAAGAAAGCCTGTGTTCTGGTGACTTATGGTTAAAAGAAAAATTGAGTGTCTACTTATGAAGATGCAGTCCTTTCTCAAATAGTAGACAGCCTGGCCCTTCCCTTGGGAACCCCTCCCACTTGCAGAACAGAGACCTAGGTTTGTAACTTGGGGCCTGCCATTAATACTTTTTTTTTTTTTTTGGAGGAGAGTCGCATGCTGGGTGGATGAGAATTTACAACTCTGTGAATGAGAAAAGTACAATCCTCCCCTGTTACTTCAGTAGCCAGACAGTCCAAGATGCCAGTGTTCGTACGTTCAGGGCACATGATCTCATATAGCAGCATATGTGATGTAGCATATGGCGGACTTAGCCACTGACCAGAAATCCCAGACCTCCGTGCTGCCATGCCTTGGAATGGAAGCTTTTCAGTCCTCGTCACTCCTGACCTCTTGCTAGTGTGGCATTCGACAGGCTGACACTCCTTCCTTGAAACGCTTCTTTTCCATCCTTCCACGACACTGCACTACTTCTACCTTGTGAGGATTTGATGTAGGTTCTCGAGTCACTGCAGGCTCCCCTGGGGCAGTGTCATCCATTCGTAAGGTACTGGTTATCATCAATGTGTAGTTCTTAGTTATTTTAGTTCTCTAATTGCCAAATGTTACTTATACTCCCAATTGCATTCATTTCCTTTTTTTCTTTTTAAAGTTAACATTTTTCTTTTCCAAGTTTTTAAATTCCAGCTAGTTAACATACAGTGCAATATTAGTTACAGGTGTAGAATTTAGGGACTCATCACTTCCATACAACACCTGGTGCTCATCACAGCAGGTGCACTCCTTAATCCCCATCCCATTTCCCCCATCGCCCCATCTACCTCCCACCTTGTCATCAGTTTGTTCTATGTAGTTCAGAGTCTGTTTTTTGGTTTGCCTCTCTTTTTCCTTTGCTCATTTGTTATGGTTCCTAAATTTCACATATGAGTGAAATCATATGGTATTTGTCTTTCTCTGACTTATTTCGCTTAGCATTATACTCTCCAGGTCCATCTGTGTCATTGCACATGGCAAGGATTTAATTCTTTATGTGGCTGAGTAATATTCCATTGTGTGTATATACACCATCTTCTTTATCCATTTGTCAGTCGATGGACACTTGGGCTCGTTCCATAATTTCACTATTGTAGGTAATGCTGCTATAAATGCCGGGTGCATGTATCCCTTTGAATTAGTATTTTAAAAAGTTATTTTAAATACTGTTTTTAAAAATAAAGAAATATGCTTAATTTAAAAATAGTTTCAAGGAATTTAAAATAAAAAGTAGCAGTTCCTGGTACTGTCCTTCCCCACACATCCCCTTCAACCACTCCCAAGAGGGAACCTGTTTAACTGTCTTTTGGTGGTTACTCAGATATGTGGTAATAATACTTCATATCAGCATTTCTTGATTTATCAATTGATAGCATCATCTTTTGGCTCTTCCACTTACAGCTCCCAACTACCCCTCCTTACCTCTTTAATATCTCTCAATATTACTACTGTTTTTGGCTAAACTGTATGTATTACAGGTATATCTCAAAGATACTGAGATTCACCAAAATAAAGTGAATGGTGCAATAAAGTAAGTCAAATGAATTTTTTGGTTTCCCAGTGCAGTATAAAAGTTATGGTTATACTGTCCTGTAGTCTATTAAGTATGCCGTAGCATTATGTTTATAAAACACAATGTCCACACCTTAATTAAAAAATACTTTATTACCAAAAAAATTCTAACCACCATCTGAGCTTTCATCGAGTTGTAATCTTTTTGCTGGGGGGAGGGTCTTGCTTCAATATCAGTGGCTGCTGACTGACCAGGGTGGTAGTTGCTAAAGGTTGGGGTGGCTGCAGTGATTTCTTAAGACAGCAGTATATTTTGTCTGACTGATCAAATCTTCCTTTCATGGATGATGTGATGCCGTTTCATAGCATTCTACCCACAATTGAACTTTTTTTTCAAAACTGGAGTCCATCCTCTCAAGCCCTGCTCCTGCTTTATCAATTGAGTTGATGTAAATTCTAAATCCTTTGTTGTCATTTCAACCATCTTCACCAGGAGTAGATTCCATCTCCAGAAAACACTTTTTGCTCATTCGTCAAGAAGCAACTCATCTGTTCAAGTTTGGCCATGAGCTTGCAGCCAGGCAATCCCATCTCCAAGCTCCACTTCTTTTTTTAAATTTTTATTTATTTATTCATGAGCGATAGAGAGAGAGGGAGAGACACAGGCAGAGGGAGAAGCAGGTTCCATGCAGGGAGCCCGACGTGGGACTCGATCCTAGGTCTCCAGGATCACACCCCTAGCTGCAGGCGGCGCTAAACCGCTGCACCACCGGGGCTGCCCTCCAAGATCCACTTCTAATTCTAGTTCTCTTGCTCTTTTTAACACATCTGCAGTTACTTCCTCCACTGAAGTCTCAAACCTCTCAAAGTCATCCATAAGGGCTGGAATCAACTTCCTCCACATCCCTGTTCATGTTGATATTTTGACTGCCTCCCGTGAATCATATATTTTTTTTTAAAGATTTTTTTTTTTGGGTGCACCTGGGTGGCTCAGTGGTTGAGCGTCTGCCTTTGACTCAGGGTGTGATCTTGGGGTCCTGGGATCAAGTCTCGCATTGGACTCCCCTCAAGGAGCCTGCTTCTCCCTCTCCTGTGTCTCTGCCCCTCTCTCTCTGTGTCTCTCATGAATAAATAAAATATTTTTAAAATATATATTTTTTATTTTTAAGTAATCTCTATGCTCAATGAGGGGTTTAAACTTAAAACTTGGGGCAGCCCCCGAGGTGGCGCAGTGGTTTGGCGCCGTCTGCAGCCTGGAGTATGATCCTGGAGACCCTGGATGGAGTCCCATGTTGAGCTTCCTGCATGGAGCCTGCTTCTCCCTCTGCCTGTGTCTCTGCCTCTCTCTCTCTGTCTCTATGAATAAATAAACAAAATCTTTAAAAAAGTAATGTTAATAAACTTAAAACTCCAAGATCAAGAGTCACATGCTCTACCAACTGAGCCAGCCAGATGCTCCTATCAAGAATGTTCTTAATGGCATCTAGAATGGTGAATCCTTTTCAGTAGTTTTCACATTGCCCAAATCCATCAGAGGAATCACTATCAATGGTATCAAGAAATGTATTTCTTAAATAATAATACCTGAAAGTTGAAATCACTCCTTGTTCCAGGGCTGCAGAATGGATGTTGTGTTACCAGGCATGAAAATAACATTAATTCCCTTTTCATCTCCATCAGAGATGATGGGTGACTAGGTGCCTTTTCAATGATTAGCAGTATATTTTGAAAGAAATCTTTTTCTGAGCAGTAGATCTCAATAATGGGTTTTAAAAACCCAGTAAACCATGCTGCTATCCAGGCTTTGTTCCATTTATACAGGCAGAGTAGATTTTCCATAATTCTTATTTTTTCTATTTTATTTATTTGAGAGAGAGTTCAAGCAGGAGGGAGGGGCAGAGGGAGAGAGAGAGAAGCAGATTCTCCACTGAGCAGAGGGCCTGAAATGGGGCTTGATAACAACCCTGAGAGCATGACCTGAGCCGAAGGCAGATGCTTAAAGCAGATGCTTAACTGACTGAACCACCAGGCACCCCCAATTTAGCATAATTCTTAAGGGCCCTAGGATTTTCAGAACAATAAAGGAACATTGGCTTCAACTTAAAGCCACCAGCTGCGTTAGCCCCTCAGTCTGGCCTTTGAAGCTTTGAGGCCAGGCACTGACTTCTCTCTGGCTAGGAAAGTCCTGGATGGTATCTTCTCATGAAGATGGTCTCATCCCCATTGAGAATCTATTGTTTAGTGCAGCCACCTTCATGAGTGATCTCAGCTGGATCTTCTGGATAACTTGCTGCAGCTTCTCTGTCAGCACCTGCTGCCTCGCCTGGTACTTCTGTGTTACGGAGATGGCTTCTTTCCATAAACCTCAGGTACCCACCCCTGCTAGCTTCAGACTTTTCCTCTACAGTTCCCTCCCCTCTCAGCCTTCGTAGAATTAAAGAGAACTCGGAATTATGCTTTGGCTTAAGGATATGTTGTGGCTGGTTTGACCTTCTGCCCAGACTGCTAACCTTTCCCCATGTCAGCAATAAGGCTGTTTTGCTTTCTTATCATTCATGTGTTCACAGGAAGAGCACTTTTAGTTTCTTTCAGTAATTTTTTTTTTAATTCACAACTTGACACAAATTGACACAAGAGGCATAGCTTTCAGCCCATCTTAGCTTTTGACATGATTTCTGCACTAAAGCTTAATTATTTCTAGGGCAGCCTGGGTGGCTCAGTGGTTTAGCGCCGCCTTCAGCCCAGGGCATGATCCTGGAGATCCCTGCGTGGAGCCTGCTTCTCCCCCTGCCTGTGTCCCTGCCCCCCTCTCTCTCTCTGTGTCTCTCATGAATAAATAAATAAAATCTTTAAAATGAAAAAAAATCATTTCTAGCTTTTGATCTGGAGAGACATGCACCTCTTTCTTTCAACACTTAGAGGTCATTGTCAGGTTATTAACTGGCCTAATTTCAATAGTGTTGTGCCTCAGGGTACAGGGAGGCTGAAGTAGAAGGGGAGACATGAGGGAAAGGCTGGTTAGTGGAGCAACCAGAACACATGACATTTACCAATTAAGTTCGTGGTGTTGTTATGGGCATGGTTTGCACCCCAAAACAATTACAACAGTCACATCAAAGATCACTGATCACAGGTCACCTTAACAAATATAATGAAAATGGTTAGAAATATTGTGGGAGTTACCAAAATGTGACATGGAGACAGAGGGAGCAAATGCTGTTGGAGAAATGGCTCCAATAGACCTGCTTGGGGAGGGTCGCCACAGGCCTTCAGTTTGTAAAAGATGCAATTATCTGTGAAGTGCAGTAAAGCAGAGTACAATTAAATGAGGTATGCTTGTATGTATAACAATATGAAATGAATATGTACATAGAAACATGTAATTAATATGCATTCACTATTTCAATATAAATATTTATGCATATACACGTGTGTCCCATGTCTTGACCACCTGCTAAGATAAGGATATTGGTGTTCTCACCCTTCCCTTTTAACTTTCATGGACCTCACAAACCATTTATACATTCATTTCTACACTGGCAGCCCTGATATGTACACATTTTACCCCATCATTATCAAGTTCTTATATTATTGTAAGATTCTAAAAGTTAATAAACTACATTGCAATATTATGTAAATATCACCCACTGCAGAATTAAGTAAAATATACTATGATTATATTCATTTTGGGGAGCTATGGATTTATATTCATTTTGGGTTTCTAACTGCCCTTTCCCCCTTCAGTATCTGCCCTTATGATTCTGGTTGTCAGACTCACCATCATATCATAATCTCTATCGATCCTCTTCCCCCTCAAAGGACCGCTTCTTCCTGCTTCGGTTCTCACGATTGTTCTCTGGATCCCGCGCTCAGCTCTCATCCCCGAACTTTCCTTTGATGCTTTTCTTCAGGATGGAGCTGTATTCTCCTAGGTCCCATATCTGCCTTTTTCTTGGTTTATTCAATTCTTTAATTCAAAAAGTAATAGATGCTTGTTATAAGCAGTCAAGTGTGAAGATATACAAAAATCTCTCCTCATTTTTCTCCAGCCTTGCACCCCTGAAGGAATCTAAGTTAACAGTGTTGGAGGTGTCCTTCTTCACCTGTATCTGTACTCAAATACATATATTCAAACATATAAGCACAGATATGAGTTCCTTCATTTTGTTCTTCTACCAAAATGGAATCATAATCTTACTCTGCAACTTGCTCCTCCCCCCAACTTAATCATTTATCATAAATCTTTCTCCAGTCCAACACAGATTGGTATAAATCTTTTCTTAAAAAAGAATTATTTATTTTATGGAGAGAGAGAGAACAGCGGTAGGAGCAGAAGGAAAGGGAGAAGGAGACTTCTGCTGAGCATGGAGCATGATACAGGGCTCGATCACACAACCCTTAGATCATGACCTGAGCCAAAATCAAGAGTCAGATGCTCAGCCTACAGAGCCACCCAGGTGCCCTTGATATAATTTTCTCTTATAAGCATATTCTGATTCTGTAGCATTGATAGATCTTATCTATTCACCTATTTCCATGGATGAACAGTCATGTTATTTTCAGTTTTTATGTAATTGTAAACCAATAAACATGCTTGTGAATGAATCCTCACATGTCAATACATATTGATGTTTTTATAGGATAAGTTTCTAAAACTAGAATAACTGGATCAAAGGAATTGCATATATAAGTGCATCATAAGAAATGTATGGTTTGGGGCGCCTGGGTGGCTCAGTCAGTCAAGTGTCTGCCTTCAGCTCAGGTCATGATCCCAGGGTCCTGCCTGGGATCAAGTCTTGAATCAGGCTCCCTGCTCAGTAGGGAATGTTCTTCTCCCTTTCCCTCTGCCCCTCCCCTTCTGCTCTCTCTCTCTCTCTCTCACTCAAATAAATAAAATCTTTAAAAAAAAAAAAAGTATGGTTTAATGCATTTTCATGAATAGAATGCAAAAATGTGATCAGAACTCAGATCAGGAAGCAGAACATCGATTCATTGGAATTCCTATCAAATACCAATAGTATTTTTCACAGAAATAGAACAAATAATCTTAAAATTTATTTATGTGGAGCTGTAAAAGGCCCCGATTTGCCAAAGCAATCTTGAGAAAGAAGCACAAAACTGGAGGTGTCACCACTTCATATTTCAAGATATACTACAGAGCTATAATAATCAAAACAGCATGGTACTGGCACAAAAGTGGACACAGATCAATGCAATGGAATAGAGCCCAGAAATAAACTCATACTTCTATGGTCAATTAATCTATGACAATGGAGGTGAGAAAATGCAATGAGAAAAAGAGAGTCTCTTCAGTAAATGGTGTTGGGGAAACTGGGCAGCTACATGCAGAAGGATTAAACTGGACTGTTCTCTTACACCATATTCAAAAATAAACTCAAAATGGGTGAAAGACCTAAACATGAGACCTGACACCATAAAACTCCTGGAAGGAAATAGATGGTAATCTCTTTGACATCAGCCTTAGTAACATTTTCCTAGATAGGTCTCTTCAGGCAAGGGGGGAAAAAGGTAAAAATAAGCTATTGGGACACTACCAAAATAAAAAGCTTTTACACAGCAAAAGAAATCATCAATGAGATGCAAAGGTAACTTACAGAATTGGAAGGTATTTGCAAATGATATATCCAATCAGGGGTTATTACCCAAAATATACAAAGAACTTCTATAACTCAACATCAAAAAAGGATTCGATTTAAAAAAAATGCAGAGGACCTGAACATTTTCCAAAGAAGACATACAACTGGCCAATTGGCACATGAAAAAATGTTCAACATCAGTAACCATCAGGGAAATGCAAATCAAAACCACAATGACATATCTCCTCACACTTGTCAGAATGGCTAGTATCAAAAAGACAAGTGTTGGCAAGGATGGAGAAAAAGGAACCCTCATGCACTGTTGGTGGGAATGTAAATTGGTGCAGCCACTGTGGAAAACAGTATGGAGGTCCCTCAAAAAATTAAAAATAGAAATACCATACAATCCAGTAATTCCACTACTGTGTATTTACCCGAAGAAAACAAAAATAGAATAAATGCACCCCTATGTTCACTGTAGTGTTATTTATAATAACCAGGATATGGAAGCAATCTAAGCGTCCATCAGTAGAGGAATGGATAAAGAATATGTGATACACACACACACACAATAATGGAATATTGTTAAGCCATAAAAAGAATGAGATCTTCCCACTTGTAACATGGATGAACCTACAGGGTATTATGCTAAGTGAAATAAGTCGGATAGGGAAAGACAATTACCATATGATTTCACTCATATGTGGGATCTAAAAAACAAAACAAACAACAACAAGGAAAAGCAGAAACAGACATAATACAAGAACAAACTTATGGTTGTCAGGGGCAGGGAATGGGCAAAATGGGTGAAGGGGAGTGGGAGATACAGGTTTCCGGATGAGGGATGGATAAGTCATGGGTGTGAAACGTACAGCATAGAGAACAGAGGTATTGTAACAGCGTTGTATGGTGACAGACGGTAACTACACCTGTGGTGAGCACAGCAGAAGGTATGAACTTGTGGAATCACTACACTGTACACCTGAAAGTCATGTAACATTGCGTCAACTGTTCTTGAAAAATAAAACAACAAACCCCCAGAACATTGCCAGCACCAGAGGAGCTTGCCTCCTGCCCCTGCAGTACCCTCCCAAGGGTACCCCCTATCCTGACCTCTAACAATGCACATATTTTAAGACATTGCCATATTATTCTCCCCAAGCATTGTAGCAATTCACATCCCCCCAGGTAATGAACAAATGTATCAGTTTCCCCACATCCTCTCTGACTTTAGATGTCACTTTGTGCAACTTTTTGCTTACTGGGTGGATGAAAATGGGATCTTATTTTATTTTTTTTAAAGATTATATTTACTTATTTGAGAGAAAGAGAGAGCACACAGAAGGGGACAGGAGAAACAGACTCCCTGCTGAGCCAGGGAGCCTGATGTGGGGCTCGATCCCAGGACCCTGTGATGTGACCTGAATCAAAAGCAGATGCTCAACCGATTGAGCCACTCAGGTGCCCCATCATTGCTATTTTAATTTGCATTTTTCTGATGAAACTGTGAGGTTGAGCACAACAGCACAAACTCTTCACAGATGGGAAAACAGAGAACCAGTGAAGGACAGTCAGATTCCTGATGGTGATTGTGACACCTGGATCCAGGTGTGCCTGAAGCTCCCACTGGCCCAACAAATTACCTCTTCTGCCTAGATCAATTCGAGTTCCCGTCATTGGCAATTAAGAGTGAAGACTTTGGAGGCACCTGGGTGGCTCAGTCGGTTTAAGTGTTGGACTCTTTGGCTCAGATCATGATCTCAGGGTCATGAGAACTCTGCTGAAAGACTCTTGGTCATCTTTTCTCGATGGGTGTCTCTGATACCTGGTCCCTCCTGTAGGGTGACAGAGCACACAGAGACAGTCACTGGAGTTGGTCCTCCTCAGAATGGAATACGGTCTCCCCTCAGCTAGTGCATTAGCATCACTGCCCTCAGGGTGAACTCAAAAGTGACCCCATGGTCCAGCGTGTAGAGAGAGGGAGCTCCTACCCGTGGCTTCTGTGTTGCCAGAAGCAGTGAGTCGGGATGTGTCCCTGCTGCCATGCTGCTGTCTTCTGAGCCTGGCAGGAGGTACGTACCTGGTTGAAAAGGTGGCTCAGGTGCCACTAATGCACACGAGACTCCTGAGGCCTGGGTCCCCATCCTAATTCAGCTGCCAGGGCCCTGTGTGGACCTGCCCCCACCACCCTGTGCTGGCCGCTGTGCAAAGCACTCGTGTATGCGCCCATGCCCGCCCTGCCAACAACTCTACGACTGTCACTGAGGCCCAAGTCACAAAGCTAGTAAGTGCCCAGGATGGTTGACTTTATGCCAGCTAGGCTAGGCTGTGGTGCCCAGTTGTTTGGTCAGACACCAGTGAAGACACATTGTTGGGACAGTATTTTAAAGACGATGCTTCAGTCAGTGGGGGGCTGCTGTAACAAAGTACCACAGACTGGATGGCTTCTAAACAGTAGAAATTGATTTGTCAAAGTGCTGGAGGCGGGAAGTGTGAGATTAGGGTGTCAGCAGGGTTGGGTTCTGGTGAGAACCCTCTTCCAGGCTGCAGGCAGCCATTTTCTGGCAGCCTCCTCAGAGCAAGCCCCTTCTCTGCCCCCCATTCATGAGGGCTCCACCATGGTGATTCACTTACTTCCCACAGTTCCCATCTCCTAATACTCCTATACCGTCACACTGACAATAGGGTTTCCACATCTGAATGTTGGGGGGTCTTGGGGGGGGTACATCATTGGTTGATTGCAGATGAGATTAATATTTAAATTAGTAGACTTTGGGATGCCTGGATAGCTCAGCAGTTGACGTCTGTCTTCAGCTCAGGGTGTGATCCCGGGGTCCTGGGATCGAGTCCCACGTCGGGCTCCCTGCAGGGAGTCTGCTTCTCCCTCTGCCTGTATCTCTGCCTCTCTCTGTGTCTCTCATGAAAAAAAAACAACCTTCAATAAATCAGTAGACTTTGAGGAAAGCAGATTACCTTCCGTAATGTGGATGGGCCTCAACCAATCCATTGAGGTCTTAAAAGAAAAAACATGTCCACCAGGAGGAAGGAATTCTGTTTCCAGACCGCTCATTTTTTTCTTTTTTCTTACTGTATTAGTTTCAAGTGTGCAGACTGCTCTTAAACACAGCCTCTGGGGATCCCTGGATGGCTTAGCCCCTGCCTTCTGCCCAGGGCTTGATCCTGGAGTCCTGAGATCGAGTCCCACGTTGGGCTCCTGCATGAAGCCTGCTTCTCTCTCATGAATAAATAAAAAATAAAATCTTAAAAAATAATAAATAAAATTTATTTTATTTGTTTCTCTCTCTCCCAATCTCTCTCTCTGTTTCTCTCTGTATATATATACACATTCTGTTTCTCTAGAGAACCTTGACAGTACAGTGCTTGAGATGCGATGGAGCCCAGTTTGGACTCCAGTACCCTGGAGTTTCCTCATTATCCATTCTGCCTTCCAGTTGCTGATAGTGCTTATTGACAAAAAGAACAATCCAGGCCTCAACTGAGCACAGATGTGGGGAGTTGAAAAGTCCAGAGACTCCCATGGCCTTGCCTGGTGAGGGGCACCCAGGGGCTGACCTCCATATTTTACTGATTCCACATCAGCTCCAGCTTCCCCTGCTGTCAGAATCCAACGTCTCAGCCATCTAAGTGTGATGACCTACTTAGGCCCCTGGAATCTTCCACTTTACCCTAGATATAAACTAGTCAAGACAACTTACTTTTTTTCCCTTTTCACTAAAATTTGAAAAACTCTGCAGCACTTATATAAGCATTGCTGTGGAAAAGGCAGGGCCTCTGTAGGAAACTGGTGTCTGAACGTGTCTGTGTGTCTGTGTTGTGTATGTGATCAGAATACATCTGTGTGGGTTTGGGCATTGCTCTCTTCATGTGCACAGTTCCTTTTTTTTTCTTTTTTTTTTTTTTAAGATTTTTTAATTTATTTACTCATGAGAGACACACACAGAGAGAGAGAGAGGGGCAGAGACACAGGCAGAGGGAGAAGCAGGCTCCCCGCAGGGAGCCCGATGTGGGACTTGATCCTGGATCTCCAGGATCATGACCTGGGCCAAAGGCAGAAGCTCAACCGCTGAGCCACCGAGGCGTCCCCATGTGCACAGTTCCAAAAATGATTGTGAAGCATCTGTGAACTTGTTTATTCATTTATTAGTTTAACACTTATTATGAGGGCCTCCTTTGGACCAGGTACCATGCTGGGCTCTGGGGACCCACAGAAACAAGATGCAGGCCTTGCCCTCAGGGGGTGTGCTGTCCCAGTGTCACCCCCGAGGTCTGGGTTTGGGAGCAATGAGTGGCATTAGAATTGGGACCCACAGGCTCTTTCAATCTTAGCTGTTTGTCATAATAACCCATGTACCGAGAACCTAGCAGGCTGGCCGTAAGTGACCTCTCTAACCCTTAATTCCACAGACTCTGTGGGAGCCCCATATGGCTTACATGTGCTTTTGTAGATTTGCTGCCTAAGAGCCCAAGCTTTGGCGTTACCCGGACCTAGGCTTGGTCTCAGCCACACCCTTCCCCAGTGGTCTAATCCTGACCTCTCTCAGTTACCCTTTCTGCATCTGTAATCCTAATTTGGGGAAAATAATAGTTCTGTACTTACCTGCTGGGCCTGTTGGGGAATTTAGTAAGATGACATATACCATAGTGCCTTGCATACGTGCTACATAAATGTTCACTTCTGTAATATTGTCATTATTGTTACTTATCTCTTTGTCTATTCTTGATTCCTCAAGGGTAAGGACCATTTTTCCCCCCTTTTCTTACCCTCCTCCTTATTCTTAAGGAACTTAAAGCAAATTTCAGCAGATTGATGAGAAAAATGGAGGAAAAAATGAATATGGAAACATGAAGTGGAGCCAGCCAAGAGACTAATACAGAAATGGACATCCGCAAAAAAAAAAAAAAAAGGAAAAAGAATGGACATCCTCACTTTGGCAGGTCCTGGGATTGACTCTGAGCTTCCCAGTGGCCAATGAGAAAGGGGAAACTAGATCATTCACACAGTTCAATACCGTGTCCATTAAGTAAAAGAGACTGATAACTCAGGAGAAACACACAAATCCTGGGTAGGATTTTTCTCTTCTCCATATATTTCCTCCTTGACTTTGTTATTCATTTTACTGAAGGGAAGCCCTTTTATGGAAAGGTGTTTCTGAATGTGACGAAAGCCCTAGCCCTTAGTAGAGGCCCAACCTCTCTGTCACCCACTGATCCAATAGAGAAGACCTAGTTCCTGGCCCAGAGAACTCATCTTGCAATAGGCCCATGTTTCTAAAACCAAAAGCGTCACATGAAGATAACAAACAAGATGAGTGCGCGCTGTGGTTAGGCTGTTTTGTAGTAACCCTTGTTTCCTCTCTTTTGCAATTTCAAGTTCAGTGGGACTGGATGTAAACATGAGTCATACAGGCCAGTTCTTAGTCTGATATACTTTAGGCCCTAAGTTATCTGAATTTTCACTTCTAACCATTGAAGCAGCCTATCGAGCAGTGATGAATAAAACTGTGTTGAGCACTTCTTCGGTGCAAGGGTCCCATACTGGCCCTGCTTTGGAACCCAGGCTTCCAGCTTCCAGCACAGAGGCCAAGGAGGAGGGGCAGGTTTTCCAGGCTTTGGGAAGTCTGAAAAGTTGGAGAGGCCTGGGAACTTCTTGGAGGACATGGGGTGGGGAGGCTGAGACAGGACAAAGAGGAAAGGGGATGGGATGATGGGTGGTGGTAAGGGCTCAGGCTAGGATAGTCCAGTGGTGCCGAGTCACCAGGAGAAGCCCAGCCTGCTTGGAGTAGAGGTCCATGAAGGGGGAAAGAGGAAGAGAGAGAGGACGTCAGGATGTTCCAGGGGGTCAAGGCTGCTAGCACTGTTCCTTGCTCCCCCATTGTCCACCCAGCAAGAGGAGAATCCATGCTTAGTCCTCATGTCAACGCCCTCAGGGATCTTTCTGAAACAGTATGTTATTTGAGAATTTATAGATCTTTAAAAAGAAATCATCCCCACATGTGATCATCCCCATGTGTGAAATCATCCCTACGTGTGGCTGATGGTCAACGTCAACATTTCTGTGGATGGAGATTATAGGGAAGTCTGTAGTGTTGCTTGGAATCATGTAAAGACTATGACACTGGTGGCAGGAATATTCTTTTTCCATCCTTTGGGGGAAAATAAGTATGGCTCTATTTTGGCATCTTTGGAGGAACTCAAGGAAGTATCTTGACCGTATATGTGCTGAAACATTTGGTTCTTCTTCAAGCCACTGGACTTGAAAGGAACTTCCCGGTTGGATGGGGAAGAGTGGGAAGTCAAGGGGTTAAGCAGGGGTGAGTGAGGGGGAGGGCTGGGCTGACAGCAGGGCTGCTATAGCTGGGCATGACTTATTCTTGTGGTATCTTCATGCTGCATGAAAGGACATGAAGAAGCAGGGAGGTTAAAAACCACTTGCCCAAGTCAGAGCACCAGACCCTGGCAGGAGTCCAGCCTGAAAAGTCAGGTGTCTGACCTGTCGTGTCACCTTCCTTCGGAAAAAGCAGCGAGTGCAAGAGCAAGGGAAGGGCAGCCTGGAACAACTCAGCAGAGGAGCCCTGGGCCCTGTCCCCAGCCCCCGGGGACGGCCCTGCGGCCCAGGCACCGACATTCTCAGCACCCCCCGCCCCAGGTGACTCCGAGGCGACGACCTGCACTGTCCACACCCGTCCTCCTGGGTCCGCCTGGGGAGGGCTGGAGGGTTTCCAGAGGGGGCCTCCCTCCCAGAGCCGGGCTGCGACCGAGGACGGGCTCTGGAGGAGGGAGCGGCCGGAGCCGGGGAAGCTGTTCTTTCCGTGGAAACTGGTGTGAGAACTAAGACGGGCGCGGGGGAGTGTGTCACACGTGTTGCAAAAGGTCGGGGAACTGGGGCCTCGCTGACTTCAGCTCCCGCCCGCGCCGCCGCCCTCTCCCTCTCGCTGCTGACGTCACCCGGGGACGGGGCGGGGGGGGGGCGTCCGGAGCCCGGGACTGCGCGCCCCGCCCCCTGCTGACGTCACCCGGAGCCCGGGACCGCGCGCCCCGCCGCGCCCCGCCCCGCCCCGCCCCGCCCGCGGACCCCCGGCTGCAGCAGGAGGGGCCGGCGCTCCCGCGGGACTTCCAGCCCTTTTGACTCGGTTTCAGGGAACTCGGTGGACTTCCCAGAGCTCTTTGATGAACCCTGGGTCCGTGGGCCCCGCGGGCAGCCCTGCTGGTCGGTCCGGAAGCCTCCGTGGCGGTGCTGGCCGCGGGGCAACTTCTAGCGCAGGTGGGCCCTGGGCCCTTGAACTCTGGCTGGTCTAAATTCAGACGGGTTCTAAGTGCAAACCGCGCCCCGGGTTTTGAAGACCGAGTATGAGAGAATGAAAAGATCTCATTAGTAATTTTTATATTGATTAGATATTAAAAGATATGTTGGCTGTTTGGGGCTAAATAGCATATTTTATTGAAATTTCTTTTACCTGTTTCTGCTTTTTAAAACTGTGGTTAGAGGGGTATCTGGGTGGCTCAGCCGGTTCAGCGGCTTGTGTTGATCTCAGCTCAGGTCTTGATCTCAGGGTTGTGAATTCAGGCCCTGGTTGGGCGCCCCACCCAGCATGGAGCCTACTTTAAAAAAAAAAAAAAAGTAATAAAATTAAAATGTGGCTAGAACACTTAAAATGACATATGTGGCTGGCACGCTGTATCTATTGGATAGCTCTGCTCTGTGATGACATCCTGTTGGCGAGGACTCACCCCCTCTCCCCTCATTCCCCGGGTGCTCCTCACAACTGTGGGTGCTTCACTGCAAGCTGGGCACTTCCTCTTTTTCAGGAAGTGGTTACTAGAATCTGCTGGGAAATCTGCAAGAACAGGCCGTAAGTTGTGTCTTCCCAAAACTAGACTGAAAGCTTGAGGCCAGGGACATGTCTGATGCTTCTGGGTCCCTCCAGAGACAGGCACCCAGCAAATGGAGTGCCACTTTTGAGATCAGAGTTCCAGGTAACACTGGTGTTTCCCAGGGCAGCCCTAACAAAGCTCTGCAAACTGGGTGGCTAAAACAAATGTATTTTTTCACAGTTCTGGAGACCTGAAGTCAAAAATCAGGTGTCAGTGGGGCTATGCTCCCCTTGAAGGCTCTCCAAGAGGGTCCTTCTTTCCCTTTCCTTAGCTTCTGGAAGTGGCCAGCAGTCTTTGGCTTGTAGATGCATCACTCTAATCGTTACCACTGTGAAAACGTGGCCTTCTCCTTCTGACCCACATCTTCCCTCTATGTCCAAAATTTCCTCTTCTTATAAGGACAATTGGAATAGGGCTCATCTAAATCCAGTATGGCTTCATTTTTACTTGATGACATCTGCAAAAACCCTATTTTCAAGCAAAATCTCATTCTGACATTTCAGTGGATGTGAATTTGAGGGGAGGATACTATTCAATCCAGTGCAGCTGGGGAGTATCTTTTGCTAGGAAAGATATCTCCAAAGAATCTGGTTAGTCCTTGGGTAGTTTCCACAGCATCTCCTAAGCCAGAAAAGGGCAGAACAGAGTGCTTAGGGTGTGCCAGGCAACGGTCTAGACTCTAGGGACACAATGATGAATATGACACAGTTTTTGCCCCCATAGAACTCGCTTTCTAGTGATGGAAATAGACAATCAGTACATTGGTACACAATATAATGTCGGGTCGTGGTAAGCACTGTGTGTGGGGGGATCGAGAGGGCAGGTGGTAGAGGTGGTGGGCTATGTTTGATAGGAGAGGATGGGCAGGGAAGACAATTCTGAGAAAACACTTGAGAACAGAGGGAGTTACAGAAGCCTGTGGGCTCAGAGATTCGAGGCAGAGCTAAGAGCAAGCACAAGGCCCCCAAATTAGGACAGTGCTTGATGAGTTCAAGGTATGCAGGAAGGGCGTAAGTGACATGGGTCACCCACCCATCCAAGGTGCCAGGGCTCAGCCCAAGCAGAGAAGGCCTGGGCTGTCCCTCTGGAGCTCTGGCCTTGGGTGGGTAGGGTGGCAGTGGGGCGGGGCCTTCCAAGATTTCTAGCTCAAGGGTTTCACTTCCTCCAGCCCCCTTCCCTTCCTCATTGTTTGGCTGCGGGGAGGCCGGCTATCCATGGCTATTGCCAAAGTGATCCAGTGCTGTTGTCCCAATAAGAACAGAGTTGTTTTTTTTCTTTGCTACTTACTCTTGAAGCTCAAGGTCCTAAAATCCCTTCTTCCATGTCTTCTCACTTCCTGCAGTGATAGGCTTGAGGCTTTTCACTCTGTCTCTTCAGAGTTTGAGGCTGGTTTCTGGTTTTCTCTGCAAGGGGGTAAGTCGCCCCAGGCTCCTGCCTAGGTGGGCTTTCCACCTGGCTCACTCCTTCCCCTCCTTTAAGTCTTCCCTCAGATGTCCGCTTCGCTTCTTGGGTGAGCTTCCCCGACTGCCTTATCTAAGAGGAATGCATTCCAACTGCCCGGCTGTCCTCTTCACTCAAGTTCACTTCCCCCAGGTAGCATGCCCTTAAGTTCTGAAGCATCACGTGCTGCTCAGGTCTTCCCAACCCCCACTCCCAGCCCAACTCCACAAGGGCAAAGATTTGTGCCTTGCTGCCCTGAGATAGCCCAAGCACCTTGAATAGTGACTGGCACGTAGTAGGTACTCAAATATCTATAAACTGAAATGAATAAACAAGTGAATAGGTTGTAAAGAAGAATCTTAGATGGTAGAACTGGGAGAGTCCAGAATGATGGATTGCTCTTCTGTGTCTTTCCTGACACAGGACCTAAGATACAGAGAACATGGAGGAATTCTTTTTCTTTTTCTTTTTTTAAGATTTTATTTATTTATTTGAGAGAGAAAGAGAGCACTTGAATGGGGGTGAAGGGGCAGAGGGAGAGGGAGAAGAAGGCTCCCCACGGAGCAGGTAGCCCAACGTGGGGCTCAATCCCAAGACCCTGAGATCATGACCCGAACCAAAGGCAGATGCTTAACTGACTGAGACACCCAGGTGCTCCCAAAAAGGAATTCTTCAGATGACTTCTAGAGTGTGCCAGGCCTGGTGCCAGAAGCAGAGAGGCAGTGGGGAATAGAGCTGGGTGCAGAGCTGGGCAGGCAGTGTCCGTCCTTGCACAATTCCAGGGGGTGCCATTTTCATAGAACACAAAGCAAGTGGTGCCCCTTGAACAATTGTTCAAGGCAGCTGCCTAGGGGTGAGGTAGGTGGGGAGAGATTGTGCATGGACCAGGGTATGGAGCTGAAAGAGAGAGTGGACGCAACCCTGCAGGGTCTGACAGTTCGGAGGGAGGGCCCAACCCAAGAAAGAGCATCAGGAGCCGAAGGTTGGGGAGAGTGCAGGTCTAGGATGGCCTCTGTGGTGTTGTCTATGCCCAACACAACACCTAGCCTGAGTTAGCACCCAGTAGGTCTTTTTTTTTCCAGTAGGTCTTTAAAGACGCAGTGAGTGAGCAGCAATGCCCATACTCTAGTCATGGGAGCGGAGTTCAGGCTTGCTGTCGTGCCCATCTCTCTAACCCAGTGAGGCTCACTCCCCCGGTACTATTCTTCTAGCTGGTGGCTCTTCATCCTGGCTGCATGGTAGGATCTGGGGAATTAATAAAACAAGGCAAAACAGGACGCCAGGCATCTGAACCCCAAAGTTTATAGCAGCAATGTCCACAATAGTCAAACTATGGAAGGAGCCCAAAATGTCCATCGACACATGAATAGATAAAGATGTGGGAGATATATATATGTGTGTGTATATATATATATATATATATATATATATATATATATATAGACAGACTACTACTCAGCCACCAACAAGAATGACATCTTGCCATTTGCAGCAACAGGGATGGAACTAGAGGGTTTTATGCTAAGTGAAATAAATCAATCAGGGAAAGACAATTATATGATTTCACTCATATGTGGGATTTAGGAAACAAAACAGAGAATCATAGGGGAAGGGAGGGAAAAATAAAACAAGATGATATCAGAGAGCAGGAGAGAGACAAACCTTAAGAGACTCTTAATCCTAGGAAACAAACTGAGGTGTGCTGAAGTGGAAGGGGGTGGGGGCAATCCCTGCAGGTAAGGGATAACTGAGTGATGGGCATTAAGGAGGGCACATGATGGAATGAGCACTGGGTGTTCTATGCCACTGATGAATCATTGAACTCTCCTTCTGAAACTAATAATATACTATGTGTTAATTAATTGAATTTCAATAAAATAAAATTAAAACAAAACAAAAACAGCATTCCAGGGCCCCATCCTCAGGGATTGCATTCTATTTTTTTTTAAGATTTTATTTATTTATTCATGAGAGACACAGAGAGAGAGGCAGAGACACAGGAAGAGGGAGGAGAAGCAGGCTCCTCACAGGGAAGCCAATGAAGAACCCGATCCTGGGACCCTGGGATCACAACCAGAGCCAAAGGCAGATGCTCAACACTGAGCTACCCTGGGTGTCCCTGAGATTGCATTCTAGGTGGTCAGGTGTGGCCTGGGCATCCAGCTCACCAGCTGTTCTACTGTGCAGCCAGATTTGAGAACTGCTGCAAGTGGCTGAGAACCAGTGCTGTGGAAGGATCTGGACTGAGAATACTTAATCCTGAAGATACAAGATTAAATCTAAAGGAGTATGTGAACTTGGCCTGGGAATAAATTACACCTTAATTTCCACCAACCACTAACTGAAATTGAGCATTTTCTTCCGTTATTGATGTGGGTGTCAAACCACATTAATGTGAACAGTGACTCTGCACCCATAGAAATCACAGGCATGTTCATATTACTTTATGGTTGTTGTGTGTATCTTGAAATATCATTTAAGTTCACCCCCCCCCCATCAAAATTAAGGGAAGTATTAGACTTGCTCTCACCTTTCCCCACCCCCTGCTCATGGTCTCTCTTGCTATCTCTCTCAAATACATAAATAAAATCTTTAAAAAAAAAGCATGAGTCACAATATCACAAATAGATATTCTGATTACTGGTATTCAATATGAGTGTTTTTATTGAAATTCTATGTATCTTTTATGTGTTTTTAAAAAGATTTTATTTACTTATTTGAGAGAAAGAGAGAGCATGAGCAAGTTGGGGGGTAGAGGGAGAGGGAGAAGCAGGCTCCCCGCTGAGCAGGAAGCCAGATGCAGGGCTCATCCTAGGACCCTGGGATCATGACCTGAGCTGAAGGCAGCCGCTTAACCAACTAAGCCACCCAGGTGCCTCTCTTTCATGTATTTTAAAACACGATTCTGAGGAGGGCTCCTTGGACAGCCCTAGATGGCCAAAATGCTCCCCAACCCAGGTGAAGATGTATTTTAAGAGGAGGGTCCCTGCTGACCCCAAGAGAAGACAAATGACATCTAGTAGAAATAGTAACTCCCTCTCTCGCCTGTCTGGTCTGCAGACAAAGGTCACACGGTTTTTGGTGAGAGTTGTCTGGCCTCTGTTTGTGTTGAGAGCCTCCCGTGGCAGCCTGGGGGGCCCTTCTGTGTCTCTGGGACCGGAGGAGAGGACGGTGGGCTGGCACCTGCTAGCCACTGGCTCCTCGCTGCCTTCTGGCCCTTCTGTCCTGTCCTGCCCCTGCTATCAGAGAAAGACACAGGAGCCCCGTGGATTTTTGTCGGGGCTCCCTTCTTCAATTCATTAGGCTCGGGGCACCCAAGCCTGACCCAGACACGCCCCAGCCCTGGAGCAGCGCTCAGCCACTAGGCTCAGCCTAGTGGCGGGGAAGCAGAGCTAGGAACTCTGAGGAAGAAGAGAATAACACCTTGGGAAGCTTTGGGGTTGGAGCTGGTATAGGTGCATAGAGCAAATCAGAAACAATTGGGTTCGTTTTAAATGAAGTTTCACCACCTTCTCCCACCGGCTTGGCTTGTGGGCTTGTGGAGAGTGGGCTCTCCGTAGGTTGCTCTGTGGGCTGAGTCTGGAGGACTCAGGGAAGGGGTGGGGAGCAGAGTCTGGGCCCACTTCCTGCACCGCTCAGCTCTCTCAGCTCTTGCCGGGAAGACGCCACTTCCAGGCAGCCTGGATGCAAAAGCCTTTGGCTTACTTTCCTTTCAGATTTCAGCAAGGGTGAACACTCTGTGAGTCTCTGTGGTTTGGTTCTTGTTAAAATCCTGAATCTTCTCTCTGCTCCAAGAGGAAGGTCTTGGGTGGAGCAATGGCTGGGGTGTTAGCTGCCCAGCCCCTAACAGTGCCCTTGGAGTGCACCCCCCCACCCCGCACCCGCAGATGTGCCCGCTGTGGAAGGCACATATTCTGGTGACCAGCTGGTGAGAGGTGACAGTGTCAGCCTGCGGAACTTGACCTCCTGGCTCAGCAGCCATGAACAAGACTTGTTAAGCAAAGGAATAGTAGTTGTGGGTGGCAGGAGACCCCGAGTGGGTCAGAGGGTTCTGGGCAGATGTCTGAGTGAGAAGTCACTGAGGTAAGAGCCTACATAAAACTCTGACAAATGAAAAAAACAAAACAAACAAACAAACAAAAAAAACTCTGACAAATGGCAAACCCAGGAAATGGCTCCCATGGTGCCCAGAGCCAGAGAACGGTGTCCTTGGACATGAGGGTCAGGGAACGCTTTCAGCCACTGGGGAAAGCCACAGACTCTTCTCTTCAGGAGAATGCATGTGTATCATTCAAATTCTGCGTACCATTTCAGAGGTTCTCACCCCCGGGGTGGAAGCCCCGTGTTTAGGGGAGAAAAAAATCAAGCTAGAAATGTGCAGTGAATCCCCCAAGGCCCATCGCATGGCAGGTGGCAGAGTCAGGACCCCAGGTCCCTGCTGGCTTAGTCTGATGCCTTCTCCCCTCCGTGTCAGCATCAACCTTGGAGAGAAGGAAGTGGATGGAGGGCAGGCCTTCTGGTTCCACATCAAACCAGGGAGACCAAGTGGTAGAAATAAACACAGGATATCAATAGGCACCCAAGGCGAAGGCAGCAGAGGCCTTGAATCCTTCCCAGTTCTCATCCTCCCTCCCAATTCTTTTTTTTTTTTTTTTTTAAGATTTTATGTATTTATTCTTGAGAGATGCAGAGAGAGGCAAAGACACGGCAGAGGGAGAAGCAGTCTCTTTGAGGGGAGCCCAATGTGGGACTTAATCCCAGGACCTCAGGATCATGACCAAGCCCAAGGCAGCCACCCAGGTGTCCCCTCCCTCCTAACTCTTGATTGACTGTGAAAGAACAGGTTTTCTCCCTGAGACATAACCTAGGGAAGTCCCAGGATTTTTTTAGCCTCTTCTGCATCCAAGACCTTCCTCGTCAATCAGAGAGAAGGTTCAGGATTTTAACAAGAACCAAACTGCAGAGACGCACAGAGTGTTCACCCTTGCTGAAATCGAAAGGAAAGTAGGCCAAAGGCTTTTGCATCCAGGCTGCCTAGAAGTGGTGTCTTCCCGTCATGAGCTGAGCAGCCCCAGAAGTGGGCCTAGACTCCCCTCCCCAAATACCTCTTGGCAGTGGTGGAGAGCCGGCTGCTGGTGATCAAAGGAACCTACTGGAAATAAGTAGAGGATGACCTACAATCTCTCAGCTGCCTCCACCTACAAACAGGGAGGAAATGTGGGGGGAATGTGCCTCTCGTAAATCCCTCTGAGAGTCAGGGCAGACTCAAATCCCCAAAGAGATCAAGAGTGATTCAAGATGCAGGCATCTGAGGTTGGGGTTTGAGAGAGCTATGCCCACAGGCCCTGAGTCATCTGAATCAGGGTGCATTTCAGATATGCTATTTCTCCTCAGTTATGGATTCAGAAAGTCTGGGGGCAAAGCCTTGGGGTGTTGGTATGGGTAGGGCTCAGCAGTGCATGTATTCCAGAGTCCTTTCTCCAGGTTTCCTTTAATATCAGTTCAGTCTGGACCAGAGTATTCCTCTTCTCTGTTTTCTCTTTTCCTTCTCTTCTTTTCTTCTTTATTGCCCAGCTCAAGGCACCACCAAAGGGAAGCCAATTCTCTTGTCCTGCCTCCAACCAATTTTTTATTTCATAGTCAAATTAGAGCAGGAGGGATCCCTGGGTGGCACAGCGGTTTGGTGCCTGCCTTTGGCCCAGGGCGCGATCCTGGAGACCCGGGATCGAATCCCACGTCAGGCTCCCGGTTCATGGAGCCTGCTTCTTCCTCTGCCTGTGTCTCTGCTTCTCTCTCTCTCTCTCTCTGTGTGACTATCATAAATAAATTAAAAAAAAAAAATTAGAGCAGGGGCACCAGGGTGGCTCAGTGGTTGAGCATCTGCCTTTAGCTCAAGTCATGATCCTGGGGTCCTGGAATCAAGTCCTGCATCTGGCTCCAGGGAGTCTGCTTCTCCCTCTGCCTATGTCTCCACCTCTCTCTGTGTGTCTCTCATGAATAAATAAAATCTTGAAGAAAAATTGATCAATTTGGGGCAAAATACAGATTAGTGAAGAGTCTGAGTGTATATTTGAAAAAGGGAATCTAGATAAGAATGTTTTTTTTTTTTTTTTTTTTTTTTTAGATAAGAATGGTTTATAATTAGCATGTGCCTTGACCAAACTGGGGTCTTAGAAGAGTTTGTTCTCTTAAGTTTTCTTAAATCTTTAAGGACCTCTCTACCACCCACTCCTGCCATCACCCTCCCAGCACACACACTTGACCTCGTCTGCACAATTCATTCACTCTACCTCAGGGATTTGCTAAGTAAACATGAGTTTCAGGTCCACCCCTACCAAAAAGAGAGTTCTCTGAGTCCAGAATTATATTTAGGAGTTCCTCCTGTGCAGAATTCTCTTGGTTTATAAGTGCTTCTGAATATAAAATGGACATGAAGCCGGGGCCACTGGGGCCTCTTTTGGATACCTGAAGAAGCTCAGGTACCATGAGACTTGCAGGGGCAATGACCCTCCCCACATGAGTGCTGCCTCTTGGAATGGCCATGGGAAAAAATGGGAAGCCACTTATAAAATAATATATAAAGGGACACCTGAGTGGCTCCATCAGTTGAATGTCTGATTCTTGGTTTCTGCTCAAGTGGTGATCTTGGGGTCGTGGGATCTGCCTGAGTCGGGCTCCATGCTCATTGAGGAGTCTGCTTGGGATTCTCTCTCTCTCTCTCTGCCTCTCCTCTACTATCTCTCTTTCTCAAAAAATGAATAAATAAAATCTTTTGAAAAATAATATATATATATATGCATTTTAAATGTGCATACACACACACATATATATATACACACAAAACTTATATTTCTGGATCCTTGCTTATTGCAATAGACAAATTCTGTGACTGCTTTAGATACAAATAAACAGCTCATCCTTAATGAAGCCCACTTGAATAAAAGACATGTTTCAAAGGCAACATGTTATTGTTCCTCACAAATTTCTGAAGATTAAATATGGGACAGGCACTGCTGATGTGTGGTCACCTTTGTAGGACACCACGGAGTGGGAGGAATTTATTTTTATTTGTATTTTTTAGTGGGAGGAATTTTTAACTATGCTCTGTCATAACTCTTGAATAATGTATTAAAGCCAACCCAGGACACTTGTTAGGAAGAGTGTAGCTCAGGAGTTAAGAGTATTTCTCCAGCTGGTGGGCTGATGAGGAGGCCTGGCAGTTTGGGGATTGCATAATCCCTGCTCTTGTGCATTTGTTAATAATTTCCCGGGTAGGTTTACATGAATACTTTCTGGTACCATTTGCACTTAATAAAAATAGCAAAAGAAGCATCTATGAGGTAAGGAGAGGAGAGAAAAAAAGAAGCCCAAACAGCAAATTCTGTTCCATTCTACCCAGTATACATGATAGTGATCAGAAGACATCTCTGAGAGCTCATTTTCCTTTTGACCTTGTGTACTTCCTGTACTTAGCTGCCTCTGCAGGGTGTGCTGCCCTGGCAGGGCTCTGGCTCCTGTGCAGCTCTGCCATGATGTGACTAGTGGCAACCACCCGCTATGGGGTATCAACTGGGCCCCAACAAGGCACTTCTACAGCCCACTGCTGATCCCCCCACATGGCTCTGAGAAGCAGCTGCCCCTGGCTGCATTTCACAGATGAGGAAAGGGGGCCCAGAGGCTTTCAGCAAACTGCCCTAGGTCAGGTGGCTCAAGGGGGCAGAGCAGGGCTCATCACCAGGTCTGTGTGGCTTCAAAGCCTGTGCTCTGAAGCCCCTACCACCCACTCTGAGACTTTGCCTCCATTTGTTTTCTTGCCAGCATGTTTTAGCATTGCAGGAGTGAGACAGATTGGCTTCAAAGAGCTTATAATCTAGGTAGGGAGAAAAGAACAGAAAAAAAGCATTTCTTTCCTGTACAACAAGGAACCTGGCAGTCAGGGGTTCTAACTGGAGCATCAAACCAGATGAGCCACACTGCAGGACGCTGGAACAGAGCATTGTGGGAATTCTGTTTGATTCCAGCCAGGACCGTGTGTGGGGTGGGGTGGGGTGGGAGGTGCTGCAAATAGGAACAGTTGAAACAGCGCAAGTTTGAGGGACCAGGATTCATGTTCCCAAGTGATGGGTAAGGTGTAGAGAGTCTAACAGCAATGTCAACAGCTGGTACTTCTTTGGGGTTTACCAGCACCAGGTTTGAAGTGTTTTATAGGCTTTGATGTGCTGAATCCACCTGATTCTGATACCCTCAGAGTAGATACTATTACTCTGTTTCCCACATGAGAAATGGAAGCATGGGGGCTTGGGATTTTGCCCAGTCTTCCAGCTGGCATGTGGGGTGCGGGGATTTAAGCCTGGGCTGGCTGGCTCCGAGCCCAGGCTCTTACTGCACAAAGGACTGGCTAAGTTGAGGTACATACTCTCCCGGACTTCCCCATTGCACTGTCAAAACTGTAATTATCTGGTCACTGTGTTTTCCCCACTGGACTGTGTCTCCAAGAAGGCAGGGGTCATGTCTCTCTTGTTCTCAAATACCTCTAGTATCTCCAGCACCTAGATTAGTGACTGGCATCCAGAAAGCACCCAAAAGTTTTGAAGCATGGGTGAAATGCACCACAAGGAAGCAGAGGATTCCTTTGTAAGAGCAGCAACCCCACCCCGGTGCACCATTCGTACCTGGTGATCATGAGTGAGTCATCTCATTTCCTCCCCACCTCAGCAACACGGAGGATGATAACAGAGGTGAAGCTTTACAAAACAGTCTGGTAGTTCCTCAAAATGTTCCACAACAGAGGTACCGTCTGACTCAGCAGTTCCACTCCTGGGTATATGCTGAAAAACAGAAATACAGTTGATGTCCACACAAACATTTGTACAGAATGCTCATAGCAGCACAACCATAATAGCCAAAAAGTGGAAATGACTCAAATGTCCATCCTCGATGGGTGGATCAACAAAATGAGGTGCATCTATACAGGTGAATGTTATTCAGCCACAAGTACATGCTACACCACGGGCAAACTTCAAAAACATTATATTAGGTAAAGAAGCCAGCCACAAGAGGCTCCTTATTGTGTGATTTTATTTATATGACATGTTCAGCATAGACACATCCATAGAAGCAGAAAGCAGATTTAGTGCTTGCTGGGGCCTGAGGTAGTGTGAGTGTGGATGGGGAGCAACTGCTAATGGGTTTAAGGCTCCTTTTTGGAGTGATGCAAATGTTCTGGAATTAGATAGTAGTGAATATGCTAAAAAAAAAAAAACAACTACTGAATTTAAAAGGGTGCATATCATGGTATGGGCATTATATCTCAAAAGAAAAAGAAAACAATATACTAAGTTCTATTGTAAATTTAGGTTAGCTACTTATTTACATTTTTAAAGAAGATTTATTTATTTTAGAGAGAGGGAGACAATCTCAAGGAGACTCCCCACTGAGCCTGGAGCCTGACCTTGGGTTCCATCCCCTGACCCTGAGATGGTGACCTGAGCTGAAACCAGGAGTTTGATGCCCAACCGACTGAGCCACCTAGGTCCCCCTTATTGACATTTGTAGGAATTTAGGGGTCTGGGCATAGTCTTAAAAATTAGTTTGTTGGTTTTTTTGTCTCTGATCTAGTTCAGGTGTCTGTGCTAATTGAAAGGCAACAAGGAGGGAGATGAAGAAGAGCAAGTCCGAGATGGGGGGTCTGGCATTTTCAGCTTTGCAGGCCTACTATGTGGGCACAGCAAAAGAGCTTGGACCTCGGACCAGCCAGCTCTGGACTTGCTCAGCCTCACTTTCCTGCCCTTTGCCTCCATCTCATCTGCTACCGTCCTTTTCCAAGCCCACTGTCATCCTACTGTCAGCCACTACTGCAACTGCCTCCTAAGTGCTTCATTCATCCTAGAAATAGTTCCAGAGCACCTGCTAGTGTCAGGTACTGTTCACGTGCTGGGGAGTAGGAGGGAGCAGCACAGAACCCCTGCCCTCAGGAGCTGACATCTCGGCAGAGAGACAGCGATAAACCCATGAATACGCAGATGATTTCACGTGTGAGAAAATGATTACGTTGAAGACAAGAGAGGAAAGTGGAGAATGGTAGGTGGAGGAGTACAATTTGCAGTTTGGAGGTGAGAGGATATTGCCTTCATCTGTGCAAAGATTGGCACAGGTGAGGAAGCACACCTGTGGATATCTGGGGGCGAGGTGATCGGGAACAGGGAACAGCCACTGAGTGGCCTGGAATGGTCCTATTTGTAGAAAAGCAAGGAGGCCAGTGTGGCTGGGGGAGGAGGAGGAGGGAGCGAAGCAATGAGGTCAGAGGGAGAAGGGGAGGAGGACCCACTTAAAGGCCTCCGTTCTTGCCTCTCTGTGAAAACTTCCAGTGGCTTCCAGTTCCTGGCTATTAAGGCCGCCCTGCCTCTCAGACACCACTGCCTCCCACTCTCCCTGTTGCTGCTTTGCCAAACTCCTTCCTACCACAGGACCTTTCCCATTGCTGCTCTCTCTGCCGGGAAAGCCCCTCCCCCATCTTCTCCTGGCTAGCTTGTTCTTATCATTCTGGCCTAATCTCAAACATCACTTTTTGAGGGGTGTGAAGTAGCCTCCACTCCTTGATTATCCCATTACTCTCTATTCTCTCCTCATTTATGACTACTTAAAATGATCTTGCTTGTTTTACATACAAGTGGTTTGTCTCTACTCCTCCCAAAAGGAAACCCCTCCATGTCAGGGGTCTCCTCTGGCCTGTTCACCTGGGTCTCCCTTGGACCATTCCTCAATAATTACTTGTTAAACGAATGAGGGATTTGGTGACCTCATCCTCCTGGGAATTCCTCTGATTAAAGGGGTGGCTTCTGGGTGTCATCTTAGCACCCAAGCTTAGCACCTAAGAGGGATTTAACTCTTACTCCATCCAGACAACCTTTGTCCTGGGGGAAGATTAATTATACGGTGGGCTGGGGTGGGAGTATTCTTTCCTTCTATCTCTCTTTAAGGACAATGCTTTCTGTCTTCTACCTTCTATTCACTCTCAGGTACTTCCAAGATCATACATACTTTCCTCATCCTGTTCTCATTTCACCCGGCCCTGCTCTCTAAGAATTGGAGGGTTAGATGGACACTTCTAAAATCTGTGATTTCTGAGATTTGACCAGGTCAGGAATCATTTGGCCAAGGGAGTCCAGAGAATTCATGTTACAAATGGGGAAACTTAGGCCTACAGTAGGGAATGAATGAGAATTGGTGGCAGATCCCAGGGAGAAGTCATCAGACAGGGAGATGTAACCTGAGGGGAGGGAGTTTCATTGAGATCCCTAAAATTACACAAATAATTTTATGGTTAGTCATTTTTCTCAGAAGAAAGTTCATCATTGTCTTAAGGGGTTTCTTTAATGGTCTTAGAAGTTAAGCACCCTTTAAGGGGCATGGACTCCTTTGAGAAAACCATAACTAAGCTCCTTGGGGTGTCTTGTTACTGTTCTAGTACATAGCAGTGCCAGACTCATAGCAGATGCCCCCAAACTAACTATTGAATGAGCAAATGAATGGATGAGGAGTGAATAGATTAATGGAGTGACAAATGAACCCATCTCCTCCATTTAATTTCAGTGCTCTTTTGACCAAGTCACAAATGGCAAGGAGTCAACCCCAGCCCAACAAGGACCAAGGACCTTGGATGCTTAGCCTGACTGCCCCGCCCCTCCAAGCTATCTCCCAGGCTGGCTGCGTGTTAGTGCTCTCCAGGTTGAGCAGACCTTGGGAAGCAATCTCTGAGTCCACTGTTGGACCAGATTGTCAGCTGACCTGAAGATAGTCTTATTATATGTAAAACACTAAGATTTCCCTGTCCTTGGAGATGCAGCTCAGGGCCGGGACACAGCCTGGGACAGGAGCCAGAGAGAGAGAGAGAGAGAAAGAAAGAGAGAGAGAGAGATGAGTTGCTGCTACAAGTCCAAACTTTTCCACCTTTCCTGGGCATGGACTAGTGATTCTCCTTGGGTGGGGGTGGGAGTTTGGTTTGGGACACAGTAGGGTCTATTTCTTAAAAAATTCAAGCATGTTTTGTTTTAGACCTCAGTCACATTGGCCCAGAAACACCGAGACCAAGGATCTGGAATAACGAAGAAAGGAAAAGTTAGACCCAGAGCTGGGGAGACTGAGAGGTAGAGAATGCACAGGGGCCCGGGGGCTGCCGATTTGGAGGTGTCACTGTCAGCACCCCTCTTCTGAGGAGAGCTTGGCGATGACTTTCATGGGGAGCTCTGAGATCTTCATGCAATTATTCAACAGCAACTAATGGGGAAGAGCACCAGATGTGGAATCTGGAAGCTTGGATCTGAGTCCTAGCTTGGCTACTTTAGAAGCTGAAAGGGCCCAATCTTGGCAGACAGCAGGGTTCAGACACTGGCTCTCTCTGCCTGCTGTAGCTCCTACCACCCTGTTAGCTCCTTCCCCTGGTATTTGGCAACATGTTCAGGGGGCGGGAAGGTCCCCATGTTCCACTGGGTGGCCCGAGGGCAGTGCATGCCTCAATTGCTTCTGGAGCAGACAGCTGTGTTTGTCTAACCTTAAGGCCTCCTGCCCGGGCTGGGGGCCTAGGAGAGTGAAGTGCTATCTCCCTTCCCCTGAAGTCTTCGGTCCTTCTCAAGCTTAGATCCCACTGATGCAGCTGGTTCATAAAGTGGACGGAGCAAAATGAGCATTCAATCTCAGACAGTCACAGAAATCCCTTCTAGCCTATTGCCAGAGGCTGGGGGTAGCCCTGGGGGAAGGGGGTTATGGTGGAGATGGAATATTGATGAGGGAGCAGGGCTGGCTGAGGACAAAGCACAGCTGATATCCCACAAGCAATCCCATACCTCAGAGTGGGATATGTGTGTCTTCGGGAAGTTTCCAATTGTCTTAATGCCTTGCCAGAGGGAAAAGCCATCTTTAATTTGACAATGGCAAGGCCTCCAGGATCTTGTAGGTCCTCCTTAGCATTTGAAAATCCTTTTGGGGGACGCCTGGGTGGCTCAGCAGTTGAACATCTGCCTTCAGCCCAGGGAATGATCCTGGAGTCCCAGGATAGAGTCTCACATCAGGCTCCCTGCATGAAGCCTGCTTCTCTCTCTGCCTATGTCCCTGCCTCTCTCTGTGTGTGTCTCTCATGAATAAATAAATAAAATCTTAAAAAAAAAAATCTTTTTGGAATCTCCTTTTTGCTTACTTCCCCCAACTCCTGGGTATATAATCAGCCACTCCTCACAGGCCCAGGGCAGCAGCTCCTTCTGCCCACAGGTCCTGTCCCCATGCTTTAATAAAACTACCATTTTGCACCAGACGTCTCAAGAATTCTTTCCTGGTTGTTGGCTCCAGACCCCATCTATATTCCAAAATTTCATCAATACCAGAGGACGATTCTTGTACTCCACTGAAGGCTTTCTGGAGTTTTTAACACTCCCAGGTGATTACAATATGCAGTCAAGCTTGAAAACTAGGAGGCTGCAGTAAGGGAGATGGGGAGCCTGGGGTCCCGCAAGGACAGCTGTTTGACATAAATAACGGGTACTATACTATACAGGAGGTGGTGTCAAGGAGTAGCTGTGGAGCATGGAGCCGAGAACTCCTCCTCCCCCTCCCCCTTCCCCCCCCCCCCCCCCTCCTCCTGGATGCTGTGCTGCTGTGGCCAAGGCACAGCCCTCCCAGAGGCTTAGCTCCTGGCTGGCATGAGGAGGGGCTTGGGCCCAAGCCTTGGTTAACATTAGAATCACTGGGGTGCTTATAAAAAAGACTCCAGAGGTGCCTAAATGGCTTAGTCAGTTAGCATCAGACTCTTTTTTTTTTTTTTTTTTTTTTTAAGATTTTATTTATCCATTCATGAGAGACATACAGAGAGGGAGAGAGAGAGAGAGAGGCAGAGACACAGGCAGAGGGAGAAGCAGGCTCCATGCAGAGAGCCCAACTCAGGACTCAACTCCGGGTCTCAGGATCAGGCCCTGAGCTGAAGGCAGTGCTAAACCACTGAGTCACCTGGGCTGCCCAGCATTAGACTCTTGATCTCAGCTCAGGTCTTGATCAGGGTCATGAGTTCAAGCCCTGGGTTAAACTTCACACTGGGCATCAAACCTACTTAAAAACAAACAAACAAACAAACAAACAAAAAAAAACCCCAAAAAACAAAAAAAAAAAAACCAGACTCCTGGAGCCTAATTCAGGTCTGCTGCTAGTTCTGGAATCCAGACCAAGTGCCTAGTGTACTTGGTATGTGGCCCTCTGCTGGTGGGGAGGGTCCTTCTGTCATCCCATCACCAGGCGGGACTGGGTCTGGATATGACTTGTCTCGGATCCCCTGTCTCCCAAAGACTAGGAAAGGCTGAAGCTTCCAGAGAAGACTCCTTATTTGCTATTCCAGCCAGGCTGTCATTGTGGGATCTGTGCCTGCTTGTGAGGCGTTAGGGGCAAGGGAACTGCTCTTCACAATACAGCATGATCTTATGTGATAAGTGCTTTGCCAAACCTCCCAAAATTGGCCAAGCACTGGAGATGGGCCTTTGGAGCCAACCTTGGACAGGGGAGAACACGAGGAGTTCTCTTGTGCCAGAAGGGCAGAAGGGCAAATTTGACCAGTAACCATCTCTCCTCCCACCATTAGAGACACAACTGAAAGTCTTGAGAAAGGGAGAACCCACAAGCACATAAACTGAACCCAAGGCTTCCTGGGGGCTGGGGTTTCCAGCTGGTCTGTGTACCTTTGGTTTTTCTTCTACATCAGTTTCTGGCAGCTAGAGTAGGGTGGGGACCAGAGAATGGGATTTTATGGGAAAGAGAGTGTTGGTGGGGTAGGGTAAATGAAAAGAAAGTTCTTAGAAAGCTTATTTCTAAGGAAAGAGTAGGAAGGAAAGTCAGTCAGTGAGGAAACCAAGCCATGGGTCACCTTCCAGTTTCCTTTTCCATCCCACCTGGAGTGAGAAGTGGAGAAGAGAAGAAAGGTCCACAGACAGGCCAGACTGTGAAGCAGCCCCACATGCCAGACTCTCCCATGAGTAGGAGGGGGTCTGGGGTTTCCAGGATGGTCCACAGGGTTAGGGAGTTCCTTCTGAAATACACGTGGGATTTCCCTCTGTTGCCAGTGAAATCCGAAGAATGGCCACTTAGAAACACAGCTTTGTGTGGAGGTGCTTTCAGCTCTTCTAGGGACTGAACCTTGGGAGCTGGGACTTCCTTAAACACTTCAGTCATTGTGAAAATGCAGAGCCTCTCAGGCTCTGGTTCCTTCTAGGGGGGCTTTTTAGCATGATGCACTTGGTATGTCCTTCAAGGGGTCTTTGCACTTTATTGAAACAGTTTGCTGGTGTTCCTTTAAGGACTTTAAGGGCCAATGCGACTTTGAGCTCTGTGAGGACCATGGCTGGCCTGTGGCTCCTTGGGCCCCGATGCTGTGGGCCCCGATGCTGTCAGCACATGACCTCGGATGGAGGACGTGCTCCACAGGCATTGCTAAGTCAGTGAACACTGCAACTCTAAAAACCCCACAAAAACATGAAAGTCCAACAGTAGGGGAATAGTTTGTAACTCTGGCACAGGTATCAGGATAGGATAGCACGTAGCCTTTTGGAAAGGCTAGGCAGAAATATAGAAAAATTTAAATGGCGCAAAAATATTATCTGGTAAATGTATTGTGATTGCTTCTGCTGTAAAATATGGGTATGTTGTAGTAAGGAGTTGGAAGAAGAAGCAGATGGAAATGGTTGTGCTAAGGCAGTGAGATCATAGACAGTGACTGGTGAAGGTTTTTCTTAAATTTTGACTGTTGCAACAGCATTATAGCATAAAAACCAAACCTCTGCGATAGTGTTCATGATAGACATAACCAGGGTGTGGGTGGCTGAAAGTCCTTTACTTGTCTTGGCTAGACAGATTTGTTCTGGTTCGATTTGTTCATGCCTCACCCAGGGCCCCACACCTAGCACATAGCAGGGGCTCAATAAATACTTGTTCAACTAGTGGTTCAGTGGGCAGCTTGTAGCAGAGGTTGAGGTATTTTTCACAGGGGTCCGAGGTAATTTGATTCAAGAAGAAAAAGACTTGGGAAAAGAAACACATCTGATCCACAAACCACCAACCAAAGGGGAAGTTAAAGTACTGCGACCTCTTGGCTTGATTTCATGTAAATTTGTTCCTTTCAGCTAAAGTGGTTTAAGTGAAAAAAAATTTATTTATTTTTTTATCTTTAGTTTTCTGTGAGTGTGAATAAAATCACAAAAAAAGAGGGAAGACCCCTTTGTCCACATGGGGATCCCATTCTAGGTTCAGAGTTCAGGGAGGGTGATAAAGGCCTCCCTTAGGGAGGAGTGGTTGCCTAATTGACTTCCCTCTTTGGTCTTCCATTCCACCTCCATCTTGCTTCAAGTATGCGCCTCTGTGGAACTGGAAGGTAGGGCATTCGCTGTCACCTTTCCCTTCCTGGGATCCCGGTGCCAGTGTCAAGGGGAGCCCTTTTGTCAGCACGTGGGAAGACTTGACTTGTAAACAAAGAATGAGTATGGTGTTTTTGGCTTGGTTTGGCATTTGCTAAACTGGTAAAGGTCCTGCTTCAGAATATTCCCTTACTAAACCACACCCTGTCTGAAATACAACCACTAACTAGTTCCTCCTTGAGGGTAAGGTTTTGAAGGCTCCTGATCTGGAAAAGAGCCATTTCTCCAGTGGAAAAAGAACTACAAGGTGACTCAGCTCTGGGAAAATTAACCAACAGATCAACCTGGGGGATATTGGACCTGGGAGCTGTGGGGCATCCCTATTGGGTGGGGCCAGTGGCACAGGCAGTGAAAGAATTCACCCAAGGCAGAGCAAAGGAGATAGTCATGATGTGCCCATAGCAAGGGAGGCTCAGAGCAATTCTATCTTTTTTCTAGAGAGTCTACCTGGACTACTAATTGTAATTCCGCCTGGCCTCATGAACAGAGATGTGCATGTCCTGGCTCCCTCCCCTTTACTCTCCCCTTAACGGGGCCCTGTGCCTTGGTTTTCACCAAGGGGATGTGGGGAGGGGATGGTAAGGCCAACCTGGCAGAAGTATGTGAGGATCGGACCTCACCATCATGGCCTCCTGACACATTGTAGGTCCCTCCTCGCCCAAGATCAAGGAAAATGGGTTTAAGATTCTCAGATTTTTTCCTGCCATTTTGCATCCTGACTTCCCAGTTGTCCACCCTCTCCCCACAATTTTCCATCTTCAGCTCCCAGATCCAGTGTGCCTCCTTATAGCTTCTGCCTCAACTAAGACTACCCTTTCGGTCCCTATTCCAGCCCTCTGCCTCGGGGAAGTAATGTAGGCTTTTAAGGACTTCCAGCTATACCACACCCAATGGTGAGGGAGTTTATTTGCTGGGTGCTGACTGGGTGCTGACTTTATTCTTTGTTGTCATGTGCCAGCTCTTCACACGGATACTTGTTTGATCCCCAGTGTTCCTAGGAGATTGGTGCAATCATCATCTCATTTAATGATGATAAAACTGAGGCACGGATGGTTAACCAACATGCCTGACATCACAGCTAGGAAGTGGCGGGTTGGAACCCTCGAAGTCTCGGGCCAAGCCCTGACCCCCAACCACTCCATTTTTCTTGCTACTGTAAGACCCTAATATTTATTTATTTATTTTTAAAGATTTTACATGTTTTTCTGTAAGAGAGAGTGAGCGAGCACATACAAGCAGGCGGGAAGGGGCAGAGGGAGAGAGAGAAGTGGACTCTCCACTGAGCAGGGAGCCTGGCTCCATCCCAGGACCCTGGGATCACAACCTGAACTGAAGACAGACATTTGATTGGGCCACCCAAGCGCCCTGACCCTAATGTTTAGAATCCATAGGAATTGGGAAAGGAAACACCGACTTTGTCCTATGGATGATGGAGCTTTATTTGTTTGTTTTTAAAAAGTCAAAAGACTACTTTAAAGTTGGAAACCTTGAGACGTCTGGGTGGCTCAGTGGTTGAGCATCTGCCTTTGGCTCAAGGTGTGATCCCGGGGTCCTGGGATCGAGTCCTGCGGGGGGTCCCTGCAGGAAGCCTGCTTCTACCCTCTGCTTATGTCTCTGCCTCTCTCTGTGTGTCTCTCATGAATAAATAAATAAAATCTAAAAAATAAATAAATAAGGTTGGAAGTCTCAAATTTCTCCTGGTTCTGTTCTAGCATTGCATCTCCTTCTAAGGAAGGCATTCTTTCAAATTTCATTGAACTCTCTTATACTCAGAAAGAGACACATTCTCTTGCTCTGTAGAGATGGGAAACTGCTGATCACCTCGTTCTTTACGTGCTGGAAAATAGTCTTATGATGTCTCAAAATCTCTCGGAGCCAGTTCTCTGAAGCAAAAGGGACCTGGCTCCTTCCCACTAGATTGGTTTCCAGTCCACATCCCTGAGAAACCTGTTCAGAGTTTTTCAGGCTCTCTCCTTCCTCAGAATTTTATTTTACCTTAATTTGTTATTTTCATTTTCTAGAACAGTTAGAAATGAAATAAAAGTGTAAAGAAGTAGGGAAATAAAATAATCCCTAATATTATTTTAGGGAGTCAGAGGAGTCTCCTGACATTTTTATATGAATTAGACTTGACTTTGAACCTGAGGGAGGGCCTGCCTATATGCTTGGCACTGCAAGGGCCTGTGGCAGAGACCCAATCCTTGTCCTGATATTCTTACAGTCTGAGCTGGTGAACGTGGAGAACAGCTTTGGACATTTTCCATTTCAACCAGTATTTACTGAGCATCTGCTGTGACCAAGGATTCTTTTACATGCTTGGTGTACATCAACAAACAAAAGATCCCTATCCTCGTGGAGCTTACAGCTTATGTTCTAGTGGGGAAGGCAGACAATGAGTTGATAAATTCTATAGAAGAAAGAAAAGGAAGTGGGCTGGGGTACAGGGTGTGGCAAGAGGCTGCAGTATGAAATGGGAGTCAGGATTAGCCTTCTTAAGGTCAGATTTGGGGTGCCTGGCTGGCTTAGTTAGTAGAGCATGTGATTCTTGACCTCAAGATCATAAGTTCAAGCCCCACATTGGGTATAGAGTTTACTTAAAAAAAAAACAGAGTTGAGTCAAGACTTGAAAAAAGATGAGGGATTTAGCCATGTGGGTATCTGAAAATAGAGGGTTTCAGGCAGCAGGAATAGTTAAAATCACAAATAAACAAAATCCAACACAAACATCAGGAAGGGGCCACCTGAAAGATAAGAAGTCTGAGAAAGGGCCAAGGGGAGGCAGGAGGGCTTGCATGCCTATGCTAATCACATGGTGGTGGCTCTGTTGGGTGGGGTGATTTATCCGACCCTGGGGACCAGGCTCTGCCCAAACCTCTGGGCCAACAGAAATCAGCTCTGACCCAGGCTCTTTCACAACTGGGACATGGCCTTGCGTTGAGCTGTATACCCCTGGGGCCTTAGTGGCCTCATCTGCAAAAGAAGACAGCTAACATGTGACCACTCTTTGGTGTCCTGCCTCCTCATTCCCTGAGTGCCCTTTGTAGTACTAATAGTAATAATTGCAGTAACGTCACAAATAAGATGGCCATTGCAGCATCTTTCTGGGATGAATAAGTTAATTATTCTTATTATTGAGACTTTTAAAAACCAAAAGCAAAACCATTTAACTTCCATGGCTTCTGAGGAAAAGAGAGAAAGAGCATGGCCTTTTGTTAGGGGAAAAAAAAAAAAAGAGGTGAAAGAGGCAAAAGGCTTCATCTGACCAGCATTTAACCGTCTTCCCTTTGTGGGAACTGTGTTCCAAGAGGGCCCCTCTTGGCTGCTCCTTAGAGTGTTTCCTTAACTGAGGTTCAGAACATCCGCAAACAGCCAACTGTCAGTTTGGGAAGGTTTGGGAAGTATTATGCAAAAGATAAAAAAAAAAACCAACAAAACCCCAAAAAACCAACCCAGTCTTTGACCGTTAAAAAGATACAACCTGGTAAATTTTCCTAGCCTTTAGGTTGTAGGGGTCAGAAATATAAAACTGTGTTCTCATAATTCACTGAGGTGCTAAAAGGAGAAATTTGAGAGCACCATATTGTCAGACACTTGGTTTTGCCCCAGACTCCAGGATTCGGGACCCTGTGATTCTAGGGAAGGTCTTTCCCTATTCAGGACAGATTGTAGTATTTGGTTTTTTAATGCCAAGGTGGAGGTGGGTTGGGCTTGCTGGGGAAATAGAAGTAACAAAGAAAAGATCCTTCTCAGAAAGTACATCCAGAAAGGAAGTACATCCAGAAAGGAGAGCTCATGTGAGGGGTCGAAGGAAGTGGGTTGGGGTATAGGGTGTGAAGTAACAGGGTCTTAAGTCAGATTGCCAAAAGTCAAATCCCACCTCTGTGTCTCAGTTTCCTCATCTGTATAATAGATATACAAATGATGCCTACTTCACAGGGCAGTTGTAATATGCAAGTAAATTAACACACATAAAGTCCTTAGTCTAGTACCTCTGTCCTTTTTTTTTTTTTTTTTTTTAAGATTTTATTTACTTATTCATGAGAGACACAGAAAGAGAGAGGCAGAGACATAGGCAGAGGGAGAAGCAGGCTCCATGCAGGGAACCTGATGTGGTTCAGGATCCTGGATCACTCCAGGATCATGCCCTGGGCTGAAGGCAGGTGTTCAACCACTGAGCCACCCAGGCATCCCTAGTACCTATGTCCTAAAGAAATAGCCAACAGTGGATGCTCTGGGTTGTATGAGTTCTTTCTAAGCAATGTTTGAGTGCTTTTCATTGAGGTTGCTTATTCAGGGAATGTTTTCCATGTAAGCATACTTTCAGGTTATGTAGCTCTCCTCTTTCTAACCCAGATTTTCCTTAATCTTGAAGTATCATTTATTTTATTTTATTTTATTTTATTTTATTTTATTTTATTTTTAAGATTTTATTTTATTTATTCATAAGAGACACACAGAGAGAGAGAGGAAGAGACACAGGCAGAGGGAGAAGCAGACTCCATGCAGGAAGCCCGATGTGGGACTGGATCCCCAGACTCCAGGATCACGCCCTGAGCCAAAGGTAGATGCTCAACCGCTGAGCCACCCAGGCATCCCCTGAGTCATCATTTTTTAAGCCAATATTGTAGAAATGGTGTAGGGGGCAAGGGCAGGTCACCTCAAAATGTGCCACTTTGACATATTGATTGTTTTAAATAAAATTCACTTAAGAGAGAGTCAAAGCAAAAAGAACATTCTGACAACTATCTTTGTCTCCAGAAAGCAACAAATAAATCTCCCATGTGAAAGATTCCCTCCCTGTACCAAGCGGTAAAGAGACATCTTATCATCAGGGATGGGAAATTTGGAGCCAAGAAGGCTGTATTAAAAAACCATTGTTACTTTACTAATTTACTATCCCAGCCCAGATTCCAGTTAGTATTCCTTACTAATTGAAGATTCCAAAGTTTTCTTTGTATTGTCAATTCCTCACAGATTTATTGTCTCTCTGTCTAAAAGGTCTAAAAACTGCCTGCCTTGGTCATTTCTTTGGGTCTCAATTTCATTATTGTGCCTCCATGTGCACATAATTAAACTTTGGGGTTTTTTCCTCCTATTAATCTATCTGATGTCAATTTAATTCTTAGACTAGTTGGAAGAGTCTTGAAGAGTATAGGGACATTTTTCCTCCCCTACACAGCCACAAATGTACATAACTATTATATGTGATTTCAAATTTTCTAGTAGTGACATTTTAAAAAGTAAAACAAGTGACATTAATTTTAATATATTTTAACCCAATATATCCAAAATATTTCAACATATAGTCAATATAAAAATTATTAATGAGATTTTACAGTTTTCCTTACTATATCTTTGAAATCCAATGTATATTTTACAAATATAACATATCTCAATTCAGATTCGCCACATGCGGCTACCATATTGGACAGTGCAGTTCTAAGTAATGGGAGGATAGTTCTTGGCAGTGAACTGGGATGGGCAAGTCAGGCTGGGCCCTGAGTCCCTCCCAGTCACCACTATGATGTCCAGAAAGGCCTCTGGGATGGGGGTCTTCTAGTCATATGGAACAAAGAGGATCTTGATGCAAACCCTGCAAGTTCAAGAGTGTGGTTTTGAATTGTGATCTATTGAGCAAGCTCTTTGCTTGCCTCTAACCGTCTTTTCCTTTCTCCCCACCAGCCCCATCCTATCTGAAAACTGTATCAGGAGTCCCTTGAAGCAGGAATTTTGCTGAATTGTTTTGTCTACATTCTTACCAGCCAGGAAGGAGAGACCAACCCATCTCCCCTTGGTGAAATGCCCTTCTGTCCAGTTCAAGGAAATTTCAGTTTGGTGTTCAAAGTAGGATATGCCTTGGGGAAGGCTCACTTGATTTTGAGGACAAGACCTCTTCTCTTTGCCTCTTCAGACATGAATTTGAATGTCTTTCCTCCAGTTTGTTGTTACAAGTTTGTTTGAAGAGGGCCTCATGTCCTTATTTTCAAGCTTTGGGAAGAGTGGAAGGGGCCTCTTATCTCCATGAGCTAGTAGTATTGTTACTTTCATGGATGTTCCTAAATCTGAAAAGAAACTCTATTCTTGCTTCATTTGTGATGAGATTGCCCTGTTTAGCCCACAGATGATATTTTCCTTCAGCCTTCCTGACTACTACTTTTTACCAGTCCTTAGTATTCCCAGCCCCATTGCCTAGAGGCGAATTGCTTTTATCAGGCAGTTCTTGAATGCTAATCTTTGATTCAACTTCTTTGGTCTTATTGTGTCCCTAGGGAAATTATCCGAAGAATGCTCTCCATTAGTAATTTTTAAAGTTAAATTTATGTCAACAATCAAAATATTTTTATTGAGTGTTTTTTCCTTGATTACTAACAGGATATACAATTTTAGTCTACCAAATTTGGCATACTCTGAGAAGGATGAAGAAAAAACATTTATTATCCGACTGTCTAGGAAATACCACTACTAACTTTTTGGTCATCAACAGTTATTTGAGCCCCATTATATTCTATACAGCCAAAACTGACACTATATCCCTGGAGTAATCTAGATGAGAAGACAAGACTAGCACATGCAAAAAATAAGAATTATTCAATACAGAATGAATTCCTACACTCATTCATTCAGTGCCATGGGTGATGTACAGAAACATGTTAAACTGGTCTAGATGTTTAGTCCATTTAAGGATATAATCAAATATAGGTCATCAAATGACATATCACTGATGTCAGAAAAACAGCTGATTCCAGCAGATTCTATCTGTTTGGGTGGAGGGTGAGCAGTGTCCCTTCATTCTTTAGGAGGGGGTGAAAAGTTAAGATTGACCATAAGAAAAATTTTTACCACGTCAATGTAATAAATAACCTCACCAAGCCATGAAATTTCTAAACAGAACTTTATTAAGTGATTCTGTTCATTTTTCATGTTAATGACCAAAACCAAAAAAAAAAGCAGGTGGGGGGTGGTGCATGGAGTTTGGCTAAAAATAAGAACAAACTAAAGTGCTGTAACTTAATTGGTAAATGCGGTCAGCCTCAGAGGATTGACATCAAAAAGCCGTTGAATATCTGGTTAATATTCTGTGGTTACAAATTAAGGGAGAAGAACTTCCCTCTTCCTTAGTGACCAATAACGTTAAACATAATCACAGGTATGTAAATGGAACTTCAGTGTGTGTGTTTGGGGGAGTAGGAATGAGGTTGGGCTGTGAAGTATAGGATATATTGTCACTGGGTTTGGGAACTTGGATAGCTTGCTTCTCTGCAGAGGAAGCTCAGAGCCTTGAGGTGGTGAATTGATGGGTGGGTTATGGGATTTGCTAGAATTGACAACTAGGTTTTGGGAACACATGGGGCTAGGTGCCATAGAGTTGGATATAATATACTGGCCATAAGGGGGGATGAGAGGGAACCCAGTGTTCAAGTGAGTGGTGTGTGCCACTTTGAATTACCAAAGGCAGATCATGACAGTGGTAATCTCTGAATGGAAGGTGATGAGGAATTTGTCATTTCTTTTGCATCCCTCCCCTCATTGCTCCTCCCCAATTGCCTGCTTTTCCATAATGAGCATTTATTGATTTTTAATTAGAAAATATAATTTCCTAAAGATAAATAGTATTGATAGATAGCATGTCTTGGGGAAAAGAAGTCAAATAAGGACCTCCTTTCTTTCTTTTTTAAAAAAAATTTGTACTTATTTATTTGACAGAGAGAGGGAGAGAGAGAGAGAGAGAGAGAGAGAGAACATAAGCAGGGGTAGCAATAAGCAGAGGGAGAGGAGAGGGAGAAGCAGGTTTCCAAATGAGCAGGGATCCCGACTTGAGGCTCGATCCCAAGACCCCAGGATTATGACCTGAGCCAAAGGCAGACGCTTAACCAACTAAGACACCCCAGAGCCAAGGACCATCTTTCTTGGTCATTCCTTGAACCATCCAGGGCCTGGTTGGTTCCCTCTAACCCACATGCATACTCTTCTTTTTTTTTTTTTTTCTCCTCTTTCTTTATGTTTGAAATTTTCTCTAAAAGATTTGTTTCCAATATTTTTGACTCTGTGAAAATATTTCCAAGAGAAGGAACACATTCCCCCAACCCCAGCTATTATATTAATAGTATTTTTCACATGGCTCTTTCATTGCAAATTTTGGTTCTTTAAAGCCCTATAATTTTTGGAGCTGGAATGTCTTCTACTAGACTCAGGTAGCAACTGAGAAGTTCTTTTATGCCTTTTTAAAATATAATTTATTTTTTAGAGCATTTTTAGGTTCACAGAAAAATTGAGCAGAAGGTACAGAGATTGCCTATATACCTGCTGCCACTTGTTTTTCTTGTCAAATTATAGACCCAAACTAGGATGGGGGAGCTCTGCCCCTCCCTTCTTTCTAGTCCAAGATGAAAACCCTGAAGTTATTAAACTTTTAGATAACAACACCTGAGCAAGCTTCTTGTTTAGGACAATGGAGATCTTCAACAAGGAGGTACCCTGTTCTAGTTGTGTGGCTTTAGTGATAAGAAGGGAAGAGCTAGGGAAGGAGCCCAGTGGGGGATGCCTGAGAGCCTGTGCCCTCTCTCAGAGCACCACTCTCCAGGGACCCATCCACTGATACTCTATAAAGGGATTAAGAATAGTCACCACTCCTTTGGGACCAAGACTGTTTTGGCCATAGACTCCCCATCCGCTAAAAGGGTGGAGATGGAATGAGAGCAGAACTGAAAGAATGGGAAACTCAAAGGTGCCTGGTATCCATGACTAAAGAGGTCATTTTTTAAAGAAAAATTCTGGGGGGCAGCCCTGATGGCTCAGCAGTTTAGCTCTGCCTTCAGCCCAGGGCCTGATCCTGGAGGCCCCGGACTGAGTTGAGTCCCACATCCGGCTCCCTGCATGGAGCCTGCTTCTCCCTCTGCCTGTGTCTCTGCCTCTCTCTCTGTGTCTCTCATGAATAAGTAAATAAAATTTTAAAAAAAATTCGGGGGGGGGGGGCACTTGGGTGGCTCAGTTGTTTAAGCATTAGCCTTTGGCTCAGGTCATGTTCCCAGGATTCCAGGATGGAGTCCTGCATCCAGGCTCCCTGCTCAGCAGGAAGTCTGCTTCTCTCTCGCCCTCTGCCCTCCCCACTGCTCGACTCTCTCTCAAGTAAATAAATCTTTAAAAAAATAAAATAAATTTTTCCCTCCAAGGTGATGTTTTCTTATATGAACTCTGAATAAGATAAAGATATTTTTTATAAGTTTGATTTTTTTTTCTTTAAAAAGCACTTTGTTACGACCCAGCAATTGCACTGTTGGGGATTTACCCCAAAGATTCAGATGCAATGAAACGCCGGGACACCTGCACCCCGATGTTTCTAGCAGCAATGTCCACAATAGCCAAACTGTGGAAGGAGCCTCGGTGTCCATCGGAAGATGAATGGATAAAGAAGATGTGGTTTATGTATACAATGGAATATTACTCAGCAATTAGAAACGACAAATACCCACCATTTGCTTCAACGTGGATGGAACTGGAGGGTATTATGCTGAGTGAAATAAGTCAATCGGAGAAGGACAAACAGTGTATGTTCTCATTCATTTGGGGAATATAAAAAATAGTGAAAGGGAATATAAAGGAAGGGAAAAGAAATGTTGGGAAATATCAGGAAGGGAGACAGAACATAAAGACTCCTAACTCTGGGAAACGAACTAGGGGTGGTGGAAGGGGAGGAGGGCGGGTGTTGGAGGGGAATGGGTGACGGGCACTGAGGCGGACACTTGACAGGATGAGCACTGGGTGTTTCTCTGTATGTTGGTAAATTGAACACCAATAAAAATTAATTTAAAAAAATAAAATAAAATAAAATAAAATAAAATAAAATAAAATAAAAAGCACTTTGTTATGAAAATTCTAAAAAATATATTAAGGTAGGGATACTAGTGTAATGAACTTTGATTTTTCTCATTGCTCAGCTTCAGCAATCTACTGCTATCCCTTTCATCCCCCTCCTGAAACTGGATTATTTAGAAGCAAATCATAATCATTTTCTCATTCCAAACAGAAGTACCTCAGTATGTACCTTCAAAAAAAGAAAAAGATTAAAAGGAAGACCTCTGATGACTTACAAATCTTCACCTTCATCTGTCACTGACTGTGAATCAGGAACCCTGAGTTCTAGACCTGCTTTTGCCAATCACCAGCTGTATGACCAGCAGCAAGCAAGTCGTGTACCTTTCTGGACATGCACTGTTCCCACCTGATTGGGTGAAGGAGGTGGTTTCTAAGGTCTCCTCCCATTCTAGAAATCAAATATTCACACAAGGGTCATTTTTTAAGACCCTAGAGACATAGATTTGGTATGGGGTCTATTTGCTCTTGGGTTTTTTTGGCACAGTGCCCAGTGCAGAGTCAAGATCTCCAGTGAAGACCTAAGGAAGTCCTAGCAGCTGCTGAGTGCAGAACCTTTAACTTGGAGCTTTAAAAAAGAAATGAGTCTTGGAGCAGTCCCTTAGAGTTGTTCTGTGCTGCCCTCAGTATCTCCTCTGACAACCTCAATTCATCTCAAGTGTTCTGCTGAGTTGTGATGCAAGGACGTTTCAAGGGCTCTAAAAACGATCCGCTTTTTAAAAAGACCACCTTTGGGGCATCTGGGTGGTTCAGTAAATTGAGTGTCTCCTTTTGACTCAGGTCATGGTCCCAGGGTCCTGGGACCGAGCTCCCTGGTCAGCAGAGAGCCTGCTTCTCCCTTTGCTGGCTGCGCACCCCCTTCCCTTGTGCTCTATCTTAAATAAATAAATAAATAACATCTTTCTTAAAAAATAAAAAGACTACCCTGAAACTAATAACTAGTGAAAAGCCATGTTTGCATGAAGAGGGGAGGAGGCAGGCACATTGATTGCTTTTTAATTATTTTATTTTTATTTTTATCTTTATAAATATTTTATTTAGGGGCGCCTGGGTGGCTCAGTGGATGAGCATCTATCTGCCTTTGGCTCAGGGTGTGATCCTGGAGTCCCGGGATCAAGTCCTGCATCGCGCTCCCTGCTGGGAGCCTGCTTCTCCTTCTGCCTGTATCTCACTGTGTCTCTCATGAATAAATAAATAAAATCTTTAAAAATTTTTATTTAAATTCAAATTGCTGACATATAGAATAACACCCAGTGCACATGCTATCAAGTACCCTCTAAAGTGCGGGTCACCCAGTTACCCCATCCTTCGACCCTCTTCCCCTTCTGCAACCCTTTATTTCCCAGAGTTAGGAGTCTCTCATGGTTTGTCTTCCTCAGTTTCCCTCTGATTGCTTTTTTTTTTTTTTTAGATGCTCAAGGAATAAGGATGCTCAATTTACAGGCAAATCAATTGAGAGTGAAGTAAAGTAGGTGTATTTAAGATTGCCTGGTGGGGGCACCAGGTGGCTCAGTGGTTGAGCATCTGCCTTTGGCTTCAGTGGTGATCCTGGGGTCTTCGAATTGAGTCCCCCATCAGACTCTCCTGCTTCTCCCTCTGCCTATGTCTCTGCCTGTATGTCATAAATAAAATAAAATATTAAAAAAAAAAAGATTGCCTGGTAAATGAAGGATTAAGTCTGGAGAAGAATTTGTCTTTTAAAGTTAAGGAGAAGAGGCTTACTGTAGAGGGTATGGTTTAGAGACAGATGATCGATTTTGGTTAATGGAGGAAATTTGCGGCAAGAAGATGGTAGGTATCCAGCGCAGAGGAGCACCGCCAACGCATCCCTCACAGTGGGTGCCACGAGCTTTCCTGGGCCCCTCTCGTTGGCTTTCCTCACCACTGTCAGTACTAGAAGGACAGCACCAAGGAGGTGGCCACCATCTCTCAGTTGCTAAGTAAGGGAGGCAAGCTGGGCCCCAGGACTTCTGGCCACCACTAGTTTGTCTCGCTCCTCTACAACTTGAAGCAGGGACTACGGACATGCAAGTGAAGGATGGCTACCTTGGAAAACAAACAGCCGGTTGTCAGTGTCAGTGGGAGAAGAGAAATGTTTGAGAAGACTGTGCCATTTTCTTTTTCTTAAAAGATTTTATTTATTTATTCATGAGAGAGGCAGAGACATAGGCAGAGGGAGAAGCAGGCTCCCTGAGGGGAGCTTCATGTGGGGCTCCATCCCAGGACCCCAGGATCACGACCTGAGCCAAAGGCAGACGCTCAACCACTGAGCCACCCAGGCGCCCCTGAGCCATTTTCTAAGAATTACCAAGGCCCATAAAAGAAAAAAAATGAAGGACGGAAATATAAAAGGCCGCCCAAATGACCACGGTGAAGCTCCAGCTCTACCAGTTCTGAGGCTTTGCAGGGTTTACGGAAGCTACTGACGGGAATTAGTGTTCTGCTGCCAGGGTTTTAAATTGGGAGATAGGGTTAAAAGGGACCGACGATGAAGGCTGTTACTTCAAGCTGAAACCACTCTCCACAGTGGGGAGTTCACTGGGTTTGTGAATTTGGGGGCTGGTTCCAACTGAAGAGGAGCCCCTGGACGCTCTTCTAGCTGGTTCTGAGGACCCTCATGGACTTCACCACAGCCACCCAGCGATTAGGTTCTGAGGCCTGTCCTTGGCAGGAAATGGTAAAGGAATCAGCAGGAAGCTGAAGACAAGAGAAGGGAAACTCCTCCCTCCCGCCAGAGGTCTGGAGGGCGAGTGTGTGCCTGGCAAGGGGGCCTGTAGGGAGAGGCACATCCAGGGGGAGAGCCTTGAATAGAAGGAAACAGTGTGCACCCCCCGGGGCCAGAACGCAAGATAAACTCCCGTGTGTATTGTCTATACCCAGGCTTCCTCTGGCCTCCAGAAGTGTAGGTATGATCCCCAGGACCTGGAGAAGGGGGCAGAGGCCAGTGTGTTTTCTTAGCTCCAGCAGCCCACTGAGAGGACCCCCCACACACACACCTTGTTTCTGATTCCCTGGCTTCTTCCCGGCCAGAGGACCCCAAGGTCAAGTTGGGCAATTCTATCAAGAGAAAAGATGAAAAGTATAAAAGGAATCAAATTGATAAGAAATACTTTGTGTGAAAGAGCAGAGAAATGCAAGATCTTTTTTTTTTTTTCCTGTTTTACCTAGCTCTTGGCAACCCAAAATCCTCACTCACTGTTGAGGTAGAGGGAGAGCCAGGGATCCAGTGGAAGCATCTGCGTCCAATAAGAAACCAGTTATCTGAAATCTGAGAAGACTTATTTGTAGATGAGAACTCAGCTTTGAACTTTCACTTCTTGAGCTTGACTCAGTGAGTTATGCTAAGCCCGATGAAAAAGAAAATTAGTACTTTATGATGAAGGTCCTCAGCGATGAAAAGGCAGCACCTTAGCTCCCACTCGTCCCCAGTACAACAGACTCTTTAACAAACTTGTGTTTAGATTATTTATTGAAGAAAGGAAAAACAGACTGTACTGAATGTTGATTCTACCGTTTTAGTGGGAAAAAATTACTAATAGGCAAGTGACAAACAACAAAACTTTTGAAAAAGCAGACCTGGGGAGAGTCCAGTGCAGTTTCATAATGGGTATGAATAGTTAGTTTGCTGTCTTCTTCTTCTTTTTTTTTTATCGTTCTGGGTTTTGATGTGGATCTCTTTCTATTTGTTCAGGAAATTGTGACGTGTGTTCTGGGCAGGGTTTGAGGTTTTGGAACTTTTTCTAAAAGGGACAGAGTGCACCCTGCTACATTTCCTAATCGTGAGGTTGGTGTGTGAGCAGTAGAACTGAAGTTAACTGGTCACGATGCAGTTGCTCCTCCAGGGCAGTAGGCTTGTACTGGCTCTTGCCCTCCTCCTGGTTTTGGATTTTTCAGTTCAAGGTAAGACCCAGGAATCTTGTCCCCCTATAATCTTTGTAAGCCCTGGGGATCCACACAAATGCTTGTATTCATTTTAAGGTACAGAATGTATTATATTATGGGAAAGGAGGCAAAGAGAAAGGATTTGGGGGGTGGGCTGAAGTCCCTAATGCGAGTTTGGTTAAGTTTGGTACCAAGAAAAGTGAAACTCTGAGGCAGGTGTAGCCTTGTAAAGTCTCACAATGATTGCGACTCGCTATTTTATTGTTGGATGAACAGGTATAGTCAATGAACTTTTAAAAATTCAACAAGGAAAAAAAAAATAAAAATTCAAGAAGGTCAATTGATAAATCACTAAATTCTACCTTGGAACTAATCATACACTATGTGTTAATTGAATTGAATTTTACGCTACAAATTTGAAAAAACTCAAGAAAGGAATATAGAAAATGACCTATCTGTTGAAGATAGCACTGCTGAGTGTTTTGGCATGTTGACCTGTCCCTAAGGGTTTATATCAGTCCCAAGTTTTATTTTATATTTTATTTATTTATTCATGAGAGACACAGAGAGAGGCAAAGACACAGGCAGAGGCAGAAGCAGGCTCCATTCAGGGAGCCTGGTGTGGGACTCCATCCCGGAACCCCAGGATCACACCCTGAACCGAAGGCAGAGGCTCAACCACTGAGCCACGCAGGCATCCCAGTCTCAAGTTTTAATATATTATGGTGGTGTCGTAATTACTGCAATAGTGGGAAATGACAGATATTAAAAATCAGAGTAAATTTCAATTTTTTCCTTTTTTTTCTAATTTAGTTCTTAGTGAAAATTCAATTGTGGTTAGACATAGTACAGACGCTCCCAGTTTAAAGAGAGACCAAAGAATTTTAGTGTTTGTGCTGTTGCTCGGAGATACATTACATCTGGAAATTTCTTGTTAGATTTCTTTATCATTCAGGGTTGTTTAGTCAGACTGAAACAACTTCTAATCCTTATGACTAAGATAACAGAAAGGATCAGTTTGTAAAAAAATATATAATTTTTTCTCCTTTGGTAAATAAGGGATTATGTCTAAATAAGGCAGAAGGTCATGGCCTGATATATAGATGGGAGAATTTGTAGTAGAAAAATATTTAAGTTCCCCCAATTTGTACAGGAAATATTGACTCACAGTGACAACATATGTCCTGGATTTATTTCTTCAAAGTGACTTCTAGTTGTCTTGCTCTTACTTCTGATGGAAATGAGATCGTACAGATAATCTCACATACATTCATTATGTACTGGAATTTATAAAATAATTTTCTTCTTGTTATGCAATTATTGAAAATAACAGCAAGTGTTGCTGAAATTTGTTTACTAATCTGTATTTTTTAAAGTATAAAACATTACTGATTTTAGGGAATAGGCTTGGATCTTTTAGGGAAAATCTTGAACTTGATGAAATAATTCCCTAATATGTTCTGACAAGACCCAGAGTAATGAGGTCTATATATGTAGCAGACCTGAGTGACCAGTTGGTGGTGGTGGTGAAGGGTCTACCCCTGCCAGAACTAAGTCAGTCTTTACATATTCAAGATTTCCCCAAAATATCACACTCCCCACTACGATTCAGTAGGTAAACCTAGAATTGAAACAAAAACATTCCTGGGTGCCTTGGTGGCTCAGGTCGTGATTCTGGGGTCCTGGCATCCAGCCCCGCGTCATGTCAGGGCTCCCTGCTCAGCAGGGAGTCTGCTTCTCCCTCTCCCTCTGCCCCTGCTCATGCTCTTTCTCAAATATATAAATAAAATCTTTAAATAGACAAAAACGTTCCTTATGTAGTAGGTGATTCATCAGAAAGAAGTGAAGAAATCATTATGAAATCGTATAAAGTACTAGCATTTATGTCATCATCTGGTAGGTTTAGCTCTTTGTTGGAAAAGGAACCAAAATAGATAGAATGAATGAACTGAAAAACTAGGGTATTTCCAAAGGAGGAGTGCACTTGGTGTTTGGAATTAAGGGTTTGTGCCTACATCTGAATAAGAAGGGGAATAGATGCCCACCCATGGCTGCGTGTGTGACAGCAGCTCAAGGCAGTAATGCAGAGCCACGCCACTATTTCCCCATACATTCTTGTGATGCCAGATAGGATTCGATAGTATTCTTTCACCATCTTAAAAAAAAAAGTTTAAATATTTAAATCATTGGTTTGACTGCACTGCTCAAACGAGGCTTTTGGCTTGTTTTTACTGAACATATTCAAAACATCTTAGGTGACTGTATTAGTTTACTAAGGCTGCACAGTACCCAGACTGGTGGAGCTTAACAGAAATGTTTCCTCACATTTCTGGAGGCTGGAAGGCCAAGATCAAGACGTCAGTGGAACTGATTTCATTTTGAAGCCTCTCTCCTTGGCTTGCAGAAGCCCATTTTCTGTGTCTTCACATTGTCCTTTCTCTGTGTGTCTGTGTTTTGATCTCCTCTTCTTAGAAGGACACCAGCTTTATTGGATTAGGGCTCATCCAAATGAACTCATTTTAACTTAATACCTCTTTGAAGGACCTATCTCCAAACACAATGCCATTTTGAGGTATTGAGATTTAGGACTTCAACATATGAATTGAAGGGACATAACTCAGCCCATATCAGTTACTATAAGTCAAACCCAAGTAAAGACATGATGTAAAATCGTGTCTATCAGGTGCAAAGAATGGGAAATTTGGCATTGCATGGGGATCCTGGAGAGCACAGGTGGCTATCGATTTAATGTAGAACTCTAGGGGATTGCTGATTCTTGATAGGGTCTGTGAATCCTAAACTCTTTTATTACCTCTTTTTTAAAAAGATGCCCATAAAGAGAGAAAATGGAAAATCCATGAGCAGGTGTGGCCGGATCATGCACTCACTCCACACTCTTAGATTATAGTAGATACAGATTCTACCCATGTGTGCTGTTATTTGCACAGTGATTTCATGTTTGTTCTCTTGTAAATGACCATCGTATTCCCTGTGAGGAGGAATTAACATCAATTTATAGAGGAGAAAACTGATCTTGCATTTACCACCTCATTTGCTCTGCAGATCAACCTCTTGCAAAATATTTGAAATTTGCTTTAGGCCATTACAACTAATTAATACCAGACAGAAATGGTCATCTGATTTCAGGGCAGAATTAACTTTCTCCTGCAACTTGGCTGTCTTCTAGGTGGATTAGAGATTTTCTTTCTTTCTTCCTCTCTTTTTAAATATCTTTTTCTTAAGTAGGCTCCACACTCATAATGGAGCCCAATGAGGGCTTGAACTCATGACCTTGAGATCAAGAACTAAGCTGAGAACAAGAGTCAAGTGCTTGACTGACTGAGCCACCTAGGCATACCTTTAAGGATTTTATTTTTTTTTTTTTTTTTTTTTTTTTTATTTATGATAGTCACAGAGAGAGAGAGAGAGAGGCAGAGACACAGGCGGAGGGAGAAGCAGGCTCCATGCACCGGGAGCCCGATGTGGGATTCGATCCCAGGTCTCCAGGATCGCGCCCTGGGCCAAAGGCAGGCGCCAAACCGCTGCGCCACCCAGGGATCCCTAAGGATTTTATTTTTAAAGTAATCACTACACCCAATGTGGGATTTGAATTTATGACCTCAAGATCAAGAGTTGCATTCTCTACGGGGTAAACCAGCTACGCACCCCAAGATTTTATTTAAAACAAAAAACTTTGCTTTGACTATAAACTTGTTATGAAGTTTACCACTGAATTGAGGGATAGAGAGTGAGAAATTGAAAGTAAACTTAGAACATAAATAGTTGTCAAACCATACAAGGGTGGGGGAACCTTATCTATCTTGTAGAGTTGATTGCCCAGTAGGGCAATGATGTCTGTTTCAATGCTACCAAAACAATGAACGAAATGGTCTTTTAACCAACCCCTCATGGCATTTTCTGCTTAAGTTTCTGTAACACACCTGTAGCAACTCTCCAGTAAGATAGAAAATTGGGGGGTGCTTGGGTGGCTCAGTGGTTGAGCATTTCCCTTCAGTTCAGGTCATGATCCTGGGGTCCTGGGATTGAGTCCCGCATCGGGCTCCTTGCAGGGAGTCTGCTTCTCCCTCCGCCTGTCTCTGCCTTTCTCTCTGTGTCTCTCATGAATAAATAAATAAATAAAATCTTAAAAAAAATAGGAAATTGGTAAATTGTGATGTTGTTGGAGGGGTAATTTCGTACTATGATATAAAAAGATGCAGAGAGGAGCATCTGGCTGGCTCAGTTGGTAGAACATGTGATTCGATCTCATGGTTCTGAGTTTGAGCCCCATGTTGAACATGGAGATCTACTTAAAAAAATAATAGAATAAAAAGGGAATAAAAATATTTTTGAAAAAAGATGCAGAGAGATGACTGGAGTAATGTTCATTCACAGAAAGCATTTTTGTAAAGCAGGACTAGCAACTGTGTGTGTGGTGAGGGACAGTGAGGGAAAGAATTCTAAATAAACACCATTCTTTTCCCTGGAATCCAGCAGGTCTAGTAGGTGGGGCCTTTGAGAAAGATAACCTTTGTGTCCGCTAGCATTCTCCCTTTAGTTTTTTTTTTTTTTTCAATTATGGTAATCGTAAGACATTTCTCTCAAGCAAGATAAAGTTAAGGTATTCCCACAACGTCAGGAGCTGAAAGAAACTGTTGAATTCACATCCTGCCAACATCCTTCAACAGATATGCAGGGAACTTTGTGTCTGTAACCATGCTCTTTATTTAAAGCCTACTGAAAAGGATTAGCCCCAAATTAGATAAACTTTTGGTGGGAGTGAGGGAGGGGACCTCTACCTTTGGTTTCTTCACAAGTTTTTATTTTTTTAAAAAAGATTTTACTTATTTATTCATGAGAGACACAGAAGGAGAGAGGCAGAGACTTAGGCAGAGGGAGAAGCAGGCTCCACCCGACTAGAGACTCAATCTCTGACTCCAGGCTCACGCCCTGAACCAAAGGCAGTTGCTCAACCGCTGAGCCACCCAGGCGACCCTCTTTACAAGTTTTTAAACAGCTTTATTGACATAGCCTTCACAAACCGTACAGTTCATCCATTAAAGCATTTAGAGGCGCTTGGGTGGCTCAGTAGGTCAAGTGTCTGCCTTTAGCACAGGTCATGATCCCAGGGTCCTGGGATTGAGCCCTGTTCCCTGCTTGGCAGGGAGTCTGCTTCTCCCTCTCTTGCTCCCTCTCTTCCTGGCTTGTGCTCTCCAAGTCTCTCACTCTCAAATAAATACATAAAATCTTTTTAAAAAATACAGATACATGCAACTATCACCATGGTCAATTTTAGAACATTTTCATCACCCCCTGAAGCAAAGCCCCTCATTTTTTAAAAAAAGATTTTAAGTAATCTCTACACCCAAAGTGGAGCTTGAATTTATAACCCTGAGATCAAGAGTCACAGACTCTACCAACTGAGCCAGTCAGGCACCCCAAGAAGTCCCTCCTTATACGTTTCAAAAGAAATTTGAATTCTGGGGAGTAATTTTGTATTTTAGAATTTGTTTTCACTAATTTGCCAGAGGTGCATTTGTTATACCAGTGAAAAGATATGGTCTTTCACCCGGATGCTTCCTTACAAAGTTTTAGTTTTACTTTTCTGTTTAACTTCCTATCTATGCAAATATTACCTCAGTTTGATATTCAGCACATCAATTTCATGTAAAGGTGAATGCCTAGACCTATTCTGTCCACCAAGCACTTGAAATGTGGCAAGTCCAAACTGCAATGTGCTATAAGTGCAAAGTATACCCCAGATTTGGAGATTTACATGAAAGAAAAATGTAAGATACTCCTTAGTAACTTTTATATTGTTTATATGTTAAATTGTGATATCTGAATAAATTGGCTAAGTAAAATGTGTTGACATTACTTTTACTTGTCTTTTTGACTTAAAATTAGGTCTGCTAGAACATGAAAATTCCATACGTGGGTGTCTTACCTATTGGGCAGCGCTGTCCTAGCCAGCAGAGTGTGAAGCCGTCGCCCTCTGCTGGAGGTGTTGGATTTTTTTTATGCTACCTGCAATGCGGGGCTTCTATGTAACAACCAGGTCCAAACTTAGGCTGCTTCAGGAAAGGATCAGTGAAGGAAAAAGAAAGAGAAAACATACTAAATGCCATGCGCAAAGATTTGTGCTAGATGTTTTACATACTTTTGTCTCATTTGAACGGGAACTTTTTGGGACACTATTATTCATCTTTGAAAGATGAATGGTAGAATGAGTACTTAAATTTTGATCTCTATAAGCTGTCCACTAGCAGAGATTGGTTCCTTGGTCTTCTTCCTCATCAGGGAAGTTACCATTTAAAGAGCTCTGACCATGGTGGTGGGTATTATTCTAAGAACCTAGCATTTATATCTCATTATTAGATCTATTACTGTCCCCATTCTATGGATGAAGAAATTGAAGTACAGGGAGGTTAAGTAAGTTGGTCAAGGACAGAAGACAGACAGTGGGTGTCATCTTGCTACCTTACCTCCAGTCTCCAGGCAGTGACAGAGTTAACCCATTTTGTTTTTTTTTAATATTTTATTTATTTATTCATGAGAGAGAGAGAGAGAGAGAGAGAGAGATGCAGAGACACAGGCAAAGGGAGAAGCAGGCTCCATGCAGGGAGCCCGATGCAGGACTCGATTCCCGGTCTCCAGGATCAGGCCCTGAGCTGAAGGTGGCGCTAAACCACTACACCACCAGGGATGCCCAGTTAACCCATTTCGAATGACTAGCTATCCCAGACCAATATGGTAAGTGATATTCAGGAACCATGGGGAAGATTGTGATAGAATAGTAGTTACAAAGGAAAGAAAGATAGGAAGAAAGAGAGAAAATGGGAGAATATTTACTTTCTACATTAGAATCTTTTATTTTTTAAAGGAATATTGTTTTTTTGTTTTTTGTTTTTTTTCCTTTTTTATAATAAATTTATTTTTTTATTGGTGTTCAATTTGCCAACATACAGAATAACACCCAGTGCTCATCCCGTCAAGTGCCCCCCTCAGTGCCCATCACCCATTCACCCCCACCCCCCACCCTCCTCCCCTTCCACCAGGAATATTGTTAATTATAAAAGTTTATAAGACAAAATGAGACATCACCAGAGTCCACCATTATATTTCTGTGTTATTTCCTCAGATTTCCCCCTAATATCTGTTTGTAGTAGTTGCATTAACACCTATTATGCAGAGTGGTAATTCTGCTTTTCCACTTTTTTTTATTTATTTCTTTTTAAAGATTTTATTTATTTATTCGAGAGAGAGAGAGAGAGAGAGAGAGGGAGAGAGAAGGGTAGAGACACAGGCAGAGGGAGAAGCAGGCTCCATGCAGGGAGCCAGACATGGGATGGGACTGGATCCCAGGTCTCCAGGATCACACCCTGGGCTGAAGGTGGCGCTAAACCGCTGAGCCGCTGGGGCTGCCCTCCACTATTTTTATTTATTTATTTATTTATTTATTTATTTATTTTCCACTATTTTTAAATATAGATTTTCCTATGATGGTCCAGAGTCTTTTCTATAACCACTGCTTTTTTTTACCATTTGGTCTATATTTTCTCATATGAGTGCCTCATTATCTGAGTATTTGCAGATGTTTTGATATAGTTATTTCCTGTTTGCCTATTTTAAATAAATAATAAAGTGAACAGCTATATGTATCTTTTATACATTATGTTTTATTTATATATCTATAGATATTTAAATATATATCATAAATATATTGATGCAATAACTTGGTAATGCTGTATTTATAAAATTAATCAGAGATACTAGCTAGGACAAAGCTGAGCACAAATTGACATAATAGAGACTCATTAAGAAAGGATATTTTCAAAAAGTTCTGTGGTTCTGCAATCTCTTAAGAACAAAATCCTTGGTCATCCTATTGAGAGGTAAAGTGAACTTGACCTTGGTAGAAGCTCCACATTTCAACCTCTGATAGCTGCTGTCAGAAGAGAACAAGACATAACTTGTGCATACTTTCCTAGAAACAGATACTTCGGGGGAGAAAAAAACCCCTCCAAACTCCAAAATTCATGATCTCTGGGGATGTTGAGTAATGAGATTAGGGGTAATTTTTCTTTTCTTTTGTTTGCTACATTTTTCAAAATTTCCCAGAGTGAACACATATTTTTTTCTAACAGAAGTGTTATTTTATTTTATTTTTTTCATAAGTGTTATTTTAAAAAATAAAACCAAAAGCAGTCTAGATGTAAGGAATATCTAAACAGACTGTCCTCCCAATTAGTCCTTGAGTTAAAACGTTGTCAGGAAACCCGCGGACGAGTTGCTGTATGAATCCATTTATGTAAAATTATAGAAAATAAAATGTAAACTAATTTATAATGATAGTGGATTAATGGTTGTAGGGGGCTTGTGGGAATGTGTCAGGAGGAAGGAGGAATGATTAATAAAAATCATTAATTTTGAATAGAGAAGGCATAAATAAATAAATAAATAAATAAATAAATAAAAATAGTGGAGGGCAGCCCCAGCGGCTCAGCGGTTTAGCGCCACCTTCAGCCCAGGGTGTGATCCTGGAGACCTGGGATCCAGTCCCATGTCTGGCTCCCTGCATTGAGCCTGTTTCTCCCTCTGCCTGTGTCTCTACCCTTCTCTCTCCCTCTCTCTCTCTCTCTCTCTCTCGAATCCTAAAATCCTAGGCAGGATTTTAAAATGGCCTGAGGAAGGTTCCACAGGTGTAGATATGTCAAAACATTAAACTGTACACTTTAAATGTGTACAGCATATAATATGTCATTTCTACCTCAATGAACCTGTTAAAAATAAAAATCATTAATTTTGAATAGAGAAGGCATATATATGGCTCAAAAATCAAAAGCTTGGGGATCCCTGGGTGGTGCAGCGGTTTGGCGCCTGCCCTTGGCCCAGGGCGCGATCCTGGAGACCCGGGATCGAATCCCACGTCAGGCTCCTGGTGCATGGAGCCTGCTTCTCCCTCTGCCTGTGTCTCTGCCTCTCTCTCTCTATGTCTATCATAAATAATAAATAAATAAATAAATTTTAAAAAATCAAAAGCTTGAAAAGAATATATATATATATATATTTTAAAGATTTTTATTCATTCATGAGAGACACAGAGAGAGAGGCAGAGACATAGGCAGAGGGAGAAGCAGGCTTCCCATGGGGAGCTTGATGTGGGACTCGATCCCAGGACTCCAGGATCACGACCTGGGCCAAAGGCAGATGCTCAACCACTGAGCTACCCAGGTGCCCCTCAAAAGAATATTTTGGACTCAGTGTCCTTCCTTCCACTGTCTTCTGCCTACCAATTCCCTGACAGAGGTAGTTTGTTGTGTATCTGTTCAGAGGTTCAAGATACATATATTTAAGCATATATGTAAGTGTAGTCTTCAAAGCACAAACACACAAATGTTATAACACAATGCACAGTGTTCCTTACTTTCTTTTACCCTGGAGAAGCTATATCAGTATCCAGAGAGCTGCCTCATTCTTTCTTTCTTTCTCCTTTTTTTTTTTTTTTTTTTAGATTTATTTACTTATTCTTTTAGAGAAGTGAAGGTTTCACAGCTCACCAGTAGCAGAGCTGGGATGTTACTACAGGCAGCTGATTGCCAAAGCCTATTCTAACCTTAAACTCTGGGCTACTTTTTAGGGTTGTTGGGAGGACAAGTGTATATAAAAGGTTGGCACACAGTGCATACTCCTGTTATATTTATGATCATAAAACCTGCCCACACTTTATCTTCTACCAAATTCAGAATCAATTTAATCAAACATTTCTTAGGGACAGAGTGATTAGAAGCTGTGTATGAGATACTTATTAACCATGTGGGTTCCTTGTTTGGACAGGTTCTCCTGTGAAGAGAGCCACATACCAGTGGGTACACTGTAGTCCTGACAGTAATTCCGCAAACTGCATTGATGAAAAGGAACCAGTGTTTGACCTACTTCCAGGTGAATCCAACAGAATCTTTCCTCTGACTGACCGTTCTTCGTAAGTATACTTTCTCTGATTTTACTTTCACCAACCTCTGTTGAGATCTTGCCTTGGAGATGGGAGCATTGTCCAGAGTGTTTTTCTTCAGGCCCTTGCTTTGATGGTTTGGTTTTCATTGCATGGTACATGGTAAAACAGTACTGTATTTACTGGTATATGAGTGCAAGAATGCATGATTCATTTATACTTTTGCAAGGTCTTTTCATGGTAGCAAGACAAAAGATCAAGTACTCCTCACCAACAAGTATTGAAAATGATTTAACGCTATTCTATTTATATAAGTAGAGCATGTTATACATTAGAATCCAACAGAAGTCTGTCAACTGAATAGATAAACAAAACGTAGTATATCACTGAAGTGGACTATTATTTGGCCAAAAAAAGGAACAAAGTACTGATACATGCTATAACATGGATGAATCCTGAAAACATTATGCAAAGTGAAAGAAACTAGACACAAAAAGCCACATATTGCATGATTCTATTGATATGAAATGTCCAGAATAGGCAAATCCATAGAGGTAGGAAATAGATCAGTGATCACTGGGGGCTGGAGGAGAAAGAGGAATTCAGAGTGGAGAGTACAGGTACAGGATTTTTGAGGGGTGATAAAAATGTCCTGAGATTAGGGGCACCTGGGTGGCTCAGTGGTTGAGCATCTGCCTTCAGCTCAGAGTGTGACCCCAGGGTCCTGGGGTCAAGTCCCACATGGGGCTCCTCGCAGGGAGCCTGCTTCTCCCTCTGCCTGTCTCTGCCTCTCTCTGTGTGTCTCTCATGAATAAATAAATACAATATTTTTATATTTTTATTTTTTAAAAAAAGATTTATTTATTTATTCATTCAGAGAGAGCGAGAGAGAGGCAGAGACACAGGCAGAGGGAGAAGCAGGCTCCCTGCAGGAAGCCCGATGTGCGACTCAATCCCCAGTCTCCAGGATCACACCCCGGGCTGCAGGTGGCGCTAAACCGCTGTGCCACCAGGGCTGCCCTAAATACAATATTTTTTAAAAATGTCCTGAGATTAGATAGCAGTGATAAAAAAAAAAAAAAACAAAAACAAACAAACAAACAAAAAAACAAAAAAACAAGAAATTAGGGAAAGGAAGAATAAATGGGCCATGACTTGTCAAAGAGAAAGCCAAACCTTCTTGATCAAACAAAACCTGCTTTACACTTGCAAAAAAAGATACCAGTAGGAATTCTTAAGTAACAAAAATTGAATTATCTTAGAATCAATGATTTCAATGAAGATCAAGGTTATATAACATGCAGCAAAAATATATTATGAAAAGGATAATCATAAAAGGTTTAATCTTTAGATTTAGAAGATTAAACCTAGAAAATCACTCTCCTTGAAGCAGGGTAAATAAATCCTCATGCCCAAACCAGGTAAGGCCCTCATCCTGGTGACTCTCTTCATCACTGGCATTTGCTGCATGAGAGAGGATATCACCATCCTCAAAATGCCACTCTGCAATCCTGCTTCTGTGCTTCTACTTTTAGTCCACAGAATTAAGCCTGAAACTGAGTTTATAGCATTCTCCATTATTTGAACTCATGAGTTTCCATAGTAATTCATTTAAATCTAAAATGTTAGAGGAATAACGCAAGTTTTACAAAACAACTATTTTACATAATTTCTTCTCTTCTTAAATCTCTATGATCGGGCAGCCCCGGTGGTGCAGCGATTTAGGGCAGCCCCGGTGGTGCAGCGATTTAGCGCCGCCTGCAGCCCAGGTTGTGATCCTGGAGACCCGGGATCGAGTCCCACGTTGGGCTCCTTGCATGGAGCCTGCTTCTCCCGCTGCCTGTTTCTCTGCCTCTCTCTCTCTGTGTGTCTCTCATGAATAAATAAAATCTTAAAAAAAAAATCTCTATGATCTTCCCTTTCCTCAGCCAGGAATTTTTTCTTCTTACTCTCACACTCCTGACACTTAAGAATGAATGAACAGTCCCTGCTCTTATATTGGTCCTGGGCCCATTTACCCTCCTATCCATTATTTCTCCTTTTCCCTTCTTGCTCTTAGGTTGGGGGTGGGGTGATGGCTCATCCTATCGTCTGCCTTTCTTAGGCTCCCAGATTTGTGGTTGAGTTTGGCGAATGGAAGGCAGAGGAGAGAGACTGGGGTGCATGGGAGGCAGGGAGAGACTGGTTGTTTCTTCTCAATCCCAGCCTTGGGTGGCACCTCTGGCAGGGCTGTGTCATCCATGGCTTCAGCTCCCACCAGATGCTGGGCTCAGGCAACACCACCATCTTCTATTGTCCCTTTAGCCCAGAGAGAGAGAAATCGTTTCTGATTGTCGCTCATCTCTGGGTTTCCTATTTGGCTTCCACTGCTCTTCCATCACACGTATAAGTAATTTCCTGTGTTAGATACTTAGATGAGTTTCCTGATTGGACTCTGACTGTGGCAGCTTCTAAGGCCACTTTTCCTTGTACTGGGTATCCTATCCCCACACATCTTCTCTAGGACTTCAGTTCTGCGATTCCTCCTCTGAAACTAGGTTCTCCTTCCCATAAGTGTGCTGAATTTCTCTAGCATCTTGTACAGTTAGGTAAAGTCTCTTCTTTGACTCTGCATCCTTTCCAGCTATTGCTCTGTTCTCTGCTCCTCTTCCTAGTAACACTGAAAGGGATGCTTCCTGTCTCCCACTCCGTCTACCCCTTCTGCTTGCTTGAACTTCCACTCAGAATGCTTGCTAAGGTCACAGTTATTCCTGGTTAACGCCACCACTGTTTACTTACCTACTTCTCTACTTGGTCAACTTCATTACCTTCAAAAACAGTTGACTGCCTCCCTCCCCCCACTGCTTTGAAATGCTTTCTTCTCTGGGCTTCCATGGCTCCACCTTATCTTGAGTTTTCTACTTCCCTCATTGTTCTTTCTCCTCTGTTCAATGTTTAATGTATTGGTGTGGCTCCAGCTCTGTCCTGGACCTCTTCGCTCTCTGCATGGTTTTTTTTAGGTGGCCACATCCTGTTCCATGGCTTCTACTATGGGCGTGCATGTGCACGTGTGTGTGTGTAACCACCACATCTGTTTCCAGCTCTGATGCCTTTTTCCTGACCTCACAGTCTAATCTCCTGGTCACCCTCTATTACATTCTTCTATTTCACTTCTCTGCAAAAGAGAAGTAAAAATCATAAGTCATATTTTCCTGATTTATTCCTTTTTTATTGTCTGTCTGCCCCCATAAGTTATAAATTTCTTGAGCAGGGACCTCATCTATCAATCCCCATTCTATCCCAGGCACTTAGAACAGGGATCAGATGTTTAGTATTTACTGAATGCACGCATGAATGATGCTCTAATCTGTTATATGGCCCGTAGTTCCATTATTTCCCTGAAAAAAATGTCCCATAGACTATGAAACTAGATTTTTGTCTCTGATACTTAGTTGCCTTGTTCTACCATTGAGGGGTAGCACCATTGCTCTGGTCTTTGGTGCTGAGTGGACTTCTAACCACAAACTGAACCCAGCTGAATGAATACATTTTTTGAGAGGAAACTGAATGTCAATATGGAGGCAAACATAATATTTAACTTGTTCCAAAGAATTTAAGAATGAGTTTGTTTAAGCACTGTGAATTATTAGATGTTTTGTAGAAATTTTAAATTAGAGAATAATGTCATCTGTCTGGGCTAACTTACACTTGTTTGTCTTTTCTTTGATGGGAGAAAATGGAAAAAGTCATCTTTTTAAAAAAATAAATGACCTCTTAAAAGTAAATTTACCAAATATAGGATTACTATACTAATTATAAGAAAACTAGCACTGTTTATATGAGTCTGCAATGCATAGATGTTGATTGATAAATGCAATGAGTTTAAGTATAATAACTATAGGTAAACATGTAGAAAGATTTCTTTTTTTGTTTTGTTTTAAAGCACTGAATAACTGGGAAACTTTAATTTTTAATTTGAGCAACTGGATGGCTACATTAATTTTCTATCTTAAAAAATTTATTATGATTATCCTTATGTCTCAAGCTTTACTGTTTTTTTTCTCATTTTTCTATCTTCAGAATGTCAAGATCCCAGAACTTGAATGATATCTTTCCTATTTCTGAGGACTACTTTGGATCTGGCTCTGGCTCTGGCTCTGGCTCTGGCTCAGGATCTGGAAGTGGCTCTGGAAGTGGCTTCTTACCTGAACTTGAACAGGAATACCAACCAGTAGATGAAAACAATGATTTTTATGATAACTTTAGGCCTCTTAAGAGAAATATGCCCTCAGACAACCAGGACTTGGGCCAAGATGGACCAGAAGAGGATTTTATTATATAAAAGAGAGGGTTTCCCATCTTGATGTCAGGGAATGCATTCAATATATTTTATGTATCATAGTTAAGTGATTAATTTTGGAACAAAAGGTTTTATAGAAATTTTAAAACATCTGAAAAAGAAGTTTAGGTTTTATCACTCTTTTTCCCCCCTCATGAATTCTTTTTTTTTTTTTTCCTCTCATGAATTCTTAAAGCTTCCTTTATCTATCCTATTGTCCTGGAAAATACCTGTATTTTGTATCATGTTCAACCAATATCACTATGAAATGAACCAGAAAGCCCATGTCTATAAAATTGCTTTAAAGAATAAATTATACTATTTAAAAAATTCAATTTGAAAGGCAAATTGACAGGCAATATTTCTGTAAGTCTTCAGAAACATGACTCTGGTTGTGAATTATAGATATGTCTTGTCTCTTATGAAAACCCAGATGAAACACACAGTGAATTTAGAGTGGGTTTTTGACAAGCCCAGTGTAAAGTGTACTGCTCTTATCTTACCATCCAATGTGTTTGTAGAGCTGGTGGACATTGTTGAGAACTATGATTGCTGTTACAATGAGAAACTTAAGACCCAAATTAAAGAACAGCTGTACTCTCATTACTTCATACTGCTTTACTTTTTCCTTAGATATCTGTGTATTTTCAATCGTTACCCTATTAAAGCAGAACTATAACCAATGTGTTAAGCTGTCTGGGATCTCTTGTTCTAAACTCAGGAAATAATTATTTTTGTTCAGATGTTTCTAGAAGTCTTATTCATAAAATATCTGTGAGATTATTTTACAGAGCAGTTTGTAACTAGAATCATCGTATTAACTAGCAAATCAAGGGGTACCTGGGTGGCTCAGTGGTTGAGTGTCTGCCTTTGGCTCAGGTCATGATCCCAGAGTCCTGATCAAGTTCTGCATCAGGCTCCCTGCAGGGAGCCTGCTTCTCCCTCTGCCTGTGTCTCTGCCTCTCTCTCTGTGTGTCTCATGAATAAATAAAATTTTTTTAAAAAATAAAAAATAAATAAAGCCACCATGTAGGGCACCTGGGTGGCTCAGTGGTTGGGTGTCTACCTTCAGCTTGGGTCATGATCCTGGGGTCCTGGGATCAAGTCCCACATTGGGCTCCCTGCAATGAACCTGCTTCTCCTTTGCCTATGTCTCTCTCTCTCTCTGTGTTTTTCATGAGTAAATATTCTTTTTTTAAAATTTTTATTTATTTATGATAGTCAGAGAGAGAGAGAGAGGCAGAGACATAGGCAGAGGGAGAAGCAAGCTCCATGCACCGGGAGCCCGACGTGGGATTCGATCCCGGGTCTCCAGGATCACGCCCTGGGCCAAAGGCAGGCGCCAAACCGCTGCGCCACCCAGGGATCCCTTCATGAGTAAATAAATAAAATCTTAAAACCCCAAAACTAGCAAATCAAGAAAACAATTATGGGAAAGCAAGAAGCTTATTCTTGTTCAAGCACTTCCTCTCCTTGAAGGCTATTCCCATCTCTGTTCCCCTGAGTTCTGAAAAGCTTGCCAGCATCTTTGTCATGAATCTTGCTCTGCACAGTCCAGATCACCAATTCAGAACTGAGGATTTATTCAAATCAATCTCTGCTGAAAAAATCGATCTTGTTCAAGGCCACACACTTTCCCAGGGCAGACTGCATCTAATGACTAGTTGATGTAGACATCTGAATGCCAGGTGCTTCCCGAACTTGAGGAAATTCAGAAGGACCATCACAGATTTAGAGCTTCTTCACAGGTCAGCCAATACTTCGTTGGGACTGCTTTGCATGCAGTTTCTTCCTTTACTTAGTCTTGCTTCCTTTCATTCCCCTTACAGATACCTATCCTGAGAGTGCTCCCTTAGAAACTCTCTACATTGCTCCATGAAGAATCCAACCTTTGACAATTGGTGCCTGGAGGGGTAGAAAGCAGATACTAAAATGGGATTTATGTGGCACCTGGGTGACTCAGTCAGTTAAGTGCCTGCCTTCGGCTCAGGTCATGATCAGGTCATGATCTCCGGGTCCTGGGATTGAGTCCCTACTCAGTGGAGAGTCTGCTTCTCCCTCTTCCTCTGCCCCTCCCCACCTCTCATGTACACGCTGTTTCTCTCTCTCTCAAATAAATAAATAAAATCTTTAAAATGGGATTTTTGGAGCTAGATCCCCTGCTGCCTGGCTGGCAATGAGGACCCCATTCCTGGTCACAGATGCAGCACAGGTTGTTAAAATTTTCACTGATGATGGACTGGGATGGTATACCAGCATAAGGAAGTGTACCAGGGTGTAGTATATGAGGCATTGAGAAATATGAGGAAGTAGTAACATAAAGACAATAGTATTAGATGGCTATCGCTGGAGGCAATTAATACTTTTTAAAAGAGATAATGAAAAATCAAGGATAATGAATTAAAGGCTGAATATGAATACAAATGGGCTTCCTCTGCAGCATTCTGGCATACGTCAGACATGCTACAAGTTCAGTTCCAGACCACAATAAAGTGAGTATTGCAATAAAGTGAGTCCAATTAATTTTTTGGTTTCCCATTCCATGTAAGAGTTATATTTACACTATACTGTAGTCTATGAAGTATGCAATTGTGTTACATCTACAAAAACAATGTACACACTTTAAAAATACTTTATTGCCAAGAAATGTTAACCACTCTCTTTCAGTGAGTCATAATCTTTTTGCTAGTGAAGTGTCTTACCTTGATGTTGATGCCTGTTGACTGTACAGAATGGTGGTTGCTGAAGATTGGGAGGGTGCAGCAATTTCTTAAAATAAAACAATTTTGCCACAATGATCGACTCCTCCTTTCATGGATGGTTCTTTGTAGCATGTGATGTTGTTTGATAGCATTTTACCCACAGTAGAACTTCTTTCAAAACTGGAGTCCAGGGCAGCCCCGGTGGCGCAGCGGTTTAGCGCCACCTGCAGCCCAGGGCGTGACCCTGGAGACCCTGGATCGAGTCGCACATCAGGCTCTCTGCATGGAGCCTGCTTCTCCCTCTGCCTGTGTCTCTGCCTCTCTCTCTCTCTGCATCTCTATGAATAAATAAATAAAATCTTAAAAAAAAAAAACAAACCTGGAGTCCATCCTCTCAAACCCTGCTGCTGCTTTATCAACTGAGTTGATGTAATATTCTAAATCCTGGGATCCCTGGGTGGCGCAGCAGTTTGGCGCCTGCCTTTGGCCCAGGGCGCGATCGTGGAGACCCGGGATCGAATCCCACGTCGGGCTCCCGGTGCATGGAGCCTGCTTCTCCCTCTGCCTGTGTCTCTGCCTCTCTCTCTCTATCATAAAAAAAAAAAAATTAAAAAAAATTCTAAATCCTTTGTTATCATTTCAACCATCTTCATAGCATCTTCACCAGGAATAGTTTCCACTTCCAGAAACTTTCTTTGCTCATCAATAAGAAGCAACTCCTCATCTGTTCAAGTTTGGTCATGAGATTGCAGTCATGCAGTACCATTTCCAGGCTCCATTCCTACTTCTAGTTCTCTTGCTATTTCCACCACATCAGCAGTTACCTCCTCCCCTGGAGTCATGAATCCCTGAAAGTTATCTATGAGGTCAGAATCAACTTCTTCCACAACCCTATTGATGTTGATATTTTGACTACTTCTCACGAGTCATGAATGTTCTTAATGGTATCTAGAATGGTGAATCTTTTACAGAAGGTTTTCAATTTACTTTGTGCAGATTCATCAGATGATCACTATCTATGGTAGCTATAGCCTTAAGATATATATTTCTTTAAATGTTAAGACTTTCAAGTCTAAATGATTCCTTGATCCAGGGCGGTGGGATAGATGTTGTATTTGTAGGCATGAAAATAACATTAGCTTCTTTGTACATCTCCATTAGAGATCTTGGGTGACCTGGTGCATGGTCAATGAATAGTTACATTTTGAAATAAATCTTTTTTTTTCTAAGCAAGTAGGTCTCAACAGTGAGCTTAAGATATTCAGTAAACCACGCTGTAAACAGATGTGCTATTATCTAGGGTTTGTTCCATTTATAGAGCACAGACAGAGTAGATTTAACATGATTCTCAAGGGCCCTAGGATTTTTAGAGTGGTAAATGAGAAGCGGCTTCAACTTATAGTCACCAGCTATATAGCCCCAACAAGAGAATCAGTCAGTGCTGTGAAGCTTTGAAGCCAGGCATTGATTTTTCTCTGGCTATGAAAGTCCTATACAGCATCTTCTTCCAGTAGAAGACTGTTTCGTTTATATTGAAAATCTTTGAGTGTAGCCAGCCACTTTCATGAATTATACCTTAGCTGGATCTTCTGGATAAACTGCTGCACCTTCTACATCAGCACTTGTTCCTCACCTTTTTTTTTTTTTTTTTCTTTGAGAGAGAGAGAGAGAATGAGAATCTTAAGCAGGCTCCATGCCCAGTGCATGAGCCTGACTTGGGGCTTGATCTCACGACCCTGAGTTCATGACCTGAGCTGAAATCAAGAGTCAGATGCTTAACTGACTGAACCACCCAGGCAACTCCTCATCTTGCATTTGGATATTATGGAGACAGCTTCTTTCCTTAAACCTTGAGAACCAACCCCTGCTAGTTTCAAACTTTTCTTCTGCAGCTTCCTCCCCTTTCTTGGCCTTCACAGAATTGAAGAGAGTTAGGGCCTTGCTCTGGATTAGGTTTTGGCTTAAGGGAATGTTGTGGCTGGTCTGATCTTCTATCCAGACCACTCAAACTTTCTCCATATTCACATAAGGCTATTTTGCTTTCTCCTTTTTTTATATGAACATCTTTTAAAATTTTTTATTTAAATTCATCAACATATATTGTATATATTGTATTATTGGTTTCAGAGGTAGAGGTCAGTGATTCATCAGTCTTATATAATACCCAGTGCTCATTACATCATATGCCCTCCTTCATACCCCCTCCCCTCTAGTGACTTAGTTTTCTATGATGAAGCTTCTTATGGTTTTTTTCCCTCTCTGAATACGTCTTGTTTTATTTTTTCCTCTTTCCCTATGAACCTCTTTCTTAAATTCCACATGAGTGAGATCATATGATAGATTGACTTATTTCACTTAGCATAATATCCTCTAGTTCCAACCACGTTGCAAATCGCAAGATGTCATTTTTTGATGGCTGAGTAGTAGTCCATTGTATATATCTATGTCTATATATGTTATCTGTGTCTGTATCTATATCTATATACATATATGCTACATCTTCTTTGTCCATTTATATGTTGATGGACATCTGGCTCTTTCCATAGTTTGGCTATTGTGGACATTGCTGCTATAAACATTGGGATGATGCAGGTGTCCCTTCAAATCACTACATTTGTATCTTTGGGGTAAATACCCAGTAGTGCAATTGATGGGTCATAAAGTAGCTCTATTTTCAACTTTTTGAGGAACCTTCATACTGTTTTCCAGGGTGGCTGTACCAGTTTGCATTCTTACCAACAGTTTAAGGGGATATCTCATTGTGGTGTTTTTTTTTTTTCTTCATTGTGGTTTTGATTTGTATTTCCGTGATGCCAAGTGACGAGCATGTTTTCATGTGTCTGTTGGCCATTTGTATGTCTTCTTTGGAGATACATCTGTTCATGTCTTCAGCCCATTTCTTGATTGGATTATTTGCTCTTTGGGTGTTGAGTTTGATAAGTTCTTTATAGATTTTGGATACTAGCCCTTTATCTGATATATCACTTGCAAAAATACCTTCTCGCATTCTGTAAGTTGCCTTTTGGTTTTATTGACTGTTTTCTTTACTGTGCCATTTATAGGGCACAGGCAGAGTAGATTTAACATAATTCTTAAGGGCCCTAGGACTTTTGGAGTGGTAAATGAGAACTGGCTTCAACTTAAAGTCACCAACTACATAGCCCCTAACAAGAGAATCAGTCGGTGCTGTGAAGCTGAAGCCAGGCATGGTATTTGCTGTGGGCTTTTCATATATTCCCTCTATCCCTACACCATGAAGAGTTTTAATCAACAAAGGATGCTGTACTTTGGCAAATGTTTTTTCTGCATGTATTGAGAGGATCATATGGTTCTTGTTCTTTCTTTTATTAATGTAGTATATCTCATTGATTGCTTTGTGGATGTTGAGCCACTCTTGCAGCCCAGGAATAAATCCCACATGGTTATGGTGAATAATTCTTTTAATGTACTCTTGGATCCTATTAGCTAGTATCTTGGTGAGAATTTTGGCATCCATGTTCATCAGGGATTTTGGTCTGTAATTCTCCCTTTTGGTGGGGTCTTTGTCTGGTTTTGGGATCAAGGTAATGCTGGCCTCATAGAAAGAGTTTGGAAGTTTTCCTTCCATTTCTTTTTTTTTAAGATTTTATTTGTTCATGAGAGAGAGAGAGAGAGAGAGAGAGAGAGAGAGAGAGAGAAAGGTAGAGACACAGGCAGAGGAAGAAGCAGGCTCCATGTAGGGAGCCTGACATGGGAATTGATCCTGGGACTCCAGGATCATGCCCTGGGCCAAAGGCAGACACTCAACTGGTGAGCCACCCAGGCGTCTTGCATTTCTATTTTTTGAAACAACTTCAGAAGAATAGGCATTAATTCTTCTTTAAATGTTTGGTAGAATTCCCCTGGGAAGCCATCTGACTCTGGACTCGTTTGTTGGGAGATTTTTGATTACTGCTTCAATTTCCTTGCTGGTTATAGGTCTGCTCAGGTTTTCTTTTTCTTCCTGTTCCAGTTTTGATAGCTTATATATCTCTAGGAATGCAACCATTTCTTCCAGATTGTCTAATTTGTTGGTATATAGTTGCTCATAATATGTTCTTATAATTGTTTGTATTTCTTCGGTGTTGGTTGTGATCTCTTTCATTCATAATTTTATTTATTTGGGTCCTTTATCTTTTCTTTTTGATAAGTCTGGCCAGGGGTTTGTCAATCTTAGCAATTCTTTTAAAGAATCAGCTTGGGCAGCCCAGGTGGCTCAGCAGTTTAGCGCCGCCTTCAGCCCAGGGTGTGATCCTGGAGACCTGGAATCGAGTCCCATGTCGGGCTCCCTGCATGGAGCCTGCTTCTCCCTCTACCTGTGTCTCTGCCTCTCTCTCTGTGTCTCTCATGAATAAATAAATAAAATCTTAAGAAAAATAAAAATATAAGTATTGTAGGGGGGTCTGGCTGGTTTAGTTGGTAGAGCATGATCTCTTGATCTTGGGATTATAAATGGAGCCCAACATTGGGTGAAGAGATTACTTAAAAATAAAATCTTAAAAAAATATGTATTGAAAGCAGTTATAATAAAAGAGAAAAAAAAAGAAAAGAACTGTGAGAGGAAATCCTGTGGGCAGAGCTTCAGGTGATGTACCTGGTCATTTACTCTGTGTGGAAAGAGAAGTAGCCCAAGATTGGAATATATACAAGTTTCATGGGTTGTGGTGAATGTTTTGGTCAGGGGCCTAAGAAAGATAGTATATTGGGAACTAAGAAGTCTGGGGTAGAGGCATGTGAATGGCATAAGGTAAAATACAGTGTGAAAATCTTTGTATCAAATGGTAATGCCCATCAGAAAGCATCCACCATAGAAGAAACATTAAAGAACCAGGTAGCAGAAAGACTTGGGCAAATGTCGGTTAGCTTCTGTCATCAGCCACCCTAATGCTAGCACAGTACATTCATGAAGGAGTAGCCATGATGGGAGGGATAGAGGCTGTGCATGGGCTCCCACTGACCAAGGCTGATCTAGGTATTGATGCTTCCAAGAGTCCCATAAGCTACCAACAGAGCTCACTACTGAGCCACTGATATGGCACCATTCTTCAAGGAGACCTCTGTGGCAGGTTGACTATATTAGGCCCCCTCCATCCTGGAGGGACCACAGATTTGTTCTAATAGAAACAGACATGTATTCTAGGTATGGATTTGCCTTTCTTATCCACAGGGCCTCCAGCAACATCAATATCTAAGGGCTTATAGAATGTTTGATCCACAAACATGATTGCATCAAACCTAGGGATCCACTTTACAGCAAAGAAGTTAGCAGTGGCACATGATTATGGGACCCACTGGTTCTATCACATATCACATCTCCTAGATGCCACCAACATAATAGAATGATAATCTGTTGAAGGTACAACCAAGATACCAGCTTTGATATAATAAACTGAGGCTGGGATGCCAACTTCCGGGATGCAGTATACATGCTAACTCAATAAACTTTATATTGTGCTGGGTCCGTAATATGTAGATTACATGGTTCCAGGAAACAATATGTGGAAATAGGATAGGACATACTTAACATCAAACCCACTTGGGGAATTTGTGCTTCCTATCCCTGTAACTCTGTGTTTTGCAGATTTTGATGTTATAGTTCCTTATGGGAAACTTCTTTACCAGGGGACATAATAAGAATCCTACTGAACTTTAAGCTATGGCTGTCATCATTCAGGTACCTTCTGATTCTGCACAGGTGTTGATCCTAAGAACACCCCCTGGTAAATGTCCTCTGTAAGTTGGCTTCTCATAGAACCCAACTTCTGGGAATTATCTTTTTAGCATTTTACTTTTAGTGGCAGTTGTTAAGTTATACCCTGATCTTTCCATTACTAAATCTGTGATTGTTTAACAGGAACTTTGTGAGTTTTTATGTTCAGTAGGGTGTTACTGTAATGAGACCTATTTTTTGGCTCCTATAACTAGTATAGCAGAGGGGAAAAAAGGCATGTTTTAGAAAATACACATACTGCTTTGAGTTTTCTATTTAAGTGTTATGTTTTACACATTAAAAAAAAAGATTTATTTATTCATGAGAGACACAGAGAGAGACGCAGAGACAAAGGCAGAGGGAGAAGAAGGCTCCCTGCAGGGAGCCTGATATGGGACTTGATCCCAGGACCCCAGGGTCATGACCTGAGCCAAAGGCAGATGCTCAACCATTGAGTCACCCAGGTACTCCCTGTTTTACACATTTGAAGAAAGAATATAGTTTAATTTTTTTTGTAGTTTCAAGTTTTTATTTAAATTCCAGTTAGTTAACATCCCATGTAATATTGGCTGCAGGTATAGAATTTAGTGATTCATCACTTATATACAACACCCAGTGCTCATAACAAGTGCCCTCCTTCATACCCATCACCCATTTAACCCATCCCTAGCTTGATTTTTATTTTAAAAATGACTCTTTCATGAAGAAAGATCTTATACTTGCCACAAAGGGAATGTAGACTATTTCTATCTTTGGAGAGAGAATTAGATCACATGAAAAAGTATGAGCTTTAGAATTGCAAAGTCCTGGCTCAAATATCAATTTCACTCTTGATTAGCTTTGTAGCTCAAGGCAAGTTACTTAATTTTGCTAAGCTTGTCCAGGGAGGGCAATGTAGTGAAGGGGTTAATTGTGTGGACTCTGAGGACAGATTACCTGGATTCAAAACCCTGTCACTTACCAACTAGGTAAGCTTAGATGAATTACTTAGCCTCTTCATACCTAGTTTCCTCTTTAAAATGAAGATAATGATAGTGCCTCCCTTACAGGTTTATTGAGAAGGTTAAATAAATTAATGCATGTAAAGTGCTCAGAACAATGTTATTGAGTAAGTGATCAATAAGCCTAGGTTATTATCATTATCTATACTATAGGGTAACAATATTTGCCCGTAGGGTTGTGGTAAAGATCAAATGAGGCATTAGCTCAGTGCCTGGCACATAGTAAGCCCCTAAAACAATTATAATCACGAAAACATGTGTTACAGATATTTCATAAGATTAAAGATCTCATCTATGTGCCAGGTAATGTGCTAGGTCCTGGGATACAGGGGGAAACAAAGACACAAGATAGCCTTTGTCCTTGAGCTTAGAGTCTAACAGAGATTGAATGAGAATGAATGTGTTAGTCTTGCCTGGCACAAACGAAGGTAGGTAGGTGGAAGTAAAAATTCTCAGGCACGTAAGAAAAATAGGACCCATGCAGGTTTTTTCTAATTCTCACTCTTTTACCTTTTGGATTCTATCTGTCAATAATTTATCATAATTATGGGGCTTTTTGAAGGGAGAGGAGTTAGGGTTTCTTCTAATTTGTATTTTTGACTAATTAATTCATGGTCACTTTTTCTCATATTATATAATCGACAAAACCTACAAAGGATCAAGGGAACAGGAATAAATAAATAGTTGACTACTCACAATGGAGGCACCTGGGTGGCTCAGTTCATTAAACATCTGACTCTTGATTTTGGCTTAGGTCATGATCTCAGGGTCATGAGACTGAGCACCTCATCGGGCTCTGTGCTCAGTGTGGAGTCTGCTTGAATTCTCTACCTTCCTCCCCTCTCCCTAAATAAATAAATAAATAAATAAATAAATAAATAAAATCTTAAAAAAAGAGTACTTACAATGTAGGGGGGAAGCACATAAATAGCTATAATACATTTTACATTATATTTTTTCAAATCTATAATAATTACAAACAAAAAGATACAAAAGAGAATGATTGATTTTGCAAAAAGTTTTTTGTCTCCATTCCCTCAGCATGTAGTCTGTTTTAGCATTTGAGTCACTGTTTAAAATATTAATACAATTGATCTTTCACAACTCTATTTGTCTTCTTAGGTTAATACTAACCCAGAGTTTCTCAGCTTTAGCATTATTGACATTTTGGACAGGATGCTTCTTTGTTGTAGGGGGCTGTCCTGTGCTTGCAAGATTTTTTTTTTTTTGTGCTTGCAAGATGTTTAGCAGCATTTCTGATCTCAGTAGTGCTCCTACAGACCTGACAATCAAAAAATGTCTTCAGATATTGACTAATGCCCATTTAGGGAGAAATACTCCTCCTTGAGAACCACTGCACTAAACCAATGATTATTTTTGGACTTAAGTCTTATCAATTATATTTCCAGCTTATAATGGTATAGTATGATTATTTATCATTGGTCCATAGAAACTTGGAACTTTACTATCACAATAATGAAGCTAGTTGGTATGTGATTTGTTACAGAGGAAATTATCTCAGTGATTTATGCACAAATCTATATCTTAAATGTTTATATGTTGATCACTGGATGTTTTATTTCTTTATCTTCACAAGGACAAAATGCCAATAAAATGACCCTTTCAGAGAATAAGAAAGAGCTCTTGGGGATTAAAAATAAAATAGTATCTTTTAGTTAACTATTGCTGTTAATAAATTACCTCAAAACTTATTGGTTTAAAACAATAAACTTTAATTATTTCACAGTTTTTATGGATCAGATCTGGGAATGGATTACCTAGATAGTTCTGGTCTAGACTCCTGGGTGGGGGATGTCTTCTCATAAGATTGCAGTTAGGATGTTAGCTTTGGTAGCAGTCATCTGAAGACCTCACTGGGATGGGAAGATCATCTTTCCAGGATAGTTCACTCACATAGCTGGAAAGTTAGTGCTAGGTGTTCACGGGAGGCCTCCATCTCTCACTATGTGGACCTCTCTATTGGGTTACATGATATGGCTGCTGACTTTTCTTAGAGTGAATGATCCAGGAGAGAGCAAAACAAAAGCAGCCTTGCAAGTCACACACTACCACTTCCCCCTTTTTGTGTTGGGCATACAGATCAACCTTGAAGAATTTGAGAAGGGACTACACAGATGTATGGCTCTTTGGAGGCCATCTTAGAAGCTGGCTACCATAAAACAGCAATAAAAAAATTATAAGTGTTGGAACATAAAATTGGGGAAAATCACCTAGAAAAGAGAACACGACGACAACGACCACCACCACCAAAAACCACCAGATAGGAGGAAAATAGGAAAGAAAAAATATGAAAATGAAACAATCACTCCATTAAGCCCAATATACGATTAATAGAAGATCCAGGAAAAGAGGACAGAACAGAGATGAGAGGAAATCATCAAAGAAATTTAGCAAGGTTGCAAGATACAAGTCAATATAGAAAACCATACACACGCATAAACACACACACGCATTAAAGAATTAGAAAATGAAAATTTAAAATTCCACTTAAAATAGTATCAAAATATAAATGCTTAAGGCTAAATTTAACAAAAGATGTGTAAGACTTCTACACTGGAAACTAAAAAATATGGCTGAGAGAAATTAGAGAAGACTCAAATAGAGAAATTAACCATGCTTATGGACTGGAAAGCTCAGTATTGTTAAGATGTCAATTTCCACCAAACTGAGCTATCAATCTCAATAACAATCATAGCAGGCTTTTTTTTTTTTTTAAAGAGGTGGATTAATAATTCAAACATTTATGAGGAAATACAAAGAACTTAACCAAAGCATTCTAGAAAAGAACTAAGTTGTAGTAATTATACTTCCTTACTTCAAGGCTTACTATAAAGCTATAGTAATCCAGACAATGTAGTATTGCATAAACGTAGATAGATCAATGAAACAGAATAAAAACTTGAGAAATAGATTCATAATTATATATTCAACAGATTTTATTCTAAGTTGAGAAAAATATATTTTTTTTTGTATTTTAATCATTTATTCATGAGAGAGACACAGAGAGAGGCAGAGACACAGGCAGAGGGAGAAGCAGGCTCCACGCAGGGAGCCCAGTATGGGACTCAATCCCGGGATCCTGGGATCACACCCTGAGCCAAAGCCAGACGCCCAACCGCTGAGCCACCCAGATGTCCTGAGAAAAACTATTTTTATTCTCAGTATACTTTAGACTTCTTTTTTCATTTTTTGAAAATTTTACACTGTCACAGTTATTAATAGGACTTTTTAGTCTTCATGAATTTCAATAAGTGCTTATTTTTCTTTTAAGTGGTTCCTGGTAGGTAGATAAAAACTTAGATTATCTTTTCCCTTAATAATTTTTTTAAAGATTTTATTCATTTATTCATGAGAGAGAGAGAGAGAGAGAGAGAGAGAGAGAGGCAGAGACATAGGCTCCATGCAGGGAGCCTGACGTAGGACTCGATCCCAGGTCTCTAGGATCAGGCCCTGGGTCGAAGGCGGTGCTAAACCGCTGAGCCACACCGGCTGCCCCCCCACTCCCCCAATACTTTTTTACCTAAATCTAGTACTTTTGTTTATGAAAGTCAATGCTTATAAGTTAGTCACATTTTTCCCATCTTTTTTTCCCCCCCAAAGGGCAAATTTAGTGATGTCACAGTCCTTGCCTGTCAAAACACTACTTCTTAGCATCTAACTTTAACATTCTGATTTGCCAAATAGGTAGATGGGTAAATAGATAAATAACTTGCTTGACAGTTCTGTTGCTCCTTGCATTTATTACAGTAGCACAGTTACTGGGTTTTGATCAGTAGGACAAGTCATTAGTATAAATTGGCCTCTGGTGTGACCTTCTTTTCCAGCTTCATTTATTTATTTATTTATTTATTTATTTATTTATTTATTTATTTATTTATTTATTTGCCAGCTCTTATTTATACTTGGCTTCTCCAGTATTTCTTTGCTGCTGCTACTTTTCTTTCATTGATTCTCTTTGATGTGTTGATATTCAGGCCTCCAGACAAGAGTAGGTGGGAACCAGAATAGCAGTCAAGATAACAGGCAAATCTAAGGTTTTTTAAAAAAGATTTTATTTATTTATTCATGAGAGACACAGAGAGAGAGAGAGAGAGAGGCAGAGACATAGGCAGAGGGAGAAGCAGGTTCCACCCAGGGAGCCCAACGTGGGACTCAATCCCAGGACCCCAGGATCACGCCCTGGGCCAAAGGCAGATGCTAAACCACTGAGCCACCCTGGCGTTCCCAAATCTAAGTTAAAAAAAAAAAATCACCTTCCTCTTTTATTAATAACGTGTTATTTCATGAAGATCTGCATTATCTCTTAATAGTTTTCTTATCACAACTCAATGACAATATTAGTACAGTTACAAATATACTAATACCTGATATGGCTTTAAAATAGCTTTTAGAAATTTAGAAATCACTGGACCCCATCCAGGTTCTGTCTGATTTTTTTTTTAAAGACTTTATTTATCCATGAGAGACAGAGAGAGAGAGAGGCAGAGACACAGGCAGAGGGAGAAGCAGGCTCCATGCAGGGAGCCCGACGTGGGACTTGATCCCGGGACTCCAGGATCACACCCTGAGCCAAAGGCAGACGCTTAACCGCTGAGCCACACAGGCATCTCCTCTATCTGACTTATTAAATATGCTTTGACTAGTGTCTTATTTACTACTGTCAAGTGGGTAGGCTAGAAGTTAAAAAGAACTGGAGTCAGGACATCAGCTGTTTTACAGTAAACAGTTGTATAGTCTTTTAATCCTAATAAAAGAGTTGGATTAGTTGATCTCCAAGTAGTCCAACAGCTATAATTAAAAATTAAGTTAAAATATTTATTGTGGGCTTACTGGGTTTTTGGTAATGCAGTTGGCCACAGGTATGGGATGAAGTTGTAGCTTTTGGTACTTTCCCTAAGTCTAGTGGGGAAGAGATACTATTCTAAGGCAATAAACAGAGTCCTCCGTTGGAATGGAGATGCAAGATAGTTCTCCTCAAGGTTGTGAATGGACACAGGCTAAATCAGGAAATACTGCTTTAAAATTCCGACCCTAAAAAAAAAATAAAAAAAATAAAATTCTGACCCTACAATCATCCTTGGATCTAGAGAGGAGAGCAACATCTTTAGATCTCCTTATTATAGTCAACTGTTCTCTAACTGCTCTTCATCCTGTATTACTGTTCCTGTCATTCCTAGGCTTCAATTATGCTGTCTTTCCATTCCTGAAAAGAACAAACTTTTTTCCTAGCTCAGGACCTTAGCATTCACTGTTCTGCCTGGGATGGACCCCTCCTTTCAGATTTCAGTTAAAATGTCACTTTCCCATCACCCTATCTAAAAATAGCTCTTTTCCAGTCATGTCACCATGTTTATTTCTTTTTATTTCACCATGTTTCTTCTAATTGAAAATATTATATTTAATTACTTGTTTATTGACGATTTCCTAAACTAGGATATAAGAATCTTGGGGACAAGAACAACCTCCTCCTCCTCCTTCCTCCTCTTCTTCTTTTCTAATTATCTCCATTGCCTAAAACAACACCTGCCATTTAGTGAGCACTCAATAAGTATATGTTTAATAAACAAACATTTGGATCCTTGTCTGGATCCCAGAATCCAAATATCTATCTCCAGGAAATACTCTCAGTTTAGTTATTTGATAGAGGAATATATATAAATGTATGATCTAGAAGGAGAAAACCTAACACATTCCTTCTCCTTAAGTTTATCTTTGCTGTCTTAGATTAAAAGTTTCATTTATTTTTGTTTCATTTATCTATATTTAACACTGATTTGAGCATCAACAATAACAGAAATGAACTTTAAAACAAATATAAAAAGGGACGCCTGAGTGGCTCACTAGTTGAGTGTCTGCCTTTGGCTCAGGGCATGATCCAGGGATCTGGGATTGAGTCCCACATTGGACTCCTTCCAGGAAGCCTGCTTCTCCCTCTGCCTGTGTCTCTGCCTCTCTCTCTCTGTGAGTCTCTCATGAATAAATAAAATCTTAAAAAAATATATAAAAATGTTGTCTCACTCCATTCAATAGGAATTTTATATGCAAAGGAACACATTTAACCAGTATAGGGCCAACCCACAAGTCATGATTTTTACAGAAATTTCTGCTTTATAAATTTGGTCTAGGATTTTTATAGCTAAGTTGATGAAGGATATTGGCATGCAGTATTCTTTCCTGTAATGTCCTTGTTAGATTTTGATATCAGAGTTATGCTGGCCTCAGAAAAGGAGTTGGCAAGTGTTCTCTCCTCATATATTCTCTTAAAAAGTTTGTGTAAACAGCTTGGTATTATTTCCTCCTTACATTTTGGTAGAACTCATCAGTGAATTCTATAGCCTAGAGGAGTTTTGGAGTGGGAAGATTTCTGTTCAATAAAATTTTCTGTTCAATTTCATTGAAATAAGACTGTTCAGATTTTGTATTTCCTTTTTTTTCAATATTTTATTTATTCATTTGACAGAGAGAGCAAGAGAGAGTGAGAGAGAGCACAAGCATGGGGACTGGCAGGCAGGGGGGAGAGGGAGAAGCAGACTCCCCGTGGAGCAGGGAGCCTGATACGGGGCTCGATACCACCACCCCAGGATCATGACCTGAGCTGAAGGCAGATGCCCAACTGCCTGAGCCACCCAGGAGCCCCTCTGTATTTCTTCTTATGCTCATTTCAAAAAGTTTTTTTTTTTTAAGATCCCTTTATTTATTTATTTGAGAGAGAGAGAGAGAGACAGAGAGAGAGAGAAGGCACACAAGTGGAGGGAGGGGCAGAGTGAATCTTCAAGCAGTCTCCCCGTGGAGCATGGAGCCCAACGTGGGGATTGATTCCATAACCCATGAGATCACGACCTGAGCAGAAGCCAAGAGCCGGATGCTTAACTGACTGAGTTACCCAGGTGCCCCTCAAAAAGCTGTTTTAATGGAAAGTGTCCATTTCCCCTAAGTTGTCAAACTTATTGGCATAAAAGTTGTTCATATATTTCCCTATTATCCTTTTGATGTCTGTAGGATTTGAAGTGATGTCTTCTTTTTCATTCCTAATACTGTTAATTTACCTTTTCTCTTATTTTCTTGATTAGTATTGCCAGAGGCTTATCCACTTTATTAATCTTTTTTTAAAAAATTTTTATTTATTCATGAGAGACAGAGAGAGAGAGAGGCAGAGACATAGGCAGGGGGAGAAGCAGGCTCCCTGCCAGGAGCCTGATGTGGGACTCGATCCCAGGACCCTGGGATCACAACCTGACGCTCAACCACTGAGCCACAGGTGCCTTATTACTCTTTTCAAAGAACCAACTATTGGCTCTTTCCCTAAGCAGCCTGGGGTGACCTCTGAAAATGGCTCACTATTTGGTTAACCCAGAAAACCCTACAAAATCATGTAAATCAAGAGGTTCAAATCTTCGTGTTCACTTTAAGAACACAGATGAAACTGCCCAGGCCATCAAGGGTATGCATATCTGAAAATCCACCAACCATCTGAAAGATGTCACTTTGCAGAAGCAGTGTGTGCCATTCCATCGCTACATGATGGAGTTGGTAGGTGTGTCCAGGCCAAACAGTGGGGCTGGACACAGGGTCAGTGGCCCAAGACGAGTATAGAATTTTTATTGCACATGCTTAAAAATGCAGACAGTAATTCTGAACTTAAAGGTTTAGATGTAGATTCTCTAGTCACTAAGCACATCCAGGTGAACAAAGCCCCTAGGATATGGTGTAGAATTTACAGGGCTCATGGCTGGATTAACCCATACATGAGCTCTTCCTGCCACATCATCTGATCCTTACTGAAAAAGAGCAGATTGTTCATAAACCAGAAGGGGAGGTTGCACTGACGAAAAAGATATCCTAGAAGAAACTAAAGAAACAAAAACTTATGGTCTGGGAGTAAATTCTGTGTAGAATATATGCAATCCCCCCAAAAAAAACCCCAACTACTGGATTCCCTGATCTTCTCTATTGCTTGCCTATTTCCATTCCATTGACTTTTTAAAAAGATTTTATTTATTTATTTGAGAGAGAGTGAGAGTGACAGAGATTTCAGAGGGAAGGGAGAAGCAGACTCACCCCTGAGCAGGGAGCCCAATGCAGGGCTTGATCCCAGGACCCTGAGATCATGACCTGGGCCAAAGGCAGACACCCAACTGATGAGCCACCCAGGTGCCCCTAGTCCATTGACTCTTCTGTTCTTCCTACTCTCAGAGTTTATTTTTTATTGTAGTAAAGAGCACATACAATTTACCACCTTAACCATTTTTAAGTGTACACTTCAGTAGTGGTTAATTATATTCACATTGTTTGTGAAACAGATCTCCATCTGGCAAATCTGAAACTCTATATCCATTAAATAGTAACTCCCCTTTCCGGCTTCCCCCAGCTTCTGGTAACCACCATTCTATTTTCTGTGTCTATGAATTTGGCTTAGATACCTCATATAAGTGGAATCATATGGTATTTGTCTTTTTTGCGACTGGCCCATTTCACTTAGCACAGTGTTTATGTTGCAGCGTGTGACAAGATTTCCTTCCTTTTTAAGATGGATGAATATTCCATTTTCCTGTCCATGGACATTTGGGTTGCTTCTACCTCTTGGGTATTATGAGTGAACATGAATGTTTACATGTGCTATGAATGTGAATATGCAAATATTTCTGAGACCTTACTTTCAATTCTTTTGGATATATATACCCAGAAGTGAGACTGCTGGGTCATGACATTCCCTATTCTCAATTTTTTGAAGAGCCTTCAGGCTGTTTTCCATAGGGGGCTCACCATTTTTGCAATCCCACCAACAGTGCACAAAGGTTCCAATTTCTCCATATCCTCACCCATACTTGCTATTTTTGTTTTTGTTAATAGTAATCATCCTAATAGGTGTGAGATGCTACCTTGTGGTTTGATTTGCATTTATCTGAAAGGTATATTTTTATATGCTTACCGGGCATTTGTATTATCATCTTTGGAGAAATGTTTGTTCAAGTCCTTTGCCTATTGTTTAACTGGGTTATTATTTTTTTTTGAGTTGTAGTCATTGTTCATACATTTTATTTATTTATTTATTTTAAATTTTTATTTATTTATGATAGTCACAGAGAGAGAGAGAGAGGCAGAGACGTAGGCAGAGGGAGAAGCAGGCTCCATGCACCGGGAGCCCGACGTAGGATTCGATCCCGGGTCTCCAGGATCGCGCCCTGGGCCAAAGGCAGGCGCTAAACCGCTGCGCCACCCAGGGATCCCCTTCATACATTTTAGATGTTAAGGGCATGTTAAGTTGTAGGGCTAACTTAAAAATTCTGGATATCTTATCAGATATATGATTTACAAATATTTTCTCTCATTCCATAGGTTTCTCTTCCACTCTGTTGTGTCCTTTGATGCACAAAAGTTTTTAAGTTTGATACCATTCCATTTTTCTATCTTTGCTTTTGTCACCTGTCCTATGTGCCATTTTTGTTGCTTTTGGTGTCGTATTCAAGAAATCATTGTCAAGTCCAAAGAAGATTTTTCTCCTACAAGTTTTACAGTTTTAGGTCTTAAACCCATTTTGAGTAAATTTTTGTATATAGTGTAAGATAAAGATCCAACTTCATTCTTTTGCAAGTGGATATCCAGTTTTCCCAACACCATTTGTTGAAGAGACTGTCGTTTCCCCACTGATTTGTCATGGCACTTACCCATGTGAGGGCTTTAAATTTTTTTTTTTTAATTTTAAAGAAGTTTTAAGTTCACAGCAAAGTTGAATATCCCCTGCTTCCCTGCACATGCTAGTATCATTTTATTTCCTGATGTGAACTTATACTGCCGAGTTTAAAGCTCTTCTTTTCAAATATATGCATTTAAAGCTACAGATCTCCCTGTAATCACTACTTCAGCTCTATGCCATAAGTTATATGTTGTATTATAATTTTGTTAGTTCAAACTATTTTTAAATTTCCACTGATGTCTTGACACAGAGGTTTTGAATTATGTTGCTTAGTTACCACATATTTGTGCATTTTCTATTTTTTTTTGTTATCTCTAGGTGAACTCTACTGTAGACACCATGCTCTAATTTTAACCCTTTTAAAATTTTTATTTTTTTAAGATGCTTAATTTATTTATAAGAGATACAGAGGGAGGGGCAGACACATAGGCAGGGAGAGAAGCAGACTCCCTCCGGGGAGCCCGATGTGGGACTCATCCCCACTGAGCCACCCAGTCGTTCGGCTTTTTAAAATTTTATACTTGCTTAATGGCCCTGACTCACAAACCTAATTTTGTTTTGCTACGATGGTGAGTTCAGATGATCATTTTTTTTTTTTTTTCTGCTTTGGTCAGTATACACTGTGGTGGTTCCACACTGCTTTTAAAGAACGATAAAATAAAAAAAAAAATAATAAAAAAGAAAAAATAAAAATAAATACCCCCCCCCCCCCCTGAAAACTGCATCCCATTTACCTGGAGGGCTCCAGGCTTACACCACGGGGCCGGAGTACAGGCTGGCTGCACCACCTGCCGTCGGAAGCCGCGCCCCGCCCCCCGCCCCTCCCCTTCGCAGGCCTGCAGCGCTCAGGTGGCTGGGGTGGCGCGCTATCCGCGTACCTTACAAAGCAGCGGATGTAGCACCCTCACATTTTCCCCACTGCGCGGCTCTTCAGAGGCTATAAAGCTAGCAAGTTCTCAAAACCCAGCAGCTCTCAGCGGGAGAGGGAGCTGGGTAGGGTTCCAGAAAGATGGAAGCAGAATGGCTCATCCCTGCATTTAAGGCAGCACGTACCTTGCGAGGCCGAAGGAAGCAGCGCCTCGGGTAACCGCGCGCCTTCGCCCGGACGGCCCGCCCGGGGAGAGCGCCTCCGGGACAAACGCTCCCTCCCCCGGCCTCTCCCAGTTACTCCAACTTGCACTGGGCGGGGCAAAGAAGCCCGCCGGGGAACCGCCCCCCACGTGACGGAAGAGAGGGCGGGGCGAGCCCGGGGAGCCTGCGTCGGCGCAGGCCCCTCCCACCTGACGGCGCCGCGGCGGCCCCGCCTCCTCGGCCGCGGGGTGGAGCGCGAGGCCCCGCCCCCAAGCCGCGTCTCCTCGAGGGCCAGGCTGGCCGGTGGGGCGGGGCAAGCGGCCGGGAGGGGCCTGGAGCCGGCGGAGGCAAGGAAGGGAAGGGAAGGGAGGGGTCACGTGCGGCCAGCGGCTCGGGGTCACGTGACGGGCGCCGGGGAGGAGGGAATCTGGACTGGGAGTTCTCCTGAGGGAAGCGGAGTGAAGTGGTGGGGACGCGGCGGCGGCGGCGGCGCTGACAATGGTGAGTGCGCGGCGGCCCGCGCGCTCGCCTGCAGCCCTGGCCCCAGAGCGGGCGGCGGGCCGGCCAACGGCGGGCTCGGTGTCGCGGGTGCGGCGGGGCGCCGGCTTAGGCCTGGCTGGCCGCCGCGGGGTCGGGGAAGGGCGGGCGGGCGGCGCCGCCTGTTCCCGGTCTCGCCGAGGCCCGAGCACCTGCGGGCGGCGGCGCGCTCTCCGGGCATGTCGGAGCCTCTCCCCGCCTTCCTCGAGCGGCTGTGGGGGCCCTGGCTGGGCCCTCGGACCCCGCCTGTGCGGGGGCGCAGCGCCGCCTCCCCTTCCAAGGTAGCCCGCCCCCCGCTCCTTCCGGACGGCCCCGCTTCCCTTCAGGTGGAGCGGCCCGGGGGCCCCCAGTTCCGGGCTGCGGGGACGGCCTGGGGCACGCCTCTCCGGCGTGTCACGAGATTGATAAAACTCCGGGTTTTCGCCTTGTTTGTTTGTTTGTTTTTTTTCTCTCTCTCTCTCGTGACATTTCTGCGATATCTTTGACCCCAGTTCAGCCTTGAGGTTGACACTTGTAGAACGGGAGCGGAAAAGGAAAAGGACATTGAAGTGGGGACGTCTTCAAACGAAAAGACACTGGTTTTGTGCCCGCTGCTTTAAGGTTTGGCTCTCCTTTCCTTCCCCAAGCCATTTTCTAGAAACTTACCGCTTTGGGATGTTGAAATGGCCTAGGGAAGAGAGAAGGGAGGGACGTCCGAGTACTCCAGCCAGTCAGTGGGGCACGTTGCGCTCAGCTCTGCGTGTTGGCCGGCTGCTCTAGGTTGGATCTCGTGCGGCTCACTCCATGGTTTTGATTTAGCGAGCATACGTTGGGCGCCTACTGTGTGCTCCTGCGACTGTCAGCCTCCCCAGAGCTCGCCAGTTCAGTAAACTGCTTGAGACTTTTGGCTGAAGATGAAGCTAGGTTTATTTAAAAAAAAAAGCTGTTTTGAGTAAATACATTTTAAACTCAGAAGGCGTGTTGATTTGATTAAAAATCAGAAAAGTAAAGTCAGGCATATCCATTCTTAAACTTGGGGCCTCTTTTTTTTCATGCAGCAAATAATTACTTAGACGTATTCAAGGGCCACTAGCAAAACTGAAGCAGCCCTTGCTGTCTTGCAGCTTACAATCTAGAGGGAGGTAAACATCTCTTTGTGTAATTATTTAACGTGGAAATTAACAGCTGTGCTAAACCTAACCAGGAGGTATTGAGAGACCTTCCCTAGCCAGGGAGTTAGGGAAGTCTTCTTTAATTGAATATGATTTGCCAAGAAGACTCAAAAGGCCTTCCCATCTTTTGTTTATTTTAAAAATTACTGCTTTTAATGAGTTTTTGTATTAGTTTAAGAGCACTTTAGTTACTCATCAAACCAAATTGTAAAGCTTAACAATGCTGAAATGGGCATAAATGTAACCTATGCGTGGAAATCTGCTGTTTCATTGCTTGTGTAAATTTTGAGAGCCTCCTCTTCCACTCACCTTGAGTTGCATTTCTTTACATCCACTGGAAGTAGTGAAATTTCTTGAGTGTGAGCTAGAAAGTTTGTGGACTTTTAACATAGCCACGTGTAATTTTGCTGGATGGTAATGCTCAATACAGGATTACGAATTATATGAAAAATCTTAAATTAACCCAGAGGTGGTGCCGGGGTTATGCCACAAGTAGAAAACTGTAAAAACAATGCTGTCATCTTTTAATAGTCATAGATATTTGCAGCTTAGTTACTTAAAGTCTACCTGAGTTTTGACTTCTGTATTATTGTCTAATGATGCTCCTGAAAATCTCTCATTCTATATGCTCCCGTGAAGATGTCTTTGCCAGAACTGGGTAGTCTTTCGCTTTAAAGTGTCTCTCTTGTAATTTCAGCAGAAGTTTGTGCTAATGTATCCTAACCTTTACAATTTTCATTCCTTTCCGCCTCCTACTAGTCTTTTCTATTCTGTCAATTATGTATTTTGTTTCCTCTTTACATATCACGAGAATTATAATTTGTGAGGAAGTAAAAGATTTTAATTTTATGACTTTTTGTTTGAAATGACAGAAGCACATCTTGCAATAAAAACTTAAAAAGCAGCACTTTGGGTAGAGAAATCTTTTTCTTTCAACTCCTTTTAGAAGGAAAACAAAAAAAGACAAACTTTTTTCTCAGATATTTTTCGGTCATTTGCTTATTAAATGTAAGACATGAACAGTTTTCTGTGGCTTTTGGTAAGACTTGTTCATTTTTGATGTATCCTCGTGTGAAAAACTGGATGTTAACCTGGTGCTAAATTCTAATGGTGGTGTTAACTTAACCTTGTTAAAGTATTGTGGCTTATTAGTCAATGTATCATGTGTGTGCCATAACTAGACTTTTTAAAATAGCTTCTGATCTCTCCCCATCTTAGTGTTTTGATTGTGTTGAAAAGTAAGCCTATTTTTAAATTTTTAATTATGAAATGCTTCGTGCATACAGAAAGTAATAGAAGATAGCACATAGCTTTCACATTTTTTAACGTCTAGTAATTTTTCATTTTTACTGATGGTGTCAAAATAAGACTGTTCAATTATTGTGTTATTAATTGTGAAGTTTTATAAGACTTGAGTCTCTTTTACATCACTTTATTTATTTATTTAAAAAAGATTTTATTCATGAGAGACTAAGAGAGAGAGAGAGGCAGAGGTAGGCTCCATGCAGGGAGCCTGATGCGGAACTCGATCCCGGGTCCCCAGGATCATGCCCTGGGCCAAAGGCAGACGCTCAACCACTGAGCCACCTGGGCTGCCTGGCATCACTTTATTTAGTGGCAATTTTGGTTTTGTTATTTTTGATTACTTGATCTTTTTTTTTTCATTTTTTAAAAAGATTTTATTTATTCATGAGACACAGCGAGAGAGAGGCAGAGACACAGGCAGAGGGAGAAGCAGGCTCCATGCAGGGAGCCTGAGTGGGACTCGATTCCGGGACTCCACGATCACGTCCTGGGCCCGAGGCAGGCACTAAACCTCTGAGCTACCCAGGGATCCCCTACTTGATCTTTTAATATCAGCTTTCAAATCCTAAGTTCAGCTCTGTGTGTTAAGTATCCATAAGTGGAAAAAGTTATCATAATATTTTCTTTTATCCATGGAACAATTTTTATAGTTTTCAAATCTCATTTCTCCCAGAAGCAGCTCTGGGATGTATTAAGGGGGAGTGAGAAAATTAAATTTTGTTTTCCTGCTTCTATTTTATATCTTAAATGAGGCTCTTGTCTTCTACCCTTTTATAATTGCTCTTCCCACAGCAACTTCCCCCCCACCCTGACTGGCTCTGTAGTTTGTACATGGTTGATAATCAGTAAATATCAGCAGCCTGATTTTGAGCTGTACATTCTCATATCTGTAACCTTTAGGAAAAAATAGACCTTTTTGTGCAAGCTTTGAGTTTAAAACTTGAGAAAGTATGAAAGCTAACTGGGTACAGTAAATGTGACCATCATTGATTTTTTTTTTTTCCACTAGAAGTTCAGGATAATTTTCTGATTAAAATTAAATTTTCTGGTTAAAATTGACTTTGTTATTTGTTATGTTGCCAGGAAAGATTAAAACATATCGAAAGGGGAAAAATGCTCTTTGTGTCTCTGTAGTATGTCAGAAGTACGAATCTGGCATTTCTTTGAGTTGATTCTTGAAATTATAATCTTTCTGTTAATATAGGATTAATGACAACAACAACAAAAAAAAGCTCAGAATTTAGGAAAACGCTGTCTTTGATGGCAGTATCACTGTGTAGACCTACAGAGTTTTAAGAGGATCATTAGCTTGCTTGATGTTACGAGGCTTGATGCAAGCTCCTTGCTCTAGACTTAGCTACTGCACCAAAGCTAATTTTCTGGGGGAGGTCTAGTCTTTTCAGATATTTCTGATTTAACTCATTTCTTTTGTGTATCCTTTTTTTTTTTTTTTTTTTAGGACAGTATGTGTTTTTTTCAAAATCAATTTAACTTTCAAAAGTTATTTGAGTGCTACTACATACCACATACTATCCCTAGCTATTATGTCTTCAGTGATGAACAAAAGATGTATCTATCCTCATGGGGTTTATAGTTGAGTCAGGAATTCAGGTATTTAATAAGTACACGTCTATAGCAATTGGTGAAGTAATACAACTACATGGTGTTGTGAAGCCTAAATTTGTGAATTTGTGAAGCCTAAATACAACTACATGGTGTTGTGAAGCCTAAATTGAGTAAGTACACGTCTATAGCAATTGGTGAAGTAATACAACTACATGGTGTTGTGAAGCCTAAATTTGGAGACACTAGTTTCAATTTAGGAAGGTACAGAAGGCCTCTTTATGGAAATGAGTCAGGCTGAGTCTCAGAGGATGAATTAGTTAGGTTAAGGATACTTGGTCTAGGATGAGAAGGAACCTGTCAGATTTGATTAACTTGAATAATTTGAGGCTGGTGTGGTTGGAGAGATGGATAGAGCCAGATACATGTAAGCCACGTTAGGGAATACAGTGTGTGTCTTTGTGTCTGTGTGTTTTTGTGTACATGAGCACTTGCACACATGTGTGTTTAAAATAACATTGAAGTACAGAAAAATGCAAAAATGCACAAATGCAAAACTTGATGTATTTTCACAAAATGAGCAAACCTATGTGTGAAGCGCTCAGATAAAAACAATGTAATTGGCACCCCAGAAACTCTGTGTTTTCTAACCACTTCCTGACTTCTAATGCTGTAATGTACATTACATGTTCTTGGCTTTTTTTTTTTTTTTTATGCTCTTTTTTTTTTCTGTGCTTTTTTTTTTTTAAATTATTTATTTATTTATTTATGATAGTCACACACAGAGAGAGAGAGGCAGAGACAAGGCAGAGAGAGAAGCAGGCTCCATGCACTGGGAGCTCGATGTGGGATTCGATCCCGGGTCTCCAGGATCGCGCCCTGGGCCAAAGGCAAGCGCCAAACCGCTGCGCCACCCAGGGATCCCTGTTCTTGGCTTTTTAATAAATGGAATTATATAGTGTGTGTGAGAGCCATTCTTATCTATAGTTGTGTTTTACTCCTTTGTGTACTGTATAGAAAATAAATATTTTTTTAGAATAAGATTTATCCATTCTCTCTTTTTTTTTGTATCCATCTCTTGATGGATATTTGGATTGTTTCCTATTTGAGGCTTTGTGAACAATGATTAACATTCTTATATTAACATTCTTATATATGCTCCTATTTCATGTGGGTAAGAGTTTCTCTTTAGAATAGATATCTATGGGTGTAATTGTAGGGTCATGGGATATGTATCTCTTTAGTTTTACTGGGTAATGCCAACTGTTGTTCTAAAGTAGTTCGAATTTATACTCTTACCAGCCCATTGAAGGATTTTAAGCAGAGAATATGATCAGATTTATGTTTTTAAGAGATTACTATGGTTGTGTAGGGCAGACTAAGAAGGGATGTAGGATGATAGGATAGGAGATTGTTAATGGAAATTTTAATAAAGGCTGGAAGATTAGCTTCTATAGTGACAAAAATGATACACAATTATATCTGATATTGGAATTGCTAATGGATTCTATATTATAATCAACTGATGTGTTTTTGCATTCAAGCAATTGATCTTTGCCCCTTATGTTTCTGTCCTATTCAGCATTTACATAACAAGGCTTATGCATTTTTTTTTGGAAAAATTAATAGAAACTTAGTCTCCTCCATTAGAGTCAGTTTTATTCCAAGGATTTATACAATGTAACACATCCTGTTCAGACCTGTAAAGCAGTACATTTTATAGTAAGCAGTATGTTATAATAATTCATTTGGATTTGTACAAGTAATTTGGATTGTATGAGTTTGGCTTTATGAAATAACAACATAGAAGTATAACTGAAGGTAACTTTTCAAATCTAGATGTTAATTAACTTTTTAGATTACTGGTGTATAGTAATTGATTATTTATAGTGGTTACCTATGGAAATGATTGAAATTATAGCATGTTTATTTTTTAAAAAGATTTTATTTATCTGACAGAACACAAGCGGGGAGGGGGGAAGCAGCAGGCAGAGAGAGAGGGAAGGGGAGAGGGAGAAGCAGACTCCCTGCTGAGTAGGGAGCCCAATGCAGGGCTTGATCTCAGGATCATGACCTGAGCTGAAGGCAGACACAACCTACTGAGCCATCCAGGTGTCCCTAAAATTATAGCATGTTTAAATTTTAGTTTTCTTTTTGTCTTTTTAAAAACTATGGTAAAAAACATACAATATGAATTTGTCCTCTTAACACATTTTAGTGTACAGTAGAGTATTAATTGTATGTATATTTTTATACTAAATTTGTTTAGTTTTGATGTAAAATTTGATGTAAGTTCTTATTTCTGTGTTGGACTTTGTATGTACATTGTAATACTAAATTTGTTTAGTTTTGATGTAAAATTTGATGTAAGTTCTTATTTCTGTGTTGGACTTACAGATTTGCAGTCTGTTTAACTGTAGGTCATAGATAATTAGACTTGAATTACAAAATGTGGTGTCTGACAAAACAATTATGAGCATTTTCCTTTTATTTCAGAGTTTTCTTGGAGGCTTTTTTGGACCCATTTGTGAGATTGATGTTGTCCTTAATGATGGGGAAACGAGAAAAATGGCCGAAATGAAAACTGAAGATGGCAAAGTAGAAAAACACTATCTTTTCTATGATGGAGAATCTGTTTCAGGAAAGGTAAATCTTTTGCTTTTGAGAAGTATCTAGTTGTAGCACATTAGAATTATCAAAGTTGTCTGTGCTGTTTCTAAATTTGAATGATTTTGTTAGAGGTGGAAGGTTTTTTTGGGGGCGAGGGTTAGCTAAAATCCTTGATTCATTAGAACCTCTACAGGAAAGACTCTTAAAACTGGAAGGCTTACAGAGGCAAGGTCTAAAACTGCAAGCAGAATTTTATGTTTGTGACTTATGGACCTATTTTGCTTCAGTTTCTCCAGTAGGGCTGTGATTCATTGAGTTTGTTTTTCTTTTTACATTAAGTTGGGTTAGAGAGATTGAGGATAATTCTTTAGCATACCTTTAAATGTTTCTTTCTCATTCTTTGTACTTTATCTCTCTATCCTACTACCATTCTGTCTGTTGATCTCATTTCTTGGTACTCTATAGACAACTTAGTGTACATTTGGAATGTATCTATACATGGTAAGGTATATTTGTGATTCCTTTTGTAAGGTTTCACTTTTACCCCTTTTCCTTATTGGTTGATGTATAAAAACAATCTTATACCTTAGCGACTATGATTAATACTCATTAATCATAATTTTTTTTAAGTAGGCTCCACGGCAAACATGGGGCTTGAACTCATGACCCTGACTAATATTAAGAGTTGAGTCTGTAAGGGTGCCTGGATGGCTCAGTTGGTTGGGCAACCAACTCTTGATCCCAGCTGAGGTCTTGATCTTGGGGTCACGAGTTCAAGTGTTGGGCGAATGCCTGAATATGGAGCTTCCTTTATTATTTTTTAAAGATTTTATTTATTCATGAGACACAGAGAGAGGCAGAGACACAGGTAGAGAGAGAAGCAGGCTCCATGCAGGGAGCCCAATTTGGGACTCTATCCTGGGACTCCATCCTGGCACTCCAGGATCACGCCCTGGGCCAAAGGCAGGTACTCAACCACTGAGCCACGCAGTTGTCCCTGGAGCTTACTTTAAAAAATAAATAAATAAGTAAAAGTAATGTGCTCTACTGACTGAGCTAGGCAAGGTACCCCTTTTAGGTTGTTTTTAAGTCTAGTAGGGAACGCTCATTGTCTGGTTATCTGGGTAGTTAGGAGTCTGTGGCTGATGTTTACAGGACAAATAAAGGAAGATGGAATGTTTAAGGGGAATAAAGCTACTTCAGTGTGGTTTATAAAAAAAATAGTGGGCCTTTAGATTACATTTATCATCTTTTATACTTTTTTTTGCTCAAAAGGTACTCTACCTGGAATCTGATTATTTATTGGCCTGAGATTTTTTCCATTTTTAACCTTCTTATTGTAAAATAAAACACATATTGAAAACCACAAAACAAATAATCATAAGACATATCTTCTTGTAATCACCAATCAAGTAAAGAAGGAGAATTTTGCCTGTGTCTGATCCAAACATAGCCTCTTCCTTTTTAAAGAAACTACTATGCTGAGTTTTATAATAATAAAATTCTTCGTGTCTCTTTAGTCTTGCTCCCTTAAAAAGATTGATACGGCTTTTTAAATATCTTTTAATCTCGAATTTTCTCTTTATGCCTTTCTTATACTTTGAAGAATGTGGGAGACTTGAACTATAGAGTTCTCTGTGATTGCATACTCACGATACAGTTATTGACTATAAGTTGGTAGATGTATCTAGAAGCTTGATCAGAGTCAAATTCAGTTCTTCTGGCAAGAGTATATGTGGTGGTGTGTTTTTGTTTTTTTTATCAGAGGGGTACATGATGTTTGATTTTCTCTCTTTTGCAAGTGATGTAGCTGCTGTTAATATTGATTCCTGGCATACCTTTAGATGACTTAGGAGTACTTTGAAAAGAAAGCTTAAAAGAAAGAGAAGAAAACAAGCATTGGTTACCTGTGGCCCATTAAGGTAACATTCACTAAGAACAAGTGTAGGTTTTCTGAAATACTTGAGTATAATAAAAAGATCATTGAGTTCGAGTTGGAAGATCTAGCCTTGACCTTACCACTGTCTTGGTAGATAACTCTGGGCAGTCATTTAACGTTCTGGATCTCACCTTAAAATTAAGGAGGTTGGACTGAATAATTGGTTTCCAAACTTGGCTTTGTATTATGATGTCTCTATATAAAAATGCTTTCTACCTTAGATATAATTTTAAAGTTCTGAAAGTCTGACCTCCCACCCAAAGCAAGAATAAATCCCTTTTATGATATTCCTGACATGTGAATTTCTGTTTGCACACTTTTTTTCCTAGATTTTTTTTTTAAGAATTCTTTTTTTTTTTTCGAGCAGTTTTAGGTTTATAACAAAATTGAGAGGGAAGTACAGGTATTTCCTATATGCCTCCTGCCCCTACACACGCATAGTCTCTACCATTTTCTACATTACTTGCCAGAATGGTACAGTTCTTTTTTTTTTTTTTTTTAATAGTACAGTTCTTACCAAGGGTGAACCAATATTGACACATGATAATCACCCAAAGTCTGTAGTTTACCTGAGGGTTCACTCTTGGTGGTGTTATTCTGTGGGTTTGGACAAATGTATAATGATGTACATCCATCATTATAATATCATACAAGGTATTTCATTGCCCTAAAAATCCTCTTTGTTCTTCCTCTTCATCTCTTCCATCTTGCCTCCCAAACCCCTGACCTTTAACTCTGTCTTCATAGTTTTGCTTTTTGCAGAATGTCATGTAGTTGGAATCATACCGTATCTAGCTTCTTCATATTGGCTTCTTTCACGTAGTAATATACTTTGAAGGTGCCTCTATGTTTTTACAGCTTTATAGCTCATTTCTCTTTAGTGTTGAATAATATTCCATTGGCAGGAAGTACCACAGTTTATTTATCCATTCACCTACTGAAGGACATCTTGATTGCTTCCAATTTTTGGCAGTTATGAATGAAGCTACTATAAACATCTTTGTGCAGTTTTTTGTACAGGCATAAGTTTTCAACCCATTTGAATGAGTATCTAAGAGTGTGCTTGCTGGATTGTATGGTAAGCCTATCTTTAGCTCTGTAAGAAACTGCCAAGCTGTCTTCCAGCATAGTGCTACTATTTTGTATTCCTTCAGCAGTGAGTGAGAGTTCCTGTTGCTTCACATCCTTGCCAACATTTGGTGTTGTCAGCCTTTTGGATTTGGTCCATTTTAATAGGTGTATAGTGGTAGTACGATGTTGAACATCTTTCCTATGTTTATTTGCCAAGTGTATATCATCTTTAGTGAGGTGCCTGTTCAAATCTTCTGCCTACTTTTATTTATTTATTTTCTTCTGCCTACTTTTAAATTGGATTGTTTTCCTGTTGAATTTTAAGAGTTCTTGGTATGTTTTGGATAATAGCCCTTTATCAGATGTGTTTTCTGCACATTTTTTTCTCAGTCTATGGCTTGTCTTCTCATGGTCTCATTCTCTTGATACTAATTTTGATTTCCCTGACGTCCACTGAAGTCGAGCAACCTTTCATAGACTTATTGGCCATTTGATATCTTTTATGAAGTGTGCCTATTCAAGTTTTGGGGGGATGGTGAGGAGAGCTCGTTTTTCTACTCAGTTGACTTTTTTTTTCATTGATGCATAATATTTTTTTGTATGTTCTTGGTAAGAGGCTTTTATGCTTCTCTATACAGAGTCCTTTGTATATGTTTTGTAAATATTTTCTCTCACTTTCTGGTATGACTTTTCACTATCTTACTTACATAGTATCTTTTGATGAATGATTCTTAAATTTAATATACTACAAATGTTATGTTTCCTTTTTGTTAGTGTGTTTTGTGTCCTATTTAAGAAATCTTTGCCTACCTTATGGGCATGAAGATATTCTCCTGTAAAAAGATTCTTTTTATTTTACACTTCACATTTAGATCCTTAGTTTGCTTGGAGTTGCTTTTGTCTGTGTGACATGGAAGTTAAAGCTAGATTTTTTTTTACTCCTCTGTATGGATATCTCACAAACCCAAAACTTTTAATCCTTTCTTTCACTGTACTACAGTATCACCTTTGTCATAAACAGCGGTTGTGTGGTTCTTTTCCAACCTCTCTGTTCTGTTCCATTGGTCTATTTGCAACATTTACTTTCTTCTCTTTTTTTAAAAAATAGCCTATTGAGTATAATTCACAGACCATGAAATTCACCCTATTAAAGTGTGCACGTCAGTGTTTTTACTGTATTTGCAGAATTGTGCAACCATCACTTCTAATTCTGTAATATTTTCATCACCCCAAAAGAAACACCATACCATTAACATTCATTTCCTTAATGCCATAAATTGAATAGTTGTGCCATCATAAAATTCATGTGTTGAAACCTAGTATTGTGATGGTATTTGGAGATGAGACCTTTGGAACATGACTAGGTCATGAGGACAGAGCCCTCATGAATGGGATTAGTTCTCTTATATCCCTTGTACCTTCAGCCATATAAGAACACAATGAAAAGATAGCCATCTGTGAACCAGAAAGAGAGTTCTGCTGTACATTGATTTAGAACTTCCTAGCCTCCAGAACCGTGAGCAATAAATTTCTGTTGTTAATTAGCCACCCTGTCTACAGTATTTTGTGACAGTAGCTTCAATGAACTGAAACTCCTGGTAACCACTAATTTACAAATCTGATTTCTTTCTTTATGGATTGGTCTACTCTGGAATTTTATATAAATGGAATCAAAATATGTAGCTTTTTATGTCTGGCTCCTTTCATTTAGCGTGATGCTTTAAAAGTATATTCTTTTACTTAAAAAAATGGTAAAAAATATATATAATAAAATTTGCCATTTTAACCATTCCTAAGTGTACAGTTCAGTGGCATTAATTACATTCACAAGGTTGTACAACCAGTCACCACTATTTACAAAATTTGTTCATTACCCCAAACAGAACCTTTGTTAAACAATAACTTAGTGAAGACAGTTCAGAGAATGTAAGGACATTTGGTTTTCTACTTTTTGACTATTACAGATAATGCTGTACATTGTGTACACATTTTTGCGTGAATGTATGTATTCATTTCTCTTGGGTATAGAAATGGAATTGCTGAGTCATATGTTAACTTTGTGTTTAACTTTTAGAACCACTAATCTTTTCCAAAGCTGCTGCTCCATTTTACATTCTTTCCAGCAATGTATGAGGGTTCCAGCTTCTTTGCTTTCTTGGCAGTACTAAACATATTCTGTATTTTTTATTGCCATTTTAGTGAGTATGAAGTGGCATCTCATTATGGTTTTGGTTTGCGTTTCCCTAATGACTAATACTGAGCATCTTTGCACATGCTTATTGCCGGAGAAATCTTTGGAGAAATGTCTATTTGTATGCTTTGACCATTTTTTATTTGGTTGTCTTTTTATTGTGAGTTGTAAGAGTTCTTTATATATGCTGGATACAAGTCCACTATCAGTTATATTCCACAAATATTTTTTCCTGTTCTCTGAATTGTCTTTACTTGTCCGTCCTTCCTTCCTTCCTTCCTTCCTTCCTTCCTTCCTTCCTTCCTTCCTTCCTTCGTCATGTCTTTGAATTACTAAAGGTTTAAATTTTGATGAAGTCTAAATTTGTGTCTTTTTGTTTGATTGCTCATGCATTGGTTTTATCTAGGAAATCACTGCCCATCCAGAGCAGTGAGGATTTACACCCATGCGTTCTTCTGAGAATTTTGTAATTTTACCTCTTTCATTTGAGGTCTTTGATCAATTCAAGTTAATATTTGTATATGGCATGAGGTAGGGATCCAACTTCATTCTTTTGTATGTTGACATTCAGTTCTAGCACTATTGTTAAAAAGAATGTTTTAGGACTCCTATAGCATACACTTTTTTTTTTTTTGCATACACTTTTTTTAAATAAAGATTTTATTTATTTATTTATTCATGAGAAATAGAGAGAGGCAGAGACACAGACAGAGAGAGAGGCAGAGAGAGACAGAAGCAGGCTCCATGCAGGAAGCCTGACAGGGGACTCGATCCTGGGTCTCCAGGATTATGCCCTGGGCCTAAGGCAGGCGCCAAACCGCTGAGCCACCCAGGTGTCCCGCATATACTTTTTAAAGTTAGAATTAATTGCTATCTGTTAAAAGGTTTTTTTTTTTTTTTTTTTTTTAAGATTTATCTCTTTATTCATTCAGAGAGAGCGAAGAGAGAGGCAGAGACACAGGCAGAGGGAGAAGCAGGCTCCATGCAGGAAGCCCAATGTGGGACTCGATCCTGGGTCTCCAGGATCACACCCCGGGCTGCAGGCAGTGCTAAACCACTGCGCCACCGGGGCTGCCCTGTTAAAAGTTTTTTGGAGCGTTTTTGGAGCATTTCTTAAGATAAATTGGACTATTTAGATTATTAAAAGATAGAGAAATTCTTAAAAGATACTTAGATTTTTTTTTAAACCTTAGGTAGATTATCTACTGCTTTGGTTCATGTTCAAGTGGCAAATCTTCCTTAAGTCTGGAACAGTTGGACTATATCCTGAATTTTTTTTATGCTTTAAGAATATATTTAAGCTGGGTTTCTTCTTTTAAAAATATAGTTTGTATCACTATACCTTCTGAGTAATTCTGAAAGTCTTACTGATTAATTATTGAGTTACAATAATTGTGAAAAATTTCATAGTAATTCGGGTATATTTTTGGTGGGTTCATAAGATATAATTCCTTAACATTCTTTTAGATTGGTTAGTGATAAATTGTTTTAAAGTGGTGGTGCCAGTGCCAAGTCACCTAACGTAAACTCTATTCCTTGTTACAAAAGTGAACACAGGCATATGCTTATTCTGAGATTATAGGGATTTATAGTTTAATTTTTTAAACAAAGAATATTATTGCAGTATCTTTCACCAAAATGAATATGGACCATATTCTTCTGGCAGCAGTTGGAAATTAATTTTGGATAACCACAATATCCAGCAACAATAAAGTGCAAATATCTTGGCAATTCACTATAAATGATACTATAAATGGTATGTAGTACATTGATAGATGTTTGTCTTAATTACAATATAGATGAATTTTACTCCTTATACAGTTTCTGAAGACAGCATTATTTGAGACATCTACAAAATATTATATGCTGAAGAATGAGCTTTGAGATTGGCTTGTTAGAGCAGTGAATATGTTTTATATACAGATTGTTTTCCTACGTTTTGTTTCATGGCCTTTCTTAAAAAAAAAAAGACATGAGCAGGAAGGAGAGGGAGGAGCAGGCTCCGCACAGAGCAGGGAGCCTGATGTGGGGCTCCATCCCAGGACCGCAAGATCATGACCTGAACCAAAGGCAGATGCCTAACTGACTGAGCCACCCAGGCATCTTTCATGGCTTTTTTTTTTTTTTTTTAAAGATTTTATTTACTTATTCATGAGAGACAATGAGAGAGAGACAGAGACACAGGCAGAGGGAGAAGCAGGCTCCATGCAAGGAGCCCGATGTGGGACTCGATCCCGGATGCCAGGATCACGCCCTGAGCGGAAGGCAGACGCCCAACCACTGAGCCACCCAGGTGTCCCCTTTCATGGCCTTTTAAACATGTATACATAGTCTCACATTTCTCAAATTACTTATTAATAGTAAAGGGAAAAAATAGTAACTTTGTATTGAAGAAATCTGGTATATTACCCTAACTCAAAGTTAAAATCACCAATTGGCATCATCTACTTCATAATAAGATACACTGTAAAGGACACAACTTCATTTCTGTGGTATTCTTGGGAAAAATGCATAAGCTGAGTCTAACTGTGATAAAATATCAAACAAACCCAAATTGAGGGATGTTCTAAAAAATAAGTAACTTGTAGTCTTAAAAAATATCAAGGTCAAGAAAGGCAATGACTGGGGGCACCTGGGTGGCTCAGTTGGTTAAGTGTCTGATTCTTGATTGTGGCTCTGGTCATGATTTCTGGGATCTGAGATTGAGCCTCACTCATGTTGGGCTCCACATTGAGTATATAGAGCCTGCTTAAAATTCTCTCCCTTTCCTTCTGCCCTGCCTTACCTGCTTGTGCACACGCTCTCTCTCAAAAAAAAAAAAAAAAAAAGGCAATGACTGAGGAATGTTTGAGATTGAAGGAGATTAAGGGGGGCACCTGGGTGGCTCAGTGGTTGAGTGTCTGCCTTTGGCTCAGGTCGTGACCCTGAGGCCCTGGGATTGAGTCCTGCATCCCTGCTCAGTGGGGAGCCTGCTTTTCCCTCTGCCTATGTCTCTCCCTCTCTCTGTGAAAAAATAAATAAATAAAATAAATCTTAAAAAAATAATAAAGGAGATTAGGAGAGATGGCTACATGTAACGTGATCCTGGATTGGAGCCAGGACAGGAGGGGGAAAGGGTGTAAAGTATATTATTGGGACAGTTGTTGGAATTTGAATATAAACTATAGAGTTATAAGTGTCCTGATTTTGATAATTCCCCTGTAATTATGTAAGAGATTATTTTCTTAGGTGCACATGAAGTGTTTATGGGTAGAGGAGCATGACGTCTCCAAATTACTCTCAATTGTGGAAAAAAGTTGTATATGTATGCATGCATCTGTGTATATGTAGAGAAAAATGATAAATCATGTGGGACAAAATACAAACATGAATCTAAATAATGGTTATGTGGGATTTCCTTGTGCTGTTCCTGGAACTACATTGTAAGTTTGGAATTACAATAAAAGTTATAAAAGTATAACAGAGTTAGTATTAAAATTCTTTAACTCAGTTCACAGTCATAGTTTTATTTACGTTTCTATGTTCCCTTGGAGAACAGCTTTTAAATAAAAATGCTTAATTATGCCTTCCAACTCTGGGATCCTTCAGATTCCAGAATATCTTGCATTAGTCTTAAAAGCAACTGTGTTTTGACATTGGCGGGAAACCAAGGACAATTTCAGAGGTTAGGCAGTTTGGTAGAAAAATGGAATAACTTTATATTTCTACCTTAAAAATAGGATTTCAAAGTGTTTTTTGAAGAACTGTAAAATTCTAAAAATATCAGACACAGCCATGTTCAAATGAAGACATTTCCCAAAACTGTTGCCAAATAGCATTTAAAATGTATTGTTTTTATGTGCTTTATTAGTATAAATTAAAGAATAGCTCTAATTACTGCCTGGCTTATGAAATAACTCGAGTTAGGCTTGTTTAATTTGTGGTTCAAAGCTAAAATGCGACTTTTTGTGTATGTGAAGCCTGCAGGTATACTTTTTTTTTCCTTTAAGTATTTTTCTGACTTTGAAAGTATTATTTGCCTATTATAAAAAACCAAAATCTTAAAAACTACAAAGAAGAAAACAAAATTACTCATATTATATATCCCAGAAATAATTGCTTTAAGAGTATCTCTTTTATGTAGTTTTTAAAAATCTAATTGGCGTTATGCTTGTATACAATTTGAGCATGCTGGGATCCCTGGGTGGAACAACGGTTTGGCACCTGCCTTTGGCCCAGGGCATGATCCTGGAGACCAGGGATTGAGTCCCACGTCGGGCTCCCTGCATGGCGCCTACTTCTCCCTCTGCCTATGTCTCTGCCTCTCTCTCTCTCTCTCTCTTTCTGTGTCTATCATGAATAAATAAATAAGATCTTTTAAAAAAAATTTTGACCATGCTTCCTTCATGTAACATATCATGCACATCTTCCCACATCATTAAAAATTCTTTGATCTTATTATTTTTAAACTTTAATAATATTCCATCATATGATGTACCATAATTTATTTATTTACTTCTTTTTTCTGAGAAATTAATTTGGAAGGCAAGTAACTAACTTGTTCTGGGTACAGATATGGAAGATAGAGAAAAGTGAGTATTTTAGTATAGTTTACAGAAGGAAGTAATTGGATTTTTGTTTTTATTGGCCCTTGATTACTGTTACCTTTAGAGAAGCATTATTTAAAAACGCTTTCAAGAGTCATGTTAATATTTTTATAGTAAAAAATAAATCTGAGGGATCCCTGGGTGGCTCAGCGGTTTGGCGCCTGCCTTTGGCCCAGTGCCTGATCCTGGAGACCCCGGATCAAGTCCCACATCAGGCTCCCTGCATGGAGCCTGCTTCTCCCTCTGCCTGTGTCTCTGCCTCTCTCTCCGTGTCTTTCATGAATAAATAAATAAAATTAAAAATAAATAAATCTGAAAGTACACTTTTTTGTGTTAGCTAATCCTTAAACATTTGGAAAAAATTTTAATATGTATGTGCTTTATAGATATTTAGTCAAATTAAAAATTTATAAAATTTTAAAAAATGATAAAATTAAGGTTTCCATTTGGCAGATGTGAATTTAGGGATTTCCAGATTATATATTTTACTTCAAAAATATGTAAGCTAAGTCATACTCAAATTAAATCTTTAGACATTCTGTTTTTAGCATTAGTAGCAGATTCAGTGGAATAAACATTGCTTTTAAGGTTAGAAATTAAAATATATTTTTGGTTTTAAAGAGCTAAAAGTGATCTTTTAGGTAAATTCTTCAAATCAGTGATTACATTAAAATGCTATTGTGTAGAATTGTTTAACTATTTGACCAGAAAACACATTTGATTAGTTGCAAATTTTCCCTTTTTTTGATTTGAGTCTGTATAGTTCTCCAGCTTATAAAGAATTCCTTCCTAACAAAACAGGTACTTTTAAGCACATGTATGAGTGATTGTGTATGAGTAAGTTATAAGTTCTCTGGCGCTATAAAGTCATAATGATCTAGGTATGTGGTGGTATCTCAAACTTGAGAAATGAGTATCTGAAATACTTAAATATCACATTCATCTGGAAGGAATCTATTAGGCCCACTCAAAGGATTGTTAACATCTTAAAATTTCATGTTTTGGCAGGTAAACCTAGCCTTTAAGCAACCTGGAAAGAGGCTAGAGCACCAAGGAATTAGAATTGAATTTGTAGGTCAAATTGGTGAGTTTTAAATAGTATTACTTTTTTTTTTCCTTAATGATAACCAAGTTTGAAGAGGGTTGGATTTGGCACTTAAATACTTGAATTAGAGCTTAGCTTTATGGAAGGAAGGAATTGATTTTGCATAAAAAAGAGGATAATATTATTTTATAAACACTAAATCATGTTTTTTTAAGTTGTGTTAAATGATATTTGACTCTTCCTGTTATTATTTGTTATTAACCTTAATTACTAAAAATGAAAGGAATTATGTAAGCTACCAGCCTTGGAAAATAATTCAAGTAAATTAGTCGACTCACTGAAATTTCCATCTGCCTACAATTTTCACCAGCTTTACAATTACCAGTGTCACCTTCATCCTTCGCCTTTAATTACCCATGCCATTTGTATTCCTAACCTAGTGTGCCTATTGCCAGCCTCACCTGTCAAGAAAATTCTATGTGAAAAGGAAAGGTGTAATTTCTTCTTGACTTAGATCAGCTTGTGTACATTTCCACACATGTATTTCAGAGGCATTCTTGGTTTAGTAGGAGTTAAACTGGATAAATCTTTTGGTACTACACATTCAAGAAGAGAAAAGAAAATGGGTCTTTCTAATACCATGTACATAGCTAGATTTTAAATCTAGCTTTCTAAAGATCTACATTTTTAAAGTACCAAAATTAGAATTGGTAGATATTTGTTTATCTACTACAGATGAGATTATACTTGAGGGGCAAATTATAATAATTCATTGATAGTTGATAAGTCTTTTGTATATTATAGTTTTATCAAGGTAACATATTTGCCTAACTAAAGCAAAACAACAAATGCTTTTTGCCTTGAAGGGAGGAAGTTCAGATAATTGCTGGAAATGTTTCTGTTAAAACAGCTTCATATTGGACAAACCCTACTACGTTAAAGGAATGAATAAATTTTTTATGATAGATATTTTCATTGTGCTGTGCGCCTTGAATTTTTTTATGCTTAGGTGGAGCATAATGAGGAGGATAATGGAATTTATATCATAGCTCTAGTATCTTAGAGACAAGTCCAACTAATTCTTTTGGTAAAAATTATTTGCTTTGGAGTTAGAAGTTTGGGTTTTAATGAAATAGATATAAAATGTAATTGGTCCTTTTTGTTTTTTAAAATTTCTTAGAACTTTTCAATGACAAGAGTAATACTCATGAATTTGTAAACCTAGTGAAAGAACTAGCCTTGCCTGGAGAATTGACTCAGAGCAGAAGTTATGATTTTGAATTTATGCAAGTTGAAAAGCCTTATGAATCTTACATCGGTGCCAATGTCCGCTTGAGGTATGAATGTGTTTTAACAGCTATAGTTGGTGTCAAAACCAGAAAGTAATGGCTACTATTGAATGTCTTATTAGAACTTCTAATTATAATTCTGGACTGATATGCTTCAGATTTTTAAGAATTCTGCCAAATAGTTTTGTCTAGCTAATGCTCATCTGAGGTAATAAGAGCCTTCTATCATAGATTTAGAGAACCCCAACATGAGAAGTTTTAGTCATATACTTCCTTGGTATGAATCCTCTTCCAGGTACTTCCTTTGTCTCATAAACAGAATTACCTCAAAATCCATTCGTTTCCCAGCAAATCTCATTTGACATATATTTAAGAAGCGATGAGATTTCCTCAGGTAGGCATGACCATAGCACTTCAAACGCATCTAAAAAGTATGTACGTTATTCTTAATATTGCACTTTGTATTTTTTTTTTTATGGTAGGGGAATTTAAAAATTAGAACTCTTTCATGAAGTAAGTTGATCCCAAAGGATCAGCAAGGAGAAAGCTGGGTTGCAATTAATTTTTGCTTATTTAAAACACTAAAATTTATCATGAGATTTAACTTATCTCTCCTTGACTTTGTAGGTATTTTCTTAAAGTGACAATAGTAAGAAGACTGACAGACTTGGTAAAAGAATATGATCTTATTGTTCACCAGCTTGCCACATACCCGGATGTTAACAACTCTATTAAGATGGAAGTGGGTATTGAAGATTGTCTACACATAGAATTTGAATATAATAAATCAAAGTAAGTACTTTTAACAACGGATAACTTAAATGTTTGGGGAAAATGAAGAAATAAGCTTTGCAGGTCTTTGTAAATTGGTCAAAGTAAGGATAGAATTGAAATTAATGTTAATGGTCCAGCAGACTCTCTGAGTGACAAAAGTATTTTCAGACTCAGCACAGGTGTCTTTCATATTCATTTCTTAAGTCTGTGCTTAGTGATTTTTTTGTAGAGGATCTTATCATCTCAAAAGGCAACTAATCCCTTCTATCTAAAAAATTTACCTTTCTGGGTTGATAGAACTTTAGCCTAGTTACCTCTTTAAAACTAAACAAAAATACTTTTTTCCTGCCTACATAAGCAATACGTTTTCATTATTGAAAATTTTAGCAATATAAAAAAACCACGTTTCAAATTTTATTTGATATGTTTATTATTTTTACCACTTAGTCATAATTATCTTGTATATCTCTTGTATATCTTTCCATGGGAGAGGGAAAGATACGTATTATGTTGTATTTTTACAGGAGTGGGCTCCTGTTTTGTTTATTGTTTAATGCTTTTTTAAACTTTATTATAAAAAAATTCAAGCATAGTCCAAAGTACATGAACAGTGCAGTGAATCCTCAGGTGCTCAGTGCTCAGCTCCAGCAGTTGTCAGTACACAGATCTGTTTTACTGGATCCAGCCCCGACACTCCCACGAGATAATATTGAAGCCAATTCCAGACATAGAATTTTATCCATAAAGATTGTGTATCATTTTTAATGTAACTATAATACTGTTATAAATGTCTTTTTTTCCCATGTGCTTTGTTCAAATCAGTATCCAGACAAAATTTGTTCAAATACATGGCATCCAGACACACTGGTTGTTTGACTCTTAAATTTCTTTTAGTTTATGGGGTGCCCTGGTGGCTCTCAGTCAGTTAAGCCTTGATCTTCAGCTCAGGTCGTGGTCCTGGGGTCCTGGGATCCTGGGATCAAGCTCTATGTCTGGCTCCCTGCTCAGTGGGGAGCCTGCCTCTCCCTTGGTTACCCCTCCCACTACTCTCTCTCTCTCTCTCTCTCTCTCTCTCTCAAATAAATAAATAAAATCTTTATTTTTTATTTTTTAAAGATTTTATTCATCTATTTTTGACAGACAACCTTTTGTTACATGACTTTTATTAGTTGCCACTCGCCAGTTTATGTCACTTTTAAGAATGTGATATAAGTATGCCTTCAGAGTCTTAAATTATATCGTTAATAAAATTATCAGATTGTTTAGGACCTAAAAAGTTGTCACTGGAAGCCTCCCTTCAGGATGACATAATTACATTGGTCAACTCCTGGGATGTTATTCTGAGATCCAAACCTGGGAGAAGGTTAAAAAGCCCTCTGGGTATTGTAATTTCCAGGTTTATTACCACATCATTTCAGAGTTTGTGGGAAAGGACTTTGATGACTTGTTATCATAGCAATAAACCTGCCCACTTTTTGTGGGCAAGTGCTTTGTTAGCTGCACTATCCTAGCATTTAGAGTAACAGGACACTAAACTCTTGTGTAGAATTTTAATGTTCAGAAACATCTTTATACACCAAATAAATATCGCAAGCATAACAATCTTAATTTTCTGTGCTTAACTTCTTTGGAAACTAATCTCTAAGTAAATGACCCATCAGTTAATCAGGCTAATTCTTCCCTTTGAGGTATATTGATGGTCAAGTAAAAGCTTGATTCCTATTTTTATAGTAAAATGATGGGAAAAAAAGAACATGGTTTTTGTGGTTTTTTTTGTTTTTTTTTTTTTAAGATTTTATTTATTTGAGGGATCCCTGGGAGGCGCAGCGGTTTAGTGCCTGCCTTTGGCCCAGGGCGCAATCCTGGAGACCCGGGATCGAATCCCACGTCGGGCTCCCAGTGCATGGAGCCTGCTTCTCCCTCTGCCTGTGTCTCTGCCTCTCTCTCTCTGTGTGTGACTATCATAAATAAATACAAAAAAAAAATTAAAAAAAAAAGATTTTATTTATTTGAGAGCATGAGCAGGGGGAAGGGCAGAGGGACAGGGACAAGTGGACTCCCTGCTGACAAGGAGCCAGACATAGGGCTGTATCTCAGGACCCCGAAATCATAACCCAAGCCAAAGTCAGACACTTAACCAACAAAGCCAACCAGGAACCCCCCAAATGGTATTTTATTCCTAGTTACTGCCCTAAAGATGTCTGCTAAAGCCTTTCGGGACATATTTCACCTTTTTTTTTTTTTTTTTTTTTAAGATTGATTTATTTATTTGAGAGAGAGAGAGAGCGAGCAAATGAACACGTGCATGAGCAGAGGGAGAAAGAGGGTGAGAAAATCCAAAGCAGACTTTATACTGAGCCCAAAGTCCAATGTGGGGCTCGATCTCACGACTCCGATTAAACCTGAGCTGAAACCAAGAGTCGGATGCTTAACTGACTGTGCTATGCCACTCGGGTGCCCCTCTATGTTTTCATATTTTTTAAGTTGATTTTTAGTAAATGAGGTATGTTCTTTCCCCAAAGGTATCATCTAAAGGATGTGATTGTTGGAAAAATTTACTTTTTATTAGTAAGAATAAAAATCCAACATATGGAGTTGCAGCTGATCAAAAAAGAGATCACAGGAATTGGTAAGTCAAAAAGAATATTTGAATTAAAATTCCTGTTTTAAAAATTTTTAAATCTTAAAATATTGTTTAGACATAACATAAATATACATATTAATACTAACTTTGATACTTAATATTGCTTAATGTTTATGCTTTTTTTAAAAATTAATTTTTAAATAAGTTATAAATTCACATGGTTCAAAAATAAATGATAAAAGACTATATATAGTAAAAAGCATCCTATTTGTAGTACTCCATTTACTCATAAGTCATATGTTTGTAAGTTTTAAAATGCTTCTTGATATTTATACGTATACAAAGTATCTCTATATTATACCTCCCACCCCCCACCCCCGCCTTTAAGTTAAATGTTTATGTACAATGTATATTTTGCTTTTTCAGTTAACATATTAGAGATCTTTGCATATCAGTGTGTAGAGTACTTTCTCATCTTTTTTGTAGTATTCCTTTCTGTGGGTTTACTAGAATTTTACCAGTCTGCTACAGGTTGTTTCCAGTCATTTGCTATTCCAAACAGTGCTTCATAATGTCATTTTGCATGTATGCAAGTGTGTTTGCAAGATGAAAAACTTAAAAAGTAGAATTGTTATTTCAAGGAGTATATTCTTTTGTGACTTTGATACATATCAGTTTGTCCTCTTTGAGGGTTGTACCAGTTTGCATTACTACCAGCAAGGATGTAGAAGAGTGCCTCTTTTCCTCCTGTTCTTACCAACACATTATAAAAGTTTTTAGCTGATCTGATGGGTAGGGGAAAAAATTGCTTGTTGTAGTTTTAATTTAGTTTTCTCATTCTTAATGAGGGTAAGCATCTTCTCATGTATATAAAAGCTATTTGTATTTCTTTCTGTACCGACTGCCTATCCATATCCTTTGTTCCATCTCTATTGGATTATTGGTCTTTTCTTACTGATTTGTAGAAACTCTTTATATATTAGGGAAAGCAGTTCCTTTTTCTGTATTAAAAGCAGCAAAAATTTCTCTTGTTTGTCTTGCTTATGATGGTTTTTGCCATGTAGAAGTTCTCTTTGTTTGTGTAGTAAAATTTACCAGGTTTTCCTTTTATACTCTCTAGGTTTTGTGCCACAGAAAGGCCTTTTTCACACTGAGGTTCTAAATATAATTTTTTTGTGCTTGATTCTCCTAAAATAATATAGTTTTGAGATTTTGTTTAAATTTTTAATTTATTTGGAATGTATCTTGATAGGGATCCAACTTTAGTTTTTTCCAGATGGCTGACCAGTTGCCCCAGAATTATTTTTAACTGCTTTTTAACTTTAATTAGTGTATAGATTTAATTTGTTTCCTTTGTTGGATTTTTGTTGAAAATGATTTTAGGCAACACTTTTTAAGAATTTATAATTGGAGTCATAATTAGAAACATCTGTGATCTTAATCTCCATTTTCACCTAATAAAAGTTTAAATGATTTAAAGATATTAAATTCAAATGTCAAAAAAAAATAAAATCAAATGTCGGGTTCCTTTTTGTTATTTAAAAAGAAATTATTTAAACATTGTTTTGGTTAAAAAATTGTGCTGATTCTAGAAAAGTTTAAATAAAAAATAATCTGTACCCATTCAGAACAGAGTTTAATTAGTCTTTGCATATTATATATTTTACAACATTGGGATCATTAATGTATGTTTCAGTATGCTTTTTTATTTATCATATCATTGACTTTTTGCAGATGACTGGGGTCAAATAATCTCTTAAAAGTCAAATACCCAAATTTAAGAGAACTATATCAATAGTTCTCAGAACTCAGTTTGATGTTTTCTCCATTTAAAGTTAACTAACTGAAAGAAGAGTTTGGATATTGCAGAGAAACCTAGCATGACGGTGGTTATTTCTGATGTGTATTGCTGGTTTCTATTTTAGTAGATATTAGAAATGATAGAAGGAACTCTATGGAGAAGATTCTTTCTGAACTATATATTTGGGAAGAAGAGTAAAACATTCAGTTGAGTGATAAGTATGTTAAGTGTAGATCAAGAAATAGAATAAAGGGCAGCCCGGGTGGCTCAGCAGTTTAGCACCGCCTTCAGCCCGGGGAATGATCCTGGAGACCCTGGATCGTGTCCCACGTCAGGCTCTCTGCATGGAGTCTGTTTCTCCCTCTGCCTGTGTCTCTGCATCTCTCTTGTCTCTCTCATGAATAAATAAATACAATCTTAAAAAAAAAAAAGACCAACATTTTCACAAAATGGGAGGATAAATTAAAATAATAAACTAAAATAATATAGTTGGAAAATAAGATAAAAGGTTGGAAATTATATTCTGGAAATATTTAACTTAATGTCATTTACATTATTTTTTTAAATGCTATTTACATTATTGTGCTAGGACCCAGTACCACCACAGAAACAGAAACAATTGCAAAATATGAAATAATGGATGGTGCACCCGTAAAAGGTAACATACTTTTTTCATTTACTACTTTTGTGTGATAGGTAGTACAAATAGTAGTGTTCATGGCAGTTTAGTTTGAAAATATTTATGTAGTGTAAATGTATTTGTGGATTTTTAAATGGTTCTTATGATAATATTTTAAAAATAATCTTTGTATACATACTGAAAGACTGTAATAGTACTTCCTAGTCTGAAATAAGGTTTAATTTTTTATTCAGTTTAAATTTTAGCATTCAGGGGTGCCTGGATGGCTCAGTTGGTTTCTTGATCTCAGCTCAGGTGTTGATCTTAGGGCTGTGAATTCAAGGCCAGAGCTGGGCTCCATACTGGGCATGGAGCCTACTTAAAAAAAAAAAGGAAAAAAAATTAAATTTAGTATTTATAAGACACATTTGTATTATCTTCTCTCTAGTTCTGAGTTTGTAATATTTTGGTTGTCTTCTGCTACAATAGTTTATCTTGGTAAGTCTTTTTTACTCATGCTGAATACATGGTGCAGTGAAGCTGATCATTAATTTCTGTGCAATTTGGTAGTCCTTTTGGCCCCCAAGAAAATAAGCAATTCTGTTATTATCTTCAGTATCCAAGATAATGAAGCCAGTATATATAATTTTTTAAAAAATATTTTTAACCTTTTTGTGTGTGTAATCTCTACACCCAACATGGGGCTCAAATTTACAATCCTGAGATCAAGAGTCACGTGCTCTATTGACTGAGCCAGCCAGACACCTCACTGTTTATCATTTTACATTTATATCTTTGGCCTTTCTCACTTTGTTAGTATTTATTTCAAAAAGTAGCTATCATTTACTGAGTGTCAACTATAGACTAGGCATTGTAGTCTGAGGTGCTCTAATGTTTCCTTTGAGTTAGGTATGACATCCCTTATTCTACAGATTAAACTGAGATACAAAGAGTTCAAAAAATTTGTTAAAGGTAAAGCGTAAGGGAGGCAGAACTTTATTTCTACCCATCTTAGATTTTCAGCTGGGACTCTAACAGAAGGACAGATTGATAAAGGAAAAAAAAATTTATTAATGCATGCAGTGCATGTCACACAGGAGAAACCTGAACAGAAAATAATTCAAAATAGTGGCTTAGAATTTCAGCAGGTATGGCATCTTCAAAAGAACAATAAATTTGGAGAGTTAATTGGACAAAGGAAAGCAGGTGTAGGCTTCCAGGGCTGTGACAAGCTGTGCAAAGCTAAATCTAAGGGAGGAAATGGCTGGAGTAAGGTTTGTTTGCTGATTCCTAAACAGCCAGCCATCCCTGGGCTGATGAGACTCTGTCTTCATTAAAGGGAGAATTTATATGCTGCCTTTAGGCAGAATATGAGGAGTCTTTTCTGCTTTTTGCTGCTTCTAAATTGCCTTCAGCTCAAAATAATTTTTACGTCAAAGAGGCAGATTTTATGGTGACATAATCTGCCTTCAGTAGCTAATCATTGCAGAATTGGAGCTTGAGCCCCAGCCTTTCTGACTTCAAGACCTGCGCGTGTGTGTGTGTGTGTGTGTGTGTGTGTGTGTGTGTGTACACTCCTGTTATACAACATTACTTTGTAAAATTTCAGCAGCTACAAAGTAATGGGTCATATATCTTTCAGGAAATGGATGTGCATCAGAAAAGTATTACATATAAAAGTTTCAAGACAGAATATGCAAATAGTTACCCTTAGGAAAGAAGCCATGAGAATCTGAATAGCAATCTTTTTGGTAACGAAGGAATAATCATCATTCAGAACAGTTTGTTGCTTTGGATGAATTAGTTAATAAGTATTGAAGAACTTATGCATATGATTAGAAAATATGGTAAACTTCATTGAAAGAATAACAAAACTATTAAAACAGCACTTACTTGCTGGCACTATTCCTAGCTTTTTACATATATTATCTCATATAGTCCTTACAAGTCTCTATAAGTCAGATATTATTGGTATTCTCCATTTCACAGAAAAGGAACTTGAAACAATGGTTATATGGCTTGGCCAAATTCACGTAGCCAGTGAGTTGTAGAGTTGGCCTCTGAATCTAGGCATTCTGACTCCAGAGCAGTGGTTCTCATTTAGGGGCAGTTTTGCTACCCCTGCCACACCTTGGGCATTTGCTGTTTCCTGGAGTTATTTTTGGTTGCCACACTTGGGGAATGCTGCTATCTAGAAAGTAGAGGCCAGGGATGCTGCTCAGTGTCCTACAGTGTGTAGGACCTTACCTACAACAAAAAGTTATTGGGCCCAAAATGTCAGTATTGCAAGGCTGAGAAACCCTGGTCTAGAGTTTTTTTTTTTTATGTTACCATCTAATGAAGAACTAAAGTGTTAGTGTCTTCTCTATAATGCTTAGTTTTAAGTGTTATGTGACTATATTTAATCATCTTTAGAATTAAATGGACTTTGCTTTTCTTTCAGGTGAATCAATTCCAATAAGACTATTTTTAGCGGGATATGACCCAACTCCAACAATGAGAGATGTGAACAAAAAATTTTCAGTAAGGTACTTTTTGAATCTAGTCCTTGTTGATGAGGAAGACAGAAGGTACTTCAAGCAGCAGGTATGGTGCCAGTTGGAGTGATGTTTTGTTCTACAGCAATTATGAAAATACTTTTCTGAGCTTTACAGTACCAAGCAAGTGGGGTTTTTATGATAAGGAAGTAGGTGTGAATGGAATAGTGTTAGGACAGATCTCTTTCCTGTCATTACACAGGACTCCAGAATGAGCTGTCATTTAACAGAGCTTTTAGTTTTCTTTTGAAAGTTTGTTTTTATAAAAATAATACCTACTGTTTGTTTAAAAAAATCAGGCAATAAAGAATAGTCAACAAAAATTCCACCACCATTGTGGTTCTTTTTTTCTTTCTTTCTTTTTTTTTTTTAAAGATTTTATTTATTCATGAGAGACAGAGAGAGAGGGGCAGAGACACAGGCAGAGGAAGAAGCAGGCTCCATGCAGGGAGCTTGATGTGGGACTTGATCTCCAGATTTCAGGATCATGCCCTGTGCCGAAGGCAGGCACGAAACTGCTGAGCCACCCAGGGATCCCCATTGTGGTTATTTTTCCAGACAAACTTGCATAAGTGCATTTAGATCATATTATGTGTGTTGTTCTTTAATTCGCTTTTTCATTCAGTAGTATTTTGAGTATCTTTATCAACAAATGTAGATTTCTGTTATCACTTTGAATGATTTTATTAACTTGATGGATTCTGGGATTTCCATTCTGTTACGAAGGTAACTGAGATGACCAAAATCTAATAATTACTTTCATTATATAAAATGTTTATCATAAAACTTGTTCTCAAAAGCCATTGGTGAATTTTTCAATTAAGATTGTGATTGGAATGGTCTTTTGTATTATGAATCGGATTAATAAAATTTGAAAGTTGAGTATTCAGAACTAAATTAGAAATTACTCTGCACTGGGATGCCTGGGTGGCTCAGTGGTTGAACATTTGCCTTCGACTCGGGGCGTGATCCTGGAGTCTCAAGATCGAGTCCTGCATCGGGTTCCCTGCTTCTCTCTCTGCCTATGTCTCTGTCTCTCTCTGTGTGTGTCTCTCATGACTAAATTAAAAAAACTACTCTGCACTGAGTATTGTGAAGAATGCAAAAACTATCTTTTATAAACATAGGTTGACCTCAAGGTCCTCACATAGCATGTGTGGAAAGAGAAAGGTATATAAGCTAATTAACAGAAAACTTATAGTTTGACAATAGAAGAGAGCAAACCTTTTCTGCTAATATTGTCGTAATGCTGTAAAATTAAACGTAGGCAATTTGTAGCTCACTATAGATGAAATAGGGGTACCTGGGTGACTCAGTTGGGTGTCTGACTCTTGATTTCAGCTCAGGTTATGATCTCAGGGTTGTGATATAGAGCCTCTCATTGGGAATCTCTGCTGGGTGTAGAGCCTGCTTTGGATTTTTCCTCTCCCTTTCCCTCTGCCCCTCAACTCCGTCTATAAAAAAAGATTATACAAACTTTGCTGTTTCCAAATCAGTCACATATTTGTAGCCCTGTTGAAAATGAGTACATTGATTCCCATGGACATTCATTTGGATGTTTGATAACCATGATAGCCTGTCATGACTTTATGAAGCAAATTTAGGACTTTTTTTTTTAACTTTAGGAATTTAAAAGAGATCTCAGGATGGATTGGCTAGGGCAAGATTTCGATAGAGGAATAAATATTTGAAGAATATTTAGGAGAAATTTTAGGGCAAGTGTATTTAGAGTGCATTGGGAGCAGAGAGTTAACTGGCTGGTGGGGGTAACACAGTGATATTGGTAAATTGGATAAAGGTGTTAAAGGATATCGAATGTCTGATTTGAGATTTATCCTAGAGGTGCTGAGAACTACTGAAATACAATCCAAGCAATGTTTTAGACTAATCTGGTAGTGACTGGAAGATGGATTAGAAAGGGGCCTCAGGCACTAGAGGCAGAGCATCTACCAAGAAGTTCTGAGTGTCTAAGGTTGAAGTGACAAAGGTTTGAATGTGGATAAGGGCAAAATAGCAAACCAAGGACAGGTTTTAGGAATTCTTTAAAGCAGTGAGAGCTAGGATTTTGTGCCAGATAGGATTGGTGGTGGTGTTGTGCATAGGTGCTGATGAGAGGGGACCAGGGCTGGTAGAAGGGGTAGTCCAAGTTTAGAATTGGAAGAAAGTAGGTCACTCAACAAAGAGAACAGCTTTCCTTGGGAAGAATTTAATTTTGATGTCATTAAATTGAAGTGGCATTATTTCCATAAATCCATGAAGATTTAAGACATGATATGAGAATATTAATTTGTTGATGTCTTCCATTTGTTTTACTAGGAGATCATTTTATGGAGAAAAGCTCCAGAAAAATTGAGGAAACAGAGAACAAACTTCCACCAGCGATTTGAATCACCAGAATCACAGGCATCTCCTGAACAGCCTGAAATGTGAACTGAATAGGAGAGAAAAAGAAAAGCAAAAAACTCCTATATCCATTGAGATTAAATTCAGCAGATTAAAGATGGTTGCAGCTTGTAGGGGGGGAAAAGGCCAAAACTCCATTTACAATAGTCTTCCTTTATCTTACAGTGCTGCATTTATTTTATGATACAACTAAATGTCCTTCATGTATATACATTAAAAAAAGCGCTTTCTTTGAAACACTGGAAATTTCTTAAGCTGCCGTTTTTTTCTTTTTTTTACTGCACACTTTGATGATGAGCACTATATGCATCAACATAAACATTAAAGATTTTCATGTGAGTAGGCTGGTATTTGTAATTTTGCTTTCTTCATAATGTTAATTATAAATACTTTTCTCCTTTTTCATGCTAATAATTACCTCTTACTCTCTACATGCAAAAAAATTAAATATTTTGTGTTCAAATAAAAATAGAAAAATTGAGTGGGCCTTAACATCCTGGAAAGATTTAAAACATGGCATCTCAATATTTTTGAGAAATACATTTATGTTTCTACATGTGTGTTTGAGAAATGCATACAGAGGGTTTCACTGTAGGTGCTTTTGATTCTACCATTCCATGACTTCCTGAATTGTATCCTCTTTGAAATCTTCTGTGGTGGGAATGTAAAATTTGTCCCTGAGGTTATGTGGCCTGTCACTGTTGACGCTTGCTGCTGCTCCTTTCCTTCCTTCCTCCCTCCCTCCCTCCCTGCCTTCCTTCTCTTCTTTTCTTTCATTCATTCTTTCTTTTTTGCCATATTAAGTAAGTATTTTGCTACTACTATCCAGCAGGTACCACTGTATGTTTTTTGCAATGTAGAGTTGACTATGTTGGCATTTTAGAATTTGTTAAAACTATATAATTTTTCCATAAATACTTTGAATTTTTTTAAAATTTAGGGCATATTTTTACCACATACATACAAATATAATTTTCTTGCCTTCATAAATACTCTCATCTCTTTCCAGGGGAAAATTTGAGGATGGGGAACTTAGGGGAGGACCTGGGAAACATGTAGTTATCTAGATCTGGACAATTTCATGTTTGTTAAACTGGAACTTTGGCTAGTTCAAATTTGAATGTAATTTCACCCATTTTCTTTAAATTTTGTTAACACTAAATTCAGGTCATTTATTCAAAGTCTCCAAAAAGATGATTTTAATCATCTGTTTATATGCATGGGGGTCTGATCTCAGATACACTAAATGTGGAGTGTAGGAACTAAAATGAAGCCTGCTGTGTGAAACTACTTTCACTTAGGGTTCACTGGTTTTTGTACCAATATTTTTTTATACACTTCAGTGCAAGTCTTGTCAGTTAACCTTACTTTCTGAGTAAGCTAAGTAACCCAAATTACATTTCTTTAAACCTGTTTACTATGGCACTTTGATAAAATGGTCAGTAACCAACTTCTTTACTGACAAAAGGTTCCATGTACCATGTGCTGGAGCATCTATTTTAAATGTGGCTATCTGTGAATGGTAATGTTTTCCTTCATGTAAGTGCCTGTTCAGAGTTTCAAAATTTAAAAATGCCAAATATTTTCATGGTCACTTGCATGTAGTAATCTAGGAAATATTCGAAATTTTGAAAACCAATTGTATTTAACCAGCCTCAAATTGTGCAACCATGATGTATAATAAAGAATTTGAAATGATCCTGAGCTTGCTATTTGAATGATTAAAATAGTTCTATTCTCAAATCTCATGGTCAGATTTATCATTGAGGACAGGATTGCTCATAGTTTAGGAAGCTATATTTGTGACAAGTTTTTATAAATATTGTCAGTTCCAATTTCAAATAGTTATATAATACTTTTAATTAGGTGGCTTAAAACTTATAAATAGGATGCTTATTCACTTTGCTTAAGACTTTGTTGCATAACCAAGAATAAAATTTGAAATATTTGGTGAACTGAGTAAAAACTTGGCCAATTAATTAGAAATAAACTGAGAAATTTGTGTCATTATTGAAAGGACAGATGTACCTGGCTGTCTCAGTTGGTAGAGCATATGACTTTTGTTTTTTTAATATTCGTTTGAGAGAGAGCATGGGTGAGCAGGAGGAGAGGGAGAGAGAATCCTCAAGCAGACTCCTTGCTGAGCATGGGACCAGATGTGAGGCTTGATCCCAGGTCCCTGAGATCATGACTTGAGCAAAAATGAAGATTGAAGACACTTAACCAACTGAGCCACCCAGATGACCCAAGATGTGACTCTTGATCTCAGGGTCATGAGTTTGAGCCCCATGTTGGGTGCAGAGATTACTTAATTTTTTTAAAAGTACAATATCTAATCCAGTGGTTCTCAATCCTGGCTGATGTTCAAATCACTGTAACTTTTTAAAATAACAATGCCAGGTCCTCCCAGACCAATAAAATCAGAATTTCAGAGGCAGGGTATGAGTGTTACAGAAAACCATCCAGGTTTGAGAACCATTGTCCAAACCAAGTGAATGGTTGCTTCCGTCACTAGTAATTTTTTTTTTTTTTTTTTTTTTTTTTTTAGTTTTGAACTGTAAGATTTAGTTTAGAAAGAGAACATGCAAACAGGGAGAAGGGCAGAGGGAGGGGGAGAAGCAGATTCCATTCCGAATGGGAGCCCAGTGGGCTTGATCTCATAACCCTGAGATCATGACCTGAGCTGAAATCAAGTTGGACACTTAACCGAGCCACCTAGGCGCCCCTGAACTTTATATTTTTTATTTTAAAGATTTTTATTTATTCATGAGAGACACAGAGGCAGAGACACGGGCAGAGGGAGAAGCAGGCTCCATGCAGGGAGCCCAATGTGGAACTCGATCCCGGGACTCTGGAATCATGCCCTGAGCCAAAGGCAGACGCTCAACCACCGAGCCACCCAGGCATCCCCTGAGCTTTATTTTTTTAAGTAGAACTAAAAAAAAAATACAACATGGACATCGTTTAGTCATTTTGAATTTGTTAGGGAATCTAATAGCAAGAACCTCATGAATTAAAAAGTCATGGGGGTGGCTGAGTGGCTTGGTTGGTTAAGTGTCTGACTCTTGATTTTGGCTCGGGTTATAATATTAGGGTCCTGGGATTGAGCCCTGCTTAGGGCTCAGTGGTGAGTCTGCTTGAGATTCCCTCTGCCTTTGCCCTTCATGTGCACACGTGCTCTTCTCTAAAAATAAATCTTTAAAAAACCAGGAACAGGGTGCCTAGGTGGCTCGGTTAAGCGTCTGCTTTCAGTTCAGGTCATGATCTCAGGGTCCTGGGATCAGCCCCACATCAGGCTCCCTGCTCAGTGGGGAGTTTGCTTCTCCTTCTCCCTCTGCCCCAACCTACCCCCTCCCCTTGCCCCACTCATGCTCGGTTTCTCGCTCTCCAAATCTTAAAAAAAAAAAAAAAAAGTCAAATCAGTTTTTAGGAAAACTAAAATTTTAGTAATTCTTAACCCTTCTGATCAGTTATGCTCCGTTTACACCCTCTTATACAAGTTTTCTTTCAATAACTATTGGTAAATTATCTACTTTCCCTACTCTCAGATTTCCTACTTTACCTTGCAATTCTCAGTTCTAAGTACCAAAAAGCATTAATTTGTCATATTTAAGGTTTTTCAGTTATACATAAACATGGTTGTGTTAACATCTAAAAGATGTTAATTCTAAACAAAAAACACCTAAACTAAGGTTTTTATTGTTTTTTTAAAGATTTTATTTATTCATGACAGAGAGAGAGGCAGAGACACAGGCAGAGGGAGAAGCAGGCTCCATGCAGGGAGCCCGATGTGGGACTCGATCCCGGGTCTCCAGGATCACACCCCAGGCCGAAGGTGGTGCCAAACCGCTGGACCACTGGGGCTGCCCTAAACTGAGGTTTTTAGAGTGTAAATCCAGCACCCTGGGCTTTTAAAGAAACCACAGTGACAAATTACAGAAATCTAGAATCACAATTCCTTTTAAGTGGACTTGTCAGATTAAAAACTAGAATACTTTAACCAATTCTACCTTAGGCTCTATTAAATTTGAGAAGCAGTCCCTAAAAGAGTTTTATTATTTTGAAATCATAAAAGGGGGAAAATATATAATAGAAATAAGTGGCTGGCAGTGTTTTGAATTGTTGGGGAGGAAAAGCTTCTCTTGTACTTTCTTAGATTCTGTGTTTGGGAGCCTGCTGATTAAGCTGACAAAAGACAAGCAGGAGAAAAGACTGAGGGAGTTCACAAAAATGTGACTTAAAGGGGTAGTTAGAATTTGGGGCCTTTTATATGATTCTTTAAAAATTTATTCATAAAAGGGACGCCTGGGTGGCTCAGCGTTGAGCATCTGCCTTCGGCTCAGGACGTGATCCCGGAGTCCCGAATCAAGTCCCACATCGGGGTCCCTGGGGGAAGCCTGCTTCTCCCTCTGCCTGTATCTCTCTCTCTCTCTCATCTGTATCTGTATCTCTATCTCTCATCTCTCTCTGCCTCTTGCTCTCTGTAAAAAAATAAAATCTTAAAAAAAATTATTCATGAGAGATAGGCAGAGACACACAGAGAGAAGCAAGCTCACTGCAGGGAGCCCTATGTGGGAATCTATCCCAGGACCCTGGGATCATGCCCTGAGGCAAACCCCTGAGCCACCCAGGAATCCCTTATATGATCTTGGTAGGGGAAAGGAGGTGAAGGACACACGTGATTTCTTCTTTAGGATTTTATTTAATAGAGTGCGTGAGAGAGCACAAGCAGGAGAGAGGAGCAGCAGAGGGAGAGGGAGAAGCAGGCTCCCCGCTGAGCAGGAACCTGATGTGGGTGGGGCTCGATTCCAGGACTCCGGGATCATGACCTGAGCCAAAGGCAAGTGGTTAACCGACTGAGCCACCCAGGCACCACCCTGCTTGGGGCCTTCTATGAGCATAATTCTTATGTCTCTCCTCTATCTAAAATCTTTTAGGGACTTGATTCCAGGAGAAAGCTTAAATTCCATGCTTATAAACAGCTCCAGTTATTCTAGACCCCTTGGAGAATGCCCACTTTCCTGCCTGAACTCCAGCCAGCTTTTTGTAAGGCTCCCCTAGCCAGTCTTGCCAGACACCATTTCCGTCTCAAAGTCAGTGCCTGATGTTCTTTATCATGCTGCCAGGGTATGCATACCTCCAGGACTGTGCTTAGCACACTTTTATAAAAGACTTTAATTTTATGGATTTTAAGCCTCTTGGCTCAGTCTCATTTTAGTGTACTTTGTGCTTATGACATGATATACACTCAATATCTGAATAATTGAACCTTATTTTCCTAGTGACTATAAAATTAGGTGTCCTCCTTTAGAAAACAGTCTCACGAGTCTCGCTACATTTTTAAAAAGATTTTATTAGAGCGCACAAGCAGGGGGAGCAGCAGAGGGAGAGGCAGACTCCCCGCTGAGCAGGAAGCCTGATCCCAAGGACCCTGAGGTCATGATCTGAGCTGAAGGCAGACGCTTAACTGACTGAGCCATTCAGGTGCCCCTGGTTGCTATGTTCTTAAAAGGTCTCAAGGCAACTCACTCTAGATTTCAACTCAGGTCGTGATCTCAGGGTCCTTGGGATCAAGCCCTGAGTCAGGCTCCCTGCTCAGCGGGGAGTCTGTCTGCCTTGGGATTCTTTCTCCCTCTTTCTGCCCCTCCCTCTGCTCACTCACTCTCTCTCCCTAGTAAGCAATATATATATATTTTTTTAAAGTCCTATGACTGCCCGTACATCTCATCAGGTTAATATCGAGCTCAATGACAAGCACCAGAGAAATCTTATGAAAGTAGTTCTATGAGAAGAAATTCAAAGAAAACACTTTTGATCTCTGCATGTCCCTGCCCCCTTAAGCACCAAGCATTTAACCACCAGTTTCATACAGCAAAAGTGCAGCCCTTTCTGCCCAGGGGTCATGTCCCCGTGCTATTTAAACTTACTAAGTTGCACAGTATAACGTCCCAAGAATTACTTCTTGGCAGTTGAGCTCAACGATCCCACATTTTTGGTGGCGTGTACAGGGATTATGGAGTGAATCCCAGAGCCCTGATGTGGCTTGGTAAGTCGTCTTTATCCCCAGTCTGTTTTTTACTTGTTCCTTTCCAAAAATGTCCTCAATAGTACAACCCTTTGGAACAAGTTTTTGTGGAGTGCTCAGGAGAGAACCTCTTGCCCATTTCCTACACTATGGGGAGGGACAAACTCCTGCCACCTGACTGGACACCAGTACCTTGGCCATAATGGCACTAGGCTTAGAAATCAGGCTCTCCCTGTTTTACCTGTTAATACTTGAATTCTTTTCAGGCATGGCCGCCAATCATAAGACTCCTATGTAAGTTTTCTTCCTAAATAACTCAGTGTGCTCTCTTGATAAGCATGAAAGTCAGAGATAGGTCTGTGTGCTTCCTGAAAGGGACCCAGAGCTATTACCCAGTTGGGGCACTCACCTGATGGGGACCACTCCCTTGGGACTAGATGATGGCTAGAGCCCTCAAAGTTGCTTGCATTAGAGAGGGTTTCACACTTTCATTTTCTTATGTCCCTCATTTGTCCTTACCCATGGGCTGTTTGGCATTCTCAGTCCTGCTCTCAGAATAAAAGTACTTCTAGCTTAGATATATGACACTTAATATAAAATAGCAGCCCCTTCTTAACAAAGGCCAGGGCCTCTACCCCTCCCATTGCTACTAGATCCAGAAGCTTTCAAAGGATATTGTCATTGATCACCAGATATATCAGCTCCCCCAAAATGGAAAGAGGCAGCCCCAATCTGTATGGTGTTTCAGTCCATTCATCAGCCTCTGTTATAGTCTAGGATGCAATGGGGAAGGGAAGAGAAGGGAGGTCAATATCCCTTCTCAGGTAGTACAAAGGTCTCAGAGTGGTCGAGAAGACGGTTGCCTCTCACCACTCTGAACCTCTGGAACTTTTGGCAGTATTTCTGATGGGATGCCATTCAGAAGCTGAAGGGGATTTGGGGAATGGACTCCTAGGCAGTTAATGTACTGTCTTCGTTTTATAGGAATTGACTATAAGATCAGCTCCCTCATCCCAAAGGCTTCCCTCTTGGGCTGTCTAGCATATTGTCTAGCATATTGAAGTCAATTTGGATTTAAAGAAAAAGCCCCCCAAGCTATTCGGCTATAAAAGAAACCCAACCCCCAAGATGCACAGTCCAACGTGGGACTCAATCCCGGGTCCCCAGGATCACACCCTGGGCTGCAGGCGGTGCTAAACCACTGTGCCACCTGGGCTGCCCAACATAGCTCTCTTTTAAACAGGTTGCTGCCAAGATCCTTACCTGCCTGCCTGTTTATCCTAAGTCATTAGTTTCCTCTTTGTTTGCTTCTTCTTTTGTGTGTCAGATCTGGAACATATGCTTGAGACGACTGGATGCATGTTGACTGACTCTTATTGCATGTGGGGTTTTCACCATCATTCATTTCCCAGATTAATAGCTGTGATAATTGGAATCAATTGTCTGGTTAGTTTACCTTGGGGTGGGGACTTTATGGAATATTCCCAAGCAACTGCCAAAACTCCCTTTGTTTTGGTGAAGGTTCCCTGTCTTCTCTGGTCCAACATGGACGATTTTCACTTTTTGTTGGTTGAAAAAAGCAAACGTCCATCTGCTCATCCATTAGAGCTGAGGATCTACAGAACCAGGAATTCTCTGCCCTGTGGGCTTTTATCCACCTCTAGGCTTGCTGGTAACACCTTACCTACTCTGCCTCCACCTCCCCACCCTGTTTCTGCACCACCATGGACTGGCTTACATAACTGGCTCCTATACGACCCTCCATGCCCTTGGCACCGTTGGCTCCTGCTCCTCCTGCTCTCACTATCAAGAGCACACCACCCTGGACTTAAACTGCCCACTTCAAATTTCTCCACAGGTGCCCCAGGTAAAAACTGACAGTGGGGAGCAAATTTGTTGACTTTTAGTGGACCCAGGTGTAGTATATTTGGTATTTAAGCTAATTTAAATTTGGTAATTTAATTAAGGTAGACATGTCTCTAGAGTTATCAGCATTAAATATAAAACTTTTCTTCTACCAAGGTTTACTAAAGGTCAAATAAGCTCGTTATCTCTGTTGCAAGTCATCAGCAAAAAATGACTTAATATGAGGGTTAATTGTGTTTGTTTCATCAGAGTTTTCATGGATAATTGTTAAAAAAATAAGTAGGCTAAATAAAAAGCTTTATAGGTAAAACTTCTAAATAGCTTTCAAAGTCTTTGGTAATAACCTGAAACTTTGAAGTTTTGCTAAGTTAAATGATAAACTGAATTCATTGAATATCTATCTAAGTCTTTTCCAGATAAGATAAAATACAAAAGCATTAGTTAGGGCAGCCCTGGTGGTGCAGTGGTTTAGCGCCGCCTGCAGCCCAGGGCGTGATCCTGGCGACCCTGGATAGAGTCCCATGTTGGGCTCTGTGCATGGAGCCTGCTTCTCCCTCTGCCTGTGTTTCTGCCTCTCTCTCTGTCCCTATGAATAAATAAATAAAATTCTAAAAAAAAAAAAAAAAAGCATTGGTTAACACAGGTTTGTCTGCTTCTGGCCTCTTATTGCAGAGAAACCTAGTAAAGTTGAGTCTGTTGGTAAATGTGCTTTATTCTTTTGATTGTACTATGGAAAAACTTATGTTTTTAGCAATTATGAAACGTATTCATGGATTTTAGCTCTAAAAGAATCCTAGGGTAACAGTTCACAATTGGTTATTACTTAATTTTCACTAGAGACAAAGGTTTCTAAAAGTTAAAAATTTACTAAATGTAATTAAGACTGAGGAAATAAGGAAATCAACTTTACCTGTAGGAAAGTAGGAGATATATAAGAAAGTTATAAGGAATCGGAATACCTTTTGTTGAGGGAAAAAGAAAGTAATTTTGTCCTAAGATGGGACGAGTTTGTTTAGAGAAAAAAGGCTTACGACAATATATGAATAAAAAAGAAAACTGCAGAAGTTTTATGAAGGGAAATACTTGGAAGAGAATTTTATGTATGGTGAGAATTAAGGTTGAAATGGATTTTATTATTTTATTTTAAAGTAGGCTCCAGGGCAGCCCAGTGGCGCAGGGGTTTAGCATCGCCTGCAGCCCTGGCGGGGGTGGGGTGGGGGGGGGTGGGGGGGGGTGGGAGGGGGTGGGGGGATTGAGTTCCATGTCAGGCTCCCAACATGGAGCCTGCTTCTCTCTCTGCCTGTGTCTCTGCATCTCTCTCTCTCTGAATAAATAAATAAAATAATCTTTAAAAAAAATAAAGTAGGCTCCATCCCCAACACGGGGCTTGAACTGATGTCCTCAAGATCAAGAGTCACATCCTCCACCGACTGAGCCAGGCAGGCACTGCAAAATGAATGGATTTTAAAAGTACACTGATAATAAGACTGAAATTCTGCATTTCTCTGTGTTAAGAAGACAAAGTTTTCTTGAATTGTTGGTCTGTTTTTTTGTTTTTTAATTTTATTTATTTGAGAGAGAGCAAGCACAGGGTAGGAGCAGAGGGAGAGGGAGAAGCAGTCTCCCCGCTGAGCAGGAAGCCTGATGCAGGACTCAATCCCAGGACCTTGGTATAATGACCTGAGCCAAAGGCAAACGCTTAACCAATTGAGCCACCCAGGCACCCCTGTTGGCCTGTTCTTGTTAAGAAAATGTAAACGAAGTTTTTTTATCTGCCCAGAAAACGAAAGCTTCTACATTTTGTCTGTATCAGGTCTTTGATTAAAGTTAAAACTTCTCAATATTAAAGGACCTAAGTTTTGCTAACAACTATCTAACTTCCTGTAGAATCCCTTATTGTCACTTTGGTTAAATATAAATATTATATTTATAATGATCTGTAATCCTATTTAAATATGTGCTTTAAAACTTTCTAAGGTTTTTAACAAACTTCTGGAGATTTAAATGGTAAATGAAGTCTTTTGACTTATTAAGGCTTATTAATTTGGTATGTTAAATTACATGGGAAGCATTGTCAAACCAATGATGATAAGCCTTACATTGTGTTATATGGGTAAATGCTATAACCATTTTAAAAATATATAAAATTCCTGGGGATCCCTGGGTGGCTCAGCGGTTTGGTGCCTGCTTTGGCCCAGGGCGTGATCCTGGAGCCCCGGAATCGAGTCCCACATCGGGCTCCCGACATGGAGCCTGCTTCTCCTTCCGCCTGTGTCTCTGCCCCTCTCTCTCTTTCTATCATGAATAAATGAATAAATAAAATCTTTAAAAATATATATATAAAATTCCTGAACTTTTAATATGCCCTGGTATAAGGTCACTACTTCAACTATTGAAATGTTGTGTCACAGAAATAACTGGATTTCCTTGTCGATTGCATTATAATTAATTCTTATACGAGATCTTTAACCATGTTCATTTCAGATTTTTTGTTTTTATAGTTATTGTTCTAATGCTCTTGAAGAGCATGTTTTGTCTTCAAGGAGATTCATTTTATTTATTTTTTAAAGATTTTATTTATTTATTCATGAGAGACAGAGAGAGAGAGAGAGAGGCAGAGACACAGGCAGAGGGAGAAACAGCTCCATGCAGGGAGCCTGATGTGGGACTCGATCCTGGGATGTCAGGATCACGCCCTGAGCCGAAGGCAGGTGCTAAATCTCCGAGCTATCCAGGGATCCCAGGAGATTCATTTTAAAAAGACTCTTAATAAATGGAGGTTGTTGGGACTCCTGGGTGGCTCAGTGGTTAAGCATCTGCCTTTGGCTCAGAGTGTGATCCCCAAGTTCTGGGATCAAGTCCAGCATCAAGCTCCCTGCAGGGAGCCTGCTTCTCTCTCTGCCTGTGTCTCTGCCTCTCTCCCTGTGTCTCTCATGAATAAATAAATAAAACCTTAAGAAATAAATGATGGTTTTTGATATCTTTAAAATCATAGAACTAAACTGGTAAAAGTATTAAAAAATAAACTGGGTAAGAATTTCCAGAACTAACCAAAAAACAAAAAAGCTGCATCCAAACCACTAGAATTAGTAATATGGCACTAATTGAATTGAGAAAGATGATTATAGTTTTTGTGACTTTTTTTTTAAAGATTTATTTATTTGATTGGGGGGGGCAGAGGTAGAGGTAGAGAATCCTCACAGACTCCCTGCTGAGTACAGAGCCTGATATGGGGCTTCATCCCAGGACCCTGGGAGCATGACCTGAGCTGAAATCAAGTCAGATGCTTGACCAATTGAGCCACCCAGGCGCCCCTTGTGACTCTTTGAAGTATGAAACATTGCTGGTTCTCTAATGTTTGTTCTTCCAGATTTAAGGGATTTTCTTTTTTTTTTTAAATTTTATTTATTTATTTTTAAAGATTTTATTTATTTATTTATTTATTTATTTATTTATTTATTTATAGACACACAGAGAGGCAGAGACACAGGCAGAGGGAGAAGCAGGCTCCCTGTGGGAAGCCCGATGTGGACTGGATCCCCTGGACCCCGGGATCACGCCCTGAGCCAAAAGTAGACGCTCAACCACAGAGCCACCGAGGTGTCCCAGAAATTTTCTCTTAAGGTACCCATGACTTACAGAAATGTGTACAAATTGAAGCACTTAAATTTTTCTCCCTACCTGAACCTCAGAATTCAGAAATTCTCAGTATTCTTTCTTTCATGGCAATTACAGTTATTTGCATAAGTTCAGTAAGAATCTATTCTCCTTATAACAGGACATCATTGGAAATATTGGTTATATTACCAAGACTTTGACTGGAATGTCATATTTGAGAGAGACATACATAGACTCAGGTATGACCAGACAGCTTTAAGGAATTAGTAGACTTTATGGAGCCTATTGAGCCCCTTGGAAATATTGTCTTGATATCTTGCTTAGAGTTCCCAGCAGCCTTACCAGGTGAGTAAAGAATGTCATTCTGGCAGATCCAGGAACTTTAGGATATTTTGGGGACCTCAAGAAGAGGAATACATCTTAATTTTCAGGTATTACAGGCAAGTCCAATGACAAGTATTTCGGTTGGGTCTGGCCTTAAGAGGCTATTAAAAATTCAATCTAGAGATTCCTTATGAAAAGTTCCAGCAAAGCAGATTTTAAGGGATCTACATGAACAATCACTATTTTTGCTGAGCTTATGTAAATAAAATTGGACTTGTTTTACAAGTGAATTAGTCTTGATTTGGCTATTTCTGGAGGTAAGGTGAATTTAGAAAAATTGTATTTCAATAACATTCTTTTGTTGATGTTCCATTTTAGTTTTGTTTTTAACTGTTTGTTGTTTGCTTAAGCTAGATAACGAGGTAAACTTCAGAGATTCCCATAATAGCTCATATACAGACAATCTTCTCGCTTGTTACTCTGTGGAGATAATGGATGGCCCCACCTTCCCTATAACTGGATTGGAGAATACACTTGGGGACACCCTTACCTCCCCAGACAAGTCATATCCCACATGCCAACGTTTCCTCATAATTAGGATATTGTTAAGACTAGACATCAGGCAAAGAAAACTTTTTTTTTTTTTCAAAGAAAACTTTTTAATGGTTGTATCCCTTAGCCATCTTTGTCCTGGGAGCCACCTCTATTGATGTGAAATTACCAACAGAGACTTTAGCCAAGTATACAGCAGCTACCTTTAACCAAAACCAACATGAAGTCACCCACAAATTTGAAAACTGGCCCTCCAAAACCTAATGGCCCAGGGCACCTGAATTGATCAGTCGGTTAAGCATCTGCCTTCAGCTCAGGTCATGATCCAGACCCACGTCAGGCTTCCTGCTCAGTGGGGAGCCTGCTTCTCCCTCTCCCGCTCCCACTCCCCCTGCTTGTTTGCTCTTTCTCAAATAAATAAAATCTTTTAAAAAATAACCCAAAACCTCCCCAAACCGCACCCCCCCCCAAAAACCACCACAAAACCTAACGACCCTTGATATCCTGACTGCAAGTCAAAGAAAAAGTTATTATGCTAATATCAAGACTAAACGCTTTATATATATCCCAGATGACTCTGCTAATGTATCCAGAGTTTTAGGAGACATGCACATCCTACCCAAGTAATAACTTTTTTACAATGGGCACATTACACTGAGCTACAAAACCAATCTTTGCATTATATTTGTGGCTTCCTGCCTATATCAAGCACTTCAGACCTCCCTTGGTGGGTTTCTCCACCATAAGGTACAGATTGGCATTATTTACATCAATACATAGCTGATATGGTACATCACCCCAATACCAACACATAGAGGGATATTTCTATTACTAAAAAGAATGTTTCTTTCTGGTCTACGTTAAATATTCCATGGAACTCTCCAGGCCATAAGAAGCCTTTCTCTTATCCTTAAACTATCAAAATTTTAACTGAATATGCCAAAACAGTGATAGGCTTATGAAAACATAGTACCTCTCATCAATACACTCAGGAAAGATTATATCAAATATGGGATGGATATATGTGGCTCACTCCCATAATAGGACAGCTAAGCCAAAGGCTCTGTTATGCTGGGAACAGAAAAACCATACCCTTGGTTCATGGCCCAATATACTTGCCAAGTGGGACGGCTCTCCCTGGAAGCCTTTTTACAGGCAACCAATTAGTTTGCTACTGACTGAACAGGAAACCAGGCATCAGATGGCTAGCCCCTAATGGAATGCAGTGGTTATGTGGGCCCAATTTGTAGCCATGGCTTCCACTAGGCTGGACTGGAAGATGTACCATAGGTTATGCCTGGATGCACAGTCATAGCAGTAAGACTAGCACAAATCCAGCTAACTTTCCATATCTAAGACAATGACAGATCTGTGTTCCATTGGTGTGACCATCTGGCATCTATTTTTCTTCCATCAGTAAGTTTAGATGTCATATGGCAAATGGAGCTCTTGGCAAATATACAACTAAGGCCTTAAATAACCCCCAAAATAGCATTATTAAACACTAAAATGATCCAAGTGTGTAACACAGTTCTACAAAACAGAATGGCATGTCTTAGAACAGCACAAGGAAAAACAGGTGCCATTATTAAAGTGGAGTGTTGTGTCTACATTCCAGATTATGACAAAAATATAACAGAATTGCTGACATGAATAATCAAATTGGTGCTCTTAAAGACCCCCGTGCATTATCATTTAATGATTGGTTGAATTCCTGGGTAAGAAGTAGATTATAGTTTACCTTAGCACATTTATTTTTATTATATTAATCTTTTTTTTCAAGATTTTATTTATTCATTCATGAGAGACAGAGAGAGAGAGAGAGACAGGCAGACAAGCAGGCTCCATGTGGGGAGCCCAACATGGGACTCGATCCGGGGACTCCAGGATCAGGCCCTGGGCCGAGGGCAGGCGCCAAACTGCTGAGCCACCCAGGCGTCCCTTATTATATTGATCTTAATATGTTGTCTTTTACCTTGTTCTCTCCTATTGTTGAGATACATACAAGCAGTTCCCAACTCCTTTGCCCATTCGGCAGATGATTCTTACTACTTGAAACAAATTCACCCCGATGTCACCTTTGTACTCTACAATTGTCTTCTGTAATAGTTACATGTGGAGATGGACAGTAACTCATTTCGATCCATGTGTAGGGACATTTCTATGACCCCTGTCAGCTTGAAGAAGTTACAGAAGATGAGCCCGTTGTCCTCCAACCACCTTAAAGAATTAAGTACTGAAAATTCATAGGACGGAAATCATGAGGGACAGAAACAGAAAAATGTTCACCTTTAGCCCAGAAAGCTGACCTATTATGGCCTGCAGTTTCGATAAGGATCACATATGTGCTGGCTACTACATTCTTAAAGGGTCTCATGACTGCCTGTACATCTCATCAGGAGTTAATACCAAGTTGAATGAGAAGCAATGGAGAAATCTTCAAAAGCAGTTTTACAAGTAGAAATTTGAAGAAAACAGTTATGATCTAATATTCCCTGCACATTCCCTCCACCTTGAGTACTACACATATAACCACCAGCTTCATACAGCAAAAGTACAGCCCTTTCTACCCATGGGTCCTGTCCCTGTGCTACTTAAATAAATTTACTATGTTGTACTGTAGAATATCTCAAGAATTCTTTCTTGGCCATCATGGTCAACAATCCATAAATAAGTCCAAATGTAATGAAATTATGGATAAGCATTATTATGCACCTCAGCATTAGAATAAAGGAAACAAACTAGGTAGTCTAGTTTTATTAGGCCTGGGAGGCAAAGCAAGAAAGAGCAGAGCAGGGCCATGATGGTGCTATCTACAAGTCCCACAAATGCATCTGATAGTTGCCCTTTCCTTAGTTTGGGGAAACCAGACCAGATAATCTTTAAGACCCCTTGTTGCTCTAATATTCCATGATTCTAAGAAAAATGTTAAAAATTCACTTAGGATAAGCAATTTAGTATTCAGGTCATGATAACCTTACATTGGAAAAATTCTAGACATGACATAATTTGGTAGGCAAGATATGAGGGGAGAAATATATCAGGATGTGCTTTGTGAAACCCTCTATACCAGGTTTTGTTAATACCAAAGGCAAAGGACAGAGGAACTTGCTTATTTTATTCCCAGCCACCTCGGTTATATTTACTTTCTCCACTTCTTTCCCTCTCCCCCATTTATTTCGGTATTTATGCATATATTCAGCATGTTTTCTGACTGTATATGCTGTTTTCTTGGCCCCACCTACCCTGATGGAGCTATAATCCATGGTAGTGTTCTCAAAGTGTGGCCCCTACACCAGCAGGGAAACACATCACCTGGAAACAATTTAGAAATGAAAACTCTTGGGCTCTACACCAGACTTACTGAATCAGAGCGGTAGGACCCCAATAGTTTTTCTTAAAGATTTATTTGAGATAGAGATAGATAGATAGATAGATAGATAGATAGATAGATAGATAGATAGATAGATAGATAGAAAGAATATGAATCTCTGGGACTCACCACTGAGCCTGACTCAGAGCTCAATCCCAGGACCCTGAGATCATGACCTGAGTCAAAATCAAGAGTTGGCAACCAACTGAGCCACACAGGCACCTATTCAAAACTTTTTTTCAACAAGCCTTCCAGATGATTCTGATGCACTCAAAGCCTGAAAACTACACTTCACCCTTGAGCAAAGCAGGGGGTAGGGGCACTGATCCCTGTGGAATAGATATGTGTGTATCTTCTGACTTCTCCAAAACTTAACTAATGACTGAAAGTCTTACCAATAATATAAACAGTAGATTAACACACATTTTGCATGTTATATGCATTTGTGTATTTGTATAATAAAATAAGCTAGGGAAAGTGTTAGGAAAATCATGAGAAAATATATGTGCAAAACTGTGTTTATAAAAAAAATCCATACAATAGTAGACGCACAAAGTTCAAACCTGTGTTGTTCAACTGCACTACTCTGGAGACACAGTTATGACCCAATTTTGGCGCTTGATAGCAGGTGTACTAGATCCTATGACATACAAGAGAGGCACCCAATGAGTTCAGATGTACAGAGGTGAGTAATGAAGACATAATAAATGGTGTGTAGTTCTGGCATGAATAGAACGATAGATATGGGGAGTAGAGAGACAAAATAAGGAGAGCCAATTTTGGAACGGCCTTGGATGCCGTACAAATGAATGGAGTATGTGCTTTATCACGACACTTAGAATACACTGAAGGATTTTAAACAGGAATAAGTTATTCAGATTTGTGGGTTTTTAAAATCTTATTTATTTATATTGAGAGAGATTGTGTGTACGCATGTGAGTGGGGGTAGAGGCAGAGGGAGAGAGAATCCCAAGTAGGCTCACACTCAGCAAAGAGCCTGACTGAGCTCCATATCACAACCTTGAGATCACAAATGGAGCCAAAACCAAGAGCTGGATGCTTAACCAATGGAGCGACCCAGGTGTCCCCAGATTTGTGTTTTCAGATCATTATGGTGACTGTGCAGAGTATGAGGGAGACCTGAGATAAGGCAAGGATATCAATTATGGTTATTGCATTCATTTCTTAAAAAAAAAAAAAACAAAAAACACTTATGGAGGCTCTAACATGTACTAGTTGCTGATATAACTCCCAAAGGGAAATCGCAGCTCTCTGTCCTGTAAAAGTAAAAATCTTAGGTTGAATATTCCCATTTCAATGTTTATAGAACTCTATGAATAGCTGAAGAGGATAACCCATATACACTATCATAAAATTTAGGCCACAATTTAGACCAGCAAGTAGGTGCAGTTACCAGTTAAAGCTGTTTTAAGATTTTTTTTTTTCTGTAAAACTATACTAGAATATGTAATTACGTCCATAAGATTAATAACAGCTGCTGATTCTGGCCCAATAATTAAAAATGGTTGTCAGGCATATTAACAAAAGGACTAACATCAGCCTCTTTGCATATTAAGTATTTGGGTTATTCATTCTCTCAGTGTCCAAATCTGATGAGACATCCCTATTTAGTGGCATTTTCCGTCACATTAAAATTAAGGATTTTTTTGTTAATTATCTCCATTCTATATACAGGGTCTCTACTATAATTCAGACCCACTAATCCACCATCTTCAGCTAGAAATTTTGCTATAGTTATAACTGGTTTTCCTCCCTGATTTTTTTTCTTGGGCAGGGGGGTCAGGGGAGACAGAGGAATTGTTCCACTCTCTCCTAGGCACTTACTAATGGATTCTTCAAAAATTAAAAACTCTTTGCCAAACACAGAAAGAAGCCCGCCTTAATTCCATTACTTAAATTTTTTTCAGTATGCTTTTTCCATAATTAAGCCTCTGCTTATATCCTTTCCTGACTAGAATTTCCTTACAGCTTACTTGTCGTTTGCTTCCAAGTCTGGCAGAGGCTTCCTTAAGGATCTGAAATTGCTCCTTTCTTTGAACTCTCATTAGCCTAAGATTAACAAGCATTTGCATTATTTAACTTGTACATTCATACCACCAAAACCAGATCCGAAACTTTTTGAGAAGGGGTTATGGGGTTATCTACTTGTATTCTGAAGTTCGGAATATATTCTGCGGAGCGCCTGGCTGGCTCAGTGCGGAGCATGTGATTCTTGATCTAGAGGTCCTGAGTTCCAGTCCTACCTTGGGGGTAGAATTTACTTAAAAAACAACAGCAAAGGGACGCCCGGCGCGGGGGGGGGGGGGGGGGGGGGGGCGCTCAGAGGTTTAGCGCCGCCTTCAGTCCAGGGCGTGATCCTGGAGACCCGGGATTGAGTCCCACGTCGGGCTCCTGACATAGAGCCTGCTTCTCCCTCTGCCTGTGTCTCTGCCTCTCTCTTTCTCTCTCTGTGTCTCTCGTGAATGAATAAGTAAAATCTTAAAAACAACAAAATACACATTCTGTGAATGAAAGGCACATTGAACACTAGCAAATGTTACTGGTATCCTATTTGACACACGATATTACATATTACATGAAACGTCTCTTCAAGTTGGAAGGTGTTGCTTTAGGCCTAACAAGGGAGATGTGGAAAATATAACGTGTTGAATTAATACGTTGCAACCTTGTATTACACATTATTCAACTTATGCAAATGAAACTGACCTTGGGCTGGGATACGGAGGGCTTATTTTTGCTACGCGGTTGTGACACCTCAGCTGCTTGGACGATACACACAAACTGCTCTCATCATAAAAATAAGTGTCACGCGAGGGATCACCTAAGAACTCGCAGGAAAAAAATTCCTTAGCAACGCTTCAAAAGGCCGGATCAAGTCATGTTCTCTAACGCTACTCTAATCAGAAAACGCAAGTTAGGAACCCAGTAAACCGGAGAAAGGCTCTGCAGCGTTAGGGTCGGCGGGCCGCGCCGGTGCCCGCAGCACGCACACCCGCCGCCCCGCCGGCCCGGCCCGCACCGCGCACCCGGCTGCCCACGTGCTTCTGAGCTCGCGCTCTCTTACAGACCTGGTTCGCGTCACGTGACACGGCTCGCAGGCCCCTCCCGGGACATGTGACATCTTCGATGGTGCCTGATTATTTTCTTTTCTTTGGAGAAAGCTGACCCAATCAATAATGAAAAAGATGAACGAGAACAAGAACGTCTATTTTATGCTTTTTTATTTCTAAGCTCTTCCCCTTCTTTATGAACGATCTCGCGACAGTACCTTTTCTATTTATCGATCGGGCTTTATCCTGGGCAGCTCCCCGGCTCGGTCTGGGTCTTTCTGGACAGGAGGCGCTGGCGGGGCACGTCATTGTCCACCGCCAAGGTCTCGGCGGCTCCCTCCAGCCTCCTTTAGGGCCCGTGGCCTCGATGTCCTTCCCCCGGTGTGCCCTGTTGTGGGCTCGGCTCCCGGCGGGGCGCCGGGTGGGCCACCCCGCCGCCTGCTCTGCTCTTCGCGCCCGCGTTGAACCCCTTCCTGGGGCTCTAGGGCGCGTGTCTGCCGTAGCCTCCGCCTCCTCCTCCTCCTCTTCTGCCTCAGGAGGCTCCAAAGCCCCGAACACGTCCTTGTTCGTACCGCTGACTGTGAAACCTCAGGGCCCCAGCGCGGATGGCGACGTCGGGGCTGAGCTCACCCGCCCTCTGGATAAGAGTGAGTGCGGGGCCCGGCGGGGTGTGTGGCCGCGAGGAAGCTGCACCACCTTCCCTTGGAGACCCCAGGTCCCCTCGAGCTTTGCCGTCGTGCCTGTCCGTGCCTGCCTGCCGCGCTGGTTCGTGAGCCCCCCGAGGCTTGGGACTGCGTCTTGCTTATCCTTTCACGCGCTGCGCCAGGAGTGGTCTTTTTCCCTTTCACGCCTTCCTTTCTGAATAGTCTAAATCCTCATCTGATGCGACGATTCACTTTTCTTGCGTCGTTAGGTGGACGGCCGCTTTTTTTCTAGAATCCTTCTTTGCTCCTCCTCCGCTGCCCAGAACTATTGCCCCTGAAAGGGGCAAGGGAATGGTCAGTGAAAAGCCGGAGGAGGATTTCTTTCGGGATTCCTTGTCATTTACTGGCATCTCCGCAAACCCGGCACCGTTAGGCTGTATGGTAGTTGCCAAGAGGAACCAGACTCAGGCCAGATCCTTTACGTCCCAGAAACTTAACAGTCTCGCGGGGAGGAAGGATGCATGGATAACCAACTGTAATACAAGTTAGAACATGGGAAGGGGTTCCTCGGCAAAGGTGGGATCCTTGATCATCCAGGTCTCCAGAGAGAGAGAGAGGAATCGCTCAGTATCAGCCAACCGGCAGCAGCTAACTTTGGATGGGCTCGACAGCGAGGCGTGCAAATGGTCTCAAGGGGAATTTCAGGTTATAGGATTGTACCTTTTCGGTTTCTGGATGATTAGGGAGGCAGGGGATTTCCTCTGACCAAATGAAGCTCTGGGAGGGTGAGGGAATGGTGTAGCTTGGCAGGGCACTAGCTCTCCAGGAGCTGTCTTTAGGCAGTTCAGGTCAACAAGCAACATGGGTGACTCCTGTTGTAACTTAAAAATACAGAACTCCAGGGACGCCTGGGTGGCTCAGTGGTTGAGCATCTTTCTTTGGCTCAGGTCGTCATCCTGGTCCCTGCATGGAGCCTGCTTCTCCCTTCGCCTGTGTCTCTGCCTCTCTCTCTCTCTGTTTCTCATGAATGAATAAATAAACTCTTTAAAAATACGTATAGAACTGCAGCATACTATGGGCTAAATCTTGTTTTGGGGGTCCGAAGTACACCACTTTCACTGGAAAATGTGGTGGAACTCAGTATGTGTTATTCTTTAACCAGTTCTTTAATGACTGTGTTAGGCAAGCCCTTTCACTTAACTTGGAGTTGGAATCTATATTATTTTGATGATTTAAATAATGTGATTATTGGTATTATTTATTTTAAGGTGGCAAAAAGTTCGTAAGAAAACTTACCCTCTTAATTTTTAGTATACAGGTCAGTAGCCATTAAGTGTATTCACATTGTTGTGAAACTGATCTCTAGAACTTTTTCATCTTGCAAAACTGAAAACCTAAACCCATTAAACAACATTTTCCTCATTCTTTATTATTTTAAGGCATAGTAATTTGTGTGAGATAATTTGCCTTATTTATTAGACTTAAATATACAAAATTCTATATTTTGTACAGCTATTCCAGTTTACCTCAAGGTGTAGATGCACCCAGTAAGATAGAACGAAGATCTAAAAAAAAAAAAAAAAAAAAAAGATAGAACGAAGATCTAGATTGTCAGCACCAGGGTTTCTTCTGGTGAAGAATGCTTAGATATCTCATTGAGTCCATTGTGCTGGAGGATTTTTCGTTTCCTTTGGCTGGGATTGGTCCAGATGTTGAATTTACTGGAATTCAGCATTGCAAGGGGGGCTGCAGAGATCAGTGAGTTACTACAATCCTATATAGCCACATGGTTAAGATAACAGATTTTCACATAGAGATTGAGTTAAGCTTCCACCTCCCAGTCTCTGGGCTTGTTCTCAGTTCAAAAAGTTAGCGTACTATATTCTGTGTCATTCTGCTTTCTTATTCTGCATTCTCTCCTTTCTCCTCAAGTCAGTATTTCCCTCATCTTTGTCTCTAGCCTGGACTCCTCTCAGCACTTCTTTAGCTGCCTACCAGGTATTTCCACTTAGATTTATTATGTACACCTGACCTTCATATGTCCAAGACCACTTACCTTCCCCTCAACATGCTCTTTCTCCAGGTACCTGGTGGTCTAGGGGTGCCTGGCTGGCTCAGTTGGAAGAGCGTGTAACTTCATCTCTGGTGGTGGGCTTGGGCCCCACACTGGGTGTAGAGATTACTTAAGTAAATAAAACTTTTTTAAATTTTTTATTATTTTTTTTTTATTCATGAGAGAGAAAGAGAGAGAGAGAGAGAGAGAGAGGCAGAGACACCGGCAGAGGGAGAAGCAGGCTCCATGCTGGGAGCCTGATGTGGGACTTGATCCCGGGTCTCCAACATCACGCCCTGGGTGGAAGGCAGGCACTTAAACCGCTGATCCACCCAGGGATCCCGTAAATAAAACTTAAAAACAAAACAAAACAAAAACCTGGGATCCCTGGGTGGCGCAGCGGTTTGGCGCCTGCCTTTGGCCCAGGGCGCCATCCTGGAGACCCGGGATCGAATCCCACGTCGGGCTCCTGGTGCGTGGAGCCTGCTTCTCTCTCTGCCTGTGTCTCTGTCTCTCTCTGTGTGACTATCATAAATAAATAAAAATTAAAAAAAATAAATAAACGACTGTTTAAAAAAAACAACAAAAAACAAACAAAAAAAACCCTTGTAGTTTTGGTTCTTCCCATTCCTCACCTGCTACATCAGTGAATTAGAAAGTCCAGTTGACTGGTGCTGTTGATTCTACTTCCCAAGTATTCAGTAAGTATTGAATTAATTCACTCATCTCGTTCTCTGCTGCAGCTAATCTAGCCTAAAGCACCAGCTTCCATCTTTTGACCAGACTGTTGAAATAGTTCTTTTTTTTTTTTTTTTAATGATAGTCACACAGAGAGAGAGAGAGAGAGAGGCAGAGGCAGAGACACAGGCAGAGGGAGAAGCAGGCTCCATGCACCGGGAGCCCGATGTGGGATTCGATCCCGGGTCTCCAGGATCGCGCCCTGGGCCAAAGGCAGGCGCCAAACCGCTGCGCCACCCAGGGATCCCTGTTGAAATAGTTCTTATGTGTCTCCTAGAACACCTTCATCTCTCCATTCCATTCCATTCCATTCTTTTTTTTTTTTTTTTTTTCTTTAAGATTTTATTTATTCATGAGAGAGACAGGGAGAGAGAGGCAGAGACATAGACGGGGAAGCAGGCTCCTGTGGGACTCGATCCCAGGACCTGGGATCATGACCTGAGCCAAAGGCAGACGCTCAACCACCAAGCCACACAGGCACCCATCTCCATTCTATTCACTACCTGAAGTCAGAATATTCTTTAAAAAGATCGAAACTTGTTGCTCCCCTGCAAAAAATTGTTTAATATTTTTCATTGTTCCCAGTTTAAAAGGGTCCTTAATCACTAATATGGGTTGTAAGGCCCTACCTGGTCTGCCCTGGTACCTCTCCAGCTTCATTGCATGCTGCCCACCATGTTTCAGTCATATTGATGAAATCTGCACTTAGGCTCCAGGCCTTTTACACATTCTATTTCCTCTGCCTAGAATACCCCTGTGAATTTTTTTTTTTTCTTTAAGCAGTGGCTAATATTGAGTGTTTGCTAGAGACAGGTACCATTGTAAGCACATGACTCAGTTTTTCTAATAACCCTTATATGGTGGACAGTGTTTTTACCTCCAATAAAAACTGATCTGGATGTTTACTATGTGCCAAACATTGTTTTAGTCACACAGGAGGTGCTGAATAGCTACCTGTCTATATTTTCTTGTTGATTATAACAGATTTAGTCATGTGGATGTCAATTGACTGACTTTAGGTAGAAAGATGGTGCATATTTGTGATAGTCATACGGCACTTAAATTATTGGCCTGATTTACAAGTTACTTACCTTTTCTCCATTGGACTCATTTATCATTTACCTACCTTTCTCCATTTCCTAGTTGGTAACATTGGCATACTATTTTCTCTGCTTACATCTCTGGATTGTGATCATCAGGACATGTTTGGCAAAGCACTTTGAAAAATGTAAGGGAGGGATCCCTGGGTGGCGCAGCGGTTTGGCGCCTGCCTTTGGCCCAGGGCGCAATCCTGGAGACCCGGGATCGAATCCCACGTCGGGCTCCCGGTGCATGGAGCCTGTTTCTCCTCCCTCTGCCTGTGTCTCTGCCTCTCTCTCTCTCTGTGTGACTATCATTAAAAAAAAAAAAAAAAAAAAAAAGAAAAAAGTAAGGGGATGAAAAAAATATAGACTAATATTTGTACTAAACATTTGCTGTTTGAAAAATGGAATTAAAAGTTGAATTGTTACCCTGCAGGAGGAATCTGATGTGTAGAAACTGGGAAAATTATTCCCCTAGAAGCCTAGATAATCTACCCAACCTATAAATAGGTTGATGTGAGGATTTAATAAAATAATGTATTTTTAGGTTAGCGTATCAACAAGGCTTTTCCCCTTAGCTTTTTTTCTTTAGGCTATATGTTGACTAACTGGAATTTAAATAAAAACTTGGAAAGGAAAAAAAAGTTTTCAGCATGAGTTCTGACCACTCTAGAAACAATATTCTAGTACATCTTCATATTCAATGACTGGGGTAGTAATACTGGTTGTAATATTAGAGGGATAGGAACTAAATGCCACCACTAAGTGGTTTGATACAGTCTCTTCAGGATTGATGTTGCCTTTCCTTTGTGGATCCTAGAGATCTTCTAACTTTTGTCACTTCCCTCCACCTGCATTTCCACTGTGGCTTTGGCCTTTCCAATTCTGTTATGCAGAGAGGTTGAGTTGTATACTTTTCCACCTGCTTCTCCAGCCCTCAAGTGAGCTCGTAGTTTTGATGTACTGAGGTGGGATTCTCATTAATTATGGATGTGTGCAGTGAAACGAGTGAACTAAAACATCTTAACAAAATGGATAAAGCGTATGGTTTAAGCAACCCCAATTGGTAGTGGGTAATTTGTTCTTTATCATGATGTAAAGTGGACTATTATTTTTGTGTAACCCTCAGGTAAGGTAGATTCACATTTTAGAAGAGAACCTGTCCTGATGGGCTATCTGGAATGTTTTGTTTTCTTTAGAAAGAAAATGTAATCATTTAAAACAATGTAGCTGTCTTAGAGTTTATAGCATAGCGGGCCTCTTAATTTTAGCAAATGTAGGTGAGTCCCAACATAGCCATATTAAATCCTAGGCTCCCGTTGCAGGAAGCTAGAAGACCACTATTACCTGGTGAAAAGTTGTAGTGACTGAGTCATTTCTACTGTGGCTGAAATCCAGAGGGTGTCTCCTCTGATGATCTGATGATCTCTGTAGACTCTTAGAGGCTTGATGATGATGGTGTTGGTGAAATTAAGAATTACAGTAAAATCCTGTCTAGCGATCCAAAGGTCACCATGACTTGCGGCACAAATCACTGTGGGAAACAATTTTTGATGAAAAGACAGCCTTTCAATACTCCTATTACTATCAGAAGTATATTATGAAAATTAGGATTATTGTCTGATTGGAACATGAAACAACTCATATCTTTATAAGTAACATCAGAAAAGAATTACATTTATGTGCTGTTAGAAGAGAGTATGTTGATTTTTATCAGGCTTTCCTTGTTTTGATTTGTGGCTGTTACCGATTTTTCATATGTGGAAATATACCTACCTACCTCTTCTGTTGGAAAGAACATTTAAAATTAAATAAATTTTAATTAAAAAAATGTTAATTTTAATGAGAAGTAATTATGACCAAAAATCAGGTCATTCTGTTAAGAATAGTGAAACTGTTAGAGCTTAATTTTTATGAAAAACAAAACTTATGTTTTCATATACTTTTGTAAATTAAAAAAAAAAATTAGTGCTATTTACATTAATGTTTTTTGCAGTTTTCTTTTCCAGAAATTGGTAGTGGATTTGGAACATCCTTCTAGGTAAAATTAAGTGTTGATACAGAGATTTTTGTGTAGGTAATATTAATTTTTTAAAACAGCTTTAAAAATAACATATATGCCATAAAATTAATCCATTTAAAGGTGCACTGGTATGTTTGCAGGATTGTATGACTGTCACCATAGTCTAATTTTAGAACATTTTCATCACCCCAAAAAGAAATCTCATTCCTAGTAGTAGTCACTCTACATTCCTGTAGTCCTACTCCACTTCACCCAGACCATGGCAACTGTTAATTCACATTGTTTCTTTTTTTTCTTAAGATTTTATTTATTGGGATCCCTGGGTGGCACAGCGGTTTAGCGCCTGCCTTTGGCCCAGGGCGCGATCCTGGAGACCCGAGATCAAGTAAAGATTTCATTTATTTATTCATGAGAGACACAGAGAGAGAGAGAGGCAGAGGCAGAGACACAGCCAGAAGGAGAAGCAGGTTCCACGCAGGGAGTCCGACGTGGGACTCAGTCCCGGGTCTCCAGGATCACGCCCTGGGCCGAAGGTGGTGCTGAACCGCTGGGCCACTGGGGCTGCGCATATTCTGTTTCTATTAGGATATTTCATATAAGTAATATCATACAGTAGTATGGTCCTTCTTGACTAGCATCCTTCACTTAGCACGAGAAACCTTATGCTTGAATAAAGTGTCCTGAGTAAAGTTTCCTTGAGTATCTTGATTTCTTGCATAACACTGGAGGGTTAGTTGTAGAAAATGGGTTAATTCTAAACAAATGTGATGTCTTCAGTTTGTATCGAGTCTATAGGTCTGCAGAATTTCCCCAAGCAGTTGCATGTGCTTTTTTTCCAATCTTTTGTCACTGATTTTTCCACTATTGATGGAACGAGACCATTGCCCCCACTTGGTATAAAGTAACATACCCAGAAATAGCAGGATAGCTGCCTGTGATAGGTAATATATATGTATATATGTGTATAATTCACATTTCATTGTGGGTAAATCTAGTGCCTAAGCCACTGATTTAAAAATTTTTCATTATGTAAAACAAATTTTCATTAGTGGGATGCTTTTTTCAGGCTTAATTTCTTCAGTAAGTATTGTGTGTATTGTCACTACATGAAGATGTGGTTGGTACTTTTGCAGGACGTAGAAACACAGGCCACTTGGCCGTTCTGTGTTTCATAGGCAAAGACTATATCCTCCATTTTGGTTTGCTTTCCCAGAAATATGGTGTGTGTGGCTGGATCATTAGAACGTTTATCTTTGTGGAATAATGCAGTAGTATTTAACATGTACGATGTTAATAAAATTGCAGCTTGATTGATTAAAATGTTTTCAGTTATGAAATTATTGATTCATACTGGTGTATTATTTCAGCGGCCATCTAACTTACCCTCCCCTCCAGTACCCCTCCCCTCCTCTATCATCACCCTTGGAATACAGTCTTCTAAGCCTTGCTTGAGTACTTAGAGTGACAAGGAGCTGACACTTCTTTGAGACAGCCCCTTTTCACTGTTCTGTTAGAAGTTCTTGTATAAATTCCACTGAAATCTGCATTCCTCACTTCCCACTATTATGCCATCTAGAACAAAATAAGTATAATCTATTCTTAAAATCATCTTTTTCAAACTAAAGATCATCCCCAATCTCTTTAGTCATTTGCATAAAAGCATGATGATCTGGTCCTTATGGTACTGGTTCTTTCTAGATAACCTTTTAATTGCTCACTATGAGATGTTTAGAATGGTTGTAAGTAAATGAAACAGAATATGGTCATGATGAAGGCTAAGGACGATATCTAATCCTCTGACACCTTGCTTATTCCTCTGCAGTATGACAGGAACATTCTTTTATTTGACTTTATAGTTTTTCTAGACACTCCAGTGCACTATCAAACCATAAAGAGCTTTTTTTTTAAAATTTTTATTTATTTATGATAGTCACACAGAGAGAGAGAGAGAGAGAGAGAGAGGCAGAGACATAGGCAGAGGGAAAAGCAGGCTCCATGCACCGGGAGCCCTACGTGGAATTCGATCCAGGATTGCGCCCTGGGCCAAAGGCAGGCGCTAAACCACTGTGCCACCCAGGGATCCCCATAAAGAGCTTTTGATCGACCTAAACCTTTAAGTACTTACAACACTTAGTAGATTGGTGCCTTGAGTGTTAGGACTCAGGTTTCTTTTGCTCTTTCAGCATTTCTCCATCTGGAAAAACCAATGTTAAGCAAATCTTTCTTTCAGATGAAGTAAAGAAGATCTTAGACAAGTTTTACAAGAGGAAAGAAATTCAGAAGCTGGGTGCTGATTATGGACTTGATGGTAAGGCTAATGGCATTTCCATTAGAGACATTTTATTATTTCTTAGATTAGAGCTTTGTCAGTCTTGTCTGAGACCTAGTGTGCCGGGGAAACAAGTACATACATGTTGTCTGGAGGATGTCTCTGACTTTTGCTTCGGTCTTGGAAGGAATTTGGCAGGATATACCTGGTGAGCCAGACGCATGGCAAAGGAGGTGTGTATTCTCCTTTCCTTCATGTTGCACTAGGATTTCACTGTAGGCCAGATCATAATAAGCCAGTTATAGGTCCCCCCCCCCCAAAAAAAAAAAGAAAGAAAAAGAAGAAAGGACACTATGATGAGTTAGGTTTCTCACACTTTTAAATGAGAAATGAAAATTAAGCCCTACCTATTTTGGTTTTGTGTTTCCCGCAGCTCGTCTCTTCCATCAAGCTTTCATCAGCTTTAGAAATTATATCATGCAGTCTCATTCTCTGGATGTGGATATTCACATCATTTTGAATGATATTTGCTTCAGTGCAGGTAAGTGTGTAGAGACTTTTAAAAATCTCTTTTGGAATGTGTTGAGTATCCTTTGTATTTCTTCCCATGCTTCATGTTTATTTTTCCAATCAGAGCTTGTCTCTTGTAGAATGGGCCCTGTTAACACCTTCTGTAAACAATTCTGTGCTTTCATGGGAGGCCTCCTAAGTCGTTTTGCTTCATTTTTATGTTTATTTTTTTAAGGTTTTATATATTCATAAATAAAAAGACACACAGAGAGAGGCAGAGACATAGGCAGAGGGAGAAGCAGGCTCCCTGCGGGGAGTCTGATGTGGAACTTTTTCCTGGGACCCTGGGATCACACCCTGAGCTGAAGGCAGACATTCAACCACTGAGCCACCCAGGCGTCCCTAGGTCGTTTTGCTTTAATAGTGGGTCCCTGTACTAGTTATTAAATCAGTCATCCATCTTAGACTGGAGAGAGCCTGGGACCTTATGCTCTTTACTGTGTGTTTGCTGGGCCACAGTGACACGAACTCACACAGAAGATAGAATTGATCCATGATGGATTCCATCTGTTATTGCTACTGACTTTTTTGCTCCTTCATATCAGGATAGAGTTTTTGCTATAAGAGAAAAAAACATGTAAGAACATCATTGTTGTGTTCCCATCAGCAGGTTGGCTTTAGTTATATTTTTTTTATTTTTAAAAGATTTTGTTTATTCAGAGAGACACAGAGAGAGAGAGAGGCAGAGACACAGGCAGAGGGAGAAGCAAGCTCCCCACAGGAAGCCGGACGTGGGACTCAATCCCGGGTCTCCAGGATCACACTCTAGGCCGCAGGCGGCGCCAAACAGCTGTGCCACTGGGGCTGCCCTAGTTATATTTTTTAAATGTAAAGTGTTAGCACCTGCATTTCTCTTAAGTAACCATGGGTCTTCTTGTTAATGTGTATTTCCAGGTTCTTTATTTTCAGTTTAACTTTCACCAATGCTGATCTTTACCTGTTTATATTAGAGGAGTAGAATGTGGTAGTTGACAGCCAATTTGCTGTTTTGCTAGAAAACATAAGTGAAATTAGGAAGAAAACATAAGACAAAGCAGGATCTGAGAAAAGGATAGAGTTCCTTGCTCTAGAGTTTTTCTTTTTATTCTGGCAATGTCCCCTTGACTAGCTCGCTAAGAAGGAAGTTTCACTAAGTCTGGATATGATAACATGTAGGTTGCACATATTAATGCAGTATTTTATTTTTCAGCTCATGTGGATGATTTATTTCCATTTTTCTTGAGACATGCGAAACAAATATTTCCTGTGTTGGAATGTAAGGATGACCTACGTAAAATCAGTGACTTAAGAATACCACCTAACTGGTTAGTTTCTTTACTTGTGAATTTGAAATAGTAGTTTCTAATCTTGGGAAGATTAGTGATCACTACATTTTTTTTATTGTAGGCTGGATAATTATAAGGAGTCTAGGAGTTGTTATCTTTAGAAAAACAGGCAATTAACTCAGGTGTCTCCATTTGATTCTGATCAAGTTAGGTTGTAGGTTTTATTAGGACAAATCTATACTTAGGGTGTTGGCCCTGCAATTTAAATGTGGCCTCTCTAGTGTCAGCTGAATTCCTTGATGTTAATGAGCTCTCACCACTATCGCCACTGTGGCTGGAACTCCAACATCTAGTGCTTTGTTGCCTCTTTGAGACTTCCTGCTCAAACCGTTAGCAAGCTGTTCTTTGCTAGGCCCTGTACAATGTTCAGTACAGCCCTTGGTACTGGTTCTTCTATGCCTCACATAGACTTCAAGGCACCCCCTCCACTGAACCTTTTCTTCTCTTCCACACTTTGACCTTCAAATTCCACCTGCTTTAGCGTCTCTGAATTTGATCTCTGCTGTTCACTTCATTGAGACTGTCATACTTTTCTTGGTTCCACTTTCCTGTGCCCTCCTGGAGTGCAGTAGGGCTCATCTCAAGTGTTCCTTTGTTTCAGGGCTTGTAGTCCTACACTGCCTGTTGTTTATGCCCCCAAGCAGCTGTGTCATGTATTTTGTCCAGTTTTGTACTTGTCTGTGGTGGGAGGGCAAGTCCCGTACCATTCATCATGGCCAGAAACAGAAGACTCAGTTATTACATTATATATATTGGAATTCAGAAGCCTAGAAATATTTACTTACAGGGTCTTGTATTTAGAGTTGTGGAAGTGATGTCAACATATCTGTAGAGCTGATGGCAGTTTAAATTTAAGTAACTCTTGAAGAGAAGGGACTTGTACAATGGCAAAAATATCAAAGAAATTGATTTGCATTTAAATTTGTCTTTTAGTTAGTAAATGCCAGTCTTGGAAAACAGTCATTATTTTAGTGTGGATCTGAAACTCGTCATTTAATTTAGTTTTCCAAAGATCCTGTTCTGTGAATATTAACAGGATGTTTCATTGAAATCATTTTCAGTTGATATTTTGCCAGGATGGATTTTGAGGTTAATGGGAATAAACTGTTTACTTATGTTTTAGGTACCCAGAAGCCAGAGCTATACAGCGGAAGATAATATTCCATTCAGGCCCCACAAACAGTGGCAAGACTTACCATGCAATCCAGAAATACTTGTCAGCAAAATCTGGAGTGTATTGTGGCCCTTTAAAATTACTGGCACATGAGATCTTCGAAAAGAGTAATGCTGCTGTCAGTATATTACCAAATATTAGGTCTTTTTCTTGTTAGTTTGAGAGGGCTGAGCAGGGTGAACGTGGGAGGTGGGAAAGGGCATATGTAGTAATTTACCACTAACAAAAGTTGCCATAGTTCATTGTACTTCGTAAGATACACCATTATTTTATGTACAACTGAGAAAGAAAAACATACTGCTAACTGAACTCTGACCTGCCATCAATTGTTAAGATATACTCTATTTCAGAGATACTAAAATGTGAAAAAAAAATGTGTATTAGAATGAATGGAATACAGTATCACGGAATATTTCACAAATACAGAGGAATGTGGAGAATTACATGCAAGTAGCCTGAGCCCATGCAATAACCCAAACCTGAATTACGTGCAGATAACCTGAATTGGATTCTAACATTTCACCATACTTCTTGTTTTATTTATATTTTTAAGAAATAAAATATTGATATAGTTTATACTTCTTCTCTTCTGAGGCCCTCCTTTGCTTTCTTTGAGTTAACCTACTCTGTTATGATATTTATCTTTTTTTCAATTAAGACCTCTGATCTGTTAACTAAAACTAATGATAAAGACTGAAGCCACCTGTTGAGATGTGCAAAGGACTGAATGCCCTGTTGTCTGAGGCATCATTTCACTAAACGGGCCACATTCTGGTTCATTGTTTTATTATGACTTTGTAATGTGAGATGAATAGGTTTGGGAAGATAATTTTTATTCTCTGTTTTTTGTTCTGAATAATTGCATACATTATGCCTCCTTATCTATAAGTAAGAATGAATTTCCTCAGAACAAAGACTTTCCTTTATGTAACCACATGGTATTTCTCTAAGGCAGAGTATTTAATATTGACAATACTATTATTTAATCCACAATCTATATTTAAATTTTTGCCAGTTGTCAATAACACCATCACCACTGTTCCAACCCCCTAGGATTCTGTCCAGAGTCTCAACACTGCATTTCATTATCATGTCTCTAGTTTCCATTAATCTTGGATGATTCTTCAGGAATCTTTTTGTCTTTTATAACTTTTACATTGGGAAGACTACCAGTTATTTGTGTTGTAAACTGTCACTTAGTTTGGATATGTCATATTTTCTCATGATTAGTTTCAGGCCTTTAGGGTAACAGGCTGTCCCAGATTGCCTGGACTTTCCCACATTTAGCACCAAAAGCCTGACTAAGGAACCCCTCAGTCCTGGCCAAACTATTATACCATAGTATTAATGTTGTTCTTTCTCAAGGAATTCTATTAAGAGGTCTTTATGTTCTTAAATATTATTTATAATATTTTCTTGAATATAAAAACAATCCATGTTCATTTTATCTTAATAAACCAAAATAGTACAGAAACCTACAAAATTAAAAAGTGAAACTGCTATAATTTCTCATGTTTTGTTACTCAAGAATTTAGCTGATTTGAGATGTTTCCAAGTTTGCGTAAGTTACATAAGACAGCTGCTTTTATTTTTTGTAAACATTTTCTATACAGGATTGGAAATAATTTTGATGGTAATGGTGAGAATACTCTATTAAACACCTAAAACTTCTTTTTGCTATTATTTTAAAGGTGGTAATAACTCCAGATTTCTTTTTGTCATCCTAGGGTGTTCCATGTGACTTGGTAACAGGTGAAGAACGTGTGACCGTAGGACCAGATGGGAAACAGGCAGCCCATGTTGCTTGTACAGTTGAGATGTGCAGTGTTACAACTCCTTGTATGTACATGCCATTTATTTAATTTTTATTTTATTTAAATTCAGTTTGCCAACATGTAACGTACATGCCATTTAAAACACTTTGATTTAGTAATTTTCTATTCTATAATACAGATGAACATATGAGATATGTTTTTTATTGTAAAAAATTTTTTTAATTGAGATGAACAGGACAACAAGTACCCAGTACTCACCACTGCTGATAAATGCCAAACTCGCTATGGTGTTTGCTTTTGAATGTTCCTTTCCCTTTTTCTCTTCAAGGAACTAAAACGTTAACAAGTATGATGTTTCCTTTGTACCACTCCCCAACTCAATTCCTCTTTTGATCCAACTGCTATCAAGTATTTAGTACATAGGGATCCCTGGGTGGCGCAGTGGTTTAGCGCCTGTCTTTGGCCCAGGGCGCGATCCTGGAGACCCGGGATCGAATCCCACATCGGGCTCCCGGTGCATGGAGCCTGCTTCTCCCTCTGCCTGTGTCTCTGCCTCTCTCTCTCTCTGTGTGACTATCATAAATAAATTAAAAAAAAAATTAAAAAAAAAAAAAAAGTATTTAGTACATATCTTTCCTTTTTTTATATCACTGATACATATTACCTGTCAGTACTGTAGACCGTGTATTTTATTTATCTATTTACTTATTTTAAAGACCTTTAAAAAAAGATTTATTTATTTGATAGAGTAGGAGCAGAGGAAGAGGGGAAACAGGCTCCCTGCCTGACAGGGGCAGAGTGGAGGGGGCGCGGCTCAATCTCAGTACCCTAAAATCATGACCTGAGCTGAAGTCAGGAGTTCCAAATGCTTAACTGACTGAGCCACCCAGGTGCCCCAAGAATTTATTTTTAATTGGGTGGCTCAGTTGGTTAAGCATCTGCTTTTGGCTCAGATCATGATTCCAGGGTCCTGGGATGAAGCCCGAGGTCAGGTTCCACACTCACCAGGAGGGGTCTGTTCCTCCCTCTGCCCTCCCCCACCCGCTTGTGCTCTGTCTCAAGTAAGTAAATAAAATCTTAAAAAAAAAAAAGTATTTATTATTTACTAATCTCTGTACCCAATGGGCTTGAACTCACAACCCTAAGATCAGGAGTCGTGTGCTTTTCTGACTGAGCCAGCTTGGCAACCCCTAGACTGTGTATTTTAAAACATTGATGTGGGGCACCTATGTGGCTCATTGGTTGGGCTTCAGCTTTTGGCTCCGGTTATGATCTCGGGGTCCTTGTTTCGAGCCCTGCATTGGGTTCCCTGGTGGTGGAGCAGTCTGTGGGCTGTCTGCTTTTCCCTCCCTCTGCCCTTCTCCCATGCTTGTGCTCTCTCTCAAATAAATAAATAAAACAGTGACCTGTTTATCATATCGTATTATTGTTCCATAACTTGCTTTTTCTACATAGTGTGTTTCTAGATCTAGTCTTGTTATACATTTATTGTGTGTATCTTAAATATATATATCAAGTTTATTCATTTAAACTTCTGACTAAAATTCCATTTTATGACTAAAATTATTCATTCCCTTACTAAAGAATATTTAGTTTTAAAGTTTTTCACTATTACATATCGCACTGCAATGAATTTCTATTTAAATAGTTTTGAAAATATTTTAAATAAAAATTAACTTTTCCTTACCAGCAAGCAATCATATCTTCATTATAGAAAATATAAAAATAAATGCAAAGAGAAGGAAAAAACCAATAGCCTCCTAGTCCTACCCATCCAGAATCAACAAGTGTTAACCCTGTGGTGTGTATTTTCCAGATTTCTTCTATGTTTGTGTTTGTATTGTGTATGCATATACTTATGTGTGCATTATGGGTGTGTATGTTTAATTAGATAGGGATTATACATTATGCACTTTGGTTAGCTTTTTTCATTTTAATAATCAACTTTCTGAGTAAATGGATAGTTTTTTAAAAATGAGTTCATTATAAAAGTAACACATTGTACAAATTTAGATAGCACAGATGTTTATAAATCAAAATTCCCTCTTCCCCTCTTTTTCTAATCTTGTCTTTATGTACCCAGTTGCAATAATGTTCTTATGTTTGTTCAGGATAAAATGAACTTTCTTTTTTTTCCTAATTGTTATTGTGGGCATGTTAATTTTTTTTAAGTGTGATCTTCTCAACTCCTTGGTATTTGAGGAAGTAAAGTAAAATATAATTTATATGACTTAAAAAGAAAATAATATGGTTGAAAGCATTTTGGCATTAGAAAATAAAATGAGGTATTAATTTTTGCCATAGTTATGAGCTTGAAACCCCTAAGAATGAGCAAAGCTAGAGCTTAGGGAATTACACTTTCTATTGCACTTTCTGCTCCTGGCACCCCTCTGGGTTCCTGTGATAGAGAAGTTTCATTTATTGCAGGGCTGTCTACTCTTGTTCCTAGAAGCATAATTTCTTCTTCTTCTTTTTCTTCTTTTTTTTTACTTCTCTGTGAGTGAGGTTTTTTTTTTTTTTTTTTTTTTTAATTAATTTATTTTAGAGAGGGAGAGAGCGTGAGCCATGTGTGTGAGCAAGAGGAGGGACGAAAGAAGAGAGAGAGAATCTCAAGCAGACTCCCCACTAAGCCTGGAACCCGATGTGGGGTTCAGTCCCACCACACCACGCTAAAATCAAGAGTCAGATGCTCAAGTGACTGAACCTGTGCCTGGGTGTGTTAGTTCTTATTAAGCAGATTCTCTAGGCTGCCTCTGAGATTGCAGAAAATAGGACAAATGAATCTACTAGGTGCTAGGTGGCCTGGGTTTGAATCTCATGTTTTTAGATTGTACACTGCAGATGCTCTGTAACGTTGGCCAGTGACTTGTCTTCTCTGGGTCTCAGTTTATTCTGTAAAATGGCTAGATGATGATACTCATCACATAGGTTTGTTGTAAAGATTAAATGAGTTACAATGTAAAGCATTTAGAACAAGCCTGCCAGAAAAGAAGTGCTTAATGAGTGACAATGGTGATGATGAAAGCTTGAGTTCTGGTGCTATAATTTGTTCATAACTATTTAAGTAGACTGAATTGCTCATGATAACTTCTTATTGTAGATGAAGTGGCTGTGATTGACGAAATTCAAATGATTAAAGATCCAGCCAGAGGATGGGCCTGGACCAGAGCACTTCTAGGTTAGTGGTCTTAATGCTAAGACCTATGCTTTTTGACATCTGCATGGAGTTGCATTCCTCTGCTTGACATTACCAAATAGAGTCATTAGGATCCTCTCTTTTTGATATAAATCAGATAAAAAAGTCAGCCTGGTGGGAGTTCTTATCCTAGATATTATTTTAATAATGAGAAGTCCAGTTTTCTTACTATAAAGTTAGCATAACCAGTTAAAGTTAAAATGTTTCAATCTTGCCATCTTTACAAACCAGGATTGACAATGGTGTTTCTTGGCAGTCTTTCTCCTCATGCATATGGTGTTTTGTGAATGTATTATTTTGTATTTTGCTTTTCTTCAGTTCTCTTGTTTCATACTTTTTTTCATATCACATATTAATGCTGTATGTTCTCCACTAAAGAGTTGTACTATTTTTTTTCCATAGAGTTAACATTTTTTTCTATTACCGATAGAACTACAGTAAAAATTTTTGTGGCCATAGCTTTTTATTTAGTTTGTTTCTTTAGGATAGGCTTCTGGAATTGGAGTTCTTGAGATACATGGACATGAACGAATGTTTCCACTGCTTGATATTAGAGTGAATTTTTGATCATTGTGTTGTAGGGCAGGTGCTTTCAAATTTAAAAACAAGTAGCTGAATTCTTTCATGAAACAAAGCATATACATTAAAGTCTATAAGATGAGAGTGGATCTGCTCAGTGGTTAGGAGCTTGGAGTTTCTTTTACCCTCCAGTCCTTAACCTCTGAGGTACCTCAGTGATTTCCTGGAGCCTACTTTGAGTAGCACAAGTACAAGATTCATTGCTAACCATCAGAATACCAGGTTTTGGTCCTGGGTGGTTTCACCCTCTATAACAGACTCAAAACCTTGAACCAAAGCAGTTTAAAAGCTTTGAGATTTATAAAAATAGAGATAATCTTTGCCCACCAAAAGATGTTTTGAGGTTTGCATCACAGAGATAATATTGATGAAAACACTAGGTAAAGTCATAAAGCAAACTTAAAGTATTTTTGCTACATAAGGTGTTACATATTTAATTTCATATCTTTAAAAAACTACCGATTTTGCATTTAACAGGACTTTGTGCTGAAGAAGTTCATTTGTGTGGAGAATCTGCTGCTATTGACCTGGTTACTGAGCTTATGTACACGACTGGGGAAGAAGTGGAGGTACTAGATTATATGTTTTGTTCTCAAGGTGGCACAGCAAATAGCCTAGAGTACCCCAGCACTGGCTTCTTAGGTTCCAAATAGTGGCAAAATCAGAACTTAACTAAAAAGAAAACTTCATTTCCTCACAACTGACTAGATCATACATACTTGATTGAATCTCATGATTTGAAATCCTGACAGAATGGCCCCATCCCTTAAGCCTTCCAAAAATACAAGAGACTCTCTTCATCTTCTTTTGACAAAACCTTTTGGAGTTTGAGCAGATCTCTTTAGAATTAAATAAGTCAGGAATGTTGGAAGTTTGAAGCTTAGCAAAAGTTCATGGTTTTCAGAGCTTCAGATGTCAGGTATTAGGGCCTTTGATCTACATCTAATTGCTAGAGATAGTTTATATCCCTTTCTCAAATTCATAGAGTAGAAAAGTAACGAGTTTTTTTTTTTACTAGTTTTTTTTTTATTACTATAGTTCTTGAATAAGATGAGGAAATATTTAAAAATTGGTCCATTAGTTTTGTGTTCAGCTTTCAGGGAGAGGCTGGAATGTAGTGGAAGAAATTCTGCGTTCTAGGGTTTGCTGTTAACAGCTTTGCATTCTTAGGCAAATCATGGAAGATTAAAACTGAAAGAATCCTCATCAGACCTGGTCTTTATATGGGCTCTATTTACTTTTTCATAAAATGGGAATAATAGCTAATAACCATTATGATGTTACCAAATTGCCATGAAAATTGAATATATATGAAAGTGCTTTAAAAATTTGTGAAGTGCTTTATGGCATCTTATTAATTTAGAAATACCAATCAGAGGGCAGCCTGGGTGGCTCAAAGTTTAGTGCTGCCTTCAGCCCAGGGCCTGATCCTGGAGACCTGGGATTGAGTCCCACATCAGGCTCCCTGCTTGGAGCCTGCTTCTCCCTCTGCCTGTGTCTCTGCCTCTCTCTCTCTCTCTGTGTCTCATGAATGAATAAACAAAATCTTTTTTTTTTTTTTATAAAAAAAGAAATACCAATGAGAACTGATGGTAAAATTCATAATATGAAAATAAATGTTTTTCTGTATTTTTCCTTTGAAAAATGTTGGAACCTGTCAGTTTTTAGCTACTTTTGATTGCCTTGCAAGTTTTTTTTTTTTTTAATTTTATTTATTTATTTGGCAGAGAGTGAGAGAGAGAGAGCGAGCACAGAGAAAGAGGGAGAAGCAGACTCCCAGCTGAGCAGAGTCCAGTGTGGGGCTCAGTCCTTCAGTCCCAGGATACTGGGATCATGACCTGAGCCAATGGCAGTCTCTTAACCGACTAAGCCACCCAGGCACCCGGCTTTGCAAGTTTTTCACTTAGTTATTAGTCACAAGAAGTTTTATTTTATTTTATTTTATTTTATTTATTTTATTTTATTTTATTTTATTTTATTTTATTTTATTTTATTTATTATTTTATTTATTATTTTATTTTATTTTATTTTATTTTATTTTATTTTATTTTATTTTATTTTATTTTATTTTATTTTTTAGTCACAAGAAGTTGAGTTAGGTGTCTTTAATTTACAATGTCATGTCTTTATTATAGGTTCGAAACTATAAGAGGCTTACCCCCATTTCCGTGCTGGATCATGCACTCGAATCATTAGATAACCTTCGGCCTGGGGACTGCATTGTCTGTTTTAACAAGAATGATATTTATTCTGTGAGTCGACAGATTGAAATTCGGGGATTGGAGTCAGCTGTTATATATGGCAGTCTCCCACCTGGTAATTATTGGCTTTCATCATAACAGTGATGGGATATGGGAATATACAGGGATATGAAGTCTCTAATTTTTGCATTTATGCTGAGCTATGTATAGAAAGCACAGTAAAAGATATTAAGTTGTTTGCACAATCATTTGCTATGGGTCATATAAAATTTCTCTGGTTTGTTTTGGTGGGAATAGAGTTTTTAAATTATTCATAGCTCTTGCTGCTGTTGTTGGGCTGTATTTTAAATGTTGAGTTGATGATTTTCTTACAGAAATGTCATTAAAGAGGTGCCGAGGTGGCTTAGTTGGGTAGGCATCTGACTCTTGATTTTGGCTCAGGTCATGATTTCAAGGTTATGAGATTGAGCCCCATATTGGGCTCTGAGCTGGGCCTGGAGCCTGCTTGGGATTCCCTCCCCCTCCCTATGCCCTTTTGGGCTTGTGCTCTCTGTCTCTCTCTAAAAACCAAACCAAACAAAAACATTCAAATGTGAAATAGGAGCTTGGTAATTGGGAAGCTGTAGTTCTGAAGTCTCTTTTCTGTAAGAGAGAGAGTGTGTGTGAGTGCAAGTGGGATGAGAGGGGCGAGGGGGGGGGGGGGAGAGAATCCCAAGCCGACTCTATGCTCACCCAACGTGGGGTTTGTTCTCATGACCCTGAGATCATGACCTGAGCTGAAGCCAAGAATTGGTTATTTATAGCTGACTGAAAAACCTGAGTGCACAGAAACAATGAGTTTTATTCATAAAAACGGAGAATAGAAGGTGAGGAGTTCCAAGATATACTTAGTGTGATGTGGTAAAAGATTTAGAACACTGAACTAACATAAACTGTTCTTATTTTAGGGACCAAACTTGCTCAAGCAAAAAAGTTTAATGATCCTGATGATCCTTGTAAAATCCTAGTTGCTACAGATGCAATTGGCATGGGACTTAATTTGTAAGTAATTTGTTTTTAATCATCATGGATATTCAATGGATTGGATGGCAATTAAACATTTTCTAATTGGCATTAGAGTGACCAAGTACTTAGGTTTAGGACAGTGGGTATTATAATACAGATCTGAGATTTATCTTGCCTTCATCTCTTGAGAGAATAAAAAGAAAGTATCACATAGCACTAGGAGTTTTGAGTGATACTCCCTACCACTAACCTATTATATTATCTCACTGTATTTTCAGTTTTTCAGCAAGTGTGTGAATGAATGCCCGTTAGGAATGTGGGGCTAGCCATTGGCTCTAGGAATAACAGTATTATGACTAAATATTCCTCTCTGGGTAATCAAAGCAATTATACCTTTATGAATCAAAGAACTACTCAAAGCTGTTAATAGCAGCCAAATTCTTTTGTTTTTAAAGAGAGAGTATGTGAGAAGGGAGAGGTAGAGGGAGAAGGAGAGGGAATCTCCAGCAGACTTCTTGCTGATCACAGAGCCCACCATGAGGCTCCATCTCAGAATCTTGAGATCATGATTGGAACTGAAATCAAGAGTCTGACACTTAACCCACTGAGCCACCCAGGGATAAATTTACATGTTTGTTAAAAAACAAACATTTTGTTTACATTTTGTTAAAAAAATACTTTTTAATGGGAAGGAAAAGAATTACTGACAGAACTCTTTTCCTTATTCTGTAAACAGTGGGATAAGATTGTAAGCAAGCCTAAACTAGAATTGCAGTGAGCATTTCTGCAATGACTCAAATGATGGAGAGTTTTTTATATAGTAGTCTGTGTGAGTGCTTTTATTTCTATTTCAGGAGCATAAGAAGAATTATTTTTTACTCCCTTATAAAACCCACCATCAACGAAAAGGGAGAGAAAGAAATAGAACCGATTACCACTTCTCAGGCCTTGCAGATTGCTGGCAGAGCTGGTAGATTCAGTTCAAAATACAAAGAAGGAGAAGTGACGACAATGAATCGAGAAGACCTCAGTTTATTAAAGGAAATTTTGAAAAGGCCTGTGAATCCTATAAAGGTAAGGTGTAATGTGTTAATTACTTCTCTGTGGAGGACAGTGGTTCCTTCCTTCACCCACCTTCCAAACTATTGCTCTGACACCTGGAAACTGAAAAAAGCAAAAGAAAGTTTTGTGTCATGAAAATCACGTCAAGAAAGCCCTACTTTACTGCTTTGGAGAGGCATAGGGACCCCTTCATCAGAGGGAGTGTGCAAGTGAAAGATTCAGACTGAATAAGTTTAGTGAACCTGATTTTCCTTTAGTTCTTTCTATAGTCCTTTTCTTTTTTCTTTTAAAGATTTTATTTATTTATTCATGAGAGACACACAGAGAGAGACATAGACATAGGCGAGGGAGAAGCAGGCTCCCCTCAGGGAACCCGTCATGGGACTTGATCCCAGGACTCTGAGATCATGACCCGAGCCGAAGGCAGACACTCAGCTGCTGAGCCACCCGGGCATCCTCTTTCTATAGTCTAAGCAATGGATAGGGTAGGGGGATATTTACTTTTGGTGGACACACAGTTACATCAGAATGAAGAATATCGAGAAACTTGAATGTAGAAGAAACTCTTGAGCCAGTAAGGACAAGCTTCAGTTTTGGTTAGTGCAGTTAATGAGGCAGCAGCCTGTATATTGTAAACAAACTGTTACAATTTAAGTTGCTTGGAAAATTCACTTAGAAATTAACATGGCTTTTCTCACTTTCCAGTGGCACTGGTAAGGGGGATAGAAAGGAGATGATGCAAAGAAACATTTCCTGGGGGAATTCTGTGCTTGAGAGAATTCCTGTAGCTTTTGTGAAGAGTGCAGTTGACAGTGACACACCCCCGCTTTTCTTCTGTGCACCTTATTTCCTATGCTTATACTCTTCCTCCTCCCATGATCCAGGTCTCACTTCTTTCCTCTATTCATCCTTTGCTCTTTCTCTTTCTCATTCCCTTTCTTCCCCTCATTGTCATATACTTACTGTAGGCATTCATTAATACTGGATTGTCGTTGAAGAGATCACTGGCCTCCAGTTTAGACACTCTCTCTTGTATTTATTTATGTTTGTCTGTCAGTTTTATTGCCTTGGCTAAAGTGATTGGGTTTTCCTTGTTTATTTTTGTTGAGTGAAGATAACTGAGACCCCGGAAAGCAGTTTTGGTACTCATGTCATCGTAGAGTTTAGGAGTACAACTAAGATGTATATGAAAGATTGACTAGTGACTCAGTAGGTATAATTGCTTATTTTTACTAAATCATCTCATCAACTTTCTTAATTGGTAATAAATGGGAAAGTGATGTTGCACTTTTCTTTTTTATTCAAATTCTTGTCATTTAACTTATTTGGTGAGAACTTAGCCTGAATATAGGACTTTATTTAGAAATAACTTAAGAAAAGTTTTCCTTTAAAAAGAAAAAAAACTCACAGTTCTTTCTTTTACTCAAGGCAGCCGGTCTTCATCCAACTGCTGAACAGATTGAAATGTTTGCTTACCATCTCCCTGATACAACACTTTCTAATCTCATTGTAAGTACAAACTCAGTTTTAAATCTCTTCTAACATCTAAAATCTCTTCTAAAAATGTTAATATGTCAGACAATTGCTGGTTAGCGTCTTGGGCATCAGTGGAAAGTCTTGTTTTTGTGACATTGCTGTGTGAAGTTTATCTTGAAAGTGAAAACTTTCTCTCAGAATCTTCTGGGACTTTTGTCCTGAGGAATTTTCTGAGTATTTCAGGTTGGGAAGACTGTGGGGAAGGTCTTCTAGCTTGTGAAGGCAGCAAATTAAGCAGGCCTTACTAGTAAACTGTTAGAGACTTAAAGAGATTGCCTTTTGTAGAGTTGAGTACTCTATTCATGCCCATTTAGGCAGTCTAGTAATACATTACATCTTTTCCCCCTCCAGGATATTTTTGTAGACTTTTCACAAGTTGATGGGCAGTATTTTGTCTGCAATATGGATGATTTTAAATTTTCTGCAGAGTTGATCCAACATATTCCATTAAGTCTACGAGTGAGGTATGTTTTCTGCACAGCTCCTATCAATAAGAAGCAGCCCTTTGTCTGTTCTTCATTGTTACAGGTAAGCCTTTGTCTTTATATTTTGAGTTGTTTCAAGTCTGTGCATTTCCCCAAACAATACTTTGTTATTCAAAGTAAAATTTGGAGAGTTTTTGGTACGAGATACTATATAAGAACTTAAATATAAAATGGCTCTTTTTTTCCTACAGGGCAATTTTTTGAGGGAAAGGGGAACTATTTTGTATTTAGATTTATATGGTAGCCTTTGTGAAGAAGCTGAAACAACTATAATTTTTTTTTTTTTGAAGAAAGTGTGTCTTTGCCTAATGTTATACTTCTTCCTTTTTTTTCTTTAAGTGGGGTTTTTTTTTGGACTGCTTTTTTTTTTTTTTTTAAGATTTTACTTATTTATTAATGAAAGACACAGAGAGAGAGAGAGAGAGAGAGAGAGCGAGAGAGCGAGCAGCGTGGCAGAGACACAGGCAGAGGGAGAAGCAGGCTCCATGCAGGGAGCCTGATGTGGGACTCCATCCAGGGTCTCCAGGATCAGGCCCTGGGCTGAAGGTGGCGCTAAACCACTGAGCCACCGGGGCTGCCCTGGACTGCTTTTTAATATTTGTTTATTTATTTTAACTAGGCTCCATGCCCAATGTGGGATATGAACTCATAACCCTGAGATTAGGAGTCACATATTCTACCAATTGAGTCAGCCAGGTGCCCCGATATACTTCTTTCTTGATGGCAATGGTTACTATTTTTTGGAAGGAGAAGGGTATAGGGGTAGCTGTGGCAGTAGTATTCAGTTTTCCTAATTATATGGCACTGAGCCAGAGATTGTGGTCTTAGATGAGTTTGGTGCAAGCTTCCAGCCCCTTTTCTTTTCATTCATTTGCATAGGAGTACAAACCACAGTCTTCTGAGGAACACATGATACACAAGGGGAATAGGGAAGTGTAGTGGAAGCTGAACCTCCAGCCCCCTGCCATGTCCTCTCACCTCATCGAGCCCTTGCCTCTCTCCTATTGCCTCTGCCTGGGGCGCCATCCCACTACACCCCCAGAAGGCCTCCTCTTGAATCTTCCTCAAATTTAGAGTCTCACTACTGTCTTCTCTGTAAAACTCAGCATTCTGCATACTAGCTGTGTTCCTACCAAATCTGTTTCTAAATTTATGTACTAAATTACTTTAAAATTGCATAAGTACTACATAAATGCTTTCTTGTTGCACAAAGTTAAAACATTACAGATAAATTAAATTGGGTTACCACACCCAATCCCAGTCTCTAACAGAGCTACGGTTAACAGTTTGTCATTGCAGACCTCTTCCGTTGTGTTTGCCTACATATGTGTACATATAGAAATTCTAGTTTTGTTGCATGGGTGTGTTTTCCCGTAAATGTTATAATGAATTATTCTGCAACTTGCCTTTTTCTTTTCCCATTAATATGTCTTAGAGTATTGCATGTCCAGGTATTTACCTAGATAATGTGTTTCTTAGAGCTGGTATTTATGGGAGAGTTAGGATAAGTTTGAGGTTTATGGAACAAAGTCTCAAATGCTATACATTGACCTAGATGGAGCTTCAGTCCATGGCACCCAATCTGTTTATACCATCCTCCAAACAGCTGTTCTAATGAAGCAGAAGCATTTTACTAAGGAGTAAGAAGTCTGGAATGGTACAGTCTAACAGTTGCTTATATGTTATGTAACTAGTTATTATGTGAAATGTAGAGATTTTTCCTTTTTCCTTGTCACTATTATTACTGAACTATAAAAGAGCTCAATCTCATTGATGGCCTCTAATGCCCCCCAGGATAGTTGTTTGGAATCAGTGTTCTAGGGAGATCCTTTGGGGCTGGCTACTGGACAGAGGTATCCGATAGGCATCTCTCCCTTCCCTTCTCTGGGCAGCTCTGTATTTAACTCTTTTATATACTGGGTTTCCCCCAGTATGTGGTAAAAAAATATTAAAGCCCCTGTCTTTGTAAGAGAAATTGAGTTTGGCTTGTCCTGTTTAGCAGGTTAGTATCATCACATTTCCAATCTTCTTGGCTATCCTGTTTGGCATTTATTAAGCTTAGAATGTACGACTGAATTTAATAAAATCATAACATTATTTAACCACAGTTGTTCTAAAACTGCTTTGCCCCTCTGAAGAATTGACCTTGCTTAGGTCAAACATTTAGGGATAATTTTCCCTAATTAAGAAATGAACCATTTGAAATCAGCTTATTTTTGAAGCTAAAGATTTTAAACTTTTGCTCTAGAGGTTTCATATGGTTGTGGTCTGTATGCTATAGATAGATCATATTTGTTTCATATGGTTGTGGTCTGATGTGTAATAATGCTTAGCATTGTTGGGGACTGGGAGCAGCCTGGTTTTCCAGCCACATTCTCCCAACAGTGTCCTGTGGTTCAAGAAGGAGTTCTGGTGGTCTTATGGTATTAAAGAGGAAGCTGAAGCACAGAGTGGTGGCTTGGCCAAAACAATACAGCTGAGTCAAGAGGTAGTCTCTTTACCAGTTTGATGGACTTATGCCCAACCTTGCACCAAACCACCTCAAAGAGTTTCTTTAAGATACGGGAACATTAGAAAGATACAGCTCATATTTGTAGTTTAATGAAAGAGTAGAAATGAGAGTCTTCAATGTCTGTCTAGAACTTAGAACATTAAATGTTCATAAAAGTTAACAGACATAGGCTCTGGAAAATTATTATTATTTTTTTTTTTTTGTAAAGATTTTATTTATTTATTCATGAGAGACAGAGAGAGGGCAGAGACATAGGCAGAAGGAGAGCAGGCTTCCTGCAGGGAGCCCGATGTGGGACTTGATCCTGGGATTCCAGGATCACATCCTGGGCCGAAGGCAGGTGCTAAACTGCTGAGCCACCCAGGCGTCCCTGGAAAGTTAATTCTTGTACAACTTCGGATGCACATATTATTGCCCTGGTTTTGGAAAGTGAAGGAAACCCCTATTTTTTCAAAGTATCTTTATAAAGTATTAAAGGTTCTTAAAAATATAGAAAAGTATAAAGAACTTTATTAAAACATAACAGTTAATGGTTTATTGTGCTTTCTTTCTCTAATCATAGATTTAAGTGAATTTTGAGTTTTTTACCAAACTCTTTTCTTCTCTTTCAGTTTGCCAGGCAGTATAGCAGGAATGAACCGCTGACCTTCTCATGGTTACGCCGATATATTAAATGGCCATTACTTCCACCTAAGAATATTAAAGACCTCATGGATCTAGAAGCTGTCCATGATGTCTTAGATCTTTACCTATGGCTAAGGTATCAGATTTTTCCTTTATGGACTCTGATTATTCTGAGTAATAGGGGAAATCAAAGGTTTATGAATGAATGAATGATCTTTTGTTCCCTCAAGATAGACATATTTTTGCAATGTACTCTATATTATGCTTATTGTCCATTATGGCTGTTGAGCCTTGCTTATATCCATTCTAAAAATGACTTAAGGACTTCTTATGATTCTAGTTAGGATAGGTAGATGAGAAGGTTTACTAGATCCTTGCTACATAAGTGGTGGTCCCTGGACCAAAAGCATTTGTATCACCTGGAAGCTTGTTAGAACTAGAGAATATCAGGCTCAGCCCAGACTTAATCAGAAGGCATTGTAACAAGATCCCCAGATGATTTCCTTGTACATTAACATTTGAAAGGTACTGTGCTAGATTAGTGATTGTCTCTCTTTTTTTAAAAAATATTTTATTTATTCATGAGAGACACAGAGAGAGAGAGAGACAGAGAGGCAGAGACACAGGCAGAGGGAGAAGCAGGCCCATGCAGGGAGCCCGATGTGGGACTTGATCCTGGGACTCCAGGATCACACCCTGGGCCGAAAGCAGGTGCTAAAACTACGGAGCCACCCAGGCGTCCCTAGATCATTGATTCTCAAAGGTAGGGCATGTCCCACCAGGGTAGCATATCGGAATCACGTAAGATACGAGTAATAACCTACCCTCATAATGACAATATTCCTCAGGTGTGCTGGGGCAGAAACAAAGGTTGAGCAAAGGCACTGGACAGAGTTTGCAAAAACAACATGTGGGATCAGTCGGTGTCAAGAAGTAGTTAAGTCATGGAGATAAGTCCAATGACTGATAAGAACTGTTGCTATAACATAATATTTCTCTTTCCCAGCTACCGGTTTATAGATATGTTTCCAGATGCCAACTTTATTCGAGACCTCCAGAAAGAACTAGATGGCATTATCCAAGAAGGTGTACACAACATCACCAAACTGATTAAAATTTCTGAGACACATAAACTGTTGAATTTGGAGAGCTTGTCAGCAGAGAACCAGTCGCGATTGTCAGGAGCTTTAAAGAGCCAGGCTAGAAGGATGCGTAGCACCAAAACTTTAGGGAGTAAAGCTATGGAGCCACCTACCTCCAACGCGGAAGAGAAATCTCTTGCTTCCAGGTTGGTGCAGCAAGGTCTCCTCACTGCAGACATGTTGAAACAGCTAGAAAAAGAATGGTTGACACAACAAACTGAGCATGGCAAAGAAAAAACAGAGCCTGGAACTCACTCAAAAGGGACAAGAAGAAAGAAGAAGGAGCCTCCTTCAGATTAGTTTTATTTTATTTTCATTTTTGCAAATAAAAGTATTTTAAAACCTTTTTTTTTTTCTCCTATGTATTTACTGCCTGCTGTGGTATTGTGGCTATCTCTTACTGGGGTCTTTTTGCTTGGGAAAATTAGCTCTTAAAGATAACTAAACTGCTGTTAATTTCAACATTTAATTATGAATGTCTTAGAGATTTTATTTAAAGCTTTATATAGTGGCTATTTGTAGTATAGCACTAAGATAATGCACTATAAGGAACTGTATGGGAATAACATCAGTTCAGTGAATTGTTTTGATCAGTTTCCTACACTATTGCCGAAGATGTCATAGTTGGAGTTAGGTTTTTTTTGTTTTTGTTTTTGTTTGTTTTAGATTTATTTTAGTGTGAGTGTGGGGAAGGGGAGAAGGAGAGGGAGAGAGAATCTCAAGCAGACTCTCCATTGAGTGCAGAGCCTGATGCAGGGCTTAATCTCATGACCCTGAGATCATGACCTGAGCTGAAGCCAAGAGTTGGTTGTTCAACCAACTGAGCCACCCAGGAGCCCCATAGAGATTTTTGAATCACATTGCTGTCTATTGTACCCATGTACCAGAGGCTGTTCTTGGTGCTGGAATTATGCAGGAAGCAAGACATAATGTTTCTGTGCTCATGGAGATTATATTTTGATATGGAGCAAACTGGAGTTAAGTTAATAAATGATGTCAATTCTGTGAGCGCAGAGACTGTTGTCTATGTAGTTCACTGCTATACCGAAATATAGTAGAGGCAACAATCAGTCTGAAATGAATGGATGTAATTTCAGAGAAATGCCAGAAATAGAATAAGGGAAAAGAATGACAAGGCTTTGGAGTTGTACAGATCAGGGTACAGTTTTGCTCTTCACTGCTAAGCTCAGAGACCTTGCTGTCTCTGGTGCTTGGTCTCTGCATGGACAATAATATATACGTACTTGGAATTGTCCAGTAGGTTAAGTATGATGAGATCCTGTTTAGCACAGGATTTGGTATACAAGAAGTGTTTTGTAAGTGAACCTGAATGTTTGGGTTCACTGTGAATTGAGCTCTTAGGTTGTTTCAGGAGCTGAGCTAATTTCTTAATTTGTAAATTGAGACTGACTTCAGGCTAGGGATTAGACCTGATTTGGTTGAAATTGGGTCAAGGAACAGCCAAGTTTTGCCAAGCTAGTCCTCTCTTTCTGGCTTTTTCTTCAGTACAGAGTTCAGAAGATATTTCATTTAGTTGGGATGGTAAGGGGCACCTGGATGGCTCAGATGGTTAAGCTTCTGCCTTTGGCTCAAGTCATGATTTGTGGGTCCTGGGATTGGGCTCTCTGCTCAGCAGAGTCTGCTTCTCCTTCTCCCTCTGCCTGTCTCCCCTGCTCCTGCTCTTTTTCTCTCTGTGTCTGAAATGAATAAATTAAAAAGTAATTGAGATGGCAATCTTTATTCTTCCATCCTTTGCTTACATGGAAATAAAGTCTAAACAGGTGGCACTGACTATATTTCTCCCTTGCTTGTGGGTAAACAGGAGTGAAATGCCTAGGACATATTTCTTTTGATATTCTGCGTTTAAGCAACTTCATCTTCTTGAATTTGCTTTCCTCTGTGATTTATACTATAGTAGACCTAGTCCGTTCTTGCCTAGATGGTCTCAAGAAACACTCACGAATTGACCTGGATAATGGATGTGATCTCATTGTATTGAAGTGGTAACGTACATAACTTGGAGTGTTGTGATTCTCCCACTTACTCCAGGTTGGGGGCCACGTTGGTAAGTCCGAGAAGACAGGCAAGACACTTGCAAACGTAGGCCAGGTAAATGTTAATGAAGCCTCAGATGAAGCGGGGTTAGGGGCTATTGTAAGGGAAGGGCTACTTGAACACTGAATTAAGGAGAGTAATATTGTTTACCCTCTAACCCTTCTCTTTGTAGGGGAGGGAGAGCTTTATGGTTAGGCAGAAGAGACTGAAGAAAGATGATATCAGGTGCAGCAAAAAGGAAAAATGTAATTGGAATGGCCCTGAGTAATTCTCTGCAGTGTGTTTACTTGTCGCCAACCAAACAGCCTGGTCTCCCTTCCAATAAGGTCATGTTTTCAGTGATTCTAAAACATGACTGTTTTGTTTTTCCTTGTAGCTTTCTAGCAGGTTTTGAAGTACTTGCATGAAAGCCCTCCTCGGATTACTGTGGATTCAGCTGTACATCAACATGAGGCTCAGATGCCCACCTGAGTTACAGCAGAACAGAGCTAGATAATTTAATAAATTGTGAACAGTAACATAACTGGTTAGGATTAATAACCTATGCCTTATAATGCTTTGTATGTTGTATTTGTGGACTAGTATAAACCTGCAAAGTGGAATTGAGGGCTTTGAAAAAATGACTTATTGTGACTCACAAAACATACAAAACGATCAAAACACCAGAATTTCTTATAACTTAGAACCAGGAGTCTGTAGTTATTATGCAGTCATTCTAGGTGTTTCTGACTCAAACCTATTAGGATATAATGAAAAGTTATGGTTTGTTAAGAACCTGGCAAATGGATAAATGAATCAGGCTATTTTCTTGCTCTATTTCAAAGCCATAAAATATATAAACGAGCAGAAATAGCAACATTTTTAAACAGACTTCTGAATTATCACGGTTATCTAAAAGCCTGTCACTTAACATAGGGAAACAGTTTCAGACAGAGATAAGTAACAGTTGTCTTTATGGGCAAAAATGCTAGAGAACAACAACAAACTTGAAATAAGATTGGGCTTAGAAGACATTTCAAGAACTACTTTTGGTAAATTTGGGTAGAGGATGTGATCTTAAACTTGGTCCTTCAAGGCTACATTTTTACTATCTACCCTAAAATTTGATACCATGTGCTCCCTATCCACTCAGTGTCCTTAAAAGTCCCTAGTTCTTCTAGAAGTCTGGGAAAGGCTTGTAACCTTAGTGACTACTTTGAACTGCCAATTGACATACCTGTAAATTGCAGTGAAATTGATAATCCCTGCTGGAAAATCTCAAGTACTTGTAATCAGGCCAAGACATGTAGGTATGTACGTACATATGTATGTGTCTATTATATACATATATATATATATATATATAGTTTTTAATTCCTTAAGTAATTTGTAATGTTCACAAATTGCCTGTTGTTTTAACAGCTGCATTTTTATCTTCTTAACATGCATAGCACTTGTTAGTCCTTTTAAAATGTAAATAGGGGCGCCTGGGTGGCTCAGTCAGTTAGGTGTCTGACTCATGATTTTGGCTCAGGTCATGATCTCAGGGTTGTGAGGTTAAGCCCTGCATTGAGCTCCATGCTTAGCACAGAGTCTGCTTAAGATTCTTTCCCTCAAAAAAAAAAAAAAAAAAAAAAAAAAAAGATTCTTTCCCTCTACTCACTCGCACTCTCTCTCTTTAAAAACAAAACAAAAAACCTGATAAATAGGTGGATGTGGATCACGTTTTATCTATAAAATTCCCTTTGCATATAAGTATTTAAAGTATAATAAATTCAAATTCAAAAGAAATGCATGATATAAATTCAAAAGAAAGCTTTTTTTGGAAAAAAAAAAAAACTTTAAGCCACACTTCTGCATATTAACTTTAATCTGTATACATAAGTTAAATAAGCTTAAACTACTTTTAAAAATTATTTTTTTTGTCAAAGTACTATACACACATGCGCGCGCACACACACACAGCTTAAAAGCCAGAGGCAAGTACTTTAAACTGTATTCTATTTCTTCTAGTACTTACTTCATTGACACTACATAATATGCCTCTCCTATTATTTCCTGAGTTATTTTAAGAACTTAGCTACTGATTTCCTGTTTTCAGGTGAGGATTTAGCTTTCTTAAATCTCCCCTTAAATCAACTCATTCTCTCCATTTCCTTTTTGATACAGCTGTTGCTTCTTTTTTTCCTTTTTCCTTTTTTTGGGTTATTGTTGTTAAATTCGTATTTAGAAATTATGTTCATGACGTTTGTACTACTTCACAGGTCATTTCTCTAACTTTATTTTCTAACCTCTCGAAATCTTAGTTTATCATAGTGTTTGTTTCTTGGAGCTCATTATTAAGAGGAGTAACAATAAATGACATAATGTCTTTATCTGAGAATAGATTTAGATACACTTTTGAGTCACAGAATTCTGAAGAATAAAGAGTATGTTGGGGTGTTGAGGGAAAAAGAAGATAAGAATTTTGTTGCTTCATGTGAGAATGTTGTTATTCTAATAGCTGATGATCCTGAGTTCTAAGAAAGTAGATGCTTTCAGTGCTGGGTGTTTTGTGGAGACTTTTGCCATTAGAAGCGTAGAATCTGTACCTTGAGAGATGATGGAAGAAAACCTCCCATGATCTGGTCTTCTACATTCTACACAGTGATTTAATTTCATCACCACCTGGTCCATATACGATGACTACTCAGATATGTATACCAAATTCATATAAAAGATTTCCAACCGAATTGCCAACTCTGCCTGCTGTTATTTAATTTTTAATAGTATTAGAATTCATGTATTTTCACATATTCTTTTAACTAAATCTTGCCCTGATGTTAAAGCTTATCTCACGGATTTTCCTAGGCTAATGCTTTCTTCCCTTACTAATGTAATAAATACATCATATCTTGTATTGTTACAGCAAAGTTTACAATGTATATATATACACATTATTATATTTACTGACAACCTAGGTATAGTATTTCTTAGAGGCCATTATCTAATTAGCTGAATTTAAACTGCTGTAAGCTAATTTAAGAATGCTATAAAATGTAACCAGAGAATATAGATGTTTAAATACTATCAAAATAAAAAATATTGGAAAATGTGTCAGAAAGTATGCCTTTATATCATTCCCAGAAAGTCTTACTAGGAAATTCCTCATAGAGTCATATAAGCTTTTTATCAGTTATGAATTTTTCTAACTAGCCCAAAGTTAAATTTTTCTCTTTGAACTTAAAACTCTTGCTAGGAGTACTGAATTTTTTTAAAGTGTCATATACTTCCTCCCTCCCCACCAAGTTCCATTGTTTTTAGTTATTTTGTTTCTTGGATGCAGTATTTTATTTCCCTAAAGATACTTTAGATTTTTAAAAAATTTTCTTCTATTTCCTATATATATATATATGTATATATATATATATACACACACATATAAAAATATATATGTATATATATACACATGTATATGAAAAAATATATATGTATATATATACACATGTATATAAAAATATATATATGTACATATATATATTCTTGTTTGGTTTGATTTCTGCCTTTACTCTTGGTAACTTTTCTTGAGTGTCTAGTAATCTTTGGCTATGTTCATACTTAAAAGTGAGGAATGAAGCTACTGGGAAGCTCTGTTGACATGGATAGGGCTTATTAACTTCTGGGTTTTGATGCTGGTTGATTGGATCAGAAACTGGCATTTTTAAGTTAAGAAATAATTGACATATAACATTGTATAAGTTTAAGTTGTACAAGTTGTGTTGGTTTGATATGTTTATATATTGCGATATGGTTACTACAGTAACATTAGCTGAATAACTTTATCATGTCATATATTTATCATTTCTTTTTTGTATTGAGAACAGTTAAGATTTAGTATCTTAGTAACTTTGAAGTTTATAATATAGTACTGTTTTTTTAAAATTCTTTTAAAGACTTTATTTGAAAGAGCTCAAGCAGGGGGGAGGGGTGGAGTGAGAGAGAGAAAGAGAAGCAGACTCCCTGCAGGGAACCAGCTTCTCCCTCTACCTGTGTCTCTGCCTCTCTCTGTGTTTCTCATGGCTAAATAAATAAAATCTTTTTTAAAAATGAAAAAAAAGTTTTTAAATTTTACATGGAGGCTACCGTGGGGCCTGAACTAATGACCCTGAGATCAAGACCTGAGCTGCCACCTAGGCACCCTGATTTTCCATGTTCTTGATCCATTCATCTGTTGATAGACACTCAGATTATTTACATATCTTAGCTATTGTGAGTAATGCTGCAGTGTTCATATGTAGATTGTTTTTTCAATTTATTGATTGTTTCTTTTGCTGTGCAGAAGGTCTTTAGTTTGGTGTAGTCCCACTTGTTTATTTTTGGTTTTGTTGTCTGTGCTTTTGGTGACTTATCTAAGAAATCTTTGCCTAGACCAATGTCAAGGATTGTTTTCCTTGTGTTTTCTTCTATGAGTTTTATTATTTCAGGTTATTCATTCATGATTTCAGGCCTTACGTTCGTTCATTCATTCATTCATTCTAGAGAGAGAGCATGAGTGGAGGGGAGGGCCAGAGGCAGAGGGAGAGAGAGGATCTCAAGCAGACTGCACTGAGCACAGAGCTGGATGGACACAAGGCTCGATCCCAGGACCGTGAGATCAAGACCTGAGCCGAAACCAAGAGTCAAGTACTCACCCGACTCTGCCACCCAGGTGTCCCCAGGTCTTACAGTTAAATCTTTGATCATTTTGAGTTACTTTTGTGAGTGGTGTAGGTTTGGGGTCGCATGTGGACATCCAGTTTTCCCAGCATCATTTACAAAAGAGACCATCCTTTTCCTGTTGTGTGTTCTTGACACCCTTGTCAAAAATTAGTTGACTATATATGTGGGGGTTTATGTGTGGGTTCTCTATCCTGTTTTTCCACTGATCTATCTGCCTATTTTTATGCTCGTACCATACTGTTTTGATTAGTATAGCTTTGTAATATACCTTGAAATCAAGAATTACGATACCTGTTCTTTCTCAGGATTGTTTTGGCTATTGGGTTATTAGCTAGCTTTTTTAAATTTTATTTTATTTTATTATTAGCTAGCTTTTTAAGTGTATTCTCCAAATACCAGCATCTATAGGGTTCAAAAAAATAAACTTAAAAAATTTAGAATAGTTTTAGATGTACAGAAGAGTTGCAGAGATAGTACAGAGTTCTCCTATACTCCATACCCAGTCCCTCTTGTTGTAAACATCTTACATTATTGTGCTACATTTATTATAATTAATGAACCAATATAGATTACATTATTATTAACTAAAGTCCACAAATTGTTTAGATTTCCTTAATTCTTAAGGTAATGTCCTTTTCCTGCACCAGGATCCCATCCAGGATACATTGTTACATTTAACTATACGGTTTCCTTGGCTTCTCTTGGCTGTAACAATTTCTCAGACTTTTCTTGCTTTTGATGACTTCAACAGCGTTTGAAGTGAATACTAATCACATATTCTGTAGAATGTCCCTCATTTGGGATTTGTCTGATATTTTTCTTATGATTAGACTGGAATTTTGGGGCTTGGGGGGTAAAGTGGAGGTAAAGTGCTATTCTGATCATATCATATCAAAGGCATGTACTATCAACGTGACATCCCTGATGAGATGATGTCGACCTTGATTATCTGACTGAGGTAGAGTTTAGCAGGTTTCTCAGTTACTCCCTTCCCCCCTTCCATATTGTATTCTTTGGAAGGAAGTTACTGTGCAGCCCACACTTCAGGAGGGGGGCGATATGTTCCACATCCTTGAGGGGGGATTTCCTACTAAATTACTTGGAATTCTTCTGTATGGGAAATTTATTTATTTTTTTCTCCCCATTACTTATTTATTCAATTATTTCTTTATATCAGTATGGATCAATGGATATTTATTTTACCCTTTGGGTTATAATCGAATAATACTTACTCTTTTTGCTTAAATTGTCCTAACTTTGTTTATTCTCAGATCTTTTGGTTGGTTCCTTATGTCCTTGTATCCCATTGACATGTCTCTAACTTTCCTTTCCTTTTCATTTTTTTTAAAGCATTTACTTATTTTCTGGCACTACAAGATGCTCCAGGCTCATTTTGTGTATACTCTGTCTAGAAATCAGACATTTTCCCAAAAAGCCCAGGTCCCTTTGTGTGTGTGTGTTTGTGTGCATTGTGCGCACATGTGCATGCATGCCTGTGTTTATAGAATGACATTAGAAACTAAGATCCAGGTACCAGATGTGCTTGTTATTGCTATCATTGCTTCTATGGTCTTTTACTGGATGGATATACTAACTCACATACATATGTTTATCTACAAATATTTATATATCCGTGTATGTATTTGTCCATGTGTATCTATGCTAAGGTAATTATGAGTTTATACTGATGTCCTCAACTATAATCCTGTAACATGGATCATGGTAGCCTTCTCTCCTTGCTTGTTAGTAATTTCCCACTACTACAGAGAAAACCACTTCCTGCCATCCTCCTTCCATTAACTTAATGATCCAATTCCAGTATCCATGGGCAGTGGTTTCAGAATAGTCAAGCTGTGCTCCTGGAGGAAACAGCTTTAGCAACCAGTGTACAGCACTGTCCTTTTCTAGCTACTGTACCAGGACCTGTAGGAAGTACAGAGAATAAACAAGAAACTGTTGGGCACCTGGGTGGTTCAGTAGTTGAGACCGCAGGGAGCCTGCTTCTCCTTCTGCCTATGTCTCTGCCTCTCTCTGTGTCTCTCATGAATAAATAAATAAAATCTTAAAAAAAAAAAAAAAAGAAATGGTTGCCAGGTTGACATTCTTTCTGTCATGACTCTAACTTACTAAAACAGCAGGAACAGGAACCCAAAGTCTTGAATGACTGTTACACTGTCGCAGTCAAATGACCCCAGCAGGGTCTCAAAACCATGACTTCTATGGGAAAGATGACACTATGGGGGGTGCTAGAGATGGTATCTTGACTCTGGGGCTGAATGAAAATGAGCAGTAAGTTTGGGGGCATGTCTCAGGGGCTTTAGGGTGAAAAAGGAGCAAGTTTAGTTCCTGTATGTATAGTACATCTCACCCTTCTCCAAGCCCCGATTACTTGGATAATCGACTCCACTCATTCCACTCACTTCCAGATAGACTGAGGTCAGCATCTTCTCTCCCTCAGGAAGACTGTCTCTCATCATTTGTAATGCAGTTAGATTCTTTTGTCAGTCTGCATTGCATCCATGATCTAAATATTTTCGTAAATTCACATACATCAAATTCATTCCTTGTGCTGTAAAGTTCTGTGGGTTTTGACAGATGTATTGCATTATATCAGCATCATGCAGAAGTTTCCCTGCCCTGAAAACTCCCCCATGCTTCACTTATTTAATCCTCTTCTTCAAACCCTGACAGCCACTGATCTGCTTACTGTCTCTATAGTTTTACTTTTTCCACATCTAGTTCCATTTACCGAGGAAAAACTGGGTCTCCCAATTCCTCCCAGTGAAGGAGAAAAGGATGTATACAGATAGATGTCTGCTGGTACAACCTGGACAGGAAAAAAAAATGGTTTGGGATCTCATTACTCAGAGGGTTTCAGAGGCTTTGGGGTTCAGTCTCTCCAAAGAATAAAAATCCATTCTCTAGTAGGGCTGATGGTTGGCTGGTCTCCCATTGCTCTGGGTGGAGGAGCACATATGATGCCTGCTTTTTTATATAGACTTTTAGCTCATGTCCCATTTTTGGTTCTATGTCTTGCCTCTTGCTCTTCTAAAGTATCAGGGCCTCCAGTTCCTGAGCATTTTTAAAGTTTAAAATGCCATTGCTCTTTTCTCAACAAAATCATGGTCTTGCAGTCACTTATGCCTCAGTGTTTCCTCTGCTAAGCTAGTCTCTGTCAGCTTTCTGTCTTCCAAAATTATGTTAAGATTTCTTATTAACCACTGTTCATTTCTCTTTTCCTTGTGGGTTTACTCCATGTTTAACCAGAAGTCTTGTTTGCTTTTAGAAGGTTACTATTTTGTGCAATTGAGATTGCCACTACTCTAAAAAATGTTAAAAGCCACATGAATTGCATTATCTTGTATGACTAGTTTCTTCTTGATATGTATCTTGCAAATACAGCTCTTTATGTAGTTGTGATTAAAATAATTGTGTGCAAATAATTTCTTCATGGACATTCCCAATCCTCTCTTGGGCAGGAATAAACCTATAAAAAATGATCAGTAGCATTCTTTTGAAACTTGCTGAAGTTAACATTTCTGCTTCATTTGTGGTTGCTCCCATAGAGACACCATAGTAACTGTAACTGTTGTCAGGGTTTGGAAATTTCTACATTGACTTTCTTGTATGGAAATTTGTTCTCTCACACACTCTTATTCTTTTGCAGCAAGTGGCATGTCAACAGGTTAGACTGATTTATATTTTGGACACCTTAATTTTGGATTTATCATGAAAAAGAATATGGAACAGAATTCAAGATCTATTTTGTTTTCTTGTTCCTCCTTTGCCCCAAGATGTATTTTCTTTGGTAACAGGAATAGAACATTTATAAAATTCCTAATCATTCCAGTAATTCCAATAAATGGAACTGGTACCTTCTAATGGTTTCTGGTTGTTTCACTGAATGCACTGAAAGGGCTGTGTGTATTCTTTTATTCTAAGGGACCAAATGGGATGAAATGAAAGGGCAATCTTAAGAAGGGGTCCCTAGCCAGGTGAAGGCTTAGATCAAAGAAATGCTTTTAATGTGCCCATCATGGACCACATAGATTCTCTTATGTGATCTCATTTACTTTTATTCTCAAAATGACCACTGGGGTAGCCATGAACCCTAACAGGTAGGAGCCTGGAGCATTTGTCTTCAGTGAGGGTGGAGCCAAAGTGGGATCCCAGGGCATGGGCTTTGGGTGGCTTTTCTTGGGTCCCACATTTCCCTATGCTTTCTTTCCAGGTTAGTGAGAGTCTGTATAACACAGTGGTTAAGCATGGACTCTGAAGCCATACTACCCACATTCAAATATTTATTCTTCTATGTTCCAATTGGCCCCCATGCCTCAGTTTATCTACCTGTAAGTTGGAGAGAATGAAAATGATAGTTGCTCTGGGAATTAATATTGTAAAACTCTTAGTATACACTATACAAGTATTTACTAAATAAATGGATAAATTCCATTAAACTTCTAGTCCTCCTACCATGCTCAGTACTTGAAAGAAAGCAGATACTATCTTTAGGAGAGAGTTTTATGGAAATAGAGATGTGTACAGAAGTGAGAGAGTTTTCCTTCTTACATGGGAGGTTTAAGTCAGATTGGTAAGATCCTTTAACCAAAATTACAGCAGTGCCAACTCTCAAATGAATTATCTTAAAATCTAAGTGCTTATAAGACTTGTACCCAGTTATCCTTGAATGACTATATAGAAATTTACTAAGAGTGAAAAATTCCAGGGATTGGACTGGAATAATCAGATTGTTTTTATTCTATAAATGTATATGATCCTTGTAATTGTTAAGCTCAGTTTAGTTGGCTTACTCAGACCTGGAATGGAGATACTGATGTGCCGACATTAGAAACAGAATGATGTAACAGATGAACATCCTCTGATATCATCTGCCTGATTAAAATTCCAAAGACTGCCTATCTGGTGCACACAGTAGCCATGAGATTGTAGAGACCTTTGATTATGGCTTTGGGTCTTTTTGTCCACTGGCCATTGTAGTCTCTTATCCCAAGGGTGAATAAATCAATGGCAGTTGGTGCCATACTGCATCTCAAAGGTTACTTTTTATTTTTATTTATTTATTTATTTATTTATTTATTTTTTAAACATTTTTTTTAATCTTTATTTATTTATGATAGTCACAGAGAGAGAGAGAGAGGCAGAGACACAGGCAGAGGGAGAAGCAGGCTCCATGCACCTGGAGCCCGATGTGGGATTCGATCCCGGGTCTCCAGGATCACGCCCTGGGCCAAAGGCAGGCGCCAAACCGCTGCGCCACCCAGGGATCCCAAGGTTACTTTTTAAATGGAGGAATTAAGACAAGTATTGTTACCCCTCTTGGGCAGGTGACCTGCCCCACAGTGTTATCCACAGCCTGTATGGACCCGGGCCTAGCATGTCTGTGTCAGAATACCAACAATTCCACATGGTTTGGGGAACTGAATAGTTTGAGCAACTGAAGGTTAACCTGTGTTTGTTTGTATAATAGACAAAGTAAAGGAGCTAAAAGAAAGTTCATAGTCTGAGGGGTAAACAGGCTGGAAAGGATAGGGTTTCTCAATCAGGAGACAGTTTTATATCAGGCTGAGGACAGTATCTAGAGTAATTTTAATCAAACGCCATGCTTACACTGGACTTCCAGTGGCCCATACATATGGTGGACGGGTAAAGAGCTCGGGCTGGAGAATTGGTGGCTTCTGAAGAGGCAACAGATGGAGGTTCTTTCACTAGGCAAGTGCTTGGTAATCATTTGATTCATGAGACTGTGCAGTAGAAAAGCAAATAAAGCTGAGCCTGCTAAGACGACAGGGAAAACACGTTTCTTCCCATGTATTGAAGAGCAGGTGCTATGTAGGAGTAAGAAACATTGGGGTGTTCAGCAAACCTGTGTTAATATCTGGTCTGTTGCTAAATTTTAGGAAGCCTGTGGTTAATATTTGGGAAGTTATGGTTAGGAATTCCTTCATTTGTTATTTCCCCTCACTGAGAAGACCCTGTTGGAATGATATCTCTGTATTTAGCTATCTGAGTAATGGGAAATCTTGACAGTACCCAACAGAAAGCTGTGCTATTAATAGTTTTCAGTTGATTACTGCACAGAGGAAGAAGGGAGGCAATATGGCATATTGGTTATGAGCTGGGCCCTGGAATGAAAGTTTTGGGTTTGATTCCTCATTGTACCATTTATAGGCTTTGTGATTTTGAGTAAGTCACTTACCCTTTTAGGGCCTCAGTTTCCCCATCTATGAAATGGGAACCATAAGTGCTCCAATCCTTGCTAGCTACTCTTGTTAACACCATTATTGTTATTGATTTTGTTAGCTGACCAATGACTGTGGGAAGAGTCCAAGGTCCACTGTACTCACATATCAGCCCTTTTCTGGGTCCTCACATCAGGTATGATGAGTGAGATGAGTGAGTAAACCACGTATCTTTGTGATATGAGACATTTCCTGTCTGTGACTTCAGACTTCAGTTTTTCTCTACAGTGGCAGCTTTCTGGTGAGCACCCGTGACTTCAATTCATCTTCTCTCATGGATATTTTTTCCTGGGTCACCACCTGTACAGTCAAGGTTTGCCGGCTTATCATTGTGAATAGATAAATTTTTATCAGTTCTTTTTCATTACCACAGGCTATTAAGCAAGAGATCTGCTCTGTCACAAAGGGAGGGATTTGCCCCAACATTCTTGAAGTCTCCCTGAGCAGGGCAGTGTTTAGTCTTAATTAAGACAGTGCTGCAGAGGGGCAGGGAGTCAGGAGTTATATCCCTGGGCTGAGAAGAAAAGGACTCAAGAGAAAAGGCTGAGACCAGGCACTTGCAGAGCAGCTCAGCTGGTTGAAAGTTGGCTTTGTTTAACGCCCAACTTCTCAGAAGATTTTCCTTGGCTGAGTGGGCTTGGTGGAGCGCTGGCTTGAGAGTGTTGCTTAGCAACGAGATTTTGTGGCACTCAATTTTCAGAGTCAAGCAACCCATCCCCTGCCACCCCTCCACCAGCCCTCAGCTACCATCCCAAGCCTCCTATTAGACAATCAAGTGTATGCTGGAGGGAGGGACCGGAGAGAGGGGGCAAAGTTTAATCATTGAACCCTAAGCAGCCTGGAAGTATTTAATCTGTAGCACCTAGTTCCCGGAGGCCTCCAGCCTGAACTGGAAGTGGGCAGCTCTCCAGAGACGAGGGAGTAAACACTGCACGGAAATCTCTGCCCATCTCCAGAGAAGCCAGACTTGGAAAAAATGTTTGCAGTACACTTGATGGCATTTTACTTCAGCAAACTGAAGGAGGATCAGATCAAGAAGGTAAGGACTCACAGAGCTGAGAGAGCACCGATTCATTCTTCACTGGTAGAACTAACTGATACTGTGCTTACATCCAAAAGGATTTAAGAAAGCTTATGAGAAAAGACACAGGGAGCACAGGACCAGTAAAGAGCTCATGCAGTGGGGAGAGGAAGTGAGTCGTCGTCGTGTGTCGTCCCCCCCCCCCCCCCCCCCCCCCCCCCCCCCCCCCCCGCCAACATTACATATTGTCCTGAGCCTTGCATTTCACTTGGCACTATCCTGGTAGATAGGGGATGGGAGGGGATGAGGAGAAAGTCTTCAGAAAGGTGGAAGATGATTGTGTTTGATATAAGGGGAGTTTGGGGCAAAAGGCTACAAAGGAGGGGAGAGAAATTTTGAGAACTTTTAAAGTAATTCACATGATTCTTCGTATGCTTGAAAGAATTTAGCATGGGAAGTAAGGGTGTGGGTTTTAATGCACAATAATTGAAATATTTATTATTGGCACATGCTGTTTGCCGATGATAGGCTGTTAATGGCGTGCATTATTTTGTCACTTTGCTCAAGAAACGTCTCCACAAAATTTGTTCCAAGGTAGGCCACTTAACAGTTGCCACGGCTCAACTGGAGCCCATTAGCATTGTCCCTTGGCAGCCTGGAGTGAGCTCAGCCTGCCATGCTAGCTGCCAGTGGCAGCTGCCAGTGTCTTTCAGTTAACAGATAATAGAAGTCATCTCAGCAAGCCGACTTAGCCAAGGTCACCCAAGTATTTCAGGTGGAGTGAGGATTAAACCCACGTCTATGACTTCCCTAGCATTCTTTCCATTGTGCCATGATGCCTCCTGGCTTTAGAGAGAAAAAGCATGGCCCCTTAACAGCCCTCTTGTGCTTGGTGGGGTAAGCCTTCACTAAATTCTATTCATCAAAGATTTGGGTTAGAAGTTATAGCAAATCTTAAAATATGGCAAATCAATCTGATTGAAGCTGTCTTAAATTTCATATAGTGATTCGATTCATGGAGTTCTCTACCGGCTTCTTAAGGAGGTAGAAAAATCCTACACCGCACTGCTGAAGGATTCACTTTCCATTATTACTTGCTTAGTAAAGAGGAAACCTGCGGTGGTGTCTCTCTAAACCTCCAGGGGGCAATCTTTGGAAACTTTACCTTTGGTTCTGCGAATTAGTTTCATGTTCTTGGGCCCCTTGGTGGTGATTAACCTTTTTTTACATTCTAGAATCAGGGAAATGTGTTTGTCTACCAGCTCAGTCACAGGCTTAGGAGGGAGGTTATGCTGCCTCCACTGATTTGTTCCAGGTCCTCTGGGAGGATGGTCAGCCTTTGTCAAGGCCTGAAGTTGGCCCTCCCCTCTCTCCTTTAAGAAAGCTGAAGAGTGAGCTGAGTCAGGATAGTCAGGAGCACTGGTAGCCACTTCAAGCAACAGGTGCCTGAGATAGGATGGGCATCTGGTTTATGGGTTGCTGGATGAATCATGGGTTCTGAGAACACAGGTCCATGTACTCTTCCATGTGGTGAAAACACACCTGGTCAAAAGGCACAGGCCCTTTCTCCAGGGTCAGGTAGCTGTCCCCTCCTTAGTTTCTGTACTTCCTGCCTCCAGGGTTGTCAAGACCCTGGGCTATACTTTGCTTGTAAGGGTTACTATTCAGACCCTGGACCAATGTTTTAAAATCTCCCTATACCAACATTAAAACAAAGAGAAAATAAAATAAAGAAGGAAGGAAGGAGGGAAGGAGGAAAGGAAAAGAAAGGAGAAGCCACTCTGGTAGCTTCTTTTCCAATTCAATATATTGACATTATTTGACCTATTGATAATGTTGGGCTGAGTCTGGTCATTGACCTGCAGATTGTTCACTCATAAGAGAAGGACTGGCTAGGTTTTCAGTGTGTACTTTTTACAGTTGAGTAAGTCAGCTTTACAAAAAGGGGAAATGTTACCTTTAGTCCCACCCCCCTCACAAACACTGTCAGATCTGCCCTGGGGAAGCCTTTATAGTATTTTTTTGCAATTATACTTATAATTCTGAATCTTGTTTCTTTCACTTATTGTTATATTGTAACCACTGATGTACATTTGTCTCATTTCTTCATAATTACCATTCTGACATCTTCTAATCTTCTAGTCAAGTTGGGTATACTATAATTCAACCTTTTTCCTCTTGTTGGACTTTTGGGTACTTCTCCCCCACCCCAAATTTTTATTTAAATTCTAGTTAGTTAAGCTAACAGTGCAATATTGGTTTCAGGAGTAGAATTCAATGAGTCATCATTTACATACAATACCCAGTGCTCATCATAACTAGGCTACTTTCAAAAACACTTTTTTAAAAAAAAATGATTTTATTTATTTATTCATGAGAGACAGAGAGAGAGAGAGAGAGAGAGAGAGAGAGAGGCAGAGACATAGGCAGAGGGAGAAACAGGTTCCCTGTAAGGAGCCTGATGCGGGACAATCCCAGACCCTGGGATCACGCCCTAAGCCAAAGGCAGATGCTCAATTGCTGAGCCACGCAGGCATCACCTCAAAAACACTTTTTAGCAATTAAGATATTGCTTTGAAAAACATAGGAATGTGTTTAATGTTCTCCATCTTTGGGATGATTATAAGGCTAGATTCCCAGAACTGAAATCACTGGGTCAAAGAGGTGAACCCTTTTATGACCCTCAATTCATATAGGACCTTTGGACAGAGTGGTTCATTTCCGGCTGCCACATTCTGTCATTCTACAGGTCTGAGCTTACATCTTTGAATTTGCTCTTCCTATGTTAGATGCGCTGCTCATAGCCTCTTTTGTTTAGAAGATATCTCATCTTATGGTTTCAGAATCTTTTCAAAATTGTACTTGGTTTTCTGCAATTCCAACACACCCTCCCTTAGTGCCTGCAAAGAATGTGCCTGGCTACCCAGGCCCCAGATTACCTGTTTGGATTTAAAATAGAGCTTTTCTTTTGCCCCAACCTATGTTTCATTCTTCCCTTCTAGCTACTGTACCAGGACCTGTAGGAGGTACAGAGAATAAACAAGAACTGTTGCTAAGTTAATATTCTTTCTGTCATGACTCTAACTTACTGAAACAGCAGGTGCAGGAACCCAAAGTCCTGAATGACTGTTAAACTGCCACTGGCAAATGACCCCAGCAGGACCTCAAAACCATGATGACACTATGGGGATGCTGGAGACGTTCCCTATACTCTGGGGCTGAGTGAAAATGAGCAGTAGGTTTGGGGGGCATATTTCAGAGGCTTTGGGATGAAAAAGGAGCAAATTTCCTGAGTAGTTCATCCCAGCCTTCCCCAAGCCCTAATTACTTTGGATCACATCCCTTCCATCAGTTTTCTCCATGTCTGTGGCTGTGCCAACCAATTAGTCATAAACAGACACAGTGTGAACAGGAAGCCCTTAATGAAGCATGACCTGGTTCCATCCTATCTCCTCAAGTACACTGAAAGCCCAATGGTCCTTTTTGTTGTTGTTGTTAATGGCTCTCTGATAGTTTTCTGGCCTCTTGCTGGCTCCTGAGTCCCTGGAACCATGAGCCATTTCATTGGCTTGGGTCTCCGATTGGCCCCAGGTTGCACGGGAGGGATTCCCTGCTCACTAGGCCTGGCTGATGGCTATGATAAAGGTCGTGTGGCCCCATTACTTTGGGTGTAATGTCCCTGTTAGGCTCCTGCATCCTGCACAGAACTGTGACACAAAGCCAGGCTGTGAGGTGCGGGGTATGGAGCCTGCATTCTAGTTCCAGTGCACCACTCACCTAGAGCTCTCCCACTGCTGCGCCATGGCTCTGAGCCTTGGGGTCCTCACCTCTCAATTAGAAGCAAAAAAATTCTGGCCTCACCTGGCTGCCTCAAAACAATGTCAGGGAGATTAAATGAGGTCATGTTTGTGAGAGCACTTTGTAGACTTCAACAGATATTCTTAGCTTTAGAGAGAAGTGTGGGAGAGTGATTCCTCCAGGAATGTGCTGGGATCAAGTGTCCTTGTGACCAAGATGGGTAGAGAGGCTGCTCAGTATGTGTATAAAGCAGAAGCGGCAAACACAGGGCACCTATGCCACACTCCCCGCTCTTGCCCATCAATAACCATTCCAATGAGCCCTCGGAATCCAGGCTGCAACTCCCAAAAGATTAGCTTTAGCACGAGGTGGAAGCTGTTCTGCCATTTCTGATAGGACAAACTACCTTCAAGTGGACTGAGCATAGCCATCGTGATTTTTATACCTTCCCTCCATTAGGGTAATGGTCCTTTGCCCCAGCTGCTTGGTTACTTGAGTGCCATTCACCCATTTCCAGCAGCAATTTGAGGTGGCTTTAAAAATTAAATTTCATCTTAATTCAAACAACTTCAGTTAAAAACAGAATGAAAATGTAAAGAACTAGAATTTACAGATTGCAATTGGAACTGAATTTAGCTCTGAGCTTCCTAGCAGCCCATAAACAAAGGGAAACAAGCTTGGATATGTATTGTGATCGCTGGAAAAGAAAGGTTCTATGCTTAGGAATTTAATGTTTAAGCTAGTCTTTTGCAGTGGAGAGGCAATGGGACCGTGGCCCTGAACTGGGAATTAGAAACCCTGAATCCTTTGTAGCTTTTGCCCCTCTATTGTCCCATCAGAAAAATGGGAGAATATTTTCTTCTTCACAGCTTGCCCTTCAGGGGAATAAATTCCTACCTCCCCTCCCAGCCTTCCATTCCATTCTACCCTTCCAACCTCCCACCTTGTCTCTATCTAGCTTGGTGAGGGGTCAGGCAAGGAACCTTTAGGATTCCACATCATGAAGCTGTCCCCAGGGTCAGAAAAATAGCTTTACGATGAGTGTGGGAATTAACAGCCCCGACTGGAGGATCAGCTTCCCTAGCAGGCAGCTGTGGTCACCCCGGCATCTGTTCCAGGTGGACAGGTTCCTGTATCACATGCGGCTCTCCGATGAGACCCTTTTGGACATCATGGCTCGCTTCCAGGCTGAAATGCAGAAGGGTCTGGGGAAGGATACCAACCCCACAGCCTCTGTGAAGATGCTGCCCACCTTTGTCAGGGCCATTCCAGATGGCTCAGGTGAGTGGGGCTAGGGGTTGCCAGGGACCTGATCCCACTGGTTTCTTCTTGGCTGATGAGTATTTCAAGTTTGCTCCTGTACCCTGGTTTACCTCTCTTTAGTCCTCTGTGCACATTCCTCCCCAGCTCCCTATGCTTCAGTCTATTCAATACCAGAAGTTTTGAACCAAAGTTCAAATGTACCCTGCTTTTTCTCTGCTCACCTTGGCCCCACACATTTTGTTTATTCACTTGCTGGAGCATCCCAACATTCTTCCCTTCCTGAACACCAACTTAGCTTTTCAGTCTCAGGGCAGAGGTTGTCTCCATCCCATGCTGGGTTAGGTGTTTTTTTTATTACCCTGCCATGCCTGAATTTCCCTACTGGCCCAATGCTCCCTAAGGGCAGGGTCTGTGTCTTCTTCACCAGAGTGTTCTGAGCACCTAGCATGGTGCCTGACGCATACTAGGACCTGAAATATTTGTTGAATGGATAATGAATGGTATTTCATGCCTAAGTATCTAGATTCTAGGCCCAAGATAGTAAGAAAGGAAAGACAACATGATGTAGTGGAAGGAAGAGTAAATGATAATTCAAGAAACTTGGGCTCTAGGAGCCCAGCCCTGATATTTCTCAGTGACCTAAAGCAAAATATTTAGCTTTAGTTTCTGTATCTGCAAAACAAGAGAGTTGGCCTCTGTATTTGCTTTCTATTGTTGCCGTAATAAGATACCACACTTAAGTTACCACTTAGCACCTTAAAGATTTATTTATTTATTCATTCAGAGAGAGCGAAGAGAGAGGCAGAGGGAGAAGCAGGCTCCACACAAGAAGCCCAACGCGGGACTCAATCCTGGGTCTCCAGGATCACACCCCAGGCTGCGGGTGGCGCCAAACCACTGTGCCACCAGGACTGCCCCACTTAGCACCTTAAAACCATGCACATTTACTCCCTTACATCTCTGAAGGTCAGAAGTTTGAAATGTGTCTATAATCAAGGTGTCAGCTGGCCTGCATTCTTCTGGAAGTCTAAGGTAGAATAAAATCTTTTTCCTTGCATTTTCCAGCTTCCAGAGGTCACTTGTATTCCTTGGCTCATCTCCAAACCAACCAGATAGCATCTTTAAATCTCTCTCTGACTCTGACCCTTCTGCTTCCTTCTTTCACATTTAAAGACCTTGTGATTACATTAGGCATACCCAAATAATCCAGGAGAATCTCCTAACCTCAAGGTCAATTGATGAGCAATTTTAATTCCATTTGTAACTTATTTTTCGCTTGCCATGTAACATATTCATAGATCCGGGGATTAGGATATGGATATCTTTGGGGAACTATTACTTCACTGACCACAGCCTAGAGACCTTCAGAAGGAATCCATGAGTTTCCATCCAATGCCTCCATTCTCAGCCTCTGGGCAGAGCCATAGGAGGGACAGGAACTGATGTCTACCAGCCACCTTCTGTGGTCAGGGGTGTTAGGAACTCACTGTCTCACATAACCCCATAAGAACACTGAGGTGTTAGGACGCCTGGGTGGCTCAGTGGTTGAGTGTTTGCCTTCAGGTCAGGGCGTGATCTTAGAGTCCCTGGATTGAGTCCCATATCAGGCTCCTGAGGAGCCTGCTTCTCCCTCTGCCTATGTCTCTGCCTCTCTCTGCATCATTCAGAATAAATAAATAAAATCTTAAAAACAAAAAACAAAAAACAAAAACCCTGAGGTTTTGCTCAGGTCAGATGAGAGAGCACTGAGGACCAATGTCAGGGTCGAGTGCTCTGGCCAAGCTCCAGAGGGGGCTTTGGGGTCCTTGAAATAGTAGGGGCTGAAGTTTGGGGACCTCTCAGAGACTTTGGATTAGCCAGGTTCTGGGGCCCTCTGAGCCAATAACTGGGTCAAAGTAGCTTCTGCCATTTAAGAGGTCCTCAGGAACTGTCATGGGGGAAGCCTCTTCCCTCATTGGTGGGTGAGTGACATGGTAGGCTATGTGCCACCCAGGAGGGACATAAGCTTTTGAGAGAGACAGTCCTGCTTTGAAATCTGCTGAGTTCCAGACGCTGCTCTATGAGAGTGCTGGAGGGACTGTGGTCCTTGATTGGTCATCCAGGGCCATTCAGAGTAAGCACCTGAGTCATGGGTGTGCCCAGGGGGGCACCCGGGTGATGTCCTCCTAGCTTCCTATGCTTTGGCTCCTCCTGCAGAAGTGTGTCCCCAGAAGCAAGGGAAAATGAAAGTTCACAGGGAGATTATCTACAGAGGCAGATTGTTACCTTTTTTGGTTAAAAAAAAATTTTTTTTATGGATATATACTATATCTGACTGACATTACAGTTTAACATACTGACATAACAGTCATAACAACTGACATAACAGTTTCAGGTGTCCAACATGATTTGATATTTGTATATATATCACGAAATGATCACCACAGTGACATTTGGCAACATACATAGTTACAAATTCCTTTTTTCTTCTGAGAATTTTTAAGATCTGTCATCTTAGCAGTTTTCAAATATGCAATGTGTTATTCTTAACTATTATCACCATGTTGTATGTTACATCCCCATGATGGAAGGTTGTGATAATGATTGCTGTAGAGATCCTGACAGCCCGTCTGTGGCTATTGCCTCTCCTAGGCAGGTCCTCCCTCTCTGAGGGTCCAGTGAGTCCTTTCTCTAGGGTCAAAGTCACAGAAGGGATCACACCAGGTGGCTTCCAGGAAATCACGTCTTGAGTCACTGGTGAAGCCAGGTGACTACACACTGTTAAGGGCCCCTGGCAGCCAGAGGAAAGAATGAATCCGTGCTACACTACACTAGGGTTTGCAGATCACCTCTGATCTGAATTGCAGTACAGGAACCTCCTCTTTTATGAAAATCCTCTCATCCATCCTGACTGGCACCAGAGGCATGTTCCCCAAATCTCAACCAGAGCTTGGCACTCCCGTGCTTAAAACCTTTCTGTGACTCCCCCTTACCTTCTGGATAAAGCTCAAGCTCTTTGGGGTGGGGCAGTTTTTCAAACCCTTCCTAGTTTATCCTGAGACTACCTGCTAGTGTCCCGCCTTCCTCCAAAGCAGACCCTGCCGCCCTTCCTATGTGAGCTCTTCCTGGGACCTGCTCTGGCTGGTTGCTTCTCTCTCTCTCTCTCATTCTCTCTCTCTCATTCTTCTGCCCTCAGTTCTCTTCCACCTCTTCTGGGGTGTTGACTCCTGTTTTGATTTAGATACCGCTCCCTGTTCTTCCCTAGCACCTGGCATATTATTTGGCACAGAGTGCATGCTCAGTAAATGTTAGTACAGGGATTGTGTGATCTACCCTATTTCTTACTCAACAAGATAACATCTATGAAAGCATCTCTTGTTTGGTATGTGATGAATGCTAACAAAAGTTGCACAGTATTAGGTCCCTGGATTCATTCTTTCTTTCTTTCTTTCTTTTCTTTCTTTCCTTTCTTTTTCCTTTCTTTCCTTTCTTCTTTTTTTTTTTTTCTTGGTTCCCTTTCCAAATAATAAATGGCTCCATCAGGCTTCTTTGGGGGCAGATCTAGGAAGATAAGAAACTTTCCTATCTTTCCAGATAATCTCCATTAAAACAAAACAGCCAGCTGGCTGGCTCTGTAAATGACTAAGCCTATGCTATCTGACTGTGGTCCACAGACCTGCAGCCACAGTACCTGGGAACTTGTTTAGAAATACAAAGTCTCTGGGGCGCCTGGCTGGCTGGATTGGAAGAACACCCAACTCTTGATCTTGGGGTCATGAGTTCCAGCCCCATGCTGGGTATAGGGATTACTTAAATAAAAAAAAAAAAAAAACCAACACCCCCAAACACCCAAATCTCAGACCCTGCCTCCACTGAATCACAATCTGCAGTTAAAATTCTTGGGAGATTCACATGCACATTAAAGTTTGCAGAGCACTGCTCAGGCGGGCCTGTGCCTAGCTGTCTGATTGTCAGGAACAGAGAACCCAGGTGAGTCAGGTCAAGAAAGGAAGACTATAGTGTAAGGACAGGGAAAGCAAAAAGGGGATCCCACAGGATCTCGTGGGAATCCGAAGGCAGGCACTGTGGTACGCTCAGGCCATAGGACTGGAGTTTTCTGTGGTTTCAGCCTACACACATGTGAACACCTTGGCTACCCAGCTGCTCTGGGCTGGGGGAGGCTTTCACTTCAGTCTTTACCACAAACTAACAATTCCTCACTGTTTTATTTCACAAGGAATAAATCTGAATGGCTTGCTGGTGCCTTATCTCCATGCAGCTGTATGTTTGGTCACATGGCACAAAACAAGGCCACTTGAGTGACCAGGTTTGTGGTCATGGTTCACTTACATGTGCTTTGGGTGTATATCATGAAGGTGTCCCTACTTTTCAGGCACAGGCAATTCTGCACAAAGTCTTGTGGGTTCATGAGTTTGCACACTTGCATTCTTGTCCTCTATCTGTGGCTGATGCAGGACACTGGCGGGTCATGGCAGGAATTCTCCCTGGATCCTGAGTTGAAGTCACCCAAGTGGGCTGCTTTGCACTAACTATGCATCATATCCATCTTTTTATTAATAGCATCTCTCTTGTGCTGGGCTGAGTCTGGCCCAAAATATGAAGATACTTGGTCCTGTAAGGGCCATCATTTGGTCCCTGTCTGTTTTAAACTCCCAGAATATATTCTTTCTGCCCACGAGACTGAGGCTTGTATGGGGGCTGGTTTCCCTTTCCTGCACAGCTCCCTGCCTCTTCCTCCTGCCCTATCAGGACTTTGACCACACTTGGAGTATCCACTTCCTTGCTCTGGTTGTGGAATGCTGGATGAGGCTCTACCCTCAAGTCCCGTTTCTTTCTTTCTTTCTTTCTTTCTTTCTTTCTTTCTTTCTTTCTTTCTTTCTTCTTTCTTTCTTTCTTTCTTTCTTTCTTTTTTTAAGATTTTATTTATTTATTCATGAGAGACAGAGAGAGAGAGAGAGAGAGAGAGAGGCAGAGACACAGGCAGAGGGAGAAGCAGGCTCCATGCAGGGAGCCCAACGTGGGACTCGATCCTGGATCGAGTCCAGGATCACACCCTGGACTGAAGGCAGCACTAAGCCGCTGAGCCATCCAGGCTGCCCTCAAGTCCCATTTCTAATACTGCCTGCCTGAAGTGGGTGTATATTTGCCTTCTTCACGTTTATGCCCTACAGCATGGACCAGTGAGCAGGGCCCAGACTGCAGAGCCAGGCAGATTTGGGTCACACCCCAGCTTTGCCCCTTGCTGGGAGGGCTCACTTCTAAAATCTCAGCAAGTGGGTATAATGACACCTAACCCATGGGGTGCTTGTGAGACTTAGTGGCATTTATTACATGTCCAACTTCTAAGGATGAGCTTGCCATATAACAGACCTTCAATAAATGATAACTTTTGCTTGTTTTTTAATAGAAAATGGGGAATTTCTTTCTCTGGATCTTGGAGGGTCCAAGTTTCGTGTCTTAAAGGTCCAAGTCTCTGAAGAGGGGAAAAGAAATGTCCAGATGGAGAGTCAGTTCTACCCAACACCCAATGAAATTATCCGAGGGAATGGCTCAGAGGTATTGGGGCAGGGGCTCTATGAAGCAGCGGGGGGTGAGGGGTGGGCTTGGAATCAAGTTTATAAGTGACCATGCCTTAGCCCAGTGTCCTGTGCTTTCTCTTCTGTGTAGCTGTTTGACTACATAGCTGACTGTCTGGCAGATTTCATGAAGACGAGAGGGTTGAAGCATAAGAAATTTCCCCTCGGCCTAACCTTTTCTTTTCCATGCAGACAAACTAAATTGGAAGAGGTAAGGTTCATGCCAGGGAGGGAAGAAGCTGTGCAGGATTTGGGGTTTGGGGCTGGAGAATGTGGGCATGTTCAGGAGTCAGGCTGGAAACAGGAGAGGACTTTTTTTTCTTTTTGAACAGTGAGGTGGAAATGTGAGACAAAGAACTTGTAAATGCAGCAGCCTTGGTTTTGCACATGACATGGGCACAGCACAGGCAACAAATTTTACTTTTAGTTCTCAGGCTTGGTTGCGTGAGAATCCCCTGGAGGGCTTGTTAGACACAGATTGCTGGGCCCCACCCTGGAGTTTCTTAATCATTGCAGCCTTATATTTGCATTTCTAACAGTTTCCCAGGTGACAGATGTGGATGCTGGTGGTCTGGGGACCACACCTAGTGCCACTGACCACTGACAAAGCTGACTAGAATAAGAACAGGAAGGCTCAGGGAGTCTCACCTGCCTAGTGAGCCTTTAGGAGGAGGATGCAGGTAGGGTCACTGGAGTGACAATGTTGTTGAGCAGACACCGTATCTGGGACGTACAATCTCAGCTGTGCCACTATCCAGCTGGGGTCTCATCTCTGTGTGCCTCATATGTTCAACTGATAAACAGGGAGAAGTCAAGCTGAATCTTCTGTAAATCTGTGAGAATAAATAAGGGACCATAGAAAAGGACAATGAGCTTTCTGGGGTTAGAGGGACACGGTCAGGAGTCAGGTATCCCCAGTCTCCAGCTGTTTGGGGTGATGGCCCATGATCTCCTCCTATACATGCCGTCATGACACACAGCTGACAAGTCAATTCATGGAGCAGCTTGACATTATGGACTGCCCTGGCATATGTTTGCTATTGCTGGGATGGGCCACTTCTCAGTGGGGAGGAGTGGACAAGGAATGGGTTCTCATGTCCCACAGACTTGTCTTTGAATCATGGCTCAAAACAAGCTGTGTTCCCCTGCATAAGTTACTTAACTTATTGAGCTCCTTGTTTTCCCATCTGCAAAACAGCGACTACAAAAGCTACTTGCTGGGCTGAGGGGAAACTTAGACCAGACCTCTGCCATGTGCCCCAAATTGTGCCTGGGCACAGTTGCAGGGTCACCACAATGATTGTCCCTATGTCACTGGTCTCTTGGTGCTTTTGTATCTTGTCCCCTGACTTAACAGATGTTTCTGGAGGGCAGGCACTGTTTTATATTCTTCTTCTCTAATTACAGGGTCTATAGCATGATGTCTTGTATTTTATAGGTGATTATTAACTATCAGACAATTAAAAAGTACAATCAATCATTTACTTGATTCCATTGAGGGAGAACTTGCTATGATCTCTCTAGACAGGGGATAGGCTGAGGTTCACATTTTTATTATTTTATAAAAAAAAAAAGATTAGAAAAAATTGATATGAAGAAGTTTTCAGAAAATGTTAGAAGAGGCCAAGTGGAGTTGAGCTATGAGGTGTCATCATCTTTGCTGGCTGGAGGAGCAGAGGTCATGGAATCTGTAAAGATAGTAGGAGGAGCAGTTGTGGGGAATCAGGCCCCAAAATCAAGATCTGATTCACCAAGTAATTAAACACCTCTTATCTGAGCTCAGAAATGGAAACCTCAGGAAGAAGGAAGAGACTTCTCAAGCTCTGTTGGAGTTCATTTGAGTTTGAGAAACAAACTTGCATATTTTCTTGACAACTAGGGGGTGAATGCATTTTGTTTATCTAGGATTTTGGCATTTTTCTAAGCCAAATCCATACCAGCATCTTTATGTAGTAGTAGTAGTAGTAGTAATAATAATAATAATAATAATAATAATAACAACGACAGTACTGTACCTCAGATTTTGGCAGTGTATCTTGCACTGTGCTGATAATACACTCTTTATGTGTATTATATCCCATTAAAATCCCCAAGCAATCATATGAAGTAGACATGATTATTTACACTTCATATTTGAGAAAAACTGCAGCTCAAAGATATTAAGGGACTTGTCCAAGGCCACACAGACACACATCCGAGAGTGGCTAAGCCCAAGTTCATAAGGTCCCACCTGCACTGCCTTTCCAGAAAGATATAGCTCTAGAACTTTGAACTTTGTTTAAAATACCAGCAAGTTCCTGGAAACGTTTTGACCCATTTTGTGCCATTTTCCAATAAGGATTTTCAGGGAAACATTTAAACTAGGGAAGAGTGCTTGATTACATCGAGGAAGGAGAAAATGCTTTTTCTCATCAAAGTCTAGTGGAATTACTTGTATTTGTTTTTTAAGATTTTATTTATTTATTAATGAGACACACACACACACACACACACACACACACACACACACACACACACAGAGGCAGAGACACAGGCAGATGGAGAAGTAGGCTCCATGCAGGGAGCCTGACATGGGACTTGATATCAGGTCTTCAGGATCAGGCCCTAGGCTGAAGGCGGTACTAAACCGCTGAGCAACCGCCTACCCCCCCACCTACCCCAGCCCCTTCCCCGGGCCGCCCGGAATTACTTGTATTTTATAAATTTTACCCCCAAACTGCCTTTCAGTGGAGTCTAAAGTTAAGTAGAAAACCCTCAGCTACAGGAAGTGCACTAGTAATAAGGACTAAGTGTGGGCATAGCTATTTCATTATGGCTCTGCTGCAGACTTAGGTTTGTGACACAAAATCGGGGCTCTTGGAGAAGGTGGAGGCTGAGATCTGAGCTCAGGAGATGGCAGAAAGGGGAGCGCTTCCTGAGGAGGGGTGGCTCAGGAGGCTTCTTTGTGAAACTAAAAAATGATTAAAGAAAATAAGAGCGGCATTAAGAGGGGAGGTTACTTTACGATAGTTGTTTTGTTTTGTTGTTGTCATTTATTTTTATTTTTTAATTTTTAAAAAAGATTTTATTTATTTATTTTAGATGGGGAGAAAGAGAGAGCATGAGCAGGGGGAGGGAGAAGCAGATTCCCTGCTGAGCAGGAAGCCTGACTTGGGGCTCAATCCCAGGATCTGGAGATCATGACCTAAGCCGAAGGCAGATGCTCAATGACTAAGCCCGCAGGTGCCCCTGTTTCGTTGCTTTTAAATGAGGGAACAGAAAAGTTTTAACCAAAGAGAAATATCTTTGCTTATGTGTGTGTTTCTGGTGGTAAAATAGTAAAACATTTCAATATAGAAAAGAAAAAAAGGGGCGCCTAAGTGGCTCAGATGGTTAAGCGTCTGCCTTCAGCTTGGGTCAAGATCTCAGGGTCCTGGGATCCAGCCCCATGTCACGCTCTCTACTCAGTGGGGAGCCTGCTTCACCCTTTCCCTCTTCTGCTCTTTCTGCTTATGCTCTCTGTCAAATAAATAAATAAAATCTTTTTTAAAAAGAGAGAGAGAGAGAGGAGAGTAGGATTGAAAAGTTTAAAGAAAACAGAGACACCGCTAATCTCAACCTTTAGAGAAACCCACTACTTGAATTGTTGGTTTTCTTTTCTTTTTTTTTTAAGATTTTATTTATTTATTCATGAGAAACACACACACACACAGAGACAGAGAGAGAGAGAGAGAGAGAGAGAGAGAGAGAGAGGCAGAGACATAGACAGAGGGAGGAGAAGCAGGCTCCATGCGGAAAGCCTGATGTGAGATTCAATTCCGGGACTCCAGGATCACGCCCTGAGCCAAAGGCAGACGCTCAACCACTGAGCCACCCAGGCATCCCTGTTGGTTTCCTTCTAGTCATGTCTATATTAAATAAATGATGTCATGTTGTATGCATAGTTTTAAAAAATATAATTGCATGTAGTTTTAAATCTTCCACTTAACTATATGTCACAAGCATTTATTCTCCATTCCTTCCATACACTCTGCCCCCAGTAGGTCGCACATTGTCTGTACCACCCTTTTTGGGGGATGCCACCCTACAGTCTCTTACTCCTCTTTCTCATGGAGCAGGGATGTCCTCATGACCTATGAAGACAGAAATTAGGGAGATCTGGCACTAGGCGGCGCTGTGGTGCAGGGAAAGAACCCTAGTCCCTGGTCAGGAGTCAGACCATTGCTTTCCAGATGGACTCTGTCCTTCACTCATTGTGAGATCTAGAACAGTTTCCTTCCTCTGTAAATCTCAGAGGATTGGGAGGGTGTGGTTGGGGAGTTTGAGAGTTTGGACTCAGCTACTTTTGACTGTGTGGCCTTGGACAAATCTCTTAATTCCAAAATTCTCTTCCATTCTGAAACAATCTATGATTATTTGCTATTTTACAAAACTCTTGGGAAACACAAAGTTTTTAAAAAACATTTTTTAAAGATATTTTATTTTTAAGTAATCTCTACACCCAGTGTTGGGCTCGCACTCATGACCCCCAGATTGAGAGTCACACGCTCTACTGACTGAGCCAGCCAGGTGTCCTAGGAAACACCAATTTTATGCAAATAGAGAACCATTTTTCTAAGTTGAAATTAAGTTCCCAAGGGAGTCCTGCCAGGTAACACCACCTTAGTTCTGTTTTGTGGACCTGGCAATTCATACATTCTGCACACATAATGTGTATCTACCACAGGCCAGGTATTTCCATCAGAGCATTTCCTGTGACAGAGGCAGGGAAACGAGGTTTCTTTCTTTCACAGATGAGTAAACTGAGGCTCGAGATTAAGTGACTTGACTAATGTCTTCTGAGGCCAAGTCCTCAACAATTGTTCTTTCTGCCACTATATATACTGTTTCAAACTGCTCAGATGAAATAAAGATGTTTATATGGTTAGAAAAAGCCTCTGAAGGAATGTGGAAAGAAATGGGGGTGATTCAGCTTCAAGAGAAGCCCATGGGGATACTCTTTACGCATGAATTTTCTGCCACTCATTTTCAGAACTGAGGGCCTTCTTCACTTTAACTGGCTCTGAAATCTTCCCCCAGGGTATTCTGCTTTCATGGACCAAGAAGTTTAAGGCACGGGGAGTTCAAGATACAGATGTAGTGAGTTGTCTGACCAAAGCCATGAAAAAACACAAGGTGAGGGATTCGCCTCAGTGTGGGAGCTCCCCTAGTCCTAGCTCCTTTCTCTCGATGTGGGGTCTCCTACTGTGCCTGCCCTGGAAGGAGAATCAGAGAGGGAATTGATCTTGGGGAAGGTCTCACTGTAATATAAATGTGACCAATTGTGACCAATCTGGATAAACCCATTGGTGAGCCTTGGTTATGTGGAACTTGTTCTAGTTGCTGCTAAAGTATGGTCCCCTGCTTCCCTGGGTTCTCCCCAGCTGCCACAGCCCCCCTCAGAGGGGCTTGGTTAGACCCCATGCATCTATAATGCTCTCATTGCCTCTCCCCTCTGAGCTTAAAAGATCACTTTCTTTATAACCTGACTGTCTCTCCTATTTTCCACTCTAATATTCATGGGTTATCGCTATTCATTGAATACATTTTATAATAATCTATACTGAAAAACCAAAACATGCTCCTTACTGGCTGAAAAGTACACAACTAAACCCAAACTATTTGTTATCCTGACAGCAAGAGGAATATTTTGAGGGATACCCTTTTAGTCTTTTTTCTCTTTAAAGATGCAATCATAATCTTTTATATCCTGTGTTTTTCTTTTATTGTTTCATTTTATTTTAGAATGCTCCCCCAAACCTTGGGGAACCATATTACCCTGGGGTAATAATCCAAGTTGACTTGTCAACTTGAGAAATCCCTGGTGCTGTCCATGGAGAGGACTTGGCTGAAGCTGGTTAAACTGTCCCCATGGGCAAGGGAGGACTTTGCTCCCAGGATAAGCATCCTTTCCTTAGGGGTGTATCAAATAAAAACTGGATTCCTGGTAGTCTGTCCCTCATATTTCCATTGCACAGAGGCCTCCACCCATAAGGCAGGAGCATGAGTTCCACTCTTCAGTTCCCAACTACCTTTTCTCTCTTCTAGATGCCTGAACTTGCCAGAGGCCCTGTCTCTTTCAGGCAGGCCTGGCAGGCAGGATCTAGTGATTGTCTCATCATCTTCACTGCTTTTGCTTCCTCTGTGGGGAAGGATAAAGGGATGATGCCCCCTTCCTGCCCACTGATGCCTTCTGAGGTTTGTGTTCCAACAGGACATAGACGTGGACATCCTGACCTTGGTCAATGACACTGTGGGAACCATGATGACCTGCGCCTATGATGATCCCTACTGTGAAGTTGGTGTCATCATTGGTAATTCAGTTTCACTTGATTTTCTAGGTTGGGAAAAGGGGCTAGTGTGCGGCTTAGTTTTAGCAAACTGAGTAAATTCTCTGAGAGGGTATTGGCACTTTGTGTTTATGAGAAGTAACATAGGGACATGGAAAATGAATACATTCATTTGACAAGCATTTACTGCATGCCTCTTGTGTGCTGGGCCTTTGCTCTGCATTGGGTTTTCAGTGGAGTCAATACCTAGAGGTTCCTGTATTCATGCAGCTTTTGGTGGGTAGGTGGATGAAAGGCCTGGAAGGTCCAAATGAGTAATCTTAACTCTAGGTCATGGTTGGTGTGATGGCAAGAGTGAAGCAGGGTGATGTGACTGAGAGTGAGAGTGGTGGGGTGGTGGCGGCAGGTTTCTGATGGTGACATCTGAGCAAAGATCTAAGGGAGGAGGAGGAGGGAGCAAAAGGGAGATGGAGAGGAAGAAAAGCCCTGGCAAAGGAAAGAGGGGACCTATGGCCTCTAAGGTGGGATTGAGTCTGGGATGCTTGAGGAGCCCTAAGAATCTGAACGGTGGCTGAGCCAAAGTGAGCTATTCAGGTTAGAGGAGTGGGCTATTCAGGTCAGAGAGGATGGACAGGACTGGGCAGGTTGTGTAGGACACAGGACACAGTCATTGTAAGGTCTTTGGCTTACAGTCATTGTAAGGTCTTTGGCTTTTATCCCGAGGGGAGGCAGGCAGGAAGGCCTTTGAGGACTTTGGGTGGGGGATGGATAAATGGGGTGTGCATTTTTAAGCAACTCATTTTGGCGGCTGTGTCAGACAAAGAGAATTGACTACTGGGGGCAAGAATAGAAGCAAGGTGACCAGCCAAGAGGCCATTGCCCTGTGCAGGAAGGACATGGTGGGAGCCTAGATCAGGGATGTTGCTGCACAGGGGCAGTGTCTGGTGGGTGGTTCTTAACACCTGAGCTGGGAGGGGGGTTGGCCAGAGGTGTCCTGAGAAGGCAGTGTGGGGGATGATAAAGCCTAGTGGATTGGATTTGTTGGTTGTTCTTGAATAGATCCTACCACCTTCCCATTCCCTTCCCCCAATTGGGGAGAGCTTTCTGAATTGCCTTTTTTTGTAATTTCCAATGCTTCTCCTCAGCTGGACTTTCCCAAAGGGCAGGATCTTTACACCTGAGGGGGTTGATCTGCCTCCCCATTTCTGGAGCTCCACGGCTCAGAATGGGATAGGAGCTTGCCAGTCATGGTTTCTAGCCACCGTCCACTGTGTATCAGCAGCTGTGTCTGGTAAACTACAGATTGGCTGCCACACCTAAATTGTGTCCATACTTTTCTCAGAAAAGCTTTTTCCAGGTATTGCATTATATTCTGCTTCTCTTATTTTTTATTTCTCGTGTTGACTTTAAAATCCTGTTGACCAGAGTGTTAGATAGGGGAAGATACTTTACAAAAATAATTTTTAAGCAGCTTTGAGCCATAAAAACCCTGTTATTTAAGGTGTACAATCCAATGATTTTTAGTAAATGTAGAGTTTCCTAACCATAACCACAATCCAATGGTAGAACATTTCCATCATCCTGGTAGATCCCAAACATACTGTGCCCTTTTATAGCCACTCCCCTAATATTCTAGTGTTTGAGGCATTTCCTTGGGGTGATTCTTTGTTTGAATAATGGAATGTTTCTTATGTGATAGCTAATCATTGTCAAAGATAAGGATGTAGCTTATTGCTAGGAATAATTTGTGGCAGGCCATGAATAAAGAATATTTTTAGTATCAAGTAGAGAAGAGGCTAAGTTGCTTAGGGAAAGGATTAAAAAAATATTGTGGGTTGGTAATTTTTTTTTTTAAATTTACAAGATTAGGTTAACTCATCCTCTTTGTAAATGTGCTTTGTCAGCTTTCATGCATATTCATGAGGGACTTCTTCACAATCCACCTCATTCATGACAGCAAACCATTAACATCTGAGAAGTGTAGACTCGATATGTCAGCTTTATTCCTCATGAACTCCCAGGCTTGCCAAAGCTGCTTCCCTCAGTGAGAACCAGGCCCGGGAAGTGGATCAAAAGCACTTTGTGGTACATTCAGAGGACTCTCAGGCAGTTAAGAGTTCTCTCTGTCTTTGCCCAGCTGGGAGCCTTTCCGTCTGTGCCTATTTGCTCTGATCCCCTGTTCAGGTACTGGCACCAATGCGTGTTACATGGAGGACATGAGCAACATTGACCTGGTGGAAGGTGACGAGGGGAGAATGTGCATCAACACGGAGTGGGGGGCCTTCGGGGATGATGGGACTCTGGAAGATATCCGTACCGAGTTCGACCGGGAGATAGACCTCGGCTCTCTCAACCCTGGGAAGCAACTGTGAGTCCCCTTGTGCTGTAACCTGGGCATCGGCATCAGTAAATACCCAGTCACTCAGGTACACTTTGAACCTGGGAGACTTTCTAGTTGTGACTAGTTACTCATCACAAGGAATTTCTGAGGACCCCAGCAAAAGTGAAGGCAAGAACATGGAGTGATCTCCCCTAAGTCATAACCCTAACTATTCCAGTTCAGTCCATATTTCTGGAACATGTCCAGAGGTAGGGGACAAACAGCTGTGAACCAGGTGGCTCCGGTCCTGCCCTCTTGGTGCATTCGGACGAGTGACCATAGAACTAAACCAGTGTAGCCCAAGGGAGCAGGACTCAGGCAAGTCCCTCTTTTGTGTTTTCAGTGCTCCCCTGACACCCTGCTTTCTTGGAGGTCTAATTACAACACCTGGGGCCATGCCTTCCCAGCTTAGGTCTTAGGGAGTCTTTCTTGGCTCTCATTCCACATTCACACTCATTCCACAATAGAGTAACTGTTGAGAGTGCCTCAGCTCTGCCTACGTGCTGAGCTCCCAGAGCACAAGTCGGATTTTTTCTTTCCTTTCTGTGCATAGTATCTTACATATTTTTGCAGCTCATTAAGTGTTTGTTGAATGAAAAGGCATTTAAAAAAATTAAATAATTTCAGGCTTACAGAAAAGTTACAAAAATGGCATAAATTCCCCCTTCACCCAGATTCCCTAACTCATTACTAATACTCTCTCTCTGTTTTTGTGTATATATATATATATATATATATATATATATATGCACATATACACAAAATATCTGAATGAAGTAACTTTTCTGAATCATTTGAGACTGCAATTGCAATTATAATATCCTTTCACTCCTAAATACTTGAAAGTGTATTATCTGCAATCAAGAGAGTATATTCTATTATAAAACCAAAGGATAATTATCAAAATTAGGAAATTAACACTTAATCAGTTCCAATATTTAATTTACAGAACTTATTCAAGATTCATTAGCTGCCCCATTAATGTCCTTTATAAAAAGAGAAAAAAGAATGGTCCTGGTCTAGGTTCCAGTTCAGGATCATACATTATATTTTGTGGCCTTTCTCTTTAGCCTCTTTTAACTTGGATATCCTCTGAAATATCTGTTTGTTTTTCATGAGCTTGAAGATACAAGCCATTTATTTCACAGAATGTCCCTCAATTGTCTGATGTTTCCTCATGATTAGATTCTGGTGTGTGTTTTTGACAGGACTATCACAGAAGGGATGTGTGTCCTTTTCAGTGCATCATATCTGGAAGCACTCAATGTTTGTTCCATTCCTTGTGAAGTTATCTCAGATCTCTTGGCTAAGGGGCTGTACAACAGGCTTCTCTCCCAGAAGGTTGTTATTATTCTTTCTATAATGAATATGTATCTGGTAAAGAGATACTTTGAGACTATGTAAATATCCCCTTTCTCATTAAACTTTCACTCTATTTTTAGCATCCATTGATGGAATTCTAAATCCATCATGTTTATTAGTTTTGTAATTCTACTCTAAATCTCGGCTTTTCTATCTCCTCCATTTATCTCTTTATCCTAATATGAACTCATGGATTCTTTCTGTTATTTAATGGGTATCATTTATTCCTATCGTTATTTATTTTGATGCTCAAATATTTTCACATTTGGCCAATGGAAGCCCCTTTGAGCTGGTCCCTGTGTTTTTTCGATGTGTTCCAATCACTCTTCAGTACTTTCTTATTTTCTGGCACACTAAGATGTTTCAGGCTCATCATGCATTTTTCTAGTCCTGGCCATTTTTCCAAGAAACTCTGGTGAGTAAATATTTAAAATACCTCCTAGAAACCATTCAAACATTAGCACTGCATACCCGGAAAGCAAATTTCTGCTTTGGATATACCTGCTCACCAGGCACACACCCTTTTCACCGGTGACACAGAGCAGTCATGGCCCAAGAAAGACCATTTTTTTGGACTTTTTCACCCTCATTCTCTCCATTTCACTTAAAAAATGAATTACATTCCTCCAAATCCAACCTGGATTTCTTTTGGCTGTCTTCTGTTTCTGCAGCGTTCTACGACATTTTATAATGGAACAGATAAAGCTAATTAGAAAACAGGCTATCCTTGATTTTGTGCCTTATTATATTTGGAGAATAAAAATCATATTTACTTATTTACCTGGGAAACAATTAGTAGGTGCTTGTCAGATGCAGATTACAAGTCAAGGTGTAGGTAGCCTGGTGGGATATTTCATTTATACTATTATCGAACCTCTCTGGGACTATCCAAGCCCATTGCCCATACACAGCATCCTTCTCTCTTGGACAGAAGCATTGTGTGAGAGTTGAAGCATCTGAAATTTGGATTTGTCATGCCGTGGTTGGTAATCTTGGGATCACCTGAAGTCACTGAAGTCGAGATTCCTTATGCCTAATATGAGAATGGTACCCCTCCCACAGCCAGCGGTGATTTGCGATAAAGATTCTTGGACTAAATCACTTTATGAGCAGGAAAGAATCTTAGGTCTCCCTCTAGTGTAGTTCACTCCTTTTATAGGTGAGGGGAGTGCAGCCCAGAGAGGATAAGTGAGCTCCCAAAGGTATCCTATCCAAAAGCTGGGATGGGGACTGAGACCATCTGACCCATGGAGTGGCCCTTCCATTACTTATGGTCCTGACTATGGGCTGTGGTTCATGGGTATTGAGAAAGGGTGCTACATAACCAAGACCATAACTACTACTGATCTATTCACCAAATCATAGGTTTGAGAAGATGATCAGTGGCCTGTACCTGGGTGAACTTGTCAGGATTGTATTGCTGAAGATGGCCAAGGCAGGTCTCCTGTTTGGTGGCAAGAAATCCTCTGCTCTCCACACTAAGGGCAAGATTGAAACACGGCATGTGGCTGCCATGGAAAAGTAAGCTGCTGGCTGGGTGCCTTTCCCCTTGACTCTGCAGAGGGTTAGGGTGGGTAGCCAAGGCGTGGTGTGCTCATGGTAGTTGCATGGCAAAAGGGGCCAGGTCCATCCAGATATTCACCAAGACAGCTTCAGACCTGGGCCTAGCTTTAGGTGAGTTAGCAATGCCTACTGTAACTCAGATGTGGCTTCTTGTCGGTTTCATCAGCCAGGGAATCTGCGGTTGGTGGTCTGTTCCTTTCTTCTATTTTGCTGTATTCCTCCTCCCCCAAAATGGTAACTTAAAACTTTTTTTTAGAGTCACAAACTTCTTTGAGGATCAAATTCAATCAAGTTCTGGACCTTTTACTACAAAAATGCACATTTGTACTCCATTTTGCTTACAATATTAGGGCATCCTCAGACCCATTAAACCCATGCATGGAATCTAAGTTAAGAATTCCTACTATAGCAAGAGCCTTCTCTATCTGGTATTGTTGGGAATTGGCCTTGGCTTTAGTGATTGAGGCCCCACACAGAGGTCTCTGCAGTGGAGAGATGGCTGATAAAGGCAGCTGGCTCCAGTCTACTTGGGGTCCTATTCCTCTGGCTTAGAAACCCAGGTGTTGCCCTGAGCTTTGTAATCAGTTTAGATTCTGAGCTTTACAGAGTGGCATCAGACTCCTAGAGTCTGTTTGTGCAGAGCATGGCAGGGACTGAGTTTCTTTGAAAGGCAGAAGAGAACAGGGTGGTTAAAAGGATGGGTTTTGTGATCTAACTGCCTAAATTCAAATCCTGACCCTTGTAATTACTAGCTATGTGACTGTGGACAAGTAGCCCTCTCTATGCCTCTCAAAGCTTTAGACAAGTGCCTGGCACATAGTGAGTGCTTGATAAATGGTGGCTGCTATGATCATTGTTGATATGGTTATCATTATTATATTACTATGTGCCAGTTTATTTATTTTCACAATCCTGAGAGGTGAGAAAATGGTTCTCTGAGGGGACTTCCATGGGATGGAGAAATGTGGTCCTCTCATTCCTGTCCCCTGGCCAGGTATAAAGAGGGCCTTGCCAATACAAGAGAGATCCTGACAGACCTGGGCTTGGAGCCTTCGGAGGCTGACTGCATTGCGGTCCAGCATGTCTGCACCATCGTCTCTTTCCGTTCAGCCAATCTCTGTGCAGCAGCCCTGGCAGCCATCCTGACACGCCTCCGGGAGAACAAGAAGCTGGAGCGGCTCCGGACCACAGTGGGCATGGACGGCACACTCTACAAGATACACCCTCAGTGAGTGCTGCCTGCCAGCCCACCCCCCCAACTAATAAGGCTTTCTGGAACAGAGACCCAGTGATCTCTCCAAGCTATGCTGCTTTCTCTGTGTTGCTGGGACCAACCATTTCCTCTTAGTTCTGAGCTTATAGGGGAAAGAGAGATTGTATTCATCTAGCTGGCTAGGTTGCTTTGGGGAGATCATTCTTAAAGAAATATTCTGCTAAACCCAGTTGCCTGACTAGAAGGGCATCCATCCACATATTTAGCCACCTGTCCATCTACCCATCCATCTATCTGCCTATTATTACCTACTATGTGGTAAGATGGGAAAGTAAAATACATTTAGTTACATGGGGAAAAATCCGAATGGCAGAGGTTGCCAAGTTCTCAGGAAGGATACTGGTAGGAAAATACAAGGAAATGAAGATTTCCCAGAAGGACGGAGTGTGAGAGCCCCTCTGGCTAATAGAGGTGGTATTTTAAGCCAGGGAGGTACACACTGGAAAGAGCTGTAGAAAGGACCCTTCCCCTTTGGATGCAGACGATGCTCAGCCATTATGAATGGACATGCCCTACTGAGTGAAATATTAGTGATCAAATAGCTACCTCTTTGAGCCTCCAAGAGTCCTTTCTGCTACCCTCACTGCCCTAGTCCCTACCCTCAGTCACCCCCCTGCCCTCCCACCATCCAGCAACCAGAGGGGTGAACCCAGCCCAGCAAGGTTCCCCAGAACCCCCATCCCACTGTTACCCCTGTGTCTGTTTCCGTTAGCCAGGCCTGGGCCTTTATGACTGTTATCTATTTTGCCATTGCCCCTGCCTTCAGATATCCCAAACGCCTGCACAAGGTGGTAAGGAGGCTGGTTCCGAACTGCGACGTCCGCTTCCTCTTGTCAGAGAGTGGCAGCACCAAGGGAGCTGCCATGGTGACAGCGGTGGCCTCCCGGGTGCAGGCCCAAAGGAAGCAGATTGACAAGGTGCTGGCTTTGTTCCAGCTGACTCGAGAGCAGCTTATGGATGTGCAGGGCAAGATGCGGAGGGAGTTCGAGTATGGACTAAAAAGGGACACCCACCTCATGGCCACAGTCAAGATGCTGCCCACCTACGTCTGCGGGATGCCAGATGGCACAGGTGGGCCGTACACAGAGCTCCCACCAAGACACCTCCAATAAGTTAGGGTTTTAGTTTTAAAAGCCCTGGATTCATGTCTATAATGGAGAGAGGGGGCGTGGGGTAGAAGATGAATTCTATTCATCTTGGTTGATCCCAGGCAGTAGAAGAATACCTAAGTGATGTCACCCGTGTGTGTCTGTGTGATTGAGAACATGGCATGTACCTCACACTATTGGCAGACAGAAGACCCGGGTTTGTCCCCTGGAGCTGCCATCTGGATACTTGGACTTGTCTGCTTGTCTCCTGTCTACTTCCCTGCCTCTCTTCTCCTGGGGCTTGGCTCTTGCTTTCTGCCCCTGACATTTCTGAGCCTTGATTCTTCTCCCAGCCCTCTGTGCTCCTCTTTCCTATCAATGCTTCCATATGAGTCCCTGTTCTGTGCATGCTGGTGGAATGCAGCTCCCACTTTCTCCACCACAGAGAAAGGAAAGTTCCTTGCCCTGGATCTGGGGGGAACCAACTTCCGGGTCCTCCTGGTAAAGATCAGAAGTGGACGGAGGTCGGTGCGAATGTACAACAAGATCTTTGCCATCCCCTTGGAGATCATGCAGGGCACCGGTGAGGAGGTACATGCTGGGCTGGGGAGTTCTGTGCCTGGGGGAGCCAGCCTGCCACCCTGTATCACTGCTGGCCAGGTATGACTACCACTGTTTCCCCGCAGCTATTTGACCACATCGTGCAGTGCATCGCTGACTTCCTGGACTACATGGGCCTCAAGGGAGTCCAACTGCCTTTGGGCTTCACATTCTCATTTCCCTGCAGGCAGACGAGCATTGACAAGGTAAGACAGCCCAGCAGGTTTCCAGAAAGCCTGATGTGCTTCCTTCCTCCAGCAGAGGAATCTCATGGTACCTCTGGGTCACTGTTTATTTCCTTATTTACGGGTCTCAGGTTCAGGGCAGTTGGGAAAATGTAATCAAGAATTTGAACCATTTAATATTATCTCTTTATTATGTTCCATTTTCATTGTTATTTTTTGGATTCACAAAAGATTTTGAGCAGTATATAATAAAGGGACACATGCACAAGAGTCCTGTTAAACGAGAGATTCAATCACGTTATGGAGACATATAAAGAGGTAACGACCAGAAAAGCCAGTTGAAGCTCTTAGGCAGCAGTAATGCCTGTGTCTTCCCATGGGGCCAGTGCAAACAGGGAAACACAATAGGTGGCAGGCTGTTACTCTTGAGAGAAAGCTTACTGGTGCGTCAGAAGGAATCAGACGACAAATATATCACATGAACAAATGAACACTTACTTAGTTGACATTGAAGACCATCATGGATAATAATTTGAATAAACCCTTCATAATAATTTAGAAACACATATCACAAAGTCTTCCTTGGAATTCTTGGATAAAAAGACCATTCACCAGCTTGTGGAGAATGGAGCACACACACTCTCTCTGACAATCAGGTTTACAGGGCGGGAACAGAACATCACTAAAAGCAAAACACCACTTTTTAAAAATATATTTTATTTATTTTTAGAGAGAGAGTGAGAGAGCAAGAGTGAGAGAGAGCATGAGCAGGGGGAGTGGCAGGCAGAGGGAGAGGGGGTTTCTGGCTGAGCAGGGAGCCCGATGCAGGGCTCGATCCCAGGACCCTGTGATCATGACCTGAGCCGAAGGCGGATGCTTCACCAACTGAGCCACCCAAGGGCCCCCAGAACACCACTTTTTAATTTATAGGGAAAACTATGGTCAACACAAAAAGTCAACCAGAGAGCTAACGATAATAAGAACGGCACCAAAGATTTGTTAAGATTTATTCTAATCCACTTGATGTCCCCATGATGTACATACTATTTTTGTATTGTTTTACTTTTAACCATTTTTAAAATTATGGTAAAATAGAAAGAACATAAATTGGCTATTACTTTAACCATTTTTAAGTGTACAGTTCTATGACACTAAGTACACTCTCATCATCATGAAACCATCACCACTATCCATCTTCCAAACATTTTTATCTTCCCAAACTGAAACTCTATACCCATGAATAGTAACTTGCATTTGCCCATCTCCCTACCCCTGATATCCCCCCAACATCTACTTTCCAGCTCTATGAATTTTACTATTTTGGGTTCCCCTACCTAACCGGAATCATACAGTATTTGTCCGTTTGTGACTGGCTTATTCCACTTAGCATAATGTCCTTAAGGTTCGTCCATACTGTAACACGTGTCAGAATTTCCTTCCTTTTAAAGACTGAATAATAGCTCATTGTATGTGTGTATACTATTTTTAATTGCCACATTGTAGTTAAGAAAAACAGAGGCACAGAGAAGTTAAGTTAGTTGTCCACGATGCCACATCTATAAATAGCATTGGAGGGTTCTAGTGTAGGACACAGGCCTGAGAGCGCAGGCTCTTTCACTTTGCCCTTGGGGAGACCAGGACCCAGAACCTGTGTCATTGAACCATTTTGGCTAAAATACACGGTACACCTACATATATAATTAAAACAAAAAAATCAATAAATAATATTCTTATTATATGTAACACACTCTTTTCTATCCCATTTCATTTTTCCTATGAGAAAATTGAGCCACATGAGTCTCATCTGATGGGTTGGTACAGAACTGGAACAGATTTCTTCAGGGCTCTGAGAACACCATGGAAACATACATGGCAGCAGTCCTTCCCCACCCTAATTATTCAGAGAATGGGGAGAGAGGGGATCACAAGTCTGGTAATACGGCTAGCTCTCTTAAAATTAAATGTGTCAGAATGCTAAGAGCCAGAAGATCCATTTCTCAAGATTCCATTTCTCAACATGTGCCAAGCAGGAGTGAAAAAAATGTTCACTATGGCAGCCCTTTTTAATAATGAAACATTAAAAATCATTCACATGGCAGTGGAGGATGACTAAAGAAACTCTGGCATAGAAATCATGTGGAATTAATTACTTGATTTGCGTTTACCAGGCACATGCTTGCTTGGTGCTGGACACTATTCCAAGTGCTTCACAGACATTGCCTAGTTGACTGGGAGGCCACAGAGTGAGCACAGTAGTTAAGAGCATGGGTTCGAAGCACACCGAATCTTGGCTTCTCCACTTACTCACTTGGTGATCGTGGACAAATTATTTAACAGCTCTGGACCTTGGTCTCCTCATTTGAAAAATGAGGATAAAAATAGTACTTATATTTCATAGGTATTTTTTATTTCTATGCAATTATATTTGAGGACTATTCTGCTCAGGGGAAGATTGTGGCAGATCCGTATTAACTGACCTGGAAAGGTCTAGAAAATATGTTATTAAGTGGGGAAACCAAATCACAGTCATCTATACACTGTGTAAATTTATTTATTTAAAAATATATGTAAATGGAGAGACAAAGGTCTGGAGGGAATCATATTAGCCTGATAGTAGAGGTTACCTCTCAAGTTGGGGGAATGGGAAGTTAAAAGGCACTTGGCCCTTATCAGTAACAGTTTAATTTTTTATAAGGGCTACACATTATATGAGTGCTGCCATTAAAAATTAATACACCATTCGGGAAGGCAGCCACATACAGCTGTCCACAGTCCCCAAAGATCAATGAGCACCAAGGCACAGCTGCTCTTCCTGATCCAGGACACTGGGTCTCTAGGCCTCTCCCAGAAGTTCTGACAGGTTCATGGATACACAGTTGAGAGGGATGGGGAGACAAGTGGACAGCTGGGAGCAAAGCCACTGAGGGCTAGGGAGAAAAAAGACTTAAAAAATATGATTTTTTGTGTAATTGCAACTAAGAAGAAAGACTTTTCAACTAGGGGAGAATCTCTAGTGTTCTACATCTATCCACCAGGGAAAGAACAAGGGACCTGAACTTCCCAAGGACTGTGGAGAGAAAGAGGCAGACCAGGGCTGAGGGCCTCAGGGTGAGATGGCCATCTAGCCCACGGGGGTGGGGGCACTGCTGCTGGAGCCGCTAGCCCCCTTTCCTACCTATCCCAGGAGCTCTCCTGGCCTACATGCACCAGCTTGACCTGCCCTCCCCCCACCCCAGCTCTAGACTGTGGAGTCTGAGACTGGATTAACTCCTCCATCTGGCCAATAGTGTCATCTTGGTCTTTCTTTTAAAAATGAAAAATACTTTTTCTTGATATAAAAATTATACATGCTAACTTTAGGAAAACTAGAAAATATGGGCACACAAAAAGAAAAGACCAGAAGGCACCCTTAATCTTGTACCTAGAGAGGACCACTGCCAACTTCTTGGTGCGGGCATTGTTCCAGACCTTTTCTAGATATGAGTATGTATATGTGCATGTACATGCGTGCGTGTTTTTAAAAGAATAATAGTGTAATTCGCCATCTACATTTGTTTAATATATGTTCACTTTACAGTGTATGGTGAACATCTTTCTCTAATATTCAATGTTCTCTTACAGCATGATTTTTTATGACTGTTTAACATTACCTATATTGATACACAAGATAATAGATCTATGATATTGGAACGACAGGATGTCTCTAGTTTTTCACTGTGGAACCATGCTTTGATGAACATTTTGTAGCTCTTATCTTTAATCACATCTTAATCTGTCCTTGGCTGAATTAGACATAGATTGACTGTGATCCAGGCTTTTGTTCTGTGCAGTCATGGCCAGGGAACACAAGCTGACCCTTGATGAATATGAATTGCTATAGTTATTCCACTCAGCAACAGACCTTGTCTGGGCATCATGCTCTGTGATACCTCTGGGCCCAGTGTTAGGGCTGCAGAGATGGAGCAGTCGAAAGCACATACATTTGACTAGCTACTGACACAGACTATTTGATGATGAGGTTGGGTAGTGGTCCTGGGAAATTATTGCTCAAATGAATTTCTCCTTCTTTCTTGCAGGGAACACTCATTGAGTGGACCAAAGGCTTCAAGGCCACTGATTGTGAAGGGGAAGATGTGGTGGACATGCTCAGGGAAGCCATCAAGAGGAGAAATGTATGTTATGGTGTTGAGGCTCATACCTGACCTTGCCCCTTCTCCCAGGCCCCTTTGCTCTGACATCCTGTGCCCAGCCCCATGACTCTGGCCTCCATGCACTTTGGGTTGATATGCCCCTCCTGAGCCTATTTGGCATGGCTGCTTCCTTTGCAGGAGTTTGACTTAGACATAGTTGCAGTTGTGAATGATACAGTGGGGACCATGATGACCTGTGGCCATGAAGATCCTAATTGTGAGATAGGCCTGATTGCAGGTAAGAGGTCAGGCATGTCCCATTAGACTGCTCTCATCTGATCTTTTGGTGGTTTCCTTTTAACATAGTGCAGGACTGGGGGTGGGGGGAGGGGTTGGGTGGAGCATTTTTCCATTACACAGAGGCTCTAAAGCCAACTTTATCCAAGACAGAGATGAAGTTAAGATTAGGATTTCAGGTCTCCTAATTTCTAAATGTTTACTTAATATCTTTCTCCTTAAGGGTCCTAAGCCAATGTTGTCCTTTTGTTGAGGAAGGAGAATGACATAGAAAGAGGAGATTTCCAAATTAGGGGCAGATTATCCAGGGTAGAAAGAGACCACTGTTGGCTTGGGTCTGATTTTCATGCAGCTCCAGTGTATACCTCCTCTGTTAGCAGACCTCTTCTGGCCATGGGTGCACATGATGGGGAAGAGTTGGAAAGAACCTAGAAGAGAAGGGAGTGGCCTGACACATGATTTAGCCATTTGAGGGGGCTTTGGGAGAAGTCTGGCAGTGATTAAGGGCAAGAGTGGATTTCAGGGAGTTGACTCTCTCATTGATGAGGGGATGGATGTGATTTGAACAGGTAAAGATGGAGACAATAGGCATTCCAAGTGACCGGCACAAGTTAGTAATGACAGAACCTGGAAAAATTGTTCTAGCTGTCTGTCTAGGCTTCCTGAAGGTGAGCAGTGGGTAGAACAAGGAGATGGGGATATAGTGAGATGCCTCCAATGCCAGCTAAGAAGTTTCATCTCACTGTAAGTCTTACCCATTTTATGACTATGGACAGGTTACTTTGTCTAGATTTGAGTTTCCTCATCTGTGGGAGAGGTCAGGCGAGAATTAGGAAGGCAAAGGGGTGAGACTTGTTTGAATTTAATAGGTGTCTGCACTGCTGTACCAAGGATAGTTCTGAGATAAAGTCGGGGCAAAGGACAAAGTAGGTGGCCTATGGACGCCAATGTTTACTTCTCCCGAGGCTGGATAATTCCTCATGATCCCTTTTAGCTCGGGCTGCTGTGACTACTTGGGAGCTCACTTTGTGTACCTATAGCCTAATAGTAAATGATGAGGATGATGATGTGATGATGATGTAATGCGATGGTGGTGAGGAGGAGGAGAATGGTGTTTTCTCAGGCACCATTTGCTAGGTGGAGGGATCTTGTGAACATCATATCATTGTTTTCTTTTTAACAAATCTATAAGGCAGGTATTATTTCCTTTTTACAGATGAAGAAATTGGACCTCTAAAGATGAGATACTTGTCTCTATAGTCAGTCACCTAGTTAAAGATGAGATACTTGTCTCTATAGTCACCTAGTTAAAGCTGGAATTCACAGCCAGTCGTATCTGACTCCAAGCCTAAGTTCCTCTCCAGCACTACTCTGCCTCTTTAGGACCTGGTGATATCTTTTGAAGACTAAAGTCCTTTTATGATTTCTTTTAGGAACAGGCAGCAACATGTGCTATATGGAAGAGATGAGGAACATCGAACTGGTGGAAGGGGACGAAGGAAAGATGTGCATTAACACCGAGTGGGGAGGATTTGGAGATAATGGCTGCATAGATGACATCCGGACCCAATATGATGAAAAGGTGGATGAGGGGTCCTTGAACCCTGGCAAACAGAGGTGAGGAGGGTGGATGTGTATATTAATGTAGATTGTGCAGTGTATGACTTTATCAGACCAGGGTGGGGGATACTATATTTGCCTCAAAGATGCTATAGCTTTGTATTTTTATTACAACTCTTCATCGGAGGTCAGTGAAGTGTCTTATTGGAACAAAAGCAAAATATAGGACAAGTTTCCAGCAAGGAGAAAGAAGGGGTGCTTTTTTCTGATTACCATAAGGTACCATAAGATCTACTGGTGGCTTTGGAAGTGATTCAGAGACTGTCCCAAAGTCCATTCACTGTGGGCCAAGTGTCACAGAACAGGGGCACACTGACTTAGTGAGTCCTCTCATGATGGGCTTCTGCTAGATCCAGTTTAGAAATCAAGATCCTCAGCCTTTCCAAAGCTAGCTACCAGGGGGTGGGGAACTGGCAGCAGGTGATGGATGGGAGTACTGGTTCTCAATCATGATGTCATATCCCACCATGGGTTACAATCACTTGGGAGGTAGATTCCAATGTCTAGCCATATTAAAAATAGTGAAAACAATGAATGATTCTTTTTTAAAAAATTGAGTACATTTTCACTTGTGTTCTCATCTAGCTTCTTGAGTAAAAGAGAAAGGGATAGCATGCTAGGAATTGATAATGAAACCAGGCCCATCTGTGACAGCAGGTGTTGTCAAACTTTTTCTATAAAGGACTAGATTATAAATGTTTTAGTCTCAGGGTATATGGACTTTGTCACAATGAAACTCAATGTCTCAATACATAAAATAAAATGAAAACATAGATTTATCATGATGATGACATCCCAGTGCAGAAGTTAAACAGATAGGAAATGTAATGAGATATGTAGGCCACAGATGCTTGATAACTGAACCCGAGTACCCTGTTCAGGAAGATACTCGGGCAAGGCCAGGACCAGCCTTAATAGTCCTTGGTCTTCCTTTGGCACTAGTCTTTTTTTTTTTTTTAATATTTTATTTATTTATTCATGAGACACACACACACACACACACACACACACACACAGAGAGAGAGAGAGAGAGAGAGAGAGAGAGAGGCGCAGAGACACACAGACAGAGGGAGAAGCAGGTTCCATGCAGGGAGCCTGACGTGGGACTCGATCCTGAGTCTCCAGGATCTGGGCTGCCCTGGCACTAGTCTTTGTGGATGGCAGGAAGGTGAGTTGTGGGAAGCCCAGCTGAACCAGGGGTTGCTCCAAAAAGAAGGAACCTTATCTCTGAATCCCAAGTTGGGACATTCAAGTAATCATGGCTCTTCTCCAAGGGCAAGTGTCTTCTGACTTACTTTTGTATCTGAATCCACTGGAGGCTCACATTTTTAGAGTGAGAGTTTAATGGGGGCAGCCCATTTGAATCTGCTTTGCTGTCACCATTGCCTGAGTGTTGGTTCCTTAGACTGAGGAGGTCCTGAGCAGTGAAGCAAATAAAAGTCCAGTACACAAGTCTCAGGCACAGCTTCCACTTGACCCTGAAGGCAGTGGCAGTCCAACTTGTCATTGTTACTAACACTGTCACACAGGCCTGTGCAGAGTGCCTGGTCAGTACCTGTTGGTTACAAAGCCCCTTTTCCTCTTGTTCCTTCCCTCATAGAGCTCATAACCTGGTAGAAAGGGTGGCTTGGCTTCCTTCCAAATTTTTAAAGAACCCCTGGTGTGTGCAGTGTAAGTATATTATTTCATGGAGCAGAATCTCAAATGGAACAGATTTCTTCAAATACAAAGCCAAGGAGAATCTAGTCAACGAGATTTATAACACAAAGACAAGGAGAACTGGCTTTGGGACCTAGAAAGGGACTTGATTTCACTTAGTGCCTGCTGTGTACTAGATGCTGGCATCCCAATACTTTTGTGGGGTCAGGATTTTGCTCCCTGTTTTATAGATGATGGCTTACAATGTTTGTTCCTGCAGCTAGTATGGGGCATTTCTGGGACCTAGCTTCTTCCTGGTCAACAGGGCTCCAAAGACTGGCTTTCTCACTTCATGTAGACCTCTGCATTGCATTTCTCTAGGTCTACTGCCCACTCTGAACCACTCCAAACCAGGTTGTTGTTGGATGCCAGTGGCATACCTTCCATACCCAGACCCATGGTCCTTTGGTAAACCACTTACCAGTGTTGATTTTCCTGCTGTTACCGATCTTATCTCTGTTCTCTAAACAGATATGAGAAGATGACCAGCGGGATGTATCTGGGGGAAATTGTGCGGCAGATCCTGATTGACCTGACCAAGCAGGGTCTTCTCTTCCGTGGGCAGATTTCAGAGCGTCTCCGGACCAGGGGCATCTTTGAAACCAAATTCCTGTCTCAGATTGAAAGGTGATGTGTGATCAAGTTCACCAGCTCAGTGTGGGAGGCCCTGATTGGGATGTGCTGCTGTAAAGTGGGGGTCCAGCAGCAGACTTGAGATTTAGAAATAAAACCAGTAAAGGACCTGACTGGGTAAAGGGTTTCCTCCTAGAGTTGCTCTGTCTCTCTAGCTGCATCAGGACCACAGCACACAGCCAAAGGGCCAGCTGTGTTCCTGGGCCCTCAGGTGCCTAAAGTGTTACACAGCAGTTAGCTGAGGCTAAAAAATGATCCTTCTTTGTTCCTAAAAAGATGATGTGTCCGTAATATGAAAGAAAACTCTCTTAAAAAATAACCCATAAGCTCAGGATTAAATATAGTTGTTTCGATTTTTGTATATTCCCTTTCAAGTTTTTAAATGTGTGTAAACATATTTTCATAATTGCAATCATACCACACATATCATTCTGCATATTGTTTATTTAGTGTTTGAACATGATAATTTTCAGTTACAATTCCAAGGTTTTTTTTTTTTCTTAAGCATATATAGGAGTAGAGGGAATGGTAAAATGAATCTAACGTTTGCATCACCACCTTCAACAATGGTCAACTTGTGGCCAAACTCGGTCCGTCAATATACTCCTGCTTTCCCCACCCCCAAATTGGATTAATTTGAAACAAATCTCACATTTTGTGTCAGTGTATCTATAAATATTTTAAGTTGTATTGCTAAAGTATTATTTCTTTAAAAAAAATAACCTTCTACTCCTGAAACCAATATTATTACACTATATGTTAACTAGAATTTAAATAAAAATTTGAAAAAAAAACCTAAAAAATCCTCAAAAACAATAAAAAATGAACATATTTTCATCACCACACCTAAAATAGTTAATGATAAACCTTAATCTCAAAATATCCTGCCAGTGTTTCTATTTTCCAGATTGCCTAAAAATATGTTTTTTACAGTTCATTTGTTTGTAACAATATCCAAACAAGGTCCATTCCACGCATTTGGTGATATGTCTTTTAAAAATCTCTTTTAATGTATAGACTTCTCCTCTTGTTGCCCTTTGGGATACATTTGATGAAGAAACTGTCATTTTATCCTAGAAGTTTCCTGTGTTCTAGATTTTGCTGGTTATAGCATTTAGCATTTTCCTCTCCCTTGTATTTCTTGCAAACTCAGAGGAAGACCCAGATGCCTGGTTAGATTCAGTGTTGAAGTTTGGACAAGAATATTTCATAGGTGGCATTGAACTGTCTGTTTGTCTTTTATGATGTTAGCAGTCATTGATGCTCATTGCCTCCATCTGTGATTGTAAAACAATGCCAGGTTAATGCTAACACTCCTGCATTTTTTAGCTGGAATACTTCTAGAAAGAGAAACTTACCCATCTCGACTCTTTGGTAGAATTATCATTTTAAATGGCTGTGTAATGTTATGTTATATTGCTATACTGTAATTTGCTAAACTTTCCCGTTAGTATAAGACGTCTAGCTTATAATTTATGAATTTCTGCAATTCTCAGTAACACCATAATTATTCTTTTTGTGTTTTCCTTTGCATCTCACAAATTATTTCCTTAGAAGTAGAAGCATTTCCCTATGGACACTCTTTTAAAAAGATAGTTCCAGTTTCCATCACCACAAATGTGTCAGTTTCACTGCTTTTCCTACCAGCACTGGTTCCTATCAGAGACTTTGTATTTGGAATTTCTGTCAATTTGCATTCATTCATTTAATTTTACTGGTCTCTATGGCTTGATGCCAGGAGCCAGAAATCACTTTGAGAAAAAAGGAAAATTCTTTAAAACCGAAAGTAGTGTACTTAATGAGAGAAATCAGATGGACTTTTGCAGAGTAGATCTTGCTGTCTAAGGAGATGGTGATAGATTCAGTAGCAGCAGCAGCAATTTTGTGTTTTTGAAGGGTTGTTAAGCAAATATCCAGCATCCTTTTTTTTTTGTCTGGCTTCAATCCATTGGATTCAAAAGTGTAATTTAATAATCATCACCTCTGATGACCAGAGGGATCCTCTTTTGCTGTGGGGGCAAAGCAAATGGTTTCTTCCTCATGTATGAGAGATGAGCAGATTGACCATGTTTGCCTTGCTTTTTTTCCCCGCTGAATACAAAGGAGGATGTTTTTGGACAAGAGAAAGTTAGCAGAACCTATATGCCTCCAGAAGTCTTTACTTCTGCTACACAAAAGATATCTGCTTTGGATGCTTTGATTTCCTGTTTCTAGGTATCTTATTTATTTTTAAACTTTATGGAATAAAAAGAAAATCATATCCAATGTAGTGCCAGTTGGGAATGGTAAGTGCTATGCTGACTGTGTCCCATTTCAAAGCACATTGTCCAATGGATTCAACAGGGATTGCCGGGGGGAATCCTGGATTTACAGTCTCCGAGCTTGAGTTTAAGATGGCTTATGCTGTGTGACCTGAGGCAAGTTGCTTTACCTCTATGGACAACAATTTCTTTCCTTATAGAAGATAAATGGTCTACTGCTTAACCCTAGTGATCAACCCCAGGGTCAACTAAGGCAATGTATGTGTAAGAACTAGGTAAACTGTGACAGGATAGACTGTGGAAGGAATTTCAGGTTTTATTATCTTACACACTGAAAAAAAAATCCACTTTTTTTTTCATCCTATACAAATATTACTCATTCATAAGCAAAAGGAAGGGGCACAAGGCTGGCTCAGTCAAAGAGCATGTGACTCTTGATCTCCGGGTCATGAGTTTGAGCCCCATGTTGGGTGTAGAGATAAATTAAATTAAAACAAAACAAAACAAAACAAGCAAAAAGAAGAAAGTAGTAACTACTGGTAATCCTACCAGTATCTGAATAGATTTCCTTCTGCTCTGATTTTTTTTCTTAACAAAGACAAACATTCAAAAATAAAAACCAATAGAACTCCAATAAAAAAATACAAAAAAAAAACCCCAAAACAAAAATAAAAACCAAGATCATATGGCACATAGTATTTTATAATCTATTTTTTCACTTACTACATAATGAATATTTGCCATAGCATTAAATATTCTCATGCAAACTCATCTTAGGGTCTATAAAGGATTCCATTATCTGACTACACCACTGTTTACTTACCTGATGAATCCTCTATCTAGCCAACAGGTTATTTCTCAGTTTTTCTCCCTTTTTTTTTTTTAAGATTTTATTTATTCATGAGAGACACACAGAGAGAGGCAGAGACACAGGCAGAGGGAGAAGCAGGCTCCCCGCAGAGAGCCCAATGTGGGACTTGATCCCTGCACCCGGGATCACGCCTTGGGCCAAAGGCAGATGCCCAACCGCTAAGCCACAGAGGCATCCCACAGTTTTTCTCCCTGATAACATTCTTCTTCCCTAAGTATTCCCTGAGACAGCCAGGGATATAATTTTACATTGTTTCACTTAGGAGTCAGAGCCTGAGAGTTCACCATGAGATGAGTGTCTAGACTCAAGGCCAGCCTGTATCCATGACCGGTGCTCCTCTGCCATGTGCTCATGTGCTTGTGGTTCCAGGGGCTGGTTCCTGCTCACTAAGGGGCTGATTGTACATTGTTATATTCACTTCCCCATTGAGTGCACACAGCCCTATGTTGGCTACTGTTGAGAATACAGCCTTACTCTCAAAGAGCATGTAGTCTAGCTGGGAAGAGAAAGCAGAAAATCAGAAGAAGCTAAATAGAAGGAAAGTTGGCTTCTAGTTGAATGGGGCCAGAGCAGGGAGAGCTGGCCTGCTCAGTGGGGGAGGTGGAGGTACTTGGTGTAAGAAGGCGTGTGCTTGGGTCCCTGCTCTCTGCTGTCTGTGGGTAAGTCTCTAGCATTCTGAACCTCAGATTCCTCTCCTGAAAATGCACACCTGATGTGTTGGTTGCCAAATCTAATAATAGTTTCTAGTGAGATAATAGATTTGTACATGCCTAACACTAACGGTCCTCATACTTTCATTTTTAAAGATGGTGGGACTTCCAGGGGTGTGTGTCAGGCTTTCTTGAGTCCTGGCTTCTTTGGCATTCTGCTCTAACTCAACTGTTGCCTGGATCATCTTTTCCTCCTTCCTCCTAAGGCTTCTGAGGATAGGGGGTACTGTGAGCCATGCTGAGCAGGTTCCAGGGCCCCAGGTTCTGATGTCCCGCTCTGCTTGCCTGCAGCGATCGGCTAGCCCTCCTCCAGGTCAGGAGTATCCTGCAACAGCTTGGCCTAGACAGCACATGTGAGGACAGCATTGTGGTGAAGGAGGTGTGCGGAGCTGTGTCCCGGCGGGCGGCCCAGCTCTACGGTGCAGGCCTGGCTGCTGTCGTGGAGAAGAAGAGGGAAGACCAGGGGCTTGAATACCTGAAGATCACTGTGGGAGTGGATGGCACCCTGTACAAGCTGCACCCACAGTGAGTGCCCCAGAGAGGTGGGAATGGGAGGGCTCCAAGGCCAAATATGGATCCCATTGAATCTAACAGATAAGATGTGAGCCCTTGGGGCTCTGTTTCTGAGTGGTCAGCATGTAGGAGTGTTGGCCGTCCTCTCTGAAAGCCATGTTTCTCTAGGCAGTAATAATCTCTGCCTCACAGGGCAATGAATACAAGTGATTATTAGTAATGTATTCACACCTGACCTCACGGGGAAGTAATGCGAACTGAATATTTTGCACAGCACAGAGCATTTGTCAAGTATGAACTGGTTATAACTTTCTTAGCTCAGAGTCAGTAGACAGAAGGATTAATGTGACTTTGAATTCTGGCTCCACCACTTAGAAGCTGTGAGACCTAGGGCTAGTTTCTTACCTTCTTTGAGCCTCAGTTCGAAATCTATAAAATGATGACAAAGATCTTACCTACCTCAGAAGTTGTCATGAGGACTCAGTTAAACAGTATCTATAGAGTGCATGGCACATCACAAAAAAGTCAATGATTAAAGCTATTGTTATTTTTTGAAAGCTATTATTTTTATTCAATATTTAACATTTTGTTTTGGTGAAGAGGAAAAATATTAACAAGCTTATAAAAATTTCAGTCATACTGAAACACATACATGAACATCCTGTTATTGTAATCCTTAATCGTTAGCTCTTGTGCAGATGACTATCCAAAAGAATGGACTGTGTCTTTTCTTGTTTTTCCCTTTGGAATAACTTATTTTTGATGTGGTTCCTATAAGTTTCTTCTTAAACCAAGACTTGACCAAGGCACAAAAGCCACATGATCATTTCTTTTTTGTTTTAAAAAATATTTTATTTATTTAAGAATGAGCGAGAGAGCGAGCCAGTAGGGGGATGAGCCAAGGGGGAGCGAGAAGGACAAACAGACTCTGTACTGAGAGCAGAGCCTGATGGGGGCTTGATCTCATGACCTTGAGACCATGACCTGAGCCAACTGAGCCACCCAGGGATTCACTAATAATTGTTTTTAAGCTGTTGTTTATTACACTTTGACTGTATGTATATTATGTATGTAAAACACCTAGTATAGTCTCTGGCATTTGTAGTTGCTCAATAAAAGGTACAATTAAAACAGCTATTTAGGAAGCAGTTTAGGAAGCTCTTCTAGAGTCTTAAGAAGCAAGCCGGAAGGAGCAAACCAGATTGGAATCATTCAGAAATATGTTAGTCCCATATGTAAGTGGTGATGATGCTTCTCTCTCTCTCTCTTTATAGCTTTTCTCGGATATTGCAGGAAACCGTGAAAGAACTAGCACCTCGATGTGATGTGACGCTCATGCTGTCAGAAGATGGGAGTGGAAAGGGAGCCGCTCTGATCACTGCTGTGGCCAAGAGGTTACAGCAGGCACAGAAGGAGAACTAGGAACTCCCTCGGGGTTGGGCCGGACGTGCCTTGGATACCGACCAGCCTTTCCTCCGGCAGATGAGTTGGTCAGGGACCAACAGGCAAGCTTCTAGCTGACTTCACATTCTGAATGGCCGAAAGAGAACCCCGTGTTCTTGGGTACTCTTAGCATTTTGTTACTCAATGTGGTTTTCAGGGGCATTAAATGACATCTCTGGTTGGCATATTTGGGTCAAAGATGGGCTAATTTGTAAAATCAAAGCAATTGGACCCGAGAGATTCCGCTTTTAGCAAATTGTTCGGTTGAGGCCTGGGCTGTTCATTCTCTATGGCTTTTGGTCCTGTGGCTGTTGGACTTGGAAACATATACACAATCTGCCCACGTGGCCTGGCTGGCTGAGCTCCCCACTGGGATGCTTTAGCCATTGCTTGTAGTAGGTTGGGTCCTCTCTTGTGACTCCACATTTGAGAAAGATAGAGACTCATGTAATAAACTGGAGATCTACTCTAACTTGTCCATACCACATCACCCTGACTTAGAACATGAAAAGACAACAAAGACTTTGGACTATCGGCCCCAAGATGAAGAAGGGTTGGTTGCCAGGCAGCCCTGCAAGAATCTTTTCATGCTTAAAGTGAGTTATGTAAGCACCTGTGAGATTTTGTTTTTCAGTATGTGTGTGTGATGGGGAGGGGTGCTGTTTGGGGCACCTGCTTTCATTTTACACGTGGTTCGTGTGGCTGCTGTGGATAGTTGTTTTAAGGACTGTTAGGTATACGAAATCCAGTAATTGAATAAAAAATATTTGATTTCCTAAGAATCTTTGCATGAGGTATCGATATTTCATTTGGGAGGCTTGCTTGCTGACTTCATGCTCTGCTAGTGGATTAAGGGACACAGAAGTTTCTGAGGGATCACTCTAGCCAAAGTTCTTCCCAACAGCAAGGGGAAATATATGGAGTATCTTCTCTAATACCTTACCAGTTTATCCAAATCTCATTTGAGCAAATACTCTCCATGACTAGGCATTTACCTCATGATCCTATAGCTCTTGCTTTTGAACAGCTAAAGTTGACTGGAGGTCCTTTTGACTTCCAAGCTGACTTCTATGTCACTGGAACTCAGCCCTCCCCACATGCCCATTAGCCTGCCTTCTACCCCTCCAGAACTAAGTGGAATTGGGCTGTCCCCGACCATTTCCCCAGTGAATGTCCTCTCTTTTTCTCTATCCACCCATCCCATTAGCCCAAACCACCTGTGACTTCCTACCTTGTCACAGAGTTTACCTGTGTTTCTCCTCTGGCCTAATAGACTGAAAGCCCTTTGTTAAATGCATTTTTGTGTTGCTCCAGTGAACCCAGGACTATGCTGTTTCTTATTAAACACTTACTGGATGGAGGCATGATTGAAAAATGAAGTGTTCCAAGAAATTTTCTTTGGAAAAAAGTAGAGGCCATTATCATGGGCTACAGAGTGAAAAGAATAATATCCCAGATCACCCAGATTAATTTTATTTTGATTTATGTACTTAATTCCTTGTGATAATTGTCACCATTTGTTGAAGCAGGATGTTTAGACAGACAGAATGGAGGAGGCTCAGGGAGCCTAAGAGAGGGACTGGCTGGGGCTGGGGGCAGATGAAGAGCTGAGGTTCCCTAGGAAATAGTTTTTTGTACATTCTGTAAGCATGTAGAGAGATACTGTTGTGGATGGGTCCTAGATTTAGCAAAATGATTTTTTTTTAAAATTTTAAGGTTATACTTCTCTGGGGAGATGTTGTATGGATTTATTAAATTTATCTTTTTTATATTGAAGTTATATTTCTTCAGGGAAATATTTTCCCTTATCAGATTTTGTCTTAGTCCCAAACCTTATTGTCCTTATCTCTCCTCAGGAAGACATGCCCAGCCCCCAGTCCCTGTTCCTCCTGGTTCTGCTGAAAGTCTCTCTCTTTGCCCTTCTGCCTGGATGGGTGATTTGGCCCAGAGATGCAGGCAGTCGTGCCACCACATTGTCCCACACCTGGTCTTTTACCACGTGTTTGGCAGGTTTGAGGAGTTCACCTAGCTCTGATCTTTTACAAGAAAAAGAACCTCCAAGGTATCTAAGCAACCTTGCACATTCTGACTAATTGATAGCATCATAGAATCTTTGAATCAGAACAGAACTGCAGAGGGAGCACACATCCATCTTGCTGTCTTTGGACAGGCCAGCCCCTGAAACACCAGGGGCCATGGAAGGCTAACTTCATAGTTTACTAGGCAACACCAGCAATCACACCGACAAGGTAAACTGTCCTCCTCTGGACCTCAGACTTTTCCCCTTAGGAAGGGCATCTTAGTCAATATTTTCTACCCTGTGGTTAGTTTCTCTCAGTCACCTCTTAGTTAAAAAGAGCTGATAGATTTAAGAACTAGATTTTCCCCATGACTCTGACTCTCCAGAACACATGACCTCATTCCCATTTGTCTGTCTTCAGAAATCTTGTTTTCTTCTCATTAGCTGGAATGGGTGCTCTATGAGAATAAGGACTTGGATCTTATCTTTCCTGTTTTCCCCAGAGGCTACCCCAGTGGCTGGCATTGAATAGCCATTAGATAATTCTCTAAATGGATAAATGAATGAATCCTCAAACAAGTATGTGAATGAATTTATTACTCTCCTTTGAGTCCTTTCATTTTTTAGCTTTCCCCAATGGGACCTGAGCCTTATACACATTAGACATTCTATAAATGATTGCTCAGTGAATGCCAAGCTCTGTTCTAGGGGCTGAGGATCCAAAGGAATAGAAGATACCACTCCTGCTTTATTAGAATTCACATGCTAACAAGGAAGGAAAGACACATAAATACCTGCAATACAATATGGTGAACAAGAACAAGAGGAGAACACAATTCCTGACCATCCTTTAGGTCAGGAACTCTTGTGTGGGAGTGTGAGTGTGTGCATGTGTATACATGCACATATATGTACACATGCACCATAAACCCCTTTGGTAATCGTGCAGAACCTATAGATTCTTTCTTATAATGCCGCTTTTTAAAAGAGATTTATTTATTTATTTATTTATTTATTTATTTATTTATTTATGAGAGAGAGAGACCGTGCATGGTGGAAGGGTGGGCAGAGGGAGAGGGAGAGAGAATCTTGAGCAGACGCCATGCTGAGTGTGGAGCCTGATGTGGGGCTCAATCTCATGACCCCAAGATGATGACCTGAGCCAAAACTGAAGTCAGCCGCCCAACCAACTCTGCCACCCAGGTGCCCCTCATGATGCTTCTAAATGCCTAAAAATACATAGGAGTACAAAGGAAATCAATGGTATTGAATTACAATTATTAAAGTGGTGATTAACATGTGTACTTATTTTTTTAATGCACTGTAATGAGATGCACCAGGAACCTAATAACAATTGTAATTCTGAAATCCTGATGAGTGTAAACAGTATTTTGAGACATTTGCAATAATATAACACAGATATGAAGATGTCCATGGTTTCTCCTGAAAACAAAATCCCAGGTGCTGCTGCCACTACTATGGTTTGTTGCCCACATTCAAAATGGAAGGAAATGCTAAATTTAAATTAGAGGTGATTGAAAATAAGTCCCAAAGAAGTTCATGGACTCCCCACATTGGGAGTCTCCCCCTCAGGGTCTAGGTTAATAACGATCGAAATGTCCTACTATGTGTGGCACTTAATTAGGGCTAGCATCTTAGATGGCAGAGAGACAGTATGGTTTGGACTCAGAAGAATCAGGCGTGGTATTCCATCTTTCTGAACTTCAATTCTCTCATGTAAGAATGGAGGATCTAGTATAACAGCCTAACAAGGTTATGCAAACTGCACAACCTAAATACGTGGACACAGGGATAAGCTATGAGCCACTTGTATGTGTGAGTAGTTGTATTATGATTGTTGCTACTGTTAGGCAGCCTGTCTTATTTTTAATTTTAATTTTTTAAAAGATTTTATTTATTTATTCATGAGAGAGACAGAGAGAGGCAGAGACACAGGCAGAGGGAGAAGCAGGCTCTTTGTGGGGAGCCTGATGGTGGACTTAATCCCAGGACTCCAGGATCATGCCCTGAGCCCAAGACAGATGCTCAACCACTGAGCCACTAAGGTGTCCCAGGGGGCCTGTCTTATTGATATGATCACCTTGAACATCAACCTGTAAGTCCTCCCAAGCCGACTGTGCAGACATGTGGGTGGGTGAAGAATGGCAACTGGGGGAAATGCATTTCTCACAATCCCTTCCTTCCACTTCCACTATCTTGATGTATTCTCTCTCTCTTGCTGTTTCACAGTTGAAACTCCTCGTGGACCATGTTTTATCAGAGGAAGGGTGGGACTCGGGCCACGTCAGGAACTACAGAGGGATCTGGTATCTCCTTTCTGGGGTGAACTAAGAGGGACAGTTAGGATTAGGAGAAGAGTTGACTTCCTTTCTGACTTCCTTTCTTCCCAGCCAGGGAAGGCATGATGCTGGGGAGAAAATGAAGCTAAAAATCTTCCAGTTTTATATATATATATATATATATATATATATATATATATATATATATATATATATATGAAAGAAAGATAGTGAGAAGGTAGGCTATTGATAATTTAGGACGTCAGAATGGTTTGGGGATTGACCTAAAATATAAGGATGCATGAACAGCACAGGGGCTCTTCCAGGGGGTGCCATTCACATCACTGTCTATAGCGTGGTTCCTCCTGAGTCACCTCTGTGACAGCTCACATGGTCTAGAGTGGCCTTTCATAGAGTTGACTGGGCTGGAGTCATTCTTTCCGTTAATACTCAGATAAAAACGATTCAGTTCCCCATCCCACATACTGCAGAGAGGCCTCTCTCTTGCACTAAAATTTCAACATTCCTGAATGGAAGGCTTATATCTTCCAGTTACACCTCTTATTCCTGCCTCCGGTTTGCTTCTACTCATCTTCGTTGATGTCACAATTCCTGTAGCTATTGCCTTTCTCTGTGTCTCTGTCTCTGTTTTGTCTGATTACAGAACTGTCCCTTCCTATTGGATTCCCCAAATACCATGAACTCCAGTGTCTAGAGCAGACTGAGCTAAAGGCTCGGGGATTATGGAGAATAGGAAACAACTTAAATATGAATATTAGATATTAAAGTTCTAGGACTGTCTCCACCCTAGAGAATTTTTCACTGACTGTCATTCTCCATAGGCTCTGCTGACGACATGGGTTATGGATTCTCCCCAATTCCTCTGCAGGCTTCTTTCTCATATCCTTCTCTTCTCTGAATGCTGGACTCTACATAAAATGAACATTTCCTCTTGTTCTGTTTCATAGAGCTAATCACTCTTCTATAGTCTCAACCCACCCCTAGGCCCACCCAAGGGAGCTCATCTCTCCCAGCCAAAAAAGTTCCCCTTGAGGTATTTGAATTAAAAAAGGGATTTTCTCTCTAAAAGGAATTACTCTGTTCTCTGACAGTCAAGCTACAGCAAGCTTTTTTCCTTGACATCCAGCAAACTGCCCATATTTCAAGTGATAACATCATTACCATAATGAAGATAATAAATGTATCTATCCCCACCAAAAGTTTCCTTGTGACCCTTCGTAATACTTCCTGTCTGTCCTGCTCCTCTTTCCCTATACTCAGTTAAGTACTGAGCTGCTTTCTGTTTCTATATAATTTAGTTTGCGTTTTTTAGAATTTTATGTAAGTGGAAGCATATAGTTGGTATACTTTTAAAATCTGGCTTTCTTCCCTCAGTATACTTGAGACTCATTCATGTTAATGGAAGTATCCAGTTCATTCCTTTTATTGCTGACTATTTGATTGTATGGATATACCACAGTTTGTTTATCCATTCATCTGTTCATGAGTATTAGGGTTGTTTCCCGTTTGGGGCTATTAGAAATAAGGCAGCTATGAACATTGTATACACATCTTTGTATAGACATATACCTTCATTTCTCTTGGGTAAATACCAAGGAATGGAATAGCTAGGTCATTGGATTACATTTTTAGGCAGAAGCCAAACTATTTTCCAAAGTAGTTGAACCATTTTATACTTTTCCAAAGCAGTATATGAAAATTTGAGTTTTTCTACATCTTTGTCAACACTTGGATTGGTCGGTCTTTTTAATTTTAGACATTCTAATAGGTATATAGTAATATATAATTGTGTTTTATATATATACAATATATATAATATATACTATATATATACAATATATATACACAAATATATAATTTGTATTTCCATGATATTTAACATTTCTTCATATATTTATGGACCACATGTTTTTTGTTTTTTATGAACTGTTTTATTCATGGCTTTTGCCTATTTTTAAATTGAGCTATTTTTTCCTTTTTATTGATTTGTAGGATTTCTTTATATATCATGGATCTAGTCCTTTGTCAGTTTTAGGCAATCCAAATATATTCTCATCTTTTCCTTTTCTTTAAGGTTTTGACAAATATAGTTCTTAATTTAATATTATCAAAATTCTTAATCTTTTTTAAAAAGTTAGCATTTTGCAGCACACCTGGGTGGCTCGGTCAGTTAAGCATCCAACTCTTGATTTCAGCTCAGGTCATGATCTCAATGCCATATGCTCAGTCTGCTTGTTCCTGCTCCTATCCCTGCTCTCTCTCTCTTAAATAAATTAAAAAAATTTTTAAAAGTTAACATTTTTTATTTCTTAACCAATCTTTCCTTACCTTCAAGCTCAGAAGGATTTCAACAGTACTGTCTTCTAAAAACATTTAAAGGGATGCCTGGGTGGCTCAGTGGTTGAGCATCTGCGTTCAGCTCAGGGCTGTTCCCGGAGTTCTGGGATCGAGTCTCACATTGGGCTCCTTGCGGGGAGCCTGCTTCTCCCTCTGTCTCTGTCTCTCTGTGTCTCTCATGAATAAATAAATAAAATCTTAAAAAAAATAAAAACATTTAAAGCTTTGCTTTTGAGGAGTGCATGACTGGCTCAGTTGGTGGAGCATGTGACTCTTGATCTCAGGGTTGTGGGTTTGAGCCCCATATTGGGCATAGGTATTATCTAAAAAATATAAAATGATAAATTTTGCTTTTGACGTTTCTTCTTAATCCAAGTGGAGATGACTTTTATGTATGGATAAGTTATAAACCAATTTTCTTTTCCCTTCATTTAGGTAACTAGTTTTATAAACTCTGTTTCTTAAATAGTCTCTCCTTCACCACTGACATGACATACCAGCTTGTTAAATTCCACAAAAACCAAAATTCAAAAAATTCTTTTGGCAATTGTATTGATGTTACATTGTGTTTGTAGATCAATATGGGGAGAATGTTCTCTTTAAGATATTAATTCTTCTGGGCAGTCCCGGGTGGCCCAGCGGTTTAGCTCCGCCTTCAGCCCAGGGCCTGATCCTGGAGATGGGTTCAAGTCCCACATCGGGCTCCCTGCATGGAACCTGCTTCTCCCTCTGACTGTGTCTTTTCCTCTCTGTGTCTCTTGTGAATAAACAAATAAAATCTTTAAAAAAAATTTTAAGATATTAATTCTTCCTAGCCATTAACATGGATTGTCTCTCCATTGAGATTTATGTCATCTTTAATGTTTTCCAAAAAGCTTTGTAATTTCCTACATAGGTCTTACACTCTTTTGTTCTTAGATTTGTTCTTAAGTAGTTTATAGTTTTGTGATACAGTTTTGTATTAAAACTCTAGAATTAAAAAAAAAAAACTTTAGTTCCTAACTGGTTGCTGATACAAAGAAATGCAATTGACTTTTATTATTAATCTTATATCCAATCACCTCACTAGACTTTTCTGTTACTTTTATTAATCTTGTTGGTTTGAAAAAGCCTGAAATCTATAGAAAACTGGCAAGAATGTTACAATGAACTTCCATTTATCCTTCACCTAAACCCATTAATTGATATTTGCCAGATTTGTTTTATCTTCCTCTCTGTGTATTTTAGTATATGTGCTTCCAAAGCAAACACTCTTCCTCTCTGTTTATATACATAATGTAATATAATAGGGATTACTTACTACTCATATATTCTAGTTTTGCAAAATCATTCAAAAGTGGATTGCGGGGACGCCTGGGTGGCTCAGTGTTTGAGCGTCTGCCTTTGGCTCAGGGCATGATCCCGGGGTCCTGGGATAGGGCTCTCTGCGTGGAGCCTGCTTTTCCTCCCTCTTCCTATGTATCTGCCTCTCTTTCTGTGTCTCTCATGAATAAATAAATAAGATCTTTTTTTAAAAAAAAGCAAATTGCAAAGATAATGAAACTTTATCTCTAAATAATTCATCACATATCTATTGAGAACAAGGACCATCTCTTATACAACCACAGGGAAATTATCAAATTTAGGAATCATCTCTTATTTCTAGTTATTTAGCTGAGTTTGGATTTGATGTATAGATGTATAATCCACCAATTTTATCAGTTTTGTGTTTTTCTTTCTACACTTTTAATTTTGCTTCTTGTCTATATCACCTAAACCATGCAGTACAATGTTGAGGTGAAGTAGTGGTGGTGAGGATGTTTACCTTATTCCTGATTTTAAGGGGTATAACTACACATTTCTTCATTTAGAATGATTTTTTTTCATATGCATGGTTAGTGATTTATTTTTGAAGAATGAGTCTGAAACATCACACCAACACAAGCTGTGCAGTAAAGTTTAAAATAGTTTTATAAGGATCTGTTACAACATATGTAATGACTATACAAAAATCTTGATCACAGAGCATAGGATACACCTCGTTGGCAATAGCACCAGGTTTTCCAGACAGTAACTCAGCATTTTTCTCTTATCTGCACAGACTTCTCATTAGCTGCCTTCTGCTTTTGCTGTGTGATCTAGGAGTCCCTCTGCTTTCTCTGAAAGGTAGTTAAGGTATACTCTTTTCTTTTTCCCTTGCTAATTTTCTGGGATTTCTTCATGTTTTCCTGATGGCAAGTTCTTGTTGATTTCCACAGGCCCTGCCAGCTGCTGGACTGAGTCTGAAAAAGACTAGGAAAAGAGGGGCTCCCCCCCACACTCAGGGGCAACCCCCATCTGTGGATCTTGAAGGCTGAGCCGATGCAAGCCCACCATGAGGCAATGCCTCTGCTCCATCCACCTAGAATGATTTTTATGTGTTTTTAGGAGTACCTTTTATCAGCTTAAATAAAGTCTCTTTGGGACATCTGGGTGGCTTGGCAGTTAAGTGTCTGCCTTTAGCCCAAGGTGTGATCCTGGAGACCCTGGGCTCGAGTCCCACATTGGGCTCCTGCATGGAGCCTGCTTCTCCCTCTGCCTGTGTCTCTGCCTCTCTCTTGCTGTGTCTCTCATGAATAAGTAAATAAAATCTTAAAAAAAATAGCAACAACCTGATGACTCCTATAATTAATTATTACATTCAGAACTGTTCATTTTTTTAAAAAGTTCTCTTTTAGTCATAGTGTACTAAAACTTTTCGTTTTCCCACAAACAGGTATTGAATTTTATCAAATTATTTTAGTACACTATGGATGTAGTGTAAATTTTTTTTTCATTTGCTTACAAAAGAGAATGAAATCTAACCTATCTTGGTTATGGTTTATTATCATTTTTATAACTGTTATATTTGATTTATTTATATTTTATTTAGAATTTTTGCATCTATACTTATGAGTGAAATAAGCTTATAATTTTTTCTTTTTCATACTGTCATTGTCTTGTTTTTGGACTGGTATACTAGCCTCTTAGAATGAAATTTTGTTCTCTGAAAGAGTTCATTGAAAGTTTTGTAGAATCCACTTCAAAAGCCATTTGAGACTTACATTTTCTTTGGGTTAAGATTTTAACAACTGCTTCAATTTTTTAAATAATCAGATTATCCAGGCTTTCCATTTTTTTGTTCAATCAGGTTGGTGGTAGGTTATATTTTTCCACGAGTTTATCAACTTTGTCTTATTTTTCAAATATAATGACATAAGTTTTTTGATTTGGATATAATTCAAACAACATAACATCTTTTTTAAAGTGTAAAAACCAGCATTCTTTAAAATATTAACAAGCTGTGCAAGCATCACTACCATCTAATCCCAGAACATTTCGCAGCCCCAAAAGAAACTCCATACCCATTAGTAGCCACTCTGTATTCCTCCTGGGTCCTAGCCCAGGCAAACACTAATCAGTTTTCTGTCCTTAAGGACACTGCTGTTCTGAACAGTTCATATGAAGGAATCATACCATTGTTCCCTTCTGTGTCTGGAGTCTCTGGCTTAATGTTTTCTTTTTTTTTTTTTAAGAGTGAAGTATTAATACTTTATTTATTTAAAGGTTTTATTTATTCATGATAGACATAGGGAGAGAGGCAGAGACACAGGCAGAGGGAGAAGCAGGCTCCATGCAAGGAGCCTGATGCGGGACTTGATCCGGGACTGCAGGATCGTGCCCTGAGCCAAAGGCAGGCGCCAAATCGCTGAGCCACCGAGGGATCCCCTGGCTTAATGTTTTCAAGCTTCCTTCGTGTTATACCATATGTCAAAACTTAACTTCTGTTAAATGCCAAGTGAAATTCCATTGTATGGATATACTGCATTTTGTTTATCCATTTATAAGCTGATGGATATTTGGTTGTTTCTGCATTTAGATATTATGAGTAACGCTGCTGTGAACGTTTGTGAACAAGTTTCTGAGTGATCATATGATTTTAATTCTCTTGGATATATGTCTAGGAATGGAATTGCTGGACCATATAGTAATGCTATGCTTTAACTTGTTGAGGAACTCTGAAATTATTTCCCAAAGTGGCTGCATTATTTACATTCCCACCACAGAAATGTGTGTGTGTGTGTGTGTGTGTGTGTGTGTGTGTGTAGTGGAGCATTATACCACCACATCCTCATCAACACTTATTATTGGCAGTCTTTTTAATTACAGTCATTCCAGTTGTTATGAAGTAGTATCTCACTATGGTGTAGATTTGCATTTCCCTAGTGACTATTGGCATTGAGGATCTTCTTACATGCTTATTGGTCATTTGTATATCCTCTTTAGAGAGATGTCTACTGAAATCCTTAGGCCATATTAAAAGTTGGTTCTTTTTCTTTTCCTTTTTGAGTTTTAAGTGTTCTTTATATATTCTGGATACTAGACCCTTCCAGATACATGATTTACAAACAATTTCTCCCATTTTGGTGGCTTGTCTTCTCATTTCCTTGATAGTATCCTTTGGAGCCTACAAGTTACACTTTTCATAAAGCCCAATTTATTTTTTCATTTGTTTGTTCTGTTGGTGTTATATTTAGAAAACGTCTGCCTAGTACAAGGTCAAGAATTACCATGTTTTCTTCTCTGAGTTTTATAGTTTTAGTTTTTACACTTAGGTTTCACACATTTTGAGTTAATATTTGTATATGGTGTGAGGGAGGGGACCAACTTATTCTTCTGCATTTGGCTATCCATTGTTGAATCCCAGTACCATTTGTTGACTGTTCTTTCCACATTGAAGGTTCCTGGCACTCAATTGACTATAAATGTATGGGTCTATTTCTGGACTCTCAATTCTTTTAAAAAATTTTTTTTTATTTATTCATTCATGAAAGAGAGAGAGGCAGAGACGTAGGTAGAGGGAGGAGCAGGCTCCAGGCTGAGAGCCAGTTGTGGGACTCGATCCCATGACCACAGGATCATACCCTGAGCCAAAGACAGATGCTCAACCACCGAGCCACCCAGGCGTCCCTGGACTCTCAATTCTATTCTATTGATCTATATGTCTATCCTTGCGACATGAAGTTTTAACTAATGTTCTCTCATTATTTAAAGTAATCTCTAGTGTATTTCAAGTTATGTTCACATTTTCATCCATTATGTTATCCTAAGCCTTCTCTCTTTTTTGATGATCAATTTTGCCAGAGGCTTTTTGTTTTGTTTATTTATGTCTACCTTGTTTGATACTAAGATATTTGCATCAGCGGTTTTATGGTTAATGTTCTCACGTTATATTATTTTCTGTCCTTTTATTTTCAACAATCTGTGCCCTTATATTTAAAGTGTGTCATTTGGATGGCTCAGTGGTTGAGTGTCTGTCTTTGGGTCAGGTTGTGATCCCTGGGTCCTGGGATCGAGTCCAACGTCAGGTTCCCCATGGGGAGCCTGCTTCTCCCTCTGCCTATGTCTCTGCCTCTCTCTGTGTCTCTCATGAATAAATAAATAAAATCTTTTTTTAAAAGTGTGTTTCTTGTGAACAGCATTTAGTTGGATCTTATTTTGTCTTGTTTTATGTTGTCTGATAACTTCTGTTTTCTAAATGGAGTATTTATTCTATTTACAGTGTAATACTGTTATGGGTGGGTTTAATCCTATCCTCTTAATGCTTTGTTTTTAATTGTCCTGTCATTTTTCCTTATTTCTGTTAGCCTGACTTCTTTTGGATTAATCAAAGTAGTATTATAATTTCATCTTATTTTATCTTTTTTTTTTCATCTTATTTTATCTATTGCCTTTTATTTAATTTTTTAAAAAATATTTTATATATTTATTTGAGATAGTGAGTGAGAGAGCATCAGCAGGAGGAGCAGCAGAGAGAGAGGGAGAAGCAGGCTCCCCAATGAGCAGGGAGCCCAGTGCGGGGCTCAATCTCAGGACCCTGGGATCACGACCTGAGCCAAAGGCAGCTGTCTAATGGACTAAGCTACCCAGGCACCCCACCTATTATTGGCTTTTAAAATTATACTGATTGTTCAATGCTTTTATTTTCTTTTGAGATAATCTCTACATACAATGAAATGAATAAACTAAAATGTTTCACGTGGTGAGTTTCAACAAATGCATGCCCTGATACAACTTAAATATACATTATCTTCACCCTGGAAAAGTTTACATTGTTTAAGGTGGTACTTTAGGGATTACAATATGGATTTTTAATGTATCACAGCCTACCTCCACTTAGTGTTTTACCATTTCATGAATAATGTAGGAACTTTATTGTATAAATCTATTTACCTTCCTCCTGTCCTTTATGCTATTGTTGACATACAGTTTACATATATATTTGTTATAATTCCTACAGTACATAGTTATTGTTTTAAACAGTTGATAGTCTTTTTCTGTTAAAAACTGTGTTATATTAATCTACTTGGCTACTTTTTCTTTCATTGTGCAGTTCCATATTCCCATCTGGAATCATTCTCCTTTAATCTGGAAAATTTCAGTTACAATTTCTTGTAATACAGTACTACTGGAAGTAAATTCTCTCAACATTTATTTGTCCAAAAATATCTTTTTTTGGGGGGGGCTCATTTTGGAAGGACATAGAATTCTAGTTTGGCAGGTTCCTTTCTTCCAATATTTTAAGGATGTTATTCCATATTTTTCTGGCTTCTATATTTTTTGTGTGTATGTGTGAGGGAGAGAGAGCATGCGTGTGCACACACACACACACAGAGGAGTGGGGAGAGGGGGGCTAGAAGTAGAGAGAGGGAATCTCAAGCAGGCTCCACACTCAGTGCAGAGTCCAAAGAGGGGCTCAACCTAGTGGCCCTGAGATCATGACCTAAGCTGAAATCAAAAGTTGAACTCTTAACCAACTGAGCCCCTCAGCTGTCTCTTGCTTCCATAGTTTTTGTTGAGAAGTCAATCATAATTCTTATTATTGTTCTCCTTCAAGTAATGTGTCTTTTAATTCTGACTATTTTTAAGGTTTCCTTTTATCCTTAGTTTTTAGTAGTTTAACTATAATGTTTGTGGGTGTGGCTTTCTTTTTATTTGTTTTACTTGAGATTTGCTGAGAGCTTCTTTAATCTGTAGGTTGATGTCTTCATTGGATTTTGAAAATTCTTGGCTTATGACCCAGTATTTCTCTTCTCTCCTCCCAGGACTCTAATATACCTAAGTTAGATTATTTTATCATGTCTTTCATGTTCTATTCTGTTTTCATTAATTTTTTTCTCTGTGCTTCATTTTGCATAATTTCCACTAACCAGTCTGTAAGTTCACTGATTTTTTTTCCTGTTGTATCCAATCTGTCATTGAATCTAGCCAATGAATTCCCTCTCTCTCTCTCTCTTTTTAACAAAATACTGTGTGAGTAATGCTTAGCTGAGGACATGACTAGGGTGAGTGCACACAATAAATTATCATCAGCATTGGATTAATAGAAGATGTTTCTTGCTATATTTTATATTGATATCCAGCTTTATTGATAATGATAAGAGAATATCTTAGAATATGATAAAATAAAGCAAAGTAGTATTTAAAAATTTTAATTGAGATATGATTGACATATAAAATTATATTAGTTTTAGGTATGAAATATAATGATCTGATTGGGGCACCTGGATGTCTCAGTTGGTTAGATGTCCAACTCTTGATTTTGGCTTAGGTCATGATCTCGGGGCTGTGAGATCAAGCCTCACATCGGGCTCACTCTCTGTGGGGAATCTGCTTGAGATTCTCTTCCTCTCCCTCTGCCCCTCCCCACCTCATTCTCTCTCTAAAAATAAATAAATCTTTAATATATATATTGATATAATATATGTATATATTACAAACTGATTGCCACAATAATTGCCACAATAAGTTTAGTTAAAATCCATCACCACACAACTAACAATTTTTTTCTTATAATGAAAACTTTTAAAATATACTCTTCTAGCAACTTTCAAATATACAATATAGTATAAACTATAGTCACCACGTTGTACATTACATCCCCAGCATTTATTTGTACCTGGAAATCTGTACCTTTTGACCACCTTCACCCATTTTGCCTACTCTCCTCCAACCCCCACCTCTAGTAACCACTTATCTGTTCTCTGTATCTATGGATTCAAGTTTTTTTAGATTCCACATATAATTAAGATCATAAGGAATTTGTCTTTCTCTGGCCAATTTATTCAGCTTAACATAATACTCTCAATCTCCATGTTGTTGCAAAAGGCAGGATTTCCTTTTTAATGGCTGAATAATATTCCCTTATATACGAAAACCACATTTTCTTTATTCATTCATTGATAGACACAGGTCTATCAATATCAATGAATGTTTTTATATCTTGGCTATTGTAAATAATGCGGCAATGGACTTGAGGGTACATATCTCTTTGAGATAGTAATTCCATTTCTTTTGGATTAATATCAAGAAGTAGAATTGCTGGGTCATAGAGTAGTTTTAGTTTTAATTTTTTGCAGAACCTCCATACTGATTTCCACAATAGCTAAACCAATTTATATTCTCACCAACAGTGTGTGGGGTTGGTTCCCTTTTTTCCATATCCTATCCAACACTTGTAATTTCTTGTCTTTTTTATAACAACCAGACTAACAGATGTGCGGTGATGCCTCATTGTGATTTTGATTTGCGTTTCCCTGATGAGTGATGTTGAGCACATTTTCATGTACCTGTTGGCCATTTTTATGTCTTCTCTGGAAAAATATCTATTCAGATACTTGTCCATATTTTAATTAGATTTTTTTCCTAAAGAGTTGTATGTGTTTCTAAAATATTTTGGATATTAAGTGGGGTGCCTGGGTGGTTCAGCTGCTTGGGCGTCTGACTCTTGTTTTTGGCTCAGGGTTGTGGGATCAACCTCCACAATAAGCCCTGCATCAGGCTCCCTGTTCAGTGGGGAGTTTGCTTCTCCCTCTCCCTCTACCCTCACCTGGCTCATGTGCACTCTCTTTCTCTCTCTCTCTCAAATAAATAAATAAATTTTTAAAAAAATATTTTGGATGTTAAGCCCTTATCAGATATATAATTTAAAAATATATTCTTTCATTCTTTAGTTGCCTTTTCCTTTTGTTGATGGTTCCCTTTCCTGTACAGAAGCATTTTAGTTTGATATAGTCACACTTGTTTATTTTTGCTTTTTTTGCCTTTGCTTTCAGTTTCAAATAAAAAAAAAATCATTGCTAAGACTATAATGTCAAAGAGCTTACCCTTTGTCTTCTGGAATTTTATGTCTTCAGGCCTTATCTTCAAGTCTTTAAATCATTTTGAGTTCATTTTGTGTTTGGTTGAAGATAGAGCTCCAGTTTCACGTTTTTGCACATGGCTGCTGAATTTTCCCAACACAATTTATTAAAGATACTATCCTTTTCCCTTTGAAAATTAATTGGCCATAAAGGTGTGGGCTGTTCAGATTTTACATTTTTCATGGTTTAGTCTTGATAGTTTTATGTTTCTAGGAATTTACATCTGAGTTTTCCAATTTGTTGGCATATAACTCTTCATATAGAATCTTGTAGACTTTCGTATTTCTGTGGTATCAGTTATAACATCACCTCTTTCATTTATGATTTTATTTATTTGATCCTCTTTATTTTTTCCTGGGAATCTAGCTAAAGGTTTGTTTAGTTTATCTTTAAAAAAAATAGCTTTTTGTGTCATTGATCTTTTCTTTCTCTTTTTAAGATTTTTTTTTTTTAATTTATTCATGAGAGACAGAGAGAGAGGCAGAGACATAGACAGAGGAAGAAGCAGGCTCCATGTAAGGAGCCTGATGTGGGACTCAATCCTGGGACTCCAGGATCATGCCCTGGGCTGAAGGCAGGCACTAAACTGCTGAGCCACCCAGGGATCCCTTCATTGATCTTTTCTACTGCTTTTTAAGTCTCTATTTCATTGGTTTCCATTCTGATCTTTGTTATTTCCTTCCTTCTACTAACTTTGGACTCTTTTTCTACTTCCTTTAAGTGTAAAGTTAGGTAGTTTATTTGACATCTTTCTTGTTTCTCAATGTAGGTGTTTATCACTGTGAATTTGCCTCTTAGAACTGCTCTTTGCTGCATCCCGTGAGTTTTGGTATATTGTATTTCTGTTTTCATTTATCTCAAGATATTTTTTACTTCTCTTTTTGATTTCTTGTCTTTTGATATTGGTTGTTCAGTAGCATGTTGTTTATTCTCCATGTATTTGTAAATTTTCTAGTTTTCTTCTTGTAATTGATTTCTAGTTTTATGCCATGGTGGTCAAAAAAGGTGTTTGATATGATTTGGGTCTTCTTAAATTTATTAAGCTTGTTTTGTGACCTAAAATATGATCTATCCTGGAGAATGTTCCATGTGCACTAGGAAAGAGTATGTTTTCTGTTGCTTTTGGATGGAATGTTCTCTATACGGCTGTTAAGTCATTCTTTTTCACTCTTTTTTCTTTTTGCTTCTTTGATTGGATGCATTGGATGAAAGATGCCAGGTCTTTCAGTTTGCTGCTCCTTTCTTCTGTTTCATCTAGTCTGATGTTGAGCCCTCTTATTGAATTTTTCAGTTTAATTCTTGTATTCTTCAGCTGTATGATTTCTGTTTGGTATTTTCTTATATTTTAAATCTCTTATTGAAGTTTCCATTTTGTTTTTGCATTGTTCTCCTGATGAGCGTTTTTATGACCACTATTTTGAACTCTTTATTAGGTAAACCCCTTTACTCTGTTTCATTAAGGTCTTTTTCTGGGGCTTTATCTTTTTATTTCATTTGGAATGTATTCTTCTGCTTCTTCATTTTCCTTGACTATCTAAGTTGGTTTCTATGCATTAGATAATACAGCTGTCTCTCCCAGTCTTGAAAAAGTGGCCTCATATAGGAGATGAACTTATCATTCAATCCTACCCTAGCTCTTGGTTGTCTCTCAAACCTTTATAATTGTCCAAGCAGCCTTCTTTGTTCTTAGGGGCTCCCAGTAGTTGAGGGTGTGCCAAGGCGTGTCAGTGTCCCAGAAGAAAGAATTTCAGTCAGCACCAAGATGTAGGCTGATCGGAAGCTGGACTCTCAGGCGGCAGCTTTTAAAGTATGCAAGTACACCTCTTTCAGGGGAATACTGGGAGATGATTATTTCTCTTTGTTTCTTCTGCACCTGATCCCTGGGAGGATAGCCAGTTAAGAACTATTTCTGTGTTTGCTAGAGTCCTATTGAACCCGTGAACACAAGTCATACTGGCCACCAAAGCTAGGCTATCTAAGAGTTGTATCTTCTGGGCCACAGCCACAAAAGCCAGGGTGCCAGACATACTCACAAGTTCCTTTTATGGAGACACAAAAGATTTGAGGCAGGGTAGAGGGAGTGTTAACATGGCACTAGCCAGCCTCCTCTTTCTCTAAAGGGGATTGCAGTTGGCTCCTAGATTTGTGTTAAATTAGTGACCCTCAGATGGCAGTTTTAAGATCTTAAGATCTTTAAAAAAGGGCCTTAAGTGGAAAAACTGGATGGTTCAGTCTACTGCCTCTGTGCTGTGCCCTGGGGGGATAGGCAGTTAAAATTTGTTTTTGTTTGTTTGTTTGTTACAGTTCTGTGAGACCCTGGAATGTAAGGCCCACTGACCACCAGAGCCACATAATCAAGGGGTGTGTTCTGGGAGGCAATTGCAAAGCCTAGGGTACCAGATGTGTGCACAAATTCCTGTCTGGGAACACAGCAACCTGGAGTGAGGCATAGGGGAAGTGTAAAGATGGATTAACTAATTCTTAATTTAAAATATTGTGTTTCTTCAATTGTAGAATATCCTTCCCCCCCTTTTTTAGCAATTCAATTCCTTTGTTGGCATTCTTTATCATTTCATCCATTTTGCCCATCTTGTCTTTTCTTTAACATATTTATAATAGTTATTTTAAAGTCCTTGTCTGTTATTCTAATTCCAATTCTGGGTGACCTGTGAGACTCTTTTTATTGTCTATTTTTTCTCTTGCTTATAGGTCCAATTTCCTACTGTTTTTTCTACTTCTCTCTCTTTCTCTCTGTCTTGTATGGTAATATCCATATAATCTGAAGTAGATGTTATTTTTTCCCAGAAAGAGAACAACCCTTTCTTCTCTGAGATAGCTGAAATGATAGACTCATTACTTCAATCCAGTTTGATATTGAGCTGGATCAGTTTACTTTTAGTTTCAAATATCTTAAGATTGATGCTTAACTTGTGCTTATTGCAGGCCTTCTTTTCAAGCAGACTTCTCTTTCTCAAACATAGTATTTCAGAAAATCTTTCCCTGAATTTATGTTCTAACCCATAGACTCCTCTATTGCACAGAATATAGTATAAATCCTGTGGGGGATGACTGGCAGGTGGGGAAACCAGCTGTGCATCTGAGACTTCTTGAGATTCTACTTTATTAAGCCAGCCTACATGGCCATTAAAAACTGGCTTTTTTTTTTTTTTCTCATTCTCTCTCTCTCAGCAGGTTTGCCTTTGCTCTGATGAGTCCAATTTCTAGGAGTCCATGCCCAGATTCAGCAAATGCCTCAGAGAGGAAAGCAGTCACTAATCTTCAATTCATCTTAGAAGAGTTCTTTCTGCTCTGATATTTAGTTCCATTAGACTTCTTCATATCTATAGCTTTCCAATATCTTTAAAAAGAAATGTGATTTTTCTCAGCTTATCCATTTTCCTCCCAATTGTTAACAGTGAATACAGTGATCTGCTGCTACCTTCTACATCTTAACCATCAGTTACAAATATTTTGAATTTCCATTATGATTTCTTATTTTACTCATTAATTATTTAAACAAGTTTCTGGGCACCTGGGTGGCTTAGTCTGTTAAGTTTCTGTCTCTTAATGTCAGCTTAGGTCATAATCTCAGTGTTGTGAGATTGAGCCCCATGTTGGGCTCTCACTCAGCATAGAGTCTTCTTGAGATTCTTTCTCTGTCCTTCCCCCTGCTCATGCTCTTTCAAATAAAATCTTAAAAATAAAATTTAAAAAAAGAGCTTCTAAGTTTTTACCTTCATAATTTCCAAAACATGAAGCTTTAAAATTTATAATTTTTTTTGTTAACTCCTGACTTAATTGTGTGTTGATCTTAGACTATGGGATTGGGCAAATTTATCCTGTGAAGGGCCAGAAAATAAATATTTTAGGATTTATGGACCATATGGTCTGTATCATTGTAGCTCTATAAATGACCATACAGTCACTGTAGACAATATGTAAATGAATGGGTATGGCTGTGTTCAAATAAAACCTTATTTATAAAACTAGATGGCAGGGGGCAGCCCAGGTGGCTCAGCGGTTTAGCCCCGCCTTCAGCCCAGGGTGTGATCCTGGAGACCCGGGATCAAGTCTCACATGGGGCTACCTGCATGGAGCCTGCTTCTCCCTCTGCCTGTGTCTCTGCCTCTCTCTCTGTGTGTCTCTCATGAATAAATAAATAAAATATTAAAAAAAATAAAAATAAAACTAGGTGGCAGACTGGATTTGGCCTGCAGACTATAGTTTGCTAACCCCTGGTCTATATTGTATTTATTTTTTAGAAATCTATTAAGGGTTACTTTGCTAATATTTTATGTGTGTTTAAAAATAATATATATTCTCTGTTAAATAAAGAATTCTATATATGTCTATTGGATTAGACTTATAATTTTGTTGTTCAGCTCTTCTATGTCTTTGTTGACTTGGCTTGTTTGCTTGACCTAGCAACAGACAGAAATATATTTAAATCTCTTCTTAAAATGTGGATTTGTTAGATGTCCAATAGGTCTAACAATTTTTACTTTAACTATTTAAACGGAAATTATAAAAAAGATTTTATTTGTTTCAGAGAGAGAGAGCATGCACAAGCAGGGAGTAGGGGCAGAGGGAGAGGGAGAAGCAGACTCCCCACTGAGCTGGGAGCCGGATGAGGAACTCTACCCCAGGACCTTGGGATCAGGACCGGAGCCAAAGGCAGATGCTTAATTGACTGAGTCACTCAGGCACCCCACACCTAAAGGCCAATTTATGAACATTTTAGTATCTTCTTTATAAGTTAAAATTTTAACATTCTTGTAGTGAATTGTTTGTCTAATGATGCCTTTCATTTTATAGTCTATATTGTTTGATATTAACTCACCAGCTTTCTTTTGATAAGTAAGTCACCTGATATATCTTTTTTTCATTCAACTCTCCTGTCATGCTTCAGACATACCTCTTCTAAATAGTATTTGGCAATATTTTTGTTGTTTAGTACATTAACATTTCTATAATTTTTAATATATTCAAACTTTTTTCTACCATCTTTATTTTTATGTCTATTTTAATCTATTTTTACCTATGTTTCTTTTTACATATATTTCATTTTTCTCTTTTCTTCTCCTTTTTTTTGGGGAGGGGCTATGGAATTGGGAGGTTGATAGATAAATCTTTTTCCAAAGAAGACAAGTATTTTAGCATGCTTTCATGTACTTTGGTCTCTTCTACTCCTGTAACTTGCCACATTGCCATTGTATAGAATCTTAGTTCTGTGTTGTTATTGATAAACGTTCACTTACCTGGCTACTTTCTTCAAAAATATTTTCAAGGAGAGACTTTATGTGGCAAGTTGAGGACTTATTTTTTTTTAATTTTTATTTATTTATGATAGTCACACACAGAAAGAGAGAGAGAGCGAGAGAGAGAGAGAGAGAGGCAGAGACACAGGCAGAGGGAGAAGCAGGCCCCATGCACCGGGAGCCTGATGTGGGACTTGATCCCGGGTCTCCAGGATCGTGCCCTGGGCCAAAGGCAGGCACTAAACCGCTGCACCACCCAGGGATCCCCCCCCCCTTTTTTTTTTAATTTTTAAGTTGAGGACTTATATACTTAAAGGTATTTTTATTATGGTCTCATATTTAAGTGATAATTTGGCTGGATATAAAATTCTAGATTCAAGAATCCTTTCCTTCAATTCATTAAACCCATTGTTTTATCTCACTGTCACTGTTGAGAAACCTACTGTCAAACTAGCTCTTATTTTCTTTTGGGTGATTTTGTGTCACTCTAGAAGTTTTTAGAATTTTCTCTATGATATCCTGTAATGTGGGATGGATTTTCCCTTATATATTTTGCAGTCAAATCTTTACCATTGAGCATGTACTCTCTGCCTTATAGCTTTTGTTTAGCACTCTGTGGCCTTTTCAATCTGAAGTCCTTCATTTTGTTTCTTAATTGTAGGAAATGTATCTTTTTTTTCCCAAATATTTTCTATTGTTTTTTCTTTTTCTGTGACTCCTATTATCAAAATATTGACACTTCTATTTCTATCCTTCATATTGTTTAACTTTTCTATTTCTTTTTCTTTCCCTACCACTTACTAAGAGAGTTTCTCAATTCAGCAATTCATTCTTCAGCTGTATCCATTCTAATAGATGTATCCATTTATTACATTTTACGTTTTATTTTCTTAACAATGTCTCCCAAAGAGCAAATATTTTTAATTTTAATGGGGTTTACTTTAATTTGTTAGTTTTTCTTTCATGGCCTATGTTTTGGTGCCACACACGTGTGTGCACACACACGCAGGTGTGTGTGTGTATATATATATATATATATATATATATATATATATATATATATATAATTTCCTATTATATTGTTTTTCAACTCAGTATTATGTTTTTCATGTATAATACCTCTAGATTTTTAAAATAATTTCATTTTATTTCATGCTATTCTTCTTTATCTCATTAAATAGATCTGTCATCTTAAATTTTTAAAATTTAAATAAGTATATCTATCATCTTTATTTTACATTCTTGTATGCCTATTCTAATATTTCTGCTTCAAATGGTATATGTTACCTGGTTTGTTGATGTTCTTTTCAGATAGTTTTGTTCCTCATATATCTAATTAGTTGCTTGGTGAGCTTCTTCACCTAAGGGTTATCTACTACTCTGATTTAGAATGTGTACTGGGTTAGAGCCTAAGGCTGGAGCCTAATCTGAGTTAGTCCCAGTGAATTCATAGAGATGGGAGAGGAAGAGCCATAGGATGTAGGGTCCTGGACCCCCAAGCCCCCAGTTAAACATTTCTGTTAGCCCCAAGTATTTTCTTGGTTAGGGTTTTGGGGGTTGACCTTTAGTCTCTGGGGAAGAAGCAGTACTGGGAAGGAATATCTCACTGGGTTACCATCTCCAGCCCTTGGGGCTCTGTGAGTAATACCTGAGGCTGGTCAAGCCTCACTTGCTTTTATGGCTCTTTGCTCAAGCAGGCCTTCTGCCCCTATTTTACTCCATGAACCCCTGTGCTGGAATCTGAGATATTCCTGCCCCTAGCAAAGAAGCAGGAAGTAACTGTCTCAGGTTATATGCAGGGAGAGGCAGGAGAAGATTTTACATCATTTTTCTCTAACCTTCACCATCTTTCACCTACTCAATCAGACATTTCCTATAGTTAGTTGATACATGTGGATATGGTTGTTTTTCTTTGTAGCAGTGGTAATAAAAATGGGATTTTATACATTACTCTGTATCTAACTTTTTTGGCTTAACAATACATTATGGATAACCATTTTGATTTATGTCACCTTTTCCCTTTTTTAATAGCTTCTTATAGGTCTAAATGAAATATTATCCACCAGGTACCTTACTGCTGATAAAAACACAGTATGTCTTATAGTCAACTGTGAAGGAATGGGGGGAGGGCTGGGTGAAGATATAAATCTGATGGTGGGATTAGGCCTGAGAGGCCAGAGGAAAGGAGATTGACATTTCCGAGGGAAATTGACAGTTTGGTCAATGTCCCAGGTCAAATCCATCTTCTTAGAATCACCTGGCATTTCTTCTGATAACTAAAATACTTACTATTAAACACTTACTGCTGACACTATGGCTGCCTGGCTCATTTTTTTTGGTGTATATGTGCTTAATCTGTGTTTTGTCTATTTGAGGACTTCATAGTTCAAATCTGCTCCCAGCCCCCACCACTCACTCGCATCCTTTCCCTCCTATGCCTGTTACACAAAAGGCAGCACTTACTGGGTCAAATTGGGAATTTATCCCTCCTCTGAGAGAGTTAGGGTTATGTATGTGGCTAGTGTCTGGTCCCAAGATCCTAGTCTATCTAAATTTCTGAGTCTGCTTATGAGGTCAGGTGATGCTTCTGGCGGAGAGAACAGGGTGGACTGTCCTGAGATTGAAGCTTGGGATCTAAACTGTTGGACAGTGTCTTGAGTTCTATACAAAAGAGAATTGAATTGTAGATCAGCTGGGAGGTTATTGTGATAGCCCTGGTGCCCTGCGCCTCCAGGGCACTGGAACCCTGTGGGAGCACATAGCTGGCATATTTTGCTTGAGATAGGAAGTCTTTTGCTTCCTCTGTGAAGAGGCTTGAATTCAAAAGACTGTTGTGGTAGGATGGAGTCTTTTTCGTGGTAAAAATGAAATTGAGATTTGGCTTCAGTTGTTACGAGGTGGTGGGCAAATGAGCTCTCTCTCCAGTATTTGGCAGAAAGCCGGCTTAAGAGCTTGTGGTCACATTTTTGTCCGACATCATAGAGGGCATAGAGAAGCTGTGATTCCAGCCCCAGAGGAGTGAGCTTTTATCTCGATGTGATTCTCCAAAGACCATCTTTATGCAAGAAGTGTCAGAGACCCATTTCATAGTAAGTTTCTTTCAAGGTTTTGTTTCGGTTGGTGATAAGTTCCCTATCATCACTCAAGGGCTGACGTCATTTCCAGATAGTGGTGTCCCTGAGAGCCTTCCCAGCCCTGGGCGGTACTGACTGGTGGTGGGATGACCAGGCTGAGAGGCAGGTCCCTGTGTTGTGTTTCTTCCTGGGCCTCAGTCTGGCTCTCTCTGAAATGTGCTAATCATCTCTCTGTCGACTTCCTGGGCTATTGGCAGAGAAATCTGAAAGAGAATTTAAGTTGCCTTTTTATACTCTGCCAAATTTTGTTTTCCCTGAGTTGGGTCTTTTGTTAGCATATTTGTTGGAGTAGAACTTGTCTAAGCTTTGGTTTCTCAATTTGGAGAAAAAATTGGGTAGTACCCATTCACAAGTACCCATTCACAAGTAGCCTGGGACTGGATGTGCAGAATGAATGTGTGAATAAACATGCACTTGGTTGGATGTGGTGAGGAACTTCAGAGTGACACAAGAAGCATGTTCTGAGGACAGTTTACTCCAGAAACTAAGAGGTCATGGCTGTGAAGTAGTAAATACACATAAGCATTGGCGGTTTAAATATATGGTCCAGGTCAAGAATGCAAGACTGAAACAAAAGCACATGAGAGGGATGTCAGTGAGTTGGGGAGCATCCGAGGCTCGGACCAGAGTTAGGAATCAGATCCTTGTGACCTTAATTTAACATTCTTCAGAATGTGGGCCAGTCTGCACAGCCACCCTGTGTCAGCCTGCCCAGCTGAAGGCCACATGTACTTGAAGTTGCTATTATGTTTATTCTTGCTTTAATCAGAACATTTATAAGTCTGGGGTCTTCTCTTGGATCTGGTTGTTCAGTGATTGTGTCTTTGCTAAGAACCACAAATAAGCATGATTGTCATCCTTGGGAGGTAGTGGGAGGGAAGAAAGGGTTTTATGCGAGTCCAGAGCCCTAAGGCCAACAGAAAGAAGTCAGTTACAGCCAGCCACCAGTGGAAAAAACCTGCTTTTAAGGCGGAGATCCTGCATACCAGGTATTGTCTTGGATGGGGATGGGAGTGGGACATGATATGCTAGGTTCTTTCCAGGTCTCAGAGAATATGCTTTCACCTCCTGGAGTCTCATCCTCTGGGAAATTAATCTCTAAATGGCTAAAATCCTTGTATTTTATCCACCTCTAACCCCATTAGACAACTGGTCCCATTTCTCTCTATGGCTACTAATTCCTTGTTCGGTGTTCTCTCAAAATATCATCTGTGAATTCCTCTTCCATGTGGAGAGCATGAGAGAGTGGAAGAGAACCAGGGTCTATTATACTTTTGATGAGTGAATGCACTTGACTGTCGACATAGAGAATGTGGCTCTCAACTTGAGCAGGTGGCAGAAAGGCTAAGGGGGCTTATTAAGCACAGATCATTGGCTTCTTCCCCAAAGTTTTCCAATCTGATATGTCTGTGGCAGGGCCTGAGAATGTGCATTTTTAACAAGTTCCCAGGTAATGTTGCTGCCACTCATCTAGGCACTTTGAGAACCACTGTCCTAGAGGGTAGAGACCCAGGCCAGCCTACTCTCAGCAAGGCCCAAGTCTGCAGGGGGTGAGTTAATAAATTATAAAGGACACCCTCCTTCTTTACCACTTCCTCCTCCTCTTTTATTTAGTCTCATTTGTCCTTGCCTAAGGGGTTTTAAAGAAAACCCTGGCCTAGACCAATGTGTCCCAGATCCAAAGTCACCTCTCTGGGAAGCCTTCCATGAACCCCAGGATTAGATGTCATGGCTTTCTATACTTCCTCATGATAGTTACCAACTACAAGTCACAATTTAGGTAATTAACGTGATTTCTTAACACCTCTCTCCCCTAAGAGACTATAAGGAAAGCTCTCTGAAGGAAGGGTTTAAGAACAGTAGGAAAAAGGTAAAGTGGCTGGGTGGGGGAATCGTGGTTGGTCATCCCCAGGATTATGGAAGAGAGTGGAAGAACAGGGGCTTTTGTTCCCAAAGAAGTGCCTCATGAGGGGAAGAGGAAGAAAGGAGGTGACATTCTCTAGGAATTTTGGCTCAGGTCTACCCCAGCTCTGGCTGGCACCAACCAGATACTTGTCTTCTCTACTTTACCCACTAGTCTGAGTATTTCATCTCTCTGTAGATTGTAAAACCTGAGTTGGTTTTGCTTGCTCTAAGCCTCAGCTACTGCACCCAAAAGATAAAAAGTTAAAGCCCCAGGAAGGGAGAGACCTGAATTCAAAGCTCCATTCTGCTACATTTTCATGTGTATTACTGTTGCATTTCTTTTTTTTTTTTTGTATATTTTTTTATTGGAGTTCGATTTGCCAACGTATAGTATAACATCCAGTGCTCGTCCTGTCAAGTGCCCCCCTCGGTGCTCATTTCTATGAGCACTTGACTTAGCTTCTGTAAGCTTCAGCTTCCCTTGGCACAAGAAAATGGTTTCTGTTTCCTAGCATTTTGGGGAAACTTCCAGAGTCAATGCACAGTACCTGATAAGTATGATGAGGGCTCTGTGCACATGGGCTAGCATTCATCACTGTTCCCACCATCCTTTTTTTTTTTTTTTTAAATTTTTATTTATTTATGATAGTCACAGAGAGAGAGAGAGAGAGGCAGAGACATAGGCAGAGGGAGAAGCAGGCTCCATGCACCGGGAGCCCGACGTGGGATTCGATCCCGGGTCTCCAGGATCGCGCCCTGGGCCAAAGGCAGGCGCCAAACCGCTGCGCCACCCAGGGATCCCCCCACCATCCTTTTTTTACCATTGCCATGATTCCTGCCCCTCACCCAAGGTTTTTATGAGGTTACTATGAGTAGGATCAAGAACTTCATAGCCATACAGCACCTTCTGCATGTCTAGGGTACCAAGTGCCCCAAGCCTTGCCCATGAGGCCACCGTACAATCCTCTTCATTGGAAACAAGGCCCATGCCTTTCTATCCACAGCACGCCAGCGCACGTTCTCCCCCTGCCAGTCCTTTGGTGACTCTTGATATGACAAATGCATCTTTTGTCTCTTTCCGTTCTCAGGACTCTAACTAACCAACTAAAGAACTGTTACCCAGAGCATTGTTCCCATGGAAGAAAAGAGCTAAACACCCACCCACTACTGCTTTGTGCCAGGAATCTACAGTTGGTTTGCAAGGCAGCATATGTTGTCCTTTTGGGAAAATGAGAGTGAGACCAAGTGAAGAGGCAGCAGAGGTGTCTCAAGTCATCCCAAGGCAAGTGGCCATACCACGGTGGTCTCACTCTTCCCTGGGCTAGATCCTTCCTGGCCTTTTGCAGTATGTAGCTTCCTATTCTCCATAAATAAGACAAATAAAAGAATACTCAAGTCTCATGATCTCAAAGGGTAGATCCTAAGGTTTAAACCCACTTATTTTACCGATGAGGCCCAGAGAGGGACACTTTCCCAAGATTACACAGTGATTTATAACTGGACCAGAACTTACTATAGTTACATCTTTTTGTTTGAAGTAGTGGGGCTAATGCCATCTACAGTGTGATTTTTTTTTAAAAGGCAAATGCTGTGTTCATCATAGCTTGATAAACTGTAAAAGGCCTCTCTCTCCTGAGTACTCACTTCCCTTCCTTACTAGCCTCTGTGTCTGAATTGATGCCATGCAGTTGAGGGAGAGCATAATAGAATGATGGAGCGTGGGGGAGCTGGAGCGAGCCTGATTTCAAAGTTTGGCTCTGCTACTGACCCGCTGTATGAGGTTGGGAAATTCCTCAATCTTCTTGAGCCTCAATAAAATAGGATAATGTTACTTAAGAGAGATTCTTGTGATTTAATGTCTTGAGTCATCTGTAGGTGGGCCTACCAAACAATAAACACTCAAAAATTGCTAGTTATAGTTACCTCCAAGTAAATTGTTTAAGAAAAAGATGGAAAGTCAATTGATTAGGGTGTTCATGGTGTCTGAAAACAAGGCTAAAATGATAAAAAGAAACTCTAAATGGAAACAAAAAAAGGAATCCTGCCATTAGGAGACATAAATGAATTATAGATTTTTTTTTGTTATTAAAATGCTGGGATATCTGGATCCCTAATTTCAGGTCAATGATTCAAGAAATGAAGTATCTACTTTGAAAGTGTGTTATGATGGTGCCTGTGTCAGCTATTTTGGGAAAGGCAACACTTGGTTTACATAGATGCTTTAGAATCTGAGGAGGGAGTTCTAAAGAGATCTGTGCAAGCAAGTCCCAGGGAGAAGAGTGACAGGTTCCAAGGGTAATGGAGCGATAGGGGAATGCCAGCTCACAGCACGAAGTAGGCTGTGTATGCAGAATGGAACCATGGTGGGCCAGTGGAAATGCCATGAATTTCTACGTGAACTTTAGATCAAATAGTCTCTTGACAAAAAGCAATGCTGAACTGAATGACCTTCAAACTGTGTGCCCTGGGCCAGTCACAAGGGCTCCTTTTCCCCTTCCACTCCCATCTCTTGGGTAACAGCAGATAGGAAGCCATGGAAGAAGGGGACAGACTCATGGGAACGTAAGAAATGAATGCCAATAGAGAAGATGTAATATTTATTCTCGGTAAGGTTGCTTTGGTGATCCGGAGCAGTGTTTGAACTAGATTTAGGAAGTTACCAAGGTATCATAATGGAAGGCAAGAGTGCCTGTGGAGTTAGTTGAGAAACTGCTCTGAATGCTAGTGGGGCAGCTTGGCTCCTGCAGGCTCTCGTTGCAGAGGGCCTGGGTCTGGGAAGCCTATGGTTCCCCTCACTCCAGCATTCAGGAGGCTGAGGTATAAGGAGGGGTGGATGCCATGACACAGGCTCTGGAGGAGAGGCAGCATGCAGAGTGGGAAGAAAAGGCTCTGGAGTCTGTAAGATCTGCACCTATGCTCTCTCTCCAGGTCCTGCTGTGCGATTTTGAGAAAATTCCAGGACCCCTGAGTGTCAGCATCCTCATCCCTAAATTAGAATCTTATTATCCCCCTTGTAATGTTGTGACAGGATCAAATGAGAAAATGTATATGAATTGTAGTGCAGCTAGTCCTCTGTGAATGCAACTCTTTCTTCTTGTGGCATCATTAATGGTTATTGAGCAACAAGGTTTCTTCCAGCTTCCATCCAGGCCATGCTAATGGCTCCCTTGAGGGATCCTCATAGCTGTATGTGATCCTCACCACAATCCAGTGAGGTGGACAGTAGAGCAGTTGTAATTGGGTTACACACTGAGGGTTGGAAAGGTTAAGCAGCCTCCCTGAAACCATTTGGGGAACAGGAGGTAGACCCTGAACCAGAGACGGTTCCCTGGCTCCTAGTTCAGGGCTCTTCTACCTCAACCTGCTCCTGATGGGCAGGGACCAGCTCCCTGGGCCTCAGGTACCTGCTACGACATAAAAAAACACCCACAAACTTAGTGACTTGAAAAAATAAACTCATGATTCTCTATTTCAGCAATTTGGTTGAGCTCAGCTGGGTGGTTGTAAAGGAAGAAACACTCCACTTGTATGTCTCCTTCTCACTTCTCAGACTCAACCATGTGTGGGAGGTTACCAATGTGTGGGGTTTCTTCCCACACCAAACAATTCTGCAACACCAGAATTGCAGAATGTCTTATGATCAAACTCAATTCTACTTAAGATGAAAGAGGACTCCAACCACCTCCATTTTGACCTCAGTCTAATTCTAACTGATTTCTTTCTTTTTTTTTTTCTAACTGATTTCTAACTAATTTTCTAACTGATTAAGTTCTTCTTCCCGGCTTATCTCTTAACTCAGAAAAAAGACTGAGTGAGCAAAGCATCCCGTGATGGGAACCAAAACTACCCCCTCAAGAAATAGGGACTGCCCTGAGCCAGTAAGGCCCTGTGGGACTGACCCAGAGACCATGAATGACCTGACTGTTGCTGCCCACCTGCATGTACTCCCTGACCTTCGTCCCACATTTTCTTTATATAAACCTCCAGGTACTTTTGTCTCCCTTTGGAGACAGTCTTTGAGACATTAATTAGTCCGCTGTCTTTCAGATGATTTCCTCACTGAAATAAATTCCTTTCTGGTTTCACCACCACTCATTCCTCTGCCTTTGGATTATGTCAGTGGTGAGTGGCCAGACCTGATCTGTTTGGGACTCTGGAGCCAGGTGCTCTTATAATCCTGTGCCTTGGTTATAGAGACAGTGTCAGACTATGGTCTGACACTTGGTCCCAAAGGATACCCTCTCCCCTCTCTTTGATGCCAATCACAAGGTCAGGTTGTCACCTGGGCTTCTGATCAATCAGCTATAGAATCTCAATTCTCTGTCCTCAGGTTTGCTTACTTGGCTAGAGCAGCTCAGAGTTCAGGGAAATATTGACTTGCTAGATTACTTATTTATCATAAAAGGATATAACTCAGGAATAGCCAGATGGAAAAGATGCATATGGCAGGGTATGTGGGAAGGGGTGCAGAGCTGCCCTCCCAGGGCAGTCACTCTCCTAGAATCTCCATGTGTTCCCCAACCTGGAAGCTCTATGAACCCTGTCCTTTCAAGTTTTTCATGGAGGCTCTAATACAGTCAAGAGTGATTTAATCATTGCCCTTTGGTGACTAATGTATCCTCCAGGCCCTGCTCCTGCCTTGCAGAGGGGCAAGCTGAAAGTTCCCACCTTTAAAGTATAAGGTTGGTTCCCCAGGCAACCATCCTCATTAACATAAAACTCAGCATCATTGAAAGGAACTTGTTATGAGTGTCAAGACACTCCTCTCACCTTTATCACTGGAACTATTTCAGGAACTGGAGCTATTGGGGGACAAAAGACCAATGATTATAATACAGGATTCTCTCATTTCTCTTAAAACTTGAGAAATTACAAGGATTTTAGGAGCTGTGTGCCAGAAATGGAGACAGAGACCACATATATATTTCCTATTATAAATCACAATATCACAGTGGTGCTGCAAAGCTGAGCCAGGTGTGGCTGGTTTGGGCTAGACTTGTTCCCGCATCTTACTTCCCTGGTTGGCTGGGGGCTAGCTGGCCTTAGATACTCAGCTGGGATGGCTGTTTCTATCTCATGTGGCCTGTCATCATCCAATAGGGTAGCTGGGGGTTCTTCCCTTGGCAGCAGAGCCAGGGATTCCAGGAGCAACAAGAGAGTAAGCCCCTCATGAATAAACATTTTTCAAACCTTTTCTTGTGACTGCATTGTCCAGCTTGCCAAAGCAAGTCATTGGCCAAGGCCAGGTCTTTGTGAATGAGAACTACCCAGGGCCATGGATAGAGAAAGGCATGCCCATGGTTGCAACAATCTACCATGTGTACAGTTATCAGGGGAAGAAGATGAGCACCAGCATTCCAATCTTTATCCAACCTAGGATTCTGTACTGTGGCTAAAGGCTGGTTTCCTACTCTGAGAAGTCTTCTTGGGTTCCCAGATATGTGTAGTTCAAAATAAACTTCCCCATTCTTCTCCCACCATCACAATGCACTGTAATTTCTCTTTGTTATATGCTCTGCAAGGCAGGGACCATATCTATCTTTTCTACTCTAGTGCTCCTAACCTCTAGCACTGAGATTAGCATGCAGTTGGTGCTAAATAAATACTTGTTGATCGGACATTTGTATATTTTCTTCTCTCAGAATTACAGAGAGGTGTTTTCTCATGTTTCATAATGGGACTGTATCTGGCAGCCTGATACCCTTCCTGGGCTTCTCTTGTCCACCGTGAGTTGGTGAATGCAGATAAAATGAAACACCAATATTCATAATAATAACCATTTATTTAGTACTTACAGTTACCACTTAGGTACCTACTATAAGTCAGGCTCTCTGCATGATTTATTCTGATCCCCCACCAGGAGTGTTCTAGACTATACTAAACCTTCAGATTCAAAGGTTTGAATCTGCCACGGGCCACACTTGGCCCCATTCTGCCTGTGGGGCTATAAGACAGGAACCACAGCTTGCTGGCAGGACAATGCCAACTGTTTCTTTTCTGAGGGAGTCCGTGCAGAAGTCCACAGATGAGACTTTGGTTAGATGTGAGAAGAAGAGAAGACAAGCTCTCACTGGGTAGGTGCAGGATTCCTCCTGGCTTAAAAAGCCTTCTGCCCAGCAGGAGCCAAATTCTCTTGTTATGACTCCATAGGGACATTTTCCGGGGTCTCTTCAGGGGATGAAACAAGAGTCATCTCACTGGGGAAACCTAGAGCTATGCCATCCCATCTAGTATTTATAATTTTTCCAACCCAGGAACAACCTATCAATGAGGGATCATTTTCTTTATCATCAGAAATGTTACTCAGTAACAGAGGCACCAGGGTGGTGTAGTCAGTTGAGAGTCCTACTCTTGATTTCAGCCTAGGTCATGATCTCAGGGTCCTGGGATTGAGCCCCACATTGGGCTCCATGCTCAGCAGGAAGACTGAGGATTCTCTCTCCCTTTCCCTCTGCACACCCCCCAACCCAAGTGCTCTCTCTCAGATAAATCTTTTCTTTCCTTTTTTTTTTTTTTTTTTAAGATTTTATTTACTTATTCATGAGAGACACAGAGAGAGGCAGAGACAAGAGAAGCAGGCTCCATGCAAGGTGCCTGATATGGGACTCGATCCCGGGACTCCGGGATCACGTCCTGAGCCGAAGGTAGGTGCTCAACCGCTGAGCCACCCAGGCATCTCATCTCTCAAATATGTCTTTAAAAAAAAAGAGAAGTGTTACTCATAACATAGTTGATATTCTATCCTTAACTGTAACTGAACTAACATGAGTTCCCTCCTTGGTGAGTCACAGATAGAACTTATACCAGGTGGAGTTGTCACACAAAAGAAACTTTATTTGCAACAAATAAGGAAACCACAGGGAATAATTTCCAAAGCTGTGACGCCCTGAACAAGGATGATTTTTTTTTTTTAAATTCAGGGTCAGGATGAATATTTAGAAAGGGAGCCTTGTCATTGCATATGGAGGCAAGCATAAAGTCACACATGCACCTCAAGGAAACATGCCTAGACGTACATTGTAAGTTACATAAATAAGGCTTGTGCTCCTCCTTGGGTGGAGATTTTAGTATCACAATGAGGTAGAGTTGGGTGCCTAGGTGGCTCAGTCAGTGAAGCATCTGTCTTCAGCTTGGGTCATGATCTTGGGGTCCTGGGACTAAGTCCCACATTGGGCTCCCTGCTCAGTGGGGAGTCTGCTTCTTCCTGTTTTTCTGCTGCTCCCCCCACTTGTGCTCTCTTTCTCCATCAAATAAGTAAATAAAATTTTTTTAAAAAAAACAACCAAAAAACAATGAGGTAGGGTTGACTGTTGGTCAGCGCACAGGTTGCACCATGACCCATCCATGTAGGTGTGAGTCCAAAGTGGACTGAGCTTTCTGTCAGGGCGCTCATTATTGCTTGAAGGGTAGTTTCAGTTTCCAGTGGGGATGCTCTGCATGAAGGTTCTTTTCCTGAGTTAAAAGATAAGATGGAAAGAAGAGCTTTAAAGAAAAATGTTGGTGTGTACAAGCAGGTAAACAACAAAGGTCAGACCTGGGGAGCTAGCTGGTGACAGGTAACTGGGAGAGTGGAACTAGAGCATTAACCTAAGGCCAAATTCTAATGCAAAAGGAAAAAAGTTATTAATTCTCACCTATTACCTTCCTCATTTTACAGACAAGGAAACAAGCTCAGAGAAATTCAGTAAGTGGCAGAGTAAGGATGAGAACCCAGGTCCCAGGCTACATTACTATTTTACCTATTAGCCTATTATAAGCATAATTAGAGAAACATCTTTTTAATTTTTTATTGATTTTTAAAAAGATTTTATTTGTTTATTTGAGAGAGAGAGCAGAGCGAGAGAGAGAGTACAGTGAGCTGGAAGGGAAGACGGAGAAGGAGAAGCAGACTCCTCGCTGAGCAGGAAGCCCGATGTGGGGTTCCATCCCAGGACCTCAGGATCGTGACCTGAGCCGAAGGCAGATGCTTAACTGACTGAGTCACCCAGGGGTTCCAGGGAATATCTTTTATAAACACAAATCATAAATTATAAAGCAAAGTGTATATTATCTTCAGGTCACATTCTGCTTTGGCCTGTATTAGGTATTGGGTTTTAATTAGCACAAGTTGTTGAAGTCTTCTGACCTTGTCAGGTCAGAAGAGCTGTGGACAAAACCAAGAAGGCTTTACACTTTCGGCCAGGGTTCTCCAAACCTTTTCGGTCCTGCACTCTATCAGTAAAATATTTCTGCAGACACATTCCCCCACACGTTTCACACTTACTATGTGTCAACAAAGGGGGACATACAAAGTCCCTTATCCTGGGAGTTTATCCTCCAGTAGGAGAGGGGGGCTAAAAGTAAGTAAATATAAGACAGGTACAGATATTTCCAAGTTCACTGAAGAACATATGACAGCCAAGTTCTGTATGTGTCTTCTCATCCTGAGAAATATTCAGGATGAAGGAATGAAGTATGAGCTTTAAATTAAATTTTGGGTGCACCTGGGTGGCTCAATCGGTTAAGCATCTGCCCTCAGCTCAGGTCATAATCTCAGGGTTCTGGGATGGAGCCCCATGTTGGGCTCCCTGCTCAGGGGGCGTGGGGAGCCTACTTCTCCCTCTCTCTCTGCTGCTCCCCTCTGCTTGTGCTCCATGCTCTCTGTGTCAAATAAATAAAATCTTAAAAAAAAATTAATAGAATTTTGTTTATATAAACAAATAACAAAGAAACCCCCACAAATTTTGTTTATGCTTCTGAGCTGAGCCACAGAGTGTTTGGGATGTTGGGGGCACCAGATATCCCACCAACACCAGCTCTAGCAGAATTCATCAATACTGAGCCACTGGGATCCAGTGGCTGGGGGCCCAGTGTTACGTCAATGTTTAGAAGCCTGGACTCTTGGCTTACTCTCTTTGAACTGAAAAGACCTTCACTAATTGGTAGGCAAATCACATTAATATTTCTAAGCTGCTCAGTATATGGTAGAGACTGAATAAAATTGCTATGAATGTTGACTTAGGACATCTGACACTTACTGAATTATTTTATCATTCTTCAGTAAGCCTTTCGGAATACGAACTATAAGATCTCTACCCAGTGTAACCAGTAAAAAAAAAAAGAAAGAAAAAAAAGATCTTTATTAATTGACATGAAAAGATTTTCATAGTATATAATTCCATGAAAAAAGTAGATTTAAAAAGAATATGAGTGGAACACCTGGGTAGCTTAGCGATTGAGGGTCTACCTTTGGCTCAGGGCATGATCCTGGGATCCGGAGCGAGTCCCCATATCTAGCTCCCTGCGGGGAGCCTGCTTCTCTTTCTGCTTGTGTCTCTGCTTCTCTCTGTGTGTGTCTCATGAATAAATAAATAAATCTTAAAAAAAAAAAAGAGTATAAGAGCATGGTTCCATTTTGGTGTTGTTACTGGTGTGTAGTTATCTGGAGAAAAATATAAGGGAGGATATAGACCAAAATGTTAATAGAACTTCTTTCTTTTTTAAAGATTTTATTTACTCATAGACACAGAAAGAGAGGCAGAGACACAGGCAGAGGGAGAAGCAGGCTCCATGCAGGGAGCCCGAAGTGGGACTCAATCCTCGGTCTCCAGGATCACACCCCAGGCTGCAGGCGGCACCAAACCGCTGCGCCACCGGGGCTGCCCTAGAACTTATTTCTGTAATGAGTAAAGATCATTTCAATTTTTAAACTACTTGCCTGTATTTCATGACTTTTTTTTGTGAGGTGTGCGCATTGCTTTTATAATTAGAGAAGTAATTTTTACCCAGACCTACACCCTACCCTGGTTAAATTAGGCAAAAAGAATGACTCTGGTGAAGGTCACACTTCCAAAATTTGGACTTTTTGAGGCTGTCTTGGCTAATTTCCATTTCTGTTGGATTTCCTCCTTGAAGCAAGACTCTATTTTTGGACCTCTTTGTAAGCAGAGGAGGCTGTAGTTGGTTGACGAGGCACCACCTGCAGACTGGGTTCCAGGAGATTCCTTCTAGAATAATATCCTGCCAGAAACCTTAGACATTTTACTTGGGATTATAGATCCTTCTAGAAACAGAGGCCTGTTTGCTAACCTGGTCCTCAATATTGGGGTGTTCAGCTTCCCAACTTGTAAAGGAGAGGAATGAGGTTGATGAGCCCCTCACTCTTTCTCCTTTGGGCTTTGCTTTTCTCCAGGCCTCCCAGCCCCGATTGGTGAAAGCAGAAGAGAAGAAAGAACCCAGGCACAGCGGGCGTCCTCCCCACCATGGGGCAGACTTGCCAACAAGGATGCGTAAGTCCTCCCCTTACTCTTTTCTGACTTCATGTGGTCACAGGCACCACTGCCTGCCCACCCTTCTCCCGTGGGAGATTACTTGGGGTCCGTTGTCTCGGAGGGAGACCCAGACCCAGAGCACGGCAGACACGTGTTGTGGGGTGAGGCAGGAGGCCCTCAGATCCGTCCTCTAGCTCTCTTTGCAGTTTAATTTTACCCCCGGGGTCAGATAGGTCCTGGCAAGGAGAGCCCAGAGGGTCATTTGTGTCACCCCTAAGTGGATTAATCACTTCTTAGGTCCTTTTGCTGCAAAGTCATGAACATGTGTTGAACACAGGAATGTGGCTTTTTCTAGGTGAAGTCTTCCCTGGCCAGATTGTATATGGCCGTGTAAAAGCAGAAGCCCATTCTTGCCTCTCACAGAGAGCTTTACTTCTCCCCTGGGTGTTGGAACAAACCCTGGAAAATGTTTATGGGACAAATTATGTTCTTCTGAGTAGCTGGTTCATTTTTAGTAACCTAATCTGCAGATGGTTACACCAGAGCAAGGACTACACAGGATCCCCTTTAATAGTTTGGGGAAATGAGGTACAGTCGGGATTAAGCCCAGTGACAAACCCGGGGCTGGGACTTGAGGTGTGCACCAGGGAGAGGATTCTCTCAAAGCAGCCTGTCAACCCCTCCTGTCGCCTGGCCTGCCTGCCTTGTGAAGACTTCCAGCTCAGTCTGTGGGTGGGGGAAATTCTTTCCCAGGTAATGGGGAGGAGTGGGGAGGAGGGAACACAAGGCCAAGGAGTTTTTCCTCTCTATGTGAGGTGGGTGGGCAATGGTACCCAGTCCTACAGGCCTGGCTCGAAAAGCCCCCTTCATTACCTCTGAGGGGATCCCTATGGTCCAGCCCAGAAATATCCTTCCTACCTCACGGGGCTCTGAGAGAGCTGAATTGCACCCCACTTCTGACACCCCCGTGACAGCTCAGGCTCTCAGTCTTAGTCTCATCTCTATAATCCGAGACACCTCCCTGGGTTAGAGTGAGCAGGAGGCCACTAAATACACACCTGAAAACTCCTTGGGTCCCGGGCCCCAATGCCTGTTCCTTCTCCTTTATTCCACACTTGGGGTGAAAAAAAGTTTTGCCTGCTCTGGGAAAGGAGGAGTTCCTCCAAATCAGGGGGTCTGTTTGGGCTGTCATTGCCACCTTTCATGGTCCCCACTGTCCCCTTTGGTGCCCCTACCTGGCCTGGCAGGCCTTAGGCAGAATGCTACCGAGAGAGTAACGCAGGCCAGGCCAGCTTTGGAGAGGTGACACAAAGCAGCCAGTGTCACAGGCGCCACGTGGCAGTCAGCAGGCTTGGGCACTGGTACTTGGAGTTCAGGGCCAGTCTGTGGGTCTCCGGCTGGTCCTCTGTGGTCCTTGGGGGTCCGGAGAGAGGAACATGGGCTCTGGGATCTCAGACACAAGCAGGAAACCCAGGAGTTGGAAATCGATTTGTTCTCTCAAGTGGCCCTCGTGAGTCACAGTTATTGCCCTATGTCTCCGTGAGTCTATGATCTTTACTGGTGTCATTCACTGAGCAACTACTCTGTGCCAGCCACTTCACACAGTCTCCTTAAATTTCACAAAGTTCCAACAAAGTAGGTATCATTCTCATCTTACAGATGGGAAAACCCAGGCATAGGGAAGGTAAGTTACTTGCCTAATTTTATACTTATCAGTGACAGAACTCAAGTCCCTGTAACTCCCAGCCTATGTGCTCTTTCTACCTCCAGGACAAACTCAGGGCTGGGGGTGAGGCATGTGACTCCATCTGTAATTACATAAGGACATTCATATTTTGAGATGTTCCAAACTTAGAAATGGTGTGCTCTGGATATTGGATTCCCACTCTTAGTCTAATGGACCCAAAATCATGTGGTCCATTCAATTACTTTCTCCTTGGCTCCTAGGCCTCCTAGGCTGTTCCAAGCTACAGACCGTATTTTTTATTGTTTCCTTACTCTTAACTCTCCTGAAGGCCTATACATATCTCTAAGGCTTCATTAGAGTGCCTTTCAGCAGCAAGCTTGCTTTCATGGGATATCAGCATAAAGCCTAGTCTTTGGTTTTTGTCCACGTGAAAAACTTGCTAAGATTGTCCTGGTCACTTGGGTTGTCTTTGGGATACCTTTTTTTGCTTCCCTAGGGCCATGATTTCTGTAGAGCTTCTTTGAATAGCAGCCTACTCAGAAGAGGGCATGGTTTCTCACTTCACGAACAACAAACATTTATTAAGCACCTACCCTGTGTGAGGCAGGACAAGAAGTGCTGAAAAGATGGTCTCTGCCCTTCAGGGAGAATCCATGGGTTACCCCTGATTCTTATTCAGACTGGCTACATGTCTGTGGGCCACTATCCAACCTTCTAGAAACCTCAGTCTCTTCCCTTATAAAGTGGGATTGCCTCTTGTATTTTATCACTCCTGGTTCCCTCCCTCCTCACCCACCAAGAATCGTGGTTGTAAGAGTCCCAAGAGCAACAAGAGATGGCAGGCCCCAGCACGAGCATTTTTGAAGGGTCTGCTTGTATCCTGTTGTTATTGTCCTACTGGCTAAAGCAAGTCACACAGTAAAATCCAGAGTCCCCGTGGGAGGAGACACCAAAAAGTATGCTTACAAGAAGAACAATTTTGGCTCTTTTGTGCAATGTATTACACCTTCCTTCTCCCTTCAGCTGCCATCATGAAGAGATCTATATGGGCCTCTCTCGTGACTGGCAGCAACTTCCAAAATCTATAAGGCATGGAAAGTTATAAGAGGGTTATGGAAAGGCAGGATGCTAGCCCATCCAGCTGGTTGCTACTTGACAACCATGTTCCCTCCATGTTCATCTGGGAAGTATTGCATCCTGCAATCTTCAGGACACAGTGTGGCCAGTGGCTCAGCAAGGACAGAGCCCTGTGTTTCCACAGTCTCCCTACATGCCTCTCTAGTGGCTCAGTCAGTGCTGTGCTTTCATGATTGATTGGCACATCTGTCTACTCTGATGGGCTGTGGACTCCCTGTAGGGAGAGCCACTGCTGTTTGTCGTCTTTGAACCCTCACTTCCTAGCACAGTACCTGTACCTTGGTAAGCACCTAATCAATGTTGATGTGAATAAATTCATGAATAAGACATTTCTGAGCTCTGCTGCATTCATCCAGAGACTCATTAATCATGTCAGAATGTAGCCAGTGATTTCAGGGTTACTTGTAGTTACTGTTGCTTTCTAAACAAGATTGATTAGTTATAAGCATCAATACTCTGTGAATACAAGTTGTTAAGATGCCTTTGTCACAGCTTATTTTGTCCTGTCTTTTTTTAAGAGTGAAGCATCTGAGAGGCCAATCAAGCCCTCGCTTACTGAAGTTAAGGTAAGAAACCTAAATGTTCTTTCCATCTCCTTCTGTAACCTTTTCTGTAAAAGAGGGATAGCGTGTGGCAATTCCATTTGGGAATTCTGATCATGGCTTCAGTGAGCCAAGCAGCCTTATGGTGGATTCCCAGGGGAGGAAGAGCTTTTACTTCTAACTTGTTCCTACCCAGGCCCAGCCCACCCCATAGGGCAGGTGCTTTATAAGGATGCCTTTGTCACTATGCTCTCCTCTCTTAGCCCTTGCTTGGGAGCTTGGGAGCCTTCCTGCCCTGGAGCCATATGGCCTAATGACTGTGGGAGGGGTTCTGGGAGAGGGAATGGAAGGGTCTATTCCCTCGCTTGTCTTTTCTGGTGTGCAGAATCTGACATGCCAGGAACTTGGTATCCATGTCCTCTGCACTGGACCATGGGCAAGTTTCAGATCTTTCCTGTTGACCTATCCCATATGCTTTCAAATCAGAGAATTGTCTGTGTTATCTGTGATGGCCCCCCACCTTCCCTCTCACTCCCCAAGCAGGCACTTTACTGTGTCTGGAAAATTGCATTTTGCGGGTGGATTGCTTCATGTGAAGGTGGTGAGGCGGGGGCTTTAGAGAGCCAGCTTGCTGGGAGAAAAGTACAGTAACTTTTGATTTCTCCTGCATCTGGTCCCCTTATCTAGTCCCAGGTGAGGTCCAAGGCTGGGTCTGGATTCATAGCAGCCACCTCTGCCCTGCTTCTTATTCCACTGATCAAACAACCATATTCTTGTTCTTACAAAAGTGAATAAGAGACTCCAGCATTTGAGGATGTAGGGCTGAGAACTGAAGCTCAACGTACAAAAAAGGAAAAAGTTACAACACAGGGTGACACATGCCTTCAGAGCCAGATGAGGGAGGGGTCCACCCTGTCTTGGGGAGAGAAGGAAGGTTGGATAGAGGAGGTGAGGTTGGCATGGGTCGTGTAGCAGAAGAAGGAATCTACAGGCCAGTAGGGACATTCCAGGCAGAGGTGGCAGCAATGGCAAAGGCAGAGCCTGTGAGGATGGAAAGAGCCTGGGAGGCTGCCTGCCGTGGAGCTGGTGGAGAAGGCGGGAAGGGAGGCTGATGGAGTTGGGTGGGGCTGGCACTAGATGTCGGTTATGGTCTATTGGTCTGTTGAGGGGGCCCAAAAGATCTTTAGGCTGAAGAGTCATGTGATTAAATTGTGTTCTGACACCAGCAAGGAGCATGAGCCTTGAGCTTCCAGGGTACCAGTCAGGAGATAGTGGGGATGCGTGTAGAAAGATCTCCAGAGGTGATGTGTGTGCCAGATGATCCACCTTGGAGTGGGAAGAAAGTTTTACAAGTTCCATTGCTAACAATTTTTAAAAGCTCAATCAGCACTGGTAGCCTTCCTTGGTGAACCTTCCAGATGGTTACTTGTATGATTTTGTACTCAGGGTCTCTCAATAAAAAGGGGGAGGAACATGGCTCCTTCCTTTGTTTCCAGGGCCATTTTTAGCATATCACAAGGCATTACTGTCTTATGACTGCCTGGTTGAGGTAGTTTCATACATCATATCTGGCTTTAACTAGGCTGACCCTCACAAAATAAGCAAGTGGCTTAGAAAGATTTCTGCATAGAAACTGTGGATTAACACTAATGAATAATGGAGGCACCTGGTTGGCTCAGCTAGAAGGGAAAGTGACTCTTGATCTTTGGGTCTTGGGTTTGAGCCCCATGTTGGATGTAGAGATTACTAAAAGAAAAAGAAAAAAAAGCTAATGAACAATGAGAAGAGTGCTGACTCATTTCCTATCCCTGGTACCAGCTGCTTATCAGCCACATCTTGGGGTTAAAAGAAATAAAAGATCTGATCAGATTTATATTTGAGCAGTCAGAGAAATAAAACAGGCTAGACTATTTGAATTCTGGCTTTATTCTGTATATCACTAATGATAAGCTAATCCTTATGTATAGAAAGGCCTTAAGATAATGAGCTAATGATACTATTAGGCCACCACACTTTAAAATAGTTTATCTCATCTTTATGTCTCTTTTTAATTGAAGTAGAATTTATTAGCAGTCAAATGCACACATCCTAAGTGTCAGTTTGAGAAATCTGAACATGTGTATAGAACTCAGTTCAAGATATAGAACATTTCCATCACCTCCCAAATCTCATGTCCCTATCCATTTACTACTTTCCCATCCCCTGTCCTGAGGTTATCATTGTTCTGACTTCTATCACCATAGGTTAGTTTTCCTGTTCTTGAATGTCATATAAGTGTCATTATACATGTGTGTTCTTTTGTGCCTGGCTTCAATATTTTCATATTGCTGTGTGTATCAAGTTCATCCTACATGATCTTGTATATAGACAATCCTAAGGCACACACACACACACATACACACACTATTAGAATAAACACATTCAGCAAGGTTATAGGATACAAAATCGATATGTGAAAATCAATTGTACTTCTATACATTCACAATGAACAATCCAAAAATGAAATTCAGGAAATAGTTTCATGTCTAATAGCACAAAAAAAAAAAAAAAAAAAGAGAACAAAACACTTAGGAATAAACTTAAATGAAGTCCAAGACTTATACTCTGAAAACTATAAAACATTGATGAAAGAAATCGAAGAAGATCTAAATAAACGGAAAGATAGTCCATGTCCATGGATTGTAAGACTTAATATTAAGATGGCATTACTCCCCAAATTGATCTATAGAGTCAACACAATCCCTGTTAAAAATTCCAGCTGGCTTCTTTGCAGGAGTTAACATGCCAATTCTAAAATTTATATGGCAATGGAAGGTACTCAGATTAGCCAAAACATCTTAAATAATAAGAAAGTCAAGGAATTCACATTTCCTGTTTTCAAAATTTATAAAGCTACAGCATGGCACTGGCATAAAGATAGACCTATAGAAGACACAAAGAGATGGAAAAATATTCCATGCTCATGGATTGGAAGAATTAATATTGTGAAAATGTCAGTGTTACCCAGGGCAATTTACACGTTTAATGCAATCCCTATCAAAATACCATGGACGTTCTTCAGAGAGCTGGAACAAATTATTTTAAGATTTGTGTGGAATCAGAAAAGATCCCGAATAGCCAGGGGAATTTTATTTATTTTATTTTTTATTTTAAAAAAATTTTAAATTTATTTATGATAGTCACAGAGAGAGAGAGAGAGAGAGAGAGAGAGAGAGGGGCAGAGACATAGGCAGAGGGAGAAGCAGGCTCCATGCACTGGGAGCCCGACGTGGGATTCGATCCTGGGTCTCCAGGATTGCGCCCTAGGCCAAAGGCAGGTGCCAAACCGTTGTGCCGCCCAGGGATCCCACCAGGGGAATTTTAAAAAAGAAAACCATAACTGGGGGCATCACAATGCCAGATTTCAGGTTGTACTACAAAGCTGTGGTCATCAAGACAGTGTGGTACTGGCACAAAAAATAGACACATAGATCAATGGAACAAAATAGAGAATCCAGAAGTGGACCCTCAACTTTATGGTCAACTAATATTCCTATCAAAGGAGGAAAGACTATCCACTGGATAAAAGACAGTCTCTTCAATATATGGTGCTGGTAAAATTGGACATCTACATGCAGAAGAATGAAACTAGACCACTCTCTTGCACCATACACAAAGATAAACTCAAAATGGATGAAAGATTTTAATGTGAGACAAGATTCCATCAAAATCCTAGAGGACAACACAGGCAACACCCTTTTTGAACTTGGCCACAGTAACTTCTCGCAAGATTCATCCATGAAGGCAAGAGAAACAAAAGCAAAAATGATCTATTGGGACTTCATCAAGATAAGAAGCTTTTGCACAGCAAAGGATACAGTCAACAAAACTCAAAGACAACCTACAGAATGGGAGAAGATATTTGCAAAAGACGTGTCAGATAAAGGGCTAGTTTCCAAGATCTATAAAGAACTTATTAAACTCAACAGCAAAGAAACAAACAATCCAATCATGAAATGGGCAAAAGACATGAACAGAAATCTCACAGAGGAAGACATAGACATGGTCAACATGCACATGAGGAAATGCTCCGCATCACTCGCCATCAGGGAAATACAAATCAAAACCACCATGAGATCCCACCTCACACCAGTGAGAATGGGGAAAATTAACAAAGCAGGAAACCACAAATGTTGGAGAGGCTGTGGAGAAAGGGGAACCCTCCTGCACTGTTGGTGGGAATGTGAACTGGTGCAGCCACTCTGGAAAACTGTGTGGAGGGCAGCCCCGCTGGCGCAGCGGTTTAGCGCCCCCTGCAGCCCAGGGTGTGATCCTGGAGCCCTGGATCGAGTCCCACGAGTCCCACGTCAGGCTCTCTACGTGGAGCCTGCTTCTCCCTCTGCCTGTGTCTCTGCTACTCTCTCTCTCTGCATCTCTATGAATAAATAAATAAAATCTTTAAAAAAATGGTGTGGAGGTTCCTCAAAGAGTTAAAAATAGACCTGCCATACGACCCAGCAATTGCACTGTTGGGGATTTACCCCAAAGATTCAGATGCAATGAAACGCCGGGACACCTGCACCCCGATGTTTATAGCAGCACTGTCCACAATAGCCAAACTGTGGAAGGAGCCTCGGTGTCCATCGAAAGATGAATGGATAAAGAAGCTGTGGTCTATGTATACAATGGAATATTACTCAGCCATTAGAAATGACAAATACCCACCATTTGCTTCGACGTGCATGGAACTGAAGGGTATTATGCTGAGTGAAATAAGTCAATTGGAGAAGGACAAACATTATATGGTCTCATTCATTTGGGGAATATAAAAAATAGTGAAAGGGAATAAAGGGGAAAGGAGAAAAAATGAGTGGGAAATATCAGAAAGGGAGACAGAACATGAAAGACTCCTAACTCTGGGAAACGAACTAGGGGTGGTGGAAGGGGAGGTGGGCGGGGGATGGGGGTGATTGGGTGACGGGCACTGAGGTGGGCACTTGATGGGATGAGCACTGGGTGTTATTCTATATGTTGGCAAATTGAACACCAATAAAAAATAAATTTATTTAAAAAAAAGGGGAAGAAAAAGATAGACCTATAGATCTATGGAATAGAATTAAGAGTCCAGAGATAAACTCATACATTTAGAGTCATTTGGTTTTCACAGGGGTATGAAAACAATTCAATGGGGTAAGAACAATCTTCAACAAACAATGCTGTGACAATTGAATATCCACATGCAAAAGAGTCAAGTTAAATCCCTACCTCATACCATATACAAAAATTAATTCAAAATATTCAATAGCTCAAATTATAAAACTCTTAGAAGAAAACATAGGTATGAATCTTTGTGACTTTGGATTTGGCAGTCGTTTCTTAATATGATATCTGTTATGGGCTGAATTGTGCCCCTCCACTACCAAATTCATATGTTGAACTTTTAACCCCCAGTACTTCAGAATGTAATCACATTTGGAGATGGGGTCTTTAAAGAGTTAATTAATTAAAAGTGAGGTCTTTAGAATGGGCCCTATTCCATTTTGGTGGTTTTTTTTTAAAAGATTTTATTTATTTATTCATGAGAGACACACAAAGAGAGGCAGAGACATAGGCAGAGGGAGAAGCAGGCTCCCTGCAAGAAGCCCAATGCGAGACTTGATCCTGGACCCCAAGATCACACCCTGAGCTGAAGGCAGACACTCAACCACTGAGGCACCTGGGTGTCCCCCCCTATTCCAGTTTGAATGGCATCTTTTCAAGAAGAGGGAATTTGGACACACAGAGAGACATCCTGGATGTGTACACACAGGGAGGGAGACCATGTGAGGAAGGGGGATTCTGCATGCTAAGGAAAGAGTCCTAAGAAGAAGGTAAACCTGCCAACACCTTGATCTTGGGCTTCTAGCCTCTAGAATTGTGAAAAAAAATACATTTCTGTTGTTTAAGACAGTATGTAATATTTTATGCCAACCCTACTAAATTAATACAACCCCAAAGTGGAAACAACCAAAGATTAGTCAACTGATGATCGGATAAACAAAGGTGATGTATCCACACAATGGGATCTTATTCAGAAGTAAAAAGGACTGAAGTTCAGATATGTACTACAACATGAATGAACCTTAAAAATATGCTAAATGAAGGAAGCCATTCACCAAAGATCACATATTGTATGATTCCATTTATATGAAACATCCAGAACAGGTACATCTGTAGACAGAAAGTAGGTTAGTGGTTGCCTGAGGTTGGGGAGCACAGGAGTTTGGGAGGTGACAGCTAATGGGTACAAGGTTTCTTTTTGAGATCATGAAAATTCTCTAAAAATGACTGAAGTGATGATGTTACCACCCTGCAATTATATTAAAAATCATGAAACTATACTTTAAATAGGCAAATTATATGATATATGGATTATATTTCAGTAAAACTGTTACCAAAGGGAGAAAAAGACATCATTCCATTTTTTATACTGAGAACTTTGAAGTATGGATAGATATAGTACGGTTTTTTAATCTGCTCACCTGCTCATGGACATTTGGTTGTTTCTAGTTAGGGCTATAAAGTGCTGAGAACATTTGTGTACAAATCCTTGTATGGACAAATGCTTTAATTTCTCTTGGGTAAATATCCAGGAATGGAATAGCTGGGTCACGTGGTCAGTATATATTAAACCTTTTTAAAAAGATTTATTTATTTATTAGAGAGAGAGAGAGAGAGAGAGAAAGAGAGAGAGAGAGAGAGTGTGTGTGTATGTATGAGTGGGGGTTGGGGGCGGACAGGGGGAGATGGAGAGAGAGAATCCCGAGCAGACTCCATGCTAAGTGTGGAGTCCTACGTGGGGCTCCGTCTCATGACCTGGAGGTCACGAACTAAGCCAAAACCTAGAGTTGGATGCCCAACTGTGCCACCCAGGCACCCCTATATTAAACTTCATTAAGAAGAGTCAAACAGTTCCAAAGTGGTGTCATTTGACACTCCCATTGGTCTCATCTGTTTTCATGTCTATGTTTTAGGTATGTTTTATAATATAAATAATACATTAGTGCCATAGTATGCATTGATAGTTATGAGTAAATGTACAGATCGTGGAGATATGTGAGCAAAACATTTTTGCTAAACATTTTTGATTCTGAACAGATGAGTTCCTTAGCCTGGTTGGAGAGAGTTGGTATCACTAAGGGCTTTGTATTCATTTTGTAGAGCTGCAATAGCAAATTGGCACAAACTTAGTGGTTTAAAATAACAGAAATTTATTATCTAGCAGTTCTGTAGGCCAGAAGTCTGAAATCAAGGTGTCAGCAGGGCGGGGCTCCCTCCAGTGGCTCTAGGGGGAGGATCCTTCCTTGCCTCTTTCACTTTTGGTGGCTCCCGGTGCTCCTTGGTTTGTGGCTGCAGAACCCCCTCATGTCTCTGCCTCTGCCTTCACGGGCAATTCTTTTTTCCCCACCATCTTCTCATCTGCCTCTTATCAGGAAGGTCATTGGATTTAAGGTGTGCCAGGGAGATCCCATCCAGGAAGATCTTATCTCAAGATCCCTAAAGTAATTACATATACAAATATCCTTTTTATTCACTTTTTAAGAGTTTATTTATTTATTCATGAGAGAGTCAGAGAGAGGCAGAGACATAGGCAGAGGGAGAAGCAGGCTCCCTGTGGGGACCCTGATGCAGGACTCAATCCCAGGACCCCAGGATCATGACCCAAGCCAAAGGCAGATGCTCAACCACTGAGCCTCCCAGGTGCCCCAAGAACCACCCCCCCCCCTTTTTTTCAAATAGGGTCACAAACACAGGTTGTGGGGATTAGGGCATATCTTTTATAGGGCACCGTACAATGCACTACAGGCCTGTTCTAGCAGAAAGAATGGGGATGAGAGGATGGATTCGAGATAATTCTTAGGTGAGTGTTTTGTTTTGTTCTTGAGGCACATATATGGGGAGACTCAGTAGGGTTTGGTGACAGATTAGATGCAGGGCATTTGGAAGGGAAAAATCTCAAGGATAATGCTCAGGTTTTCAGCTTGGCTGATAGGGAGATGGTCCTACCTGGACCACTCTTTTCCCCAGAGGGCAGAGGAGGCACAGGCATGGTGTACTCCCTTCTATTCTGGTTTCTGCTCAAGTGTATCCTCAGAGAGGCCTCACCTATTCATGCTATCTGAAATGATACTCTTATTCTCTGTTGTTCAACCTAGATATCAGGATTAGATTTGGCTGGTAGTAACAGAAAACTCCAAAATAGCAGTTGGGTTAATGCACTGGAATTATATTTTCCTCTGAAGTTCTACAAATCTAGAGGTAGGGGGCTACCTACCCCTACCCCAAAGCCAACCTTTGGGGCTACCTTTGGGGCTACCCCCCTACCATAGGGGGCTGCTATGGGGCACCCTGGTGATGGGGATGCAAACTCTTCCTATTTTATTTTGTTGCTTTGTTTTGTGTGGTTGCCATTCTCAAGATTATCTCAAAATTCAAGACATTCCTGGTTCTCTAGCCAGTCTGTCTGTATTTCAGCCAGCCAGAAGGAAGAATGGCAAAGAAGAAAAGCTGCATAATCATCATGTCTTAAGGAAGCTTCCTGGAAGCTAGCATGAGATGCTCTCACTTTCATCTCTTTGGCCAGAACTTGCTCCCATGGTCACATCTAGCTGCAAGGAAGGCTAGAAATGTAATCTTTACCTGGGAAGGGGGGGAAGTTCTGGATTCAGCTAAAAATTGACTCTAACTCATTAGTTAGAACAAAGGGTAAATGGAAATTGTAGGATGTAGCTCTGTCGCCTACATTCTTTTTATTTTTCCTCCTAGCACCTGACCTAATGTATATTTAATTTGTGACTTGTTTACTGTCTGGCTCTCCCCACCAGAATGTAGGCAGGGACTCTGCTGCTCACCAGCATATTTCTAGTGACAGGCAGACTAGATGCTTCACAAATGTCGAATGAATGAATAAATGACAAGGTAGGGAATCAAGAAGAGAGAGTTTAAGGAGAAATGATGGTGTTGGGAGACCTCCTGAGTTTCAGGTGCATATGGGGGCTAGGACTTCATGTTCACAGGCAGTTGGAATATGGGTCTGGAACTAAGAAGAGAAGTGGGTTGAAGCTCTGGACAAGAAGTCACCAAATCTTCCTGTGACTCAGTATCTCATCTATAAAATGGTGATAGAACTAGTATTTACCTCATTAGGTTGTTCTGAGGGTCAAACAAGTTAATATAAGAATTTAGAGGGATCCCTGGGTGGCGCAGCGGTTTGGCGCCTGCCTTTGACCCAGGGCGCGATCCTGGAGACCCGGGATCGAATCCCACATCGGGCTCCCGGTGCATGGAGCCTGCTTCTCCCCCTGCCTATGTCTCTGCCTCTCTCTCTCTCTCTCTCTCTGCGTGACTATCATAAATAAATAAAATAAAAAAAAAAAAAAAAAAAGAATTTAGAACAATGCCTGGTCCACAGCGAGTTCTACCTGAGAATTAGGTATTATATTTTATAAAGCTGGAGATACTTAATTTAAAAAGCAGCCCTTATTTTTCTTCCTCTGGCTTAAAACATTTTTTTTCTTTAGGAAATTATGGTGATAGGAGATAGAAATTGCAAGTAAAAATTGTCTTTTCTTAGCAAAATGAAAAGTCAATACCTAGTTTTTATTTGTATGCATGTTTCATTTGCTGGCCTATGAGATCTCACAGTCTAGGAACCCTGATTAGGTGTTGACATGGACTCTCCTACATGAACATTTCCTTCTATATATGTGAGCTAATTCTAACGGGGTAGTATTGAAGATCTTCTGTTGGCCCTGTGGAGGTGGTTGTGCGTGGGTATCAGAGCGAACTATCCCAGGAAACTCAGAGTAATCAGCAAGGTGATTTTTGAGATTGCTCTGTTCAAACAAGATATGGGTTTCCTTTGGGGAAGGAGCAGGCTTGAGATAAGGAGCAGGGCTGAAAGCCAGGCAGGCCTCAGTAGTCTGGTTAACCCTTCTTTCAGGCTGTCATTCTTTATGCATAGGAGGCTTATCATTCTTTATTCATAGGAGGTTCAGAGGCAATTGCAATGATGATGGGATGTCCACGAAGCCACAGGGCCAGACAGGGCTTTCCTCACAATCCTGAGGGACAATCATCCCCACAGGGAAGTGGAAACCTTCTTGGGACAGAAGCTGAGAGAGGTGTCTCTGGGAATCAGGTGTTTTATGAACCAGGTAAACCAGGTCAGGGTTGAGCAAGGAGCAGCCAGTCAGAGAGCTTTATAATACATGAAGGGGGTAGGACCTGGGTGAAGCAAGAGAGGTGCTGAGGGTACAAGATTTGAATGCAAGATTTAAATCTTGCATGCCTTGGCACCTCCCTTCCTGATCCCAGCCCTAATACCCGAGGACTTCTACCTACAAATTCCAATCATCAGGAGCTGAAAACTTAAAGGCCTTACAGGGGCCAGACATTAGTGTGCATCAGCACAGTGGGCAGGCTGGGTGGGGCCTGGGCCAGGCTGCAGCACCCCGCTCTGTCTGAAGGGGGCAGTGGCTGCTCAGTTCTAGCAGAGGCCCTGTGTGGCTAGACCAGAGGTGCTGGGAACCCGCATTTGAAAGTGAAATCTCCTAATTTGTGTTTACCCATATTTGTAAAATATTAGGCGGGCTAATTAAGATAGGTGCTAGGCCACGTGGTGGCCTGGCAGTAGTCAGGATGTAACCTCTGTTAGGATGTTGTCAGAGGGCGGAACTTTGGGCAAAAATAAAAGAGGAAGCGAGTCAGGCCCAGGGTGTGATTTTACAGCCCCGCCCCTCCTCAGCAGCCTTCCCACAAAGGAGCAAAACCGGCTGCAAAGTGGATGAAAAGTCGCAATGAACTTTGATCTGGGTGCGCGGATGCATCTGCGGAAGGACCAGGACCCCGGAGGGGTGGCCTCAGCCTTGCAGGGACCGCAAGACCTAGCTCCTGGGGATTCACGTCAGAACTTTCCTCCCCATATTCCAGTGGAAAGTTAGCGTGGAAATCAGCAACTCGCATCTCCTGGCAGTCCCTCAGACCTACCTGGGGTGCTTCTGCCAGGAGCTTGTTTGCACTGTGCTCCGGATGGGGCAGGGTCAGGTCAGCTGCCACCTGGGGCCGTGGGTCTGGGCATCTGCATTTGTAAAAGCTCCCCAGGTGATTCTTCTCAGTAGGTGCAGCAGGGTTGAAATCTACAGATCCAATGGATAGAAATGTGGGGTCAGGACCCCTCTCAGGTGCTTCCTGTTGGAATGTGCTTTGCCTGCCAGAACGCCCCTCTCAGGATTCCAGCTTGCCGCAATGGCTCACATTCCAGCCTTCATTTTTCTTTATTCCCTTTCTCTGCCTTTGAGTCCTGCCACATACTCTATAACTTCCCTAACCCTCATTGACTGATGAAGTGGGCATAATGATATTTGCCCTGGTAACCTCACCAGCCTGTTATCAGAAGAAATGAGGCATTATCTGAGAAAATAAATGCTCTGTAAACTGTCAGTATTATGCAAACATTGCTGTTGAAGTGTACTCCCAGGTGCTGGAGTACAGCTCTGATCCACTGGAGAGAATTTCTGGAGTACCATTCCCGGTGCCCTGGGGCCGACGTGAGTTGTCACATTCTGACCTAGCCATGGCCTGCCTTCTCTTACGGGCAGTTGCTTTTTGTGGGTGGCAGCCTGGCATGGCCTGTTCACTCTCTCCCCCAACCCCGACTTCTATAAGAAGAGCACAGTAAATGCAGAGGGAAGTCCAGGGGGCTTTGGCGAGGGGTAAGGGCCATCTGGAGGGTGAGGGGAAACTTGGAGGACTAGATTTCCAATGGTCAAGGTCTTTACTGTTCTTCCTTGGGGTGCAAAGAATAATCAGCAAGGAGCTTGATATAGTTTTGGGTTGGTGAGGTCCAGAGCTGATGGTCAAGAATGAATACTTGAGATGTCTTTGGTGCAACAAAGGTGATTTTATTAAAGCACATGGACAGGACCCCCTGCTAGAAAGCTGCTGTACTGGGGTGGTGAGGAGTGGCTGATTAATATACTTGCGAGTTGAGGGAGGTAAGGAAAAAGGGAGGTGGCCAAAGGGGCAGCTTTCATTATGCTAAAGGATACCAAAGACCTGGCTATTATCAAGCAAATGTTGTTTTTTCTTCTAGCAAGGCATTAACTTTAAGACAGTTGGAAGTCTCCTGGAGGAATGTCACATATATCCCACCCAGGAGAGGGGGGCGGGGGGGAGGTTCCAGGCTGTCTGCTCATGGTTTGTCCTCAGCTTGCCTTCTGCTCCCTCATCAGGCTTAGTTGGCGTCTAAGAGCTGTATGACAGCAGAAAGAGGTGGGATAATGAAGAAGTGCATGAGGTGATAACTGGCATGATAAAGAGAGGACACAGGCCCAGCTCTGAGCCCTGGAGGGGACACAGCAGTGCAGCATGGGCTCTGGTCTCAGGAAGCTGTGTGATTGGGGCAGATAAGGCCAGGCCCCCAGAAGACAGTCAACAATATCAGGCAGACTGTTACGACTCAGTGTCACTTATCAGAGGCCCAAGCTGCAGTGAGGTGGAGGGGGTGGAGGATGGACAGAGCACTGTCTGGGCATCAGAACTGGGTTTAAGCCCCAGCTCCCACCTCCACCACAGCCTGACACTGGACAAGATGGCCCACATGTTGCATCGCAGGTTCCTGGTCTGTAAAGAAGAGTCTTGGTCTAGATCTAGATGGACTCTGAGCACAGTCCGAATTGGCCCTGTGGAAGTGCTAAGGCCTGGGAGACTGGGGTGAGTAGTATGCCTAGGAAAGGCTTTCTGTGGATGGTGGGAGAGCTGGGCCTTCGGTGAGAGGGTGACAGGGACACTTGGTCAGGGGGTGGTGAGTGGAGAAGGCAGGGCAAGCAAGGACTCATGAGCAGGGGCTCAAAGGGAGCTGGTGGACCTGGCAGGCCAGCTGGCGACAGTGGGAAGTGGCCTTGCTGTGGCCCAGGGTGGAGGAAGAGATAGGTAGGGAAGAGTTGAGTCGGATCACAAAGGCCTCAGACATTAGGCAGAGATGTTTCAGTTGGCTCTGTCAGGAAGGAGGGTGTCATCAAGGGATTTGGGGCAGGGCTATGATGTGATTAGGCTGCTTTTTAGCAGGAATGAGGCGGCCTGGACTTCAGAATGACTTGGATGGTAGAAAGCCAGGAACCAGGAAGGCTAACATTTGTAACATTTCTGGCATGGGACAACGAGGCCTAGAGGTTGAAGGAAGCAGTGGGGCAGACCTAGAGGTATCTCTCAGGAAATATTGATGGACCTTGGGGACTGTGTGCATTGGAGGGGTGGGGAGAAGAAGAGTCATCCTTCCTCACTCAATGGCCAGGGAAGAGAAACCATTGGCAGCCACCTTGCCTGCAAACAGAACTTCTCGGAGTAGCCTGGAAAATTGGGAGGCTCAGTTTCTCCCTGGCTCCAGCTCACGATGATCCAAGAGATCATGAATGTAATGGGGGCGCAGTGATGGTAGGTTGAGGGGTATGTATACTCCTAACATTCCTGATCACTATGCCAGGCTCATTCCACCTTCGAGTGCTAGGCATGCGAGACAGCAATTTGCAAAGCACAGTTCTTGATCTTCAAGGAGCTTCTCACCTTGTGAGTCTGGCAGCATCATAACTGCAGGACTCAAGTGGCAGTTGAGAGCAACCAAATCATTCTCTTTCTCCCAATTTTGCTTTATGGCCATGTAGGCAGTGTAAGTGTTTGATGGATGCCAGGAAACTTACATTCCTTGTTTATAATGACACTATCCTGAGGGCAGATCCAGGCTTTGTGGGGTTTGAAGCTTAAATAATTTTAGGGAGCCTCTTTGGAAAACAATTCAAAATTGCAAATATAAAATTGCGCCACCCTCTCTGTGCTTAGAACGGGTGGTGGTGGTGGTGGTGGTGGGGCAACGCAAGGGAGAAGCCCTCATCATACCAATCTTATAGTAATATCCGCCACTTACTGTGTAATATAAGCAACTATTTTATTTGTAGTATTCCACAGCAAGGAAGGGAGAGTGAGTGGGCGTTCCAATCTCCATGCTATGGAGGAGGAAGCAAGCTCAGAAAGGTGACTCAGAAGGTCACTGCCAGACAGCTAGCAGACAGTGAGTGCTGAGCTGTGGACTGAAGGCTCTGGCCTTAGGGCCATATCTTCAGTCAGTGATAGCAATGGTCAGACCCCAAAGGAAGAAGGTAGCGGACCTAAGCCATCTCCCCCTGATACCACTGTACCTTTATGTAGGCCGGGTCAGGGTTCCCCGGATCCAGGTCTGGGGTAGAGGTTGGGGGGCTGGACTGTGGCCATCTCTCAGGGCACCACAGGGTGCGGCCCTGGTCCCAAGAGCATGGCCTATTTAGGCCGAGAGGCTTCCTCCGGTAGGAAGGATGGCAAGCTGCGCGGGTGAGCACTGGCTTGGAGAACACAGCGTCCTAATCCTGAGATCTACAACTTCCCGGTTGTGTAAAGTTTGGCAAGATACACGGCCTGGGGTGAGCCTCAACTGGATTACCTGTTGAGGCAGGATAGTAAGCACTTGGTTGTATTCTGAGCTCATTACGTGTCGCCTTGCAAGGCAGTGAGGCTCCTGCACACAGACCCTCGGGCCCTCTCACAGCCGCCCCCTAACCGCCCGAGGCCGCACCCCCTCCCCTCCCCTCCCCTCCTCTCCCCCTCGTTAAGGCCGGACGTTTCTCTAAGGATTCCTCCCAGCCCAGCTCGCTTCCGTTGGGGAAGTGAAAAAGGTGGCACCTCGGAGGGACGCCTGGGGCAGCGCCCAGACGCCCGCGAGGAAGAGGAAGGCGGGGGCGGGCGGGCGGGCGGGCCGGGGCGTGCGCCCTCGGGGGAGCCCCAGGAGCCCGGGACTCGGGCGGGGGCCGTGGGGCGTCGCTCTCGATTTGGCAACACAAATCCGCCTGCGGGAGATTAGGCCGGGGAGCGGGGTCGGGTGATGCTCGGCCCGGAGGACGCGGACGCGGACGCGGCCGGGGCGCGGCGCAGGAGCCGGCGGGAGCGGGGACCCGGCCGGGGCTCCGCGCAGCCGCTCGGCCCCAGCGCCCGCCCGCCCAGGCCCCGCTCGCGCCGCGCGCCCGCTCCTGCTCCCGCCTCCGGGGGCCCCGCATCCGCCGGGCTCCCGGGGCCGGGCCCGAGTCGGGCGGCGCCTCCTCCCGCGCCCCGGCCCGGCGCCCCCACGCGCGCCCCTGCGCGGCCGAGCCCGGCGCCCTACGTGGGGGACGTGCCGGGAGATGCCGGGCCGCGGGGGCCTCCGCAGCGCCGCCGCCCCCCCGCCCGAGCGGCAGGGAGCGGCCGCCGCGCCCCCCCGCCCCCGCCCCGGCCCCGGCCCCGGCCCCGGCCCCGGCCCCGCCGCCGCCGCCGCCGCCGCCGCCCCGCGCTGCAGAGGCCGCCGGCAGCCAATGGGCGCCGAGGAGGTGGGCCGGCCGGCGGCTGTCACCCTGCCGGGCACGGGCGCGCGGAGCCGGGGAGCGCGCGGGCCGCCGCCTCCCGGGCCTTGGGGGCGGAGCCGCGGCGGGCGGAGGAGGAGGAGGAGCCGCCGAGCAGCCGCCCGAGGACCGCTGCTCGCCCCGGCCGCCCCGCACCGCCGCCGGCCCCGCGCCCGCCGCCTCGCGCCCGCGCCCGCGCCCGCCAGCATGATCGCCGCGCAGCTCCTGGCCTATTACTTCACCGAGCTCAAGGATGACCAGGTCAAGAAGGTGAGCCCCGCGCGCCGCGTTCCGGCATCCGCCCGCCGCCGCCGCCTCCATCCTCCCCCCCCCCCCCCCCGGGCCGGCCCGGCTCGGCTGCGGGGCGTCGCTGCGGTGTCCTTGAGCCGGGCTCTGGATGGCAGGCGGGCGCCGGGGCCGCGCGGGGAGGCGCTGTGCGGGGCGCCGGGGCCGGTCCGCCGGGCCTGCAGCGGAGGGGCGGGGGCGGCGGGCGGGGGCGGGCGGGGGCGGGCGGGGGCGGGGGCGGCTGGGCCGGGCATCCCACCCCCGGGGCCCCGCCGAGAAGCCCGCGCCCCGGCGAGACCCGGGCGACCCGCCGGGCTTCCCGGAACGGGGAGGGGCGCGGAGGCCACCGGAAACTTTGCTCACAGGGCCTCGGGTCCGGAGCCGCATGTCTGAATGGAATTTTTTATTCCTCTACGTGACCGCTCTCTTAAACTGTAATTTTCAGCCAGCGCAGGGAGCCGGGATGGGAGACCGATGTTCTGAGCCGGGTAGAGGCCTTGACATGTATGCTGGTGACATGTGTGCACTCGCACTTGGCCGCATCTCCCTACCTGCAGGGCTTGCTGGCTTTGACGTCCCTCTCATAAAACATCTGTCCATTGGCAGGTCCTACAGGTCTGTCTGTCCCCTATGCCAGCTTTGCCACCGGGTTTTTAAGAAACAGCCGGGGCTGTGGGGAAGAGCTCCCATTTTATCAGTACTAGGCCTGGCACAGGCTTCTGACCCACCCACACCCAGCATGGGTGACATTACTGCTGGGGGAAAGCTGGGATGGACAAAGTCAGTCTGACTGGAGTTCAAACAAGGGACATACCTACAGGTGAGAGGCGGGAGTGTAAAGCCTAGATTTTTCTGCCGGGCCAGCCAGCAGGATGTTCATTCAGTTCTCTTCCTATCTCCTTAGGACAGCCCCGGCTGGCACAATAGGAAGTAGGCCTGCTGAGGGCAGTGACCTCATCAAGGTCACCTGGTGAGTGAGAGGCAGAGCCAGGGCGGGTCTCTCCCTCCCTCCACTGGGAGCTTGACAGGGGCTCCTCCTGGAAGTCAGCTGAGGGGGAGGTGCTAAGGCAAAGGCCCTGGGGACGCTGCTTGGATCCTGGGTCCTGTGCCAAGTGGGGACCAGAGTAGGGTACTTGGGAGGTAGGCCTGGAAATGTGTCACTGGCCCTCACAGCTGTAAGCAACGGTGACTCCCGAGTTGTCCAACTGTGAGACTCATGCTCACTGCTGTGCCACGCTGTGGAGCTTCCTTCTGGCCACCGAGCTCTGTGAGCTGTGCATGCCTCTGTGCACATTTCACCTTCTCTCGATTGGTGGTGTGTGCCCTTGAAATTCTTCCCGTTTCACAGTAGGGAAGTTAGGGTACCGATGAGTTCACTGTCCTTTCCCTACCCATGGCACACACTATATAGCTCAAGACACTGGGGTCAGGGGGGACCCCAGACAGACCCTTCTAAGTTTCCATCATCCATCCTCACCGGCCATCGCTTGTGTGGCCTCCAGGAGCTAAGTTGGGTCAAGGTTTGGACGGTACTCAGAATTATTTGATCAGCCCCTCGGTATTGACTGTGGCCCCAAAGTCGCCTGCTTGCTGTGGTGGCTTCCCTCAAATTCTATCCACCAGGCTCCTGGAGGCATCTCAGTGTGTGACTTCTGAATCATTTGGCCCCCAAATCCCTTCTGCACTGAGATTGGGATTCTGACATTCCCTCTCCACCCTCTTCTGGCGTCAGAACATTGCTAGAGGAGGGTCTTTAGGCCAAAGCTTCCACCAGATAATATTATTGGCGAAGGAGAGTTTTGAGGAGATGGCTTTCTTGCACCCCATGGGGGACCCTCTTGAACTGCTTCCCCATGGTGTGTGTGTGTGTGTGTGTGTGTATTCCTGCCAGAGGGCCTGCATGATGGGCCGCATCGCACTGTCATCCTTGGGTGTGGTCTCCAGGAAGCTTCTTGGGCCTCCTGAGAGCCTAGTGGACGCTTGTTCCAGTGGCCTAGCCAGCTTTCCCCACCCCCACCCGTGCAGATGCTGGGGGATTGCATCTTCTCTCCTGGGACGGAAGACTTGATAGAGAGCAGCCCTTCCTACCCACCGCTGACTGTGAAAAGGCCAGGTGGGGGTGCAGGACTCCAAGCCCTGTTCTTGCCGAAATTGGGCCCTACCTGTGACCCAGTGGGGACCCAGTGAGCACAGCCCCTCGCCTGCCTACTCTGCCAGCGTGGGTAGCCATGATGATTCAGCCCTTCAGCCCTAGACAGGCTCCGGGGCTCTGGAGACAGCTGTGGCATCCCCCACTAACCTTCATTCGTTTTCTTGCCTTCTGGTCTGAGGGTAGGAGGAAGGAAGATGGGGATGGTGCCAGGGTAGGATTTTTCGGGATTGCTCAGGATACAGACGTGATCATGAAAAGGTTATCATTTCTCTCTCCATTGCCTATGAGACATGTCACTAATTCAATCTCATAAATATATCTGAGGTTGCAACAGGCCAAGAGTCTGCCTTCCCGGCATGGAGCCCCATTTACCAGACTGCATCTGCATGATATTGGTGAATGGGGTGCTGGGAAAAGCGTGTCCCGGCACTAGACTGAAATAAGTACAAGGCATATTTTCCTTTTACTCTTCTAGTGCTTTTAGGAGGAAAAGGAAGGCACGTGCGTGCTTGTGAAAGATTCCATTCATCAGAATCCCAGACATCTGCTAGTTCTGCAGCTAGAGGCTGGGTCCTTTGACCTCCCCGTAACTTTTAGCATGCCTATCATCTTGCCTGCTTCTTCCTCTTGGCTTAGCTGTTAGAGCCTGGAGGAGGGTGAAGGTGCACATAGTGCTTTGTTTGGGAGAAGAAGATGAGCCCAACAAGGTGAGAGCTTGCCCTCTTGAGAAGGTCTAGCTTCCGGGGTGCCTGGCTGGCTCAGTTGGTAGAGCGTGAGACTCTCGATTTCAGGGTTTTGAGTTAGAGCCCCACATTTCGTGTGGAGATTACTTAAAAATAACATCTTAAAAAAAAAAAAAGGCAGGACTAGCTTCCTTTCCTCCAAGTTTGTCAGAATGGTGACCAGTGTTTTTTCTCTGAGTGGGATCCCTGTGACCCTGTATAATTCCCATTAGCAGGTGAACAAACAGGTGTGCTTTATCCAACAACTGAACCCAGGAGTGCTTGGCCCAGGAAGGTGGGGGAGAGTATGCTAGCAGTTAAAGGGGTCCCCACGTTTTTTTTCTCAGAGCGCATGTGTCCCAGCTGCAAAAGCAAGCATTAAAAAAAAAAAATCCCCTTTGCTTATTGCTCAGGGGGTGAGAGAAAGGATAGTTAGAAAATTATAAAAAAGACCTCAGATATCTTTTGATCTGATGTTATACAAATGTCTGGTAAGAGCCTCACTCCTTGGCGAGTCTTTCTCTCATAATCCTTGTTCCCACTACCTTGGATGTTTTTCGGAGTTCTTCCCCCAAGAGAAGCCCTAATGCTTCATTTGGTTTGATAATTTGGGACTGTCGTGAGGGAGTAACCTGGGAAACCGGGTGGGTACCAGGGACTTTCACATCTGGCCATGCTGTGCTGTCCTCCCACGCTCCTGCTGTTTTCTGGAGATGGCATGGGCAGCTCTCTCCAAAAAAGACTGATTTGGTCCTGTCTCCGTGTGTGTCTGCAATCAGGGATTCCTGCTTGATAGAATTAGCCACTGGAGTCAGCTTGAGCATGCCTGAGGATGCCCCTGTGGATAGAGAGGCAGCCGTACACCTCAGAGCCTGCTGGCACCTGCTTATTTATTTGAGGACCTTTAGAATCAAGTCTGGTCTGGGAATTCAATAGTTTCTTTGGAAAACCTTTGAGTCCTTTATTATTTTGAGTCCTATGCTAGGCTGGGGTGACAACTATAAACTTGGTAGAAATGATCCCTGTTCTCCTGGAACATAAGTAATGGTTCACTGGCTTACGATAAGTGCAAAGCACAGAATGCTGTGAGAGCATTTAGGGGCCAGTGGTCAGATCGTGGGTGGGAAATCACTGGTTTAGGAATGGCTTAAGGCCAGGCTCTAGGTGTACACATGGGAATATTATACTTAGAAACTTTGTGAGGGAGAGTCAGATGGATAGTTCTCAAAATGTAGTTTTGGTTTCTCTTTAATGGTTTGTTATCTCTGAGCATCCCAGAACACTTTATGGCAGTCATGTCAGGTATCAATCATGTGTGTGTGTGTCTGTCTGTCTATCTATCTATCTATCTATCTATCTATCTATCTATCTATCTATCATCTATCTAATAATACATACAAGTATGCTAACATGCTTGTGTGTATGCTTTCATTTCATCTTTCAAAAACGTCCATGAGGATGTCAGGACAGGAGGTATTATTATCCCTTGAGTGTCCCAGAGCAACACCTCCCCCTTGCAGTCCTGCCTCCTGCCCTGTGTGCTGCCGACCCAAGGCAGGGATTTTATTCCTCATTTAGAAACAGGGACTGGAGGTCCAATGGAGGGAGACATGCCTTTCTCAAGGTCTTAAGAAAATCTGGAATGGGGTCCGGCGGGCTATTTTTACTTACTCCCTTTGCTTCTTTCCTCTAGGAGAAAAATCCGTCTTTGTTGATATTAATGATTTAACTTGGAATCTGTATTTTAATTCTCTCTCCCACAAGTCAACACTTAGGAGTCAAATTTTATTATGAAATATTTGAGGATGGGATCCCTGGGTGGTGCAGTGGTTTAGCGCCTGCCTTTGGCCCAGGGAGCGATCCTGGAGACCCGGGATCGAATCCCACATCAGGCTCCCAGTGCATGGAGCCTGCTTCTCCCTCTGCCTATGTCTCTGCCTCTCTCTCTCTGTGTGACTATCATAAATTAAAAAAAAAAAAAAAAAAAGAAAGAAAGAAAAAAAATATTTGAGGATGCCTAAGAATGAGATTGAGATTAACAAACACCTGTGTACTCACCACTGAGCTTGAGAAGTTACAGACACAGTTACAATTACATTAGAGATTCGACTGAAAGCCCTGCATTCCCATCTTCTATCCCATTCTGTTTCTCCTTCAGAGAGCACCCCTGTCCTGATTTTGATGTTTATCATTTCCGTGCATGTTTTTATGCCTTTATTACATAGCATATATCCATAAATGGTATGTAGTGTTCCTTTATGCGGTTTTAAGCTTTTGTAAATGATGCTGTACTCTGTGTACCCTTCTGCAACTTGCCTTTTCTACCTCAGCCTTCTATATTTGGGATTTTTCCATATTGATCCATACAGCTGTGCTTCATCGATTTAAACTGCCGCTTGCTCTCACATTGTGTGAATACCTCACAATTTATACTTTATGTATTTTTTAAAAGATTTTATTTATTTGAGAGGGAGTTAGAGAGCAAGCGTGGAGGGGTAGGCAGAGGGAGGGGGAGAAGCAGACTCCCCACTGAGCAGGAAGCCCAACTTGGAGCTCCATCCCAGGACCCTGAGATCATGACCTGAGCCAAAGGCAGACATTCAACTGACTGAGCCACCCAGGGTGCCCCTTATCTATTCTTTTGATGGGGATTTGGGTTTCTACTGTTTGACACTGCAAACGGTGCCACAGTGATTTTTCCCGTGCGGTTCCCCGGGCTCTGGGCCGTATATCTGGGATGGAACTGCTGGGTGGAGGAGTGTGTGCATCTTCCCATTTTCAAGATTTTGTCAGATTGCCACCCCCGGGGATCCTGCCACTCAGAAGTTTGTACAAGTTCCTCCTGTTCCACACCAATCCCTGGTATGGTCCAACCTGTAACATGTTTTAGTAGATGATTTTTAAAGAGTCTGTTTCTTCCCAGTCATTTCCATTAACTTTACAGCACTCAAGCAGCAGTTTAAAATTAGCTATTTCCTAGTTTACCTTATCAAGCAGAGCCCTTGTTGCAAAGCTTCACTGAGTGAGGTCGACAGCTCTCACTCTGAGTGGCGCCAGCCCCATTTACTACTGCCGCTGGGCCAAGGAGGGGGAGCCAGGTGCAGGGAAAGGTGGGGAGGGCTCTTTGTGGCCCCTCGTGCTCCCGTGTGTGTGGGAATCCGTTGAACTTTTCCGGGAATTAAAAATGCACACGTGCTTCTGCCCGCCTGCCCTCTCCCTTCCTGGGTGGAGCTGACCCAGCCGCAGGCTGGCTTATCAGTCTCCTAAATGTGCCAGGCTCTGTTAGAGGACACTCAGGCCCGCAGCCTCTCTCAGACTATCTGCCGTAAAAGAAGAGGGTGGCCGTGCCCCACGGCAGGAAAACTGAAATGATGCAAAGTGTGCAGCCCAGCCCTTTGCAAACCGCTGTCCCTGCTCCGGGACAGAAAATGTCGGATCGCGTTCATCTGATTCCAGGCTTGGTTATAGGCCACAGACGCCGATACCTGGAGGGGACCTTGGAGGGGAGGGTGCATTGAATGCCGACTAGGGGGTCTGGCTTTTTCCTAACACAGGCCTCATTTCATCATCAGTAGTAATACTAATGGAAGCCAACATGGAATGCCTGTCACACTCACTGCTGGGGACTGCCGAAGGCATTATATCCCCACGATGCCCCTGTGAGGGGGGGTTCTGTTATCACTTTTGGGTAAAGACCCTGAGGCTCAGATAGGAAACAGAAGAGCCAGCATTCAGACCCATCAAATCTAATGACAGAGCCCTGTTATTTTTTCAGTTGAGGTATAATACTTCTGTAAAACTCCCCATTTTAAAGTGTACAAAGTGGCTTCAAGTAGTTCACAAGGTTGTGCAACCATTACCACCATCTAATTCCAGAATATTTTCATCACCCCCCCCCCCAAAAAACCCCATTCCCATTAAGCAGACACTCACCATCTAACCCTACCCCCAGCCCCTGGAATCTACTAATCTGCTTTCTTTCTTCTTCTTCTTCTTCTTCCTTTTTTTTTTTTTTTTTTTTTAAATGGATTTACCTCTTCTGGACATTTCATATAAATAGAATCATACAATATGTGGCCTTTATGTCTGGCTTTTCACTGAGCATCGTATTTTCAAGGTTCATCCATGCTGTAGCAGAATAATAGTTGTATCGGTGTACCACTGTATGTTTATGCATTTGTCAGTTGATGGACATTGGGGTTATTTCCACTTGGGAAGAATGTTGCTGTGAACATTTGTGTGCATGTTTTTCCTGTGTGGATGTATGCTTTCATTCCTCTTGGGCGTATGCACAGGAGCAGCATTGCTGGGGGAGCCTTGTCTTTATCCGCCTGGAGAAAGGCATCGTCCCCATTTAGAAGTGGGGAAAATGAGGCCCCCAAGGGGTGAAGTGACTTGCCAGAGACCACAGAGTTCGTTAGTAATAGGGACAGGAACACTACCTGGTCCCCTGACTCAGAAACCCATGTTCTTCCCACCATACCACACCCAACCCTCCCATTTTGTTGTTTAGGCAAACAGAGGCTAGGAAGTTGAGGGATGACACAGAGCTAGGCACAGGCCCCCCCCCCCCCCCCCCCCCAGATTCCCCAGGCCTTTTTCTCTCCTTCCCATCCTCCCCAAGACCAGCACTTTGGCTTTGCTTGCTCACCCCATGCCTCTCTTCCCTTGCTCAGCGTTGACTAACTCCCTCCCCTCGGGGAGGAAATTGGCCCAATAAAGTCTTAAAGTCTTTCACAGTGAAATGGTAGGGATTTCCTGTTTTTTTTTTTTTTTTCTTTTTCTTTTTTTCAAATTTCTCCCGGTACTCTTTCTATTTGTCTTCCACCCCCATCCTTGTTTGCATTTAAAAGAGGACCCCCACCAAGGGCAATGCCTAACCTTCAAGAAGAACCTCTAATACTAGTTTCCTTGATTGGGGTTTGCCCAGCCCTGTTACTCAATCTGACCTCTTTCCTCTGGTGACTCCTGGTGCCTTCTCTGATGTCTCTTTGGATGAGTGGGAGGGGTGGAGTAGGAGACCCAGGCCACTGTCCTTGTCAAGGCACCACTGTCACCTGTGCAAAGTTCTGTTCTATGTAAATACTTTCACATGCTTGATTTCGTGGAGTCCTTCCAGCAAGCTTGGATGTAACCATTTCTTCCTCCGTTTTACATACGGGGCAGGTGAACCTCAGGAAGTGAAATTGATGTGATCTTGGTGGCCAGAGAGCAGTAGGACCAGGGTAGGGCCGCAGGTCTGTCTGACACCCGTGGGAAGATCTCGCCACACATGCAGAACTAGGACCGTGGTCCAGGGCTGTACACTTCCAAAGTGGTACATTGCAGTAGCCCTTGGTAGAAACCATCACCCAAGGCTCCCATAATGGGGGTGCTAGAGCTGCTGTCCAGAACAGGAGCCACTAGCCACACACGGCTACTGGGCACTTGTAATATGGTGAGTCTGATTGCTTTGGGATGTACTATTAAGTATGAAGTACACACAGGATTTCAAAGACTCTGTGTGACAAAAGGATAATGTAAAATGGCTCATTAATAATTTTAAAAGCATTGCTTAACCTGTGGGAATAATATTTGGGATATATTGAGTTAAATAAAATGTTATTAAAATTAATTTCATCTGTTTTTTTTTTTAATGTGGCTATTAGAAAGTTTAAAATGACATATGTAACAGAGCTCTGCTAGATAATGAATTTTATGGCTAAAGTTTGGGCAGAGACACTATGTAGTTAAAGTGGTGGGTTCTAATGGGTCCTTGGGCCTTACTGTCCTCACCTGTAAGATCAGGAGGCTGAAATCCATGATCTCCAACAGAGCCTTCTAGCTTGAGCAGTGTGGTGCTGGCCGGCAAGCTTTCTGGGCCTCAGTTTCTTTATTTGTCAGATGCAGTAAATGATTCCTGCCTTGCTGTCTGCTCATTTATCCGATTAGAGAAGGGATGTCGAAGCACTTGGAGAGCATACAGAACTGTATGAATGCCAGGTGTTGTCATTGTGGGCCACCCAGGACACACCTATAGGCACCGTGAGACGCATGGCCAGGGAGAGTAATCCACTGTGCCAGGGAGCTCCTACACCATGTATGAGGGCCAGAGGGCAGTTTTCTTTGTTGCTGTTTTACTGATGGCAGTGACTTGTCCAAGGTGATGGGAGGGATGGTGAGTGCAGCTGGAGGAGGCCTGAGGTCTACTCACATCACTGCCCTGTTTGCACCCCATGGCTTTAGGGTCTGGTTGTCTCACAGTGAAAGCAAAACTGCAGTTTGGATACTCTCCTCTCTCTTGTCTGGAGGTACTTGGGGACGTTGGGAACTGTGAGTCTGGAGGCTGGCCCCAGCCCAAGCCATCCACCACAAGGCTGAGAATTAAGCCTGTTGTTCTTGCCCTGCCACATTCCAGGGTGGTTCCATTCCCCTTGACGCCACTGGGTACCTCCTTTATTTTGAGCTGGTTCAGTGTGACAGCTTTGCTCTCATCCTGAGCCAGAGCTTGGTCTCTCTCACCAACCAGGAAGCGCCTATTACTGGGTCTTAGTGGGTATGAAGGTCGCCAGGAGGACCTTGGGCATGACCTCAAGGCCCTTACTTGGTTCTCCTGGCAGGAGGATTCTGGGGAATGAGGGGAGGAGCGTCAAGCTTGGAGTCTTGAGCTGGAGCTGCACGGTTTTCGGGTGCTTGGGGCCTTTCACTTGATTTCATGGCCCCAGATGGAGGCCTATGTAAGGTGGCGCCCGCATGCCCACCGGGCAAGTGTGCAGATTGGATCAGGATAGGTTGGTGTGCCCAGCATGAGCCCTGTCCATACTCAATATCTCCTTTCCCCAGTCTCTTATCAAGAACAGGGATCCCATCTTCCTCCTGATTTTTTGTGAGTAAACAGAAGTGTTGTATGAACAATGTGTAGTGCCCAGTCCATGCTCGTTGAGAGGGAGCTCGCAGTTGAGCTGCATAAAGATGGTGGATGAAGGTGAAGAACCCCCGTCAGGGCCCTGGGCTGCCTGAGGAAAAGAACCTGATAATGTTTTAACATGCCGAAGGGATCCTCCTGGCTCTGGTGATGTTTGCGCACGCCTCTTTCAGGAGCCTCTGAAGGGGAATTTATTTTCCCAAACACATTTCCTCTGGTGACTCCCAGGTATTTAGCCGTTTCTGGGAGGCCTGAAGAGTGGAGTGAGAATCTCGGTTATCAGTAGGGCTTTGTGTCCAAGGCCTCAGCCTTGAGATGCAGATGTTGTGGGGAGAGGGTGGTTAGAGAACTAGAGAACGCCCAGAACACTCTGTCCCTGAGGGAGAGGCTGTTGGCCCCATGTGGGTCCCCAGGAGGCTGTTGTGAGGGGCTGGTCCAGGAGACAGGCTGGGCCATTCAGGGAAGAGGATCCTCTGTCCTTATCTGAGCCAGCAAACCCTTCTGAGACCTCCCTGGCTAGGCGTCACCAGAGGCCTTCCCGCCCAGCAGGGCAGGCACCCAGGGCAGTGAAAAAGACACCCCGAGAGCTTGGCAGAGGACGTGAAGGGCCTGGAAGGCATGGTGCTGGTCCCCTTGGTGCTCACAGACTAGCTGGAGGCACAGATCATGTGTGTGTCGCTGCAGCTCCTGGGAAAGGCTCTGACACGGCCATGTGTCCACCAGGGCAAATTAATTCCTACATAGTGGACGCTGACGGCCAAGGGGATGTTGAGGACAGGAGCAGCTGGTATTGGGCGGGGCAGATCATGGCATGCCCCTCGGAGGAGGTGAGTCTGGAGGTGGACTGTGGGAGAAAGAAGGGGTGAGGCGTGGAGAGGCCCTTTTCGGGCTGAACCAGCAGAGTGGACCTGTGGATCCGTGAGGAAGGGCCTTCGGGGGTCGGGGGGTCAAGAACCAATGGTTCTTGACCCCATTGGTTCTTGACCCCAGGCTGCCTGAGGAAAGGTAGGCGGGTGCTGGAAGATGCTTCCTATGGGGAACCTGCAGGGTAAAAATCTCTCTTCTTGTGGCCACGAGGAGCTGAGCAGGAGCTGCCTTCCCAGGTGCCAAGAGCAGGGCTGGAGCCCAGGTTCCTTGGGCTGTCCCCTACAGCAGTGAGGTGGGGCTGGGCCCCCAGGAGCCTGGCAGCGGGGAGGAGGGGCTGGGACCCTGGCCGAGGGGCAGGAGGAGGGGGGCTAGGCCACCACATGCCACGGCAGGGGGATAACCTTTAGGCCCACTGTGGTTTCAGCTTCCCTCCCAGGGTTTTGCGAAGGGAGACGAGAACAGGTCAGACAGCTCGTGGCTGGTGGAGAGTGAATGAGGAGTGGCACGCCTTGCTGCGAAGCAAGGGAGCCATGCTGCTTCTAGAGTGGATGGGGCTGTGGCATTAATGCCATGCGCATTCCCACATCTCCCTGGTCTAGGAAGAACCTGGCCTGGGTTCTCCCTCTCTGGGCTGAGCAAGGAAGCTTATAGAGGAAGAAGCACAGGACCAGGAGCCAGGGGACTTGGTGTCTACCCCAGTTCTCTTGCTCACCAGTGGTCACCTTGACCATTTGAGGAAACTCTCTGGCCTCTGATTTTTCCTCAGGGCAGTAGAAGTGATGACACCTGTCCTGGTTCTCTGGATAGGATAGTTCAAGGACCAGTATGTGAAAGTGCTGTGCAAAGTAGAGAGGCCTTTATAGTTCAAGGTCGTGTGAGCATGCCCACATTACAGATGGAAAAACTGAAGTCCCTAAGGATATTAAACCCAGAGGCAGACATTACCCTGTCGGTGCCTTGTCATTGAACCAGGCAGGGTCCTGAGGAAATCCAGTATGGCTGTGGTGCGAGTCTTAAAGGCAGGTCCTTGAGAAAATAAATAGGAAGTTGGGGTTAAGATTTCAAAGGATAAAGTGATTATGATTCCATTTTTTCCCCTCTCCCACCTCCTCCCCCCAGGTATTATTCTGTTTTTGTAAGACAAAATAAAAAAGGCAAGCTCTGTATTGTATGAGTGTTTAGGTGGAAAAACTATCTGAGTCTACAAAGCTCTTAGCCGGGAATTCTCTGGGAAGATTGGGGGAAGAACTCTTACTTCTTACTTTCATGTATTTATGGGTTGGGTGAATTTTTTAATAATAAGTATATATTGCTTATTGTTACCATGACTTACTATTAGTTAAAAAAAAAAAAAAACAAGAACAAACAAACAACCTGATAAAACAGTACAATGTTTCAGAAGAATTTTGTCAGTCTTTAAGTTGCCGTGGTTTGGGGCATATGGCTGTTCTACCTTTAGCAGCCTCTTCTATAGAAAGGGTCGATAATGTTTGGTAATCAGTGCATTTCTCCTAGGTATCTAGGTAAAAGGAGTCAGGGACATGTGATTCCCAGTTAGCCAAGGCATGGAGGGAGGTGGCCTCCCTTTTGGTTGTTTAGATGGGAAGGTGGGAAACGTTATTTGATGTTTACCTTGTTCGTGGCACAGTATTACAATTTTCCCGGTAGCTCTCTGAGGTGAAAGCATTATCATCCACTTTAAAAGTGAGGAAGGCAAGACTCAACCAGGTTAAGTAACTTGTCCAAAGTCACACAGCTAATAAATGGCAGGTCCTGAACCCCGGTCTTTGAATCCACAGTCCCCTGTTCTTTTCACCACGTGAGAGATCATGGAAATGTGTAAGGAGAAGCCCAACACAAGGGCTTAGAAGACCTGGAATCTAGACCCGGCTGCCACTAGCAAACCATGAGACCTGCTGTGAGTCACGGGACTCAGCTTTCTCTACTATACAATGGAGATAGTGTTGCTTCCTGCCTACCTACCCCGGTCATGGTGGTGGAAGGGGTGCTAACGTTAGCGCCTGCCTCATGCCCAGTCCCTGGCGTCCACAAGCTCATTTCACCTCTTTCTGTGACACCCAGACGAGATAACATGTGTGACAGTCCTGTGTATGAAGGGCAGGGCCCTCTGTAGATACGAACTATTATTAAAGTGACAACCCCCCGGGACCAGTTCTCTCCTGAGTCAGTGCCCCTAAGAAAGAGAAGTGAATCTGGTGTTGAAATCTCTGCTCTGTCCCTTAAGCAAGAGTTTTCTTAACCTTCCACTGCCAGCTACTCAGTTCTCTTTGCAAGTAGAACGTCTCACTTGGCAAGTTCACTTGAAAGGCCTGTGCCGGCACCTCCAGTCACACCTGCTGGCCGGCCTCGTTCTTGGTCGTGCAGGAGAGTGCAGGACAGAAGCAGAGATTTCCATGGCCTGCCCCCTTCCCCGGGGGCTCAAAATGCCTGGGCCACCGGGGGTTACCGCGCCGCCTGCCACAAGGGCTTGTTCACTTGGGCATGTCTGGTCTTGAATTGGTTTTTTGTACATGTTCTGTTGGGAGCAGGAGGTGGGGCTGAGGTCAGGCCCAGAAATGTTTGAGGTTTAGCCCAGGGCAGGGCCCCTGGATTCTTTCATTAGCTGGACAGCTTTGGGCCAGAGGAGCTTGGTGAGCCTGCCTTCTCTCTTCTGGCATCCCGTCCTGCTTCGGCTGTGGTCCAGCTTCTGGAGCTGCTGGGAGCGGTCAGGCTTTCTTGGTCTACAAGACGGACCATCCAGGACAAGTGTTGGCACAGTATTAGGGCACCTTCCCTCCAGGGGACAGTGAAAGATGCCTGGAGATGGGACGGGGGTCCTTGTCAGTCTCGGCCAAGAGACTGCGGGATCCAGCCCACTATGTGGTATCTGGGAGCCCCTGGCACCTCTCCGTTCCCTTCCTAGTTTGACCAGAGTCCTTCACGCGTGCGTCAGCTACTGCGTGTGAGAGGGAGCACTTCAGGGGCTGGAGGGTTCCTGTCACGGATTCCTGGGAGCCTCTGGCCTGTGACAGATATGCCAAAGGCTGAGGCTTACAGCTTGCAGCCTCCAGAGGATGGGCTGTGTTGTGCCCTCCTGTCACCAGAATGTCGAGGAAGGGGGGGGAGGCCCAGGAGCGATTCTTTGGGCTCTGGGTTGGGCCAGAGCAGCCAAGCAGCAGTGGTTTGTGGAAGTGTGAGTGAGAGGGAGGGAGGGAGGACGGAGGAGACGAAGGATGTGGAGATGCTGTGGAGACGGGATAGAAATAGAGAAGTTGAGAAGACCATAGATTTTGGCCAAAGCGCCAAAGACCAGAAGTCATCCTTCCTCAGGTCTGCATCCCTCTGCCATCCTCTGCTCCCGGGCTTCTGGCCTCCTGCAGAAACAGCTGCTATCTTGCTGGGTGTCTTGCAGGGGGTACCGAGATGTGTTGGGCAGGAGTGATTAGCCTGACACTCTTCTTCCCTCCCACCACCCATGGCCTGTTCCACTTTCCCAGGTGGACAGGGCAGCCCAGCCCGCTGCCAGGCAGGGCTGGTCCAAACAAGAGGAGCGGGACCCCTTGTTCAGTGAGGCGCCAAGCACTCTGGGTCCCTGGGAATATTCTACAAGTGTCTCTTGACCTGCGCTTTGCACCAATGTTTCCTGTATGGCTTAACAGGCCCTGGTCCACATGGCTTGGACCCACTGAGTCCTGCACTGGGTGCCACCTGGCTGGTGGTGCAGTGGGTACCTGGCTAGCCCACCCCTGACCCCAGCATTTATGCTGGATCAGAGGCTCCTTGAGCTCCCGAGGACCGGTGGAAAGGGTTCCCCTGGGCTTACTTCCATTCTGATGGGATCCAGGAGGCCTCGGGCTCACTTCCAGCTCAGCTTCAACTTATACCTTCTTTTTGGCCCCCATTTCCACATCTCTTCTAAAAGGAGTTGTCCCACATAATGATTCATGAACTTGAACCAGAGGAGGAAAGCTCCCTCTCCATAGATGCTTGGGGGCTGGCTTGTCTTCTGTGTCCCCAGCCTACTTCCTCCTTTGAGCTTCTAGGCTCTTTTTTTTTTTTTTCTCGGATCTGTGTCCCCGTGCTAACCTGTACCTTGAGTCTGGAGGCAGAATGGCTGTGGAGCTGCAGAGAGCCTTGCCTTTTCTAGAAGCTTCTTCCTGTCCAGCTGGAAAACCTCAGCAGCTTAGCTTGGGCTTGCCTTCCACGGAATAGGGGAACTGGCCTTCCCCAAGGGATGGGGACGTTTATAGGGAGCAGTGTTAGACTTGCAGGTATGAGACCTGACTCTCTTGGCCCTGTCTTTGAACTACTAATCACTTTGCTTTTTGCACCCTGATCTGTAAGATGGGGAGCAAGAATGTGTCCCTGATCGGGTTCTTTTGAAGGTTAAATGACATACTGGATATGAAAGCACTCCGTATACTGTGAGCCGTAAGATAAATATCAACTAGTATTCTAGCATTTGGTATGAGTTAAATTCCTCTTTTGTGCCAGGCAACCAGGTGAGTTCCTTTCCCTAGGGAACTCATGTTTTATCAGAGGAGATAGACATATGTAAGGTGGGGTGGGGAATGTGACAGTGGGAACGTGTCCCAAGTGCTAGGGTAGCAGTGTGGTGATTATTGATTATTGCATAGTCTTGCTCCCGCTCACCCATTCTCTCACCGACAGTCGATCTCTCTGAAATGCAAATCTCATTGTTGCATACTTGTTAAAGTCATCCCAAGGCTCACTGTGTTTTGAGATCAAGTCTAAATTTGTTCATGTGCTTTATGAGGTCCCGCACAGTTTAGTTCCTCACACTCTTTCTAGTTGCCTCACACTGTGCTTGATCTGTATTGAATTTCTTTCCGTTCCTTCCTCAGACCACCCCCTCCCTTGCCTTTGGCCTTCACACATGCTTTTGATTGTGCCTGGATGCACACTCCGACATCACGCCTCCAGGAAGCCTTCTCAGTAGACTCCTGCTCCTGTGGCTGCTCACACACACTTGTATCGTGACTGCCTCCCCCCCACCAGACTGTGGGCACCATGACAGCAAGTTCTGCTGATCTGGTGCCAGTCTTGGGGGTAGAACAGAGCGTGTCTTCTCCTGGGGCCGTGATTCTGGCAATTTCTACTTTAGCTCTTGGTGGTTTCTGATTGCCCTTCTCTGCATTGCTTTATCACAAAAGGGAAGGGAAAAGGTGGTCATGGTAGAAGAGTTTAGGGGTGGGGGCAGGGTTGTCTCTGGCCACAGAGGACACTGGGGGACTCCTGCCAATGTGCTGATTATTCATGAGGCAGGACACAGGCAGTGCCTGGGGGAGCACAGGGCATGGAGACCAGAGTGAGAAGGCTGCCCAGGCCCCAAATATGCAGAAATAACCTAGGGCTGGGGACTCTGTGTCCTTGAGTCAGGACATTTCCAGCCACCCTGCAATGTGAACACGAGATGCCATTCTCAGAAGCAAATAAGCATCAAGGTCTTTTTGGCTTCATTGGGTCATAAATCTGTCTCTCCATCCACGGGAGCCTTCTGTGTGCAAGGCTGCGTGCAAGGCACTGGGAGGTCAAGGTGAACAGAGCAGACACGGTAAAGGTGACGGGTACAGAAAGCTATGATCCAGGTTATTTTGTGTGGGGAGATCAGTGCTAAGGGAGGGGTCGTTTCCAGCCGGAGGAGCTCTGGCATCTGCGGAAGGAGGTGAGATTGGATCTGAACCTCGAAGGGTAGGGAACGTTTGGATAGCTGGGAAGAGAAGGAAAGGCTTTTTGGTGGGAAAGCCCAGGCACCCATCAAGAATGGTAGAGGTGTTGAGGCCCGAGTTCAGAGAGCACAAAGCCATACCTGGAGAGTGTCGGTGCCTCGGGCATGGAAGACATGGCAAGGCTTTGAGCAAGGGAAAGCATTGACCAGGGTTGTACTTTAAGAAGGTGAATGTGGTGGTGACATACTGGATGGGTAGGAAGGGAGAGAGATTGAACATGGAAAACCATTACAGTGGAGGAATCAGGAATCAGGAATGAGAAATCCAGGCACATGGCTATCAGGGCTTCCTAAGCCAAAGAGGAGCAAAAAGAATGAATGGCGAGTGAGACAAGGTGACTTAGAGCTGGGTACACAGTAGGTGCCCAATAAGTTCTTTCTGAGAGACTCAATGGGCAGATAATACGAAGGAAGAATGGCCAGTAACAACCTAGGGGGTCTGAGGTTAGGAGCCTTGGTACCTTGAGGAAAATGGGGAGCGCCCAGGAAGAGCAGCGGATTGGGTGGGTGCTTGGAATGGCTTGGAAGTATGGGCATGCCGGCCCTGGCCCGTGGGGATGGTGGGGTTGAAGTAGTCCCTGCTCTGGGCCTGCCACCCAACATCCTGTAGAATTCCAGCCCTTTGGCCACTGTTTCCACCTACCTAGAAATCTGGCCCGAGGAAACCCACCAGCACCACTGTCTCATGTTAATACTAATAGCTGATGTTTATTGAGCACTTTCTGTGTTCTAAGGACTTCTGCATTCCATCAGGTCTTAAAATTGCCATCTGTGAATTAGGTCCTATTTATTGTGTCAGTTTCTCAATTGAGGAAACTGAAATTCACACAGCTGTTAAGTGATGGTGTTGGGATTTGAACCCCCCACCCCCCACCATGGCCAGCTCTGGCACCCTTGTTCTTAACCTTGGTGACACTGCCATCCATTTGAGGATGAGCCAGCTACTTCTCACAGAGGAAAGGAGTCATGTGCAGGGCTAGGGCACCTCTGGCATGTGCTTGGGATCAAAAAGGCAACTTCCATGTGACATTGGAGGATTGGAAGTGACTTGGAGCTACCTAGTTTTACAGGAAGAACTGGGACTCAGAGCATTTGCAAGACTGCTTTGAGGGACATGGCTCATGGCATTGTATGACTGCCCATCATGTGGTGTATCAGAGTTTGTGGGAGCTGGACTGTCCTAGACAGGCGGGTACCTCACCCTGTCCTGTCCCTCCCCAGCTAGACTCAAGCTGAAACGACCTTCTTCAGGCTTGGCCTCACTCTCTTTCCTTCTTATCCTTACCCTAGATTGACAAGTATCTCTATGCCATGCGGCTCTCTGATGAAACTCTGATAGACATCATGACTCGTTTCAAGAAGGAGATGAAGAATGGCCTCTCCCGAGATTTTAATCCAACAGCCACAGTCAAGATGTTGCCAACATTTGTAAGGTCCATTCCTGATGGTTCAGGTGAGTCTCTCACCCAGAGATTGGGCTCTGAGAGCTGAATTCTTTGTGAAAATGTCCTTCCAACTTTCTTTCATTTGTTCATTTATTCCTTAACTCCTCCACTCATCCATCCATCCATCCATCCATCCTTCATCCTTCCATCCACCCACCCACCCATCCATCCTTCATCCTTCCATCCACCCACCCACCCACCCACCCATCCATCCTTCATCCATCCATCCATCCATCCATCCATCCATCCATCCATCCATCTAATGTGTGCCAGGCACTAGAGATACTTTGGTTGGACAAGGCTGATCTGCTCTCATTGGACTGACTGTCTAGTGGTTAACAATAAGAAAGGGAGTGTGTATGGACCTTACAGATGCCGTGTGGGTTGCCCTTATGTCTCTAGAACATGAAAGGCTCCAGAACAAATGAAGAGTTCATTTTAAGAAAATCTCTTCATCAAGGACACTAAGACCTCCCTTCAGATAAGTAGCAATCCCAGTGGCCAGCTAGATATTGGACTCAGAGGGGAGATTCAAGTTCCCATGTAAAAAAAATTTTACAGATGCTAAATGAAAGTAGCCCCTAAAGCAGAGGAATGGTGAGGGGAGGTTGAAATGGAGAAAAAAAATCTCTTGTCAGCATGCATCTGTGTAGCTCATGCCCCACAAAGGGGAGTTGGGGGCTCCCCATGAAGTGTCAGTACCCCTTCCCCAGAGGAGTGGGCTGAGCTCCTGCACTTGGCAGAGTGGAGGCTGAGAGTATGCAGCTCAGCACACTCCGTGGAGGCCATTCTGTCTGGCTGACCCGCAGCTAGTAGTTTTCAGGGGCAGGTGCTGTACCAGCCCCAGCTTGGCACACTTCCAGGAATCCTGCTTGGAGGGGTGTTCTGTGCTCTAGACTGGGGTTCATCTGCTGCGTGTGCGAGGAGAGAGATTATGGGGAAGTCTAGTTTCTCTAGAGGCTGGGAGTCCACGCCCTGAGAGGATGGCCCTCACACATGTCCGCTGTTTCTTCCCTGCTCTGGAGGCTTGTTTCAAGCCTCGATTTGGAGCATCTGGTACACAGCCTGCAAAATGGATGTCAGGAAAACTGTTGGTGTTCACAAAGGATGGGTAAGGGCACAGCTTGTTGGAGAGAGACTGGCCATGGTGGGAAAGGCCTGCTGGACCTATAGTGCTCTTTAGGAGTCCCCAGTGAGATTTGGGTGCTAACAAAGGGCATTGGCTCTGTTGGCCACACAGGTGGGGTTTGTATCATGTGGAAATTGGCTGTTGGAAACCTATTCCACCTCCATCCTTTTGTTTTCTTTGAGGTGCTGGTTACCAGCAGTTTTAACTTTTTAATAACGACTAATTCTGGTCATCAGAGTGATGGGATGGTGGTATGTCCTGGGTTTTGTCCTGATGTCTCTGGCTTTGTGGTTCACTCCTGCTTTCTCCCAGCTCTGGATAGCACCCACATCCAGGAGCATTGAGCCTCTCCAGGATTAGCAGAGTTCTGTCGGAGAGGCATGGCTGGGCCTGCTTCCAGCTAAAAGAGGAGGAATGGGCGGTAATGTGGGTGTGGGCGGCCCTCGGAGGGCCCCTGCTCTGGCTTTGCTTGGGAGAGCTCAGAGGGATACCTGATGCCCGTGGGGCACCTGATCCTGTGTGACTGGCCCAGGGCTAATGTGTCCAAGGACCATATGTCACACCAGGACCATATGTTAGCAGGGGGTGCTCTCCTTTACTCTTTCAGAAACCATTTGCAGAGTTGAGGCTCTCTAAGTGTGATGTTACTATGTCAGTAATCTAGCCATTTACCCCTCTCAGCTCCTTTTTAAAATAAGGCTCAGAATTTAGACTCACTGGAGAAAAACACTCTGCAGCCCTCTCCCAGACATTCACAACAGATGCCAAGACACTCTATCTAGGCACTGAGCTGTCCTGCAGAAAAGAAATCGTTTAACGTGGCTTACCTGCCTTTTCTCCTGACCTTTGATCTTTTCTTACCCACTTCATCCATTTTGAGACACTTTTTAGTTTGAATGTCTCTGAAATCAGTAGTGCATCGTGCTATCATTGCATCTTAAAATTGTAGCAGGCAGCGTTCGTTCTTTCTCCGAGATATGTAAAATAATGACGTGTCTGACGATCCTTGGTGTCTTCGGAGTGATGACATCTGTGGTGACTAACATGCCATGCCGGGGAGCGCTGTCCTGGGGTTGGTGGAACGAGAGCCAGCAGCCCGGGCTCCACGCCTCCTTTTGAGCCTCTCTATTCTCTCCAGTATGGATACAGCCAAATATTTAGGGCCTCTGAGGAGCACAGAGTGGTGTGAATAGAAGGAAGATGAGGAGATGGAACCAAAGCCCAGAAGTTGAGGGACCCCCTTCCTGTGCGGTGCCGGGGTCTGCCCATTTGCACTTGGCACCCAGCCCTGCCTGTGTCTTTCCTGGCTTCCAGTGGTGGTGGGCAGCCCTTGGTGCTGCTTGGCTTGCCAGCTGCATGTCTCCAGTCTCTGCCTTTGTCATTATAGGGCATTTCCCTCTTGCAGGGACCTAATCAGATTCGGCCCCACACTAAGGGCTCATCTTAACCTGATTACATCTGCAAAGACCTTGTTTCCAAATAAGGTCAGGTTTACTGGTCCCAAGGGTGAGGACTTCAGTATATCTTTTTGGGGGACACAGTGCAGCCCTAACACACACTATATATAGGCTTGCTCCCTATATCTATTCCTAATATTCATGGCTGGGCTCAGTTCATGTGCCCTGGCACCCGCACTCCATTTGGAATGAACCCTACAGCCCCGTGCAGGCATTGACATTGATGCCAAGGCTTCACATCCCTGACCCCAGTCGATCGGCGGTCGTGACAGGAGTGCCTCCACCTTCAGGTCCCCTGCACTCCTTTATTAGTGGAGAACTGCGAGGTCCCCTGGAGTAGTCAGAATTCAGGCCTGGTAAACCATGGTGCTGTTCCCTTTTTAAATGTTAATCACTGCTTTAACTGTATAATTAGTCAGCGACAGAATTAGTGGTAATCCCAAACCACTGAGGGATATGTTGGACTCAGGATTCAGCTCTTTGGACTTAGCTTGGTGGAGGGATGATTGCCTGTTAAGGGCTGTGTGATTTCGGAGTCAAAGGGAGAAATAAACCTTTCCTTTCCTGCTGACCTTGACCCTGGGGACCGGACTCAAGAGTTTTGAAACTCTACTGATTTTTTGGAAGTGTATCAGCACATTTTTATTATTTTCCCCCCTCTCTTTGGACATTTTTTATGGGCAATGATTTTTCTTTAATTGTTCTTCGGTAATCTATACATTAATTTTTTTTAAAAAAAACCCTAAAGTGGCTTTTAACTGCTGCATATCCTTTCTGGAGTAGGAACCGTATGAATAATAAATAAAAGAAGGAAGATATCAAAGCCTTTTTACTTTGGTGACTTGGCCTAAATAGAAGGTCCCCTTTCAGAGCTGCCCATCTCCAGGGATAGCTGGTCATCTGCATCTGGCTTCCCTCAGAAGACCTGGCTCACTCTGCATCTTGTTTGTGCAACCTCCCCTTTTTTCTCTTCTTCTCATTTATCAGTAAGAGAATTGGAAATACCAATTAGATTGCAAAGGTTTTGAGGGTAAATTGAAATGAATATCTCACTGTTTCTGCCCCATGATTCTCAGCATGCACCTTACCCATAGGAAAAGTTGGAAAATATTTGATTTGTGGTATGTTCAGTTCATTTTGAGGACCCCAAATATACATAGTGTTATTTTCAGTCAAAGGAAAGAAATTCTGCCTTTTCCCATAGCATTTGGGCTGATCTCTTATCTTTCTCTGTCTTTGTATCCTTATCTGGGAAGATGATTGGATTATCTCAAAAATTCTTTCCATCTATGTCTCTTGTTCTGGTTGGGTTTTTTTCTCCCTTTAAAATTTTTTTAAAAAAATGCATTTAATTAACCTATAGTATATTATTAGTTTCAGAGGGAGAGTTCAGTGATTCATCAGTTACATAGAACACCCAGTGCTCATTACATCATGTGCCCTCCTTTAATGCCCATCACATAGTTACCCTGTCCCCCCAACCCCCACCCCTCCTGCGACCCTCAGTGTGTTTCCTATGATTATGAGTCTCTTAAGGTTTGTCTCCTTCTCTTATTTCGTCTTGCTTTATTTTTTCCTCTCGTTGGGTTTTTGATGAAGGTGTAGAACTGTCATCAAGTAGCTGGTTAGCAGACATGGAAGGAAAGCCTTTGTATCTCACGCACAAAATCAATTCATTGAGCAGGGCAAAGGTAGGCATTTCCTGAAGGGGGGGTTTCTGTTTGCCCTGTATTCCATCTAGTGCCGACCTGGACTTAAGAAAGACATCTGTCCCTGTGTTTGTTTTCCATTATTTGCTGTGAATAATGGCAGTCATCATAAAGTGGAGAGTTGCCAGGGGCCCTTCAGGTGTTTTGCTTAATGAGCCTTCTCTGGAAGAGTGGTTCTCCTGGCTTCGGTGGAAATGGGAAATGTGGGAAGTTGCAAGTAGGAGACAGCAGGAGCAGGAAGGAAGGTTGAGGCCAAAGATTTGAAGAGGTAGTTGGAGGGAAGCCCAATGCTATAAAAAAAGAGGCTGAACTTGACATTAAAAAGAGGCGAAAAAAACCCAAACACAGAACACTGGATTAATCTCTCACTCAGCTGCTTCTTACTTGACTGACCTTGGTGGTGTCACTTAACTCCATATGTCTCCATTTCCTCATCTGTAAAATGGATTCTCAACCCTACTTTCTCTGCCTCACAAGGCTGCAAGAAGATCAAATGAAAGTGCTTTGGAAAGTGCAAACCACCGTGAGAGTTACAGTGGGTCCTTCTTCTCCTTAACGCTGGTGTCATCTAATAGCTAACTTTGTAAGAATTCTTTGGGAAGGCCCTTCCCGGCTGATACCCGGGATGCCCAACATCAGGCCTAAACATGTAGGTCTAGCCCTGGGGAAAAATGAGAATTTTTCAGAATTCACTGGCATCTCTGTGATGTCACAGGGGGAGGAGGCAGAAAAAAGGGAAAAGCAAGTGCAGGCTGTCTCACTCCCACCCTAATACCCCACAAAATGTGGAGGAGCCCACAGACGGCTGCGGCTCTGGTGCCTCTGCAATGGGGTGACGGGACACCACGGCTCTAACTGGGGAACCAACCAGAGATAAAATAGACGCCCTTTGTTATGGAGGGCAAGTAGGTAATGGGGGCTTCCTTCCCTAATAAAGAATATTGAATTTAGGAGCCTTCTGGCTATAGATGAAAGAAATCTAACTCAAATTTGTGTAAGCAAAAAGTAAAATTTTAGGTTCATATAACTGGGAAATCTAGTTGTAAGTTGGCTTCTGTATCCTGGGACTCACCCATCTCTTATTCTTGTAGTCTGTGTGTTGGCTGCATTCAAAGGCCACGTCTTCCATATAGTGACAAAGGTCTGCCCTCCCTGCCCCCCGCCTCCGTGCTAGTGATCCCAGGGATGGTGTTGGAGAGGGTGATGATTGGCTGACTTGGATCATTTGCCCATCCTGAACCAGTTGTGATGGCCAGGATAGGTGACTCTGGATGCTCCTGGATCATGCACCTGGGTCCCACATTGGTCGAGCTAGAGCGACAGCTTACCCATGACCTGAGATGAAAAATGGGGAGGATAGTTATATAAAGAGATGCTAGACCCAGCAAGGTTTACTGGAAATCTTTTTGCTCTACCAGAAGTCATTTCTCAGTGGCTTCTGCCGGGCAGAGAATAGTACTAGACGGACAGGCATTTGACCCGGACAGTTCTCTTGAACGAGCAGTAAACACCGATTCCCCGCTGCGTGCAAGACTTAGCACGAGGAGAAGGAAGTAAGCAGTCACTTTCAAGTTGCTTGTCATCCAACTGGGGAAGATAAGGCACATACATACACACAGAAGAGAATGCACATCACGATATTTGCAAGTATGTGAGCCACTAAGAAAAGAGAGGGGCTCTGGCTGTGCCAAAGGTATAACCACGAGCAAGTCATTCAGCTAGGTTGGCTGGAGCCTCCTTATCCATAAACCAAAAAGATGAGTTGGTATTTGTCCCATGTCTCCTGAGCTGCAAATGTGATTTACAGAAAGAGTTACCAGCTGCCATTTCCTTTAGCAATCACAAACACACCCTGGAACCAGGGTCACTGCTCAGGGTAGGTTTGGGAACTGCACTGGGCTTGACAGTGACTCCTTATAAACTGCCTTCTGGGACAGGCACCCCTCAAATCTGTTGACTCCCACCTGCAGGTATAGGGAATGTCCAGTATTTAGTGTTGTCCTGACATCCCAAGGTCACCCTTTCTGGTTGCTGTCTCTGACCCTAACTTCTTGGGACCCTAAACTTGTTGAAGGAAGGAGCAGTGGAGAGCTGGAGTGGACAGGCTGCAGTGGGAGGCCCGGATGGGGCATGGGCCTTTGTAGAGTTGCAGAAATGAGGCCGGCCCCATGTATCCTAAGGCCAGATTCCTCCCATTATTAGCAGCTGAGGTCACTTTCACTTCTGCTGCTTGAAAAACTTTAGGCCTGAGTCCTGCAGAGGTGCTGCCTGTGACCTGACTCCCCTCCTGCCTCAGAGGCTGAAGGCTTTCACTTGATCTGTGTCAGTGCTGACACCAATACACAGCAGCTTCCCTGCAGATGCCTGGAATTTGAGCTCAAGAACCTCCTTTCACTTAGACCTTTGATTCAACTGAAAATGAGACTTCTTTTTTTTTCTAGAGATTTTATTTATTTATTCATGAGAGAGAGACACACAGAGAGACAGAGAGAGACAGAGAGAGGCAGAGACACAGGCAGAGGGAGAAGCAGGCTCCATGCATGCAGGGAGCCCGATGTGGGACTCGATCCTGGGTGTCCAGGATCAGGCCCTGGGCTGAGGGCAGACGCTCAACCACTGAGCCATCCAGGCGTCCCAAAAATGAGATTTCTGACCAGGCTGGCAACTGACAAATTGGTCATTTTTTGTGTGTGTGTGTTTTTTAAGTTATGATGTAAAGTTGGTGTAAAGCATGAAAAAAAAATGTTTATTTAGACATTAAAGCAGTAAAAAGTTAATTAAGTAAAGACATCAAAACAAAACAAAAAGTACCCATAATTTCATGCTAGCACAGTATTTGCTTTGGTGCCTGTTAATACTCACAAGTGGCTTAGAATTGTTTGCCCTGTTGAGTTTTCGTTGTCTTCACTGGAGAACAAAGCAGAACAAAACCAAGAGCTGCAAAGAGTCATGGGTGGATATTGAGGAACCCCGGAATGAAAGCCTGCCATTCTGGTTGCACTAAAGTCTCACTCCACTGCTACCCTTGGTGACCCTCGTTCACGAGGTCTGTTCTGCAGGCAGTTTGAATTTGAGCTTTGGATTCACACTCAGGCTCTGCTACTGAGGTTGTGTGCTTGGGCTAGTCACCTAACCTCTCCCATCCTTCACTTGCTTACCTGCAAAATGGGGATCACAACAGTACCTACTGCATAAGGTTGAGAGTGTTAAAAATAAAATGATGTGTATGAAGCACTTATCAACTGTGATTCCATTCATATAGAGTGCACAGAGGCTCAATGAAAGTTAGTTGGTGGTAAAATAAAGTGAGTTTCAGGGGCTCCTGGGTGGCTCAGTTGGTTGAGCATCTGTCTTCTGCTCAGGTCATGATCTTGAGGTCCTGGAATTGAGCCCCATGTCGGGAGGGACAACAGGGAGTCTACTTCTCCCTTTCTCTCTGCCCTTAGGTCTACTCGTGTTCTCTCTCTCAAATAAATAATAAAATCTTTAAAAAGAAAAGTACTTTTGATTTCTAAGTAATTCATCCTCCTGAGAGGGGCCACCTCCCTCATACCAAATTCAGTTTTTTAACTGGGTAGCAGTAAGCACCATGGAGATTAGGGTTCTGATGGGAACTCTAAGAAAACTGGGGTGGCTGGCTGGCTGGCTTAGTCAGTAGTTGAACATGGATTCTTGATCTTGGGTTTGTTTGAGCCCCATGCTCGGTAGTAGAGATTACTTAAAAATGAAATCTTTTTTTAAAAAGATTTTATTTATTTATTCATGAGAGACACACACACAGAGAGAGAGAGGAAGAGACATAGGCAGAGAGAGAAGCAGGCTCTGTGCAGGGAGCCCGATGTGGGACTCGATCCTAGGACTCCAGAATCACGCCCTGAGCTGAAGGCAGACACTCAACCACTGAGCCACTCAGGCATCCCTTAAAAATAAAATCTTTAAAAAAGCGCCCCATACCAAAAAAAACCCTCTGAACTGATTTGAACAAACCACACAATCAGGGGCAGAATTTCCTACAAATTTGTGACACCTGCTTCCCAATATTCTCCCTGGGTCTGTTTCCTTTGGACCATAGAAGCAATTTAAAACCAGTGGCATCATGTGGCATATTCATGGAATAGAATATAATTTGGTCATAGAAAGGGCTGTGGTGCTAATATGTGCCACAACATAGATTCACCTTGAAAACTTCAGGTATAGTAGATGAAAAGCGATCTGCAATAGCCCACCTACTGTGTGAGTCCATTGATATGAAACGTCCGGAGTAGGAACATCTATAGAGATAGACAGTAGGGTTTGTGGTGGTTGGTGGATAAGAGGAGTTGCCGGGAAGTGGGTACGGAGTTTCTTTTCAGGATGCTGAAAGTGTTCTAAAATTAGGTAGTGGTGATGGTTGCACAACTCTGTAAATATCCTAAAAAAGAAAACAACACTGAATTCTACACTTTAAAATGGATGAATTGTAATGAACTGAAATGAAAATAACCTTAAAAAAATAAATGGGGATGAATTGTATAATACATGAATAATTTCTTGATAAAGCTGTTATTTAAAAAATCAGCCAACCAGCAGCAGCAGCACTGCTTTGTGCTTAATGACAATAAGCAGGACTACCTTGAGTGAGTGAATGATTAGGCCACCAACTCCTGTGATCAAGCAGCCATCGAGTATTTACTGAGTTCTTCTGGGTGCCATGTGTAGATGCACATAAGCCTAGGCTGTGGTTTTTCTCCCAAGGAACTTGAGAGAGAGGATAATAATAGTGAAAATTTGCTGTGAGAATCTTCGGTTCCTTCATTGAGTCCTTTACCACCCTCATGAGTTCAAGTATTTGTTGAGCTCTTACTGTATATCAAGCACCATCCTAAGTTCCAGAAATAGGGCAGTATGTCAGAGATTACAAGTTGGTAGAATCAAAGATATGTGTACTTTATAAAAAAGAGAAGGTTTTTTTTTTTTTTTTTTTTTTTTTTTTTACTAACCATCCATTACCTTAAAAAAAAAAAAATAAGAACGAGACCCAGAATAGCCAAAACAATCTTGAAAAAGAAGAACAAAGCTGGAGGATTCTCACTTCCTGGTTTCAGATTTTACTACAAAGCAACGTTAATCAAGACACTGTGGTGCTGATATAAGGATAATAGATCAGTGGATCAGAACTGAGAGTTCAGGATATCAGTTCTATATCAACATTGAGGAAAAAAGAATTCGGAGTTCAGAAACCCATACGTGCATGGTCGCTTGATTTTTGACAAAGGTGCAAAGACTGTTCAATGAAGGAAAGAACAGTCTTTTCAGCAAATGGTGCTGGGATAACTGGATATCCATATGTAAAAGAACTAGGTTGGACCCCTACCTCACACCATAAAGAAAAATCAACTTAAAATGGATCAAATACCTCCATGTAAGAACTAAAACTATAAAACTCTTAGCAGGAAACATAGGTGTGAATCTCTGTGACCCTGGATTTGGCAACAGCTTCTAAGATAGGGCTCCAAAGGCACAAACAACAAGAGAAACAGTAGATTGGTTGTACTCATCAAAGTGAAAAACTTTTATGCTTTATAAGTCACCATCAAGAAAGGGAGAAGACAACCCACAGAATGAGAGAAAATATTTGCAGATCATATATCTGATAGAGACTTATGTCTAGAACATGAAGAAATCTTAAAATTCAACACTCAAAAAGACAATCTAATTTTTAAAACAAGCTGGGGAATCTGAGGGGACATTTCTCCAATGGAGGTAAAAAATGGCCAAGAAGCCCATGTAAAGGTACTCATTGTCATTAGCTAGAGAAGTGTAAATGAAAATAAAGTAAGATGATAAATATTGAGGATGTGGAGAAGTCGGAACCTTTATATATCACTGGTGGGCTGGACAATGGGGCAGCTCCTCAAAAACTAGTATCAGTTCCTCAAAAAGTTCAACGTGAATTACCAGTTGACAGAGCGTTCTACTTCTAGGTATATACCCAAGGGGAATAAAAACAGCTGCACAAGAATTTATGCAGAAATATTCATAGCAGTGGTATTCATGATGACTAAAAGGTAGAAACCACCCAGATATCCATCCACAGACAAATGGGTCAATGAAATGAGGTACATCGATATAATGGATTATTTGACTATAAAGAAATAGAGTACTGACACATGGTACAACAAGAAGCTGGTCACAAGAGGTCTCTTGCTTTATGATTCCATTCATATGAACTGTCCAGAATGGGTGAATCTTTGGAGACAGAGTAGATTAATGGTTGCTTAGGGGCAGTGGAGCAAGCAGGTGCTTGATTGAGAGGGTGATAGTTAAACAGTTCAGGGTTTCTTTCTGAGGTGATGAAAGCATTCTGAAACTGGTTTGTGGCAATGGTGGCATAACTGCATATACTAAAAACCATCGAATTGCACACTTTAAATGGGTGAGTTGTCTGGTGATTTATATCTCAACAATACCGTTGAGATATAAAAATAGAATATTAAAGATGCTTCCCTAGGAAAATGAGATCCCAAGCAGACTTGTATCTATACTGCTGTAGGATTGAGGACCTACGGGACGACTGGGGCTCGGGGTGGCAGGGGTGGCTGTCACCCCTGGCATGATACACATTGGGACAGTTGGGCATGTCCCTCGGCAGTAAAATTAACAGATTTTAACTGAGTTTTTATTTTTATTTTTTTATTTTTTTAATTTATTTTTATTATTTATTTTAATTTTTTAAGTTTTATTTATTTATTTTTTGGGGGGGGGGGGCAGGGAGCAAAGACACAGGCAGAGGGAGAAGCAGGCTCCATGCAGGAGGCCTGACGTGGGACTCCATCCTGGGTCTCCAGGATCACGCCCTGGGCTGCAGGCGGCGCTAAACCGCTACGCCACCGGGGCTGCCCTAACTGAGTTTTTAGAAGCATGTGTAACAATTACTAATGAGAAACAAGGTAAAGAATGGTTAGATGGTGGTTTGATGGTTTGGGATCTTCCCACGGCCACCTCCATTGCTGCTTGTCTGGTAGCCTCGACATACAGTCCCATTATCTTTATCCCACTCAGCCCCACCCTAGTTGGTGTAGACATTGGGCCCAAGGGATGTAACCATATCAGGCCGGTTCCTCTTCCGTGACTAAGAGGGATTTCTGTTAAAAACATTCCCTGTTTAGAAACAACACAGGTGTCCACCGACAGGTGAGTAGATAGGCAGTGTGGTAACTGTATACAGTGGACTATCAGCCAGCCTCAGAAAGCAGTGAAATTCTGACACATGCTACAGCATGAACTTTGAGACATTATGCAAAGTGAAATAAGACAGACGCAAAACAAGTATTGTGTGATTCCATTTCTGTGAACTATCCAGACTAGGCATATCTGTAGTGATAGCAAGCAGAGTGGCAGTGACCAGGGACTAGGAGAGGAGGAGTGAGGAGTGACTGTCTGATGGTTCTTAAGTTTTGTTACCCTGTAAGGGTTGATGAAAAGCTTTGGAGATGGATGGTGGGTGATGGTTGCACAACATTGTACGTAACACCACCTAAAGATGGTTATAGTAGTTAATTTTATGTTATATATATGATACCATGATTTAAAAAAAAATCTCCTGGGGAATAAGTCGGGGTGTAGACTCCCTGAGATGACAGGAACTCAAGGCATGGAAGAGACCTCAGACGTGGGATTTACTCTGAGTTGAAATACCTGTTTTTATTTTATGGATAACAATGCTGTTTGGGGGAAAGGATAGGGAATTAGAGAAAGTGTAGGTGGAGCTTTGTGTGGAGTTTGGCTCTCTCGTTCCCCTGCTTGGAGCCGGCCTGCTGCATGCCAGGCTGGGAGGGTTTCCTTGGCCCATTTTCCAGACAGAGCAGTGGTTGGATGAGGTTTGCATGGGAGGAGGCAGGCCAGCCAGACCTGTCAAGAAGCGAGCAAAGCATGACGCCTTCCTGTAACATACGAAGCTGATGTGATACCTGTTGTCTCCCTAAACAGAAAAGGGAGATTTCATTGCCCTGGATCTTGGCGGGTCTTCCTTTCGAATTCTGAGGGTGCAAGTGAATCATGAGCAAAACCAGAATGTTCACATGGAGTCCGAGATTTACGACACCCCGGAGAATATCGTGCACGGCAGTGGAAGCCAGGTGGGTCCCCTCTCCCTTCTGATCAGCCCCAGTGGGTTCAGACGTTCGGGAACTAGACCAAGCACTGATGGCTGAACCCCTGAGAGGAGTCCTCAAAGATTCATGTGGAGGGGGGCTCCTGGTGGAAGGGTGTGACCATCTAAGGAGAGCCCACTCTCTGGGGAAATTGGTGGACGGGAGGGTATAAAGAGGGGTCCTGGCAGCTGTGGGGGTAAATGTATTCATTCCCTTGGGATCCTGGGTTTGGCTCCCTAGCAGAGGTTTAGCAGAGTCCTTGGGTGAAAACGCTCTTTCCTTCAAGTCATTGGCCACTTCACCTAACTCACCTAGGGCCCAGGGCATGGCTGTCACCTGGTAGGGCAGTAGGAACTTGAGTTCATGGCCCCAGGGAGAGTCAAGGGCTCCTGGCTACCTGATTTAATGGTCTCCTGAGAGTCCTGGGTACAAACTGTCATCACCCCCTTCCCTCACATTGGATACCTGAGGCCCCTCCCCTTCATGGGTGCCCATGGAAGGACTGCCTTCCCTAGCTGGCCAAGGGGTTGTGGATATGATCAGAAGGCCTCTTGTCCTGTGGCTGGCTGTGGTGAATGGTGGGGCCCTAGCTCACTAAGGACCCTGTGGACACTCTGTGTCTGTCACTCTGTGTCCTGTTAGCCCATTGGGTGTGGGAGCTGCTCTGTGTAGTCTCCTGGAGATGTTCAGGCTCCTGAGGTCTGTAGCTCGCCTCCTGAGTCATGGCCATTGCCCAGGATATGTATTCATTGCTTGCCAAATATTTGTTTTAGGAAGGGTGTGTTCATGTCAAGGTTCGTGACTAAGTTCTCCAGAAAACTCATTTGTTCTGAGCTGGACTTTGAGATGAGACCCAGGAGCCTTCTCCTCTTGACTCCACTTTGTTTCTAAATTACTGTCGGTGGGGCCTGGAGCAAGCTTTCTGCCGATTTTTGGTTTTGGGCTTTTTTTTTTTTTTTTTTTTTTTTTTTTTTTTTGGGAAAGAATAGGGCTAATCCTAGTCTTTCACCTGCTCGTGGAGGTTTGGGCTTAGGGCTTTTCTGACTGTGTCCCACAGAGCATGGAAGAAGACACTGTCATCAGAACAGGCAGCCAATGAAATGAGTGTATCACTCATTGGATGGCCCTGCCTGCAGGTTCCCTTGCTTATCCCTTCACTGTTGGGCTGCAGCAACTGGCTCATCCTTCCTATGAGTGCATGAGGACAGCCAGCTGTGAGGTCTCCTAATCCTGCTCAGTGGTTGCTGCTTTATCCTTCCTGCAAGTGGCCAGCAGCCTCGAGTTGGCATCCTGCTCCTTTCATTTGACAATAAGTACTGACCTTCACTGTGAGCGACAAGTCCTTGGGTTTAGCCACCTCTGCTGCCTTCACCATCAGGACTCTTCCCTCATGGCTGAGACATTCATGTGTGCTTTGGCTTGACCTTTGAGGAGCAGGGTTTGTAAATTAAGGGAGTACCCCCCAACAGGTGCACACTTGGCTATATATCCACTGCCACAGTGACTTCTTTCTTACTGCGCCCCCAGGACCTCATCTCTCCCAGCCTCTGTCCTCATCTTCTCAGCTCTAGGATCACTGTTTCCTGCCATGTTTCTGCCTCTACTCATTTCAAGCAGTCTGCAAAACAAAAACAAAAACAAAAAAGGTGATGAGGGTGATGATAATGATGGTAATGATGGTGTATTTATTATTACAGCAGTACTTCCATAGTGCTTGTTACGTACAGGTCACTGGTGTCAGCACTTTGAATGAATTAACTCATTTCATCATCATTCCCATTTTATAGATGAGAAACCTGAGGCTCAGATTTTAAGTAACCAGTCCCTTGGGTCACAGCTCATAAGTGATAGAGCTGGGATTTGCACCCAGGTAGTCTGGTTCCAGATGTTGGAGTTTCAGCAACGTGGAACACTCTGAGCCTGGGGCTTGTCTTTATTGTTTTTAAAATTTCTTGATGGTCAGGCAGTGTGAGGGCTGTGGGCAAGGAGGAGAGTCCAGGGGATGAGGAAGAGGGTTGGCAGTTGAAAATAGGGATGAAACAGGAAACCCTCCTTCAGAACTTTGGTTTGAGATTAAAAATAAGTATCAGCGGACCATTTTTCTTATCAGCCCGTAGAATATTGTAGGAGGCTAAGGGCCCCATTGTGCTCATGAAGCAAGCTCAGACTTACAGTCTATGGAACAGTCCTGAATTCATGGGGTTGTGATCTCATCTTCTCTAATATGCAGGAATTTTAGATAGATTTTTAAACCTTTTATTTGGAGTAATATTAAACTTACAGAAAAATTTCAAGATAAACAGAAAGAGCTCCGGTAGATACCCTCATCCAGATTCCCCAGTTCTTAACTATTTGCTTTATCTTTTTTTCTACCCCTCTACACACACACACACACACACACACGCATGCACACACACACAAGTATCCCAAAAGGTTCAGCTCAGCTTAAGCTTTAACAATACTCTTGGAAGCATGAATGCAACCTTCTTAAAAATCATTTCTTTAGTTTGGGAAATTTTGAATCATTAAATATGTAAGTTTTTGTTGTAGTCATTTTTACCCTTTTTAGTTGGAGAAATGGAATCTGTGTGGGGATTTTTAAAATAATGATTATGTTGTTAGAGGAAAAAAAATGCTTTTTAGACACCAGAATCTTGAGCCCTGTGGGTCTGGGTAACTTCCCTTCCTGATGGGTCCCAGACTTGGGTTAGCTTGGTGGTAGCTTCCTGTCTCTTGAAACAGGCTGGGAGCTCCTGGGCCATGAGCATTTCCTTCTTAACAGCACTGCTGGGCTGAGGTGTTTGGTTTGGATCTGGGAGCCCTTAGAGCACCTCTTCCATGGGAATCCATTTCTACAGCTGGCCTTCTCCCTGCTACTTCCTGCCTGTAGCCTTCCCTCCAGCCTCCCTTCAGCTGGCTGGCCATCTCTCCTGAGGGCCACAGGGGGGCCAGGGGCTTGTGACAGCAGATGACGCGGGGCTCGCTGACGGACTTAGTAATGGATTTATATTACTTAGAAATGTGGGTCGTGGGAAGCTTAGCCCAGCTTCTCCAGGGAAGGTGGTCATGTGTCTCTTGAGTCGGAGTCACTGGCTGCAGCCATCGTCCGAGCAATAGTGAGTCAGGGACAGAGGCTTTTAGTCAAAGTCGGCAGGTTTTCCTTTACTCTGGCAGGCAAGTCAGATTTTAGAGCTGGGTCAGGAATATCTGGGTAAAGTTGGGGAAAGGAATAGTGACTTTTGGCCCCTCTTGAGGGTATCCCTGCAAGGAAAGCTTTCAGGAAGTAGCCTTGTCTGGGAACATGGGCTGGGGTTGCTTCCTGTGACCATGTGGTTGGCCCTGCCAACACTGCCTTCTTCTGGCTTTCTAGAAGCTCTGTAGCTGTGCAAATCCCATACATAGGGGAGGTCTAGTGTTATGATAGCCATGTGAAAAAGATTGGGTTACTGAGACTGCGGCATGGTTGCCAAAAAGCATATATATGCTTTGATTACATTAACCGGGGTATAGAGCTAAGGAAAAGGGAGATTCCTTAGTTCAACTAAGCTCTCCTGTGTTCAGAAACATATAAAACATTATATTCAATTGTAGGTATGTTTTAGAGATGAGGGGAGGTATTAGAGAGATCCAAAAAGGTTGCCTTAGAGGGGATGAGCCTTCCCACATTGACAGTATTTGTGCAGAGGCTATGGGAACAGTGTCCTGTGCTCTTTCCAGTGGATCCTAAGATGTGTATGCCTATCCCAGGCAATGTGTCATGGAGCGGGCAAGCTTAAACTAAAATACACTGAATAAACTGCAGTGTATGCATACCACAGACTACTATGCAGCAATTAGAAGGAATAGTCTACAGAGGCACGTGACAACGTGGGTGACTCTTCCCACACGTAATGTTGAATGAAAGAAAGCAGACACCAAAGAGTGCACCCCCATTGAATTTATATGTAGTGGACAGACAGCAGAAAGAATCCAGAGTGCTGGAAGTCAGAGCAGCTGCCAACTAACTGCCCTTGTGGGGTTAGGTGGTAGCAGTGAGTTGGAGGGATGTGTCTGGGTGCTGACGGAGTTGTGTTTCTTTTCTTTTTTTTTTTTAAAGATTTTATTTATTTATTCATGAGAGACACACACACACACAGAGAGAGAGAGAGAGAGAGAGAGGCAAAGACACAGGTCGAGGGAGAAGCAGGCTCCATGCAGGGTGCCTGAAATGGGACTTGATCCTGGGTCTCCAGGATCACGCACGCCCTGGGTCAAAGGTGGCGCTAAACCATTGAGCCACCTGGGCTGCCCCACAGAGTTGTGTTTCTTGACCTGGGTCCTGATGACACAAGTGGACAGCTCTGTGCTTAGAATGTGTGCTCTTTTCCATGTGTGTGTATCAGACTTCAGTAAAAAGTAAAAAGAAGATAGTTTAAAGATTGTGAAATCACACAAGTAGACTAGAGCCTCTGGAACTGCCCATAGAGTGTTTGGAATTTGCACAGACTGAGGTAGATAGAGATGGAGACATAAAAGAAGGGGCCAGGGGTGGGGGGTTGCTGATAGAGACCCACTCATTGCCTGTGTGTTAGGAGGGGGTAAGGGGATTTTCTATTATTTTGAAATTTCCTCAGCACTCAGACGTATTAGTGACCACTGATAGGCCAGTTCTGATGGAGGGCTTTGCTGTGCTGGTCCGCAGGGAGGCTCTTTTTAAGGGACTATTTCTCTAGCATTCCCACTCAGCGTGGCTTTCCCAGCAGGGCCATGGGAACGGGCCACAGGGATGGGCAGCCAGCGTGGCCCCGCTCTTCTCGGTGTGTGCAGAGGGAATTGTTTACATCCCCCCCACCCCAAATGCCAGCTCCCCTCTCTCCCTGCTGACAGCTCTCTCATGTTTCTTCCAGCTTTTTGATCATGTCGCCGAGTGCCTAGGGGACTTCATGGAGAAAAAAAAAATCAAGGACAAGAAATTACCAGTGGGATTCACATTTTCTTTCCCTTGTCGGCAGTCCAAGATAGACGAGGTAAGCACATGCTGGGATTGGCGGGCCCCACAGAAGCCCCAGCGTGGGGAGGTCGATGAGCCCCTTTTTTCCCCTTTGCTCACCAGCTTGATGGCCTGCCTATGTTGTATTTTTTTTAAAAAACATTTGTAGGAATCAATGTGGGGTTAAAAAAATAGTGTGTTTATCTTTTCAGTTACCTAATGATTTCCATATTTCTGGAGGTGAATCATGGTATTTGTGGCCCTTGCGTGGGTAGAGACATCCATGAGACATAAGCTAGTGAGGGAAGAGCATGTAGGCTTGGTGACAGAGGAGAGAGGCTGGCAAGGCTTTTGTCAGGTTTGTACAGTGTGGTGTTTGCCTGGGGGCCATCCTGGGAGTGGAGAATCTGGGCAAGACCCCATGCCTCGGGGGCCAGGGCCGTCCCTCCACAGCTTCTGCCAGCGAGCAGCTTCAGCCACAGGGATCGTTGCACCCGCCTTGTTGGTGGTCATTGTTCATTCATTCACCTGCTTAGCAAGGAGGGACTCAGACATACTCTGTGGCTCCATTGTACCTCAGCATATCGCAGGGAGACAGAGTACATAGATGCAGCCTCATGTCTTTTCTACATGGACAGGCAGACCATGCACACACAGCGACCTGTGAACAAACTCCTCATAACAGGAATCCTGAGAGTTAACATTATGGAGGGTCCATCAGGTGCCAGGCTCTGCTCTCATGCACGCTTCCCAGCTAACACGTTATCTTCAGACACACCCATGAGTGAAGTGCTCATGATTCCCACTTTACAGAGGAGGACACTGAGGCTGGCAGGGGTTAGGAACCTATCCAAGACCATCCAGCCAGGGAGCAGCAGAGCCCAGTTTAGCTCTGGGCACTTTGGTTCCAGTGCTGTGCTTGACACCAGTCTGCTTTCTGCAGGATGGTAACGTTGGTAGACACAGCACCCTGTGTACTTCTGGGCAGCTTCCCTGTACCTCTTTGTCAGTAGGGTGAGCCTCCTGTCCCAGGCACAGCTTCTTGCCCCTGGAGCCCTTTCATCTGTATCATTTGTGTAATCACGTCATGTGAGAGCTAGGAGGGGCTTGAGAGCTCAGTAGGTCAAGTCCCTTATTCCCCAGATGGAGAACCAGACCTCCCAAGGTCACAGGGCTTATTAATGGCAGGGCAGAGCTAGGACCGGAATCCTGGGCACTCCCATCACCCATTCCTCCCTCTTTCCCCCCATTAAAGACCTCTGAGACACTACTGTCCCCTTGTCTCCATCAGGACTGCTGTGGCCAGTCCAGATGCTCTGGTATCTGGCATTGGGACACCAGTGTGGCCCGGCCTAGGAAACTAGTGGACCACAGACTAATTGCTCATGGTGGGGAGGCCTATGCCCACTCTTCAAGGCTGCCTGGAACCTGGAAGATTGTCCATATCTAGACCAGCTGCCTATTCCACAAATGAGCACAGTGACCCTCAGAGGAATTTGGGGAGCTTCCCACAAGGAAATGGGCAGAGGTGTGAGGACAGGACTGGTCTCCTGATTTCCACCCCAACATTCTTTCTACAGCATACTCTCGGAGGCTTTTGGGGGGTTAGGGTTGACGGGAAGAAAACAGTGTCCAGGAGTTTCTGGAATGCTTGGCTTAGTACAAGCACTCACCCTGCTGTGCATCTAACGGGCCAGGTGGCTTTCACCAGGAGCTGGGGCAGCCACATGTGGGCAAACGCCCCATCCCTGTGGCATCCCCAAAGGCCCATGGGGCCCAAGCATCAGCTCGTCCCAACCCTGCTGCATGTGTGGCAACTTTCTCCATTCAGACAGAAACAGTTAAGTATAACAACTATTTTTTTTTAGTATCTTAAAAAAAAAAAAAGCAATATGTAAAGCTGTTTATACAAATAACACAAAGATGTAAAACAAAAAAGTAAAATTCCTACCCTTCCCCATTCCCCAGTGAGTGACCACTGGCTGCCTATCCTTTTTGATGTTTCTTTTCTAATAAAGAAACAGAAATGGGTCATATTGTATAAATAGTGGAGTTGCTGCTTATAGATGGGGTTTAAACTCCAAATTTGGGGAAGAGGCATAAATCATATTTAGTCGGTATTATCCTTAAGTCTCTAGGACCTGGCTTTAAGTTCAGTAGCCAAGAATTCCATTGGTATTTTGCTTCTCTTCCCCATTTGGCTCTGATTTCCTTTCCCTGAGGCCGTGGAAGCTGGGATCTAGATTGCCAGTGGGGAGGGGTGATCAGGTAATGATGAGATTTCTCTTTGTCTCTTTTTAAGAGAAAAGCGCAGTTGACATCCAGTTAGATTTGCGTGCGGTGTGACACTCCTCTCCTGGCCAGACACTTGCTGTATTCTAGTGTGAGCTGTGGGTTTTTTTCCATGGCAGCCCCCAGAGAAGTCCCTGATACAGATGGATGAGTAGGAGATGGGACAGGGTCTGTGGTTACCTGGTGCAATCTGGAGCAAGCTGCTTGTCCTCTCTGGGCCTCCGCATTGTCCCTGCCCCTTGAGGAGCCCTCCCCCCCTCCCACCCAGTGACCTGGGGCTCCTACAGTGCTCGTCCATCCCCCATCTGCTCTCCTTTACAGGGCATCCTGATCACCTGGACAAAGAAATTTAAAGCAAGTGGAGTGGAGGGGATGGATGTGGTGAAGCTGCTTAACAAAGCCATCAAGAAGCGCGGGGTAACCTCTCTCTCTAGGGGCCACCTGTCTGGGCCACATGGAGGTGGAGGTTGTGGGGAGAAGGCTGGGGTCTGAAACAGATGGGGCCCTTCCTGGGGACAGTGCTGCATGGCCTGGGCCATCACATGGGGTGTCTGGAAGACCTGGACAGATGAACAGAGAGGGTCCACAGATCAGGAGGTCAGGTGGTTCGAAGCAGGGCTGTGTGAGGTGCTCCCCCCATGGGCCGAGCCCTCGGGCAGGGGCCGCCTCCTTCTGACAGGCGCAGCCCACACGGCTGGAGCACAGGGATGGAGTGTGTGCTTTCCAGATGGCCGTGGCTCTGGGTGGGAAATCCACTCTGAAAAGCATCTTAAGCCAGGTAATGAAGGTGACCGTGCAGTTTCCATAATGTCATCACTGCGCCCTAATCGGGCGGATGTGAGTGCCAGCAGTGATGAGAGCAGCACAGCCCACTGGAGCCGCGCTGGCTGTGCTCTCTCGCAGGCGGGTGACCTGTGCTCTCATGTGAGAGTGGACGGTGACACCCCCTTCCGTGTCCCCAGGACTATGACGCCAACATAGTGGCTGTGGTGAACGACACAGTGGGGACCATGATGACCTGTGGCTATGATGACCAGCAGTGTGAGGTCGGCCTCATCATTGGTAATGTCACCCCTTCCTCATGTCCGCCCCTCAGCCAGTGTTTCCAGAAAGCATGGGCAGCCTCCTCTCAGGGTTTTGTCTGGTCATGGCTTCTGATCTGGTTTCTCTCTCCAAGGCACTGGCACTAATGCATGCTACATGGAGGAACTGAGGCACATTGACCTGGTGGAAGGTGATGAGGGAAGGATGTGCATCAACACGGAGTGGGGGGCCTTCGGGGACGACGGGTCCCTGGAAGACATCCGCACCGAGTTCGACCGGGAGATAGACCGGGGCTCTCTCAACCCTGGGAAGCAGCTGTGAGTCCCACCTTTTCTGACTGGTCGTGGGCCTGACTTTGGGGATATAAGTGAAAGCTGTAGGGTTCAGATGAAAGGGGCAGAAAGGCAAGTGACCACAAAGTGAGAAACCCATCAGATTTGCGTGATCCGTCCCTCCTTTGGATAGATACGCAGCCATGGTGTCTGCAGCTTTAAATTTTTTTAAAGATTATTTATTTATTTATTTGACGCAGAAAGAGAGAGCTAGAGAGAGCGAGCATGCATGCATAAGCAGGGGGAGCAGCAGAGGGAGAGGGAGAAGCAGACTCCCCACTGAGCAGGGAGCCTGACCTGAGCTGAACACAGACACTTAACTGACCGAGCCACCCAGGCGCCCTGCATCTACAGCTTTAAAAGCATGTTTTAAATGATTTTCTTGTCGAATTACGCTATAATTGTGTCCTTGTGAAAAATTTTGAAGATGAAGAGCACAGAAGCATTAATATACAGATAAGGCTTAAAAACACTTGTGCGCGCTGTAGTCACTGGTGTTACCGCTCAGGGCGAGCAAGGCCACGCAGTAAACAAGGCATCTCCTAAGCAGGTAGAGTGAGTGTCCTGAGGGCTCTGTGCTAGGTTCCCAGGACACAGACTATCCCCTTCCTGTCCAGCCCTTGAGAGCTAGTTGGGGAGCTGTGTCCCATAGGTACATGCCCATCATACAGAGGAGTGGGGGCAAACATTTGAGTCCTTTGGAGGCCAGGGAATGGAGACCCTTCTTCCATGCCGTGTATAGGTGGATGGATCAGAGTTGATAAAGAGCATCAGACTTGTTGGGCAGGTTATTTTTGGCTGTGGAGAGCTCCCGGGTCCGGAGGTATGAGTGACACTATTCAGGGCAGTGTGGGCATCTCTTGATTTGAATGACTTAGTTCCTGAAGTGTGTGCTTCTATTTCTCTGTGATGCCAGCGTGCTGCTAGCTCCTTCTGATCGCCATCCCAACAGCCTTTTCCTGGGGTTGGATGCTGTCAGTGTGCTGAGAGATGTCCATTGAGCCTGTTGGCTTACTAGTCCTTATTTTGTGCCAGAGAGAAAAGGGAGTTCCTTTGTCGTTTTGAAACCCATCACCCACAGATCTCCATAACCCAGGCTGGATGATTGGGTTTTCCACCCAAGTTAATGGAATCGCATCAATGGCCAGCCTCCCTCCACTGGGAATGGTGGTGATGGATAACTGAGTTTTTCATTAGGAGAATGCCAGAGTTGAATATCCACTTTGCTTCCTGAGACTGGGGTACCGACTTGTGATAAGGGTGCCAGTTCCAAAGCTCTGACAGCCAAAGGTTTTTTTTTTTCTCCCCCCAATCCATTTACCTAATCCCTTCTGACATGAAACTATTCACTGTACCTACTTGTATGGTTCACTGGAGAGCTGTGGATGTGCTTGGTAATTACAATTACTGTCTCGGGTACCTCTGGGGATATTCTATAAAATGTGCATATTCATCATATTGCACCCCCTAAAATCCTCACATTTCCACATTCCCAAGCATTTGTGGCCCTAGAGGTTTCAGATAAGAGATGATGTACCTGGAATTACTGTCAATCACTTAATCAGGAGGTGCCCCTCCCCCAGAGCAGGGCAGTTACCTGGGATAACTGAGCAGATGTGACCCAGGCACTAGTCTGTATCCTATCCTTAGCCCCAGTATGAGTATCTGCTGTGGCTTGGGTGAAAACCTGGATTTTTCTGCCATCCATTTTGAAGTATTTCTGAATTTTTTAAGGGGCCAAACTGTATTCCCAGGCTGAACTGTGAATTAGGCTTGCCGTTGCTTTGCAATAAATATTTCTGGAATGGTGGCTGGATGGATGCATGGATAGATATGAATGGATGGATGGATAGTGGATGGGGACGAGGAGGTGGATAGATGGATGGTGATGGCTAGATGAAGGATGGGGGGATGAATGGATGGATGACTGGTAGATATGGGAGGTGACTGGATGGCTGGGAAATGGGTGGGTAAATAAATAGGTGAATGGGTGAAAGAGTGAGGGGTGGGGTGAAGTCCATCTTCTCCAGTATGTTTCCCTGTATGCTGATTACCAGAGGTCAGGTCTTAATTAAGAACAATGCTGAAGATGTGACAAATCCTTGGGTTGCATCACACATGCCTCTTGGCTGTTGGCCAGAGTTTTTTTTTTTTTTGCCAAAGTGGATTTTTGCTATTCTCCTAGGCTCCTTGCTGAAGTTTTTGGGGATTTCCTATGTCTTCTGTGCAATGACAAATTCTTCAAAGCCATTTTGTCCCTGTTTGTGGTGTGGGGATGTGAGCTCCATTTGACTGGTAGGGAAATTAAGGCACTGGGATAGGACAAGCTGACCCAAGACTCTTTGTTGAGCTTTGATCTGGTTTAGGTTTAGGTTTTTCTGCCCCATTGGAAAGTTTGAGTTTTTAGAGTAAGCTTCTAGAATGTCTAAGAGTCATCTCTGATCATTTATGGACATTTATCAAGAATTGTCTGGAGGATTGGTTTTACATCCCTGATTGCATATCAGAATTACATAAAGGCCTTTTAAAAACAGACTGCTGCTGAGGCATCCCTCACCCTACCCACGTCCTTCCCAATTCTGACTCAGTTGGCCTGGGCTGGGACCTGTCCTCAGGAGCCTAAGAGCTCCCCAGGTGATTACAGTGTGTGGGATTTGTGCAAAGGTCCTCGGTACCCAAAAGGGCCCTAGACCACTACACACCCACTCATTCATTTTGTCTGAAGTTTACATTCACCGAATTCTGACTATATGCAGTTGCTGGAAGGGTATGAGCATGCTAGCTTGGTGGTTCCGGCCTTCATTGGTGGTTGCTGCTTTCAGGACAGCAGGGGACAGCTCTGAGTATTCAGCAACCCAAACCTTGCCCCAGAGTTAGAAGTTCTCTCTCTAAAAGGGATCAGGTATTCAACATCCTCTCTACTATCCTTCTACTCTAGGCCTTTGAAATTCTGGCCACATACCTGTCTCCTGCTATAGATTTTGGCCCAGCCTTCTTTCATTTTTCATTCTCTTTCTCCTCCCATCCTGCTCCTTGGACTTCTTGATCCTCTTTTTTCTGTGTCATGTCTAGAATTTTGAATCCCATTGCCCCGTGTGATTCCTTATCACATCCTTCAAAATGCAAGGAGACACTTGCCCTACAAAACTAAAGCGGCAGTGATTATGACAGCAGGACGGTTTGACCTGGAGAATTCTTTGGCCTGCACGGTAGTTGAAGTCAGCCCCCAAACACCTGTTCTTACCGTTGCTCTTCCCACGGTACAGAACCTCTCCACACTGCTAGTCCTGGTTAGCGTAGCCTCAGACCCCCCTCCCCCCCCGGCAATCTGGCCCTGGGTTGCCCTTTGGAGTACCCCCTGGGCTGCCCTTTGGAGCACACCCTGGCTGCCAAGGGAACTCCCAATTGGCATGCAGGTCCTTGCTCCCCTGTCTGAATATGACCCCCACCCCACCCTTCCCAGCCTGTCCCCAGGCCCCATGGGTCTCAGTTCTGCCTGTGCCCACCAGCAGGCAGGAAGGCTGCAGCACCACGGTGTTGCCGGCTAGTCTGTGGTTGGAGGCATCTGAATGCTGACAGGCAGATCACCACTTGCTTGGTTCACTTGAGCAGAGGGAAGCATGTTGGTGGAGAAGGAGCCCTGCTGTGTCCGAGAGCCTTTGGCTTGAGCTCAGCGAGACGCATCAGAGATGCTTTTTCCTCATCCTGCTGCTCTGACAGGGGCCCTAGGAAAAGGGGGTGTCAGGATCTGTGTATGTAAAAGATGTCCTTGTAGAAAAGGGAGATCATTCTGAGTGTCTCCAGAGGGCAAAGTGAGAAGCAGTGGGTAGAGGGTGCCAGGAGGTTGATTTTAGCTCATCCTAAGAGGAAGAACCTTTTCTGTTACACCGCCCAGTGGGGGCAGGCCGCCTAAGGAGGAAGTGAGCTGATGAAGGTAGCCAGGGACAGAGTCGGGGATGGGGCTAGGTGGCCACTAGCATGATAGCTGTAGGTCACGTTTAATGACAACTACCCATGAAAGAGAACAGCACAGTGCTTACAGCATACATAGCCTCTGGTGCTTATGTGGGTTCAAAATGTGGATTTGCTACCTATTAGCTGTGTGACCATGGGCAAGTTATAGAACCTCTCTGAGCCTCAGTTTTCTCACCTGTGAAATGGGGATAATGACACTGTCTACCTCATAGGGTTATAATGAGAATGAATGTAAGTTAGTACAAGTGAAGTGCTTAGTAAAGTGTGAGATGCATAGCAAGGGCCACATACTTACGGCTAGCAGACACTGAAGCACTTCACCCATGGTGGCCTGTATATCCTCTGTACAGTAACCTTACCAGAGGCCCTGCCATCTACCCCGTTATCCAGGTGAGGAAACCAGGAAGTAGCATGGTAAGCAGCAGAGCCAGGATTGAGCCCAGGCCATCTGGCTCCTACTGCTTTGAGATTCCTGCTCAGGGCTGGGCAGAGGCTATTCCCACAGGTATTGGGGTGGTGGCTGAGTGACTGGGACTCAGACAGGCCCTCTCCTGCCAGGGATCCTCCACACGGCTGTGGCTGGGGCAGTCCTGTCTGGTCCTGTCAGGAGCGGTAACAATGAGAACCATCTTCCTCTGTGCCCATGTGGGGGGAGGGGGTCCGGGAGGCAGGGAGGGCCAGGTGCTCAGGTCCCAGCAGCATCCCTGGCTCCTGGGCATAGCTCTGAATGGAACAGATTGTTTTGCTGTGTCACAGCTAGCTCTGGGTGTGCCAGCTGGGCTCCCTCAGAGGAGAGGCAGGGCACCTGGATGTGGACCTGCCTTCTACTTCGACGTGTCCTGCTTGGTGCTTCCTCCTGGCCCCTGCTCAGCCAGGATATGGGGCCTGTATCTGGCTCATATGTGGCCCAGAGCCCACACCTCCCAAGGAAGCAAGAGAGAGGATTCACTATGATTGGCCTGTGGCTACATGTGGCTGGGGCCACAGGATAAGTTAATCAGAGCCCTCCTCTGGGGTTTAGGGTGAGATCAGTAGGGGAGGAGTGGGTTCCCCAAAGTAAATTGTTGGTCCTTTTGGCCAGAGAAAGAGAACACAGATGCCAGGAAGGTGGATAGTGACAGGGGTCCCATGGGGAATAGCTGTATTTCAGTCCCTCATCTACTCAGCCTTCCTGCCTAGAAGGCATTTACCTTTTCTGAGCCGGGAAATGGAGAGAATGCATCCTAGCCACCTCCTCTCACAGGGCTCGGGACCTCCTTGCTGGAGTGATGGCCATGAGAGCCCTTTAAAAAGCACAGTGTAATGTCTTGTAAGAAATGATGATAATCGGGATGCCTGGGTGGTTCAGTGGTTGAGCGTCTGCCTTCAGCTCAGGTGTAATCCTGGGGTCCCGGGATCGAGTCCCACATCAGGCTTCTGCTTCTCCCTCTGCCTATGTCTCTGCCTCTCTCTGTGTGTCTCTCATGAATAAATACATTTTAAAAAATCTAAAAAAAAAAAAAACAGAAAAGAAATGATCATATTGTGCATTTTTGTCTGGGGAACATCCTCGTCATCCCCAGACTCACCTCCAGGCAGCCTTCCCTGCCTGCCCTGTGCCCCATGGTGCTTCCATCCTTTCCCCACCCTGGTGTTGGATGTGGGGTCCGGAGGAGCCCCGCCCCCCGCCACTGCTGTCTCGTCAACATTTAGCGACACAGGAGTGCGGTTTGGCCTGCCGGTGAGACCATAAGCTTGGGCAGATGAGGCGGTGCTTCTCTCTTGTGTCTACCTGTCTGTTGTGTCCCTCACGAGCTTTCCCTTGGGTTACACATGTAGGAAGGACCTGACAAGTGCCATGTGCTTTGCTCCTGCAGGTTTGAGAAGATGGTCAGTGGCATGTACCTAGGGGAGCTGGTTCGACTGATCCTGGTCAAGATGGCCAAGGAGAGCCTGTTATTTGAAGGGCGGATCACACCGGAGCTGCTCACCAGGGGAAAGTTGAAGACCAGTGATGTGTCAGCCATTGAGAAGTAGGTGTTAGCCCCTAGGGCTTTCTCTCTTCCTTCATACCACCCCCTACCCCTGTCGCCCACACATGCAGGGGAGATCAGAGTCCACGGAGCAGATGCTTCTAGTGGTGAATGAGGAGCTCACTGAGCCTGGGCCTGGCCTTGGAAGTCCCTGGGGGCACCTTCTCCAGCCTGTGTTCCAGGGAACCCTGGTGACCTCAAGATAACAAGGTGTTCCCTGAAGAAAGGGTTCTGTGGCTAATAGGTTTGGGAAATATTGCATATTTAGCCTCCATTTAGAGATTTATAGTATTCATTAGCTTATTAAAGAAAACCCAGTTTACTTTGGTTAACTTATAATTTGCCAAACTTTTCTCTCTCTCTTTTTTTTTTTCTTTGAGAGAGCACACAAAGGCAGTACGTGTGTGTGCTGGGGGTTGGGGGGATGAGGCAGAGAATCACAAGCGGGCTCCATGCCCAATGTGGAGCCTGACTCAAGGCTTGAACTCACGGCCCTGAGCAGAAATCAAGAGTTGGACACTTAACTGACTGAGCCACCCAGGCACCCCAATTTCCCAAACTTCTTTTTGTGCCTGAAATGCCCTCTCCCCAATCTCTCACCTGTTAACAGCCAGATGTGTTCCCTGGCACAAGTCTGAGAAACATTGATTAACAGCTGAGACAGGGTAGATGGGCAGCGGAGGATAGAGTGCAGCCAGCAACTGCTACCTTTCAGCCTCCCCTAGAAGCCCAGACTTCTTTGCCTCAGCTGTTACTTGTGGGCCAACACCCCAAAAGGGAAGAAGGCAAACTTGATCCGATGGCAGTTTGAGTAGTCTGAAGGACTCCTGTCTTATGGCTGGCCTCTGTGTGCCACCAGGCTCTGTTTCTGGTTCAGAGACATGTAGCCCTGTGAGAGGCCACCTGCTGAAAGATAGGGCTAGCTTGATGCTGGAGATGTCCTTTCACCTCTGCATGGAGCCATCCTTCCCACTGCCCTGCTGTGTGGAGACTTGCGTCGAGCCAGTGGCTTCCTAGCTCTGGTTCCTGGCAGAAGATGCACACCTGCTGGCTGCAGTTAGAGTAGGAGGCTGTGGAAATTGGAAGGGGTTTATGTAAGACTTACTCTTCAGTCACATCCCTGTCCTGGGCATCTACCCTAGGATCACTCTCCTTCAGCAGCTATTGGGACAAGGTGCCGCAACACTGAGTTTCCGGCCATCTCTCTTCTCAAGCCTCCCAGCTAGCTTCTGGGAAGGGAGGGGACACAAGGCTCATGGCATGTCTTCAAAGTCATTGACAGAGTCAGGAAATGCCTGACTTTCTTTTGGCCTGCTTCTGGTGTCAGCTCTTTGGTTACCAAGAAACAAAAGCCCAGGTGAACTAGCTCAAGAAAGCATGTACATTGTCATAAAGGCCGTCTCAACCAAACCTGAGCATCCTACCAGGACAGACATTCAAAGCATTCTCTTTAAAATCAGCAGTAAGACAGTATCACCTATTTCTATTTAGCATGGTCTTAAGTCTTAGGCAGTGTTTGAAAAGACAAAAAAAAAAAAATTAAAAATAGTAAAAAAGAAAAAAGAAAAGAAAACGAAATTAAAGACATAAGAATAAAAAAAGAGGAAGTAAAATTATCATTATTTGCAGATGTTAATTGTCTGTATGGGACACCAAAAATATCTAGACAAGTAATATCTATAACAAGAGGTTAGGGAGTTGTCTGGAGATAAGATACCAAAGCCAACTGTATTTCTATATATTGGCAATAATTAAAATAAAATAATTAAAATATGTAAATAAAATAATTAAAATAAAAAATAAAATATTTTTTAAATAAGCCTTTTATTTTAGAATACTTTTAGACTTACAGAAAAATTACAAAGATGGTACAGAGTGTTCCCATGTGTTGCTGACTCAGTTTTCCCCAGTGTTAACATCTCACGTTACTATGTTACAGGAAAGTGAAAAAAAAAAAAAGACATCTATAGATGTGTGTGTGTGTGTGTGTGTGTATGTATGTGTATATATATATATATGAATATATACCATAGATACCATACCATCTATAATGGTAACAAAATCATAATACCTCAGAATGAATCTAACAGAAGATACATAAAACAGGTATGCATAAAATTAAAATCTGACTGGAAAACCTCAAGGAAAGGGTATATAAGCATCTCAGGGCAACTCACAGACCTCAGGAGCAGGGGATTTGCCTGGGTCAAAGCACCAGAGCACTGAGCTCTGGGGGTTGAGGCAGCTAAGTCTCTCCTCCACTTGTCTCCATGTTCCTGACGTGTCATAACCCAGCCCAGTACCATTTTTTTTTCTATTACCTGGGATTTCTTATAGAGGAGACTCCTTCTTGTGTTCTCAGAACACACTTCTTGTCTTAATCCCATACCATACACACATGGTGAATGATGGAGTTCACCTTTCCAGGACTTTCAGAACTCAATGCTTTGCATAGCCCAATGTGATCCTTAACTCACAATTATTGGCCTCTAACCTCACAGGAATAAGGAAGGCCTCCACAATGCCAAAGAAATCCTGACCCGCCTGGGAGTGGAGCCATCTGATGACGACTGTATTTCAGTCCAGCACGTGTGTACCATTGTCTCATTTCGCTCCGCAAACCTGGTGGCTGCAACGCTGGGCGCCATCTTGAACCGCCTTCGAGATAACAAGGGCACACCCAGGCTGCGGACCACGGTTGGTGTCGACGGGTCTCTTTACAAGACGCACCCACAGTGAGTCTGCCGTTTGCTATCATTGGCACTCAGTGCCCATCTGGGCTCAGGACCTTCTCCAAAGGTCAGACTTTTGCACCCAGTGAACGTCTTTGGCATACAAGACAATACCAGGTTCTGGGCAGAGAGGTCAGAATTGCCCACTTGAGAAGTATCTGGCCCTCAGCCAGTTCTCCTGGTGTTGCTTCTGTACTGTCACTTTTCCTTATTTCATAAGTCTTATTAGAGACCTCTGTAGCTGCCAGGAACACTGGATGGGATGTGTCTGTATCTTAAATTCTCTTACTTATTCCTATTTCATCAGTGACCTTCATTCTCACTACAGCTTGGGTCATAGGTACAATGCCCACATTCTTATTTTAGAAGCTTCTGTAAAAGGCCCCACAACCCTCAGACATGCCTTTTTTAAACGGGCGACTTGTTGATGCTTTGTATCCGAGAGCCAGAAGGAGGTACAAATTGTAAGTGGTCCCTACTGGTGATGAGGGGCTCATCACCATGCTGCCTTCTTGTGTATTGAACAGCTTAGCTGCAAAAGCCATTTGTGGTACCAAGAATATGGTGGGTACATTTTTAAAAGGCTAAAGATGAAAATCTGAATCTTTATATACTAACTTTTAACAATAGCTGCCTATGACATGATTTTTTGCACAGGACCTCAGATATTTGGCCATTGTATCTACGAAGTACATGTGAAGTGGCCCTGTGGTACCTTCACACCCAGTTCTAGTAACAGTTAAATGAATGTTGACTTACCTGGAAATCATCCTGTTACTGAGAGGATAGGGTGTGAGCTCGTTACACGTTCTTATCTGTTAGGTTCATAATTTTATTTCTTTGTATTTTTAAAGTATTTGTAAAATTTTTCATAATGAAACTAGCTATCTTTTTTGGGGGGTGGACGGTTTCTTGGCAGATGTTTGGATAAGAAAGGGATTTGCAACGTGACATTAAAAAAAATTTTTTTTAATTGCAGTAAAATACACACTATAGAATTTACTATCCTGACCATTTCTGAGTGTATGGTACTAAGTATATTCACACAGTTTTGCAACCATCACCACTAGCCACCACCAGAGCTCTTCATCTATGATTATCACATGCAAAAAAAAATAAGTAACTTTGATCAAATGTGTTTTATTTCAGAAGTAACATGTATTTGGTATAGAAACTTTAGATAGTTCAAAAACTTACAAAGAGAATAGAAGTTATTTTTTAATTCTATCCCCTGGCATTGATCACTGTTAATATTTTGGGGCTTTGGTTTCCCTGTTTCCTTTGGCAAGCAACCTTTCATACTTATGACAGACCGTAAACTTTGAGGAGGTTCGTGTTCTCACTGAGTCCTAAAGCCCTCTTCTAGCCCATAAAGGATGTCCAGACCCTTTGGGGCAGAGGGAAAGGCAAGTGAATAAAAAAACAAAAAAAAACAAAAAAACAAGAGTGATTATTTATAGCACCTGTCCTCAGCCCCAGTAGCCAATCCAAGCAATTGATGACCTCATTTGGTTGCTCCCACACCCCTATCTGCCAGATACCGTCAATCCTCATGGACTTCGGGGTCAAGTGACAGGCCCAAGGTCACCTGATGTGGAAGTAGCAGAGCTTGCCCTTGTCTCCGGAGCTTTCTGACTTCCAACCACAGGGTTCTGGATGACTGCTGTTATCTCCTTGTCATGGTGAAGGACAGAAGCCCTTTCAAGCCCTGAATTTTCTGTATTTGACACTCATGAAACAAGGCGAATCTTTTTTGTCATGTGTGACTATGGGCTATTTCATTTTTTTTTTAAACTTCTCTGCATTTGCCAGCTTTTCTACAGCGCATGCGTGGTGCCCTGTGTCATGAGAAAATCAAGTACAGAACATGGAATTTAGGTGTGGGGAAAAGGAAGGGGAACTGAGGTCCCTGACAGATGGCTCCTCTAACTATTGTGGCATGCTCCCCTCGCAGGTATGCCCGGCGTTTCCACAAGACTCTCAGGCGCTTGGTCCCCGACTCCGATGTGCGCTTCCTCCTCTCTGAGAGCGGCAGCGGCAAGGGGGCCGCCATGGTCACTGCGGTGGCCTACCGCCTGGCCGAGCAGCACCGGCAGATAGAGGAGACCCTGGCCCACTTCCGCCTCACCAAGGATATGCTGCTGGAGGTGAAGAAGAGAATGCGGACCGAGATGGATATGGGCCTGAGGAAGCAGACGCACGAAAAGGCCGTGGTGAAGATGCTGCCCTCCTTTGTCCGGAGCACTCCAGACGGGACCGGTGAGGGCCTCTGCTGGGGGCCAGTGCACCTCTCTGGCGTCTCCCCACTGGTGACCGAGTGGGGCTGCAGGAAAGTCGCATCTCCAGTGGATGCGTTTATTTTGGCAAGAACTAGAAACCCACTCACAACCTGGGTTTTCCATTTTTACCAATTATTTGCCACACCTGTTGACTCTGGACACATGACTTTCTTTCCCTAGGTCAAACCCCCCAGGCAAGCACCATCACTAAAACCACAGTCCTGCTCAGAATCAGAAAGTATTCTTAAAAGAATGACTGGGCCAGTCCTACAGTACTGGGATTACAGTAGGGTCTCTTACAAGCAGATGAACCAGCAGAAGGATAGATAACCCAGTGCACCCTTCCTAAGTCCTAACAGGTTGCACGGGAGGTAGACAAGGAGGCCTGGGGCTCCAGGCAGATTGGAGAACAGAGTCCAGCCCCTGGGATGCCTGGGTGGCTCAGCAGTTGAGTGTCTGCCTTTGGCTTAGGGTGTGATCCCAGAGTCCTGGGATCGAATCCCACTTCAGGCTCCCAGCGAGGAGCCTGCTTCTCCTTCTGCCTGTGTCTCTGCCCCCCCCTCTCTGTCTCTTATGAATAAATAAATAAACTCTTAAAAAAAAAAAAAAAAGAATGCAGCCCCTAAGGCTGACCTTGCTGAGTGCTATGGAGACTCTGAGGGGTTCTTGGGTGAGTCCTTGAAATTATCTTTGTGGTATAAATTATGTCCTATGTGTGAGTTAACTTATTATTGTGTTGTATCATCACATTATAAACCACCCTCAAACCTAGTGGCTTAAAATAGCAACCACTTCTTATTGCTCCTCTGGGCCAGGCACAGCTGGTCTCTGCTGGACACATTCATGAGTCTGCAGTCACTGGACTGCTTAGAGGCCTCACTCACACATCTAGCAGTTGGCACTCAGCAAGGGTACAGGAGTGCCTGGCCACATGTCTCACCCTCCAGCAGGCCACCGGGCTTGTTCAAGTGGTAGCAGCAGGGTCTGTAAAAAAGAGGAAGGATTTCAGAGCCTCTTGGAGACCTGTGCTGGGGACCGGCTTAGCTTTGCTTTTGCCACACTCTGTCAGCCAAAGCGAGTCATAAGGCTGGGCCAGAGCCAAGGGGAGGAGAAACAGACTCCATCTTTTGAGGGGAAGAACTGCAAAGTCACTTTGCAAAGGAAAAGTAGAAGGAAGAAAATGTGCACATTTTTACAAATAGTCTACACATTGACATCAAGTACTAATTTTGGTGTGAGCTTCCCTAAAATCGGGTCACTGTTGCCCTGCTTTTTAGTAACCCTGGAGAATTTTGTTTGTTGGCTTATTGTGAGGTGGTTTGTCCATGGGTCTTTTGTCCTGCTAGCGTGGCTCAAAGATCATGGTGGTCAGTGAGTGAGTTGCCCACCCTCCCTGAGCTGGAGCCGTGTGCTGGAGGGAGCAGAAGCCAAAGCTTCTCCCCTCTATTTAATATAGGGGCTCGAGTCTTGGGGTTACTGGCTACCGAGAGACACTTTGCTGTTTTTGATGATCTTTCTGTTCTTGACTGTGATAGAGCATGGTGACTTCTTGGCCCTTGATCTTGGAGGAACAAATTTCCGTGTCCTACTGGTGAAAATCCGCAGTGGGAAAAAGAGAACGGTGGAAATGCACAACAAGATCTATGCCATTCCCATTGAAATCATGCAGGGCACTGGGGAAGAGGTGAGACAGTTTTGCTTTTATACCATGATGGCACACGTGTGTCACCTGTCCAGTGGCATTGGGTCCCCCCAAACCTGCCACGTGGTGCACCCAGCTATGCAGCTGTGTCCTCATGGCCTCAAAGCATCAGACACCTTCCGCAAAGCTGGGCTTATGATGCTTGGGGGGCTGCAAAGTTCCTGGAGGGGTACTTGTTCTGTGCATGTGTGTATGTAGTTGTGCACTTGTACATGTGAGCTGAAATCATGAAACCAGAGAGCACGGTAATCCCTTCTTTTCTCCTATAGCTGTTTGACCACATCGTCTCTTGCATCTCTGACTTCCTGGACTACATGGGCATCAAAGGACCCAAAATGCCTCTGGGCTTTACGTTCTCATTCCCCTGCAAGCAGACAAGCTTGGACGCGGTAAGACTCTTTCCCCTAGGCACGGGGCAGCGCGGACTCCTGGGGTCTCCTTCAGCCTCACCTGACCACTCAGTGTCGGGAGTGGCTCACACGTCACAGTGGGTTGACCCAGGCTTTATTTTAAGCTCTTAAGAGCCTTCTCTATTTGTTATCATTTGGAGTACCCACCTCCTCTGGGAAGCCTCCTGGTCCTGTAGGTGAAAATATCTCAGCCTCTACCCCATGTTCCCTCTTCCTTCGAGTATTAATTGCAGCACTTTTCCCATGTTTTTAGTGATTGTCTCTTTTCTGTTGTGTCCGGTGCTCCTTGAGCTAGGGCCTGTGTCCACCCTCCTCCCACCCCACCCTACCCCATACTTACTTAATAAATGCTCAATAAATGGAATGAAACAGGGTCTCCAGGGCCAGGGCTTGAGCACCTGCAGAATACTGAGTGCTGTGTACAGAGCTGAAGGTGACAGTTCCCCGCCTCAGGGGGCCAACAGTCTAATGGAAGATCCCAGCCTTATGTGCGCAGCTCGGCTCTGGGCTGAGGGCTCACGGCTGAGGGTGGCAGGTTGGTGGGGTTATGCTGGGCAGAGGGAACTGATTGTGCAGAGTCACAGAGGCAGGACGGAGCCTGTCATGCTAGAGTAGTCACAAGTGCTTCCTTGTGTCACCGGTGGGGGTGTGGCCAGGGAGGAGCCCTGGAGTAGCATTTGATCACAAAGAGCCTTGGGCCAGGATTTAAGGCAAATGATTGGCAGGCAGCACCTAGGAGGGTAGGGTCACTTGCTTCTGGAAGCCAGTTAATCAAGTCACTGTGCTGGCTTGGGGTGTTGTCCTCTTAAGCTCTTTTATACCTCAGCAGTTAGATCCAAATACATTTGTGCTCTGTAGTTTTTAAAGGTCTGCATTTTTTTAAGGGGTTCGCTTGTACTGTCACCTGTATTCATTGTAGTGAGTACACGCCCAGCCAATGTATAACTTCATTCAAACCAAAAGTTTACTTTAGGCAGTATCAGGCGTTACTAAAAATTTGCATTTCTCCATTTATGCTATTGGCAGACTATTCCTTAGGGGAACTAGTTGGTTTTACCAGGGGCTGCACCATTATCCTCTGAAGCCTCAGTTTCTTCATCTGTGAAATGCGAATTATCCACTAGACTGTGGGGGGTGTTGGGGATGGTGAGGAGGGGGCAGGCTGGTGCAGAGGACCCCTTGTATGTTAGTCCTTTGTGCCTGAGATGCTCTAACATAGTCTCATTGCAGATTCTCAGCAGATGTTTACTCAGGAGGGAGGGAGGGAAACTTTACATTCTGCCCAGAAGGGCTAATTACACAGGACTCTCCTGGTACCTTACCTGTTTCAGGGAATCTTGATCACCTGGACGAAGGGTTTTAAGGCGACTGACTGCGTGGGGAACGACGTAGCAACGTTACTAAGGGAAGCAATAAAAAGGAGAGAGGTAACTATGGAAAGGATGTTTTTAAAAATCTTCACTGTTTTGGGGATGGTGGGATCATAAAAACTGGCTGTAAAGAATTGAAGCACAGAAGTGTGTGCCCAGGGTCTGAATTCTCTGGACTGTCAGCAGTAATTTGGAGGCGGACGGTATTGTGTTGTTGAAGGATGGTTTTAGAAAAGTAAAATCATGACTTTTATAATGCCTGAAACAGAGACAAGCAGCCCCCAGCAGCCAGGCATGGCTTGGCACAGCCAGTCGGCCTTGGGGACCTCCTGGTGACCACGAAGCTTCTCTCCGTAACTCTGATGGAAAATAGACAAGAAGAAAACAAGTCTGTACTGACGTCAGAACTCAGCACACACTCAGGGAATTGCCCTGCTTCCGGACCATGTCCAGTCCAGAGCAAGCCCCACTTTGAGCCCTCCCTATGACCACCACCTCAGGCTCAAAGCCCACACTAGTGCTTTCTAGCACGTTCCAAACACCCCGGGAGATGTGTCACCCGTGTTGTAACCAGTCACTGTGCCCAGCTCTCTTTGACTACAGGTTTGTTTCTGGTGGTGTTTGGCTGGAGGAGATTGACAAAATATAACATGAAAAATTCCAGAGACTTTACTTATTAATGAGGGAATTAGGTTAAAAAAAAAAAGTTCAAATGCCTCTAGTTCCAAAGAGCAGACAAACGAGTCAGCAGTGGGGAAGGCTGACACGAATAGGATTTTGACAGAGGGGCTGATTGCACCTGGAAGAGTACGTGAGACAACTTACATCCCGCTGGAAAGAAACCTGCTGACCTACCTTTGCCCATTGCACAACTCTTAATGGTAGCATTCTTCCGATTTACGTTCTGTGCATATACCGACTCACACGTACGCGCATCATATGATGGGAATGCTCCCGTATGTGCTCTATTACAACTTGCTTATTCCATTTAATGTGAAACCGGCATCTTGCCATGTCACCACACAGAGATCAACCTCCCTCTTTTCAGCAGTGGCACGGTATTGCAGTGTTTGCTGGAACTCGTGTTTTACACAGCCCCCTTTGATCTATATTTCTGGCCCACGTGAGCCATGAAGTAAGTATCTGTGTGTACCTACATGGCTATTTCAGAAGGACAGATTCTGAGGAATGGATTTGGCATTGGTGTTTGCCTTCTGGAAGGCTGTAACACTCTAAACTCCCCGAGAAAGAGAGTTGTTTGGCCATAGTCCCTTGTTTTTTTCTCCCTTCACCAGATTGGTCCAGGCTGCTTCTCTGGTACTCAGCATCATCTGTGAAATGGGTAGAATGCTACCTTTCTGTAGATCTCCAGTGTCAGATACATCATTAATAGTAGTTTTAGTAGTTTAGTTAGTGAAGGAGTATTAATTGCCTTTTTAAAGGTTGGTAAGGAAACTTTTTCTGGTGATGTGTCAGGCAGTGCCGTCCCTTCCTAAAGTTGTATCTCTTTCTTTCCAAAGGAATTTGACCTGGATGTGGTGGCTGTGGTCAATGACACGGTGGGCACCATGATGACCTGTGCTTATGAGGAGCCTACATGCGAGGTTGGGCTCATCGTAGGTAGGTGTTCTGGAAAGTCTGTCTCTCTCGGGCAGGGAAGGCTGGGTTGTCCTGTTCTGTGGGGCCTCAAGCCAGCAGCTCATTTCTCTGTATGGGACACTATGTCTGTCCCTCTTGTCTGGTCACCACCTCCAGAGTTTGGACCGAGGATGCAGAGCTATCCTGGTGGCTTTCTGTTCCCCAACACTCACCCCAGGGCTTATGACTAGAGCTGTCCAGGAGCGAGGCCCCAAATGGCTCACACAGCTTGGGTGGACAGGGTGGGAGTACCTGGGGCTGGGCTGGCCATTGGGACAACTACTGGGCTCAGTGGGAGGGCCACCAGGCAGGTATTGTGGGGTGGGAGCCTATGACTGGGGAGGCAACAGAGTCCTCCTTCTCCCTTGACTGTGGGAAAGGGCCAGAGAGTAGTCTTGAGCACCGTTTTGCCTTTGGCAGCCACCTTAGTGAGATGCAGAGAGGTTGGCTCTGTAGGTTGTTCCCTTATAGTCCAAACACACTAGGAGTCTGGGCCTGAGAGCATGGTATTCTGGAAGCACATCAACTAGGGCAGTGAGAAGACCATTTATCCAGCTGAGCCTGCTCCTGGTGTCAGGATGCTGGGAGAAGGCCCCGTTTCCTGGCCAACCTCTGCAGGCTCTCCCTGGGCAAGATGGGGTGACAGCCCTGATGTGCAGACCCTTTGCCAGGTGTCTAGGAGATGGGGATAAAGCTCCTGCAGCTGCCTTCCTGGTGCCTGGAATACCCTTTCATTTGTTAAGACATGTTTGGCTCCTGAGAACATTCTGAAAACTGGGGAACAGCTGCAGGTGTAAGGTTTGGGGGCCTGGCTCTGGGGCTATTTTGTTTCCTCCTTTATTTTGCAAAGCTTTCTTTCGTTACCTAGCCAGCCCCACTCCTCTGCTTATGAGTGGCCTTAGGTGTGACATGCAAATCCAGAGTGACACAGCACATTCCCCACTGGAGGTCAGGCCTGGCCTTCCTGCCTAATTCAGGGCTGCCTGATTAGCTGTTCCTGGCACCGGGTAAGCGAGCAGAGTGGAGGTGCTCCCAGTTCCTGCTGCATTCACACCCACTTTCTCCTTCCTCCCTCTATCCATCTCTTTGCTCCCAGTGCCCTTTGGCAAGAAGTAGGATTTATGTGTTTTGGCTTTCTGTGCACCCCTGGCCATTTCTGGGGCTCCTCTTCTCTCAGTTTCACACTTTGGGGTAAAAGGGAGCTGAGAAAACAGAAACACAAAACAATCCAGTTACACAGTGAGAAGCATCCATGAATTCTACTTAAGTTTATTTAAAAAGAATGAAACCAATCCAGGCCCTTTTGGTCTGGCCAGTGGGGATTGCCTTGTATCCCCCAAGGGTGCTGAAAGTTGGTCTGCATCCCACCTGAGGGCTGGGTTGGTGGTGCTCTGGGGCCTGGTTACAGGAAGTGTGGACCTGCCAGCATGTTAGAAATGCAGAGTCTCAGGCCCCACCCCAGAATCTGCATCTTAAACAAGCTCCCCAGGTGACTGAGGTGCATATTAAAATATCTGGGGGAAGTATTCCTTTGTTAAATGGTTGGTTTTAAATTTTGTAGTCCATTTACCAAGACAAGGCCAGTGACCACAGGGGCTTGGATGTCATGGCGATTGAAACTGTTGTGCACGTTTTGGAGTGCTTTCCTCTCAGTTTCCACACTCAGCTTCTCATGGATGAGAACAGCAAACAGTTGGTGGTCCTACCCCAATCCTTGCTGGTCCACAGCCTGGGGAGTTCAGGGAGGGAAAGCAGAGGACTCTGAACCGCTGGAAACCATATGTCAGGTTGTATGTGTGTAGAGTGTGTGCATCCAGAGGAATATCCCTTTTCCCTTTTCTCAGAAGAATCATCAGTTTTTCAAAGAGGTCTGTGACATCAAAATGGTGAGGAACTGTCTCCCTTTGAAAGGCACCACTGACATGATCAAGACACTGGCCTTCTCTGAACTAACTGTGGGTTTCATTCTGAAACACTTGGGAGGATGGACTGGGCAGGCTAGTCCATGACCATGTTCAATCAGTAAAGATAAGCAGACATCCACCGTGTGATAGTAGACAACCCCCCAATGTAGTGTTTTATAGATATGCATGTAGTTTGGAGAGAGAGAGAAGAGATATATCCTTCCAATCTGAATATTGCCTAAACTTTTGCCATTGAAGACGTAGCTCTGTTGTCAGACTGCCTTCTATTAAAATAAACAGAGCCTTGTCCGGGCAGTTAAACACACGAGACTCTGGATATTGACATCTTAGTATAAAGTAAGTTGATCACATGCTCTCTGGATAGTTTAACACTGACTCTCCTTTTCTATTTCAAGGTTTTCCTGGAAAACATTAGGAAAGGAAAGCTATTTTGTTATTAGTCTCAAAAACACATCCCCTGTCTGTGGAATCCCAGGCAGGCTCCAGGCCCTCCCTGCTACCCCGGGCATGGTTGCACAGCCATCCATTTCCCACCTTGTGTCCCGTAGGGACTGGCAGCAATGCTTGCTACATGGAAGAAATGAAGAATGTCGAGATGCTGGAGGGGAATGATGGGCGGATGTGTATCAACATGGAGTGGGGTGCCTTCGGGGACAACGGGTGTCTAGATGATATCAGAACAATCTACGACAGACTGGTGGATGAATATTCTCTAAACGCTGGGAAACAAAGGTAACTGTGCTTGGTGGAGGAAGACACATATGGTGGTAGGACGTTGAGGCTGTAAGGCTGTATTTTGCCTGTTAAAATAGAAGGAAGTTTCTAGTAGGGGTGGAGTCTGGAGAGAAGCTTAGTCCCTCAGATTCCCTCCTGACTTTGGTTTTGGCTCACGGAGAGCAGATAACCAGAAGGATGTGCCCCCAATGTGCTACACGTGGGCCCAGGTTGATGTCCTGGCCAGGTGCCTTTCTCTGTCTAGGAGTATGCCTAGAGGACAGGGTGGCAGCAGCCACACTACTTCCCTCAGTGACTGTGATCATCCTGGAACATTCTGGTCTTTCTATTGCTCTGTGTTTCTTCCTCAACAGACTAATAGAAAGCTCTTGGTCAGCAGGTTTTTGTTTTGTTTTAGTGGAAGTAAAACATACTTGACCTATACTTGTCAAAGGGCAAAGTGAATTAGGATGTGGCCAGTGGGGGCTTCGGCTCTGTTCATCCTCCCCCATCCTCCCACACCACCTCGTGGCTTTTTAGAGCCTGGGTCTTAGACACCGTGCCTGGGCTGGCAGTCTCTGTTCTCCCTGCAGAGAGACAGATGACTCCTTGTCTCAGGCTCCCAGGACTCAGGCCATCCTCTGCCATCGCCAGGATGAATTGGTCTGAGCTGTGTCCTCAGGAGCAGAAAGGATGGGGGAGTTGGCACCTCCCAAATAAGAGTTGTTCTCCAGCCACCCTCAAGATTTATGCCTTTTTCCAGATATACCTACATGTCATTTACTTAATGTTTTTAAGTCAGTTTATATTTTTTTTACTTAAATTTAACAAGAGAGGAACAAAAGGGGAAACCAGTATTACCATAAATAGATGATAATCATAAAATGAATATAGCAAAGATCAGTGTCATTCGATTGCCTACCATAGGCTCGAAATGAAGACCTCCTGGGTTGTAGGGAAGCAGCGGGCAGTGGAAGGGGCTGGAGCCCCATCAGCACTGCACCGAGGTGGTCTCCTTGATGGTGTCAGAAGGACTGGTTGGGAGCTGATAATAGTAGCATAATCTTGTGTTTTTCCTATGGAGCACCTGAGATCTTTTGGAGTGTCCAGTGGACTCTTCCCAGCCTGGGGACACTGGGACTGGAGCATGGCAAGGGCAGGAGACAAGCCCCAGGAATAGGCTGCCCTCAGGAGTGTGGTAGCCACCTGAACCCTCCAGCCTGGGTGGCTTCATCGCTGTGCTGGGGCTTGACCAGTACTCTGGGCTTTCTCAAAACCTTCCAGAAATCTAGTAGAAACTTTCTCCTCATTGTCTTCTTGTCCCTTTAAGAGTCAGACCAGTTGTTTGCTTATTCTGCAGATATTTATTGAGCACTGGACTGAGAGCCTAGCACTGCACTGTGCTAGACCCTGGGCCTCAAAGCTGAGCAGGACACATGTTCCAGGCTCTCTAGGCTTTTGCTTCAGGGTCAAGAGAGGCAGTGTGCCCGTGTGCCTTGTGACAGAGAAGGGAGGGTGTCTGGGTGCCTGAGAGAGGCAGATGGAACCCGGTCAGGGGGAGGAGGACAGGTTTTTTGGAGGAAAGTTTTGAGCTGAGAGCTGGAGTGGGCTTCTGCGGGCAAAGGTAGGAAGTCTGGCCACGAGGGAGACAGTCCTGCAGTTAGATGTGAGTGCTGGTGATGTGGGTTCTGATCCTGGGGAGGGTTAAGGATCCCTTTGCCCTTCCTGGCCTCCCTCTGCCTCTGCTGAGAGCGCAGGGCTGGGTGTGCAGGTGGTGGTGATCTCAAGGGGCAGGAAGACGCCCGGGACTACTGGAAGACCAAAGGCTACACATAGATACCAGCCTCTGCTCCTGTTTTCAGGTTCGAGAAGATGATTAGTGGTATGTACCTGGGGGAGATTGTCCGCAACATCTTGATTGACTTCACCAAGAAGGGGTTCCTCTTCCGAGGGCAGATCTCTGAGACACTGAAGACTCGGGGCATCTTTCAGACCAAATATCTTTCCCAGATTGAGAGGTGAGTGATGAGGGGTGTCCCCGCAGATCTGTTAGAGGTCCATGTGGCCAGGGGATCAGTATGGGCGTGGAGGCCTCTCATGGGATGTTTTATCATTTGTGAGGGGTTCCCCCCACATCTGGAGTAGTAGGCCATGAGCAGCTAGCTACAGATTGAAATAATATAATTTTATTATAAATAATTTTCCTTCTTTTCATTCTTTATGTTGGAGCATTATGTGTATTTGTTGGAAGTCTTGTGTATAAGTAAAGTTGTATGGACTCCATTTCAGGATAAAGGTGTATTACAGATACTAATGTCAAAGGGCACTGAGACCAGCAGAGCCAAGAGGTCTATTCATCTGCATTCATCTGAAAGGCAGGCTGGGATTGGGCTGTTGGTCACCCAGTGAGTGAGCCCCACAAGTTGCTTTGTCTTCTTCCTGTTTCTTCTTTGCTGTGATTGCTTCATCCCTGCCTTTGCCTCTTCCATGGTGAACTATGAGAAGAGGGCAGGGTGCTCTGCAAAAGCAAAAACCACCTTGTTTTTAGAATGGTCATAAAAGCAATATAAGGTGGGCCACGCTGGAGCCTGCTCATCGCTTTCCCCCATGTCTATATCTGTAACTTGTTTTTTGTTTGTTTGTTTTAAAGATTTTATTTATTTATTCATGAGAGGCAGAGAGAGGGGGGCAGAGACACAGGCAGAGGAAGAAGCAGGCTCCATGCAGGAAGCCCAACATGGGACTCGATACCAGGTCTCCGGGATCACACCCTGAGCCAAAGGCAGATGCTCAACTGCTGAGCCACCCAGGCATCCCTGTATCTGTAACTTGTACTCAAACTCACTGCCCACCAGAACCCAAGCAGTGAAGTGCTAGCAGCAGACACAAGGCCCCAGCGCACTGGCCCTGGTGGGCCTGAGTGCACCGGGTAGTAGCATTTCACCGCAGCTCGGAAGGAAGAGGCTGTCACAGCTGGTGCTGGGTGCTCATTTACAGACCAGGAAACAAGTTCTCCCCTCTTTCTGTCATTTCAAATGCAACCAAGAGCTGAGTGGTCAAAATAGGAGCCATAGAAGAACTAGAAGAAAATATTGAATTTAACATTTTTTAAGTGTCAAATATACATAACATGAAATTTACCATTGTTACTATTTTGACATCTATGGTTCAGTGGTATTAAGTACATTCACAGTGCTGTGTAACCATCACCACTGTTCACTTCCAGAACTTTTACATCACCCTGAACTACCCTACCCCTTAAACAGCAACTCCCCATCCCCCCAGTCCCTGGCACCCACACTTCTACTTTGTGTCTCTTTAGATTTGACTATTCTACACACCCATGTAAGTGGAATCATACAGTTTTTGTCTTTTTGTAACTGGCTTATTTTACTTGGCATAGCATTCTCAAGGTTCATCCATGTACAACATGGATGTGTGTCAGAATTTCTTTCCATTTTAAGGATGAATAATACTCTATGTATAGATCATATTTTGTTTATCCATCTGTCTGTCCTTGGACACTTGCATTGCCTCCACCTTTTGGCTACAGTGAATAATGCTGCTATGAACATGAGGATAAAAATACACGATTGAGTCCTGCTTGCAATTCTTTGGGGGTAAATACCTGTACGTGGAATTGCTAGATTAGATGTAATTTTATTTTTAATATTTGAGGAACCACTACACTGCTTTCCACAGTGGCTGCACCATTTTACACTGCCACCCGTGGTACACACCAGGGTTCGATATCTCCACATCTTTGCCCAACACTTGTTTTCTGTTGTTGTTGTTTTTTTTTTTTTTTTTTACAGATTTTATTTATTTATTTGAGAGAGAGAGTGCGCACACTAGCAAGGCGGTGGGGCAGAAGGAGAGGGAGAAACAGACTCCCTGCTGAGCAGGGGGCCCGATGCAGGGCTTGATCCCAGGATCCTGAGATCATTACCTGAGTCTAACCAAAGAAACCCAAGCACCCCTGTTTTTTAAATTATAGCTATCCTAATGGGTATGAAGTAGTGGGAAAGGTCTTTTTAAGAATAAGAGCAACAGGATCCCTGGGTGGCGCAGCGGTTTGGCGCCTGCCTTTGGCCCGGGGCGCGATCCGGGAGACCCTGGATCAAATCCCACGTCAGGCTCCCGGTGCATGGAGCCTGCTTCTCCCTCTGCCTGTGTCTCTGCCTCTCTCTCTCTGTGTGTGTGACTATCATAAATAAATAAAAAATAAAAATAAAAAAAAAAAGAATAAGAGCAACATAAATTATACTGGAATTTAAAAATAAAATGAAAGCAAAGCAAGAAAGAAAAAAAATTGCCAAATTAAAAAAAATATTTATTCGTAAGAGACAGAGAGAGAGAGGCAGAGACATGGGCAGAGGGAGAGGCAGGCTCCCTGCAGGGAGCCTGATACAGAACTCGATTCCAGAACCCTGGGATCACGCCCTGAGCCAAAGGCAGATGCTCAACCACTGAGCCACCTGGGGATCCCCAAAATTGCCAAATTTAGCTTCTGTAAGTTAAAAAAAATTGGCAATAAACCTGAGGCAAATAGCAAGCTATGGAAACCATTCGCATTATATATGCAAGCACTGGGCAGCAGAGTGCTGGGCAGTGGGCAGGGGCTTCGACAGAGCTGGTCTTGAGACCTGCTGTGTGCTTTGAGTGAGTTACTCAGTGCTCCCAGCCTCAGTCTCCTCATCTTGAAAATGGAGGTAACCGTACACACATCGGTGGGCTGTTAGGGGGAAATGAAGTGATGTATGTGAAGCATTTGTCACATGCTACATCCTTCAGAAAGGCTGGCTGCTCTTACCACCCTTGCCATCACTGTTGGTCATTGTCCTCTCTTTCCATTCAATAAGATCAAGACAAATATCCCAAGAGAATAACAAGTCTTGCCATAATAGTAGCTCATATGGGCAATAAGCAAAATTTTTTGAAAAAAGTCTTTCTCTCAAATAGAGAAGGATACAAACCACACTGCAGCATGATGCCATTACTACTTTTTTTTTAAGTTTATTTTTTTAGTAATCTCTATATACCCAACGTGGGGCTTGAACCTGTGATCATGAGTCATATCCTCTTCCTACTGAGCCAGCCAAGCACCCCTGTTAGCATGTTTTTGAAAGTGATCCCTTCCACTGGGGACAAGTATAGTGGAAACTCAGCTGGAGAGAGAGGGAAAAAGAAAATGGACACAACCTCCTGAAAGGCACTTGGCAATATGTATCAAAGTACCTTTGACCCAGAAATGTATCTCCTAAGGGGAAAAGCAGAGTTGCACACAAAGGTTTATAAACAGGAAACTTTATTAGAGTGTTACTTCATAATAGCAGAAAGTTGCAAACAATGTCATTTTCTCCAAACTGGCTAAATAAATTAGGGTGCGTCCCCAGAATGGAGTACTATGGCAGCTATTTCCGGTCCTGTTCTCAGACAAGGATGTGGGAAATAGCTCAGAAGTGTGAAGTAGGGGGGAAAAAAAGGCAGAAAGGAAACCACAGATAAAAGATGAGCCCATTTTGCATATCATAAGAAGCTCATTTATTGACATTTAAGAAAAGTAGATTGGAAGGAAAAATATTAAAGTGTTAATAGCATTGCTTCTGGTATTGTGAATAGTTTTAATTTTAGAATTTTAAGTTTTCTATATTTGCCAAATTTTCTACAATTTCAGGTGTAATACTTTTGGTATCACTTAAAAATAAACAGGGGCGCCTGGCCAGCTCAGCCAGTAGAGCATTCAGCTCTTGATCTTGGGGTTTTGAGTTCGAGCCCCGTGTTGGGTGTAGAGGTTACTTTTAAAAATAAAATCTTAAAAAAGATATAAATGAATAAAAATAAATAAGTGTTGTTTTGGAGGAATGAAGCCCCCACAACCCTACTCATGGTAAGGACAGTGTTTTGGAGCTGGAGTCAGCTCCCAGGCTGCTCTGGGCAGTCCCACTTCATTCCAGCCCTCTGGTTTTGTCCCCCACAGTGACCGATTAGCGCTGCTCCAGGTCCGGGCCATCCTCCAGCAGCTGGGCCTGAACAGCACCTGTGACGACAGTATCCTCGTCAAGACCGTGTGCGGGGTGGTGTCCAAGCGGGCCGCACAGCTGTGTGGTGCGGGCATGGCTGCCGTGGTGGACAAGATCCGCGAGAACAGAGGGCTGGACCACCTCAACGTGACTGTGGGCGTGGATGGCACACTCTACAAGCTTCATCCGCAGTGAGTGGGGCTTCCAGTTGGAGTGGCAGAGCTGCCTGGGCTGGCAAGGTCCCTGATGGTTATGGGACTGCAGGATGGGAGTCCCACCAGGAAAGTTCCTCACCAGGACCCGAACGAAGGCTGTGCATTCAGGGACTGAGCCTTGTCTGGTCCAGGAGATGAGCCGCTCTGGAGCTTAACTGGGATCCTTGGAGACGAGTGGCTTCCCTTGGTCAGCGCATGCCAGTGGCATCGCACGCCCCCCTCCTCACTCCTCCTGGGCCCCCTCTTGGGCCAGGCAGAGTCCGAGGCCAGGGTGGGTGTGGGCTTCCCCATCCAGCTAGGTAGCTGCAGCCTGCCCAGGAGGCTGTGCTTGGAACGTGGGGAGAGGAAGTGAAGGATGGAGGGAGGAGGGCGCGTTGCCTTGTTCACCTGCTAGATCAGTTTCTCAAGAGGCTTGCAGGGCAGGCAGAGGGGTGGGGAGTGGCCTTGTCATGGTCAAGTGCCTGACACTCTGTGCCCAAGGAGGATATTTGGCCCCGCCTGCCCTTTCATGTACCTCACCTCCCCAAGCTTGGCTCTTAGGAATCTAGTGACCATATTATTTATCATATAAACTGGGGTGCTTTTGCCAGTGAGGAGAGTGCTGCTAATAATTACACTGGGACCATCCCAGGTAAACTGGGCCATAACGTCACTGTACTTAAAAGCTACCTCACCCAGATCATTATAGGCATTAGCTGCTTGCCTCACGGTACGGCTGGGGATGGAGCTGGTTGTCTTGCCCCCACCTCCCCACTATCATAGCCGTCCTCTTCGTCACCTGGGGAAGCACACTGGTGGGGCTGAGAGCTAGATTCAGAGCCATACACCTTGGATGTAATCCTGGCACCATGGTATGGAGGCTGCACTGCCGAGTGTCGTCTTTCTCACGGGATGACAGCCATGGGCAGGACTGGAAATCAGTATATAAGGTGTAGGGCAGGCTCTGGTAGGGGCTCAACAGAGTGCAGTCGGCATCACCACTGAGAGCCCCACCGCCCTGAGCTGCTTCAGCCTGGTGCTCTCTCACTGTCAGCCCATCATGTAGGGACCCGGAGTCACCTGTCACTGCGAGATTATCTTTCACTGGGGCCCGCCTCTCTTGGCTTCTGATGATGCCAGGTGTTGGGTCATGGATGGGATGAGCAGGGAGGTCTCGGGGCACAGTGGGGGCTGCACGGTGTCTGTTTCCATGTCACCGGCCAAGCTGCCCTGGTGCTGGGCCACATCCAGGCCCTAGCACCCTTCCTGATATCCGGTCCTCCAGACACCCCGGGCTTTGGGGCTGGGTGTGTCAGTGCGTTATTTGTGCCCCGGCCCTGATAAGCCATGCAGTCACTTCTTTTTGGACTCTCAGTTGTTCCTACCTGCCAAAGACTCGTGGCAGTAGGATTGGCAGCAGATCCAGTGTCCTCTCCTAAGCAGCCCCTCCCATCTTGGTTGTCCCCCTGTCGTCAGGGTCCTGCGGCATCTTCACGTGGGTCCAGCATCTCTCCCCATCTCCTCTACTCACCCTTCCCCTCTGTGTGTTGTCGTTTTCAGCTTCTCCAGAATCATGTACCAAACCGTGAAGGAACTGTCACCAAAATGTAACGTGTCCTTCCTCCTGTCCGAAGACGGCAGCGGCAAGGGGGCTGCCCTCATCACGGCGGTGGGCGTCCGGCTCCGGGAAGAGACGAGCAGCTAAGAATACCGGCCCCCCGCCTGCTGCCCTTCCAGCACTTCTCTCTTGGGGCGGTGACCCCGTCCCTCCCAGTGAGCCGTGCGGGGGGAGCCGCCGGCGCCAGAGCCCGCCACCGCCGCAGCGGAGAGGGAAGCCGAGCCAGCTAATGGCGCATAACGTAGGGTACAGAATAGAGCGTGTGCTGTTGATAATCTCTCCCCACTCCGGCCCCTCCTCACCTGCCCTGCCACTCTGCATGATCTGATTTCAACCTGGTCGTATGCTCCCCACGTGTGAAGTTTAGTGGCGCCCATTTCCAGTCTCTGCATTCGTCTGACAGTTATTTATTGGCCCAAGATGAAAAGTCACGCCATCCGCCAGGCCTTATGGGGCCTCCGCAGCCCGTCCTTGGGGACACATCCCCTGTGTGAAATGTATTATCACCAGCAGACACTGCCGGGACTCCTCCTCCCAGGGGCATCTTAGCTGCTTCCTCCCGTCCCAGCACCCACTGCTGTCTGGCGTCCCGAGGATCCCATCAGGACGTGTCCATGCCACTGAGTCGTGTGTCCGTGGAACTGGTCAGAGCCACTTCGTGACAGTCTTGCATTCTGTCTGTCTTGGGGGTGGGGGGAGGTGGGCAGTTCTGTGGGAAAGTGTCTTGTCTCCATTTGGGTAAAAGGAACCAAACCAACAAACAGTGCCCTCATTGGAATTCCCCATTGCTTTTGTGAGCCATGTTGTATGACCTAGTAAACTTTGTACCAATTCCAAGACCCGAGTGATGCTTGGTGGCTGGAGAGCGGGGAGGATGTATGGGGATGGCGTGATGACCAAGCTCTGGGGATCCTGGGTTGGGTGGGGAGGAGAGGGAGTTTGAAATGAAGATTATGTGCTTCAGCCCCCAGCCTTCGTTTGGTACAATAACGTCTCTGCCCTCTACGAAGTGTCACAGCACTAGCCTCTCCCCTTGTTTTCCAGCACCTGCCTGGCCAGGTCCCTGCTCTAGCCCCACGGTCTTACCCAGTACCTTTAAGAAGGTAAAGTGATGGAAGGCCTCTGTCGTCCGATAGCCTGGGCCCCCAGAGGCCGTGTGGGTTTAAGGAGAGGACAGTGCATCACTGGCCATCCCCACCGGCCGCCAGCTCCAAGGGAACAGATGGTGTATAGCCCCTGCTCTAACACAGATGAAGTCTTGCAACAGCCCAGGGGAGCAGCTTGCCTGCACTGTCCTCCTCTCCCATTTTAAATTAATGCCTTCTGTAGGAAATGGAGCCTCATCTGACCCTTTCATCCCTACCCCTTGAGGTTGCCGCTCCACCCCATGACCCACCAGTGCATCATACATCAGTCCGTGTCCTGCACCCTGAGATCAAGGTGCCTGCCATGTGGTTCTCCCAAGCTGGGGCTATGGCTCTACATGGCTTCCCCCTGAGATTAACTGCACGTTCACTTGGTTTAAGATGGGAGTCCCTTTATTTGGCACTGCCAGCGCCTATGGCACAGGGGTCTTCATGGGGAACACAGATAGCATTAAACTCTTGCTCTGCATTTACAGTGTCACGTGGTTCTTCTGGAAGGGCAGTGGGGTGTGCAGGGTGAGTGGGCAAGCAGGGAAAAGTGTGTCCTCGGAGTGGACCGGGCCAGGCCTGGAGCACCCTGGGAGTCGAGATGGTTGGCAATCCCTGCCAGCCAGCTTCTTGCTGCTGGAGCGAGGGTGCCAGCTGCTGCTCACTTCCTGGAGGCATCCATGGCTAGCTTGGTGGTGATAAAAACTCATCCCTGCTGCTCATTAAGCACTTCATATATGTTTGGCATGCTAGTTTATGGGCCTCCCTTCACTCTTCCTCACAGCATCCCTGTGAGGCAGTTTTGTCACTGGGAGAAGAGGCTGAGGGTCACAGTGACTTGTCTGAGGCAACACAGCCGAGGCTCCTTTGGACTTTTAACCACCATCTACACTGGCCTGGATCTGAGTTCAGATGCTGAGGCAGAGAAGCCAGGGATCGACTCATAGGTGATGGGCTTTGCAAAATAAGAAGCTTCCTACCTGTGTCTTTTGCCTAAGAATAAATCGGTATCATGGTGGGGGTGCCTATGTCCATAGGTATGTTTTGTTTGGTTTAGCCAATACTCATAAAAATGTGAGCCAAATTTAACAAGTCTGGAAGTCTTGCAAATCTGGATTCCTGTTGTGTCTTAAAAGATTCAGAAGATGTGGCAACAGTGTGCTCCCATTGCCACATGGCAACATTTGTCCAGAGCTGATCAGGGCTGCTGTCTCCTTTGGAGGCATATCCCCTCCAGTTCCCACCATCCCATTACTCCAATGCTGGAAGTCAGTTGCCTTTGATCACATTTGCAGTTTTGTTTTTTTAAATACTGGATCCAATTCACTCATTCAGTTATATGCCCCAGAAAGGCACCTGAGCTTGCAACTCCCAGATTAGGGAAGTGCTAGGTCATTCTATCTTCTTGGACTCTTCCTGGGTGCTGTGAAGCATGGCCAGAGGGGTGGCTGGGTGCTCTCGGAGTTAGTATCTACTTGCAGAGCTCCTGGCGCCATCTTGTTTTTCCACTGATATAGTGAAGGCTGGGGCATATGGGTCAAACTTTCAGATCTGGACCTCTCAAGTGGCTGCTTCTCAAAGGGTGCAAAGCCTCAGCAGCAGCCAGGTACAGGGCTTCAGGATTCATCAGGTAACCCATCTTGGGGACCCTTGGCCTGCCCATTGGTAGCTGGAGAAAGGGCAGTCTCCCCAGCCACGAAGAAAGTCTCTTTAGTGTGGCACCTGTTGATCCTCGCAGAGAGGGATGGAGTGTGAGTCAGCTCAATCTTATCCTCCTCAGTTGGCGTGACCCATGGGCAGCAACGGAAAGCAAGCCGGAATCCAGAGCGAAACCTAGGAGACAGAGGGTCACCATGAGCAGAAGAGTGAGGGGGGGCAGTTTGGGAACTACCACACGGCTGCCCCCAACCTCCAGGACGCGTCCTCTCATTCCTAATTGCCTGTCACTATTTGGTGTCTCTTTACAGATGCATTCCTGAGTATGTTTGATTTTTGGAAACACCTGGAAGGAATGTGGGGCTAAATCTAGTGATTGCAGTGGGTGATTAAGCCAAAGTAGACCATGTGTTATTACAAACAGAAACCAAATACAGTTTAAAGAAACAACACATTTTCTTATTTGACTGGTTAATTGGCTTCTAAAGGAGTATTCCAGTGGAGTCTTAAGAAATTAGGGCTTCAGTGGTGTTAGGTGGAATAAGGATGCTCTCCCAAGGGGGCTGCTTTGCAAGAAAACATGTACAGGGAGCTACAACATTTTGGTATATTTTCTTAAAAAATAACTCTCCCCATGGCTGCACTAAAGGTAAATCAGAAGGGGAAGCAGATGGCAGTGGAGGAAATTGCCTGGCAGAGAGAGAACACTGGCCTGTTGGAGAGGAGCAGAGATCAAGGGGACCCTGGGTGACCCCGGACTGTCCCCAGGAGACGCAAGGTTCTGTGTTGCAAAACAGGCCTGACTTTGGTTCCTCACCTTGTTGCTCTCCAGGATTCCATGGTGTGACCCAACAAATGCCTCTATCATAGGAGCTTCATGGTCTTTGCCCCTCTGCCCATACTCAGAATGTCCTCCCTGGGGCTCCCCCTCCCAGCCCCCACCGCACCCCCATTGGCCATCGCCCTCTCCATTCCTGACAACTGACAACTCTGTCCTTCCAGCTGCTCAGGCCTGGAACCTGCGAGTCATCCTTCTCTTACATCCACCTCCCCTCCATCAGGTCCTGTTGACTCTACCTTAGTAGTAGCCAGACTCTGACTACTTCTCACCCCAGTCTGACCGCACTCCCCCACCTCTCACCTTGATCCTTGCCATAGCCTCCCCACCCCCCTGCTTCTGTGCTTGCCCCTCCCCTGTGGTCCAGGGCCAACACACTGCCGGACTGATTCTTTTAAAAGGAAGTCAGAGTAAGTGTCTCCCAACTCAGAGCCCTGCTGGCCTCCTCATGTCAGACTTGACTGCAGGACCCTTGCCTTGGCTGTTCCCTCTGCTTAGAGCCCTTCCCCACACAGTGGCAGGGCCCATTCAATCCTCATCTAGCACTTCCTGTCCTCCCATCCCCAGCTCTGGTTTTCCTTTTTTCCATCAAACGCACCACCTAATATGCTGTGTGGTTCATCTACTCATCACGCTTGCTTATCGTCTGTTTCCCCACTAGAATGTCAGCTCCTGACAAGAAATCGTGGCACCTGGGGGGTATCCCAGGTGCTTGGGGCAGGGCACACGGAGCCCCTTGTGAACATGTTTTGAATGAATGAAGACTCCCGCCAGGAGCATTATTCCAAAGTTATTTCAGAAACCTAGCCTGTGGAGCCTGGAGACTTGTTCAGACTCTCAGGGACTGTGTCACCAGGAGAGTGACCAATGCCCAGACATGGAGGGCCAGGGGCCCCTCCCTGACATGACAGTCCTGTGTCCAAGTTCTCCTAGAAGCTGCATCAAGAGAAAGGTGTGATGTGGGGTCAAGGTTTTAGGCCTTGGGGATCCATGGAATCCTGGCTCCATTGCTTGCTGCACAAGATTAGGTATCTTCCTTTCTGGGGCTCAGTTTCCTCATCTGTAAAATGGGGATAGCACCTCTCTTCCTCCTGTTATCTACTTTTTACCTCTCAGGAGACAATGGAGGGTTCTGGCACCCAAAAAAACACTCAAAAAAAATCACAATTCTCTCACTTCCCTCCATCTCTGTCCCTGCCTTCTCTCTTCTTGTCCCAGATGAAGTCCCTGAGGAGAGAGCAGGAGCAGACAGACAGAACTATGGCCTGGGCAATGGGACCAGGCTTTTGGGAGGAGGTGGGGCTCAGGCCAGGCCCAGACACAGTGAGGATTGTGCTGGGGGCTCACTCTGAGGCCAGCAACCCCATGCGGGAGGGGGGCGCACAGGCTCCAGCTACGCAGGGGAGCCCAGATGGGGCCAGGCCATGGGTCCCTGAGGGCTGAGGAGAGGGGGGCTGGAATGAGGGCTCACCTGTGGTTGAGGCAGCAGTAGATGATGGGATTGTACATCGTGGAGCTCATGGCCAGCCAGAAGAGCGCCAGGTACACCTGCTGGATGAACTTGTGGTAGTAGATGTCCTCCTGGAAGCTGCCCAGGATGAAGTAGAAGTGGTAGGGCAGCCAGCAGATGGCAAACGTCACCACCACCAGCACCATGGTCTTCACAAACTGGGCCGGGAGAGGCTCAGGTCACACCTCAGCCTGGAAGCACCACACCCCAATCCTCCCAGGGTGGCACCAGGGCTCCCCTCACACCAGCCTGGGAAGCCCTCAGTCCCCCGGAGCATACACTGCCTTGACTCCTGGGCCCCGCACCTCTGCCCACACTGATGTTCTCTCTTTCAAGTCCTCAACACCTTGAAACCCAGCTCAGTGGCCACCTCATCTAGCAGATGTCTCAGACCCCTTCCCTCAGAGCAGCTCCCCTCCCTGGAGTGTGGGTGAGCTCATCATCCCAGCCTTGGGGGAGGTCCCCTATGCCAGCTATGGGTTCTCTGGTGCCCCTCTCCCTGGGATCTGTGTCTGCCATAGCCCTTCTACCTATAAGTAGTGAGAATCTAGTTGGGGACCCCAGCATCAGCCCAGGAGCCAGTTCCCTGACCTTCCCCCCTCATGGCCTGGTCTCTGCAGGCCCCCGTGAGCATGGCCCAGTACCCCATGAGGAATGGAGGACAAGCCAGTGATGGCAAGTGGAGACCGGGTCTTTATGAGGGACACTCAGACGGTGTCACATATCTGACTACCTCCTGGAATGGCCCTATGGAAAGTGCCCAATAGCAGACGTGAAGCCAAGATGTTGACCTGATACCTGATAGGATTAACCATTGCCTCCCCTGGACGCCTGGAAGGAAGCTGGCACAGCAGAGAGAGGCTTTGACTGGGATAGAGTGGAGGAGGTCTGAATCATAGAATGCTGCATCAGGACCCTGGGGTGGCTCTGAATGGCAGGGAGGGGAGGGGACACTGGTACTTGGGTTGGAAATCCAAGGCAGACTGGGTACAACTGGATTCCAAACCAGTCTCCACGATCTCGCATCCGAGGTCTGCAGTTCCAGCATTTTAGAATTCTCTTGTGATTCTAGGCAGGAGCCTCCCGTTGTTCTGTGGGGCTTCTTAAATTCAACACTCCAATCATGCAAAAAGTCTAAGATTTTGAGAATCTATCATTCTAAGATCTCTGAGATTCTATGGGGCTTTAGGATTCTCCGATTCTTGTAATATTCTGGGGAAGTTCCTTTAACTTCGCATTTGGCCAAAGGCCAGTCTAGCCTCCTGGGAACAATGAACTCAGACTCTGGCCAGGGACTTGGGACAAGGGCAAGTTAGGGGGATCCTATCCTCAACAGCTCCCCCTTAGGGGCGGGGTCCGGTCCGGCCCCGGCCCCGCCGAGCCCCGCCCCCCCCCTCCGGGCGCCCACCTTCTTCTTGGCTCGCAGGTGGCGCAGGCTGGCGCCGTGCACCTGGTGCCGGGGAACCTCGCGTCTCCAGAGAGTGAGGCCGATGACACTGTAGGCGAGGAGCATCACCACGAGAGGCAGCACGTAGATGAGGGCGATCACCACCAGGTGGTACCTGGAGGGAGAGCCAAGGGCTGGGCACCGGACGGCCCGGGAGCGACTTGGGCATCCGCCCGCGCTCAGTCCCCCTAACCCCCTGTGCCCCCTGAGCCAACTCCGGCTGCCCTCCCCGCCCCCCCCCCCCCACCGGCCGCCTCCCAAAGCCTTGCTTTAATTTAAAGGGAAAAAGAGAACGACATTGGCTAGCATATATGCCCAAAGAGGGCATCCCCTGCTGCAAGAGGGACACCAGCTTTATCTCTCCATTCCTCCGGGTGATAGACAAATGCTACCAAAAAAGGAAATAAATAGGAATGAAAAAGTTAACCAAATAGTACATTCATTTAACATTTAAGATGCCATTATACATTAATACAAAGGAGGCAATAAAATTACTTATTATATTCTCACAAATATTAACAATATAGAGTATTTTCTTCCTGGGTCATTTGTGTGTATATGATACGTCTCTGCACATACACACTGGATAGATGATATATATAATCTATAGCTGCGTCTGTCCGTCTGGAGAGGTAGATTTTCTGGAGTTGATATGGTTCCATCCTGCACCGACACCCTTATCGGGGAAGGGGGCAGTGGCGACAGTGCCACACTGTACGTGATATGGGTTGTCTCCTCCTGCCCATCAGCACTGGGTTGGGAGCATGGCTCACGTCAGCAGGCTTTCTCTCACATCACCTTGGAGCAAGGGGCCCAGAACACACTGACGATTACTCATCTAATGCCTGTGGAGGGCTGTGTTGAGCAGTTTCTTTTCCTTGTGGAAAGTGTAAAGGAGAAGTGTCCCGTCCATTCTGGTTTCTGAGTGATGCTGCAGCAACTCTCGGACGAGGCCCAGATATGGGCATGTCGTGGAAGGGCCTGAGACCCATGGCCCTGCCACGTGACCTTATTCTAGGAGGGCTGATGTGTTCCCAAGGCCCCGACCCCCACGACCTGTGTGCCAGCCTTGCTGGGCCCCTTTTCAAGAGGCGCCACCACCCAGAGGGAGAGGAGTGGGTGGCTTTGGCAAATATCTTCTCTAAAGTCTGTGTTTAGAATTCTGCTTACTTGCTCTTTGGGCAAGTATGCTCATAAGTGAAGGTTTGGGGGCTCCTAGATGCCCTATGGAGCAGGTAAGGGCAGGGAGGAGCAGTGAAGGCCAGGCCCCTCTCATGTTACCTTCATTGTAAGGTCACAGAAAGTCTGAGCTAGATGGAGCTAGAGGATGAGCAGGGCTACCTGCCTCGGTGTCTGGAGGGGGAAACAGGCTCAGAGAGGTTCAGGAGGCCTGTGGCCTAGGAAACAGCTCTAGAGATGTAATCACCCAAACGATCTCCCTGCCACCGAAGGCCAGCTCTGTGACATCAGAACTGAGCTCTTGTTCAGACTCTAACTTCAAAGTGCGACCTCTTCCTCGGTCTGTTTCCCCATTTGTAAAATGAGGAGGTAATCTAAGATCCTTCCCAAGTAGGAGTGACCTCTCTCTCGCTGTTGCCTCATTCTTTCCTGGGACCTGCTTCAGGATAGGAGTTCACTCTGGGCTCGGGTCCTACCCAGAAGGGAGCACCAAACCAAAGAGCCCTGGGGATCGGCTTCGGGGATCTGCCAAAAATCAGAACTGCCTCCTCTCAGAGCCTGGGCTTTGTCTTGATTTTGGGGGTGTGGGGAGGTTTACGTGCACTTTCCTGGACAGGGCACCTGTAATCTCATCAGATGCCTGCACAGCCAGGATGGGAGCCTGTGAGGATGCAGCCCCCAATCTAAATCCCAGGAGTTCCTCCACCGAGAACAAGGAACACATTTGCACTCATAAAACCAGGCTTTCCCCAGATCCTCGCAGAATTCTAGGTAACACCGAAGCATCGCCTTCCGAGCCCACATCCGCCGTGTCCCCCCGGCGCCTGAATCGGGGTTGGGACTCCCCATCGCCACTGAGCCCGGGCGGGGTCCCCAGAGTGAATACGGGTCCCCCTCTCGGGGCGAGAGGCCTGTAGTAAGGTGGAGAAACACTGCCCCCCAGTGGTCAGGCACAGAGTAGCCCCCCGACACCTGCCTGGGGGCCCCGGGGCCTTCAGAGCGGGGGGTGCACGGACGGAGGGCGGGGGCCGCAGGCAGGGCCCGCCCCCCAAACTCCTGGGTCCCCGGGACCGGCTTCTCAGGCTTCTTCCCCGGCTCTGAAGGGCACCCAGCGGGGCCCTCTCCTGCGCGGGGCGGGGCCCGATGGAGACCACGTGGGGCGGGGCGGGGCCTGCGCTCGGCGCCTGCTCGTCCTCCCGCCGCGGCGCCGGGCCTCGGTTGGGCCAAATCCGCCGCCTCCGGGTTTGCTCGCAGCTGTCGCCTGCTTGAGCTGCTGCGGGGACGGGGTCCGCGGTGCGCGGGGGGCTGCGCTGACGCTGCGGGCCCCCGCCTCTGCCGCCGCCGCCCTGGCAGGCCCCCGCGGGGGGAGGCGGGGGCAGGCGGGGGCGGGGGGGGCAGCCCGGCCTCCAGCCCGCGGCCAGCCCCCGAGCCTCAAGCAGTTCTCCAGCCTCTGCTAGACCCACTGAGGCCGGGAAGGGAAGAGGACTCACCCAGGGTCGCCAGGGGCCTGGCCCACGGTGCCCGCCGGCTCCACGGTAGGAGACCGGCAGGCACCACACCTCCGGCGAACGTCCCGGGCTCCCGCCCCTGCCCTTTCTCCCCGCCTGCTACCCCGCCCCTCTGTGGCCTGGGCACGCCCAGTGCCCCTCCCCCAGACACACCTGCGTGCACCCACACCTCCGCCGACAGGCCCCGCGCTCACACCCGCGCACGCAGCCTGCGCGGTAGCTCCTGTGCACAGCCGCACGCGCTCACATCCTCATCCGAGGACAAGGACAGTCCTTGTCTGAGCCGCGGGGTGGCGGGGCCGTGGCGGGCTTGGAGCAGGACGGCCCGTGGCCTCACTACCTACCAGCTGTGCCACCTTGGGCATATTGCTTAGCTTCTAGCGCTCCGGTTCCCTCATCCGAAAAATGGGAAGAAGCATGCATGCGTGGCTCATAGGGTCAGAGAATCGAAGGGCTTCGTGTATGCAAAGCCTGACTCTTGGTAAGCGCCATCTGCGGTTTTCACACAATCCCAAACACCCTCACAGGGTGTGCACGCGCACATACATTCTCCGGGGTATGCACCTGCACACACATGTGCATGTGCTACCCGCCCCCCCCCCCCCCCCCCCCAGGCCTTACAAAAGGAGCATCTTGCTGCCGTTGTCCTCAGGCCACACCACCACACACTTGGTGGCGCCCTGGTCCATGGTGATGGTGGAGTAGAAGCACTGGGGGAAGGCGAGGGCCAGGGCCAGCAGCCAGATGCCAGCAATCACCGCTCTGGTGCCCGGGGCAGAGAGCCGGGGCTGGAAGGGGTGGACGATGGCCACGTACCTGTGAGCAGAGGGCTGAGTGAGTGGTGGGCAGCCTCCCATCAGAGCCATCCCCATCCCCTGTGTCTCCCCTCTAGCCCCATCACACACCCCCCATGCCACCCCACCACTCACTGCTGCTGAGGACCTGCAGAGAGCCACCTGGGCTGGTTACTCTCCCACAGCCACACAGCACTCTAGCACCCAAAACCCCAGCCCAGGCCCCACCTCACTGCTTCCCTCTGAGGGTGGACTTGCTCTCAGATGGTCACGAGAGAGTGGTCCACTCGGGATATTTGCCTGTAGCTCAGCCCAGCCGAGCCCCCTGCCCTGTGCCGGTCCCTCTTCTGCTCAGAAGCCTTAGCAGAGCCTGACAGTCACCCCGACAAACCCCAAACCAGTGCTGCCCACCCGCTTTCTTCAGTGGTGGAAATACTCTGTGTACTGTCCTGTTCAGTTGCCACTAACCACACACGGCTACAAACACTGGGAGTGTGGCTAATCTGACTGAGGAACTGAATTTAAAAATTTTTTTGAAAAGATTTTATGTATTTATTTATGAGAAACACACACAGAGAGGCAGAGACACAGGCAGAGGGAGAAGCAGGCTCCCTGAGGGGACCCCGATGTGGGACTCGATCCCGGGATCACAACCTGAGCCAAAGGCAGACGCTCAACCACTGAACCACCCAGGTGTCCCTGAATTTTAAATTTTAATTAATTTCAAAGTAAATAGGCACATACAGCCGTGGTTACATTATTGATCGGAGCAGGTTCAAACCTTTAAACTCAGCATCCAAGGCCCTCTGCGCATGGCCAACGCACTTTCCAGCCCCCTGTGTCGCTGCTTCCCGCACCTGCCCTGGCTCCCTCTGGTCAAGGAACGGCCCTACCTGTGTGACCCTCTGTGGGGGTATTTCTTCCCCCTTAGCCTAAAATTTTTTCTTCCCTTCTGGATTCATTAAAGTCCAACCGAAAGGCCACCTCTTCCAAGAAGTCAGCCAGAAGCAGGCTTGTCTCCTCAGTTCCTGCCTCTCTCTGGGGAATCTGTGGGGATTCGAGCTGCTGTTTGGTACCCCGGTGCCTGGTGATCGACTGTCTCAGGCACGGATTGGTCTCTCCATTTCCTGCACCAAGAGACTAGGGCTTGGAGAAGTGAAGGAATCAGCTTGGAAGAGGTAGCACTGGCTCTGAGCCAGGTTATGTATCTCCCCTCTGCTTCCAGAACCTCTGAGGCCACTGTGGGCATGTCCTGGAGCCTAGTGGGGCTGAGGCCTCCAAGGTCAGTGCCCTGGCTGGGGAAGGGAGAGAGTGGGGTAGCCCCTGCTTCCAAGGCCAAAGGATCCAAAGAGCACTTCCCACCAAAGACACAGGGCCCCACCTCTGCCCTATACTGCCTCTACTGTGCGGTGCTGTGTGACCTGGGGCTTTGGTTGCTGCCTCGGAAGAGGGAGGGGATGGGCCTAGAGCTGGGGCTCCCTGTGTCATGGGCCTGTTGGCCACCTGGTGAAGCCCACGTGCCCTCCTCAGAATATGGTTTTTGCATGAATAAATTACACAAGATTACAAGGACAACCAGTTATACTCAAATACAGTTGTCAAAATATAAAATAGGGGCATCTGGGTGGCTAGCTGGTGAAGGGTCAGACTTGGTTTCGGCTTAGGTCCTGCTCTCGGTTGTGAGATCGAGCTCCATGTGGGGCTCTGCACTCAGCATGGAGTCGGCTTCAGATCCCTTCTCCCTACCCCTCCTGCTCACTCTGTCTCTGTTTCTCAAATAAATAAAATCTTAAAATATGTACATTTGGGATATAGAAATACACACACTTCTTTATCAACCCTCTAAACAACAAGATCTGGCGGCGGGTTTGGAACCCACTGTTGTTTTTAAGTAGCGATGGCTGCAGGCGGTCCCTTTGAGATTTCTGCACAGCAGAGGGGTCTGTGGTTTCCATCGGGGCTGGAGTCCCAGCAAAACGTGGGGTGCTGCCTCCCTTTGGGGTGACTTTTCACCCTCAGGGAAGCTCACAGCCCCTGGGATTTCTGTGCACAGTCTGCCGTCACAGGTTCCTGGAGTTTGCACCAGATGATTGGTGACCCCTTCCTCCTCTTCCCGAGACATTGACCCCCTTCTGTGACCGTGGCCGGGCCCTGGGCCAGCTCTGCCCCTCGGCAGCCTGAGCCCCAGCTGAGTGTGTCAGCAGGACAGGAGGGGTGGCCATTTCCTCAGTGTCCCCTCCCCGCAGAGGAGGCAGGTGACTAGCCAGTGGAGGGACGGGTCTGGGACTTTGGATTCATACTGATTGGAAGTTGAGTCCTGACTTCACTACCTTCCAGTAGAGTCCTGAGCAAACAACCCAAGGCTCCCTCGAGCTTTTCCCTCTTCTGTAAAGTGGGACTGCAGTCGTCGCGCTCTTGGGATTGGCGGCAGGGCAGTGAGATGCTTGAGAAGCACCTGCAGGCAGCAGGGGTTTGGGGTTTGAAAACATGGGTAGTCCCACCTACTTGTTTCCTTTAAATCCACCAGAAGTGGCTTTGGTCTTGGGATGACCCATTTCTCTCTGGGATTGATCCGAACCTTGAGACAAGGCCAGGACAGTAGGGCGTCCTTGGCCTGCGCAGGGGGTCACATCTGGGTGTTTGGGGCATAAGGTGAGTGCCAACTCCGTGAGCCAGGAGGTTTTCCACGCTGTCTCCGGGAGGACGGCCCTCTCTGGGGCTTCTCATGCACACCGGGGGTGATCCTGCCACCCCCTGCCGCAGGCCCTGCTGCTCCCTGGAATGTTCCTTCCCCAGAGCTAAAGGGGCTCACTCTCTCTCTCCCCTCCTCCTTCCATCTACCCTCCAAAAACCCATTCCGCAGGAGGGTCCACCCCACACCCGATCTCTTACTACAACCTGCCCTACCCGACCCTGACACACAGCTGGGGACCTCGGGTCCCCTTGCCCCTCAGCACCCGTGACCTCAAAATACAACGTACAGTTTATTCATGTGTTTGTTATTTAAATTCTCACCAGGACAGGCATCTTTGGCTGTTTTTCTCCCCAATGGCCAGAGCAGCGTCTGTACGTTGCCGGCACGGAACATCGGAATGAAGAAATGAATAGATGAGTTTTCACTGTTCTGGCCCGGATCTCTGAGCACCATCGTCTCTCACCTGGATTATTACTCAGCAGCCTCCTGCCTCGTCTCCTGGCTCCCACCTGCCTTCTCCAGTCCATATATAGCCTTCCCCGGCCCCAGAAATGGTTGTTTCCTGGAGCCTGACTTCAAGGACTATTTTTCCCGCTGGTGTACATTCCCCAGTGCCCGAAGCAGAGGGAACACTCAAATATTTGTTGAATGAATGAAAAGGAAATGCTAGTGGATTTGCAGAAACGCCCAGGGGGACCAAGGTGCTTCTGGTAGGGCTGGAGATTGTGATTGGGTGGTGAGGGATGTGCCTCTTACTGAGAGTTGGAGAGGCCTGGGTTCTGGGCCCTGGTCCTGCCCCTGACTTGCCATCAATCCTGCTTGTTTCTAGGCTCAGGGGCCCCGGATACAAAAATCAAGCTTGGCCTACGCAAATGGTTTTCGAACTTTGCATTTTTGACCAGTAGAAATACATTTCTTAAACAAAATCCTTAGGAAAACTCTATAGAAAAACAGCCCAGAGCAGAAAAGCCAGCTGCTCTGTGTTGCTGGGCAGGTGGTTGGGGATGGAGACCGGGGGTTGGGGGGTGAGTGTGGCCAGTGGGCATCATGCCTCCTTAAACCATCCTGACATGGGGGCTGTGTTTCTGAGGGTCCCCGGGGAGTGTCCCATCTCCCACACACACCTGATGACTTTCGGTGTCCCTTTTCATTTTCTGGCTCAACCATACTCCTCCAGGGTCACACAGTCTCCTTCTGAGTCCAAATGTTTCCCTGCCCTCCCCAACCAGCTTCAAATGGCCCCACAGAGCCCTCCTCCATCCCTCCCTGCAGCCGTCAGCAGAAGGTCACAGCATGCAGCCCCCTGAGAACAGCATTGGGAAAATAACTGGACCCATTATAATTATGTGGTAATTGTATGCAATATTAAAGTCTCCCTCCAAAACATCTATCTAAGAATAGACAAAAATCTAAGCAATTTCCTTGTAGTAAAAGGAAGACACACACATACACACACACATACACACACACACACACACACACAAAGGATCACCTCCAGAGAACATTCCAGAATGTCCCTAAACACAGTCGTTCTCTCCCTAAAGCTTTGAACAACCATCTAGTGCCAAGGTCTTCCTTGTGTCTAACCTCAACTTTGCCTGCTTTGGCTCCATGGCCTCCTGCCTTCGGAGGCATACTTTTGGATTGCAATCCGGTTGGGAGGTGGTTCCCTAAGTTCTACCCTTAACCTGCTGTGTGACTGCAGGCAAGTCACCAGCCCTGTCTGAGCCCCAACCAAGTGAGACAGTTTCCCATAGCTTCCCCACTGCCCCCTCTTGCCTGTCAGCGGCGATGGCGGTCATGGAGTAGATGCTGACGAACATGGCTGTGATGGGGAAGAGGTTCTGGAAATGACAGAAGGCACGGCCAAAGTACCAGATGTTGTGGCTGGCATAGACGAAATTGAAGGCAGCGTTGAAGGCGGCCATGCAGAGGTCAGCCAGGGCCAGGTTGACGATGAAGTAATTGGTGACTGTGCGCATTCTTTGATGGGCCAGGATGATCCAGATGACCGTGGCATTGCCCGTCACGGCCACCAACACCAGGACCAGGTAGGCGGTGGCCCACAGTGCCAGCTGCCAGCCGGGCATGGAGAAGGCCGTGATGCCCGTGGTGTTGTTCTCAAGGCTGGACGAGATGTTGGCGTCAGTCACAATGGCATGGGCCCCCATGGCTGCCCCTGGGTCTGGGACCAGGGGCCTGACTCCTTGCTCCTCCTGAGCACCGGTGCCCTGCCCAGATATGCTATAGAAGAGAAACCCTCTTGGGTGCGTGAGTACGTAGGGGAGAGAGGAGTAGGTGCAGAGCTGGGCACGGGAGGAGGCAGAGGGGATCACTCCCAAGTTTCAAGTGAAGATGAAGTGGGCTGAGCAGACAGCCGGGTCCAGAGCCGTTCGCATTTCAGATTCTCATGTCCTGGCCAGACTTCCCAAATGTCACATGGAAATCTAGAATCCAACACACAGTTTCAGCAGGAAACATCCTTGGAAATCATCAGTCAACCACTTTTTTGCAGAAAGGAAGAACAGATTCCAAGAGGGGATGTGACCAGCCCAGGTCACTCAGTAAGTTGGTGACAAGCCAGGACTCAAACCCAGGTCCCCCCATTCGGGAAACGTTCTGGATCAGATGAACACACAGCGGCAGCCTTTGTATTCCACGGGTCAGCTGCACAGCAGGCTCCGTTCAGGCTTTGGGGTGCAGGCTGGGCTGTGGTCTGGGACATGCTCACCAGTCTGCCAACTGCCAGCACTTGGAGCCACTGCCTTCCCTGCTGCTCCCCTAGGCAGGGCAGGCGAGGGGCTTGGCAGAGGCGCTGCTTTGCTCACGAGGTGCAGCTCTAGCTCCCGCCCCTTGTCCCACCCCCTGCTTGGATGGCCCAGCCTTGTCTCTTGAGAAAAGATTTAGGACTGCATGCCTGGGCAGGGAGAGACCCAGGGGAAATAGAGGGTGGCAGGGGGAGAGCATGGCGGTACAGTCCCGGTGGGTGGCAGTGGTGGTGGTGGGTGGGGGTTGTTTACACTCAGCCCAGGCCAGGAGCTACATCTAGAAAGCAATTAGGAGCCCAGTCTTGGGAGCTGGGCTGAGTTTGGGGCTACCTGGGTTACTCCGGGCAAGGCTTTTAAGGTTACCGAACTTCGACTTTTGTCATCTGAACAAAGGTGGGAAACAAGGTGTACATCTCATGGTGTGTTTGTGAGGGTTTTTTTTTTTTTTAAGATTTTATTTATTTACTTATGAGAGACACAGAGAGGGAGGCAGAGATACAGACAGAGGGAGAAGCAGGCTCCATGCAGGGAGCCCGATGCAGGACTCGATCCCAGGACCCTGGGATCATGACCTGAGCCAAAGGCAGACGCTCAACCACTAAGCCAGCCAGGTGCCCCTGTTTGTGAGTTTTAAATGAGCTAATGCGCACAGGGTCTATTTAGCATCGGGGCCGGCTCATAGGAAGCATGACAGGGGAGTTGTAGACACAGAGGAGGCCCCAGAGACTGCTCAGGGCTCGGCAGGAGGGAGAAACAGAACTCAGAGCACTTCTGGCAAGTTCTCTGGTGATACTGATGCTGCTGGTCCAGGGGCCTCACTCTCTTAGGACAAGGATGGGGCTCGCTGCCTCTTCTGTGACCCCCACAAAGGCCTGAGGGGCTGCTTGGGTTTGTCCACAGGCATCTGCTCTTGGTCACCAGCTCTACATGTGTGTCGGGTACTGTGTGAGGTAGCTGTTTCCAAGCTACTGCGTGTAGCTGATGTGTGTAAACGCTAGTGCACCTGTGCACACCTTGGGGCGTACGGTCCTTGCGGGTGCGGCAGTCTCAGTGGGGCTTGAGAGCAGCGGAAGGTGCTCATTCACCACCGGGGTGGTTCTGCTGTGCTGCCGCACTAGGTGTGTGTGGTCTTTAGGGGACCCTGCCTTGCTCCTTGAGCAGGGCTGCTTGCTGGGTCCCTACTCCTCCTGGGGGGGTGTGCACTGAGGGGCCCTCCCAGCCTCGGCCCCCGATGCAAGAGGCTCCAGCCCTGGCCAGGCCACGGAGCAGAGGCCTGTTCCCTCTCTGCAGTCGGCCACCATCCTCTAGATGTCTGTCCCTGGCTGATGGGCCTCTGCCTTTTTCTTTTTTTTAAGATTATTTATTTATTTATTCATGAGACAGAGAGAGAGAGAGAGAAAGGCAGAGACATAGGTAGAGGGAGAAGCAGGCTCCCTGCAGGGAGCCCGATGCAGGACTTAATCCCAGGATTCCAGGATCTCGACCTGAGCCCAAGGCAGACACTCAACCACTGAGCCACCCAGGTGTCCCCGGGCCTCTGCCTTTGACATCTCTTGGCGATGGCAGCAGCACCCACTCAGTTTTGGGGCTTGTTTCTTTGCTCTTCTGTCTCTTGCTCCCAGGCAGCCAGAATTTGTCGAGCCTCAGGTGTAAGCGACAGTGCCGGGCTGGGAACCTGAGAGCATGCCACCAGTTATAGAAGCCCGGAATCGTACCTGGTCTTCCTCCTGCAACATCCCACCACCTTTGATGTATATGTAAGAGGATTCAATGCTGGAGCTATTAAATCTAAGAGTTTTCATTTCCCCTCAAGTCATGTTCTCTTTTTTAAAGATTTAATTAACTTATTTATTAATAAACCTGTGCACGTGCTGCTCAGAGCTGGCCTGATGGGTCCATCACTAGACAGGTGTCTTGAAGGCTAGTCTTTGTTAAAACAAGAAAAGAAATCTAAGGTCCTTTAGCTCCTATGGACACATGAAGCCTCCAGTTTGCTCACGGAGGGTTGTGTATGGGAAGGTCCCTCCGCCAGGACATGGGGGAGGGGGAAAGGCTGCCCATGGGGTCTGGCCAATTGGCTGAGCCAAAGGCGCAGGTTGGGTACCTGGTGAGCAACTCAGATTCTGACTTTAGAGGCAGGGTGTTTAGAGGGTGTGGGAGGGTGCTTTGGGATGATACCTGGGGAAGGGAGGGGAGAGAAGCAGGAGTGGGTGGAGGAGGAGTGAGCGGAGCTGTGATGTATGACACAACCCCACTGGGCTGGTTGCTCTGAACTGGAGTGGCCCTTGAGTGCTGCCTTGTGCTGGGCAAATGTGGCCATCCACCCGTCACTGCATGTAGGCCGCCCCCAAGAAAGGACGGGAACCTTGGACAAGGCAACGCTCTGCAGCCGAGACATGGGCTGAAGTGGGTGACAGCTGACAGTCTGCAGAGACATGCCGGTGGCTCGAAGGGGGTCTGGGAAGCACAGGACCATGTCCACCCTGCTGAGCGGCAGCCTTCCTCATGATGTAGGGCGTGTGCTCCTGGGTGCTCCTCGTGATTCATGCTACCTGGCCCCAGGAGGCTTGAAGGCTGGAGGTGGGCAAGGATGGCTTTCCAGGGCATCTGGAAGACAGGTGAGATGGACAGCTGCAGGGATGAAGGAAGTGGATGGAACAGAAAAGGGGGTTCCAGTGATATGGGCTGGATGCTCCTTTAATCCCTGCTGTTGGAAGTCATCTGACCATGTCTTCAGCCTGGAGACGGTGCTGGGCTTCGGCCACTTGGTTATGGCTCCAGCAGGTGATGCACAGCACCGTGGGACATTGGTGCCTCAGGGCATCTAGGCAGCCCCAGCTCACCTGGACCGGGCAGAAGGAGGACAGCAATGACAAGGAGTGAGCTGTTTACTCGGCTAAGTGAATCCAGTTTGCAAGCCCAACCTTCGTTCTGAGACTAACCCTTCCTGCTTTGGGGCTAAAGTGTCCTTTCTTTTATGAAATAATGTGATGGCAGATGGCAGTTGCTAGGCTGGCTTTCCTTTTTCTCCAAAATTCCTTACTCAGTGAATAAAATCTTGGCGACCTCCATGGTTCCATCAGTTAGGTTTTGAAATTCTTGGCTCATGAAATTCAGAGGATCCCTGATCTAGTTCTTCATTTGGAGAAGGCTGGGAACTCCGAGAGGGGAAGACTTGCCCCAGACCCCAAAGTCTGTGAGGTGGGTCCCTAACTCTGATAACCTCTGTCTGGCACAGCCTCTACCGGCCTGCCCACCTCCTCTCTCTCAGGCCTATCACGACCATCAACCTGGGGTCCCCTCCCTGTCACATGGGTGTCCTGGATTGTGTCTTATGTCCAGTGTCTAGGAGACTGGCCAGCACATCATAAGGCTCCTATAAATGTTAGTTGAATGATAATGATGGATTACATTTAAAATATGACTCAGGGATGAGGGATGAGGAACATCTCTATCTATCATCTATCTATCATCTATTGATACCTAACATATACAGACATAGGTATGAAAGCCTTAAATTAGTGTATTGAGCACTAATATGGCCTTTGAGGCAGCTTTGCCGGGGTGGGGCAGTACAGTGCTTGGCAATCAGCACCAAGTAGATGTTCCATAAATGTCAGGTGAACTAATGAACGACACACACACACACACACACACACACACACACACACAAAGTTTAAAATATCACCGTGTCAGGGATGAGGGAGTAACATTCTGATTTTCACAGGATCTAAACTTTAAAAGGACATGTCTTCATAGGTCAGGCAGGGCTTTTGGAGGACATCAGGGTCATCATAGGATTTATTCCTCGCAGATAGCTACCCTTCATCCATACAGCAGAGGGTCCCAGGCTGGCCCATTTCGGAGATGAGCTCTGTACCCCCTGCTCCCTGGCCTCCGCATCAGTGGCCCAGAATCTGGGCCTTCAGCTGGGAGAGGGAGAGGTGGCCTCTGCCAAGAGTATGGGTTGTAGCTGACATTTTGGTTAAACACTGTGAGTGTGCTGGGGGCAGTGCCTTGTCCTGAAAGCCTGAAGTTTATCTAGCTGGGGAAGAGAGGCCGCCAGTGTTTACATCTGCTGTGCTCCTGGTGTACACAGACCTCAGAGCCTCTTAGCACAAAGTGAGTTCATTTGTCAGCATCAGGCTCCAGCAAAATCTGCCCATCTATGGCAGGCGGAGGAGGAAGCAGGTAGGCAAGGCTTGTCCTGGAGGAGGGGGGACATCACAACACCCACTTGCTGGTTGGGTCACAGGGTCATCCCAGAGGCAGTGTGGGTCTTTAGACACGGTGTTGTCGGGCACGTGTGGCAGCAAGTCCTGTAGCGTGGATGAGGTGATGAGAGGCTGACAAAGGATGGGAGCCTCTGCTGAGACTCTGGGCCCTGCAAGCCTCTCCACCAGGCAGGGACTCTAGTGATCAGCCCAGGGTTAGGAGAAAGGATCATCATGTCTCCTACCTTCATGAAGCTCCTGGCCAAGGTGGGGAGCCAAGTCCCGGCATCATCAGAGAACTCACCATACCCATATGTCAAATGGGTGACACCATGAGCTGCAAGCCTCAGAGCAGGGAGGGAGAGGCCTTTGTGGGTGCAGGGAGTGAAAGGGTGCTGCCACTCAAGTGGCCCATGGAAGTAAGGAGGGGACATGGAATGAACCTCTATCTGGGCAGCAAGGCCAGGGTTCTTCCAGAAAGGAATAGGAGATACAGCAAGCACAAATCTCAGTTTGTGCACCCAGGGGTGCCAGAAGGGTCCCATTTCCTTATTCTTTCTTCCTTCAAAACCTCTCTGAAAAATCTCCTTAATCTTCACTCTGAGTCCCCACCTTGTTGAGCCAGCAGGGAAATCCAATCTTATTTCTCCTGGGGTTCACTGACCCACCCCTGGCACGGGGCTATCTATAGTGCCAAGGCATGTGGGATGGGGCCTTTGCTGGTCATTAATGCACACATGTCACTTTGGAGAGGCTTTTCTCTCTGCTTCTGTAGGGTCCTTGATGGCAGGGGACTCTTCTCAGGCCCGCCTGGTACCTGAGAACTTGGGGCTTACTGGGGATCCGATCCCAGGGACCCAGCCCTGCAGAGTGCACCACCTTCCCTCCACCGGGACCATCCCCCTCAGGGCCCTGCTGGGGACAGGGGACCGAATGCTTACTTTTCCTGGTTCCACAGTCCTCTGTCCTCCCCGCCTTCTTAGGAAGTTCTGCTTCTGTAAACACTCAGCGTCTTCTTCCAATTCTCACCATGCTTCTCGCTCTTTCGTGGCATCTTGGGTAAGGCCCAGAACACCAGCCACCATAGAAACCTGCTTTCCTCAGAGGCATGGAAATGTTAATCTTCAGATCTTCCGGGAGATGAAAAAAATATTGGCATTTCATCCTTCAAGTGTGACAGAGAAAGGTAAGAAAAACTAAAGCCAAGTGTCCATATTAAAATGATTGGGATATCCATCTGCTCCAGAGAGGAGGCTGGAAAGGAAGAGTGGAGGCCGCTGGGGAGAGCCTTGAATGTCCTTTCTGGGACATGTCTGAAGTCACCCTACTGGTCCTTCAAGCACCTCTCAAGTGCCACTTCATTGAGAATAGATACATTAGCATGTGCTTTTCGGGCCAAATGGCTTTTTTTTTTTTTTTATTTAAAGGATTTACTTATTGATTTGAGAGAGAGAGAGACAGAGACAGAGAGTGTGTGTGAGTGGGGGTAGGAGTGGAGTGAGAGGGAGAGAAGCAGACTGCCGAATGCAGAGCCTGATGCAGGGACCCTGAGGTCATGACCTGAGCTGAAATCAGGAGTCAGATGCTCAACCGACAGAGCCACCCAGGTGCCTTTATTAAACATATTTATTCACAGCATGCCTGGTTCTGTGACAAGCAGACTTGAACCCTGGTGGTTTGGGGCAGCTGCCAACAGCTCTACCTCTTAAAGTCGACCTGTGAGTACACCTTGGTAATGTCGGGGTACCCACCTTCAGGGGCTGGTAGCTGCACACTGGTGGCCTGTGACCCGGCCCTTCTCTCTCAGAGGGGAGCAAATTGAAGTCCCGCTTGGTGGCCTCTGCATGGAGCTCTTGGGCCTCAGGCATTGGCGTGATGGGATCCCTCCATCTCATGCTCTCCATGCTTGTAGGGACCACTTCCTCAGAAGCAGAGCTCTCCACTCACTCTCTTCAAAGGGAAGCTCCAGGAGAGGCTGCCGTCTTGTTTTCTCTAAGAGCCTCACAGGTATAATAAAATTGTCAGTGGGAATTAGTTTCTAGCTGGCTTTCTCCAGTTGTCTGATCCTCTTTTTTCAAATGGGCCTTTGCTGCTTGGTCTTTTTTTAGGATCTACCTTTTTCTTCTTTTGCAGAGGTTTTGCTCTCATGGGGATGAGTTCCCAGAAGGACAACAATGAAGCTCGCCGGTGGGTGTCTCTCATCTGTGCCTGCCCAGTTCCCAGAAGCCAGCTCTGCAGGCATAGAGCGTGGGCGGAGGCTCCCAGAGCCATGAAGGCCACGGCCCCTCTGGCAGCCAACTGGCTCTTTCCAGACGCATGCCATTCACCCCCAATGGCCTTCTTGACCATTAATATCGACCCTGGGCTCGACCACTTGAGATGGCTTGCAAATGCCCCCCACCCCACCCCCTGTGCTCACCTCAGAGTAGCTGAGCATAGCCTGACCCTGTTACAGGGTTGGCTCCACTAGAAATTACGGCTGACTGGCCTCATGATATCAACTCGGGTTACTCGCATTTAGTTTCACTAAAATGACACCATGAGGCTGAGGGACTCTGAAGACCCCTGACCCATGGAAGACAGGGATGAATAGAGATGTCATGTGCCTTCAACACAAGTTGGAATCCCATATAGTCTTTGTCATGCTTTGTTATAAAAAACTTTTGTTGGTCATAGTGCCTGGATCCATATGCCCTCTGTCCATCCCCACTGGGTCCAGGTCACCATTATCATTAGATTTTCAGCAACAGCCTCATTACTGCCCACTGTCTTCTGCCACAGTGTTTAAAAACTGGGGCACCTGGGTGGCTCAGTGGTTGAGCGTCTGCCTTTGGCTCAGGTTGTGAACCTGGGGGCCTGGGATCAAGTCCCGCATCCGGCTCCCTGTGTGGAGCCTGTTTCTCCCTCTATGTCTCTGCCTCTCTCTGTGCATCTCTCATGAATAAATAAATAAAATCTTTAAAATAAAATAAAATAAAAAGGGATCCCTGGGTGGCGCAGCGGTTTGGTGCCTGCCTTTGGCCCAGGGCGCGATCCTGGAGACCCGGGATCGAATCCCACATCGGGCTCCCAGTGCATGGAGCCTGCTTCTCCCTCTGCCTGTGTCTCTGCCTCTCTCTCTCTCTCTCTGTGACTATCATAAATAAATAAAAATTAAAAAAAAAAAATTAAAAAATAAAATAAAAACACAAATCTGACTGTACACTTCCTGTTTGAAACCCTTTGGTGGCTCCCCATTGCTTTCAGGGTTAAGAGGAAAGTCCCCCACTCCTTTACCAGGTATGACCGCTCACCATCTTTCAGGACCACTTCCCCATCTTTCTTTCAGGCATAGAACCTCCCTGAGTGTCAGCTGTCACCTGGCTGCCTAGCTAACAACTACACTTCCAAGCTTCCCTTCCAAGCTAAAGGTGGTCACACGATTAAGATCTGGCCATGGGACGTGGGCAGAAGCAATACCTAAGGACACACATACAACTGCAGGATGTCATCTTTGAAGGGGAGCTGATTGCCCTTCGCTTCCCCTCCCCTCTTCCTCCTGGCTGGGGAGTGGCACCTGCAGGAGCTGCCATCCTGAATCCAGAGAGGAAAGCCACATGTTGAGGACGGCAGAGCCAAGGGCCATTACGTGAAAAAGAAAAAGAAAAAGAAAAGAAAATGAAAAACTTCTCTTATCTGAGGCACCGAAGTTTGGGCTCTATTCTACACTTAACCCTAAATGGTCCACTGGACTTCAGGAACTTCCTTGGTGCCGACCCAGGCTAGCTAGCTAGGTCCTAAACTCTAACAGCATTCCTACACTTTCCTCTGGTCAACATCCTGGCTCGTCACACTTGTTCAGAGTGTGTTTTCCCTGCCAAGCTAAGAAAATCATGAGGCCAGGAATTATGTCTGTCTTGATCATGGTCATAGTTCCCTACCCTCCATTGTAATTAGCCCATAGCATATGCTTTGTGATTAAATAAATAAGTGATTGGGCAAGTGAATGAACACATCGAAACAACTTGGATATAACATTAGGAATACTTTTTGCTGTAAGTAATAGTGATGTAAACAAATGAGGGCTTATTTTCCTCACATGACCAGAAGCCTAGAGGTAGGTGATTCCATATTAAATAGCCTAATGATTTCAAAGTTCCTTGGCCATGGGATGTGGCCAAAAAAATACTTATTTATTTTGGTGAGTGGGTGTGTGTGTGGGGAGCAGAGGGAGAAGGAGAGAGAGAATCTCTAGCAGATTCCTCACTGAGAGCGAAGCATGATGTGGGGCTGGATCCTGAGATCACGACCTTGAGATCATGACCTGAGCTGAAATCAAGAGTCCGATGCTCAACCAACTGAGCCATCCAGGTGCCCTGATTTTTGGGAATTTGTATTTTTCTCGGGCTTTGCCTCATGCCTATAGGATGGCTGCAATAGCTCCAAATATCTCATCCTTTCATAACATCTTTCCTGTTCCAGGAAGGAAGAGAACTCTTCTTCCAGACACCTCTTCTTTCCCAGGACCCTCTCAGCAGATGCTGCTTGTATTTTATTGGCCAGAACAAGGTCACATGACACCCTTAGCTGCACAGGAAACCAGGAGAAGGAATGTCTTCTTTCGCTAGGGCCTTCCTTCTTTAGGGTTTTGGCGCGGTGGTATTCACTGGGAATGGTGGGAAGAAGCCAGTTCTGAGAGCGCTTCCCCTTCTTTGCCCACATGGTCCCACTTGGAGAGTCCCAGGTAGCATGGTGTCTCATGATACGGCCGAAAATATCATGTATTGTTCTTGATGCTTGCTGGAGAAGGTCACGTTCTTTTTTCATTTTTTAAAGATCTTATTTATTTATTTTAAAGGGAGAACATAAGAGGGGAGGAGTGGCAGGGGGAGAAGTAGACACTCCCCCCCCCCCCCCCACAGGAGGGTCCCCTGTAGGTGTGCAGAAAGCTGCCTGAGTAACTGTAGTACACAGAGAATGACACTAGAGGGCGACATCACTGCTCTAATCCCTGCGGCCACCAGGTCAGGATGATGATGGTGATGGTGGTGATGGTGACCTCGACCGTGGCCAAGGTTACTATTAATTGAGCCAAACTTCCTTGTAAGGAGCATGCATCACCTCTAATCAGCAGGTGTTTCTGTGCATACCCCTTTCTCCTGTGTCCTGCATCTCAGAAAACGGACCACATCTACCTCATTACCCAAGTCTGAAACCTGGACTGGACCAGCTTTTCCACCCTCGTTCCCTCCCCACTATCACCCACTCCTGTCCATTTGACACCCCAGATCCTAACCCATCTGCTTCTTTTCATTCCCACTGTCTGGCCTCCTCCAAGTCCCCATTCAATTTATATAGACTGACACAGCGTCTTGCCTCAAGCCCTGGCAGGCCAGTGGTTCCCAGACTTTGTTGCATATTAGAATCACCTGGGCAGCTTGGACAACTGGTGCCCGGTTACCCTGAAGCCCAATTAAGGCAGGATGTTTTGGGGTGGGAGCCAGGCACCAGGGCTTTTGAAAGATCTGCAGTTGGTTTCAGTTTACACCAATTTCAGGAACAACTCTCCCTTATACGGAGACCCTCCTCCGCATGCTGTCGTCTGGGCAACTTCCACTTAATCTGGCAGGCCTCCTTTCAACATCGCCGCCTCCTGGAAGCCTTCCTGGAACACATTCAGATCCAGGCAACTGCTCCTCCGGCATCTGGACGCTTACCACACTGTATTGTTACTGCTTCTTCAAATGTCCGCCTGCCCCTCCTACACCACCTCCTTCTGCACGGAGTGGAAGGCCTTGCTCCATCACGCATGGAACCAGGAATGGAACAAATCTTCATGCCAACACGGGAGGTAGACTTTATTATTCTTGCGAATTTGAATTTTGCCCCAGGTTTTTATTTCTGCAGTTAGTCTGTTTACAGTGTTTGAAGCACAAAGAAATACGTTTTCTCTTCGCAAGTGGATGTAAATATAAAGACATCTGTTCTTAATACCCTTAGAGCCATTTTTTTTTTTTTTTTTTTTACCTATTTTCTGTTTGAAAATAGAAACTGTAGCTAATATCTGCCCAGGGGCCTTGAGACTACGGAAAATATCCAAAATGCTGTGGCTTATGGAAGCCTGGAACCAAAACAACATTTGAAAAACAATTAGAGAAAGAGAGAGAGAGAGCAAGCAAGCAAGCATGGAGGGGTAGAGAAGAGAGAGAAGGAGAGAGAAACCTAAGGAGATGCCATGCTGAGCACAGAGCCCAACGTGGGGCTCGATTTCAGGACCCTGAGTCCATGACCTAAGCTGAAACCAGGAGTTAATGCTTAACCGACTATGCCACCCAGATGCCCCTACACACAATTTTAACCAAGAAGTGAAGCCAGGGAGCTGATGGGCTGAGTTCATCTGCAAAGGTCTGTGGCCAAGAGTCCTGCCTGTGCCAGGGAAGGGCATGGGGGTGGATGCCTGATTTAGCCCATGAGGCTGAGGCTCATCCTTGTCACCTGCTATAGTGACGTACACGTCAGTGCCCATTTTACAAAGTAAGAAATCCTGACCTAAAGGGGAGATGCACTGCCCAGGATCCTATCACAGGCAAGCAGCAGAGGCAAAATTTCAGCTCAGCCATGTCTGGCTACCCATGTTCTTTCCACTGTATCAGCATGGGTCAAAGTTCCCAGGTTCATTTTCCTTTCACTCTTTAAGTATTTTTCAAATTTAATTTTTATTCAAGTAATACATTTATATAGTTTAAGAAGTCAATACCATAAAACTTAATAAGAAGTGGTTCCCTGAAATATTTCCCTAACCCAATTCCTGTCCCCTAGGCAACTGATTTCAATGCTTTGAACTACTTTTCTGGAACTTATGTCCATGTCTTAACACAATAACACTATTTCTTGATTTGTAAGTTTAAGTTATTAAGCTCTTTTTAATTTTGATTTGATTTGATTTTTCAATAAGCGCTATGCCCAACATGGAGCTTGAACTCCCAACCCTGAGATCAAGAGTCACAAGCTCTGCTGACTGAAACAGCCAGGTGCTTCCCATCCTCTTGCTTTTTTTGAGTGAGGGAATGTGTTTGATCCTTTTTTCTAATTTTTTTAGATTGAAGGAAGTCATACATTTTTAGTCTCCCATTTTATATAAAAACGAATTTGAGGTCATAATGTTTCCTTTGAGTACATCTTTACTATAAGGCATAGGTTTTTAGATGTATCCTTCATTATTTTCTAGGAAATCTGTTATTTTAATTGCAGTTTTCTCTTTGATCTAGAAGTTATGTTAGAAAAATATTTCATATGGGGCACCTGGGTGGCTCAGTGGTTGAGCGTCTGCCTTTGGCTCAGGGTGTGATCCCGGGGTCCCAGAATTGAGTCCCATGTCGGGATCCCCACAGGGAGCCTGGTTTTCTTTCTCTGCCTCTCTCTCTGTGTCTCTCATGAATAAATAAAAATAAAATTGAAAAAAGAAAAATGTTTCATAATTTTCAGATAGTTGAGGGAATCTGGAGGTCAACCTTACTGATTTCTGGTTTCTTTGGCCTGTGATCAGCATATGTTGTTTGGAAAATCTCCGCTTTTTATAGTTTATGAGTTTCCACTGCAGCTAAAAACATGACTAATTTGGTAAGCTTTCCAGGCATATATGAAAAGGATGTATGGGGGCACCTGGGTGGCTCAGCAGTTTAGTTCCACCTTCGGCCCATAGTATGATCCTGAAGACCTGGGATCGAGTTCCACATCGGGCTCCTTGCGAGGATCCTGCTTCTCCCTCTGCCTGTCTCTCTGCCTCTCTCTCTCTGTGTCTCTCATGAATAAATAAATGTTAAAAAAAAGGATGTATGTTCTTTATTTCTGATGTTAAAAATTCTAAACATACCTATTAAACTGAGCATGTCCATTGTATTACTTAATCCTCTGTATTATGGGAGTGTTGTTTGCTTGCTTGATCTGTCGTGTTGTTTAAAAAGTATATTAAAATGTCCAACTATAACTTTTCATTTAATTTATCTGTAGGGGGGATCCCTGGGTGGCTCAGTGGTTTAGCGCCTGCCTTTGGCCCAGGGTGTGATCCTGGAGACCCGGGATGGTGTCCTGCATCAGGCTCCCTGCATGAGGCCTGCTTCTCTCTCTGCCTGTGTCTCTGTCTCTGTCTCTCTCTGTGTCTTTCATGAATAAATAAATTTTTAAAAAAATTTATCTGTAGACCTAGGAATTTTTACCTTAATATTGTATATATCTTCTCTATTGTACCTACTATAAATGTATAATATTATTTGGTGCATTACTTATAGATTTGACACAGACTTTTAGGTTCCATAATAAAGTACTTGGTCTTATTTCATGCTTTTGGTCCCATATGTTGCATCGATATTATTGTGAGTAGAGGCCCCAAACCTGTCCTCGCCCTTGGAGATATAGGGGCTCCTTGTGGCCTTGGGGCTCCTTCAAGTGTCCCCTCCAGTCTCCCTGGGAGTGAGCTGGCGATAAGGGGTTGCAATCAATGCTCAATCAAGGAAACTGCAGGATTCACTGGAGCCAAGTTTCTAAAGGTTTTGCTTTTGCTTCATGCCTGGATACTTTCTGTACAAACAACTGTTGGAAACCCAGGTGTGGCTTGTCTGTTTGCTAAAGCAGGTCTAGTAGGGTTTCTCCAAGGGCATTCTGTTGGTATTTTGTTTTATTTTTTTAGGTAGGCTCCATGCTCAGTGTGGAGCCCCCGGGGCCTGAACTCAGGACCCTGAGATCAAGTACAATTTTAATTAGAGTAGTGATTTGCAACAGCAGATTATGACTAGTGTGGAAACAAAGGGATAGCATAGAAAATGTAAGAATGCATCATGCCGTGAGGGTGGGTGTGTTTTGTGCAACTTTTGCTCAGTTGTGTGTTTTGTCTCCAAGCTGGGCTGTAGTGTAAAATAATCCCTGGGTCAAATTTAAGAATGTATGAGCTCTGCTGAATTGGGGGACGTTCTAGGGGGCCGCTGATTTGGCCTCACAGGACAGTAAATGTAAAGGAGGATGAGATTCTTAAGGGAAGAGTTCCATGACTCTCTCCCCACCTAGCTGACTTAAATTACCAGGTCCCCATGGCATTTATGATGCTCTAGAAGTAAACAGTAGCCTTAAGCTGCCAGTGGTCTTAACCTAGCCCCACTTACCTGACCCCCTAGGAGACTAGCCTGGTTCTCTGCGGTCACTGTGAAATGCTCAGGCAGGGTGAGCAAGGGTCCCTTGGAGTTGGAGGGAAGCTCCAGGTGGTGGAGGAGAAGAACCCAGGTTCTGGTGACTTCGGGCACGCTCTCTGAGACTGACTCCTTCCTGTCTTGTGTCCCACACAAAACTCTTCTGATGACCCCCCCTCGGGTGAGAAGAAAACAGTCGTTCAGTCAACCCATGTCTGCGACAGAAAGCGGCATTCTGCTAATGGAAGGCCTTTTGTTTTCTGGGAACAGGGCAGACAGGGATGTGGGCAGGGCAGGCAGACAGTAGGCGCGGCAGCTGAGCTGAATTGCTCAGAAACCAGGAGAGAGGAAGTTAAAGTGACCTGAGGGGAAAATACAGGAAGTGGGAGAAAGATGTCAGAAAATCTGGGAGAACATTGACCCTTCCCCGGTGACCCCACCAGCTGGTCATCACATCCCCTGGAAGCCTGGGGATGGACAGGTCCATGCAGTCTGAGATGGAGTCCAAGCAGGGTCAGCCCACATGGCCAAGGGACAGCTGACTTGTGGCTTCCATGTCTCACGAGCAGCCACCTGTGCCCAGCACTACCCCCGGCACCCTGATACCATGGTGGTGAGATGGTCCTTGCCTCATGGTGCCCACAGTCCAGTGGGGGAGGAGGGTGATATCCAGGTAGGTCTGGAGGTGGCAAGAGCTCACACACGTGGATGAAAGCACTTTGTAAACTATGAAGTGTGGAGTCCACCCTCCAGGGCCTCTGGGGATCCCACAGCAACCACACAGGGCAGGACACGGCTTGTTCACCTTCCTGGCACAGAGCAGCAGATGCATAGATGTTTCTGGAGTGTAAAAGCTTTCCATCTCTTCTTTGATAGCTTGGTCCAGCTCCCCACTTCTGTGTCCCCCAGACCCATTCTGGGTACCCTCAGATTGCCCTGAGAGCTGAGTTCCTAGGAGGCCCCCCTCCCCCAGCAGCACCCTGGGAGCAGCTTCTGGGGGCAGCCACCCTGCCCTCCTGAGTGACAGGTGGAGCTACTATGCAGCCGTGCTGCCTGGGCACCCTGCCACTCCCCGTGAGTCATGTAGGCTTGGCCCAACACCCCAGCAGCCAGTGTTCCCAGGCTGCCTTCCCAGAACGCCTGGCTGAGCCCCAATGGGGCCAACCTCTGCTGGCAGCCGGCTGGAAGACCCTTCACCCATCAACGCTCTCCTAGACCAGCCCAGAGTCTCCTCTACTAGAAGGGCCCTCACTGCCACCGCTATGGGGGAGGAGAGGGTGGGAATGGCATTTTCTTAGCCTGTCAACCCTCAGCTCGCCCACTTCAGAGAGGCTATTACTTAATTGGAAAATGGGCAGAGGATAAAAACAGGAAATTTGTAGAGCTGCAAATGGCTAATCAGCATATAAAAATACACTCGACTTTGCTAATTATCAGGGAGATGCAAATGAAAATGAGGCAATGTTTGCCTTTTTACAAAAACGTTTTATTGTGCAAAATAGCACGCATGTGGGAAAGCGCACAAGGTGTAAAGACACAGCCTTGAGCAGGATGCTGACCCTCTTCCAGCTGCATTTCTGTCCGTGAAAGGGTTGGAAACACGGATGGCCAAAGTGCCCCCCTCCACTCCATGCCCCCCCGCCCCGCCCCATCAGTTCTGCTTTATGGCGAAGTCCCCCGGATGACATATTTCCCTGGAGAAAATGTCCTAAGCTCAGTCTCTGCTCGCATCTACTGGTGCCTCAGGGCCCTGACAGACGGTTCCAGAAAGCTTCGAAAGAAAGCCAGCAGGCTGGAGGTGTGTGCCAGGCCCAGGCGGCCCCTGGGCTGTGCAGAGAGGGGAGCGGCTCTGGTGGCCTCTCCCTCCTACTCCTATGACACATCCTCAGAGGGCTCTGCTTGAGTTTCTCTCACCACCAGCTATTCCCTCTGAACAGGGGGGAAGGCTGGAAAGAAGTAGGGGGACCAACTTATCCTGCTTTTGCATGGGACTTTTCTGGTGTTAGCACCTGAACCTGCACCCAGGAAACCCCTCAGTGCCAGGCGAACTGTCGTGGTTTCAGGGACTGTCCCAGTGTTCAGACCTTCGTGATGGTTGATGATCCCAAAAAGAAGGGACAGAGAAAGGAAACAGATCTTGTTGGGGCATCCATATTTTTCCCCCCACCGAGGGGTCCAGATGGCAAAGATCAGGAGGGAAGGGAGCCCACCATCGTCAGTGTCCCGGGGTTGGAGCATGGTGAGGATCCTCTCCCAGATACCTGGGGAGCCCAGTGGGAGCCCAAGGCCTGGTGCATCTGCATGGCTGGAGCTGGGGCTCACATTGGCTGCAGGTGATGAGCTGAATGGGCCAAGCCTCACACCATCCTCAGGAACATGTAGCCTGTCACTTGCTGAGGAATGAAGTCCCAAAGTCTCTGCCGACACACCCAGAGCCCAGGCTTGGAAGTCAAGTTATAGCGGAAAGGACTGGACACCTGCTGGTCTCTCAACTCAGGAGAACCCCTCCTACCTTCTTAAAACAGAGCCCCTTTTCATACAGGCGGGCTCTCACACTGTACATCGAGGGGCAGGAAGTTCTGGGGAAAACTATGATCATATTGAACTTACCTTTGGGTATCTTCCTCCTTGCTTCCTCCACCTGCCCCTCCCCTTGCAAATCATGTCAAGAAATGGGCCTTCTGGCTCACACAGGCCCTCCCCACCTGGAGCCCAGCACTCGAACATTGAATGCTCCCCTGGGCTGCCCTTTAAACGTGCATCCATCCACAAGCCAGAAGCAGTATGCCTTCAGAGCCTGTCCCCTCCCCAGAAGGCTCCCAAGCCACTAGCCAGCTCCTGGGATGGCAGCCTCCTCAACTGACCATTGGCTGTAAGACCCACCCACTTGCCAGATCCGGGATTCTCCAGCTTGGTTCTCTGGGTTCCGGCCAAGGCCACTCTCTTTAGGACTCTAGAGATGCCCCTTCTGAAGGCCAGCAGCAGTTCCTCCATAGGCCCTGCCCTCCTGTGACACCCATCAGAGGCCCAGAAGCTGTGCTGAAGAACCTGACTCAGGCCCCACCCCCACTCCCAAACAGAGCCTCAGAGTTGGAGGAGCAGTTCGCACCACACTCAAGCCTTTCCACACCACTCTCTTTTTAAAATTTTTTTATTTTAAAGATTTTATTTATTTATTCATGAGAGAGAGACACACACACACACACACAGAGGCAGAGACACAGGCAGAGGGAAAAGCAGGCTCCATGCAGGGAGCCCGATGTGGGACTCAATCCCGGGTCTCCAGGATCACACCCTGGGCTGAAGGCAGGCGCTGAGCCACCTGGGCTGCCCTCCACACCACTTTCAAAGTCTGCACAGGGCTCCCCGGCATGGATGTGCCATCATTCAGTACTAGTTCCCTATGACCGGTCAGTTAGGCTAACATCTCCCTCCCCCAACTCCCTTGCACTCGCATACACACCCACAGCTGCTCCTGAAGACCTCTGCTCTGGCTCTCTGGTCAGCAGCAGCCTTGCTGTGGGGACAACAGGGGACATCAGGAAGGAAGGCTTGGGCTGACCTCTGTGGGAGTAAATATTTGCATAACTGGTATAGGATCATGTCTCTAGAAGGAGGGTTGGGGAGGGGCGTCTAGGACAGGTGGTTTGGTTCCCTCTGCCCAGAAAAGGAGGCAGGAAATCCCCTGAGGCTTTGGAAAGCCTTAGAAGCAGCCTGGGGGTGGGGCTGTAAGGAGGGGGGTCTGGCAGCCAAGGGTAGGCGAGAGGCCGAGAGGCCGTAGGATGCAATGGGCTCCAGGTCTAGAGCAGTTAGCCTTCTTGGGGGACAGAACGGGTGAGCCTTTTAGAGGCAGCTCTTCAGAGGATTCATAAAGTGGGAAACTGCTATAGTGACCCAAGCCCCTCTGAGCATGAGCATTTGGCTTTCCTTGGAGGCTCTTGTCTAGAATTTTCTTGGTCCCCAAGGTCATCAAGTATGTGTCTCCCCTCCCCCATACCCCATGCAGGGCCCTAAGAGGTATGATCACAAATGGATCTGGTTGTCTGACAGTCATGGCAGAGGAAGTTGTATGGTCTTGTGCTTGCAAGGTCAAGCATGAAACAGAAATAATCTGTTTTTTATTTTCCTCTTAAATATAGAGCATATAACTTTGAGGAGGTCACTTCTGATTTTAAAAGAATTAGGAGCCAGTCCCATAGGAGAGCATTTCCCAAAGCATATTCTGAAGGATACTAGTTCTTTGAGACGATATAGCTGGTGTCTGGGGGGAACCAAGTTGTGTAGTCAGGCACAGCTGAGAAAGGCTGGCTACCCGTCTTTCCTCCCAGAGACGCACAGCCTCCATTCCCACGGTAAAGGCTCTGGAGTCCCACAGCATTCCCACACTTACCTGATAGATCCTTTTTTTTTCTTTTTTACAAAATGCTTAAGGTCTCATGGAACTACTATTTTGCGGACACCTACACAAACTCTACCTAAGGTTTCCACTGTAACCAGTATCAAACTCTCAATATTTGAGCTGAGTATATAGTGCCTAGTTGCTTTTTAATCTACAGAGTTAATTTATGTCATTCTAGCGTAGCTGAGGTCTAATTGCATGGAAGTAGAAGGCACATTGCTGGCTGATTCACAAAACACTTGAACCTCCTAATGGAGAAAAAGCCAATTTGCTTCTCTGAACTTCTGTTCCCTCCTTTGTAAAGTGGGATCCATCATATCAAATGCCATGAATTTTGAGGACTTTAGCGCTAAGCATGGGAAAGCCCACAGCTCAGTGCCTGATGCTAAACAAATAATTGGGAGAGGATAAATGGAGAACCTAGACTTAAAATGGGACAGGAAGGAGGAGAAGTGGTCTAAAGTCTGAGCTGGGGGTGGCACCGAAAGCAGTCAGGGAAAGCCCAAAGGACAAATGAAGTTTCCTCTTGAGAACAAAAATACAGACTGTACTTTGGGACAAGAATGGAAGGAAGAGAGTGAAAGAAAGAGATGGGTATTTGAGTTTGTGTTTTTAAGAATTTTTGGCTCAGTCCATTAAGGGTCTGCCTTCGGCTCAGGTCATGATCTCAGGGTCCTGGGATCGAGCCATCAGTGGGCTCTGTGCTCAGTGGGGAGTCAGCTTCTCTCTGCCCTTCCTCCCACTCGTGCTTGTGCTCTCTTTCTCTCTCTTTAGTAAATAAATAAAATCTTTAAAATAAAAAAATGACTATAACAATGTCCCAGTTAGCTTTTGCTGTATAATAAACCAGCCTGGAATTTAGTGTCTTAAAACAACATCCACAAATTATTTTGTGATTCTCTAGGTTGGCACATTTGGGCTGGACTCATTTACATAGATAGTCAGCTGTTCGGGTGGTGGTCTGGGCAGTCTAAGATGTTATCACTCACCTGTCTGGTAGTTGGTGGCTGCCAGCCAGGAACCAGGGTTCTGGCTCCTGTGGTCTCTCTAGCAGACTCGCTCGGATTTGTTCTCACGGCAGGAGCATTCCAAGAGGGGCCAAAGCAGGAGCTGCAAGGCCTCCTGATTCCAAGACTTACAATTCAAGCAACCTTACTGCTGTCACATTCTGTTGGTGAAAGCAAGTCAGAAGGCTGGCATAGATTCAGGAGGTAGATCCTACCTCTTGATGGAGAAGGAAAGGAAATAGATCCTCTCTCTCTCTCTCTCTCTTTTAAAGATCCTATCTCTTGATGCAGAAGCTGCAAAGAATTCACGGCCAGTCAGATTTTCCCAAACAGAGGCCAACTCTTATGTCCTTGGCCTGGAAAACTATTTGGTGGACTGGGAAGAGTTCCAGGGATGCATTCCCTGGGGAAATGGTTTCTTATACCTGCCTGGGAGTGTACATTCCCCTGTGTTGTCTGCACAAGCCTCCTCCATTTCTTCCCCTTCCACTCTTGGGTTTTTGTCTCTGTTGAAAGAGCTCTTACCAAAGTCACCAATGACCCACATCTTGCAGAGCTGATGGTCAGTTCTCTGTTCTGTCCCCACTTGACTTCTCAGGCACAGATGAATCCTCCGTGTATTAAGGAAAGTTCCCAGGACAATGACTCCTGTTGCGCACCTCTTCTAATTTCTTTTCTTTTCTTTTTTTTTTTTTAATTTATTTATGATAGTCATACAGAGAGAGAGAGAGGCAGAGACACAGGCAGAGGGAGAAGCAGGCTCCATGCACCGAGAGCCCGACGTGGGACTCGATCCCGGGTCTCCAGGATCGCGCCCTGGGCCAAAGGCAGGCGCCAAACCGCTGCGCCACCCAGGGACCCCACCTCTTCTAATTTCTTGAAGCTTATGCTTCTCCAGGTGTCTCCATCATATACCTTCTCCTCAGGGGCTGTACCCTCTTTCTTTCCTTTGCCAGCCATTCTTCCTCTCTTTCTCTCAATGCTGGAGGGCCCTAGGGTCTGTCTTTGTCTCTCTTCTTTTGCTGCATCTTCTCCCTAAATGATCTCACAGAGGCCCGTGGTTTAAATTGATCTGATGACTCTCAAGTTTCTATCAATCAACTCAAGCCTTCTGAGTTCCCTAGACAACTCCACCTGGTTTTTGAATAGATGTCTCAAAAAATTAAATGGCCAAAGTAATTTATTTTTAAAAATATTTTATTAAGATTTTATTTTATTTTAAGATTTTATTTATTTGAGAGAGAGTAAGCACAAGCAGGGGAAGGGGCAGAGGAAGAGGGAGGAGCAGGCTGATGCGGAGCTCGATCCCAGGACCCTGGGATCATGGCCGGAGCCAAAGAGACATCAACTGACTGAGCCACCCAGGCACCCCAGTAATTGATTTTTAACCCAACCTCCCCTTCCCCCTGCTTTCCCTGAGCTTCCTCACCTTTGTAAAGGGCAGTGACATTTACCTAGTTTGCCCAAGGCAAAAACCCTTGGATCATCCTGGATTCCCCCCACCCCCATCCTGCATTCCATGTCCTATCTGTCAGGAAGTCCCATCAGGTGTATGTCCAAGATGCTATCTCTGATGCCAGTATCTGTCACCATTTCCAGGGCTAGGCTCCAGCCCACTCCCAGCCTTCTTGTTCTGAGATTGCTATGATGACTTTCTCACAAGGCTTCTCCCTTGCAAGGCACTTGTCCTTGCTCCCTGCGGCAGCCTCCTGAAGTATAAATCACATTTTGTATCACGTCCCTGATGAAAACCTCCCCATGGCCCTCGCTGAAACTGGAAATAAGTCTAAACCACTTGCCAAAGCTGCGAGGCCCCTTCCTAGGTCCGATGACACCTCCTCTACTCTCCCAAGGTCCCCTTTGTGAACCCCAGAGCTCTCCCAGCCCCTCCCTCTCTCCTGGTTTCCCACTTGCTGTCTCTTCCATTAGGAAGTGCTTTGTCCAGATCTTTAGCACATATCAGTGCCTGGAATTTCCCTTTCATGTGTTTGTTGTCATATGTGTTATATGTCCCCACAACTCCCTCCCCAATAGAAGATGACAGAGATGTTTGCTGGTGGATGTAGGCCAGAGCCTGGGGCAGGGCATGAGTCACAGGAGCAGCTCAGTGTACATTTGCTCACCAGGTTGACCATGAGGACTATAGCTAAGGTTGTTAGAGCTAGAAGAGAAAGCCTCCAACCTTGTGGTTTCCCAGATAGGGAAACAGAGGCACAGACAGTCGTTTGCCTGGCAGCGTGAGTGCCAACTTATGCAAGCCAAGTTGGTCCTGCACATTCTTAGGTTCTTTTTCATAAGCACCAGTAGCCATTAAAAGTGATGGTTAGTTATTTCCTCCTACAGTCTGCTGCTAGGTTATCATGAAAACAGATCTCAGAACAAATCGTGACATCGATAAAAATATCTATAAAACAAATATTTATTGGCAAGAAGCCACAAAACTGGTTCCTACAATCTGTTCTATAAACTCAGTGAAGGCTTAGCTCTCTGTGCTTTTAGGTGCCCTATCACCTTGCATGAAGGGTCCAGTCAAGGAAGACATAACATTTTAGAGACAGGATTCAGTGAGACTGCTGAGCACATCAGGCAACCAGATACCCTGGGACATGAGATCCTCCAGGATTTAGTCCCACATATCATTTTTAAGTGGAATTCTTTTACTTTGAGCAGGAAATGGGTGGTGTCTCATTTTAGACAATCTACATGTCTCACTACTGATTTCACCCAAAGAGAGCTCATTTCTAATACCTGTTATGGTAATTAATGAGCCGTGAACTTCATAGATGCCTTCTATCACTATCACTATGGGCAGGGTTCTTGGAGCTAATGGGTAGAGTTGCAGAGGTGGCCTGCAGGAGGGAGAGCTGCAGTGTTGGGCGGAGCTGTATGTGTGATTATGTCTCTTCTTAGCACCCAGGATCCACAGGTGGAAGCACTCACATTCTGGAAACTGGCAACGGGACCCTCCCATCAACCCCCCACCAACAGAGAGACAGATATTAAACCCTTACCAGCACACCACTGGATAGCTGGGTGACCTCTGGTGTGTGGCCTATCTGACAAAATGACCATCTCCTCCACATGATGACCTCTGGGCTGATGAGATTCATCCTGGCTGCACTTTAGAAATTACTTGGGACCTTCAAGATAATACCAATTCCAGGTCCCTGTTGGTAGTGATTCTGAACTAGGATATCAGCACACATTTATTTTTTTTAAGAGATTTTACTTATTTATTTATTTGAGAGAGAGAGAGAGAGAGACAGAGACAGAGACACAGGCAGAGGGAGAAGCAGGCTCCATGCAGGGAGCCCGACGCGGGACCCAATCCCGGGTCTCCAGGATCAGGCCTTGAGCAAAAGGCAGATGCTCAACCACCGGGGTTCCCCATGAATAAATAAATAAAATAATAAAAAAAAAAAAACCTCACTAGGTGGTCATAAACTGCAGCCAGTGCCATGCTTACGTATGTCACACTGTCTATGCCATACATTTTAATGGTTTCTCAGAAAGTTTCCCAGCAAAACCAGGATTAGCTCTTGTCCTGCTGACCCCTAGCCCAGAGCTCCTGGCAAAAAGAGAGCAAAGTTAAAAATAAGGTGTCCCTTCTTCTGAAGTCTCAATGTTTGCAAATGTGGCCGGGGGCAGCCCACAGTACTCGGGGCCAGGTCAGGGATGGGGAAGGGCAACATAGGAGCTCAGGAGCCCAGGTAAGAGTGTGCTAGTCCCAAAGAGCTCCAGGCTCCGTGCGAGGTGGGCTGTCACAGCCTCCTCCCTCTGGAAGACTTGAAGTAGAAGAGAAGTGCAGCTAGCAAAGGCCAAGGGTAATGAAAGAAAACCCCAGTGGGGTGAGTCACCCCCAGGGAGAGGGAGGTGGACAGCCCCTCAGGGAGAGCTGGTGTAAGGCTAGCTCTGCAGGGCTTGTGGGGAGAAGCTAGTCCCCCACAGAAGGGTAAAGAGTTAGCATCCTCCTCCTCAAAGGACAACTTATAACACTGTGTTAAGAGGTCTTGGTAGCCCTTGGCTACTGCTTTCAGGTCATGTGCAGGGGTCCCCGGTTCTGTGTCCCTACCTAATGCAAACACCCTTGTAGGATTTGCTCCTTTTGTACCAGGACACTGAATTCCCTATACTTCTCTGCGCAAGGCATTGGCTCCCAACTGTAAGGGCCATGGGCTGGCTGCCCCAAGATGGGCCACTTTGGCATGAAGATTATTGCAAATTAAAAAGCATCAAAACCCAGTAGATTCAGGGAAAGCTCTTTACCTCCCTCTCAATTGCCTAAAAAGAATTTAAATGGTAAATAACTACAGTATGACATAAAATAGGTAGGTAGGAGCACCTGGGGGGCTCAGTAAAGAGGGTAAAGAGTTGAGCATCCAACTCTTGATTTTGGCTCAGGTCATGATCTCTGGGTCATGAGATCGAGCCACACGCTGGGCTCTGTGCTGGGTGTGCAGCCTGCTTAAGATTCTCTCTCCTTCTCCCTCTGCTCTTCCCCCTCTCTCCAAAAACAATAATAGTAATAAAGTAGGTATGGTCAAAGGGAGGAACCTAGCAAGGCCTGTTCCAGCCAAGTCCTCCACGTCCCATTGTTCCTGAGAGGCCCAGCGAACATTCGTTTATCAAACATTTACTCTTTTTCATCTTCCTGTGAATTGCGTTTCTTTGAAGCCCCAGAACCCTGCCACTTTCTCCTTAATTCGGAGTGACACATGTACCTCATTTTGCCTGTCTTGGATCTTTCACATCTGTGTGGATTCCTTGTATGTATTCTATTAAATTTGATTTTCTCCTGTTAATCTGCCTCATGTCAATTTGATTCTTAGTCTGACTAGAAGGACCTTGAAGGGGACAGGAGATTCTTGCTCCCCAACACTCTGTACCCCAACCTTTCTTCCTTCTAGGGGAAAGCCTTGGGGGCTGGAGCCTGTGGTCTTGGTGTTGGTCTCTCTCTGGGAGTGTGTGTATATGGAAGGCTTGGGAGTCCAGGGCAGGGGACTTGGACTAGGGCGCCATTCCTGCAGTCACCACCAGGGACCCCATCCAGCACTGCCTTGAGCTCCTGACCTCTGGGCCACACAATTACTGAAGGCCACAAACAATTGCCTGACTCCGAGCCCCAGGTTGAGCTCGGCCTGGGTCAGACGTGGGCTGGGTGTGTGGGTGTGTGCCTGTATGTGTGCACGGGAGACAGACTTTGACCGCAGGGAGAGGAAACACTGGGAGAGAAGAGGCCGGGTCAGACCACGGCTGAGTGTGTGCAAGGGCCAGGGCCACAGACCGGGCCGGAGGATGGGTAGGGGGAGGGCTTCCCGGAGGAGGAGGCCGGGCTTGGGGTGGGGAATGGGCACGGTTGGGAACTCAAGCGGCTTCAGAGAAAGGGATTCCCGGAAACTTGTAGGAGAAAGGCTGGTTGGGGGATCTGTGACAAAAGTAAACGCGCAGCCCCAGCTCCGAGGGAGCCTCGCAGCCCCGCCCCGGTCTGCCACACCTGCCTAACGACCTCCGGCCCTCCCCCGCCTCAGGCGGGGCTGTCTCACCTCCCGGTTCCATTCACGTCTTGCACAATCACTTCCACACCTTGAACACCTGAGCGGGTAATTCCTGCCCTCTTCCTACGGTCTTTCCTCTTGGCAACAGCGGGAAGCACGCACTTGCACGGCCCCCGGGTTAGGCGCCCCCCAGGTGAGGCCCCCCGGTGAGGCCCCCCGGTGAGGCCCGCCCGCTCTCCCGCCGCGCGCCCTCCGCGCACTCTCCCACGCCCCCCGCGCCCTCGGAGCGCCGCCGGGTCTCGTTTGCATAACCCTCGCCCCCTCCCCGCCCCTCCCCTCCCCTCCCCGGGCCTCCCCCGGCCTCCCGCGGTCCCGGGCCGCGCCCCGCCCCCTGCCCGCCCCCTGCCCGCCCCCTCGAGGGGCTGGGCCGCGGCCTCGCGCCCATTGGCCGCCGAGCCGCTGGTCCCGGCCGGGGCTGTGATTGCCGCCAGCCCATGTCAGTCCCGGAGCGGGCGCGGGCGGCGGGGGCGGGGGCGCGCGGCCCGGCTGGCGGCCGCAGGTGGGGCTGCTCGCGGCGAGGGACGTAGCCCGGGCCCCGCGGCCCCGCGGAGAGAGCCCAGGATGCCGCGCGGGGACTCGGAGCAGGTGCGCTACTGCGCGCGCCTCTCCTACCTCTGGCTCAAGTTCTCGCTGATCATCTACTCCACGGTGTTCTGGGTGAGTGACCCGGGGGGGACCTGACCTGGCGGGGGTGCCGGCACTCCCTGGACCGCCCGCACGCCGACCCGGGCCTGGGTCCGGGGTTGGCTGCTCCAGGGAGGGCGCGGGGACTGCACGCCCGGTTCCTCGTCCCCCTCTCCCCGGGAAGCAGGAGACCCCGGCGCTCCGGCTCAGCCCGAATCTCAGCAGCCGAGGGGTCCGGAGCGGCAGAGCCGTGGATTAAGCCGAAGGAGCGCTCCGTGGCTCACCTGCGCGCACCTGCTCGGGGCGCTGGGTCTCCGCGTCTGCTGCGCTCGGGCTGGAGCGCTAGCGGCGGTTACGCGTTGCCCGCGGGGTTGCAGAGTTTGCCTCCCATCAGCCGGTGGAGAAGACGTGGTCGGGCTTTGTGGGCTGGATTGGGCGGGGAAACCTGGACTCTTGGTCCTGTCCCCACTGACTACTTGCGGACGTCCGGGAGCCAGAGGCTTCCCTACCGTGCCTCGGTTTCCTCTTCGGTAGAAGGAGGATGGGCTTGCCTTGTCCGCGGAGGAGTCTGGAGGATTCCACTGCGTCACCCCTGGGGTGGCCTCCGGCAGCACCTGCAGGTCGGGTAAATTCCCGCAGCCGCTGGGCTTTACCTGCTCTTGTGTAGTGCTGGGCGGCAGGGTGGCAGTGGTGGGCCGAGACCCGGGCTTCGAATCCTGCCGCTACCATTTTCTGGCTCAGTGATCTTGGGGAAGTTACTTAAAGTCTCTAGGCCGTCATTTCTTCGTCTGCAAATAGAGACAGTAATTATATTCAACTTTAAGGACGGGCGTGGAGATTGAATGAGGTAGGCCAAGTACAGTGCTCAGCACCGCGACCGGTGAAGAGCTCAAGAAGTGTTGAGCCATTACTATTATTTTTGTAGACTGGGAAGCCGGGCCCTCCCGGTAACCTCAGAGAGAGACTGATTTCTTTATGAAGATTTTGGGTGAGGCTGGACCCCCACCTAGAAATGAGGACATCTTTCTATAGGCCAGTTCCAGCCTTGCAGCTCTAGAAGAGTCCCCTGCTCCCCAGTAGCCACAGGGCAGAGTTGCCCTGGGACTGAGGGGGGGGGATGATCCCTGGCTCCCAACCCTCCCCAAACATACACTCACTGTATTCTCTTCAGACCCTCAGCGGTTCTATTCTATTAGCAGGAACAGCTTGATCTGCCTGGTGACAGGTCTGACTTCCCATTTGACTGCTTTATGGATCTGCCCTTGCCTGGTGGTCTAGAGGTCCAGATTCTAGTCTTGTTCTGTTATTGACTCACTCAGAGACCTTAGGCAAGTCACTTCCTCATTTGGGACCTCAGAGCTGTTAAATGACTTGGCTCTCTAGAGAGAACCAGGCTAAACTCAGTTCCCAGTCCAGTTCTCTGATTCTAGGTAATGTGGGAGAGAGATGGGCAGCACATTTGGGGGCCAGAGGATGAAGTAGAGGTTGGTGGAAGCCTCAGGGAGGCAGAAGGTTGTATGTGGGATTGGGGTGGGGGTGATTTGCTCCCAAAGTTGTATTAGCATCAGCCAGAGACTTTAAAAAAAAAAACACTACAGATGCCTGGGCCCTGGCACAGAGATTTATTTAAACTCCTCAGGTGGTTCTAGTTTGTTGTCAGGGTTGTAAACTGCTGGGCTTGTTGTTCTCACAGGCCTCTTGGTTCTGATTCTGGGATTCTTTGCCTGCCCCTTACTTGTCTGGCTGCAGGAGCTCTTCTCTCTGGAGGTCAGAGTTGAAAGAGGGGAGGCTAAGGTTGTTGGTGGGGGGGTGCGGGTAGGTAAGGAGAAAATGGAAGACCAGGAGTCAGAAGGTGGGGCCTATGTTTCTGGCTTTACCCCTTCTCTCCATGTGTATCACTGACTAGTATCTTAACCTCCTTGTACCTCCATTTTCCTATCTGTGAAATGGGTAACTGATACCCTGTCCCACACTTCCCTGGGTTGGTTTTAGGATTAGATAGATATGACATGTGGGTTACAGCTGAACTCAGAATTGTCAAGGCCTTGTTCTGTCGCTGTCCCCTATAGCCTGCGGGCAAGACCACTCAATGGCCCTCGCTTTGCTTCTCTTGGGCAGAGTGGGACTCAGAACTTGGAATCTTTCCTCTCCAGCCAACTGAGATTGCCTTCCCAAATCCTTGACTTCCCATCCCTGGAAGTATTTCTGCTTAAAAACCTCCCTACCCATGCCAAGGACTCAGCCACCTGCCAACCCTCCCAGGGCAGCTCTAGGTGCCAGATTTCCCTGCAGGGTGGAGGCCCAGCGTGAGTAAGTAATTTGTTCTAGACTGGCTTTGCTGCTAATTGGAAACCCATTATAGGAAGGCCCATTATCTCTGCTACCATCCCTTGGGGTGAGGAGTGGGGCCAAGGGTTACTTGCTTTATAAGCCCAAAGTACTAACACCATCGTCTCAGACTTAGGTCTGGAAAGGACTGTAAGTTTTACCCTAGCCACACACCTTTTGGAAGACTTTCTGCTTTAAATCTTATTATAAAATATGAAATGCAAGGACACTGTACAAAATTTTAAAGTACCAAAGTGAAGTCCTCAGTGACAAGCCTCCCTCCTGCCCCTCTCCCCTGGCCTGCCCTGTCCAGAGGGGACATCTATGATCAGTTTCTTATTCTTCACTTCTGAGGTAACATCCCAGCCATAGCATGCCCTAGGTGAACGTGTACCTGCATTATATATTCTGTTTTTTTCCCATATAAAGTAGCACAGTATACATAGTCCTACCCTTACCTTTTCACTGAAATGTAAGTCCATGTGAATTTTGGAGCTCTGGTAGTGGCCGCCTCGTTTTGTCTGATGGCTACATAGAACTCACTGGAGGCTATGCCCAAACTCATTCAATCCGTCCCCACCTGGGGAACTTGGGTTGTTTCCCATCTTTGGTTACTGTAAGCAGCAGTGCAGTGAGCAGTTTTGAACCTGTCATTTTGCACATGCATGTGTATATCTGCAGGGAAATTTCTAGAAAGAGAACTGGTGGGTTTACAGGATACATGAATGTGTAATAGACATACAGAAATGCACTGGGCGTAAGTGTATATGGCCTGATGGATTTTTACAAAGTGAACACACATGAGTGATCAGCCCCCAGGTCAACCACTAGAACAGAGAGAACAGAAGCCAGAAGCCTCCCTTGTGCCCGCTTCCGGTCATCACCCCCTCCCTCCAGTGGTAATCACAGTCAGGGTGTCTCATAGCATAGAAGCGTTTTGCCTGGTTTTGTACGTGCGTTTAAAATTTTGGTGTTTGTTAAATTATAGAGTTTATACCAGTTATAGTATTATTTACTGTATTACTTTAAACTGACTCACATTTTAATCTTAAATTATTATTTTTAAAAAAGATTTATTTATTTATTTATTCATGAGAGACACAGAGGCAGAGACACAGGCAGAGGGAGAAGCAGGCTCCATGCAGGGAGCCCGACGTGGGACTCGATCCCTGTTCTCCAGGATCACGCCCTGGGCCAAAGGTGGCACTAAACCGCTGAGCCACCTGGGCTCCCCTTATTTTTTTAAAAGGAGGCTTTATGTATACACCACTGCCAATGGGAAACCAATACGCATGATGCTAAATCGTGCAGGGAAAACAAAACGTCATTAAATCCTAGCTAGATACTGTGGGTGATGTAGGCTGTGTTCTGTGTTCAAAAGGCAGCCTGGCAAGTGTTTGAGGGGCTGAATGACAAAGTGGCACCCACACAGATTTGCTGCTGCATGCAACGGGAAGGATGGCAAGGGAAATGAGCAATGAAGCCTTTGCTCAGTCTATGAGTCAATATAAATATGACTTTGAACCACTCACAAGATCTCCTCCTGTCGTACATCGGGCGGTGGGGGGTGCCTCTCGTTTTCAGAGGGGGCCTCGGGGCTCAGGGTGTGTTTCAGGGCCGCTTATTAAGGCTGGCCTGAGCTCCTACATCTCATGCCCAGTTCAGTGCTCCTTCCGGTAGATTTTGGAGGATGTGTCCATGAGGAATGAGCTCACTCAGAGGCACTTGGAGCCTCCTCTTCCCACCATGCAGCGTGAATCATTCTGACATATGTGCCCTCAGCCCACTAGGGACACACCTCTAATTTTAGCACTGACCACAGGGTATCCTAGAGATCTGTTTACTTAACTGTTTTTCCTTGCTGGACTATGGACTCCCGGAGGTCAGGGGTGTAGCTCGTTCATATCCTCTTCCAAATGCTGGTTTTGGGGCTGGGCACACAGTAAGTGCTTGGGGAAAGCTCATTGCATTGGCGTGCTCAAGCCCCAACCTGTGTCTTGTAAGCAAGGATCTGAGGTGGGGGCACCTGGATCAGGGGTTGGTGTGTAAACAGTGGTCAGATTTGCTGAGACCTTGAATTTGCATGGTGGCCTGGGCTGATGGTAGAGTCACCGGCCCTCTAGAAAGCACTGGCCCTCTAGAAAGCATCAGCCTGCTACTTTGACAATGGAGTAATTTCCAGTTGGGTACAAAAGGGTGTCAGGGCTGGGGGATGTTGACCAATCAGGAAAAAAAGGACTTGGTGGGAAGGAAATGGGAATGGGTAGGTGGGGGAGGTAATAGTACCAGAGGCAGTATTAACTCTTCCTTGCCTTCTCTATGGATGGACCCCCCCCCCCCCCTCTTATCATAGCGTGGCCTGTGATTCTTTATATTTTCCTATAATGTAATGTCTAAGAGTGTGGGCCCTATACCAGGCTGCATGGGTTCAAATCCCAACTCTGGTATTTATTTATAAGTCAAGTAACTAACTTCCTTGCACCTCAATTGCCTTATTTGTAAAATGGGTGATACCAGGGAGTCCCTGAGACTATGAAATGGATGAATATATAGGAAGAGCAAACACCAGTGCCTGGAACATTAGCATAAACACTGTATCAACTACTTCAGGGTTAGCTAATCTTTTCCCACCCTCCTCTCCATTTTTCTAGGAACTCAAGAGCCATAGACTGAGAACTAGAAGGGTCCTTAGAAGCACCTCTAGAGCTACCTTTTCATTTTACCGAGGAAAACAGGCCCAGAGAGAGGAAGCGAGTTGCTTTAGACCCCAAAGCAAGTTCAGGACAGGCCGAGGGCAGGACCCACATGGCCTGAGTGCATTGTGTCGCCGTGACCGCCAGCGGCTCTTCCCCTTGCCACCCTCCCCCTGCTCAGGACCCAAGGTGTGCGTGGAAGATAGCATTTCTGCAAAGAGCCATGTACCTGGTCTCCCAGTTAGGCACTAGACGAAGCCAGATGAAAAAGAAAGTAGATTAAGTTTCCAGCAGGAATTTCTAACTTTTGAAAAGAGCTTTATTGTTTTTGTGAAAATAATATGTGTGCTCAGTTAAAAACCATTCAGGCAATTCTTGTGAGCACACTGAAGACAGTGAAAGTCACCTTTGGTTCTGGCCCTGGGAGAGCACCACTGTTACACACCGAGAAACACCCATCTGGACATCTCCTTGTACATGCACAAAATTTATTTCCTGAATTTTTAAAATTATTGTTGTGCTTGAATCCTTAGGCAGGATCATTTTCCCCTTATTCTAGGCAAGGATTTCACAGAGAAAATAGAGAGATTCAAGCAAAAAGTGACTTCATCCTGGAGAAACAGCCACCCTGCCTACCAACTCAGAGAAGATCTAGAAGCAATGAGACTAGGGTCCCCTCTCCCAGCCTGGCCAGGGGTCCTTAACAATTCCAGAGAATCAAGAAGGCAGATCTGGGAGGCATTTGGAGAATCTTCCAATGCATTCGTCTTACAGATGAACAAACGAAGGCCTTAAGGAAGTTTCTTTGCTCTTAGTTTAGGCTTCTGTGCATGAGCCCTTTTCTTTCTGGAAGAAAGGCATTGTTTTAAATGGTAGGAATGGATAGGGACCTCACAGTCTCTTGTTGTTTGTCCCCAGGATGCAGGAGTAACAACCTGTCCTCCTCCTTCCCTGGCCTGCTGCCACACCTCTCCAGGTGACTCACAATGCCAGCCTGGGGTGGGGCTCAGGGTAAACTAGATAAGAGACTGATAATGAAATTTCTGTACCGGCTGGCTCCATGTACAGGGGAAAGATGTCTTCTGGGTTAGCCCAGAACACACAAGATTGAGAAGATTAACCTTGCCCGGAGGGCAGCCCCGGTGGCTCAGCGGTTTAACGCTGCCTGCAGCCCAGGGTGTGATCCTGGAGACCCTGGATCGAGTGCCACGTCAGGCTCTCTGAATGGAGCCTGCTTCTCCCTCTGCCTGTGTCTCTGCCTCTCTCTCTCTCTGTGTCTCTATGAATAAATAAATAAAATCTTAAAAAAAAAAAAAAAAAAAAAAAAGCCTTGCCCGGAGAGAAGCTGTGGATATAAGTGGGTTTGAATCACATCTTTGTGGAAGGCCAGGGAGTCCAGTCCTGACCTGTGTTCTCTCCAGGGTGGAGATGGTTCTTTACTCATTCGGTCAACAAATAATTATTTGATGCCTACTGTATATGCCAGGCACTGCGATGTTTCCTGGGAAATAACTGAACAAGACAGACTTCGTCCGGGCCTTGGAAGACAGACACACCAGTAAATAAATGTAGCTTGTGATTGGTGCTAAAGAGCGAATTAGGGAGCAAATGGAGGAGATGAAATTTCCTACTTTAGATGGTGCAATCAAGGAAGGCCTTTATGAGGAGCTGAGGTCCAAGGAATGAGAAGGAGCCAGCCATAGAAAAGGCCTGTCGAGAGTATCTCAGACAGAGGGAATAGTACGTACAAAGGTCCTGAGGTAGGCAAGTATGACTGAAGCAGATGGGGAAGCCTGGGAAGGCCCAAGTAACAGGTGGAGAGGGTGACAGGGGCCTGATTGTATGAGGGGTGTGGCGTCTGATTGAAAGTGGAGGTGTAATTGTCCAGCAGTGCCAGCTGGAGACACAGATCCAGGGCTGCTTCTGCTGTTGGCCCTGCGTAAAGGACCACCTCTCTGAGCTTCTGAAACTTCTGTCTGCGGATATGCTAGAGGCCTTGGGGAGGCTTCTGCAAGAGTAGAGATGCATAGGCACCAAGCACCCTATAGGGGCCAGTATCCACAGGGGGCTGGGACTTCAGATGTGAGGACTTCCAGAGTCTGTCTTATTAGAGGATGCTCCTTTGTGCTGGGGTTGCTCTGTCTGCCTAGAGCACATGGTTGTGGCAATAGCCTTAGGCTGAGAAGTCTGATACCTTGGGAATGCATGTGGCCTTGGGTGGGGCGGCAGTTAGGTCCTTCCCACCCCTTAGTTCCTGGGGTTTTAGTGGCAGACTGGCAGAGGCTGTGCACCAAGTAATGGGCATGTGAGTCCAGGCAGGCTGTCGTAGAAGCATCCTACAAAGCTGAGAGCTGATCCCAGCACCTGGAGTAGTGGGGCTGGGAGAAACACTTCTGAGAGTCCCCGGGGTGGAGTGTACCTATGCCAGGGAACGCCAGACAGGTAGAGACCGAACTCGGGTTCACAGCTTACATCCCCCACAATATCTAGCTAGGATTTAATAAAGTTGTCCCTCAGCAACTCCTATCCTCAACTGGTTTCTGCTCTGATCATGAGTCTGTCCCCTTCCCCACCTTTTTGGGGATGGAAAGAGTCTAGTGGTCACTACCACCCCTATGGGAGCCCGGAGCCCAAATATCCGTCCACTGCTGATTGAATGTCCCCACCAGAGCCTCCTGGGAGCTGCTGGCTGCCCCGCCCCAATCCCACAGTGTCTGCAGCTGCTCTGTGCTCTCTGCTGGCACCAAGTGAGCAACAGCCTCTCAAGGGACAGGGACAGGGCTGGCTCATCTCCTCACCCCACACCCCTCCACCGCCCCTCCTCTCTGACCAGCACAAGGCCAGGCAAACAGCGATCCTGGGTCAGAGGTGGAGCAGAAGCCAGCCAGAGGCCTGAGTTCTCTCTGGCCCTGCAGGGACCACCCTTCCCCTCTGCACACAAGGCCACACATCAGGCCTCTGTCCCCGGGGCAGGGCGGCAGTTGCCTTTACAGTGTGCACACCCATTCCCTAGATGGAAAGGATAATCCTGGGGGAGATCACCGAGTGCTGCTCATTGTGGACACTGTGCCACTGGCCATGGAGTGTTAGAAGCAGAGGCAGCTGCTGTGTGGTCGGGGGGTATTTCCTCCCCTCTGAAAGGAAGGCACCAGGGACCCTCCACGGCCCTTGGAGGTTTGGCCCGGCTGGAAGTCCACGTCACCTCCTAACTGTGCCAAGTAACAGGTGACACTCCTGTTCTGAAAGGCTGTAAGAAAATCCCAAATGTTTTACAGCCCCGCTTGGCAAGCAGTTTCAATTAAACTGCTTTTAGAACCAGGAAGTCCTTCAGGAGAGCTAGTTCACATTCCCTTCCCGTTTTACCCTCCTAGCATCAGGCGTTCCTTGCACAAAGGAAGCCCCTAAGCAGGCAGTGCTGGAGCACAACCTTTGGGGAGGGGCGGGGAAGGGCCCTGATGGTAGGCCTCACCCCCGACCCCTTAGGCCCCCTACCGTATAGTGCACCCCTGCTCCGCCTGCCAGGCCTGTTCCGCCCCTGAAGCCCCATCCAGGTCTTGGGTCTCCTGGGTCTTCAGCACAACCCTGCCAGAAGGGGAAGAGATTTTCCTGCTGGTTGGGCCCCTCCCTGGTGAGCCTACCTGGGGGAGCAGAGATGGCTTGCGTTGTTCCTTGGCTGTTTCCTGAGGCTGCCCTGTAACAACCCAGTGGCTTAGAGCAACAGAAATGTATTTGCTCGCCATTCTGGGGGTCTGAAGTCTGAAACCAAGGTGTCACAAGGTTCTTCTACCTCCAGAGGCTCTGGGGGAAATCTTACCCTGCCTCTGCTTTCATGTGGCCTTGCCCTCTGTGTCTGTGTCTTGTCCCAAAGCTTCCTCTGCCTTTTCTTAAAAGGACACTTGACCTTCTATTTAAGGCACACCCAGGTGAGCAGGATGATTTCATCTCAAGGTTCAGAACCTAATTAACATCTGCCAAGACCCCTTTTCCAAATAAGGTCACATTGGCAAACATGAACACATCTTTTTTTTGGTGGGAGGGTATGGGGCGCATCCAATCCACTGCAGAGCTCAGTGGTCAGAGTCAGAAATCGAAATTGTGGGTAACTTGTCCCTGGTCATGCGGCCAATCAGTCTCACTCCTTACCCATCAACCAAGTGATCTTCCCCTGATTTGGTGCCTGATGGGGTGGGTCTGTGTGGCCTCCGGGCCCAGCCTTCCCAAGGGTTGTGTCTGACCTCAGAGTCCAGGTCCAGTCATCGTCCCTCTGCTGTGACCGCCCTCCCTCTCCTGAGGCTCGCCTGTGCTCCTCTCTGCCCGGCCTCCTCATGCTTCCAGCCCCCTTGCCACCTCTTCCGAGTCACCCCGAAGGTCACTAGCTCATCACCCTGACCCCAGGCAAATATGGCTCACCTATCTGGAACTGTTTTCCCATCTAAAAAATGGGGATAGGTAGAAAAAAAAATAAAAAATGGGGATAGGCAACCACCTGCCATGTCTCTCCTGCAACAGAACTGTGGGTCGATGAGATCACAACCAACATTCCAGACATGATGCCCATGCGTCAGTAGTTCTCAAATGGAAGATATAATTTAAGAGGAAAAATCATCATAGCTCAACTCGCAAGTATGAATCCTTGGTTGTACAGAAACTTCTTTAAGTTACAAAGTTAACTAGAGAGAAGGGTTACCTTTAGAACAGGTGAAAGGATGTATGTTGTAAGGATAACTGCAAGGAAACAATATCCTAGAACTCAGGGACCAGCCCCCACTCCCCAGGTACATCCCAGTCCCCTGCAGAAGCCCAGACTCCTGAGCCATCTCCCACACCCCCAAGCTGGCAGTCTCCACAAGCCTCCACCAGCCCTTCTCACCCAGGCTGAGCCTGCTGATTACCCCGTACCCCTTCTCGAATCCCAGCCAGACCTCTCCTGTCTGGGCACCTCAGCAGCCAACCTCTTCCCAGCGGTGCGCTAACTTCCCAGAGCACAGACACCGTCCAGATTGTCCAGAAGGCCAGGGAAGTTTCAGCCTATCAGTCAGGACTCACATGGAGAGAAAGTGGGCTCGGAAATCCGGCCTGGCTAGTCAGAGTTCCCTCACAGACACCACCAGAGCTCTGGCTTCCACTCCCCGCTGCATGTAAGAATCACCTGGGAAAGTTTAAAAACTGGAGGTGCCTGGATCCCATCCCGTACCCACTGCGTCAGCTCCGAAGATGGGGCCTGGTGTGTACTTGCAAAATGCTCCAGCGCCAGAAGCCTCAAACGATAGTCAAGGCCCCCTGGATCTACAAGGTCTTTTTGACCTCAGGAAGTGACCGAGGCTCAGAATTTGGCATCAGCCCCGGAAGCCAGCACCCACTCCACTCCAGCTAGGGGGCTTGGCCCCAGTCTGCAATGGGGTGTCTCCAGGGGCTGGCCTCTGCCCTCTGCCCTCCACTGAGCCCAGCACAGCCTGTCCCCTGGCAAGGGGCTGGAAACAGCACAGAAAGCCTATGCGACTTGTCCACGGCCATACACAGTGTCCTGGGAGGGGCTTCCAGCAGCCCGGAGAGTAGATGTTTCCGGCTCTCCAGCAGGAAGGAGGAGGGCTCTGAGCCCCTGAGTCCTGACCCTGACCAAGCTCTTTTCCTTCTCCTCTCCATGCAAATATTTACTTCCCTGCAGGCCAAGATGCAAATGGCTCCATTGGCGAGAAAGTCCCCTTTGGAAAAAATTAAACACAGCAGACACTTCTCTACAGTGAAATAGCTTCTTCTTAGAGATGGATGCAGATGCTGGTTTGTGCCAGTCACTTCCCCTTATAGGGGCCTCAGTCTCCTCAGCTGTAAAATGGAACAAGTACCCCCATCTGCCTGGCTCACAGGGTTGTGCTGAGGATCCAAAGTGGTGCAGCAAAGTGTTGGTGAGGCAGGCACATGATGGCATCCCTCCCGTGCCCTCCAGCACCCCCTGACCAACCCCCCCCCCCCCCCCCCCCCCCCGAGCACGGGGCTCCTGTCCAGTAATACCTACTCACGGCACCTATGCTGATGCCTCCTGCAGAGACGCTCCACTCAGAGCCCTGCAGGCACTGGCCCACTGGCCCCGGTGGGAGGCACAGTTATCCTCTTCCCACTGAGGAGGAAACTGAGGCACAGAAAATTGTGGGTGACTTGTCCCTGGTCATGCGGCCAATCAGTCTCACTCCTTACCCATCAACCAAGTGATCTTCCCCTGATTTGGTGCCTGATGGGGTGGGTCTGTGTGGCCTCCGGGCCCAGCCTTCCCAAGGGTTGTGTCTGACCTCAGAGTCCAGGTCCAGTCATTGTCCCTCTGCTGTGACCGCCCTCCCTCTCCTGAGGCTCGCCTGTGCTCCTCTCTGCCCGGCCTCCTCATGCTTCCAGCCCCCTTGCCACCTCTTCCGAGTCACCCCGAAGCTCTGCTACAGTCCAGGCTGCCCCGCGAGACAGGAAGCCACACCTGGCTTCTGGCCGCTGCTGCCCACCTTAGCTTCCATCTCCCTGCTGGGCTGACCCTCCAGGTGAGGAAGAGGACACCTTAGTCTTCTGTTTCCCCCGCCTGGCCCAGGCCTAGCCTAGAGCTGGACAAATGCACCACACTGACCTCCAAGGGCCGTGGAGGGTCCCTGGTGCCTTCCTTTCAGAGGGGAGGAAATACCCCCGATCACACAGCAGCTGCCTCTGCTTCTAACACTCCATGGCCAGTGGCACAGTGTCCACAATGAGCAGCACTCGGTGATCTCCCCCAGGATTATCCTTTCCATCTAGGGAATGGGTGTGCACACTGTAAAGGCAACTGCCGCCCTGCCCCGGGGACAGAGGCCTGATGTGTGGCCTTGTGTGCAGAGGGGAAGGGTGGTCCCTGCAGGGCCAGAGAGAACTCAGGCCTCTGGCTGGCTTCTGCTCCACCTCTGACCCAGGATCGCTGTTTGCCTGGCCTTGTGCTGGGTGGGTGGGGGGAGAGATGAGTCAGCCCTGTCCCTGTCCCTTGAGAGGCTGTCACTCACTTGGTGCCAGCAGAGAGCACAGAGCAGCTGCAGACACTGTGGGATCGGGGCGGGGCAGCCAGCAGCTCCCAGGAGGCTCTGGTGGGGACATTCAATCAGCAGTGGACGGATATTTGGGGTCTGGGCTCCTATAGGGGTGGCAGTGGCCACTAGACTCTTTCCATCTCTAAGAAGGTGGGGAGGGGGACAGACTCATGATCAGAGCAAAATCAGATGAGGACAGGAGTTGCTGAGGGACACACAGTCCCTATGACAGGAGTGGGGCCTGTTTGTCCCTGTCTTCTTCCTTTCCTGAGGTCTCTTTTGGGCCTGGCCTCTCTTAAACGGAATTTGCCTTTATGCAGCCAGGAAGCCCTCCATGCTGCCCCTTGTCCAGGCCAATCGTGCCTTCTGTTCCCTCCTTTTTTTAAAAAAAATTTTTTTAATTTTATTATTCATGAAAGACACACACAGAGAGGCAGAGACATAGGCAGAAGCAGGCTCCCTGCGTGGAGCCCAATGCGAGACTTGTTCACAGGGCCCCGGGATCCCACCCTGAGCCAAAGGCAGATGTCCAACCACTGAGCCACCCAGGCGTCCCTGTTTTGTCCTCTTAAAGCTAACAATCAGTGAGCCCTCCCTCTGTTTGCTAGACATTCTCTTATTTACTCAGCCAGCAACCCCAGCAACCGTGAGAGGCAGCATTATCATTGCCTCACTCTACACTGAGGTAAGGAGCGGCCCAGAGAGGTTAGGGAACTTGCAAGGAAGGAAATGCTCAGACTCACTCTCAGTTCCTTTGTGTCTCAGGGCCTTTTTGTTGGGAGAGTGTTTCCCTTTCGGAGACATGGGCTGTTTTCGGGGTGGGGTGGGGGGAGCTGTTGGTTCACTGGCTCTGTGACTCCGGCAGCCATCTAACATTTCTGAGGCATTTGGGGCCCTCCGGTTCTCCCCAAGGCTCTGCTAGAGGAACGAGGACCCCAGGGTGGGGATCAGTTTCCCAGGGCAGGGATCCCAGACTCCTGCACGGAGGTGGGCTGACAACCCCCCTGCGTGGGCCAGGAGCGAGCAGACCCGACGTGGCACAAGGCATCGGCTCTCTGGACCTGCAGGAAGGCAGAGATGGAGCCGGCATCCCTGTCTATCAGTGTCCCTCACTATCCTTTTTACTTTCCATCAGAGGAGGGCATGCCAGGGCATGAGAACTCTTGTTCCTGATGTGGGAGGACAGCTTGTGGTGGAGGGAGCACTGGCCTGGGGGTCTGGAGACCCAGGTCACAGCTGCTATCCGGTGGCTAATATGCTGTGTAACCTCGTGGGAGTGACAGCCTCTCTCTGGGCCACAAATTCCCATCTGCAAAATAAGGGGTTGGGCCAGAGCAGCGTCCGTCTACTTATTGCTGGCAGTTCACAAGAGGCTTTTACATGGTCTCTGGGGAAACATTTTAAAATGTAATAGCATTAGTGTGATATGTGTTGAAGAAAATAATTAGTATCTCAAATCTGTGATTTTTTTTTAAAATAAAGATTTCATTTATTTATTCATGAGAGACACAGAGAGAGAGGCAGAGACACAGGCAGAGGGAGAAGCAGGCTCCATGCAGGGAGCCCGATGTGGGACTCGATCCTGGGACTCCAGGATCATGTCCTGGGCTGAAGGCAGACACTCAACCACTGAGCCACTCAGATGTCCCTCATTATTATTTTTAAATATTTTTTTTTCAATTCCTTAGGAGTTTCTTTCTTCTTCTTCTTCTTCTTCTTCTTCTTCTTCTTCTTCTTCTTCTTCTTCTTTTTTTTTTTTTTAAAGGTTTTTAATTTATTCATGAGAGACACACAGAGAGAGGCAGAGACATAGGCAGAGGGAGAAGCAGGCTCCCTGTGAGGAGCCCAATGCAGGACTCGATCCAAGGACCTTGGGAGATGAGCCAAAGGCAGATGCTCAACTGCTGAGCCACCCAGGAGTCCCTCAAATCTGTGATTTCATAGATGTTGACAGGTTAGGTCAGGATTTTATTTATTTATTTATTTATAACTTTATTTTTAAGATTTTATTTATTTGAGAGAGAGAGTGCCCACACATGCACATTAGCAGGAGGGAGGGGCAAAAGGAGAGGGAGAAACAGGCTCCCCACTGAGCAGGGAGCCCAATCCCAGGACTTTGGGATCATGACCTGAGCTGAAGGCAGACGCTTAACTGACTGAGCCACCCAGGCACCCCACGATCATATTTCTTTTAATAAGAAAAGTCAGCTGATTTAAAGAAAAGTAGTGGCACCTCCTGGTCAGGTGTGGGCACTTGATATAGTCCTTGGAGCTGTTGACTTTTAAGGAAAAAGTATTACATCACCTCACAGGTTTATAAAGGAGTGTCCCCGGTCTCCCTGGGGCCTCTGAGTGACTACTGGGCAGGTGTTAGTGCTCCTGGCTAATAGCAGAGACAACCAGCCCTCAGGGAAGTGGCCTGTCCAAGGTCATGCAGCTCCTAAGTGGCGGAGGGCCTCCAGCTGGCGGGCGTTCTTTGCCAGGTCGCAATAGCCCAGCCTCAGGGAGTGGCCGGTCATGCGGCCTTCACCTCCTCTCACAGCTGGCACTTGGCACCAGGGCTGCATGGGCTGCCTGGTGATAGTTTGTTGTGTGTGTCTTCTCTTGTCCTAATTTTCTTAAAGTAGAGGAGGAGGGAATTGAGGGTGTGGAGCAGCCCCCCTCCCCGTCCCCGCAGGCCTCTCCCCAGTCCACAGGGAGGGGCATGTCCTGAAGCCCTCAGGGTCCTGTTTTCTAGCTGGCTTTCTTGGATGCATAATCGGTAGGTTCCTGTTATAACCTATATTTAGCCCCAGTTAGCAGTTAGTGATACATCTGGTTAGGGCATTAATTCCAGGCCACAGGAAGCTGCCTGCCACTGGCCTCTGGTGAGTAGGCCTGGGGCTGTGGCCCAGGCTAAAGGGAAAACTCAGACCTGTAAGCAGGCTTCCTCTTGGGAAAGATAGAACTTGCATCTTGCTTGCTTTCTCAACTTTTTATTGTAAAAAGAGTACAACCTAGAGAAGGTGAAAGAATGACACAAGGAACACTCAGGTGCCCACCAACCAGAATCCAAACATTTGGCCATGTCAAAGTAAGTTGCAGACATTATGACAATTCACTCCAATATCTCAGGATGCATCTCCTGAAAAAGAAAAAAAAGAACATTCTTGACTATAACCACCATTATCGTGCCTAAGGAAATACAAGATCCGTGTTAAAATTTCTCCAGTTGTCCCTACAATATTTCTCACAGTGGATTAAAAGAAGTAATCAGGATCCAGCACCACAGTTCCTGCCTTGCATTGAATCTCACTTTGACAGAAAGGTCCCAGTGCATCTGAAACGTGGGTGGAAGTACCGCCGAGCCCCTGAAGGTTATATGTTCTGGTGTCCCGGGAGGACCATTGTGTTACCTGCCTGCCTTTGCCTGATCCCCCAAGACCTACTGGGGCCTTGCCCTCTTCTTGCTCAGGGAGATTCACAAAGTAGATAGGGAAAGGCTTGCTGGGCCTGGATACTGATGTGGAACGCAGGGGTGGAAGGGGCCTGTATGAGCCTTCATCCCATTGGAAGCCTGACTGGGGACTCCCTGAGCTTCCACCCTGAATCGCCAGCCGCACATGCTGGGCCCTGTGCCAGACCCTGGGGGAGGTGCTCGAAGCTGCTGCCCAAGTCAGGGCTGGCTGCCCACGGCCTGCTTAGTGAGACCTAACATGCCCTGGCGTTGCTAGATCGTGGACGCTCCGCAAACAACGAGCATGCTGAGCAGGTTTTTGGGAAGTCGGTGTCCCCATAGATACGTGGGATGTGGTCTTTTGTTCCCTGGCTCTGATGCTTCCGGTGTGGTTGGGGTGGGGCAGGAGAAGCTCTTTGTCTTGCAAGCTGGAGAACCCTGGTTGCTGGAGAAGCCTCACATCAGTAGTTCCGAAATCAAGTTGTGAGAGGGGAAATGAGCTTTAAAAAAAAATTTTTTTTTAAACTCACAGAAAAGTTGAAAGAAGGGTTTAAAGAACACCTGCATGCCTTTGGTTACCAATTGCTAACATCTTAACATCTCTCTCTCCCTCATTTCTTTCTCTCTCTCTCTATCTCTCTCTTTCAATACAACACTTTTTTTCTTTTTGCCAACTGAGCCAAAAGAAAGCTGCAGGCATTGTGACCTCACCCTCAGACACTCCAGCGTTCAGCTTTCCAAAAAAGGCATTCTCCCAAGAGCTTGCCATTGTCCATCTGAAAAAAAAAAAACAAAAAAAAAAAAAAACAAAAACTCCGTAAGACAAAACCTCATCTCGTATGCAGTTCCCATCCGCAAATTTCCCCAGTTGTTCCCCCGAAGGTCCTATGGGCTGATCTTGGACTCCAGCAGGCCGCACGCAAGGCTCACATGTTGTCTTGGCCGTGACGTGTCCCTGGAATCCCCCGGCCGTCGGGGCTGCTTGTGATCCCTCTGCCGCCTCCGGCCGGTGATGTGCAGAGCACCAGCGGTCTGGATTCTGGATGCACTTCTCGGTTTCCTGGTCACTGGGCTCAGGCCACACGTTTCCGATACAAGCGCTGCGTGGGGGCAGGAGGCCCGGGCACCGTCGGGGGTTCGGAGGCATAGGATGCGCGGCCTGCGGTGCCAAGCCCGTCCCCCGGCCCCTCCATTGTCAACAGGCACTTCCTCTTGATGACAAATAAGCTGTGGGGTGGCTCTTCCGGCTATGTGAATATTCTGTTCGATGAAAGAACTTTTTTTTTTTTAAGATTTTATTTATTTGAGGAGGGAGAGAGAGCACACACAGGGGGAGGGGCAGAGACAGAGGAAGAAGCAGACTTCCCACCCAGCAGGGAGCCCCACTCGGGGCTCGATCCCAGAACTCTGGGATCATGACCTGAGCCCAAGGCAGACCCTCAACTGACTGAGTCACCCAGGCAGCCCCTGAAAGGACTTTTGAAAGCAAATCTGAGCATGGGACTCCCTGTTTAAATTATTTCAGCTCTTTCCCTATTGCAACTTCGAAACATATCTCAGGTCGGCCTGCTTCCCATGTCCACCCTAGACCAGGCCACTGCCACCTGGCATCAGAGTGATCACAGGAGACTCCTGACTGTGTTCCCTCTGTGCCTCCACCCCCTCAATCCATTCTCAGCATGTCAGTCAGTCCCAGTAACTCATGGTTGAGTTACCCGTGGGTCAGTCAGACGTTCCTCTGCACACCTGCGCACCTCCCGCCCACTCTGAGCAAGAGTCAGAATCCTCCCAGGTGCTTGAAAAGCTCCACTTGACCTGCTTCGCTCTGCCCTGCCCTCTGACCTCATCTCCTACTCTGTGCCCCTCTGCCACCCCATAGATGCTCTTCTGTGAGCACCTTCCGAGGTCCCGGGAGCTGCTTGAACATTCGTCCATACATCGCATGGATGTTAGAGAGCTCTCTCCTACTTCAAGGGTGCTCAAAGGTCACTTTCCCTGGCTAAGCCATGTAAAATGACAGTCCCCTCCCCCAGCCGCCCTGGCCTCCTTTCCTGTTTATTTTCCTCCGTAGCACTTATAACCATGACATATGGAGTTTTTCTTATTTGTCTCTCCCCATCTAGAATGTGAACTCCCCCAAAGCTGGGGCTGATGTGTTTGGTTTGCTGCTCTAGCTGTGTTCCCCCCACCCCCTGCCTCTAGTTCCCCAAATAGCTGCTCTCAGAGTATGCCCCAGCCAGCCCTGGGGGGGATCCTTTCAAGAGGTCCACGAAGTCAAAACCATTTTTATAGTGATAGGGAGATGTTGCTTGCCTTTCCCCACTGTCATCCTCGGGCGACGTGTCCAGTGGGGTGTCTCAGGGCCTGGGGTAGTAATATGGCAGCAAACTGAGCGAGGAGCAGCTATGAGACTGCAGCTCTCTTCCATCAGCTACACATTGTTTGCAACGATGTAAACCCCATGCCACTCTTTCTCACTCCATTTTTTTGGAAAATATTTTGTAAAATATGCTATTTAGGCTAACGTGTAAATCTATTGTTATTTTTAAATGAGTCAATAAATATTTAGAATGTCTGTTTTGATTTCTTATGTAGGAAATAATGAATATCTGTAAAAAACAAAGCTGTAGGGTCCTCCAAATACTTTAAGGCTAAAAAAGGGTGTCCTGAGGTCAACAACTTTGAGAACCACTGGCTTAAAAATCCCCTCAGTAGAGAGACACTGAATGAATGAACATGTCCATTTAACCTGAGAGATGTGGCCTTGGTGGTCTGGCCTCAGTGAGCTTGCTGGGCCTCCCCCTTTTCCTCCATCCACCTGTGCTTGACTCCAGCTATGCTGACCTGCTCCCCCCCTGGTACCTTCATGGGCATCCAAAACTGCTCGTCTACTTCAGAAATCTTTGCTCGTCTATTCCATGCATTAAATGGACTCAGTTCAAGCATCACCTTCTCCAGAAAGCCACCTAGGATTCCACAGGTCTTGCCTGTGATTTAGCATCTTCTCCTCTCTGGCCCCTCTGCACACTCTACCCCAGTGTTTTCCTAACTGCTGCATTTGTTGGTGTGCAATTGTGTCTTACCAGACTGAGTTCCTTGAGGGCAGGACCTACATCTTATCTTTTTATGCCCAGGGCTTGACACATAATAGGTATTTAATAAATATATGTGGAATCAGTGAAGGCTACCTTGGAATTCAAAATAGGGACTCCTTTCTCTCTGAATTATCCTTGGAGCAAAGTGCCTCTAAAAGGGGAAATGGTTTCTGGCGTCTAATTTGAAAATGTTGGTGTTAGAACAGTACTATATCTTTACTGGGGAAGGAGGAAGAGCATTTATTGAACACCAGAAATTTTTGCGTGACACCCTGCTTCGGGACCCTGCGGTTCATCACGCCACTGTGGACCAGCTTGGGCCCTGACCGTTTTTCATATGGTTTCTGTGGGGAGAGTGTGGTCTGGGAGCTAAGCCACCAAGTACTTGTGTACTGGGCAGCCCCGGTGGCTCAGCCGTTTAGCACCGCCTTCAGCCCAGGGCATGATCCTGGAGTCCTGGGATCGAGTCTGACGTCGGGCTCCCTGCGTGGAGCCTGCTTCTCTCTCTGCCTGTGTCTCTGCCTCTCTCTGTGTGTCTCTCATGAACAAATAAATAAAATCTACATATAAAAAAAATACCTGTGAACTTGTGGAACTAACACGTTTGCACAGTACATTGCAGACTTTGAAGCTGTTGAGGTCAAGGATGGTATGTGTGTTGCTGGGTCCTGCCATGGTGCCCTGCATGCAGTAGGTAATAAACACCTGGCATTATTTGTTCATGAGCATAACTAATACGATAACAAACTACCTTGTATCCTTCAAGGCTCAGCTCCATTGGGCCTTCTCTGATTTCCCAGGAGGAAGTAATTGCTCCGCCTCTTGTCTCAGAATATCCTTACGGGTTATCTGTTTTACCACTTCCACCTGTCTGCCCCCAAACTTTTTCTAAGGAGAGTCCCAGCTGGGTCAGCTCTTCCCCACAGTGTTTGGTACATGTGGGGAGTTCTTGATTAGAAATTCCACGCTCTGCCCTGGCCAGGTCAAATAGCTGGGCCTGCCAAACCTCCCAGCTTAGCCTGGAATGTGCTGTGTGCATGTAGGAGTCTTCGAAATCAAGAAGACTCCTGCCTATCTGTTGGTGACAGGAGGGGAAGCAAAACAGACCACTGTATCCACCTTGTTTCCAAAGGCCATGTTTTCCACCCCTGGACCTAGCTGGGGTCCCTCCAGCCTTCTAGAGGCCTTTATCCATTTCTGTCCAAAAAGCTCAAATGGCCTGGGAAGCACTGTTCATAGAGCTGTCCTAATAAAGAAGGAATAAACCTTACTTATGGACAGGAAGTCCTGATAAAGATGTCATTCCTCCCCAAAGGGATCTATAGGTTCAACGTGATCCAGTGGAACCTCAGCAGGTTTTTTTTTTTCTTGGAATTTGATAAGGTGATTCCAAAATGCTACAGAAGAATCAAGGTCCAAGGATATCTAGCCACTTCAAACGAAAACGGGAAGGGACTTAGCCTTCTAGATGCCCGGATATATCAGAAAGCTGTAGTTGCTATCATCAGGGGGAGTTGTTTGCAGATAGCCAGACTGACAGAGGGTAGGGATAAGGAGCCACAAACAGACCTACGCATATGTGGGACCTTAGCGTGTGACCCCACCACATCAGTGGGGGCAGAACTGGCTAGTCAGTGGTGCTTATTACATTATACGTGAAAGTGGGCTGTGTCAGAGAGTATCATGGACCAAGGTCTGCAATTAACCCAGTGCTCTGCACTTGATGTCTAGATTTTGTTAAAAGAGAGAAGTCCTATCCAGGGTCAAGGCAGGGTTGATAACAAAGTACCAGTGACAAAGGCCAGAGAGACTGGCTCCTTTGCTGGCAGCAGGAGACAGCAGCTGTTGCTTTCCCAAGGGGCTGGCTTTGATTTGGGGTTGGGAGGAGTCCCATTCCGTAAGCATGGGCTGGCTGGGGCAGGGCAGTGGCCCCTGGCTCCGGGACCCGGGAACTCAGAACTGCCCAGTGGTCCTGGAGGTGGGTCTGGCACTCTCCTGGAGGAAACATCCATTCAGGTTGAGGGCACTCCCAGGGCCTTCTGGATCTGGCCTGTCCTGCTTTCCTGAGGGGCAAGAGGAGGGGGACAACATGAGGTGAGCTTTTTTCTTAAAGATTTTTGAAATTTATTCATGAGAGACGGAGAGAGAGAGGCAGAGACATAGGCAGAGGAAAAAGCAGGCTCCATGCAGGGAGCCCGATGCGGGACTCGGTCTTGGACTCTGGGATCATGTCCCAGACAGAGGAAAGGCAGACGCTCAACTGTTGAGCCACCCAGGTGCCCCGAAATGAGCTTTTCGGAGCAACTGGGCGGAGAGACTGTTTTCTGCTGAATGAGGTCAGTGAATATGAATTGAACTCGCTCTAGCTTGTGGCCGGATGATTAGGGCACATGCTTTTTAAATAAGGATGGTCTCTGTGGCTTCAGAAAGGAGCGTTGTGGAGAGTGCTGAGGGACAGCCTTCAATGGGGGATACTCTAGAGCTGTGCTGTCCAATGTGGTGGCTGCTAGCTACCTGTGGTGAAATTTAAATTAGTCACAATGAAATAAAATTTAAAATGTAGTTCCTTAGGCACACAAGTCACATTTCAAGAGCCAGAACATAATGGGTGGCTAGTATGTGCCTAAAAGGGTGAAAACGGGTCTTGCAGGTCTGCTGTGAGACTTGCCCCAGCTGAGGTTGAGCCAGCAGACGGTGACCAGATGCTTCCCGAAGGAGGAGACACAGGTACTGGAATGCCTCCCAGTGTCTCCCACTTCCCAGCATCTGTGTGAAGCTGGGCCTCTCCCTGCAGAGGGAAAAGCTGGTTCCAAGCTGCGGGGCTCAGCGAGAACCTTCAGGTTAGTTTATGATGGGCCCCAGGGCTCCTGCGTGGCCTATTAGAGATGCCACAGGGCTTGCGAAGCCTGGGGCTTTGGGCCTTGTCTGGGGGCTGCCAGCAGCATCCCCCCTCTGGCCCCAGATGGGCATGACTGTGCCCAGCCTCCCCGAAGCCCCCCACCTCCCTGCCCCCAGCCCTGTCTTGCTGAAGCTGTCCGGCACCATTTGCTTCTGGCTGGGGCTGGAGTGGTCACCAGCCTTGGGGAAAGGCTATAATTAGCAGAGAGGACTGGATGGGATTGATTACATGCTGGCACTAACAGTTTATTTTATACTCAAATGCAAACACAAATTGATAATGTCGGAGATGCAAATATCATTGGAAATCTTGAAGTTCCTGGGAGGGGTACGGCTGCCTCTCTCCAGGCCCACTGCCCCTTGAGCACTTGAATGAGGAGCCCAGAGCGGTCCATGCTGTGTGGGAGCCCCCCTTGGGGGTTGTCTGCCCGGCCTGGAGCCCCCCTGGCTGGACCAGGAGAAGTGGGTGTGTGATGGCTCAGCACACAGTGCTGGGGGACTTGGGAGGCTTGGCTTTGGGTTTGCCACAGTTTTTCCTATGGCTTCAGTGGTCTGGAAATGTTGCAAAGCTGACTAGCAAGGAAAATGCGACGCTTTGCTACAGGAGGGAGAGCACACCAAAGGAAGTTTTATTTCCTGCCGCCAAAGCCATTCTGGAGTGGGCCCCGGGGCTCTAGGGAACTTGTAAAAATAGAAGAAGCCACTGATTGCCTTTCTGGAGAGGGCTGGGGTCAGTTCTGCCCTGGTGTTTTGGAGATGGTTTCTAAAGCAGGCCACCTGAACCCAGAAGCAAAGCCTCAGGCGGGAGTGAGGGAGGGGCACAGGCTGGGGGCCCTCCAGCCCAGAAGACCTTTTTTTTTTTTTTTTTCCATTTCAACCAGAAACAAAAAAGTCTCAGAAGTATATGGAATCAATTCTGAAAGTACTAAGATGTTATCTTGTTGGGTCAGCGAGAGCAGAACTACATTTTTCATCAAGACAGAGGATAAAACCCCACCTCTGTCACTCTCAAGGACACGGTGTCCTTGCATATTTAATTCAGTACCTGCGTGAGCTCTCAAGACTTCTGTCCATCTGTGCGTCTGTCTGTGTGGGGTCTTTTGTAAACCATGATCTTCAGCTTTGGGGTGGAGGGATCTCTGGGCTCTGCGGCTGGTTCCAGGTTGGGGTTGAGGGCTTCCGAAGAAGTCCAGTGATTCTGAAGAGGGAGGCTGGGCTTTCTTACAGCTGCTTGCTCCTGATCTCTGAGGACCCCCAGGGCATAGGCTGGCCTTGAACAACGATTTCAACTTGTTCTGGGTTTGGGAATGTGAACTGACCTGATGGCCTCTGACTGATCTTGCTCTGGCAAAGGTAGATTTTACCTCCTGTGATCACCATTTTCATGTACGAAGTTTCCAGTGTGTGTGTGTGTGTGTGTGTGTGTGTGTGTGTGTGTTGCCTTAGAAATTTAAACATTCACCCGGTGGGTAATTTGATGACATCATTTCCCTCACAGTTTTCCTGATATGGTCAACCTGTGCGAGTCTGGCGGTGACTTTCGCATCTCCTGGCCCGTGTACTGGAAAGGCATCCCTTTCAGACTAGGGGGAGTGTGTCTCGGTAACCCCGGATTATCTTTTTGAACCAAAGGGAATGGCATTTATCTATGAAATGCAGCAGAGGCACGGACCTGGGCTCGGGGAGACAGCTTCCTGGCAATCCTCTGTTATCCAGTGTTTCTGGATTGTTCTGTTTGACTTTTGGCATCCCAGCCACTTGCTTGTCAGAGCTTCAGAGACAGCAGGCACTTCGTTTACCCAGGAGAGTCTTAGTACTCTTTAGAAGGAAGTCAAGGGGATCTATTTTGAGGGCACATTGGAGCCAATTTAAGGCCAGTAGGTAACTGGAGAGGCGGCCTCCTTGGTGTTCTGGCTGTCGACGCTAGGGTTGCTATGTTTGTGGCCTGCCTCACCAACATCCTGTCTGTATTACCCCTCACTTCCTTTGCTCGGACCTTAGCTGGCCACCCGGCGGTTCTGGTTTCTCTCCCACACCACCTTCTTGATGAGGAAGTCCAGCATAGCGATTTGTCTTTGCCCTCAGGAATGTGTGGCCCGGAAAGTCAGAATCCTTGGACAGGCAGGAGACGGGGTAGACAGCGTCAGACGCAAACCCAAGGGGGTTGAATGGGAAGTCCGGCTCACATCCCTTCAATACACGTTGATTGTAAGCACTGATTGTACTTCCTAAATGACTGGACTGCAATGGGTGCTGGGGCTGCCCAAAGCAATCGGAAAATCCCTCCTGACATGGAGCGTATAGTCTCTGTGGGGAAGACAAAAAATGAAAAAGTAAAGGAGAAAAGGTTGCATGTTAAATACTGGTAAGTGCAAAGGATAAAAACAGGACGGGGAATGGGACTGAGAGTTTCAGGGGGAAGGATTTTCTACTTTTAGATAAGATGACCCGGAAAGGCCTCACAAAGCAGCTGGCAATTGAGCAGAGACAAGAGGGAGGTGAAGGAGTGAGCCCTATGGATGTCAGGAGGAAGAGCATTCTAGGGAGTGAGAACAGCATGTGCAAAGGCCCTGGGGTGGCACACTTAGTGTGTTCCACCAGCAGTAGGAAGCCCAGTGCTGCTAAAGCCAAGTGAGGAAGGGGAAGGAAATAAGAGGTGAACTCAGACAGGTTGTGTGGGCCTATCATCTGTGATTAGGGTTGTGGCTTTTATTCTCGGTACACAGAGAACCAGCCTGATCTGATTAGGGATCGCTCTGGTGTGGAGAATGAGCCGAATGGGGCCAATCAGGGCACTATCCGAGGGCGGCAGTGTAGCCCCAGGCTTGTCTGAGGCTTGGGCGTAGTGTCAACTGATAAAACTCCCTGGAAATTTAGTACGAGAGTTTTGGGCTGAGAGAAAAGAGGGGCCCTCCTAGGGCTTTGCGGCCTGGTTTTTCCCGATGGAGTGCTACAACAGTCATGTTTCTACTGTTGAGAAAGTTGATTAACAAGGAATTCAACTTAAAAATCCCCTTAAAATTCCTCCTGCTCCAACCTCTCTACCCTCCCAATGGTCCTGCAAATACATGCCATGCGTATGGACGCCGTGCACAGTGCCCGTCTCTCTGAGCAGCTCTGAAATGTCCTTGGGGTGACCTGCCTGTGCAGTAGGCATCACAGTGGCCCCAAGCTTTGGGGTTTATAGCGTTTCCACTTTCCTTATCTCACAAATGCCTTGCCAAAACCTGGGGTGTGAGCAGGGCAGAAACAAGTGTCTTTGTACCATTTTTCAGATGACAATGTAGACCTATGTCCAACACCTGTCCGAGGCCCACGGTTAGCAAGTGGCAGAGCTGCGACCTACGCCCAGGTCCTCTGAGACCCTCCAACCAGTGGCATTTCCCCTGACTCACCAGTAGTGTCCTCTAAAGGGGCATTTCCAAATAGAGTCTGTGCCAGTTTTCTAGGGCTGCCCTAACGAAGTGCCACAGATGCTGTGGCTTCAACCACAGAGATTTACTTCTTCATGACTCTGGGGACTAGAAGTCCAGGATTAAGGTTTGGCAGAGTTGGTTTCTCCTGAGGCTTCCCTCTTCGGTTTGTAGATGGCTTCCTTCTCCTGGTGTCCTCATACGGTCTTCCCTCTGTGTGTGTGTCTGTGCCCTAATCTCTTCTTATAAGGACACCAGTCATATTGGATAAAGACCCACCCATATGACCTCATTTTAACTTAATTACCTCTTTAAAGACTCTGTCTCCAAATATAGTCACATTCTGAGGTGCTGGGGGTTAGGGGTGCAGTGTATGAACTTTGGGGGAGTACAGTTCAGCCTAGAGCAGGTTCCCTCATGTATGATCACCTGGGGGTGAACCCCCCAATGGCAGGCACCATAGCTCCCAGATGAACTCTTTGTAGGAAACGCAAGTGAGTGACTGCCAGTCCTTCTCTCTCACTCCCTGCTTTCTTGCTGCAGCTGATCGGAGCCCTGGTCCTGTCCGTGGGGATCTACGCAGAGGTGGAACGGCAGAAATATAAAACCCTTGAAAGTGCCTTTCTGGCCCCAGCCATCATCCTCATCCTCCTGGGAGTCATCATGTTCATCGTCTCCTTCATTGGCGTGCTGGCTTCCCTCCGTGACAACCTGTGCCTTCTCCAAGCGGTGAGTTGGCCCCATGTACCAGTAGGCAGGGGGGGTCCTTGGAGTCCCCAGGAGAGCTGGGGAGACTGTCCCTGGACCCTTGGGCAGCCCAATTTTTTCAGTTCTTGCCTCAAACCAGACTTTCTAGAAGGTTCTCTGGATCAGCCTACCTGATTCACGCTGGCCCAGGAGAGATCAAGCCACCTCCACTTTTGGTGTAGAGGCTGATTTGAATACCATCCTTTATATTTAAATCCTGCGTTGGTCTGGATCTCAAGTTGCCAGTGGGAGGAACCACACTCAAATGAGAGCAAACAAACCCAAAAATCACTGGTGGTGAGTCTTTGGCTCATGTAATCAGCAAACCCACACTGGGACCTGGGGCTTAGATGGTGCCCTTTGGCTCTCTCTCTTTTGCCACCTCCCGGCTGGACACTGGGCTTTGTCCTCACGCTGTCTTTGCAGTGGTCCCAGCAGTCTCAAGCCAACAGGGCCTTTTCAGCTCCTGATCCAGGGAATCTTAACTGGCAACCTGTGACCAAAGTCCCAGGACTCTGATGGGCCTACTTGGTTCAATTGTCTGGTCTGGGATCAGGAGGTGGGGTCAGCCCCACCTGACCTCCTTTCTGTGAAGTGAGAAATGGCTCCCCAAAGCTGGGGGTACTGGGTAGGCAGATCCATTCACTCTACACCCACATGTGTGTTTGATCTCACTGTCACCCCTCATGTGGGAAGCTCCTCAAAGCCCTCACAAGCAGAGCATTGGTGCTGCCTGAGGCTGGAAGTTGCTGGCCTCGGTTTGGACAATGCCTAACCTATGATAAGGGGTAGAGGTGGGGGTATATATCCTTCAAGCCTCAGACATCCCCTCACCCGCTCTGGGGGCTCTGGGAAGCCACTTCTGAGGGGTTCTGCAGGCAGACCTGGAGATGCTGGCCCAGCCCTCCCATCAGGCCAGGCCTGCCTGCTCTGGGTCAGCTGCAGTGAGGACCAGCTCTCCTCGTGGCGGTGGTGATGCTGGGAGGGGGGGTTTCCTACCCAGACTCTGCTGAGGACCCCCCGGACACACCTCAGTAACAATCTGGCCTGGACAGCTGAGTCACCCTTCCTGACCACTGACTGGCCCCAGAGATGGGTTTTCCCGGGGAATATCTGTCACATCCTGTGTCCTCACAGGAGGAAAGAGCAAAAGGCCCAGGAGCCAGTAAGAGCTGCAGCAGAGATGATCCTCCTTATCATACTTGACCTCAGAGCAAATGGCGCTCCTCTTGCCCCTCTAGGCGAATCTCTGAATTTTGTTTTTCAGTTTATGTACATCCTTGGGATTTGCCTCATAATTGAGCTCATTGGTGGTGTGGTGGCCTTGATCTTCCGGAACCAGGTGGGCCTCTGGCGCGCGTGGCAGCCGCGTGTGTATGCTGAGCACCCATTGTGTGTGCCCTGGGCTGAAAACTAGGGGTGTGCAGAGAGCGGGGTCGATAATTCCCTGTGGAAGGTCCATTCTGCTGGGGAGCTGGGCATTGAACAAGTAAACCAGAGAACAAGGTGACAGGTGAGCGTCTGGGGCAGATGAGGGAAGGAGGAAGGAGTGAAAAGGAACCTCCCAGATGAGGCTCAGGGGAAACGAAGGTCCAGGCAGAGGGAATCACTGAGGCAGAAGGGAGCTTGGCAGGTTTGTGGACCAGCGTGCAGGCCGCTGGGCTGCAGCAGGTGAGTGATGGAGAGGGGTGGAAGGCAGTCAGAAGGGCCACCAGGGCAGATCTCCTAGGTCTTCGTAGGCCACAGTTTAGGGACTTGGATTTTTTTCTAAGTTTCCTCTGTCTGTAGGAAGACTTTGGAGAGTTTTGCAGGGAAGATGTGATCTGATTCACAGTTTACTCGCCGCTGAGTGGAGAATGGGCAGTAGAGAGGCAGGGGGGACATGGAGGGAACCAGTTGGAGGCTCGGCCGTCATCCGGGGTGGAGGGGGGGTGATGGATTGGCCCTGGAACGGTTGGCAGAATCAGGGCCCCTTGAGCTGGCCAGGTTCTCGAGGCCTCTGATCTCTAGCTCCTTCTCTTGTGGGCTGTGTGCATGTCATACTGGCTGTGTGACCCTGGGCGAGTCATAGAATCTTGTGAAGGACCCGGCGTGGTTATGGCCCCCTGTGGATCCTGGGTACATATCAGCTCCTCTGTCCTGATGCCTGGAGAGGAGAAGGGACTTGTCCAGGGTCCCACAGGGAGCTTGGGACTGTGTAGGGCTGACTTCCAGCCCAAACTCTGTCATCTCTCCATAATCTCATTCCTTCGCCCTCATCCCCCTTCCGTGGTGGAGGTAGGACTTGGGGAACAGGGCAAGTTTGCATTAGTTCTGTTCTGTCCACCTCCACCCCAACCCCCGACCCTCAGTTCCTGGCACTTCGGGCTGGGGCCACATTGTCTTTCTCAGCAGACGTTGAGCCCAGGGCAGCTGTCACCATATCAGACACGGGGGTGTACAGAGCCCTCCAATGACCTGGTGTTTGACTCCTGCCAAGCTCCTGCTGGGTGCAACTGGATCCCGGCCCGGTGGGAGCAAGGGAACACCTTAACCACAGGCCTGTCTACACCTCTGGAATCCAGGGGTGTTTTTTCCCATTTTATGAACTGCAGGAGTGGGATTGGGAGATTCCCATCATATCAATGGAATCAGGGAGGCACAGAGAGGCTAGGAAGCCCTCCCCGGAGCACACAGCAAGATAGAGGCAGCACAGTCTTCTTTTTCAGTCCTCTTTTTCCTCCCCCCACACCCACAGCTTTATGGAGGTATAATTGACAAGTAAAATTGTGACATATTTAAACTGTGCAATGTGATGATTCGATATACATACACATTGTGAAATGATTACTGCAATCAAGTTAAATAACATGTCCATCGCTTCACATAGGAACTTCTCTTTCAGTGAGAATGCTCTAGATCTATTCTCAGCAAATTTCAAGTATACAATACTAGAGTCACCATGCTGTATGCTATATTCAGCACATAACCGAGAGTTTGTACCCTTGGCCAACATCTCCCTATTTCCCCACCCCTACCCTTGGTAGCCACCACACTACTCTCTGGTTCTATGGGTTTGACTTCTTTTTCTTCAGATTCCACATATAAGGTTTCCTTATACATGTCTTTCTCTGTCTACCTTATTTCACTCAGCCCAATGCCCTCAGGATTCATCCACGTTGTTACAAGTGGCAGGATTTCCTCTGTTTATGGCAAATATTCCATTACACGTGTGTGTTTGTAATAGATATATATAATATAAATACAACATAAAAATAAAAATATATAAATATATTAAATAAACAGATATATTTTTCCATTTCTTTATCCATTCATCTGTCCATGGACACTTAGGTTGTTTCCATATCTTGGCTATTCTGAGTAATGCTGCAGTATATCCTTTGGATATATTCCCGCAGTAGGACTGCTGGATCATATGGTATGGTTCAATTTTGAAACTTTGGAGGAACTTTCATAGTGTTTTCCATAATGGCTGGACCAATTTACATTCTCACCAACAGTGTCCAAAGTTTCCTTTTCTCCTTGCTAATATTTGTTATCTCCTACCTTTTTGATAATAGCCATCCAAATAGGCATTAGGTAATATCTCATTGTGGTTTTGATTTGCATTTGATGAGTGATGTTGAGCATATTTTCATATCCCTCTTGGCCATCTGTATGTCTCCTTTGGAAAAATATCTATTTAATAGTTCCTCTGCCCATTTTTTTTTAATATATATATTTTTTAATTTTTTATTTATTTATGATAGTCACAGAGAGAGAGAGAGGCAGAGACACAGGCAGAGGGAGAAGCAGGCTCCATGCACCGGGAGCCCGATGTGGGATTCGATCCTGGGTCTCCAGGATCGCGCCCTGGGCCAAAGGCAGGCGCCAAACCGCTGCGCCACCCAGGGATCCCGTTCTGCCCATTTTTAATCAGATTATTTGTTGTTGTCATTGTCATTGGCTATTCAGTTGTAAAGTTTCCTTCTACATTTTTTTTCCTTACACATTTTGGATATTCTTATCAGATATGCAGTTTACAAATATTTTCTCTTGTTCTGTAAGTGGCCTTTTAATTTTTTTGTTTCTTTGCTGTGCGAAAACTTTTTAGTTTAATGTAATGACAATAATGTTTATGTTTACCTTTATCGCCTGTGGTTTTGGTGTCAAGTTTGAAAAAATTATTGTCGGGGCAGCCCCGGTGGCGCAGCGGTTTAGCGCCGCCTGCAGCCCGGGGCGTGATCCTGGAGACCCTGGATTGATTCCTGCGTCAGGCTCTCTGTATGATGCCTGCTTCTCCCTCTGCCTGTGTCTCTGCCTCTCTCTCTCTCTTGTAAATAAATTTAAAAAAAAAGAAAAATTATTGTTATGACCTATGTCTAGGATTTCTTTCCCCCGTATGCTTTCCTTTTAAGAGTCTTACAATTTCAGGTCTTATGTTCATGTCTTTTATCCACTTTGAGTTGATTTTAGTTTATGATGTAAGATAATGGTCCAATTCATTCTTTTGCACATGGATATCCAGTTTCCTAGCACCATTTAAGAGACTATCCTTTTCCCATTATGTATTCTTGGCATTTTAATAGAAAATTAGTGGGTAGGACTGGGTTTACTTCTAGGTTCTCTATCCTGTTCTATTGATCTGTATGTCTGGGTTTTTTTTTTTTTTTTTTTTTTTTTTTGGTCAATACCACACTATCTTGATAACTATAGTTTTCTAATATAGGTTGAAATCGGAAAATGTGATGCCTCCAGCTTTGTTTTTTTGTGCTCAAGATTGTTTTAGCTTTTTGGAATCTCTTGGGTTCCATACAAATTTTAAGATTTTCTTCTATTTCTGTGAAAAAAATGCTATTGGAATTTTGATAGGTATTGTATTAAATCTGCAGATCACTTTGGATAGTATGAATAGTTCAGTAATAATTCTTCCAGTCCATAAATGAGGGCTATCTTTCCATTTATTTGTGTTGTCTTCAATTTCTTTCATCAGTGTTTTTATGCTTTTCGGTATATAGATCCTTCACTTCTTTGGTTAGATTTATCTCTAAATAATTTATTCTATCTGATGCCATAGTAAATGGGTTTGTTAATTTATTTTTTGAATAGTTCATGGTTGGTGTGTAGAAATGCAACTGATTTTTGTATGTTGATTTTTGTATTCAGCAACTTTACTGAATTCGTTTATTAGTTTTAACAGAGTTTTGCTGGGATCTTTATCATTCCTTTCCTTTTCATTTTTAAGTAGGCTCCATGGCCAGCATGGAGCCCAACATGGGGCTTGAACTCACAAACCTGAGATCAAGACCTGAGCCAAGATCAAGAGTCGGAACCTCAGCCAACTAAAACACCTAGGCACCCCAGGAGTCTTTAAGATTTCTATATATAAGATCATGTCATACAAACAGAAAATTTTACTTCCTTTCTGATTTGGATGACTTTTAGTTCTTTTTCTTACCTAATTTACTTGCTCTGGCTTAGGACATCCAGGACTATGTTGAATAGAAGTAACAAGAGTGGACACTTGTCTCTTCTTGATCTTAAAGGAAAAGATTTCTCTTTTTACCATTAAGAATGATGTCAGCTGTGGGCTTATTATGTATGACCTTTGTTGTGTTGTGGTACATTCTTTCTATACCTAATTTGTTGAGCATTTTTATCAGAAAGTATACCAAATTTTGTCAAATGCTTTTTCTGCATTTGCTGAAAGGATCGTTTGATTTATATCCTTCATTGTTAATATGGTGTATCTCACTGATTGATTCACAGATGTTGAACCATCCTTGCATCCTAGGGATAAATCCTGCTTGATCATGGTATATGATCTTTTTAATGTGCTGTTAAATTTGGTCTGCTAATATTTCGTTGAGGATTTTTACAGCGATGTTCATCAGAGATATTAGCCTATAATTTTCTTTTCCTACAGTGTCCTCATTTGGCTTTGGTATCAGAAGAATGCTGGCTTCATAATGACTTTGGAAGTGTTTCTTCCTCTTCAATATCTTGGAAGAATTTGAGAAAGATTAGTATTAATTATTCCTTCAATGTTTGGTAGAATTCACCAGTGAAGCCATCTGGCCCTGGAGTTTTACTAGTTTACTAGCTCTTGACCTGTTATTGTTCTGTTCAGATTTTCTGTCTTCATGACTCAGTCTTTGCAGGTTGTATGTTTCCAGAAATTTCTCTATTTCTTTTTTGTTACCCGGTTTGTTGGTGGATAATTGTTCATCATAGTTTCTTATGACCCTTTATATTTCTGAGATTTTGGTCATGGCATCTCCTCTTTCATATCTGCTTTTGTTTATTAGAATTATCTCTTTCCTAGACTAACTAAACATTGTCAGTTTTATTTATTTTTTAAAAAAATCAACTCTTAGTTTTACAGATATTTTCTATTGTCTTTCTAGTTTCTATTTTGTTTATTTCTGCTCAGATCTTTGTTAATACCTTCCCTCTACTAACTTTGAGCTTAATTGGCTCTTCTTTTTCTGCTTTCTTGAGGTGCAAAGTGAGATTTTTTTTAATTTGAGGTATTTTTCTTTTTTTTTTTTCTTAAAGGAGATGTTTATTACTATCTTCCTTCTGAGAACCGCTTTTGCTGCATTCCCCAAGTTTTGGTATGTTGTGTTTCCATTTTTGTTTGTTTCAAAATATTCTTTGATTTCCTTTTTTCTTAGCCCCGTAGTTGTCTTTTCAATCTAGTGTCACTACCTTCTCCTCCCTTTTCCCCTTTTCTCCTTTCAGATCATCCTTTCCAAGCTGGAAGGTCAGGGTATTGGTTCATGTCTCAGCAGCCTGAGGGGAGAGAGATATTCATTCCATTTGTTCATGGGGCCGCATTTCTGGGCAGCCATTGGGCTCCCAGCCAGCCTGTGGCTTTGCAGAGGTTATGGATTAGTGCTTTCCTAGCTAGAGCCCAGCCCCAGGTTGGTCAGCAGCATTGATTGTTTTGGTGAACAATCCCCTGAATGAGCAGCAGTCTGGTTTCCACAAAGGTGGGCTGATTTGTCACTTTCCAGTGCCCCTGGGTCAGTAGGGGCCAGGACACCCACCACTCCTTCTTGTAGTCATGGTGGGTGGAGTAGGGGTGGTCAGCTCTCTAGTCTTCACTGGAGGATGCTGTGGGCTGAGGTCAGGGCTGAGAATTTCTCATTATCTCATTAACCCCAAACCCTGAGGATTGGATGGGAGTCCCCCTCATGGGGTCCTCTCAGAGGAGGATCTCTGTGTGCAGCCCAGGAAGGACTCTCACCATCAGGCCTCTCGGCTTTTCCATGAGAACATGGGAGCCATGTTCTCATATGTCCATGGTGCATAATTCAAAATAACTGGAAAATGATATATAAAACGATAAATGCGGTAACAGCTCTATCCTAAAAAAAAAAAAAAAAAAAAAAAATCGGCCTGGAAAAACCTGGAAGAAAATAGAAATATTAACATATTAACTCTTATTTCCTCTAAGGGATGAGGCTAGGGTGCTTTTTTTTAAAACAAATATTTTATTTATTTATTCATGAGAGACAGAGAGAGAGGGGGGTGGGGAGGGAGACACAGGCAGAGGGAGAAGCAGGCTCCATGCGGGGAGGCTGACGTGGGACTCGATCCCGGGTCTCCAGGATCACACCCTGGGCTGACAGCAGTGCTAAACTGCTGAGCCACCCAGGCTGTGCTTTTTATTTTCTTTTTGATATTTTTTCCCTTAGCTCTCCAATTTTCATTTCCTTATAATCATGGAGGAAAATACCATATAAGGAAAAATAATGTCCTTTCCAACTCTAATGTAAACTATAAGACTGGCCAATGCTGAGGCTAGGGGAGCAGCCTGGCTGTTGATGGCAGCAGGAAGGGGCAGTGTGGAGAGAAAAGGTGGGAGGTAATGAAGGTCAGCTGCCAGGGGAGGTGAGTTCCCAGTTCCATTTCCTCCTTGCCAAGAGGAGGAGAAGCATTTCTCTGAGCCATACTATAACAGGGGTGGCCCCACAGGCTACCTGTTAAGTCTACAAATCCACTCGTGGTGTCAGATGAGGACAAATTAGGCTAATGACCTCACGCTCCGTTTTCAGGAAGGGGCACTGGCCATGGCCACCGCTGGCAGCAAAACATCAACAGGTGCCTGGACATAAAGAAGAGATTCTCCATCCCTGATCCTTGGCAAGGTTTCTGCTAGGAGGCCTGACTCAATGGTCAGACTCAAGTGGCTTCTCTATTTGTAGGGAGTCTAGTGGCTGTGCTCTGGGGAGCCCACCATGGAGCCCCAAGGGCGCGGGCATCAGAAGGGCAGTGTCCTGATGGTACGAGGTGAACCTGAGTGACTTCCACAACTGTCTGGGTCTCACCTTGACTGACCAGTACTCTCCAGCTTGTTCTGGGGCCTCTCTTGGGGGTACCAGGGGTGTTGGGGGAGGGCAGCTCCTGCCCATGTGTTCCCAGTTAGACAGAACTGAGTGGGACACCCAGAGGGTGTTAGGCTGTAGCTGGTATATTTGTACCCCCAGCCCTGGCCTCCTGGCCTCTATCTTTCCTCTACTGCCAAGGCAAGGGTGAGGAGTGGCCTCTTTCCTGGCCTTGATCAGAGGTTGCTGATTCCCCAACATGGAACCAGGGAACAGTGGACAGCACCCAGCCTGGCACTAGATGGTTCTGGACATACCCTTGAAGCCAGAGGTAGGAGAAAGATGACACTGTGGCCCCTTCAGTGGAGCACAGGACACACATATATCCTGCCGCCCGATGCAACAAAGTAGAAGAGGTTCTGCACTGAGATCTGGGCAGTCTCTCCCAGCTCGTGTGCTCTACCGTGGACAGCATGTGGGAGTGAGAGCTGGAGCCCCAGGTACCTGCGAAGCTGAAGCAGACCTCTTCTCCCCGCCAGGATTAAACCTGTGACTTGCGGCCAGCTTGGAGGAAGGGTCTAGCAAATATTCCAAAGAACCTTGTAGCTTTCTCTCTTCCTTTTTTCTTGCTCCCTGGGTTCTCTTTAGGCCTTGGTTGTTAGATTGAGTCCGTCTCGGTACTGGAGGCAATAGGACCCATCCCCACAGTCTGGGGCACTGAGGGAAGCCCAGAGATGCTTGTTTGGTTCACGTGCAAGGGAAGGAAGGAAGTCCTAAGCCAAGCACCCCCTGTACACCGTGAGAACTGGGCTGATTGGTATTAGTGTCAGCGGGGCTGCTGACAGCCAGGCCTCTGCAGCCTGGGTCTCAGGGGGAAAGCCCCGGAAGCTCCTTCCAGGGAAGCCAAGAGGGAGGCTCCCCCTGCTGCCCTTCCACCCTCCTCTCCTCCCCCTGCTCCTCAGTCTCTCAGCCTGGCCACCTACCCCACCCCTTGATTCCTCGTCACTTGGAAACATTGAGCACCTTTACTGGAAGCCCTGCTGTGGAGGCTTTGGATAGCTTTAAAACTAGATTTAAAAGAACAAACTAGAAAGGACAGCTCTTTGTAGCTTGCTTCTGGTGGTTTAAACAATGTGCTCTGAAAATCCTGTGGCCTTTGATGTTTGCTTACTCTTTGCCTGGTTTAGCCCAGGCCTTGTGGCCCCTGAGGCCATACCAGCCTTGCATGCGAGGTGCGTTTTCTCGCCCTAGTTGGAGCTGCTTTTGCTGCTGTGAGCTGGATTGGGGGGCTGGGGGTGGAGGGCGGGCACTAGGTGCTTGGTCTCTGAGAGCAGCAGAGGAGTCAGGATTCCCTGCTGGGGTCCACAAAACACATCCTCAGAGTGGCTCCCCCAGTCCCGCAGAACGTAGCTGAACACAGCAGAGCACTTCACAGTTAAATTCATGAGCCATGCAACCAGCTTGTCTCACTCGTTCATCTGCAGCCTTATCACGGCAAAAGGACCGTTGAAGTAACCTTACATCTCTGGTATATACCCCCCTCACACACACACACACACACACACACACACATGCATGGTGCCAAAGGCAGTGCACACACAAAAGAGCACAAGAGCCAGCATGATCCAAAGAGGTCCCCGAGGGGCCGGGGGCAGCTGCTGTCCACGCAGCCTGGGACCATCTGTTCCTCCTGCCCGTTTTGAGGGGCCTCCAGCGGGGCCTCCCTTCCCTGTGGGGGCCCAGCTCAGCTTACCAGATGGGAGGCCTGATTGTCACAGAGGCCTTTTTTGGGCTTAGCATGTTTGGAAAGTACCCAGAGACTGAGTAAGTTTGGAGAGAAAGGTCAGAGCTGCTTACTGAAGATGGAGGAAGAGCCTTTCCCCATCAGGCCACTGGGGATCCCCTCTGCTGACCCTGCTCTGGCCTCCTGCCCTCATTCCCTGACTCCTTATCTCCAGGCCTGGGGGAGTCCAAACAATATGTGACCCAGGGGAGGGCCTGGGAGGTGACCGTTGGGCTGGGGTGCAGAGGGACATGGAAGACCAGGACTGTGTCTGCAGGGCCCTGAGAGTGGACTGCAAGAAGTTGACACAGCCCTATGCGTGTGCTCCTGGATCAACCCCCCTGCACCTGTGCTCAGCCGATGACCCCCTCCCATGCCATTCAGTGCCATGAGCTCATTCCCTTGCTCTGTCCTGGGGAGTGGACTGACCCCACCCTAGCATCTTGTTTCTTAGGTGCCCCCAACCATGCCCCAGCTGGCTGGCCTGTCCCTTCATCCCCTGGAGGAGCAGGAACCCCAGATTGGAAAAGTTTCATGACCTGGGGGCCTCTGAGAAGGGTGGCCCTGAGGCCGCGGGGTCCCTGCTCTGCTCAGGTTATGTGACCAGCAAGCCCCTGCCCTGGGGTCAATATAGGACTGAGGCCGGCAAGTGCGTGCATGGTCTTTCACACGTGACAGGGGCTATCCTCTGCCCCCCGGGGCTGCTGTTAGGTTCTTGGCTCCCCTGTCCACCTTTGAGTGGCTGATCTTCCTGAGCAGAAGGTTTTCTCCTGGCCACGGAGACAGATTTCCCTGAGCTGGTTTCCTTTGTTGCCTTGACTGTGAGCACTGTGAGTATTGGGAAGGAGGCAGCTGATACACTCTCCCCCTCTTTCTGATACTGGACATGGTTTAGGGGAGATTACCCCAAATTGAACCTTGGGATTAGCTGTTTCCACTCATGATGCAATGCTATAGGGTGTGTGCCTCTTGGAAAAGGAGAGAAAGACCTATAATAATACCATGGCCTACTATGTGCCTGGCACCTTGCTGAGCACATTTGTAGCTTTAGTCTATCTAGACTCAAATCCCTATGAGGTAGAGGTTGTCCTCTCCACCTGGCAGGTGAGGAAGTAGAGGCTTGGATGCTAAAGGAGACATCTGAGGCCCGGGTGGCTGCTGGAACTGTTCTTGACCATGAGGCTTGATGGTCCTTCTCAGCCTAGTCTGATCCTCATAGCTGGAGGTTATTTCAAGGATAGGCCTGCAGGTGTGGTTCACAAGTGAGAAACTGAGGCTCAGAGAGGGCAAATAGCTGGGGTGGAGCCTGCAGTGGCAGGACCAGGCCTGGGACCCAGGGCCCTGTTTGCCCAGCAGCGCCTGCAGGCGCCTCCCCAGGGGATCGTCTGGCTCCAGAGCCAAGAATGCCCCCTTTGTGCCAGCACAATCTCTGGTGATCCGAGGGCCTCCCTGCTCTGAAAGCCCTGATTGTGGCTCAGAGTGTGGGGTTGGGCCGCCCACACTCCCGCCCCCGCCCCTTCCCGCTGTGGGGCCTTTTGTGCTCCTGGATTTCAGCACAACAGCCGGGCTGTTGATCCAGAAGGCCCAGCGTGACCGGGAGAGGGCGATGTGCCAGCGCTGCTCCCCATGGGGCTGGGCCCCACCCGAGCTCGGAGGGGGCCCTGGCCAGGGCCCTGCAGCAATGAAGCGTGGCCCATGGGGGAAATCAGGAGAGCTGATTCCCAGTCCTGGCCTGACCCCCCCCGCCCAGCCTGCTCTGGGCCCCAGGAGAGTCAGCCGCCCTCTCTGGGCCTCAGTGTCCTTATCCGTAGCACAAGAGCTCAGGCAGAGAAGAGTGCAGAGGGGTCTGGAGCACAGAGACTCAGCTGGGGCCTGTCTTTGGGCGGAGGAAAGGGCACCAGGCCGGAATCTGCCCAGTTCTGGCCGGGTGCCATCTCTTGGGGCCTGGGCTCTCTGATCTGTATAGGAAAGGGGGTGAATCACTCCTGCTCAGACATGGCAAAGGGACCCAGGCCTCAGAGGGGCACCGGGGCGGGGAGAGGGTATGTGGGCAGGGAGGCGGTGAGGTGTTCCTGCAGGTGGGGTGGGGGCTACCTGGCCATGTGGGCACCCTGTTCCAGGCCTGAGTTCTGGGAGATCTTGGGTTGGACTTTGAGGGGGTGGGGTGTGGCCTGGTTTTTTTGTAATGTCTCCATTCAAAATAGACCATCGACCTTCTGAATGACAACATTCGAAGAGGAATCGAGAACTACTATGATGATCTGGACTTCAAAAACATCATGGACTTTGTTCAGAAGGAGGTGAGCTAGGTGCCGTGGGTCAGAGGTGCACCTGCCGAGCCCTTTGCCCCTGGCTCGGGACACTGCTCAAGAGGGTGAGGGTGAGGGAGCAGTGGCTTATCCATTCCCAAAGCAAGTGGCTGGCCAAGTTGGGAGGCAATGGCGGGCCATGGATGGGTGTGAAGGCCGGGGCCTGACCTTCTTAACCACTCTTCTGCCCACATGCCTGGCCCAGAATATCCTTACCCTTGTGTCCCTCTTTAGTTACTTAGCTATTCCCCCATCCAAAAAAAAAAAAAGAAGAAGAAGAAGAAGAAGAATATCAGCTCTAGCCACAAGCCACTTTGCAGGATCCCAGGGTACCCTTCTCCAAGGGGCAGAGATACTTCTTCCTTGGGGTGGGAAAGACCTCCAAGGTGCTCAGTTCAGACACCTTTCTGCTGAATCTCTTCAGTGACAGGGAGCTCACTCCCTGCCAAGTCAGGGACAGCCCTGAGGTAGAGAGAGCACTCTTTCCTGATTCCACTTCCCCCTGCATAGAGGAGCAAAACACGACTTCTCCTTTTCCTCCATAGCATTTTTTGAATACAGTGATTATCATTTGGGGACACTGACCCTCCCCACTAAGGTCCACCCATGTCTGTTGGTGTTATAATAATAGCAGTGGCAGGCCAGCACTGCCCGGGATGGCATCTACACATCGATCTCACTTAGTCCTGAGCTTCAGGTTCTCAACTGCAGGGCGGGGGGGGTGGGGGGGGGTACAGGTGGTCCCTTCCTCTTGATGTCTCGATGTCGTTGTGACATTGCCTTGACTCAACATGGAAGTTCTTAGAGTAGTGCCAGGCACCTTAGAGGAGTGACAGGGAAGTCCTTAGAGCAGTGCCAGGCACCTTAGAACAGTGACAGGGAAGACCTGTCCTGTGAGTACCGCTGCCGCGTTCTAGGGGTAGCAAGCAGAAGGTGAGGGCCGTGGGCCCACTCGGTCCTGACAGTGCTTCCTGGGACATGGCTTTGGGGGCTTCGGCTGGCCTGGTTCCCGTGCTAGCCCTCAGTGAGAACCAAACCTCACCGCGCCCAGGGCCACCCGTGGTGGCCACTCCCTTGGCTCAGGTCCTCGCTGTAGTCACAACAGGTGCAGCCTCTGGGAGGCCCCTCTCTGCCAGGGGTGTGTCGGCCAGCTCTGGCCATCGGGCATGAGTGAAATGTGATGTTTTTATTGGAACCGGCCTTCCAGTGGCTTGGGATTTCATTTCTCCTGGGGTGGGATGGGGGGTGACTCATGCTTGGTGCCAAGCCCCAGGCTGAGTGCATCATGCGTGGCCTGACTTGGTAATCCTCGGCTCAGCTGTGCAAAGCTGGCAGTGCTCCTCCTGCTTTGCAGATGAGGCTGTGAAGCCCAGAGAGGCTGGTCGACTTGCCCAGAGTCACACGGCGACAGATGGTAGCATGAGGAATTGAATGGACTGCAAAGCGAATGCCCTTGGAACTGCACCCAGCTGGGCTGGGGTGCGGGGGGCAGGAGCTTCCAGGTCTCAGAAGCTGACAGCCTGAATGGCTCTGTGTTTCTGCAGGGACCTCTGACCCTATCACTCCCCTAGCTAACCCCCTCCAGTGACCCCCCATCACAGAATATGATCCCAGCTCCCCACCCATTCTGACCGACTAGACTTTGGCATGGTGCGGCCTAGGCCGGCCGCCCCACCTCATCCCTCCCCTCCTGCTCGCCCCGCTCCAGACACCCTGGCCTCCGTGCCTGCCACCAACACAGAGCTCACTCATCCTATGCGGGGCCTGTTGCCTGGCTTTTTCCTGCTATTCATGTTTCAGATTAAATGTCATCTCTTCAGGGGGGGCCTCTCCTGACCTCCCAACATACAGCTGCCCCCCCAGCTCCCTTCTCCCCTTTCCTGTGCCCCTGGGACATAGCATTACCCACTAGCCTTTCCATGCAGCAGTTACTCACTGTCTCCCCAGCACAGTGCCCACAAGCATGCCTGGCACACACCCACCTCTCAGTGGAGTCACTGCTTCCCTGGGCAGAGGGGCAGCGTGGGGAGAAGCTAAGCTAAGGGGGGAATGAGGCCCACCTTGCTGCCCCTTCGGCCCTGACCCCGAGGCAGGACGTGAGGAGGGTGCATGCCCCTTTGCTAAGGGCTGATAGACAGAACTGGGCTGGGGGCAGGGGCAGGGGGTGCTAGGGGCCCCTGGGAATGCCTCCTGGGCTGTGGGGGCATCCATAGACTCCTTCTCTCTGGGGCCTTCAAGGGTTGAGCCACTGCCCTGGGATGTGGAGATGGAGGCATCAAGGGAGACTTTCCCTCCAGTATCTAGTCCCCCTGGTAGCTGCCCAGCCTTGGCTTGCACGCCTCTCCAGTGACGGGGTGCTCATTACCTCCCAGGCAGCTGGGCCAGGAAGCACAGGAGTACCTGACACCTGCAGCCTCGGGGGCCCCCCTGCCCCCAGGTGACCCGAGCGTAAACCCCAGGGTGGTGTCCCGGTGGAGCCCCTTCCTGGTGTGGGCCTGGGACCCCATGGTGACAGCAGCCCTCTCCCCACTTGCCTTCCTCTCAGTTTAAGTGCTGTGGCGGGGAAGACTACCGGGATTGGAGCAAAAACCAGTACCACGACTGCAACGCCCCCGGACCCCTGGCCTGCGGGGTGCCCTACACCTGCTGCGTCAGAAACACGGTACCTGCCGCTCCTGGGGCCGCCCGGCCCATCGGGAAGTGGGCTGGGGGGGCAGGAGGCGGTGGCCCTGGAGACTCAGGCCGTGGGAAGGGCTACATGTGGGGGCGGGGGTGCGGGCGGGGAAGGCCGGCTTTGCCAGGAGTGGCCATTAATGGTCTTTGAACAATTGCCACGTGCAGGCCCGTCCTGGGCTCTCTAGCAGCATCACACATTCAGCTCCTTCCACAGCACCGTGGGGTGGGGCTTGTTGCTTTGCCCCCTGCACAGATGAATTGACTGTGACTCTGGGACACCAGAGCGTCAGGTGCCTGCCTCGCCCAGGGTTGGCGGGGCTGGGATGAAATGCAGGCCACCATCGTGGCACCCGGGCTCTGGACTCCTACCTGGGTCGGGTGAGGCGTGGAGAGGGTCCAGGCCAGAGGGAGCTTAGCAGGGTGGCTGGCTCGCAGCCTTCGCTGGAGGGCACCTGGGAAGGGGTCTGGCGATGTACATGCCAGCCCTGCCTCTCCCCAGCAGGATCCCCACTCAGCTCTTCACCTCCATGACCGCTTGGGGGGCTGTCCCACGGAGTCCCCGCTTACCGATGAGTGGCTTCGTCAGTCCTCTGTGTTGTTGGACTCATGTGTCCAAAACTGCCTCGTCTCTGGATTGGAATGAGGTGGCGAGCTTTGCAATTACTCATGCCCTGAAGAGTCATGGAAAATTTCTTTTCGAACATCTCTACCCTTCTGTGCCCACTCCTGGATTCTGTAAACCACGCAGCTGCCGGTGGGGGTGCAGGCCTCGGCCATGAGTCAGGGAGCCGGTGCCAAGTGCACAAGCCCTAAAAAAGCCTGGACCAGGAGGGAAGATTTGTTTAGAAATTTTAGCTGCCATTTTAGGATAACTTTCTGGGAAGGGGGAGTGCTGGGTAAGAGCCTGGCGTTTTCAGAGAAGCCTGTGGGGGGTGATCCTGAACTTCAGCCCCTAGGAAAGTGGCACCTGAATGTCCATGTCAAGCTGTCCAAGCCTACATGTATTCATTCATTCAACAGATATTCATCGAGACCATTCATGCCAGATGTGATTCTAGGTTCTGGGGGTACATACAGAAAACACCTGGAAAACTCTCTGTCTGCATGGAACTGGTGTTCTAGTCAGGAAGACTGACAAAATACACGAGTGAGAGGCAGTATGCTTGAAGGTGGTAAATGCTAAGGAGAAAAATAAAGCAGGGAGGTGGAGGATTGCAATTTTAGATACCGAAAAAGTAGGTTCTCAGTAAAACCCCGAAGGAAGTGAAGGAGTGGGCCATGCATATCTGGGGGATGGACATTCCTGGCAAAGGGAACAGCAAGTGCAAAGGCCCTCAGGTGGGAATTGCCCTGGTGCATTTGAGAAACAGCACAGAGACCAATGTGGCTGGAGCAGAGTGGGCGTCACGGAGAACAGTAGCATATGAAGTCAGGGAGATGACAGGTTCCCTGAAGGCCGTGGTCAGGACTTTGGTATTCCCATGAGTGGTGAGGAGTCCATTGAAGGGCTTTAGTAGCTGAGTGGCGGTGGATCTGACTCCGGCTTTACCAGGGTCCCTCTGACTGCTGTGGGGGCCAGAGGTGGACATGGGGAGTCTGCAGCAGTCCATGTGTCACAGGTCCCAGGCTGTCAGGGAAGCAGGCCCTGAGATTCTGGTTGGCAAGCAAGATCTGCAGGTTGAGTCAGCAAGCTGGGCATCGAGGAGGGCCAGTGGTTTAGTTCCAGGCTGGGTACAACAGCCCAAGAACCAGGAGAGCAGATGTGCCTGGCAGGTTCAAGAGCCAGGAAGAGCCAGTGTGGCGGCTCAGGTCTGCATCAGGCAGGCAGGAAGAAAGGGAGGATTCCCTAGGGGACTGGCAGCCCTTTTGTTCTATTCATACCTTCCACTGATTGGGTGAGGCCCACCCACTATAGGTAGAACCATCTGCCTAACTCAGTCTACTGATTCAAATGTCAATCTCATTGAAAGGCACCTTCGCAGAAATACCCAGAATAATGTTTGACTAAATATCTAGGCACCCCAAGGCCCAGGTTACTTGACACATAAAATTAACTGCATGTGACAATCACCACAGGAGACTGGCAGCCAAGGCTCCTGCTGAATGTGCTCCCACCATTGCAGGGGGTCCAGGAAGCTCCTGGAATTCCATCGCATCAGGCCAGAGAAGACAGAGGCTTTAGCCGAGGTAGTAAAACTTGGTCAGATTCTGGCTCTGTTTTATATATAAGGCAACAGGATTTGCCGACGGATCAGATGCAGGAAGTAGGAGAAAGAGAAATCAAGGAGGGCTCCCAGATTTTGGCCTGAGCCACAAGGAAAGATGGGGCTGCCACTGCCTGAAAGGGGAGGACAGCAGGGATGAGCTCAGTGTGGACAGGTAGACTGTGTGTGATGTCAAAGAGGCACTTGGATCTAGAGCGTTTGGGAGAGAAGTCAAGGTATCAACACGCATGCCACCCGCAGAGAAATGGACTATAGAGCCGGCATCTGGGTGGGAACCCGAGGTGGAGACGCGATGCTCACCTACTGGGGTACCTGTTGTCCTGTACTACAAAACCACCGTGGGTTCTCCTTAGAAAAGAGGGTGTTTCCTCCCTTTGTGAATCTGTGCATGAATTTGTATACCAGTCTATTTATTGTACACTCTTTTCATTTAGCCACAGATCTGAATGAACACACAAGAGAAAAAAATTAAAAAAAAATTAGAAACTAGAGCCTTGTGCTTGGTGGTTTAGAGCTTCCTGGCAGCCAGAGGAAAAGGGGACATATGGTCTGTTACGTTGCTACTGTTCAACAGAAGAAAGCAAACCCGTTCTTCAGGGAAAGTCACTTTTCCCCCTAGCTCTCAGCTTTAAAAGGAATGTCTCTGATCGTCTCCTGCAGAGGATTTGAAGCAACAGAGTTCACACAGGCCTGTGAAATGTGCTTATCCTGCGGGATGTCCCCAAGACTCGCTGGTGTGGAGGGCAGTTTGCCTCTACATTGAATGGCCTCTGACAGCCATGCCTGTTGAGCTCTTGTGTCCAATTTTTAGAGCTATCCACCCTCTCATTTTTGGTTACCCTTTGGGGGCCTGTCCCTGCAGGCCTCTCTTTCCCTTCCCCCTGGCTTCTCAGACCTCAGACAACCCAGCTCATCAGGCCTGTGCCGGATGAGAGGAAGCACACATGAAGAACCCTTGTAAACTTTGCCATGTCCGGCTTTGGGATGATTGGGAGTCCCCTTCCTGACCGCCTGTCCGTGGCCCTGTCCCAGGGGGAAAAGGCCACCACAGAGTGGCTCTCAGGACCTGTGCACCATCAGCAGAGCCTCTGGAGTAGAGTGGTTCTGTGATCAAACCTAAGCAGGCTTTACCTTTAGGAAAGAGCATGGATGCCTCGTCCCGCCCTCCTTAGAGGGGACTCTCCTAGAAGGGGAGGCGAGTCCGGAGGAGGGGTCCGGGCTCTGGGCAGTGGCAAGGAGGCCTCTGCCAGTTGCACGTCTGCTCCCTGAGGGCAAGAGAAACACCCTATTTTCTAAGGAGAACGCACCTGGGGCTCTGTCCCCAGAACTGGAAGCACAGTGCAGAGTAGTTACTCTTGTCACCTTCTATGTACCGTGTGGTTGACTCACTTATTAGGTTCATTGTGAGTTTCCCTTTCTAGAATGTCAGTTCCATGAAGGCAAAGACTTTCTTCGTTCCCCTACATTCCCAACACCTAGAACAGTGATTGGCACATAACAGGTGTTCGGTTAATATTTGTTCAGGGAACGACTGAAAGAACAAACACGAAAGGTAGAAAACACCGTTCCTGTCCTCCTGTCATGCACCTGCTTTCCAGGCCTGACCCTCTCTGTGGGGGTTGGGTTCACTACCTAGAGGAGTCACAAAAGCTGGCCCACGTTAAGCGGATGCTGGGTGTATTTGGGTCTACCTGGGGCACAGTCTAGACTGAGGGAGTTTATTTTGCCCGCAAGCCAGGTCCTGACAACTGAGCTGAGGCCTGAGGTCCAACTCACTCTTTTGGAAGGAGAGTAGACCGCCTTCCTTGCCCTCCCGGGGCCAGGATCATGTCCAGAGTCCCTCCAGCCGGCGCCCCTGTGTTCCTCTATGTGTCCAGCCCTGAGATAAGGCCTCGATGAGTATATCTCACTGTATGTTCAAGACAGCCCCATGATGTGGGTTCGCTGAGCACCACTGCTTTATGGAAGAGGCCGAGGAATTCATTCATTCATTCATTCATTCATTCATTCATTCAACAAATACTTATCTAGTGTCCTGGGACAGCACATCTGAGATTGGCCACTGAGCTCCTGAGTAGCAAAGCAGGATCCAGAGCAGGCAACATGATACCAGAGGCCACGCTGGCCACTCTGCTGCTCCTGCATCACTGCTGGCACCCAGGGCACCCACCCCACAGCGGCTTCCAGTTGCATGTGGGAGGGTGGGACTGGGGCATCTAGCTTCCTCTCACTTTGTAGGAGGAGGGGGAGACCATACAGGGCACGGACAGTGAGAAGTACCATCCCCCCCGCGCCCCCGACTTAGGCCTGCTGGGAAGGGATTTGACGGTGTCCAGGGCCGACCACAGCTTTCCCCGCACCGAGGGCAGGCAGCAGCTGGGCGCTCCTGAGAGCAGCTCTTCCCAGGAAGGCTATGGGTGGCACTTGGACCAGTAGGATGGCAGTCTGCCGGGGCGGGAAGTGTGGTCGGAGGCCCCGGCCTTGTCCTCAGGGAAACCACAGCTGGCTGGGGGCCCGGCTGTGGTCTGGGGTTTCCTTCATAAGAGCCAGTGGAGCAAGAACAGCCGGGCCCCGACCTCTGAGACTGTGCATCACCCTGTCAGCAGAGCCCCGGCCCTGGGGCGCCTGCAGCAGGGGAGCCTGGGACAGCACGCTTTTCTCTGGGGTCCTGGGCCGCTGCTGGTACAGGAGTGGTCCTCCTACCCAAATGCCACAGACCTAGCCTCCCCATCTTTCCTCCTGGGCATTTTTTAGGTGAGGAGGGGGGTCCTGGGGGAGGGAGGTTAAGATGCAGACTCCAGCCAGACTGCCTGGGTGGGAGTCTCAGCTTCATCCATACTGGCAGTGCCACTCTGTGCCCCAATTCTTACATCAGGAAAAAGGGGGGAATAATAGTCCTTCATGGGAAGCCCTGTGTAAGGCGGCAGCTAATACACATTTTTGTTTCAGACAGAAGTGATCAACACCATGTGCGGCTACAAAACTATTGACAAGGAGGTAATGTCTTTGAAATCTCTTCCCTTGAGAAGGGTCGCTCTTCCTGTCCCATCACCAGTGATGGGAGGGGTTCTCTGGGGTGGGGCCCCTGGCTCGGAATAGGAGTCAGGGACTGCCAGAGTTTTCCAACTGTGCCCAGACACCGAAGGACTCAGGGAGCCAAGAGTCCCCCAGGCTGAGAGGGCCTGCCCTCCTGCATTTGCTGAGCACCTACGAGGGCTTCTCTGTGTGAGGCCACCAAGCCTTGCCGGTGCCCCCAGCATGCCTGTGTGCCCAGCTGTGCCCACACCAGCTTGCCTTGGGGCTCTGCTGGGCTAGGAGTGATGCTAGGGTGATGCTGAGAAGGGAGCTAAAAATCATGACGACTTGAGATGACTGTGAGTTTTGAGTCTCAAAGTGAGGCCCCTGGACCAGTAGTGACAGCAACTCTGGGAACATATTAGAAATGCACGTTTTGGGGGTGGAGCCCAGCAGGTGCTTCTGACACACATTCTGGTTGGAGAGCCATAGACTGGCGGGGGTTCTCAAGCCATCAGACCCAATGGTCAGGTTTTATAATGATCATCTAGTAATGCCTTAGTGATATCTCGAAATGAAATTCACAGACAATATAATCTACCCACACACCTAACTTCAGAACAAGTGACAGAGCTGAAGTAAAAAGAGAAATAGAACAATTTACAATCATGTAACATTTCATGTGGAAATGCTCAGGCATTAGATGCAACAGGAGACACATCGAAGCAGTTAGGTGTTTGCACCATAAGATGTAGCTGACACCTGGTTGGCTGGGGTTGGGAGGGGGAGAGTTGTGTTGACAACATGAATATCATGGGCATTATTTAAAAAAAAATTTTATTCAAATTCAATTAATTAACATATAGGGTATCATTAGTTCCAGAGGTAGAGTTCAGTGACTCATCAGTTGCAAAGAATACCTGGTGCTCGTTCCATCATGTACCCATCACCCAGTTATCTCATCCCCCCTCCAGTAGCCCTCAGTTTGTTTCCTAGAGTTAGGAGTCGTTTATAGTTTGCCTCCCTCATGGGTATTATTTTTGCCATGGACATAGTCTTTAAAAATGGTGGACAATTGTTGATAAAATTCCAAGCAAAATACAATATAATCATTCTTTAATTTACATTCTTTAATTTAGTAGTATTTCTGCAAAGTTATATGCAGTAGATATATGTGTGTGTGCCGTGTATTTGTGCACGGGAAAACCACGCAGAAAACACTTTGGTTTTTATAAGCCCCTGGAGTTGGTCTTTTGGTTCAGCTAATTCTGGGTGGGTTTTCAGCCGTCTAGGTGCCCCCAGGGGGCAGGTAGGCAGGTAGACAGGGCAGTTGCCTGTGAAGTAGGATTGCCCTTAGCTCCACGGTCCCTCAAGCCCCAAGCCCAACTGCTGTGACAACCAGAAGTGCCACCAGCCTGTCCTTAGTGCTCTCTAGGGAACAATACTGCCCGCGGAGACTCAATGGTCTAGAGCCACCTGCTCCTATGGTATGTGAGACACTGGAGGCTCAGGGAGGTGGAGGGCCTTGCCTGGACCTCGAGTGAGCAGCAGAGTTGGCACCGGGGCTCTGCGAGGCGAGGTGTCAGCCAGGCTCCTCCTCGTGCAGCGCCTCAGCGTGCAGGACGTCATCTACGTGCGGGGCTGCACCAACGCCGTGCTCATCTGGTTCATGGACAACTACACCATCATGGCAGGCCTCCTGCTGGGCATCCTGCTCCCCCAGGTGGGCTGGTCTCCCCTCCCCTCACCCAGGGAGGGAAGCTGGAAGTGGAATGGTGGGCAGGGTGCCGGTTCAGAGTGTGGCTTGGGTATTACAGAGAGCAGAAGAGGTACAAAGGGGTGGGAAGAAGGCTCTTGTACCATCTGGGCTCACCATTGGAGGGCGGGAGGGCTGGCAAGAGAGGGCAACTGGCAAGAGGTTTGCTTGTGAAGCTCTTCCAAGTGCTTCACAGCCACGGTCTTCTTCATTCTGAGAGTAGATACCATCATCATGCCCATTTCACAGAGGAGGAAACTGAGGCTTGGCAAGGTTCAGTGTCTCGCCCAAGGTCCCCTAGACAGTGAGCGGCATTGCTGGCATGGAGACAGGAGTCCCAGGATGGAGGTGCCTCCTCCCAAGGGAGGGTCTCTGGGATTTCCTGGGACGTGTACAGAAGGGCCCGGGCTGGGGGCCACCGGGAGAGCCACCTGGGTCCCCAGCAGGCTCGCACCCACCCTACCCTTTCTCCTCAGTTCCTGGGGGTGCTGCTGACATTCCTGTACATCACCCGGGTGGAGGACATCATCATGGAGCACTCGGTCACCGACGGGCTCTTGGGGCCTGGCACCAAGCCCAGCGTGGAGGCGGCAGGCACAGGATGCTGCATGTGCTACCCCAACTAGCGCCCCCATCTGGGCCAGCAGCTGGGCAGGACCGTGCCGCGACAGCACCACTCGGGCCACATGACAGTGGCTGGACAGGACTGTGGGTCCTCTCCCCACACTGGGCACTGACCAAAGCCCCAGCCGAGTTTGGGGGGCCTGCTCAGGCCTCCCGCGGCCACGGCCTCTCGGGGGAGCCGAGGCCCTCCCCGGGGCCGGGTCCTGCACCTGCCCGGCCTCCTGGGCGTGGGGAACAAGGACGCCCCTTCAGCAGGCCTGGGCCCCCGGGAAGGGGGTGCCGAGCGCTCAGCTCAGGGCCCATCTGGTTTCTGGCAGTGCCGTGGCCTGTGGTGTTTCGGCCCCCGTGAGGGCAATCTTGTAGTAAAATGAGCACGAAGGAGAGCACGTGTGGTGGCAGGTGTGTGGGCCCCAGGGTCCCTGGAGTCCCTCGGCCACGACCCAGAGGCCAGGTTGGGCGCATTTCGCAGCCTCCCAGGGTCCTTGAGCCCTCCCCAAGGCTGCTGCTTTGCTGACCCCGTTTTTTATGTGATTTTTGTAACATTCATTTTGTACACAGTTAACAGGAGTTTCTGACTAATCAGAGCTGGGTGTTGCCCACACGCCCCACTCTTGCCCCTCCAAGCCCGTTTATTAATCAAACAATAAAGACGTGATTTTTTTTTTTTTAATGTTTCATTTGTGCTGTTTGGGTCAGGAGGGGGTGGGGAAGTCCTCCGCTTGGGCCTGGAAGCAAGGACTGAAGGGGGCACCCTGGGGCCAAGCTCTGGGAAAGTTAGTGACCCTGCGGCCCTGGGGGATTGGCAGCTGCCTGGAGACAGCGGCTCTGGGTTTGGGATGGCCTGTCCCAGTCTTCGCGGCTTCTTACAAGAATGGCTTTTCCCAGCTGTGCTTGTGGGCTGGGCCTGGGGCCTCCCCTGCCTGGCCTTCCTGCTAGGGATCTGCCTGTGGGGGGAGGCAGAGATGACCACGCTGGGAAACGGAGGCAAAACCACTCCTGGCAAGAGGCTCCTCCTCCTCCGGGAAGCCAGGCAGGTGGGAACTAGGAAAGTCAGGGGTCTGGCGAGGAGCTGCACCTGCAAACCCACCGGCAGCTCTGAATCCTGAGAGCCCCTCCCTGCAGCAGTAAGGGAGTGGGGGAAGGGCGGTGGCTCCCTGCCTGGCAAAGCTTGGTGCCCGTCGCCCTCTGCTGGAAATGGCAGGACCTGCAGGGGCCAGCCCCACCCCCCCTTCCTGCTCCAAAGACCTGGGTTCCAGATTTCCCAAGAGGGTCTTAACAGAGCAATAGACTGCAGCGGGGCGAGCCCCACGCCTGAAGAACGCAGTCTGCGGGTGCCAGCCAGGGAGCCGCCCACACGCCCAGAAGTTCAGAGGTTGGAGGCTTGAGTGGTCTGGTGGGTGTGGTGAAGGGCAGGAGCCGGGCAGCCCGGGTGGCCCAGCGGTTTAGTGCCACCTTTGGCCCAGGTCGTGATCCTGGAGTCCCAGGATCGAGTCCCACGTCGGTCTCCCTGCGTGGAGCCTGCTTCTCTCTCTGCCTGTGTCTCTGCCTCTCTCTCTGTCTCTGTGTCTCCCATGAATAAAAAAAAAAAATCTAAAAAAAAAAAAAAAAAATAAAGTGCAGGAGCGGCCTTGTGAAAGCACAGACTAGCTAACAACAGCAATCATGCTGCGAACATCCTCGGTGCCCGAACCCATGTGAGCACTTCACAGCTACCGGCCCCTGGAAGTCGCAAGATCGTGTGGGGTCCCTCTTGCTATGTCCATTTTATTGATGGAGAAACCAGGGCATGTTGAGTCACTTGTGCACCCAGCCGGCAGGCGGCCAAGCCATGCTGGGAACCCGGGAGGAATCTCATGGGCGCCCAGGCCCCTGTGTTTCACTGCCTCTGTCACCGGGTGTGCACACGGGCATGCTACCGGGTGTGCAAAGCACCGATGGCTACTAGTGCAACTGCCCCCACGGGATGGACACGGCAGCTGCTGCTCTCTGCCTGGTCCCTGTTCTGACCTCTACACGTGAGCCCAGGTCATACTCGCATCCGGCTGGTGGCCTCTGGGCTCTCCGGCTCCAGCTAATTCTCCGAGGATTGTCTCCCGGCAGCTGTCTGGGGGCAGCGAGCTGGCAAGGCACCGAGCAGCTGTGGGACTGCTGAGTGTGCTCATCCCAGGTCCTGTCACCCTGTAACCTGAACACCTCTGGTCACCTTATCCTCCCTCTTTGTGCCACCTGTGCAGACAGCCCTCTACCTGACACTGCTGCTGGTGTGGGGCAGGGGTCCTGGGTGGGTGGCTACAGATGGCTGAGCTCTAGAAAGCACAGTGGGGACACACAGAGAGGACTTTTTAGGTCCTGTGGTTGGGATGCTCCTCCTCTTGCACTTGTTGGTGCTCAAAGCCAACAACATCCCCCTGGACCCCTCAACTCACAGGAATGGATGAATGACCTTTGAGATGAATCCTTTTCCCTCACCATGGCACATACAAGAAAATGGCCATATTGTCGCAGCCCACAACAGTTGTGGAACTGGAGGAGATGTGTAGACTTTAATTTTGGACTTTTTGTTGTTGTTGTTATGCAATTATAAGAAAAACAGAACAATCAAATGCCTTTGGGAAGGCAGGCTTTGAAGGCAATTTCCAAATATAATATTCCCCCAAACTTATTTTTGAGATGTACTCTGTGTAAAACAAACCACACATTTGTAAAAGATTATTATTTATTTGAGAGAGAATGAGAGAGGGAGAGAGAGAGAGAGTACACAGAGGAAGAGGGAGAAGCAGACTCCCCACTGAGCAAGGAGCCCATCGTGGGGCTTGATTCCCAAGAATCATGGCCTGAGCCAAAGGCAGACACTTAACCGACTCAGCCACCCAGGTGCCCCTAAACCGCACATTTTTAAAAGAGATTTTATTTATGTATTCATGAGAGACACAGAGACAGAGAGAGAGGCAGAGACATAGGCAGAAGGAGAAGCAGGCTCCAAGCAGGGAGCATGACATGGGACTCAATCTCAGGACTCCAGGATCACACCCTGGGCTGAAGGCGGCGCTAAACCGCTGAGCCACCCGGGCTGCCCTAAACTGCACGTTTAAAGGGACAAACCTATCATTAAGGAAACCATCACCACAATCAAGATAATGAACATTTTCATCTCACTAAAAAAAGTTTCCTCTTGCCCCTTGGGAATCCCTTTTTTTTTTTCTTTGTAACTGGACTTTTAGGGAATCCCTTCTTGACAGCCCTCCCCACCACACCCCTGCTCCATCTCCAGGCCATCATGGGTCTGCTTTCCATTTCCATACATTATTTTGTGTATTCTAACATTTTACATCTGTGAATTTATATAGCATATACTCTTCTTTTTGTTGTGCTTCTTTTACTCAACATGATTACCTTGAGGTTTGCTCACTTTGTAACATGCATCAGTAGTACATTCCTTTTCAACCACTCAGCAATATTCCATTGAATGGACATGTCAGGGTTTATTTATCAATCCACCCGTCGATGGGAATTTATGTTGCTTCCAGGTTTTGCTGGTGGTTGGTATTACACATAAAGCAGCTATGAGCATCCAGGTACATGTCTTCATATACACATACACGTTGGTTTCTCTTGAGTAAACACTGGGAGTGGAAAAGCCAGATCATATGGTAAGTGATGTTTAGCTTTATAAGAAACATCAGTTTATTATAAGTGATGTTTGTAAGAAACATTACTTTATTATAAGTTATGTTTAGCTTTATTTATAAATGCAAAGTATTTTCCCCAAGTGGTTGTATGATTTTATACCTCGCCAGCCATGGAGAGATCCCATTGTTCCATGTCCTGGCCAGTATTTGATGTGGGGGGGGGGGGGGGGCGGTGGTGATACCTCATCGTGGTTTTACTTTGCATTTCCTTAATAACTAATCATGTTAAATATCTTTTCACGGATGTATTCACTATTCACTTTTTCATTTCTTTAAAGTACCTGTTCAAATCTTCCTTTTTTTTCTGCCAACATTTAAAAAATTTAAATTCAATTAATTAACATATAATGTGGGACGCCTGGGTGGCTCAGTGGTTGAGCATCGCCTTCAGCTTGGGGTGTGATCCCGGGGTCCTGGGATCAAGTCCCGCATCGGGCTCCCCACAGGGAGCCTGCTTCTCCCTCAGCCCCTGTCTCTGTCTCTTTCTGTGTGTCTCTCATGAACAAATAAATAAAATCTTTAAAAAATAAAAACATATAATGTATTACTGGTTCAGAGGTAGAGGTCAGTGATTCATCAGTCTTATATAACACCCAGTGCTCATTACATCACACCCCCTCCTGAATGCCCATCACCCAGTTATCCTGTCCCCCCACCTCCTCCCCTCTAGCAACCTTCAGTGTGTTTCCCATGATTAAGAGTCTCTTATGGTTTGTCTCCCTCTCTCTTTGTCCCCTCTCTGAAATTATCTTGTTTTATTTTTTCCTCTCTTCCCCTATGGTCTTCTGTTTTGTTTCTTAAATTCCACATAAGAGTGAGATCATATGATAATTGTCTTTCTCTGATTGACTTATTTCACTTAGCATAATACTCTCTAGTTATATCCATGTCATTGCAAATGGCAAGATTTCATTTTTTTTTAAAGATTTAGTTTATTTATTCATGAGAGACACACACACACAGAGGCAGAGACACAGGCAGAGGGAGAAGCAGGCTCCATGCAGGGAGCCCAATGTGGGACTCAATCCCATGTCTCCAGAATCACAACCTGGGCCGAAGGCAGTTGTTCAACCGCTGAGCCACCCAGGCATTCCAAGATTTCATTTTTGATGGCTGAGTAGTATTCCATTGTATATATACACCACATCTTCTTTATCCATTCACCTGTCCATCGACACCTGGGTTCTTTCCATAGTTTGGCTATTGTGGACATTGCTGCTATAAGCATCAGGGTGCAGGTGCCTCTTCGGATCACTCTACTTGTATCTTTGGGGTAAATACCCGGTAGTGCGATTGCCGTTTCATAGGGTAGCTCTATTTTCAACTTTTTGAGGAACCTCTATACTGTTTTCCAGAGTGGCTGTACCAGTTTGTATTCCCACCAGCAGTGTAAGAGGGTTCCCCTTTCTCCACATCCTCACCAATATCTGTTGTTTCCTGACTTGTTAATTTTAGTCATTCTGACTAGTGTGAGGTGGTATCTCATTGTGGTTTTGATTTGTATTTCCCTGATGCCGAGTGATGTTGAGCATTTTTTCATGTGTCTATTGGCCATTTGTATGTCTCCTTTGGAGAAATGTCTGTTCATGTCTTCTGCCCATCTCTTGACTGGATGATTTGTTCTTTGGTGTTGAGTTTGATAAATTCTTTATAGATTTTTGATACTAGCCCTTTATTTGATAAGACATTTGCAAATATCTTCTCCCATTCTGTAGCTTGCATTCTTGTTTTGTTGACTGTTTCCTTTGCTGGGCAAAAGCTTTTTATCTTGATGAAGTCCCAATAGTTCATTTTTACTTTTGTTTCCCTTGCCTTTGGAGAACATGTTTAGCAAGAAGCTGCTGTGGCAGAGGTCACAAAGGTTGCTGCCTTTGTTCTCCTCTAGGATTTTGGTGGATTCCTGTCTCACATTTAGGTCTTTTATACATTTTGAGTCTATTTTTTGTGTGTGGTGTAAGGAAATGGTCCAGTCTCATTCTTCTTCATGTGGCTGTCCAATTGTCCCAACAACATCAATCTTTCTTTAAAAATTGTGTTGTTTTCGTATTGAGGTTTGAGTATTCTTTCTATATTTTAGATACATGTTCTTTACCAGATAGATGATTTGCAAGTATTTTCTCCCCATCTATGGCTCATTTTTGCATTCTCTGAACAGTGTTTTTCAAAAAGTAGAAGTTTTCAACTCAATGAAATCCAATTATTAATTTTTTTCTTTCGTACGTTGTGCTTTTGATATCACATCTAAGAAATCTTTGCCAAACCCAGGGTCACAAAGGTTTTTTCTTATATTTTCTTTTGGCAGTTTTATAATTATGTAAAACTCTTCCATTTAAGCCATTGGCCCATTTTGAGTTAATTGTTTGATATGGTGTGAGGTATCAATCAAAATTCATTTATTTGGTGGATGCATATCCAGTTGATCCAGAACCACTTGTGGAGAGATGGTCCTTTCTCCCCCAACCTGCCTTTGCTGGAAGTCAGTTGTCCACATATGTGTGAGTTTGTTCTGGATTTTCTGTCCTGTTTCATTCATTGCTGAATAGAAAGTGTGAAAACAGATGTTCTTGTCTTATTCCTGATCTTACAGGGAAAGTGTTCAGTCTTTCATCATTAAATATAATGTTAGATGTGGGTTTTTCATGGATGTCCTTTATCAGGTTGAGGAAATTCTGTTGTATTTCTAGGTTACTGAGAATTTTATCAAGAATGGATGTTGCATTTTGTTAAACACTTTTGCTGCATCTTTTAAAATTTCTTAACATGGCAAATTACACCAATTGATTTTCAAATGTTAAATCAACCTCACATTCCTCAAATAAGCTCCACTCACTTTTTAATAATTATTGGGTTTGATTTGCTAGAATTTTGTTTAGGGTTTTTGCACTAAAATTCAGGAGGGATGTTGGGCTGTAATTTTCTTGTAATGTCTTTGTCTGAGTTTGGTATCAAAGGAAAGCTGGCTTCATAGAATTTGTTGGGAAGTATTCCTTCCTTTTCAACTTTCTGGGAGAGTTTGTGTGGAGTTGGTATTATTTCTTCCTTAAAAGTTTGATAGGATTCACCAGTGAAGCTACTTGGACTTGGAAGTTTCTTTGTAGAAAAATTTTACATAATAATTCCAATTTCTCAGGATGCCTGGCTGGCTCCATCTGCAGAGAATACAACTCTTGATCTTGGGGTTGTTAGTTTGTGCCCCATGTTGGATGTAGAGATTACTTAGAAATAAAAGCTTTAAAAAATAATAATAATTCCACTTTCTTTAATGGATCAGGCTATTTAGGTTCTTTCCTTTTTCCTTCTTTTTTTTTTTTGGAGAACTTGGCAGTTTAGTCCTTCAAGGAATTTTTCCATTTCATCTAAGATATCAAACTTACTGGCATAAAATTGTTCAGAACTTTCTCTTATTATCCTTTTAATATCTGCATAATGCATATTGATCACAGTTATCTTATTTCTGGTATTTGTAATTTGACTTTTTCTCTCTCTTCTCTAATGAGTCTAGCCAGGGTCTGTCAGTTTTATCTTCTCAAAGAACCAGCTGGATCATTCTCATGAGTGTGTAAACAAGCTATGCTCTTCCTATCTGGAAACAAACAAGCAAACCTCTCTTGATCTTACTGTCCCTGTAGCCACCCCTCGATATCTAGCTTTCCCTCTACCACAACCACTTTGAAAGAGTGTCCATACTCTGATTCCTCTCCTCTCACTCTTTTTTTTTCAGATTCACTTCTTTATTTCTTCATTCTATTAATACTTTACTTTCCAACTGTATTGAAGCATGATTAACAAAGTTTATTGTCAAATTTGTGTATGTACACACATGTACATGCACAAATTCTAATATGTTGAAAGTGTGCAGTGTGATAATTTGATATACACCATGATAAGATCCCCACCATTGAGTTAATTAACACATCCATCACCTCACTTATCGTTTTTTAAAAATTGAGATATAATTGACATTTAACATTATATTAGCTTTATATTCCATATACACAGCAATACCTAACATTATTTTCAGAGGTACAAGGTGATTTGCTATTTGTATACATTGCAAAATGATCACCTCAATAAATCTAGTTAACATCCATAACACCCCATAGTCACTTTTTTTTTCTTGTAATGAGAACTTTTAAGATCCACTCTCTTAGCAACTTTCAAACAATACAGTATTATTAACTATAGTCACTGTGCTGTACAGTATGTTGCCCAGGACATAGTTAACTGGAGTTTTTACCTCTTGACCCCCTTCACTCCTTTTGCCCACTCCCACCCTCACCTTTGTCAATCACCAATCTGTTTCTATAAATTGGGTTTTTAATTTTTAAGTTATTTTTAATTTTTAAAAAGATTTATTTATTTATTCAAGAGCGACATAGAGAGGCAGAGGGAGAAGCAGGCAGGCTCCCTGCAGGAGCCTGATGTGGGACTCGATCCTGGAATTCCCAGATCACACCCTGAGCCAAAGGCAGACCCTCAACTGCTGAGCCACCCAGGCATCCCTAAATTGGGTTTTTTAAAAAAAAGATTCCACATATAAGTAAGATCATAAAGTATTTGTGTTTCTCTGCTTTATTTCACTTAGCATAATGCCCTCAAGGTCTATGTTTTTTTTGCAAATGGCAAGATTGCCTTCCTTTTTTTTTTTTTTAAAGATTTTTTAAAAAAGTAATCTTTATACTCCACGTGGGACTCGAGCTCACAACCCCGAGATCAAGAGTCATTCTTCTGACTGAGCCAGCCAGGTACCCCTCCTTTGTTTATGGCTGAATAATGTTTCATTGTGTGTGTGTGTGTGTGTATACATATACACACACACACACACACAATACATATATACATACACAGATATATACACATATGTACACACACACATACATACATGTATATGCATACTCCCATACCCACATACATATGCACGCACACCAACACACACACACACACACACATATACACACGCAGACATTCCCGTACCTGCATCTCAGGGACTGACCACTCCATCTTTCCAGTTGCTTAGGCCAAAGACCTTGGAGCCAGACTTGACTGTTCCTGGAATGCACTCAGCCTCTGCATTTGCTCTTCCTCTTCCTTGGAGGCTCTGTGCTCAGATGTCAGCAAGACCTGCTCTCGGTTGCATCTGGTCAAATGTCGCCTGCTTGGTGAGAGGTCCACGGCCACCCTTGATAAAACGGCTGTCTCCC